>NC_082663.1:5205000-6455000 GCF_025265405.1 Mesoplodon densirostris
GAGCCTAGGGGATAAGGAAATTGGAGGCTACACAATCCTTGGAAGAAGGGAAGCAAATGTGTGAGCACAACACTGAACACTTAACCAGGCTTTTCTCTGAGGACACTTCTGATTCACAGCAACACGTGAGAGCACAGAGCTCAAACAGAAAGTGGAATTCTTGCTGGAATGGAAAAAATGGGGCTGAAATGATTGGAAATTGAGAAAAAATCCTGGAAAAGGAGGAGACACAGATGGGAGCCCCAAAACCTTCATACTAAATTGAGTCATATCTTGTACAACTCCAAGAAGCCCAACAGAAATATTTCAGAAGCTGCCTGCTGCTGGAGAGACAGAGATTGGCATTAAAGTCTCACCAGTTAGACCAGCTGGCTGAATGCCTCAAGCTTCTCACTGAAATCCCTGAAGAGGCACCCAATCAGAATAAATGTCACATTTTAGGACTAACAGGTTCACCCTCTGACCAAGAGCAAAATCTAAATAATCTGTTCCTAACAAAGCCTTAAACCAACTTTCAACAGGATTGAAGTGCTCGTCCAGTAATTTAACTGCCTTCCAGAGCAAATACTATATCATGTAGAGGGAGATATCAAACTTCAGAGTTTCTACAATGCCCCATCCAAAATATCAGCATAAAGTAAAAAATTACTAGACATGAGAAGGAGCAGAAAAAAAATGGTAACCTTATGAAGAGGAAAAAAAGCAGTTACTAGAATAAACACTCAGATGATCCAGGCTTTGGAGTAAACAAAGATTTATAGGATAAACCAAGTGGTCTAATGGTGAATCGAAGTCCTTGAAAGAAAACAAAATGGGATGTGAAAGAAAAAAAAGCTGAAGAAATAATGGGTAATAATTTTCTAAATTTAGGAAAATGAAGAAATACAAATAAATCAATTCACGATTCTTGGTGTCTTGGGTAATTGCAAGCAGGATGGGGGGAAAAGGAAGAGCAAATAAAGAAGAAGCATGCCTGAGTACTTCATAATCACATTACTGAAAATGAAGAATGAAACAGGAATCTTAAAACTGAACTATAAGTTTTCCTGCCTCAGATCCGACAAGTAAAGAGCTTGGAAGCCATCATCCCATCCATCCTTAGAAGGCCAACATACCAAGAACCAAAGGCTTTTCTTGGTTTCATCAGAAAAGTGATGTTGAAAGGCAGACCACGAGCCCAAAATCTGGAGAGACAAGCATAACCAGAGAGATACAGCACCCAAGATATGCTTACCTGCAGCAGAAGCCCCTGGAGCCACCAACTGGTGGAAACACTTGAACAGTAATTTGAGCTCCTGGAGGCTACATGTGAACCAACAAGACAATGAGAAAGCCCTAGAAACCACTGGCTTGAGGGGGAAGGGGACCATACTTTGGCTTTACTACCAGGAGCCACACCAGGTTTTCATGGTGAAGATCTGAGAAAAATCCCCTAATGGCTATAGCAGAGAGAAGGGAAGAAGAATCGAGAAATTCACCCAGATCATCTCCATAGCAAACACCTACTCTCCAGGGAAAACACATTGCCAGAACTTATCCCAGGTGGGTTAGGGGCTATCATCCCACTCCAGCACCTTCTAGACTTCCTGTTTCACCTAAGGGAAAAATTACTCAACAGGAGCAAGGCTTCAAGAAGATAGAATGAGGGGAAGACAGAGAGGACATGGATGCAAGCCCCCTGAGTAACCGAGACTTAACCAGAGATCATAGAGTGCTCTCCCTTCTGTACACCTTATCACCGACACCAACAGGACTCCAGTATAACCGTGGAGTAGACCAAAATTTCTACAAGAAAAGTTCTAAAGGAAGCTCAAAGACAACAGGGGAGACAAAAACACAGAGACTATGGGAATTTTAAACCTCTAGCCCCTACAGCTATAGCAAACACCAAAAAAAAAAAAAAAAAAAAAAAAGCCCAAGTCCTCACCAGATTAACATAAATCCTCACACTAAAGATTATTTCTTTCCATTCATATTACCAGGCTTTCAAAAACAAATTACAAGACATGCAAAGAGGCAAGAAATAAATAGTCTAAAGAGGCAAAGCAAGCATCAAAACCAGACTCAAATATGACACAGGTGTTGAAATTAGATGGCAAGAAATTTAAGATAACTATGATTAGTATCTTAAGCGCTCTAGTGGGAAAAATAAGCAACATGCAAGAACAGATGATTCTATGGACTGAATGTTTGTGTCCCCCCATATGATTAAATCTTAACCACCAGTGTGATAATATTGAAAGATGGGGTTTTTGGGGGTGATTAGGTTATGAGCATGGAACCCTCATGATGGAATAAGTGCCCTTATAAAAAAGTACTAAAAACCTGCCTTGCTCCCTTCTGCCATGTGAGTTTCTAGCAAAAATACAGCCATCTAAGAAGTAAGCTCTCACCAGATTCCAGGTCTACTGGTGCCTTGATTTTGGACTTCCAGAACCGTGAGAAATAAGTTTCTGTTTTTTATAAGCCACTCAGTCTATAGTATTTTGTTATAGCATCCCAAAAAGAAGACAAATGGTTAATGTAAACAGAGAGATGGAAATTCTAAGAGAGATGTTTTTAGAATGCTAGAAATCAGAAGCACTGTAACAAAAATGAAAAATACTTTTGTTGAGCTTAGTGGACTAAACACGGCCAAAGGAACAACTGGTGAGTTCAAGCTATGTTACTATGTCAAAATGTGTCTATAGAAACTTCTCAAACTGAAAGAGAAGAGTTTAAAAACCAAATAACAACAACAACAACGGAAAATAACATCTAAAAATTGTGAAACAATTTCAAAAGTTGGAATAGCCGAGGGAGAAGAGAGAACTGAGCAGAAGAAATAAGTGAAATAATAATAGCTTTTCCAAAATCAATGACAACACCAAGCCACACATCCAGGAAGCTCAGAGAATACCAGGCAGGATTAATATGAAATACACACACTCAGCCCTAGACATAGCTCATTCAATCTGCAGAAAGACAAAGACAAAGAGAAAAGTCTTAAAAATAAAGTCAGGGAGAAAACACTTATCTATTGAAAAATGAAGGTAAGAATTCATGTTGCTCATCAGAAGTCATGCAAATAAGAAGAAAACGAAGTGAAATATTTCAAGTGTTGGAAGAAAAAAAAACAACCAACCTAGAGTTCTATATCAGGGGTAATATCCTTCAAAATAAAGGAGAAATAAAGACTTTCTCAGGCAAAACTGAGGGAATTTGTTTTTAGATCAGGCATGTAAGAAATGTGAAAAGAAGTTGTGTCACTTGGAAGAAGGAAAATGATGGAGATCAAAAACTTGGGCATACATTTTTAAAAAAGGAAAAGCATCCTAGAAGGAATAAATGAAAGTAACATATTTTCTATTGTTCTTTTTTTTAATTGATCTAAAAGAGAATGATTTGCTTGAAGGAATAATAGTAACAATGTATTGGGTGGTTAAGGCACATATATGAAAGAAATGCAGCAAGAGATAGAGGGAGGAATTGAAAATATTCTTTTTAAAGCACTTACCCTACACATGATAAGATATAGTGCTATTGGAAAGTTGACTTGGATTAGTTTAAAATGTATATTGTAAATGCTAAGGCAGCCACTAAATTTTTTTTAAAGAAGTAAAATTATCATTGTCAGAGAGGAGATAAAATGGGATTTATACAGGCACACCTCAGAGACATTGCCGGTTCCATTCCAGACCACTGCATAAAGTGAATATTGCCATAAATAAAGCAAGTCACACAAGTGTTTTCATTTCCCAGTACATATAAAAGTTATGTTTACACTATGCTGTGGTCTGTTAAGTGTGCAATAGCATCATGTCTATTAAACAATGTATATATATATATATATATATATATATAAATTCAAAAAAATGCTGTTGGAAAATAGCACCAATAGACTTGCTTGACATGGGATTGCTATAAACCTGCAATTTGTTTAAAAAAAAAAAACAGTATCTGTAGAGTGCAATAAAGTGAAGTACAATAAAACGAGATATGCCTGTAAAATGCTGAATTAAAACCAGAGATGTTAGGGAAAGAGGGGAATAAAGTAAACAAGAACAATTGGGATGAATAGAAAATGGTTAAAAACAGTAGTTATTAATCCAACTATATCAATAATCACTTTAAAGTGTGTAGTCTAAGAAAATCTTTAAAAGACAGAGATTGTCAGATGGGATAAAAAATACCCAGCTCTATGTTGTCTACCAAAAAAAACACATTCAATATAAAGATTCAGAAAGGTTAAAATTGAAGAGATGGAGAAAGTTATATCACGTTATCACTAATGGAAAAAAGAAAAGCCGTAGTAGTTATAAATATTTCAAAGTATATTTCAGAACAAAGGTGATTACAGTGATTAAAAAAACAGTAAATAATGATAAAGGACTTGATTCTCCAGGAAGACATAATGATAAGCATGAGTATGTCACATGACAGGAAATCAAAACGTGAGAAAAAAAACTGATAGAAATTAAAGAAGAAATAGCTCCAGTATTTTAGTTGGAGACTTCAACATCCCCTGTCAGTAACTGATAGAACAAGTGGGCAGCAAATCAGTAAAGATACAGATAACATGAACAGCACCATCAATCAACTTGATCTAACTAACGTTTTTTAGAATACTTCATCAGCGATAATAGAATACACATTCTTCTTAAGCTTACATGGAAACTTCATCAAGGTAAGTAACATTCTGGGTTAGGAAAAAGAGAAAGAATACAAATCACCAATATAAGAAATGAAAGAAAGAAAGGGCATCATTACTGATCTCTTGGGCATTAAAATGATAATAATAAAATAATACTATAAATAACTCTGCCCCAAAATTTGATAACTTAGATGAAAGGAATAAAATTTCTTGAAAGGCACAAACTATCAAAACTCACACAAGGAGAAATAAGAAATTTGAATATCCCACCATCTGTTAAAGAAATTGAATCACTAATTAATAACCTTCCAAAAAAGAAAGCCCTGGGCCCATATGGTTTCATTCATGAATTCTACCAAATATTTAAGGGAGAAATAATACTAATTCTCTATAATATCTGTGGAAATAAAAGCAAAGGGAACATTTCCTAACTCATCTATGAGGTCAACATTACCTCAATACACAAAGCAGGTAAAGACACTAAGAGAAAGGAAAACTACGGACCAATATCTCTTATGAATATAAATACAAAGACATCCTCAACAAAATATTAGCAAATAAAACCCATTGATATATGAAAAGAACTATACACCACAATGAAGTTGTATTTATTTCAGGCCTGCAAAGCTGGTTCAACATTCAAAAATAAATCAAGGCAATCCTCCATATCAACAGGCTGAAGAAGAAAAGTCATTTTGATCACATTAATTGACAGAAAAGGCATTTGGCAAAACCTGATGCCTATTTATGATAAAACTCTCAGCAAACTAGGAAGAAAAGAGCAATGTCTTCAACTTGATAAAGAACATCTATTAAAAATCTAAAGCTATCATCATACTTAAGTTGAGAGACTGGACACTTTCCCCCTAAGATCAGGAACAAAATAACTCTCTCACCACTCCTGCTTAACATTGTACTGGAAGTTTTAGCTGGTGAGATAAAAGAAAAAAAAAAGAATAAATGTGGATACAAATTGGAAATAAATAAATAAAACTGTATTATTCACAGATATAATGGTCTATGTAGAAAAGCTCAACAAAAATAGTCCTGGAACTAATAAGCAAGTAGATGAAGATCTCAGAATACATGCTTAAAATACAAAGTCCATTGCTTTCCTATAAACCAGAAATAAATAATTGGATTTTCTTTTATTTATTTATTTATTGATTGATTTATTTTGGAGTATAGTTGCTTTACACTCTTGTGTTAGTTTCTGCTGTACAAAAATGTGAATCAGCTATATGTAAACATATAGCCCCTCCCTCCTGGACCTCCCTCCCACCCTTCCATCCCACCCATCTAGGTCATCACAGAGCACCAAGCTGAGCTTCCTGTGCTATACAGCAGGTTCCCACTTGCTATCTGTTTTACGCGTGGTAGTGTATATACGTCGTCAGTCTTAATCTCCCAATTCAGCCCACCCTCCCTTTCCCCCTCTGTGTCCACATGTCCATTCTCTATGTCTGTGGAATTTGAAATTTTAAAAAAATACCATGATGTTTAATTTTATGTGTCAACCTGGCTGGGCCAGAGTGCCCAGATATTTGGTCGAACATTACCTGGATGTTTCTGTGGAGATGCATTTCCGATGAGGTTAACATTTAAATCAGTGCACTTTAGGTAAAGCAGGTCACCTCCATAATGTGGATGGGCCTGATCCATTCAGCTGAAGGTTTTAATAGAACAAAATCTGAGCACCCCTGAAAATAAGAAATTCTGGCAGCAGACCGCCTTTGCACTAAAACAGCAAATCTTCTTCCCTAGGTCTCCAGCCTGCTAGCCTACCCTACAGATTTTGTACTTACCAAGCCTCCAAAAACATGTAAGACAACTCCTTAAAATAAACCTAGATGATAGATAGATAGATAGATAGATAGATAGAGATAAATAGACAGATATAGAGATAGACACAACCTGTTGCTTGTGTTCCTCTAGAGAACTCTGACTAATACAAATACCATTTACAATAGCACCAAAAATGAAATAAGTATAAATCTAAAAAAATGTGTATACAGAGTCTGCAAGCCAAAGACTATAAATTACTGACGAAAGAAATTAAGGAAAATCTAAATAGATGGAGAAATATTCCATGTTTATGGATAAGAAGACTCAAAATTGTTAAGATGTCAATTTGTTCCAACTTAATCCACAGATTTAAGGCAATTCCAATCAAAATCTCACTAGGCTATTTTGTATATGTCAATAAACTAATTTTAAAGTTGATATCAAAAGGCAAGAAACCTAGAATAGACAATACAATACTGAAGAAGAACAAAATTGGAAGACTCACAATGTTCAATTTAAGATTTACTATAAAACTATAATAATCAACACAGCATAGTATTGGCAAAAGAATAAACAAATAGGTTAACGGAACAGAATAGAGATCCCATAAACAGGGCCATACAAATATAATCATCTGATCGTTGACAAAGGAGTAAGGGGGGGTCAATATAAAAAAAGATAGTTTCCCAACAAATGATGCTGGAACTACTGGATGTCGTGATGGGGAAAAAAAAAAAAACCTAGACACAGATCTTATACCTTTCATAAAAATTAACTCAAAATAGTGCATAAGTTTAAATGTAAAATGCAAAACCATAAAACTAGTAGAAGAATAATAGGAAAAAATTATAAGAACTTAAGTTTTGTGTTGAGGTTTTAGTTACAACAAGGAAAACATGACCCATGAAATAAAAAGTCAAATTCATAATTTAGACTTAATTAAAATTTAAAATATCTGCTGTATAAAAGATACTGCTAAAAGAATAAAAATACAACCTACAGACTGGGAGGAAATATTTTCAAGGCACATATCTGATAAAGGGCTTGCACTCAAAATATACAAAGAAACTTAAAACTCAAAAATAAGAAAACAACTCAACTTTTTAAATGGGAAAAAATATGCAGACACTTCCCCAAGGAAGATTCACAGATGGCAAATAAACATACTAAAACTACTCAACATCATTTTTCATTAGGGAAATGCAAATTAAAAAAATAAAGAGATACCACTACCTACTTATTAGAATAAATACATTGGCGAGAATTGCCTAACATTCAGAAAACTGAAAGGATTAAATGCTGACAGAGATACAGAGCAACAGGAACTCTCATTCATTGTGAGTGAGAATGAAAATGAGAATGGGACAGACATTTTGCAAAACAGTTTCACAGTTTCTTATAAAACTGAACTGGTCTTATCATATTAGCCAGCAACCCTATTCCTAGGTATTTACCCAGACAATTTTAAAAGTTTTGTTCACACAAAAGCCTGCATGCAAATGTTTATAGCAGCCTTATCCATAATCATCCAAAACTAGAAGCAACCAAGATGCCCTTCAACAGGTGAACAGATAAACAAACTATGGTACCTCCATACAATGTAATACTATTCTGAAATAAAAATAAATGAGCTATCAAGGCACACAAAGACATAGATAAATGCACATTGCTAAGTGAAAGATACTGATATGAAAAGGATTCATACTGTAGACTGTATGACTCCAATTACATGATATTCTGGAGCAAGGAAAATTTATATAAAAACAGTAAACAAATTAGTGGTTGCCAGGAGTTCAAACTGGGAGAAGAGGTGTGTAGGTGAAGCACAGGGGTTTTTTATGGTTAGAAAGACTGTTCTGTGTGATATCCTTTTGTAGTGGTAGATACATGACACTATACATTCTTCAAAACATAGAATTTTGCTGTACAAAGAGAGAAACTTAAAACACTCAAAAAAATTAGTCACTCAGGAGATAATGGGATCCCAGGAGAGAAAGCAGTCTGTGACAGAAGAATCTAACTATTTTACAAGTGTATGAAACCACCTCATTTAAGAAGCAAGGGGACAACCTGCTGACCTAAAGTAATTTTGGGTTTTTTTGCTTGTTTGTTTCTGTTTATTTTTGTTTTTAATTGAAGTAAAAAAAAATGAGTGGAGCCTGAAAACAAAAGGCAACAGAAACTGTACATAAGCACTGTACACTGGCTGATAAGGGTGTTTCCCACAGGAATCCAAGTTACCAATTCTGTAACCACTATATATGTGGACATGTGGATGGTGGGAGCCAGGTCTCTCACTATTGGAGTGGAGGTTGGAGATAAGCAAAGGAGAAGTTGCTAGAATAATCCAGGTGGTAATGGATCAGAGGTAGAGACACAAACTTAATACAGATGGTTTCACAGAGAAATAGTTATAGATATGTATTTATACACAAGTTAGTATATCCACATATATTTCCTTGCTCTGTTAAATCAGATCATCTAGGAGCAAGAACACCCCAATATGAACAACCACATCTAGTGCCCCAATCCTGGCTTCTAATACTACTCTGCAATAAAGGACCCAGGCTTTTTGGAGAAACGGTTGGCCCTAGAACTAGGGCAAGAAATATACAAGATAAACCTGAAAATCTTGTAGTGCCAGGAAGCAAGAAAGAGTTAAATAATAATAAAATAATTAATTTAATTTAATTAAAAACTATGATGAGGTTATATCAAAAGGTCATAGGAGACAACTAAAGAGTTTCCAATAGTCAAAGCTGGATCATTTTGAGTAACAAAGTGAATAAAATAGTATGGTATTATAACCCAAAGCATAAAATAAATAACCATGAGTCCTCATTGATATAAATAAATTTATGGAGGAGAATAAGGAAGTTTCCCCTGCAGAAGAATTCCAAATAATTTAGATAGATCATCTGTCCTCAGAGATGAGGAACATAACTCTCTGTGCTTAAGTGGTAGCTGTACATAGTGACTTCCTGCCAAAGAGGACAGTATGAAGATGGAGGGAGTAACTTTACAGTAAAGAAACTGACAAACACGACCTCATCCAGGTGTTCAAGGTTAATGTCAACAGTGATAATTCATATTGATCATGTGCACACTTGATATGATGTGATCAGAATGGCATTTTATATCTGTAGTCTCTTTCCCCAAGACCTATAACCCCAGTCTAACCATAAGAAAAACATCAGACACACCCCAATTGAAAGACATTCTACCAGTTTCCTGACCAGCATTCCTCAGAACTGTCAAGGCCATTAAAACAAAGAAAATCTGATAAAAACAGAACTGCCTAGCAGAACCTAGGGAGACAGGATTACTAAAGGTAAAATGGTATCCTGGATGGGACCCTGGAACAGAAAAAGACATTAAGTAAAACTCAAAATATCTGAATAAAGTATGGGCTTTGGTTAATAATGTCAATATTGGTTCATTAATTATGACAAATATATCATACGAACATAAATGGTAATAATAAGGGTAACTAGGCGTGAGGCGTATGGGAACTCTCTGAACTGTCCTCACAACTTTTCTGTCAATCTAAAATTATTTTACAATTAAAAGTTTATTTTTAAAAAATAAGCTATAAAATGACATAGAATCAATGGATTCCTTAACTCTTCCTTATTTAATTTACCTAACTCTTAATTAGCTTAGTTTCTTAAGTTCTTCTTTTAAATTGTTCAATTCTGGAACATTATAAAGAAAACCCAAACTGAAAGAATGAGGCTCAATTTATTCAACTCTTCCTTCAGTTGAGATTGTAATGTGATTGACACAATTTCAGCATCATTAATGCACAATCTTCCTCATAGTCTTCAAGCATTTTCATTTCCTGGTACTAAGTTTTCAAATTTTATTGGAATGTCACCTTCAGTGTATGCTTCACATGAGCAAAATCCAATTTTCTCTAAAATAATTTCAAAACTATTTTAATCCTAAAAGCAAAATGCCTACATTTAGACTTGGCTTTTTTGTAGGCATATAATTAACAAGCAATAGTTCATACCCACTGACTGTGGATGTACAGATCAGCATTAATTTCTTTCGCGTGCTGAAGACCATGTTAACGTTTTATTTGAGGATCATTGTTTGACTTCATTCTTCTAGTAAGTATTTTATCTTGTCAAAATAAAATCTATTTTCTCTAACTGCATCAATTTGGTATTCCCATCATGTGGTTGAGAAAGGTTGAAAGGTCAAATTTGATAAGAGGTTCTATCTTTGGGAAGATTCAGAAAATAGCATATACAGTATAATTATTGCATTCATTGATCCAAAAATGTTGTCACTATGTGTAGAGTTAAGTCATGACTCCTAGTGACAAATGGATTTTCAGCCAAAATTCTGGTTTGTACACTTTTCTGTTTACCAACATTATTAGTGCCCTTAATGTGCACTCAACTATCACAGTGCCTGAGACTAAAAGTTGTTCTTCACAACTTTTCCTTGTCAAAACCTACACATTTTACAACAGATATAAAACCAATGACAACCACTAATTTTGATGCCTGTTTTCTTCTTTCTGGTAGTTAACATTAAATACCATAAATGTTACTTATTCAACAGAACATTTGTCCTTGGTAAAGTTCACGGAAATTAGTAATATTTACTTTTTTAAACATTTGTGTATGATTTCTCCTCTTACTTTAGTATTCATTAAAATATGGATCTTGATTGAATATTTCATCCTTGATAATGTTCATCTGATTTGTTTTTTGTCTATATTCCAGGTTCAGCCATTCTATCATCTAACTTTGCAAGCATTTCTACAAAACTAGGAAATTTCTATTGTTTTCTACAAATATTGTACTAGTGGCATCACACACATAAAAAAATCATGCTTGCTAAATATTGATTGAGCAGATAATATTATTCTTTAAGAACATTACTTCAATGTACTTCAGTGTTCACATGTCTTTCTTCAGCCCTCTTGATTGTTTGCTGTTTATTGAGACTTTTCCCCATCACAGTAATTACAAATGTGTGATATGTGTGATTTTTATGTGCAAGGTATGTTTCATGTTCTTATAATTAAGAACTTGGATGTTTCCAGACATAGATACCATCTTTGCCAAAGCTTTGTTATAAAATATGAAAAATTGTTACAAGATACTTTGCCTTTATACTTAAAATATAAAAGTTGGTTTCCATATTTTCTTCTTCCACTTGAAATAATTGTGATGTAAAATACTCAATTTTCTGTCAGACTTAACAAAGGAAAATCAGAATCAATTTGAATCAGATTGCGTTTGCTAGAAACATTCACACGCTATCCAAATGATGTGATGAGGTTTCATCTCTCTTGCCCAGTCTACCAATTTCATGAATATCATTTCCTTCTTCTTCTAACAGCAGGCTGGCACTGTGCCTGTCACTTCCAGTTGCGGTTTTGATAAGAAATACTCTTTTCCACTCTCATTGTTTGATCAAAAATTCAATCTTCCTTTAGTAATGATTATAAAGAGATTTTATCTGACCTGTTTAAGCTTTATATCTGGTGAGAATAATTATCTTGCTCAATTTCAGTTTTTTCAATAATTAAATCTGACTAATTATAAAATGTGTAATATGAGTTTGCAAATTTCATCTGAGTCACACCCCACAGAAGTCTGCTCAATTTCATTGTTCCACATTATTTTTTAAATGTAAGAAGACCTCTTTTTCTGAAGATTTTCCTATTTCCTTTCTGCTTTCTATTTCTGAGCCCCACTTCCATATTTTCTACTTCTACAAAAAAAACTGACTACATTTATTCTCCATGATCTAATGCAATCTTTTAGTTTCTAATGTGTATTTCAGATTAAAATATACAATGAAGTGTTATCTGAACTGTATAAATTTGAATACATTTTTATCAAAAATATAAATACATGGAATATACATCTACAAATGTACAAATTAAAATAATATTAAATACATTACATTTTCTCAAAAAATTATTTTTCTTCTAAAATATTTAAACCAATTTCACAAAGGTCGGACACAAATTGTAATTAATATACTCAAAAAATTTTCATCAAAGTTATATAAATAAAGCTGTAATTATGTAAATTTTAAACTATAATTCAACCTTATTAATATTTTTAAAGCTATAAAGCTACTCACAATTCTCATGTTGAAATTCTTCTAGATGCCCATGTGAAGACTTGCCATCATGCTTCACATCAGGGACTGGTGTATCTAGACCTACCCAAGCAAAACCAGCCCTGGCAGCTCCCACACTGCAAGTCTGGGGCAACTCACATCCCCTTTCACATTCAGAACCATCTCCTTTGCTTTGAGACCACAGGGAAGATGTGGAGAAGTTGATATGGGGCCTGAATGGTGTCAGCCAAGAGGTAAGAGGTCCAGGGTTAAGGGCTATGCTGTGCCCATGTGGAGGGACAGGGGCTGTCCCCAAACAAACATACATTTGTCTGTGTTTGTTCTACACGCAGCCCAGAGCAGAGCCCTCCTGCTGGGGGCAGAAGCGGCACTGCCCATTGGACCCTCTATATCCTCTACAGAACCACATGCACAGGTGAGGAGGGACCATGAAGAGGGACGCTTGGGGAGAGATCTTTCTAAGAGCCAAAGCCACATCCACAGCGCAGCTGTCCATCAGCAGTAGAATAATCAGTTTGTTGTGTATTCATACAAGTGATACAGAACAGCCGTGGAAATTAAAGAACTGGAGGACGTGTGACAATGCAAGCGAATGTCATGTGCGTAGAGCAAACAAAAGAAGCCCTATGTAAAAAGCGATTGATTTCACTTAAAAAATAAAATAAAATAAAAACAGCTCTTGAGCTTAGGGACTGTGCCTGCCAGGTATAATTGTAAAGAGAAGCCAGGAAGGGGTCACCACAGCAGTTGGCATGTTGGTGGATTTTAAGGGGAAAGGAAGTCATCAGGAGGGGACACAGGTGGCTTTTAGCTTTTGGGACGCTGGAATTGTTCTTGCTATGGTCTGAACGTTTGCGTCCCCCCAAAATTCAAATGTTGGAAACCTAATGACCAAGGTGATGTTATTAGGAAATGGGGCTATTGGGAGCTGATTAGGTCCTGAAAGTGGAGGCTTCTTGAATCGGATTAGTGTCCTTATAAAAGAGGCCCCAGAGAGCTCCTTCACACTTTCCACCATGTGGGGACATAGCAAGAAGTCTGAATTTGAAGAGGGCCCTCACCCCACCACACAGATACCATGATCATGGACTTCCAGCCTCCAGAACTGTGAGAAATAAATGCCTGTTGTTATAAACTGCCCAGTCTGTGGTACTTTGTTACAGCAGCCTGAGTGGATTAGGACAGTCTTCTCTCTGAACTTGGTGGGGAGTTGTGATGTTTCACTGATATGTTTCACAGCATCATTTATTAAACACACATTTATGACTGTGCACTTGTCTGTGTGTGTATTATATTTCAAGAGAAAATATTTTTAAGTGAATAAAGGGTAAAAAAAATAGGAGGGAGCAACTCTAGAAAACTTATTTAATCATTCATTCACCAAATATTTATCCACACTGTGTACCAGGCTTCTCACAAAATGTTCAGACACAAATTCAATATTTGAGATCCCTCTCTGTCCTTTAAGAAGATGTTTGTAAACAGTCCCCTCACTTCTTCTCAGCTTGTGGCCACAAATACTGCAAAGGGTAAGACACGTGAGTTCTCTCCTTGTAACCTGGACCTGCCCCTCATGAGTGCCGGTCAGAATGAGGGCCCTTTTCTAATGATGCTCTGAACAGAAAATGCAAGCATGTGTCTCAGACATTCACCGACATCCTTTATTAAATAACCTGCAAATTCCCCTTCCCTCAGCTTTCCCAGGGGCAGGGGGGAGCTGGGGAGCTTCCCCTCCAGAACTGGCCTGGTGCTGAACCTTTCAGAGGAAGGACCACTGGATCTTTCAAATTCCCCTTGTTCTTAAAAACCTATCAGCTTTTTATTCCAGTGGCGGGGAGGGAGGGGGTGTCTACCATCTTATTTTTGAATTTATTATTTTAGCAGGTGATCATGATCAAGAAATTTAAAACACAAATATAAGAAATTCTTTTTCATATTTTCTGTGGGTCAAAACACACTCATCTATCATTCTTTAAATCACTATGATGGACAGCTTATTTTCCAATAGACCAAGCTTCTCGATAATCCCACATGGACAACAATAACCAGACTCAGATGTTTAGCTCATAATCCCCACAATTCTATTATGTTCAGGAAACATATAAAAGACTGTTGGTAGACTGTGTGTAGCTGAAATTCATAGACCAGCATCCCAGTAGAGGAGGTCAGTCTGGTCTTTGCCAGAGAAGCAGGTGAGATGAATTCAAATCCTCTAAATCACCACAGGCTTCTAAATTCCATGCATTCTTTTTTGCGAATTAAATTTTTTTTTATTGAAGTGTCGTTGATTTACAATGCTGTGCCAATCTCTGCTGTACAGCCAAGTGACGCAGTTATACACATAGAGACATTCTTTTTCATATTCTTTTCCATTATGGCTTATCACAGGATATTGAATATAGTTCCCTTGTGCTATTCTTAATAAGTGGGCTCAGTCATGAACAGCCACCTTTTGACTCTAGCGGAGAAACATCAAGGACAGTACTTTCACTCAGGAAATTCCAAATAAGTAGAAAACTTAATATAAATAAACCAGACTTGAATCTTAGTAGACTATCTGGTATTATTATTTTTTTCTTGTAATCCTTAGTATCTTTCTTGATTTCTCAATATCTTTTTACAGCATTTGGAGAACACTTTCAAAGCCCCCTGTAGCTGATTTAATACCTATGGATTCCCCATGGATATTGTAGGAAGATTGTGCAGCTTAGGGGATTAAGTACTTTACATTTTATTACAAAGGTACAGGCTCAAAATATAGAAAGGCCTATTATCTGAAGAATATTTTCCCTGTACATAAAATGAGTTATTTTAGGAGAGAAAATTATTATGTTAAAAAGCATGCCATCATCAATAAAATAATGTTTAAGTACAATTCAAAGATTTAAAAGCCAAGAAAATTAAGAAGAAAGTTATAATTTCAGTAGGATACTACCCTGTATTTATAGAAAAGTATTTTAATGGAATTATTATTCACATAATCTTGAACTTCTTTTATTGCTATTCACTAGTATTGTCCCACTTAGAAGTTCTGTTCTTGCTCCTTTGTGTTAGTTACAAGCACTCCTCAAAAGAACTCAAAGAAAATAACTTTAAAATTAATCTTGCAATCCCCACCTGAGGTAAAATGAAGTGGACATCATGCCTCTTTGTTCTTAGGAATGTACTTCCACGAGAGGAGCCCCAAGTGAAGATTGAGGTGTTATTAAGGCGAAAGCAACAAGGTATTTGTGGTTAATGTGGTCCCGACTGCTTACCAGTTGCTGGGTTAGTTCTCCTCAGTTACATGTTTGTAGTTCATTGGTGAGCAGGCTCTAACCCAGTGACATTCAGATCAACAGGCAGTCCCGGACAGGGTCTCTCAGAAGCTCTCACGGCATCTCTGAGAGCCTTGCCCTACACCAGTCGTGCTCACAGTGGTCCAGGGGGAGGGGGGGAGGGGATGGAGGAGAGAGAGGGGGGAGGGGGAGGGGAGAGAAGAGGAGAAGCTGACATTTCATCCTGCCCATTTCCAGCACAGTCCAAAAGCCCAAACCGAGAAAATCACTTGCTTCAAACAGCATGCCTGTCTCATTGGAAATGGAAAAATTGTCCATAGCAGTGCCTTTTGTTTCTTCATCAAGTCATCATTTGCTTAAGTGATAAAAGAAATCCATTTTTAAGAACCAGGAACATTTAGGCCTTTCAAAGAGGATTGTGTCCTTCTTGAAATCCTATATCATCTCCTTTAAAAACTCTCTATGGTATATCATACCCCAAAAGAGTGCACAAAACAAAACCAACACCTTAGTCAAGTATTACAAATTAAACATCAATGTAACCACCAACTGGGTCAAGAAATTGTCAGCACCTCAGGACTCCCTAAATAGCTTATGTAAAGTTGAATATTCAAAGGAAACAATGTTCAAGCCCTTTTCTTTTTCAAGAGTGTCTTGGAATAGCACCCATATAAACTTTAGAATCAGTTTTTCAAGTTACACACACACACACACACACACATAGTGTTGGCATTTTTATTGGACTTGCATTGAGTCTAGACATCAGTTTGGAAGAGTTGTTATCTATATAATAGTTAATCGTCCCATCTGTAAATATCTATATAGTAGTGAATCTGTCATTTATTGTCTTAAATTTCTCTCATTAATAGTGTTCCGCATGAAGTCTTACATACGCTTATTTTATTTATTCTTAAACATTTGATGTTTTTATGCTCTTTTAAATATCTTTTTGAATTTAATTTTCTAACTTAATGGTGCTTATATACAGCAAAGTGTTTTAATATTGTGCGCATTAATTTAGCAACTTGGCTATACTTATTATAAATTCCAGCAATCTATCATGTACACAGTCCTATTATCTGTCAGAATAAGTTTTGTTTTTCCTACTTTCCAATCTTTGTACTTTTAAAATTCTCATTATTACTACTTTTCGTATCACTGTTATTAAAATTCAAATGCAACAGTGTATATAAAACCTCTAATGGCAGTACCTTGATAAAAATGTATTCAGTGATGTTAATTTCAGAATTGTCACTGAGTGGCAGGTCCCTTTAGCCAGTCTTCTTCTCACGAGGCCTGTCGCTGGTACCATCCCCATGAAACCCAGTGAATTTCACATGTTCCATGGCTGCCAGCTCTTCTACAGACCCCGGGAGGTTACAAGGTGAAAGGTGATTCCTGAGGACCAGGTAATAATTGGGAACTCTCACTCAATGTTATGTGGTTACCTGGTACTTTGTAACTTGAGAAGACTCCACAAACGTTACTCCACCTCACCCCAGAGCACAGAGGAAGCGCCATCTCACACCAAGAGTACAGCTTGGCACCATGGGAAAGAGGTTTATTGGAAAAACCTACAGGCAGGGGAGTGGTGGAGCACACGTGATCTTCCGAGCTCTCTTTCCCTGCAGGAGGTGTGCGCTTCCCATACCGTAGGCAACACCTCACCCCTTGAACAGTCCATGCAATTGCCAGACAGGGTCTAGAGGGTATCCATGCCAGTCTAACCTCGGATCAACCTGGCTGGGAATGATGACCCTCCAGACCCCCCAGGATGGTAACAGCTGGTTCTTCCATTGAGCTGAGTAGCCATTTGTAAGCTTCTAAAAATGTGAGGAAATGAGGCTCCAGGTCACCCAGATTTGATGTGTCAGTGGAGATGATAAAGAGAGATAAATGTTTTTCCTCAACCAAACCTTCTTTTAAGTAAAGTTCCTTTCTGCAACTTAAGGCATGGTGTCTCCTGGTGTCTTGTTTTGAAAAACAAATGGCTTTTGGAAGCACTAACACAGTAACCAGGGCAGAGCTGCCTTTGACAACACATTGAAAAGATCTTTTCTAGGATTCTGTCCCAAGAAAGTGATCAAAAACACAGACAAACATTTATGTACAAAGTTGATCAAAATGAGATTGCTTCTAAAAGGGAGAAATTAGAAAAGTTTGAACGTATAGGCCTGGGTTTGAAGCATCGCAATTTATCCTCATGGCGGATGTCATGCCGCCCTGGGATTCCCTGTCGGTACTGAACGACCTAACAAAGGGCCCATAATAAGTTGTTAGGTGGGAAAATAGATGTTTAAAAAATTCACATGGAATGATCTCGCATGCACTTTGGAAAGATATAATAGAAAGTTTAGGAGGAAATAAAGAATATCAAGATGTAATAATGATTTCTTGTGGTGGGAAAAGAGTTGGTGTTTATATTCTTTGATGTACCCTTGTCTGTTTTCCAAGTTCTCAGTAATGAGTGTTTTTAATTTTATCATCAAGAAAATGTTACCTCTAGGAGGCTCTGTGGGTTAGTGAAATGCTCCATGTGAGGGGTGGAAACGACCGCCCTGGATCCAGTCTCCGTAGACCTGGGTTCCAATCCCAGTTCAGCCCCTCACCTGCAGTGTCTTGACCACAATTGCCCCGCTGTGCTGTCAAGTATAAAGGAGGCAAGAAAATCATCCCACCTCTTAGGACTGAGGAGGGTGCAAAGGGATGCTCGTGAATGTACTAGGAAAGTGGTGGGTGCTCAGCTGAATAGGAGTGAATTACTTTAACAGAGATGAATGCATCCGTTTTTCAGTGAGATCTTGGCAATGGAATCAAATCAGTAATTCTAAATGCATCCCATTTTACTGACTGCTTCAGGGAAGGAGCAGCGTCACGTCTCATCCACCCCGAGTCTCGCTGGTGGCCGCGACGTCTGGAAGCCCTGCTCCCTCTTCACCCGTCACCTCGAGATACTCCTTCCTGCACGTCTTCTGACTCCTGGGTGCAAAGATGCTCCTGGTGTGGTGAGATGCCACTTTGCTTGTCAGATGACAGGGTCTGGGCTTCATCGCCTGGTATCACTGAGTGTTGGAGTGTTCAGTCACTTTTAGATATTTGTCCATGCTGAGTGTGAATGAGGAAACAATCATACACGTCGTTCCACTAAGAATGCTTTGCGGGACGGTGGGTATGGTCCACTCAGTGCTGGCCACTGGGGAGCCTGCCCCAAGCTGGTACGAAGCCCAGGGAGAGAGGAATGGATAAGGGTACAGGGAACCAGGGGCCAGAGGGATTTCTGTACCACTGTGAGCATCATCCCTGTGAACACACACCTGCTCAGACCATCAGCCTCGATAAAACGCTCAAGGTCCCGTGTCAAGGCACCCCTCATTCTTGAGGCCACAACTCCCCCTCCAGCACGCTCAGGGGTCACAGGATGGGACAGGCAGTTTCTTAACCACAGGGCCACCTTTCCCCCAATTTCTGACGCGTCCCATCAGGGGCTCAGGCCCTCCCACGATGAGCCTCACTGCCTGCAGTGGGAGATGTTACTGATGGAAAAGTACTGCACATGGAACAAGTGTGGAGGCCAAAGAGAGATTTGACTCTCACACTTAGAGGAAGCAGCCAGATCCCTGGAGGGCTGTGGGAGTGTCTGCACCAAGTATAAAACGCCTGGATGTGATGGGAGGACGCAGCCAGCGGAGGGACAGGGCTGGGCTCCTGTGGATGCTGACTTGGGCTTATTCCCACGTGGGTAGCGTCACTCTGTCCAGGCACTGGGGAAGCTCTGCCCCCATCACTCCACGGCTGACCTCTCCCTGTGCCTGGGTTTCCTCATTCATCAGTCAGGAAGCGGCATGCCCAGCTCAGATCTCAGCACCCGCGCACATTGCGGACCAAGGCAGACAGGTCCCCTCCCCCTACCGAGCTGATGTGCTGGGCAGGGGGGCAGGACAACAGGCAGTAACACATAAACACAAGTATGAACCAAATAGCACGAGCTGAAGCTGTCAAGGCCACACACCAGTGACGGGACATGGTGCAGGATGGAGGTGGATGCAGGGATGTGGGGAGTGGATGGGGTGCTGCTCAGAACCCTGAATGGTATGGAAGAGCCCTGCAGAGATGGGGGGAAGGCAGAGAACTTTCCAGTTAAAAAGACTTGTTCCAGGAATAAGACGGTCAGACTGGTGTGCAATGAAAAGGCTGGGGTGGGGCTTGCAGCAGGGGTGGGAGGATGGGACCCAGCCTAGCATCCAGGGGAAAAGGATCCAGACCATGTGAGGGTCCAAGACCACGGCCTGGAGTCCAGTCATTCTGAAGGCCTTGGGGGTACTGATCTGCTTGAGTGAAGTGGAGACCAGTCCACAAAGTGGGGAGGGGGCAGGAGACCAGCATGAGGCAGCTGCCGTGTCCAGGCAGGAGACATAAAGGAGATGGATGAACCCAAGAATAAAATCTGGAGCATAATGGAGTTGTGAACGTTAAATTTATGACCCGTCACCTCCAAACCTTGGGACATTTCCATCCCCTCAGTCTCTGTGCAATTTCCTCTTTTGTCACATGCTCCCTCTCCAGCACCCCAGCCTCACCCAGCCCTTGCCATTCTGAGCACCTTTAACACGTTTCCCTGATGCTTGTCATGCCCTCACCTCTTCTCCACCAGCAAATTCCCTACTTTCCATCTTTGGGACCTCAGATTGAGTCCTCTGGGGCCCAAAGAGGCTGCATGTATCTCTGCTCCTGCTCTCCCCCAGCTGTGCAGTGTGGTTCCTTTGTGTCTGAAACTGGAATGAGGGTTCCCCAAGCAGGGGTCAGGTCTGATGCTGAGTCTGGCCCAAGGAGATGCTTGGTAAAGCATCCACCCTGTTCTTGTCTTTATAAGCGTCTCCCAGGACCAGTACCCTGATGCATGAGTTCCTGTGCCTGCATTAACAAGGTACCACAATGTGACAGGATGGCCTAATCAGCATAAATTGTTCTCTCACAGTTCTGGAGATCAGAAGTCCAAGATCAAGGTGTCGGCAGAGCAGGTTCCTTCTGGAGGCTCTGAGGGAGAATCATTCCAGCACTCTCTCCCAGTTTCTGGTGGCAATCCTCGGCATTCCCTGCCTTGTAGGTTAATCACCCCATGCTCAGCCTCCATCTCAACATGGTCTCCTCTTCTCTGCACCTCTTGGGTTTCTGTCTCTTATAAGGACATTGTCATTGGGTTCAGGGTCCTTTCTAATCCAGATGATCTCATTTTGAGATCCCTATCTTAATAACATCTGCAAAAACATTCATTCCTAATAAGGTCACATTGTGAGGTTCTAGCTGGGCATGAATTTTGGGGAGACACCATTCAACTCACCGCACCTGAGCAGCATCAGTGCTTCAAAAGGGGAGGCAGAGAAATGCCAGCCACAAGCACCCTCAGAAGTGGACATAAGACATCCCACTGCCTGTTCACCATGTCTACACTGACCTCCAGTGCCGCCCAACACACCCTGGCCCACTGGCCTCTCCACCTGGCCTTGATTCTGCTCTCATATCCCTCCTCCAGTGCAGTAGGCAGCCCAGCCCCCAGCACCGACCTCAGCCCCATCTCAGATAGCTTCCCTCTTCTCCTGGGCTCAGTGGTTCCACAGGAACATTCCAGCTAATCCATTCCCTTTTTGACCCAGGCTTCTGGAACCCCCTGTGCATGCTGTTCCCCTAAAGACAGCTTCCAGGCCCTATATTTGCCCGAGACTCTGTGACTTGGGACAGAGGAGTGCTGAAGCCAGTGAGTGAAGAGGGTGGAGCATGGAGACAGGAAGCATCCTGCTTCCCGTGTGGCACTGCTCGCTCCTCCTTTGTCTAACCTTCTTCTTTTCTTTTGCACAGGCTCAAGAGCAGTTGCCTCGAGCTTATGTCAGCTTGAATCTTCAAGCTGCATTTGCTGAAAATGCGATGCCACGGTTGATTTCATGTTGACTGAAATTTCACTATAACTCTATCCACTGTGCTGTCAAATTGGGAATTATGCAGCTTCCCCAGTTAAAGAATTTTACCCATAAAGGTCTTATTTATAACTTTTCTAGAGTCCTTTGGCATTAACCCCTAGTACAGTGTTAGAATCCAATTCTTCAGTGTCAAAATATTAAAGTAATAATAAAGTTTGGGAACCTCTGTTGACCTGAGGTTGTATTTCCTCACAATCATAAGTGTAATGGTTGCTCCTGCAAGGCGGGGGGTGGTTCCCAGGTTTAAAAGGAAGGATTTTAGTGCTGAAGCCTCAAGAACATCCCTTGGCTCAAGGAGTGCATGCTTCAGGGAGCTGAGCAGATCGATGGGGCTCAACGCCAGTGTCCTGAATCCTCACTGCTCCCTAGAAGGAAATCCAGTCTCCAACAATAATGCTGACATGCAAGCTTCAGGACTGAGTCACAGGAAAGCTTCCAGGCAGCCTTTCCAGCAGGAAAATCCATCCTCTGAGGGTAACTTCCACCTCGTTTCTCGACAAACACGCTTTTAAACCTTTCGATTTTCCCAACTGTTTCTTATGAAGGATGGCTAGAATAAAACTCTTTTCTACCATTGTTTTCATTCATTACATACAAATAAAAATGTATGACAGTAATTAGAAATCAGTGGTGATGCAATATGAGAAGCACAGTAAGCACATTAGGGAAAATATCTCTGGAGTGAAAGAGTTGATGCCACGTGTTGAAAGCAAAAGTTGAATAGAATTGTTGTTTCAGGCTAAAAGAAAGCATGTACTTTTTTTATTGAAGTATAGTTGATTTACAATGTTGTATTAATTTCTGCTGTACAGCAAAGTGACTCAGTTATACACATATGTACACATTCTCTTTCATATTCTTTTCTATTATGGTTTATCACAGGGTATTGACTACTGTGCTGTACAGTAGGACATTGTTGTTTATCCATCCTATACATAATAATTTGCATCTGTTGACCCCAAACTTCCAATCCTTCCCTCCCCCACCCCCTCCCCCTTGGCAAACACAAGTTTGTTTCCTACATCTTTGAGTCTGTTTCTGTTTCGTAGGTATGATCATTTGTGTCTTATTTTAGATTCCACATGTAAGCGATATCATATGATATTTGTTTTTCTCTTTCTGACTTACTTCACTTAGTGTGATAATCTCTAGGTCCATCCATGTGGCTGCAAATGGCATTATTTCATTCTTTTTAGCTTGTACTTCTAAAGAAGGTGAGTCAGGCTGTTTTCTGCACCTTTCAAACTACAATCAACCCTCTGTATCCAGGGTTTTGTATCCATGGATTCAGTTAGTTGAATCTGCAGATGCAGAACCTGTGCATACGGCGGGCCAGCTGTATTCATGGTACTACACCATTTTATACAAGGGACTTGTGCACTCACAGATTTTGGTATTTTTGGGGGCTTTGGAACCAATCCCCCATGGTTACCTGGGGAATGACTGTAATTGTAGTTAAATTAAAATTTTATCTTTTGAATAGTTTCACTAGACTCTTTTTAAAAAGGAAGTGTATATAGGAAAACATTTTGGTAAGTTATTTGGAGGAAATGTAAGACTTGGAGGACACAGTCATTAGGAGACCCAGTGGGCAAGAGCAGGAAGTTGGGGCTTAAAGCAAGAGAATGAGATGAAGAGAGAAGGAAAAGTGAGTATTGGAGACATAGCAGAAAGATGGGGGATGAGTTGAAGATGTGGAGAAGAGATTTTGTGACTAGAACTATCTAAACTTAAGTTTGCATTGACACAGTATTAACTCTATCATGTTCCTCAAAGTTTTCATAAAGTCTTTTACATATTTACATGCTTGGGTGAGTGATGAATTCCATGTCAGGATCAAAGCCATGCAGATCAAGGATCACATAGGCTCACTGGTAAGATAACTGCTACAGTCAAGTAAATTAATAGCAACAGGTTTCCACTGACCCAAAGGCAACCCTGAGAATGTAACCACTAGAGAATTTACCAACATTTTGGTGATCAGCACTATACTTCCACAAGGATGTAAACAACTCAATCCAGACTTTAAAGGGGCAAAGGTATCCTAGCAAGTATATGGGTAAAATGATGTTAATGGCAATGATGATGATCATGATTTTGACAATGGTGATCGTAATGATGGACATGATGTTGATGATGATGGTAGTGATGGTGATGGTGATAATGAACATGATGGTGGTGGTGATGATGATGATGGTGATAATGAACATGATGGTGGTGGTGGTGATGATGCTGATGATGAACATGATGGTGGTGATGATGATTGTGATAATGAACGTAATGGTGGTGGTGATGATGGTGATGATGGAGATGATGCACATGCTGGCAGTGGTGGTAAAGATGATGATGATTACACTAACACCTTTGAGTGCTTACTCTATGTCAGATCCATGACAGCTTAATTACGTTATTGAATTTAATCATCACAATATATAAACTTGGCTTACTGCTATTGCTATTTTGTAGATGAGAATAATAATAGCTTCATCTGACTAATAGTCATCTAACTAGAAAGAGAGAGGATATCCAAACCTGGATTGACCAGGAGTCTGAATAATTTTTGGTCTTTCAGGAACAAGAAGAAGTCAGTTAACAGTGAAAACATGTCTTGCAAGTAAGTCACAGGGTGCATCCTTGGCCTCTGATGTGAGGCCAATTACTGCAGAAAGAGATCAGGGCAGACAGCGCTACACCTGTTGAGGCAGTACCTAATAGTATGTACACAGTACTTACTGCCTAAGGAAGACCACTGCCTCGGGGGAAGCAAAGAAGAGGCAGAAAGAGAGGAAATGGTATAGAAGGAGAGGGGAAGGTGGCAAGGGGAGGGGTACTCTGGAGCTCTTTGTACCTAAATGGGAGGAGCCGAATGAAAGGCAGAAAGTAGCCACAGCGCATCTACCGGGATCTCTGCATCCTCCGCCTCTCCTCATTCAGATTCCACATCCTCCTACCTTCCACTCTTCCACTTCCAGAGAAGTCTGTCTGCAATCATCAGTAATTTAGTGCATTACCAGGGAGCCCACAACAGCAGGGTGGCCAGGTTAAATACAGGGTGCCCGGTTGTGTCTGGATTTCAGATAAACAACAAATACCTTTTAGTACAAGTGTGTCCCACGCAATATTTGGAGAATTCACATGTAACTGGGCATCCTCACTTTCTTTTGCTGAATCTGGCAAACTTACCCTTTACAAAACCAAACTCTTTATATTGTTCCGATTCTCTCTAATGTTCATTAATCCAGGCGAAAGAAGAGAAGAGCAAATTCACTGTGTTTTTCGACAAATTCAGATTCATGAATGTTGGGCTTGGAGAAGAATGGCAGGACAGGGTGGATTTTCTGACTAATTTTTGTGTGGTTGGAGCCCATTTAAGATGCCTGCGAGCAGTTCTTATTAAAGATGGCCACATGTGCATGGAGACAATTGAGGGAGTGTTGAACTTATCTTAGATAAGCAGCTCCCATTCATTCATTTATTCATTCATTCTTTCATTCATTCAGTAATAGCTATTAGGTCCTCCCTCTGTGCCAGACAGTCTGATAGGCTCAGAAGCTACCCTGAAAGTAAAATAAATAAGTTCTCTACCCTCATGGAGAACACACACTGTTATGGCCTGAGCTGTGTCCCCTAAAAATATATATGTTGAAGTCCTAAACCCCCAGTACCTCACAATGTGACCTTATCTGGAAATAGGGTCTTTACAAGACATCAAGTTAAAATGAGTCCATTAGTTTTGGGCCCTCATTCAAGTTGACTGCAATCCTTATAAAAAGGGGAAACTTGGACACAGAGATAGGCAAGCACATGGGGAAGACGACGTGGAGACACAGGGTGGAGTGAAACATCTACAAGCCAAGGAACACCTGAGGCTGCGAGAAGCTCAGAAAGAAGCCTGGAAGAGATCGCTCACCAGCACCTTCAGAAGGAGTGTGTTCAATACTAGGAGCAAAGTCTGGAAGACTCAGAACACAAAGGCCAACATCTTGATCTCAGACTTCTGGCTTCCATGATTGTGAGACTATATTTCCGGGTTCTAAGCCACTCAATTTGTGGTACTGCATTATGACAGTCCTAGGAAATTAAAACACACATTAATCAAATAAAACCCCAAATGAAGGGTGGCGTGAAGGACCCTGGAGGTCAATATCAGAGGGTCTTTCCTGGTCAGAAGATAGAGCCATGCTGAGCTGAACACAGCCTTCAGGCTAACAGGCAGAGAGGCAGTGGAGGAGGTGGGGCCCATGACCCAAGGGGGACAGTGAGCGGTTCCCAGGCCTCTTGCAAATGTGGGTCAGCCACCCCACTGTCTATGGGGAAATCCAGGACTTGACATGGAGGGTCAGAGTCACTCATCAGCAAAATTCTTCCCAGACGTAATCCATTGGAGGATAAGATCTGTAGATACATCACTGATGAGATTAAGGCGCCTCCTCAAAATCCCATGAGGAAGCAAGTGATGCAAATGGAACTAATAAAAGATGGAATGCAATCTTGCAGCCTGTAATGCATAATGCTGCAATTGCAGAGGCCTTGGGCGAATAAGAAGAATATGTTAAATGCCTTCCTGCTCTTCCAGCCCTGTTGGGGAGGATGGATGCCCTAATTTCAAATGTCCCTTCCCAGGTCTTCTTCTGGAAATAGCCCCAGGGTTGAAAAGGACACTTATCTTGCTACAACAGCACGTTGGAAACACCCCTAAAGAATACCCGGCTCTCTTTGTTCTAATTTTATGCTCACGAAGCAACCTTCTGAGTTGTAATTTGGTGTTCTGACTAGGTGATTTTTCTCCAGGCCCTGAGCCAGGACTATTCTCAGAACCAACATTCAGGCTGCAAAAGACAGGGAGGAAGGGGGGGCAGCGCTCTGACCCCCAACAGGGCCACGCAGGCCAGAAAAGTGGAGGAAGGGAGCACGGGGTCAGCTATGAAGAGCAGGGGAATCAGAGTTTCCCCAGAACTCAGGTCCAGCCAGCCCTGCTGGCAGCCCCGGGGAGGCTCGGCTGTTACCCACCCCCCCGGCATGTGATCATGGATCCCATGGAATCTGGAGGAGACAGAGCCCTAGAGAGAGCGAAGGCTGACTGGAGGCGAGGCCATTGCTTTCCATCAAGGACGTGGCCCTGGCTTAGCGGAGCCCAGAAGGCGACGTCAGCCTCCGTCAAGCCCTGCAAGGCTGCTTCCGGAGGACTCTTGGGCAACCCCCTCCCCACTGCCAAAGCCCCTCTACCTTGGTCCCCAGACATCTGGCTCCAACCCCATGCTCAGTGCATTTCTTGCAGTTATGCGAGTGTTGTGCAATCGCTGAGAATTGGATGAAGGGTAAAACCGGTTTCAGATTATTTTCCTCTGCGTATGTTTTCATTTCTTTAAGCCAAACCCGACTGATGTTCACATTAACTGCACTTGATACAAAATAGATCATAACTCAAAACTAATGGAGAATGATCCTGCAAGACCCAGCCAGCAGACTCTCTGATTTATTGAGGTTCTCGTCCAGTGTCAGATAAGGTGATTGTGTCCTTCAGTGACCTGTTAAGTTTCAATGTGTGGTCAAATAACATTGTAAATCAACTACACTCTAATATAAAATAAATATTTTTTTTAAAAGATGAGTGGCCACAAATTTAGAGGCTCAAGTGGACAGTGCTAACTTAATCATGGACTTCCGTTGAATTTACACTCTGCTCAGAGCACTGATGTAGCCCACCCCACCCGCATTCCACACCCACGTCCTCATTCCCATGAGGGTGACACTTCATGTGGAATTTATGGACTTACTTCACGGTGCCAAGAAAGAGGGACACTTTGATCTGAGGCTATTTTCTGCACTGGCTGGTGTCCTGGATGAGGGCCTGATCCCACATGTGCCCTCTGCACAAATTGCAGAAGTGTCTACTGGAGTTTCCACATACTTGGTGCTCCGCATGGGTGCTCCCACATCACTAGTGCTCCCACACCCTGATGCTCCCTTGTGGTGCTTCCACTTCCTCTGGTCCTGAGCCCCACTCACTCTCCATTAGCACCTGTATCTCTCCTGGGGTGAGGGATGTTGTTACTGAATCTTCAGACACTCCTCTGTGCCCCATCTGAGGTCGTGAAATCTGGGGCTGGGGAGGGTGTGATGTCATCCATCTCTGCCTAGACCTGTCTGGTGCAGTGGCGGCTGCCCCCCAGTGAGGGAACCCTCCCACTGTCTGAGGGGCTCTGTGTGGTCCTCTCCACCAGGAACTTCCTCGCAGGAACCGGGGGTGCTGGTGCTTCCTTCCCCTAGGCCCCTCCAACCTCCCTCCAGCCCTGGGGGGTCCCCACCCCCTCTCTGTGAAGGGGACACTGCTCTTGTATCCTCCACCCTCCTCCCCACCCTGTGGTTTATGGTGAAGCCTTTGTGTTCTGAGTCTTCCAGACTTTGCTCCTAGTATTGAAGCCAAGATGTGGCCTTCAAAAAGCAAAATACAATAAATGAATAAGCACGTAAAACTGTGCCCCTCTCCACACAAAATCTTGCAACCTGAAGCTAGAGCTTTCCAGGCTATTTCAGAGGCAAAGCCGAGAATGTAACTCTGTGTTCTCTCTGGATCCTCTGTGTCCTCTGTTTCCAAGGCAGTGAGCCTTGTCCTTAGGGTCCTTGAACTAAGCATCCAGGTTAATGACAGGTGAATCACAGGGTAAATGGTAATTTCAAGGACAAAAACGTATCAGGTAAAATTTCCAAATAGTACCCTTCTCCCTGGGTGAGATGCCTGCTCACATGCCTGCATCTGAGGGTGAATGTCCATGTTTAACAAGATTGAGGAACATGGTCCATGAGATGCAGGTTTTATTTTACTGAACAGGGCCTCATGGGACACCAAAAACTCTAAGCCTGAGATGGACAGGAGCTGCTGCCACGGGTGTCTTGTCTATCGTCCACCTCTTTGCTCCCCCAGGATGGGAAAAACGGGGCCTCTGAAGAGAGTCCCCTCGGAAGGTGGCTGCCACTGCCTTCCACCACCTGGATGTTGACCCCTGACCCCAGTGGACACAGCAGGCCACCCTTGGCCCATGTTTTCCTCTAGTTGTTTCTTCCCTCCCACTGCCCATCCCTTTCCATGTTATTTCCAAAACACTAACTGCTATGCAGTTTAAAATAATAATAACATTTAAAAAGAAACAGAGAGGTAAGTGAACTGTTCAGTTTGAAATAATGAAACCACCCAGAGCACTTTTATCAGGACTAATGCCACCTGAACTTCCGGAGATGATGCTTGGAAAATGCCATGAAAAATGGCTTAGCATCATCTGCGTGACGGAGCCCTCAGCAATCAGCGTTATGGGCTCACCCAGACCTCTGCCACGAGAACAGCCACTCTCCTAAATTTAAATGTGATAACTCTATGGAGAGCCAGGGCAGTAGTTTACAGACCTCAAGTCTGGTTCTCGTGACTCTGTTTCTCTCCCGACTGTGACCCACATAGAGAAGCTCGTGGGAATCTGGGGACATGCAAGACTAGCACTTTCACATTTACATGGGCTTCTCCCTGGGAGCTTGGAGAATCCACCCCGGAAGCCCCGTGACCCTCAGGAGAACTGCCGGATGCTCCTTGCCTCCCTGGGAGCCTCAGCTACATGTTTCTATGAGCCCAGCAAATGGCAGAATTTGCAGTGGTGAAGCCATAGTTGTACTATTATTATTCTAAATTTACAACCTCTTGATTTATTCCTCCCATCTTCATCGAAAGAATAAAGCCATCTCCATGGTGCTCTAAATTCTTCTGCTTGCACAGAGGGGCTTTAATCTAGCCACTGCCTTCTGTTCTTTCCCCCAAGATGCAAACAAAATAATGTTCTGTCTAAAATAAATAACTTTGGAGGAAAGGAAAGTCCTGAATAAATTCGAAAGCCATTTTAATTAGTTTGCATTTTACCAGAAAGCTCTCACAGCTGTATTTAGTTGTTTTCAGGGATTGTAAGCAGTTCATTCTAGTGCCCTAAGAGAAGAGGCAAATGCTTGCTGAGGGCCAGTGTACTTCCAACCTTCACCAGACCCAGGAGTTTATTCTGTGCCAGATGCCGTAACTCCTCCTAACAAGAGGGCAGTGGCCTGGCAGGTACTCTCGGAAGCTCTGCAAGAAAGCTGAGTCATGAGAGCAGGGAAGAAAGAACCTCTCATCCGTGGAGCTCTCCTCCCACAGCCAAGACATCTGAGCAAGGGGTCATCCCACAAGTTCCTTCACACATCAACACCGCCAACAGTGCGCAACTGCTCAGATGCAGGGATAGGAGGCCGGTTGTGGTAACTGTGCTGCAGATGAATGCACAGACTTCAGTGTCTGGATTAAAGCTCTTTTCAGTTTCTAATTTCTTCCAAGATGCCTATGTTTTCTTTTCTATTTAGTGGGTAAACTGCATCCCCTCTTTGTCCAAGAATACATTAGCCTCACTTTACCCCTAGATGTTATGTATTATTTAAGCAATGATATTTTCTGACCAGTTGATGCTACTCATGAGATGGATACCAAGCATTTCCATCATTACTGAAAGACCTGGTCACACCAGGAACACTCAGTTCATTTGGGCCGAGGATCACAAATGCCAAACATCAGGGCAGACATCTCATGGTCAAGAGGAAGGTCGCAGGAACAAGCTGAGTCTTCCCATCCCTCCTTGTGTCTCCTGGACCTGGTGTCATCAGGCTGCCATGGTGCTGGGAAGGAGTGGAAGTGGGGAGGAGATTGTTGAGTGTTGCAGCGGTGGAAAGGGTGTCCTCTTTATTTATTCAGAATATTCTTTTAGGAGCCAAACCAGAGATGACACTTTTCCCAGCTCCTCTGGAGTCCCAATAAACAAAAATAAAATATCTAAACCTGGTACGTGTCTCCCTTTGGTTATGCAGAGCCCAGGGAGCCACCTGTGACAGATGGTGGCATTGGTGCAGGGTGAAACTGAACAGGATGGATGAGAGCAGTAAGAGGACAGATGTGCAAGGAGTTGGGAACACCGACGGGAGAGAGGTTTGGAGGTTAATATCTTACCACCACTGCATTCGTCCAGGAGACAGAGTGTACCCAAGGTGACAAGGACAGTTTATGTTGGCCTGCACACCTGCTGCTGGGGGACCTCTTGGTGGAGACCCCAAGGGTGGCCACTCCTTACTGGATAACTGCAGTTTCACGGTGACTCGATTTCTTCTAAAAACTTCCAGATTCATTTGCATTCGCTTTTCACTTCATCCCACAGAAAAACAACCTAAGTAAGCACACATGTCTATCTCTTCAACGTGAGAGGCAGCTCACAGCCCAGAGTAAGCAACACACCAAGAGAACTGCCCTAACTTTGATTACTGATGTCTCTGGCAGTTGCCACGATTTCTGCCTTCAGAATGGATCGATTCCAGTTGACTCGTGTGTTTGGCTTTGCTGACGGAGCTGTTTTTATTAATTGGCATGTCCTTGAAAAGTATCCCAAGTGGGAGAAAGAGCGTCACACCACTGTGTCCCCTATTAAAATAAGCCCTCTGCAGGAGAGAATGTCACATAAACAGTATGAAAACTTACTGTTTCCATGTGTCTAGAGGTCCCCCTCCCTCCCTTTCTTTTCTTTTCTCTTCTTTTTTTTCACAATAGAGTGCTCTACAGGCTCTCTCTTGCTTGGGAAAAACACAGCTCACTTAACAAGTTGACTTCTTCCAAGGCTGTGCAATTTCTTTGTAGTTTACGAACAATCTTTGTCCACAGGGACTAAAGCAAATATTGCTTACAATGTAATCAGATGGACATAGCCAGAGTAGAAAAACAAATCCTTTGAATTATCATCACAGCTCCATCACAGACCTTGTGATTTTTCGCAATTCGTGAGCCTGTGATGGCTAAATGTCAAACTAATCTGCAGTAAGGAAAAAGAAATAGAAAATTCAGAAACTGTGTTTCAACATTATTGTTGTTTCCAAAATCTAATTGTGGGAATAAATGACTTCTTCCCAAATGCATAGAGTCCTTACTTGCTGAGTGAATGTTGAATGATTTTACCATGTATGGTGTATTAGTCAGCTCGGACTGCCATAACGAATGCCATATACTGGATGGCTTAGACAACAGAAATTTATTTCCCACAGTTCTGAAGGCTGGAAGTCCAAGATCAGTGTGCCAGCATGGTCGGGCGGGGTGAGGGCCCTCTTCCTGGCTTGCAGATGGACATCTCCTTGCTGTGTCCTCACGTGGCCTTTCCTTGGTGTGTGGAGAGAAAGAGTTCTTTCTCTTCCTCTCCTTATAAGGCCACCAAATGTATTGGATTAGGGCTTCATCCTTATGACCTCATCTAAACTTAATTGCCTCCTAAGAGCCCTATCTCCAAATATAATAACATTGGGGGCTCGGGCTTCAACATGTGAATTTTGGGGGCTACCATTCAGTTCATACCATATGGCCATTCTATGTCAAGTCAGTTCAGAGTGTTTAGCCCAATAACTTAAGGAAGTCACTATATACATACAGTATATATACATATATGCAGATATAGATGGAGACAAAAATACAGATATAGATTAGATATAGAGATAGATGTTGATATATGACAGGAAGGTGAGAACATATAACAAAATCGTCTTGGCAACTCCAGGGAGAATGAGTTGGTTGCAGTATATGGCGTGACATCATTGTAGGTGTACAGAAGAAGGCGTTGAGAAGACTCGCAGGAAATCAATAGGATTTCAGGAGGCGGGGCTGAGGTGTGGGGAGAGGTGGGCGTCCGCGTGCTGGCCAAGGCAGCCAGGTAGATAGAGACACACTCAGGTGTGTGAGGAAGTCCAGAGCCCAGGTGGGCAAGAGCATGGGTGCCCTGGAGTCCCAAGCTAAGAATCTTGGAAAGAACCATCGTGAATTAGGGAGCTTCCGCAATCCGGGGTAGCAATCGTGTGGTCAAAGAGGCGCTTCAAGATCACAGATCCCCCAGAAGCCCAGAGAAAGGGCTGGCAGGAGGCTTGAAAGTGTTCCCACAACCCAGATAAGAAGGAGGAGGTGGGAAAAGGCAAGGGCGATGTGGTGAGCATTTTAATTAATGCATTTTTATGTTTGAGCTCATAACTTTTACATTTCACACTAAGGTGCCCGATTCAGGAAAAAAATAAAAAAATGGAAACATGTTTTTCATGCATTCACACTGCTGATCCATTCCAGAATCTTTCTGAAACCATCGATGTGAAGATAGCACAGCAAATGGAAATATAACTGAGGTATCTGAAGTTTTTCCTTACAATAATCATCAGAGGTAATTAAATATTTAGGTCTGGTCACCCCAAGATGTGGATTATTTAACCAAGTAAGTAAATTGTTATGTCTCCACAAAATAAATATCATTTGCTGTACTAATGGAAATGGTTGGATGCACAGGGAGCTTTAAAAGCTAAGTGTAGCTATTATGATATACTGTTTTTACATCCAAAGTAAAAAAGTAAAGAGTTTATATTCCTAAGACCCCAATGTTCTAAAAAACCATGTTATAGATCTTAAATATTTCATGATTCACCATAATAGAACTGAAAATAAATATGGAGGTGCTTTCTCAGAATCAAAAGCTATTCTTACGATGTAATTCTACTGAAATTTCAGAAGCAGAAGAGGCTGGTTAAGAAGTGGAACTCCCCTAATAATGGCAGCTCATCATTCTTCCTCTCTCTGCGGAGGAAATGAAGCAGACCACTGTTATCAGGTTTTGTTTCATAAGTTTTTGGGGTGAGGGATGATGGGTGGAGAGGAAAATGATTTTTTTTTTTTGCTAACTTGAAAAAAAACAATTTTATAAGAGAAGGCATTGCTCATTAAAGTGTTTACAAGGCTGGTGCAAATGATTTAAAGATAGAAAAAGAAACACTGAACTCTTAAGAAAAAAAGCACAGTGGTGCTTGGCCTTGTTAATACATTCCTGGGGAAGTGAAACACTGTCTTATTTCTGTTATGGGTGGCAAATGCTACAAATGTGAAGTAACATATCCGATCAATAATGAATACCAGTGATGTCAGTTGAAATATCACAGGTAATATTGAAAAGAGACACCTCCCTTAAAGCACAGTGAGCAAACTTGCCTTTGCATGACAGACAATTCAGAAGAAGAAGAAAAAAAAGTTGTGTGTAATCCATTTCTTTTTTTATTTGAAAATGAAATTAGCTGTAGAAGGCATCCAATGAGGGTCGAAATGTATCCCCTTAAACTCAGATTACCTAATCTACTGAATGGCAGAGTCGACTAAAAAAAAAAAAGCACAACCTAAAAGTTGAGAACTATGCTTTATTCAGGGCATTATTAAGGAAGCAGCCTCTCAGGTGGCTCTGAGAAATGGAGTATTTCCTGCCGTGTCAGTAAACAAAGGATGTCACAGTCATCAGTGATCATGGTGAGCTGGTGAGCCCTGAGGGAACTCAGGAAGGAAACAAAGAATACCTGCCACCCAGCAGCCATCAGACTGCAGCCACTCCCCACGGTGAGCCGTGAGGAAACTCAAGATGTGAAAATACGGGATACTGGTCCCAGAGAGCTGAGGTGCATATCACAGGAATGATTTCAGTGAGCCCAGATGCAAGAGCATCCTCCCATGCAAAGAAAAGCGCTGAATTCCTTGACTTGGGATGTCTGGTTTTCCTTCATTAACAATACTTTTTTGATCTTCCCAACGACCTAACCCTTTGTTGCAAAACTCCTGTATAACGAGGCTCCCCCCCTCCCCTCCTCGGAGCAGTTTTCTCAGGGTTACTTGAGATGCTACCTCCTGAGCTTGAAATCCTAAAAATTCCCACCAAATAAAACATAACCCTCAACTCTTAGGTTGTGTGTTTCTTTTGTTTGTTTGTTTGTTTTTCAGTCGACAGCTCTGAGGGACTGTTCCAAAGAGGTAAGGGAGAAGCCAGGATACATAGGAGATTTTGCTGAAAAAAAAAAAACAAACGTGTACTTGAACATCACAAGATTTACTGCTGATCACAAAAACAGACAAGTCAAGTTAATGATTTAGTGCTTGTCTATGTGTGGAAAGATGCAAGAGCCTGGGCTTAGTGAAATTATTCCTTTGATACGAATCTGAACTGTCTAGGGCTGGTACCGTGTTTTTTTCTCCATCCTGACTAGATTTATGGCTGCAACATCTTTTTGTTTACTGTAATGGCCACAGCAGAATAGCAAAGAAGAAGTTAAAATGGGTATTTAATCCTGGACAGTAAACATCTGAGCACATTTGAGAAGTCCCAACACACAGTCAACTTTCTCCAGGCTAATCCCCATAACATGGGTTCACCGGACTGACACCCCTGTCCCTCCCCCAGCCTCAGCCAGGACTGGACCAGGAGCACCTGGACCCCCACCCCCACCCCCGCCCCAGCCAAGACCTTCACCTCTTTCTACTGAACCACCGTGTTCTGTTATCTGCAGCTCCTGTGTTGACAGCTCCCTCATACAATAGGGACCCCATGAACGTGCTATCAATAGTCCTAATTATTTTCAAACAGCTCTGCAAGGGAGGACTTTCGATCACCATGGTGTCATCCTAGGAAAGGAAATTTGTCACTGAAGAGCAGACACATGCGCAATGGCGTTTCAGTGGAGCCTGATGCCGCATTATTCACACTTACTTCTTCAGTGTCACTGCCAACCCCCAGGGCTGGCCCACACTCCCTGAGAGATCTTCACTTTAACTTGAGTCCCCCAGTAACTTAGAAACAGTGAGGCCCTTGAGGGCTGCTCCTGAGGGCTGTACTCTCTGTAGTGAACGGAGCAGAGAAATTGGAATCACCTTGAAGAGCAGAAGCTGCCCGGCCAGGAGCCTGCCTGAGCGGACCCAGCAGCTGTGAGAAGGAGCCCAGCACGCCAACCAGAAGGGAGGGGGGAAAGACCCAGAGGGAAACTGGCCACGGCAGCGAAGGCCATGGCAGGGTGTTTCGCCTCCCTCCCCCGGGTGCCAAGCCTGGCACAATTAAACCACTCAGCTCAACCAGCTTCGATCCCACTGCCTGCGGATAGAAAGTGTCCTGTTCTCCCCAACTTCAAACCACCCGTGCGCTGCACCAGCTACACCAGAGTTCTCACTGTAAATGAAACAAATCAGCCTACTAGATTTATACATCAGTCTTGCTAGCTTGGCTAATGTGAGTCTACCTCTAAAAGGTGGAGCCACTCTCTGCATGGCTGACCAAGCCACCTGTCTGATCCTGGGAGGCTTCTCAGGAGACGGAATATCTAGCCAAGAGAAAGGTGGGTCAGCCATGCCCCATGTGACCGCACGGGCAAGGGCAGGGGTTTTGTCCTTGAGATGCCTACCAGAGTTCTCTCTCAGGCATCAGACAAGAAGACATATAATGAACAAGTCTTCACCCTCTGGATGGTAAATGGGCCAAGGATGTTTCTGCCTACTAAGCTCCTTCCTTCCCCGTGAAACAGCCCCCACCATAACTGCCCAGAAAGCCCAAGCCTCTGGAGATGCCATTCGAAAGGAGTGGTGAAAGAAATAAGGTCTTAAAGTGGAACAAAGCCCCCCAACTTATTCCTTCAGGAAAAAGGTTTTATCAAATGGCCAAATTCACAGCCTTGCCAAATCCTGGTAAGAGACAGATCAGCAATGATGATACACATGGCTCATCACATTCTTGCGAAGCTGCAGGCCCAGGAGTTTTCTTCCTCTGGGTGATTCAGACACTTCAGTATTTGAGATTACTGCAGAAACTTGAGCTTATGAAAAAAATGAGAACAAATGAAACTATGATATTTTCTTTTAATAAACCATACCATGTGTTACCCATAGTTCGGAGAAATAGGCAGGTAGATAAGAATATAAATTTTTGCAAGCGATATAAGGACAACTTAACAATATCTATTAAACTGTTAAAAGCATGTGTCTTTTGATCCAGTCCTTCTACCTCTAGGGATTTTTTTTTGGAGACATTTTCAAATTCCACAGGGAAACAGGCCACTTTAGCATTGTTTATAATAAGGAAAAACACAAACTGGAAACAATCAAAATATACACTAATTAAATAAGCTTTGGTACATCTAGGCAATGGAATCTTATACAGCTTTTGAAAGGGGTAGGAAATGCCCTACATACTGGCAGGAAAAGATACCCCAGGGGTATTGCTAAGTGACCAGGTGCAAGTTGCACAAACTGGGTGTATAGTACACACATGCTCCTACATGCATACAGCATTCGGGTTTGAGCCACTATCCTTAGAAGTTGTCTCTGAGGAGTGGCGCTGCAGGGCACCGTGTGCCGCTCGGCAGGCTCCGGTCTGTGGATCTGCAGGCACGAGCATAGCCCTACTTCCCCAGGACACAGAGAGGCTCATGTGAGCTCCTGTACACGAAGCATGTAAAACAATACTTGCACTTAGTAAGCATGATGGGAGTGTTTGCAATTCTCAGTTATTACTGTTAGAAAACACTTTCCATGATTTTGAACTACTTTTATAACAAGAAACAAGTTAATTCTAAATTGACTCGTGTGTGTGTGTGTGTGTAGTATGGGTCGGGGGAGATGGCGTAATAATAATGACTTCATGACTAACAAAAATTCCAAGAAGAGATAGGTTATTGTGGAATAAAAACATTCAGGAAAAATATATTGGAGAGCAAGTATTTAAATTGTTTTAGCAAAGGTTTAGACTGTGTGAGTGTGTGTGTGTGTGTGTTTGGGAAAAGGCAATTTCAATGAAGGCATGTTCTTGACCAGGAAGAAAAAGAAAAAGAAAAAAAGAAACAAACTGATACAAGAATCAGCCAGGTTTGAGCAACACCGAAGGTCCTCACCAGTTCATTGTTACCTGGGCTTATGAGGGTGCTGAGGGGCTGAAGCTGGTTTCCCCTTTAGTACGAGACTCACTCAGCCTGGAGCCAGGAACACTCTACTGCAGACAGAACACCCCTTCCGGCTCAAGCAATGTCCTCTTTCCCACTTGTGCTTCACCTCCTCACAACAGTCTAGCTCATCACTTCTGGTCCAGAAGGGCTCGTCCTGGTCCCTTCTGACTAGTGCAAGGGAGAAGGGAGGGGGAAGCAACGGCGGGCTCAGCACCCCGTCAACCCCTCCCTCACCTCCGCCACGGCTAGAGCCCTCACGTGACGTGTTCACAAGCCAATCATCTTGGTGTTCTTATGCTAGTAAAAAAATAAATAAGACTCCAATTAGGAATCCAGTTTTTTAATTCACAAAATGATGACGTGAGCATTGGTTGTTTAAATCAAATCCCAAAATATGAAACCTATGCTGTCCCCCTAAGGAAGAGAAGAGATTTGGGGTCTCCCAAAGGAAGTCCCCCTTTACCTGCTGTGTGGTCGCCTTAGAGAAATCACAACCCCTGACCTGGGTTTAAGATGAAAACTCCCAAGCCAAGAAGGATAGCAGACTCAGGGGCAGCAGGGAGGTTTAGGGGTAACTTCACAGATTTTCAAGATGGTATCCAAACAGGCAAACAAAAAAGGCCTTTTTGCTTTTATCTAAATCATGCCACTGAGCAGGACAGGCTGTTTCTCTGCCCCCAGAAATGGAGACCAGGTTACTACCTGCACATCTCTTTCCATGGTGCCCCCCATAGAGCTCTCAGCCCAGATCTTAATTCAACTACAGAAATTCTGAGGGACACTATAGCCTGTGTGTCTTTATTTTTGTTCTCCCACTGTCCTTTGCCTCTGGGTCTAATTTGCATTGTGCCTGGCCATTGTATATCTCTTATTTTTATTTTACTTTTTAAAAATTGTCCATGTTTCTGAAAACTGTTTCAAATCATTTTTTCAGTCATACATTTCCAGCTTCCTCCATAAAGACTGTCTGTCTTCCCCACATTTTCACAGGTTTCTCTCCCCTTCCCAACCCACACAGACGTCTCAGCGGGCTTCCCTCTGGGTGCAGCTGATCTTGGCAGCCCTTGGGGGTTCTTACTACACCAAGGAATGAGTGTGGCTCCTTGTCCCTTCTTGCAAGATGGGAAGTGTGATCATGAGGAAGAACAGTGCCTGACACAGAGCAGGCTCTCACTATGGTAATCATAATAATGATATTGATAGAAATAAAACAATAACAATAATAGCAGGCACTCTAAATTTGAGTAGCACTTCAGAGCTTTTGGAGTGCTTTCAAATGCATTGGCTGCTTCCTTCCATGCCTCCAATAACCCTGCAAATACACAGGTAATCACTACTGTGGCCACATCTTTAAAAGTTTCTGTGATCGTAAATCAAGATTCAAGGGTGCAGGGAAACGGAAACTTTATCAGCGCATAGAAGGAGGTTTTTGTAACCCTCCTGCTGGCTCATTCCAGGAAGAATAGTCACCTTCTCTTATGGCAGGGACCCCTGAGTGCAAGGATAGTGATCAGGCCTCCCACCCCTTTGGTCCAAAACCATCACGGGGTGCTAGGTAAGCAGCGTGGTAACTATCAACAATGTGAGGCTTTGTAGGCTCCAGACTGCCAGGGAACAAGTGACCTTCTAAGGCTGTGTCACAATCTCATTTCTTTTTCTTCTCACTGGAATTTTAATCAGTCTGAGCATCAGTTAATGATTCTTTCCTATCCACTTGATTAAAACACGAAGTCACTGAGGCAGCTACAAATTGGATTTTTTTCCCTTGGCCCTTAATGCGCTGCAGTAATGAAATCCATGACTTCCGACCCCCTCTAGTGAAGAGCCGACATGTACAGTATGAAAGCCAGGAAAGCTCATTTGTCTCCTGGCTGATTATTCTTCCTGAGGAAGGCACTCTCAGAGCCGTGCCTCTCCAGAACACAGCACCTATGTGGGAGAGCTAAAGACTGAAAGCCATTTCTTTAAAAGCAGCTGCAGTTTTTATTACTTGGATGAAATCATATCCCACATGCTAATTTAATAAACTCCTTGAAGCTTACACAGAGTCCTTTCCTGGAAAAAGGTGTGTTTATATCCCACTGGTCAGTGCGCTGAAACATTTCCATTTACAACCCAAGGGAGAAAGAATAGTGAAGATTAAAAACAAGGCAAAGCTACTCCAATTCACATCCTGATTAAACTTTACAGAGGCTGATCATCACAAAATCAGGTTGTGAAAATTAAATAGCCAAGTAGCATCCAAGCCCTTGTCCCTCAAATATGCAAAGAAAGCATCCTTGGTCAGGCCTTTCTGATGATGATGCCCTCTTGTCCTGCATCTCATTGCCTTGGTCCCAAGATCACCAACTCTGAGCAAAGACCGTCATGTCAGAGCTCAGCACTGAAACTGCTATCGGCGTTGGTTCAGAGTAGTTGGTTCCAGGTGGGCAGAGAGTGAGGCTCACTTTCCCACCCCTTCTCTTTTTCAAGAGAAAATAAATCAGGTGACACAGAATTGGAGAGGAACAAAGTGTTGCAGTAGACTTCACCTCAGCAATATACAGAAAATCCTCATTATAAGAGGGTAATGTGAGCTCACATGCCTGGTTTTATATTTATTCATTCAACAAAAAATTATTGTTTTCTTTATATATCATGCACTGAATATGCATCTCTTTAAAAAATTTTAAGCCTGTGCTCTCACAGATCGTTCCATGTATTATAAAACTATGCTTTATAATCTTAAAAATGACCCAGTAGTTTTATTACATTTGATCCTGGGGAAGCATAACCCACCACACCCTCCCAGACTATGAAACCTCACCACCATGTGGTGGACACATCCCCACCCCATTACAAGTGCTCCCAGGCTAAGAGCACTAGTATCACAGCATCTTGTCTCGGCATTCCAAAGCAGCAGAAGGTGCTGAGCTACACACAGACATAACTTAGAAGTGAGGGAAATCCGTGTTCAGGGGAATCCTCAGGAGAAGGGAATCCATGGATAAATGTTGAGTATCACAGTCCTCCAGTAAAACTGCTCTGAAATGTGATTTCTAAGGTCTGCAGTGGATTGAAGTCTAACCTTTCTCAGTGGTAACCCACACAGTAAGGAAACCATTACTGAAGTTTCTCCTTTCCCTGAAACACATTCTCACTCCCTCATGTCTGTTTTGCTGAGACGGTCCCCTCTATTAGTCTGGGTTCTCCAGAGAAACCGAACCAATATAATGAGATAGACATAGACATTGATTTATTATAAAAATTGGCTCATGTGATTATGGAGGCTGAGAAATCCCATGATCTGCAGTTGACAAGCTGGAGCCACCAGGAAAACTTGTGGTATAGTTTTAGTCCAAGTTGAAGACCTGAGAAAAAGAAAATCTGATGACGTATATTCCAATCCCAGGGCAGGAGAAGATCAGTGTCCATCTGAAACTCTCAGGCAGGTGACTCTCCCTCTTACTGAACCATTTTGTGCTACTCAGGCCTTCAGGTGATTGGGTGACAGCCATTCACATTAGGGAGGGCAATCTGCTTTACTCCGTCTATTATTCCAATACTAATCTCATCCACAAACATCCTCACAGACACAGTCAGAGCAATGTTTGACTGAACGTCTTGGCATCCCATGGTCAAGAGAATGGTAGGGAATCATATTTAGACCATGTGTCCTTAAGTTTCCATATTAGATTTTAAGGAAAAAATGTAATTAAGCCAAATGACAACACTACATACTGAAGGGTCAACAGCAAGAATTATGGGGCAAAACCTATATTAATAAAGATGAGGGCTTCCCTGGTGGCGCAGTGGTTGAGAGTCCGCCTGCCAATGCAGGGGACACGGGTACGTGCCCTGGTCCGGGAAGATCCCACATGCCGCAGAGCAGCTGGGCCCGTGAGCCATAGCCGCTCAGCCTATGCGTCGGGGGCCTGAGCTCCGCAACGGGAGAGGCTGCGGCGCTGAGAGGCCTGCGTGCCAAAAAAAAAAAAAGAGAGAGGATGGAGGTTTGAGAGGAGATGAGAGAGATGAAATAATCATCTGAAATTGTATGCCCTGGTATGTAATTGGTAAGTCATTCTGAATGGGCTCAGACGGGTAGGATAGTAGCATTAGTCAGAAAATTAAACAGCTACAAACTTAAGCATTATTCACCCAGAAAAATACGGGCATGCCTGAACTCATTGCTCACAAAACTCAAACCCTGTTCTCCTTTAAATAAATAAATAAACAAACAGACAAACAAACAAATAAATAAAATAAAGATGAGACTGAATTAATAGTAGTTTATCATTAAAGTCAAGAAGAACAGCCAGTAAAAACAATGAGAAAGTCAAGAGACATGGAATAATGTAGCACCACCTTTCAACACGTTTTGTCTGCAGTGGGAGCTTGACCGTGGTGTCTGCAGAGCAGCCAGACTTCTCAGGAGGACCTGATGTAATCCTCAGTGAACTAGGCTGAAGTGTCAGTGTTTGGTTAAAATTTGCTAGTTGACTCCTTTTTGGCCTTTAGAACGGAAATCAGCCAGACGACTGCGTCCATGTCATCGCTGGCTCCCTGAACTTGGGACTGCTCGACAGTCACGTGATCCATAGGCTACCATCATGCCCAGTCAGCAAAAAGATGACAGCAATGTGGACAGATCATGTCACTTGGGTTTATTGTCCTTGTCTGAATATTGAGTATCAAAATCACGCATTAAAGATACAAGGTGGGGGCTTCCCTGGTGGCGCAGTGGTTGAGAGTCCGCCTGCCGATGCAGGGGACACGGGTTCGTGCCCCGGTCCGGGAAGATCCCACATGCCGCGGAGCGGCTGGGCCCGCGAGCCATGGCCGCGGAGCCTGTGCGTCCGGAGCCTGTGCTCCGCCACGGGAGAGGCCACAGCAGTGAGAGGCCCGCGTACAGCAAAAAAAAAAAAAAAAAAAAAAAGATACCAGTTGGAGTAAAACTCCCTTAATTTTTTTACGTTAGCGCTCTGTCGATCAGTTGAAGTGTGAATTGACATTTATTATCACAAAATACAGTGCTGGCAGCATAACGCTTGGTAGCTGGGCCACCAAACCACCTTTACCACAGTGGCCACGGTCTCAGCACCTCACGCTGGTCGCACGTCAGCTCTAACAGCCTCAGCAGAAAGCAAGCAAATGTTTTGCATCACAACTGTACACAGTAGGGTGGTCACAAAAGCAATCTATCAAACTTAAAACCTGACCACCAGAAAGGAATAATCATCATTTTTAACAAAATTTAGATTTAATCTTATACCCTAGACATCTATTACATGATGGCGATACTCAGCTGATTGTTGAGTTTCAACATTTGGTGTGCTGTTATTCAGTGCATCTCTAGTTTAAACACCAGATTTTATTGACCCTTCAAAACTTAATAAGGTACTAGTAAGTAGTTCTTAATCACATGTTAAAATTAAATCTATTGAATTACTTTCTTTTCATCTATAGCAGCAAAGAAATGTCTTGTTGGGGGTGGGTGTACAGCTCATGAGGTATCTTAACATGCCACCCATGGACCCTGGACCAGATTCTGAACATCACTGCCTTCCAGACTTGCCCAGGTAACATGACACTCACCTGCCCTTTGTTCTAAGGATGTCCTTTCTTCTCAAGGATGTTTAAGTAGTAAATACTTATTTGTACACTGCATAGAGCAGTGGTTCTCAATCAGGGGCAATTTTGCCCCTCAGCGGACATTTGTCAATGTCTGGAGACATTTTTTCTTTTCATAATTGGGGTGCAGATGCCAACAGCACCTGGTGAGTAGAGACCATGATGCTGCCAAACATCCTGCTGTGCACAGGAAAGTCCCTAACAATAAAGAATTATTCGGCCCCAAATGTCCCTGGTGCCTAGCTTGAGAAACCCTCTGTACAAGTAGTCTCTCCCTCCAGAGAAAAGGACAGACGTGCTCACTGACCGTAACTAAAAGATTCAGGTTCCCTGAGCTCAAGTTTCCTCAGCTATAATACACCTACTGTGTGCAGAGGTATCCACACAGGCCCACCTGACAAGGAGGCCTGCTCCACTGTGTTTAATGAACTCCTTTGTCTCTGAGTGTTGTGTCTTCTACCAGCCTCTAGGAAACTGACGGCTAACGTGTGAGCTTGGCAGAAAGACAAGTAGGGATGTGGCAAAACTCACATCCTTCACAGTCCTGACACCCTTCCAGGGACAGCTGTTGCCTTTTGGATCCAATCTGTAGATGTCTCAGACTTGGGATGCTTAGATGTGCTAGAAGAGCAACTATAGAACAAACAGGCTGCCTGCAGTGTCAGGGGAGCAAGAGAAGAGCTTTGTACCCAGCGTGTCTCCACCCTGCCTCACATACATTTGCTAGCAAAGCAGGGGGAGGCAAGCTTTTAGAGCCAAGGAGCAGTCCCCGGAGCAGGACGTATTCTGTTACAGCTCACCGCAAAGTTAATAAGCAGCGAGACAAAGCTGAGGCTGCGGCTGCCAGGTATGACTCTACCAGGCTCTGGAGTCCATCAAAGCAATTCAATAACTCAATGTCATAGTCCTGGTTTCAACTCATTTTTCCAACAAGCATCTGTTCCTACTTGATTTGCACTGTCCAAGACAAACTGCAGCATCCATACCCCCAGCAGCAGCAGCCAAAGGAGGGACCCACACAGAAAGGAGGGTGGGAGTGAGGAGGAGGGAAACCAGACTCTGGATCCTCATCAGAAGATCAGGCACTGGAAATGTTTTCAGAGCCCAGGAAAGCCCATCTTTAATTTCCAGAGCAAAGTACACTGGAGCCATTGCTTGATGACCCCCCAAGTCAGGGTACTCACGTCTCACTCACTGACTCCCAAATGGACCATCTCTGATGCACAGTCCCAAGTGTAGTCATGGCATTGTGTCCAAATCTCCTCTCGGTCCGTTTCCACTCATTGGCCCTGAGTGACCAGCCAGGAGTCAAGGTCTTACGCACTAAGTTTTGAGTTCAGGTGCAAGTTCCAATCCTCGGGTAAGATAAAATGTAAATTAAGTTCTAGAGTTCATAATCCAGCCTTGTGGCTGGAAGAAAAGATAATAATTTGATGACTGTTTGAGTGCTCTAAGGGAACCCAGGATACATTCTAGAGCAAGGGTTGGCAAATTATGACAACCCACTCACCTTCCCACTGTCTGTGGTTGCTTTCATGCCGTGGTAGCAGAGCTGAGTAGTTGTAACAGAGACCAGATGGCCAGCAAAGCTAAAAATATTTACTATCTGGCCCTTTACAGAAAAAGACTTACAAATTCCAGAACCCTTGGGTTCACGGAGGAGAAAAGGTTCACCTAAGGCTGCACACGGGTGAGTCCATAAAAGGCATGAGTTGGTACAGAGATACCAAAGCCCCCTTGTCACAGTGGTGATGGACATCTTCCAAGTCTTAGGGAGAATTTGGTCAGCAGAACCAGGCTCTGAGGCAATGAGACACAGGGAATAAGATCTTTGAAGAAGGGGCTGGTGGAGGGACAGGTCAATCCACTTAGGGTCCTCCCAGCAGAGGGGATGCAGCACCGTGCCTGGGTGACATAGAAAGGAGGGAGAGAGCAACTAGGAGAGCCACATAGAAGGCCAAAGAGAAGAGACACAATAAATGCAGGGGAGGGTGTGGAGAAAAGGGAACACTCTTGCACCGCTGGTGGGAATGTGAATTGGTACAGCCACTATGGAGAACAGTATGGAGGTTCCTTAAAAAACTACAGATAGAACTACCACATGACCCAGCAATCCCACTACTGGGCATATACCCTGAGAAAACCATAATTCAAAAAGAGTCATGTACCAAAATGTTCATTGCATCTCTCTTTACAATAGCCTGGAGATGGAAACAACCTAAGTGTCCATCATCGGATGAATGGATAAAGAAGATGTGGCACATATATACAATGGAATATTACTCAGCCATAAAAAGAAATGAAATTGAGCTATTTGTCACGAGGTGGATAGACCTAGAGTCTGTCATACAGAGTGAAGTAAATCAGAAAGAGAAAGACAAATACCGTATGCTAACACATATATACAGAATTTAAGAAAAAAAAATGTCATGAAGAATCTAGGGATAAGACAGGAATAAAGACTCAGACCTGCTAGAGAATGGACTTGAGGATATGGGGAGGGGGAAGGGTAAGCTGTGACAAAGTGAGAGAGAGGCATGGACATATATACACTACCAAACGTAAGGTAGATAGATAGTGGGAAGCAGCCACATAGCACAGGGAGATCAGCTCGGTGCTTTGTGACGCCTGGAGGGGTGGGATAGGGCGGGTGAGAGGGAGGGAGACGCAAGAGGGAAGAGATATGGGAACATATGTATATGTATAACTGATTCACTTTGTTATAAAGCAGAAACTAACACACCATTGTAAAGCAATTATACTCCAATAAAGATGTTAAAAATAATAATAATAAAAAATAAATCTGAGCTCCTCTTCGATTTTTTGAAATTTAATAACATCTCAGATCCTAAAGATCAGGGTTTCCCAACTGATACCCATGAGGCCCTAGTCTTTCAAGTTTCTCACAGAAATTGGTCATGGAAGTTTGGAACACTGTGAACATGGTACACCTCCTGGAGAGTCCCACTGAGTTTTAAAGGCTCTGACAAATCCTGCAGCAAAGAGGTCTGTTGAGCTCGGGGTTTCCCAAATAAATTTGTCCACAAGACCTTTCTACCTGGTAACTGCCATCTGTACCCCAGCACTGGTATTCCTGAGATTACCTCTGGGGAATGTTACATTCCAGCCCAACCCCAAACTCTGCAGATCAGACAAATCCCTTCACACTTTGTACCTCCATGTTCACATCACACAGCCATTCCCAGACGAGAAGGGTCCCATCCATAGGGTAACGAGAACCCGGCACTGACTGGCACAAATGAGTCCCTCCCACAGGAGAAAGGATTACGATGGTGCTTTGAACTCAAAATCTTTGGGAAGATGGTGAACCAGATTGTTTAGGAAATGCTTAACCATCCACCTGTGACAATGGCAGGCAGGTCCTCCTCTCTCCCAGGATCTGATTCTGCTATAAGACACTGGCCCAAGACTACTAGTGATCACCTTGACACTGACTGAGGACGATGGAGAGGGTGAGCTGGGAGTGGACAGGCAGTCAGGCCCATGCTTATCTCCTTCTGCCGAGGGTGAGTGGCCTTCCAGCTCATAAGGACACTGGCTCCCATATTTTTCCTTATCAGACATCTGATTCCCAGTGTGTCTGCTCCACCCACCCCAGCTGAGATTTGTCACAGCCTGATTGGGACAAGGTGCTCACAGTTGAAACTTTTCAAGGCCAAGCATGGAATGAGCCCTCCAGCAGAGGGGCCGCTGTGCATTTCCCATCATCAGACCCAGTGTTCTTTTTTATTAGGCCCCTTTAAAAAATAAATGTTGGAGAACAAGCGACTTAAAACCTATGTTTTGTGGTAAGACCTGCCCTTCATTGATATTCATTTTCCTGTGGAAAGTGAATTTTTTATTCCACCTCTAGGTCATTTCCATAAAAATATTTTTATTCTTGTTTCCCTTTGTTGAACTGTGATACATGCAAATTATTTTTTTTAAGTCTGAACTGTATGAAAGATTCTCTTTCTCCCCTCCCTGAACTGTAGGCCTCCCTGTCCTCTCGTCTGAGACAGTGACTCTCACCAAGTCTTACCTGTCCAGGTCACTTCTGGAATCACAGCAAAGCAAACAAACAAAAATCAATCATCTCCTGTGGGTGGAGAGGGAGGTTAGGGAAGAAAAAAGGAACGAGTCCAAGTTGAGGAAGGCTCTCTGTCACGGGCATCGCTAGACACTTTGCACTCATCCTCAAATGTGAACATGAGATGGACACTGTTTTCTTCACAGATGAGGAGCCTGAGGCTCTAACCTTGGGCCGTATCTGACTACCAAGGGCTGGAAACCTTCACTCCAGTAATGAAAGATCTGGAAATAACTGTAGCTTATATCATTCTTATATCAATCATAATCCTTGTTCACAAATCGGATTTAGTTATCTGTTGCTTCAGAATCAATGACCCCAAAACACGGTGGCTTAAGACAACACATTTATTTTCCTCACTCTTTTGCTGAGCAGGGCTCAGCAGGGATGCTTGCTGTGCCCCACGTGGCAACACTCAACACAACTCAGCTGGATATACCCCCAAGATGGTGCATCACAGAGCTGGCAAGTTGGTGCTGGCTACTGGGTCCTCTCCATGTGGGCATCTCCACAGGGTGGCTTGAGAGTCCTCACAGAATGGTGCTGGGGTCCTGGACCAAGTGTCCCAGGAGGCAGGAAATAAAATGTATCAGTTTCTTGAAGCCTGAGCCAAGAAACTGGACAGTCATCCCCCTGCATTCTGTTGTCCAAGCAGCACAGACCCAGATTCAAGGGGCGGGCACATCAGTCCATCTCCCTGTGGCAGGAGTGTCGAGGAATTTTGGAAATCCGTTTCTAAGCTTCCACAGTTACATATTTGTTATATTGTTTGGTCACTCATTTTGTCATTCAAAATAACACGTGCTCTCCCCTCTTTCCTGTGCTCTCCGCCCTCCTTGGGCACAGGGGAGTTTCCTTGAAGCCTTCTGGTCTACCCCCATCTCCCTCTGATGTTTTATTGACAGTTCTTTATTTTCTTAGCTCTCTCACACAGAGCTCAGCCCTTTTACCACTTCTTTTTAAAAAAGCTTTTTAGCACAAATTGTGAACTGAAATTAGGAAATGTGTGGGAGGACAAAGGGACCCCACTATGGGGCCTGCAAAGTTCCAGAACTCAAAATGCTGACTTGTTGATTAAGTATACTTCCACTGACTATTTTTGACGATTAAAAAATTCTCATGAATTCTCATGAAATCTTCAAGCAACTGAACCTTGGAGACATACGAGCATTTTCAAGTTTCCCCCAGCCTGGGGCGGGGGGTGTCTCGCTTTATCCTAGGCAGAGTCTCCTTACCCTCAACACCAACGTTTATTCTTCACTCATTCTTTCATTCAAAAATATGCTTCTGGAGCACAGAGGTGCATGAGTCTTGTGTGTTCACGTGTTCACACGGGTCTATCGCCTTGGGACGGAATGACTGTGGGCCTTGGGGACGTGTGTCCTTGCTTTTCTAGGCCAGGTTGGGACTCTGCAAATTGCAAGGAGGTGAGGGACTGCAGGGCTCAACAGAGAGAAGGGGCCGCTCAACAGAATGGAGCTGGGAGAATAAGGAAGTAACTGGAAACCTTCTCCTCAATGCATCCCGATTCCGGGCATGTCTCTTTGGCTCCCCCCACCCCCCGCACAGCCTGTGTGCACAATTTAGCACTGTGCTCACATGCACGTACTCATGTGTACCGTTGGAAGCTCTGTTTTTAAAGATTTTTGAATGTATGCTTGACGGAGTCTGAGCGATACGGAGGCGGTGGAGAAGTTCCCAACCTCCCATACTTAGCACGGTGTGGGGCACGTAGTAGGAATTAAGAAGCTGTTCACTAAGTGAGTAACGGGCAGCCACGAAGCAGTTTCCAGGGTGGGGGGAGGGCACGTGACTCCGATCTCTCCATCTCCCCCAGGACCCTCATTCCAGGCCCTGCAGGCTCCCGCCTGAAGCGTTGGCTCAGCTCCAGTCTCCTCCCACTTGGCTTTTTGCTCTTGCTTTACAAATGGGGCACACACACATGCACAGGCAGGCACACATGTATGTGAGTGCACGTGAGACCATAGGCACGTACGCGTGCACACGCAGGTACATGCACCTGTGTGTGCTTGTGAACACGTATGCAGATGCACACATACGTACCATAGTTCTTATTACCTTGAACTAGATGAAACATCCTTCCCTCATATCTTGAAGCAGACCCAACCTCCCAGATAAAGGCCAGTCCCCGCTGCCCCAGGATGGCATCGCCCAGGCGGGACTGGATTCTTCCTCCCCTCTTACTCCTAGACCCGGCTTTTACAGAATCTGGATCACAACGCTCATCACCGCCTTCTTCACAGAAGTCTCCCTCCACTGTCCCGCATCCAGTTCCTGGGGAGCAGGGATGAAGCTTTCCCAGCTTTGCACTCTCTCGTGGTCCCTGGCAGACAGCATGGTGACAGGTGCTCCCAGGAAGCTGCTGCATTGAAACGGTGTGGAGGGCTTAGACCTGAGGACGGGCGCGGTCTGGCTGCTGGGGACCCTCAGAGCTGCCTCCTGAGTCCCCGCATGGGCAGCGCTCGCTCTTCCTCTCTCTGCACTGTCCCTCCACCCGGAGTCCTCCGCCTCCACCTCATGCTCCAGTGAGCTCTCCAGCAGCTTGGTGCAGCTACTAACCCTTGCACAGAATGTTGTCTTAAATGCTTAAAATAAGCATAAAGGTTACAAAGCACCCAACAACACTGAAATCCTGCTCTCTGAGTGGATTTGGGGGGCCCCACTCCAGCAGTGTGGGTCCCCTAACCCCTCTTCCATATCTCTTATCACGACCCCCCTCCAGGTCGATCCTCCCTCTGGTGAGAAGCATCCAGAGGTGGTGGGATGCAGGGTGGGGGGCCTGGAGAGTCAGTCATGGCAGGACAAGGGAACCCAAGACAAAATGCATTTGTAAACCCCGGTGCTCACCAGGGGTTTCTGAGAAGCTATGGGTGCTGTTCTGTACAGAAATCCCAGAACCATGATTTATGGTCTGCAGAGCTTGGGTGGATATGGAGAGAGAGAGAGGGTGAGGAAACAGAACTGTTCTCATACATAACAGTAAATAACTGCTCCCACGGCAGGGTAGGTTTTCAGCTGAAATCGGTGGACTTGGGAAGTATCTTCTTTGCTTTTACTGTTGATTCCATTAGGCTATATATTAGCCTATATATTCCATTAGACTCTATATATTAAGCACTGCGATCAGCAAGAACGTAAGCAGCCTGAGTCCCAGCATCACACCAGCTCGAAGCAGGCAAAGAGTTTGTTTTTCATTAACCAGTGGCAAAGCAGAGGCAATCAAGGAATTTTTGTGTGATGAGATGTCAGGGTTTTTTCATACTGTGTCTATGTCCCTTTAATGACAGTTGTCAGAAGTCACTTCGAAGAAAGTATTTTGAAATTAAATAGAAAATGTCTCACACGTTTACTTTTCCTGTTTTTGTGAAATTCAAATAAGACGTGAGCGACAGGCAGGGTGCGCCGTGCCCTCGGCTCAGCAAACACAGCTTCCTTCAACCCCTCTCTCTGGGACGTGGGAGGGGAGACCAGAGGTCTAGGAGGCACCCTGGCTGGGATTCAGCCCAGATGGGTCATCAGGCCAGGTGAGCATCTGTCTGGGGGCTCCGACTCCTTTGCACACCTTTACTCTGCAGGGAAGCCCCACTTCAGGAGTTGGGATGGAGGCGACGTCACCCCTCACGAGAAGCCAGACCCCAGGTTCTGGGCTTCGACTGCAGGCATGGTCACGCTGGGCTCTGGTCAGAACCTGGTGTCCGCCAGGAGCCGTGGGGACAGTCCAGCAGAGGGTGGTGGCTTCACCCCAGTTCTCAGAGACCCAGGATCTGGGGGTGTCAGAGTCTCGCCACATTGTTTAAAACTCCCCATGTTCACAGAAACATCACCAACTAAGTAAACAAGAACCAAATGCGGTCATGTCTGCCAGTCCTCCGAGCGGGGCTGGTAAAGCCAGCTTGTGGGCTTTCCTTGGCTTGGTGGCCGAAGTGAAGCCTCCATCCTTCCCCTCCACTCTTAGGACCTGAACATCGACCAAACCCATGGGGGTGCTGGTCTGACTCCAAGACCCAACAGCCCCTGTGTGGACGAGGACCCCTGCACCCCGTCCAGTCCATTGCAGGCAATAACTGAGAGAAGGGGTTCCCCTATAGCATGGGACTGGGGGTTCAGAATATGTTGTGTGTGAAGCCCAGTTCAACGGTGACCCTGCCAGTGTTTAAAGTCCTGTGAACGTTTTGGACACAGCCCAGTGGATTCTGGAACTGCTGCAGAAGAGGAGACGTTAGGAGTGGAGACGGAAGAGAGGGTACACCCGTCACCACTTCCCATGGGGACGCCCACCTCACCTCCCCATCACCTTCCCATCCCCTCCCCAACACAGCTCACTTCAGCCAGCACAGCCTTCTCTTTCAGCTGCCCCCAGCCAGATCCATGTGCATCTAAACCTTGAGAGATGTCGGGATACTAGCTCTACTCTGATGCCTTCAGCTGAATGACTTGACTGTCCAGGAGACACCCCGTCTGCAGAACGGGACTCAAGTGGGGGAAATTGATCGGCCTTCAAACCAGCTAATGCTCTGGCCTGCAGTGGTCACCATCACTTGTGCTCACTTTCCAGAACCAGTCCTGTGGCGTCAGCAAAGGGCAAGGGTCCAGGACCATGGGGGCAGAAGCGGGGACAGCCGGTATATGTGGTAAACCTCTACACTGACCCCTCCAGGCACTCGGGAGGCAGGGAGGCTCGCAGAGGCAGCGGTGTGTGTGCGTTTATGCAGCAAACCCTCACTCGGCACTGCCTACCTGCGCTAGGGGCTCTACGCACGTGACCTCCTGGAAGCCCCACACGGCACAGCGGGAGGTGTGATTCCTGTGTCCTTTTCACAGAGGAGGGAGGGACGCCCGAAGAGGTCACCCCACCCCACCCCGCGGTCCGTGAGCTTGTGAGAGGTGAAGTGCGAATCGGAGCCCAGCCAGAGGCCAGGGGCCGTGCCCTGAGGGTGACAGGTCCACCTCTGCACCTCCCCTCACATGTGGGAGACTAAGTCGACCCCCAGGTGTGGGTGCTTGTGGGCAGTGGTGGGTGACGTCGGTGTCCTCTTCCCACCCCTGTGACTCAGATCCCACCAGAAATGCCAGAGACAGGGGTGGTTGGCAGAAAGCATCCCTGAGAAGGTTTCCGTCCTCATCCCAGGGACCTGGGACTATGGTGGGCTTCACAGCAAAGGGGAACTGAGGTCGTGGATGGAATGGAGCTGCTAATGACCTGGCCTGAGAGTGGAGAGGTCATCCTGGCTCACCTGGGTGGCCTTGGGTAATCACAAGCTCCTCAAAGGGGAGGGGAATGTGACCATGGACAAAGGCAGAGAGGCAGCATAGCTGGCAGTGAAGATGGAGGAAGAAACTACAAGCCACGGAATGCAGGCAACCTCAGGCAAGAAACAGACCCTCCCGCAGAGCCTGCAGAAGGATGCAGCCCACGATGCCTTGATCTTAGCCCCGTGAGACCCAGGTCTCACTTGTGGCCTCTGGAAGTGTAAGATGACAAACGTGTGCTGTTAAGCTGCTTCAGCTGTGATGATTTGCTACAGCAGCTACAGGAGACTTAATGTAGAGCTGGTGTCAGAGCATCGTCATAGGGGACCGGAACACAGTGGCCTGCAGTCAGAGGACCTGCACTAGTGTTCACTTGAAAGCTGTGTGACCTGGGCAGCTTTCTCAACATCTCTGAATTTCTGTTGGTCCATTTCTAAAATGTGTGTAATCATGGCTCCAAGATGATTGTAGCACTACTACATGAAGTCAGGCTAATTACCTGTAAACAATAAGAAAAGTATGAGTTATTGATTTGCAAGGAGCCTGAGGGGGAACATTAAGATTTTTTTGAACTTGAGATAGAAATTGCTGATTGTCGTCAACTGTTTCTTCCATTCTTAGCAAAAAGAAATTGCTTGAATATCCATAAATATTTACTTATCTCTTCAATAATCACATATATGGCTTTAAATCAATATAATGAGCCTCCCTGGGAAGGGGTCAGAAGCCAGAAGAATTCCAGCATGAGTGATGAAGCAGACCTGGGCAGGTCGTCCCGAGTCCTAACAGCGACGGGTCAGAGCTTCAGGCTGGCAGGTGCTGCCACGTTGGCCTCCCTGGGACAGTGCACAGAGAACAAGTAAGGAAGGAGACATGGGAAGCCTGCTTCTCCCTCCCAGGCCACAGAGCTGACTGAAAGCCACGTCTGTATGCCTTTTTTTGCTCTTAGGACCACATTTAAATGTAATAGGTAGTGTTGTAATTACAGACTCCCTGAGGTGAATTCCTCTGTGGAGAAGCATTTTTATGATTTCAGAAATTACCTCAATTTTATTTCTGGTTATAGAGCTTAGAATTTTAATTCATCACATTTGTATAAAGGCATAGCACAGTAGAACTTGGGAATTTTTTTGTAGGGGACCGGCATTTAAGGAACATCTGCACTGGGCTAGACACCAATTATATATAATCTCTCACACTCAACTGCTTCCTTCATGAAATATATATAATGCCTACTTGATAAAGCTGCCAAGGATTAAGTTAAATGGAGTAAAATAATGTAGCCAGGGACACACAGCTGGGAAGACACAGAACTGGAATCCGCCCACAGTCTCTCTGGTTCTCACCCCACGTGCTCTGTTGATTCCCACACACTTCATGGCTCCTTCTCATGGACAATGCCAGGTCTTTGCTCCTTGCTACTCTCTCATCCCATCACTTGCCCTGGCTTTTAATTCCATAGTGTATCAACGACCAAACCACTACTCTACCCTCCACTTACACATTCACCTAAAATAGTGCGTTAATAAGAGGAGAAAATACTGTGCACTGCACTCCGTTAGGAAACTTGAAAATTCACTCAGCAATACTTGCCAAGTCCTCATGGCTTGCAGGAACTCTTCTAGGAGCTGGGAATGCTGAGGGCTCAGCACTCTTGAGCTGACGTTATGGGAGAGGGGAGGAAACAGACAATGAACAATCAACAAATCCAAAAGAGGAGCTGTCAAGCTGTTCTACGTGCCATGCAGGGAATGCTTTAGACAGATGTCCAACGAAGGCTTCTCTGTAAAAGTGAGTTTTATGAAAAAGACACCAGGAGGAGTGTGCTCCCGGCAGAGCGAATAACCAGTATGAAGGCCCTAAGGCAAGAGTGAGCTTATGTCCTGGAGGGATGCAAGGAGATAGCATGGCTGGAGAGTGTGGGAGGGAGGAGTGGCCCCGGGATGGTGTCAGGAGGCGGGCAGGAAGCTGTCCCAAGGTGACGTCAGGAGATGGGCAGAAACCACTTCCCATCAGGCTTTATGGCCCAGGGCAGGAGAACGGGTTTTATTCTAAGGGTAATGAGAAGCCGAAGGGGGGCATCCAGCCAGGGAGGACCACAGCCTGTTTTGCATTGTGTGGTGTGTTCTTAGATGACCCCAGCTGCTGTGTGTGGAGTGAACCGGGGAGATCAGGTGAACAGTGGAAGCAGAGAGAGTTTCTCCCATACAGAGAAGATGGTGGCTTGTCCCGGAGGGCGGTGGTAGAGGAGAGAAGAGGGCAGGGGCAGGGTTTGTTCTGGAGAGACAGGCAACAGGACTTGATGAACTGGACAAGGGCTGTGCTCAACTGAATCATTTTCTCCAATTAGTCCATCACCCCCTGCCCCGAGCACGGCTGCTCTGGGGGGCGGGGGTGGGGGGAACATATGGCTTTGCCCCATTCACTTTCGACTTGGCTACATGACGTCCTATGACCAGCAGAAGGTCCCTGGAAGTGACAGGGTGCCAGATACCGCAGAGGGTTTAGAAGTCACGTCCTTCCTGAGCTTCTGCCTGCACCGTGACTAAAGCATGACTCAGGGAGTACTGCTCTGCCTGCCTGGGACCTGGATGAGAAGACACTTGGATCCCAGCCGGGCCAAAATGAGTCCATCTGAGACCAGCCAAGCCCAGAAAGTTTCTGCCCACCTGCTGACCCATGAGCAAGAAGGGAACATTCGCAGTTGTCACGTACGGAGATTCCAGGATTATTTGTTTCTCTGGCAGAAGCCACCTTCTGCAGGGATACCTTCCAGATGTTTGGATTAGCAACATCTACCTACACAGATGTGTAGATAATGATACAGTTGGCTGATTTGGGGGGTGACGGAGTGGGGTGTGGAGGTGAGAATTGAGACTTTGTTTTAGAACACATTTAACACACAGGAATGCCAGCTATTTTATGGAGGATAAGATACGACTTTTATACTCTTTGGATTTGTAGGAGAATCCAATTATGTCCATTTGGAATGTAATATCCCAAATAAATTTTTATATCCTTTATACTCAATCTGTTCATTGTCAAACATTTTATTCCCTGAAATTGTTTAATTTACATTTATTCAAAAAGAAAGTGCATTTAGAGTTAGATCTAGTTTCCCCCAAGAGACCCTAAAGAGCTGAAAGATAGAAATGGGATTACAAAGGATGAAACCTGCTGACGATGTTCATCTCATCATCGTTATTTGGCAGAGCAAGGCTTCTGGGAGAGCGTATGGGGAAGAGATTGCCCTTAAAACCACAGCTGGGCCATCCTAAGAAATAAAACCCACGTGGATGGCCCCTGTGAAGACGGACAAGGGAATATTTCCCAACAAGTAGAAGGTCTTTTGTTTTTGGTTTTTTGTTTTAATCAAGACAAAGTCATCTTAAGGAAGATGAGGAACAGATTTTGTTTAGAAACTCTAGCTGGCTATTTGGTTTATGAATAATTTTATACCACATTTCATTTGCTATCGTATTTCCACATAACTATCTTCATGATTAACATCTTAATGCTACCCAATGAATAGGTATACCATAATGTATTTTTAGCTCACCCTTTGTAATTTTTCACCAAAAATAAATACATTCATGGAAAGTTGTTAAATATACATTATTAAGTGAAAAAAAGCAAGAGATATAAAAGAATATCTTTTGTATGGTATAATTAAAATGAAAGATTATAATAAATATTGTATACATAAATAATAATATTATATGAAGATATCTGGACAGGTTAATGCTAAATTATAAACAGGGGGGTTCTAATTTTGTTATTCATTTCTATATCACTTAAGTTCTTTATGATGAATACATAGTTCTTCAGTAATTAAAAAACAACAGCAGGGTTTCCCTGGTGGCGCAGTGGTTGGGAGTCCGCCTGCCGATGCAGGGGACGTGGGTTTGTGCCCCGGTCCGGGAAGATCCCACATGCCGCGGAGCGGCTGGGCCCGTGAGCCATGGCCGCTGAGCCTGCGCCTCTGGAGCCTGTGCTCCGCAACGGGAGAGGCCACAGCAGTGAGAGGCCCGCATACTGCAAAAAAACAACAACAACAACAACAACAAAGATATTTACCAAGAAGTAGAGGAAATCATTCATATCAGAAAAGCCTGAGGAAGCCATTCTGACACTACAGCGCTGCAGCTAAAATGTTTTGAAATAAGCCTCGAAGAGAATAATGTCATGGGCAAGGCTTTGGGTCCACAAGATAATGAAGAATCCATTCCCAGCTCACATTTTACAATCCAGCATGCCTCCTGCCAGTTTAACACAGGCTTGCTGCTGCTTATTATACTTTAATAAGGACACAGTATTAATATTTTATGTCCCTCTATTGTTTCTCTGTTTATGAGCAGCTACAGCCTGAATAAGCAAGCTGCAGACCAGAGGCATAAAGGTAGACGGCTAAATCCGCCTGTCCCTTTCATGTCCGAAACCACAGGGTCATCGGGGACACAGGTGCACTTTGACGCTATTCTGTTTTTGTTTGCTGTTGTTGTGTTTTTTTGTTTGTTTGTTTGTTTGTTTTGCGGTACGCGGGCCTCTCACTGTTGTAAAAACTTCACTCAAGTTTGCCAATCCGTCTACTCTCCCAATGCCTTTGGTGTTGGAGTTCGAATGAAACCAAAAGGTCACAAAAAGCTTCAGGAGAAACTGCTGAATTTCTCTGATGCCTGAGTCAAAATCTCCAAATTTAGCCCAGATCCGTGTTCAAACACTGATTCACCAGGCTCCGACGCTTAATGCTTCCAGCAAGGCTGGCTTGCCTTGGAAAGTTTGAGCAGAATCTCGAACCTTGCAAGTTTTTGCCTATTTCAAGCCCTGCCCCTCCTGGGGTTTCTGCTTAATAAAATGTAAGTGCTGGTGTTGGACAGGGGCCACCATCAGGTATTGACAGCATCTCTAAGACCAGTGTCACACTCAAAATAGCTCTTTGTTAGTGTGTACCAGAAAGTCAGCCTGGAGTGGATGATGTGCGGTTTTCTTTCAACTTTTGGTCTCTCAGAAGACTATGATCATCTCATGAATTGTTGCTTTAAAAAGGAATCTCTTTTAAGATTGATTCAAAAAATCGATCTTGTATTTTTGGCTGTAACACTTACAGTCAATATAAGCTGGAACTTTCCTATAACTCTCTCCCCTAGAACATGGACCGACACAAAGAAGCATTTTATTAAGAAGTAACAGAAGGCGCTGGTCACTGTCCCGCTTCCTCTGTGGTGTGGCCAAAGGCCCTGGGCCTCATGGAGGCTCTGTCATCTTCGTCATCGTGTTGGGGAGTTGGGCAGATGAAGCTGTACAGGAGAAGGATGCTCCAGGGAGAGAATCTAGAAAGAGGAGGGCGGTGTGCTAAGGCCCGGGGAGTCGGGAAAGAGGCTGTCACACTGCAGAGGAGACTGGTTCTGGGGTTGGTGGATGTGACAACCAAAAGGGAACCTGGGGTTCTCTATGGAGTTCACATGTCTGCTAGCATTGGTCACCTGGTGTGAACTACTGAAACCAGGACAGAGCTCAAGGTGGCTTGCACCTTGGCTTGGAGGAGTCCAGAATCCCGCACTCTGAAAGGGGCACAAGGTACAGGGTTAAGACGATGAATCAGTGAGGAAGTGAGGGAATCATCTGATGCTGGTTGGCCTTTTGGGCATTTCTGAATTTTCTTTCTCATCTTTGAAATTTTTAGCACCTTCAGTTTGGATGATTTATTCAATTTGCAAGTCCACAGGAGGGGCCTACCGAACTGCAGGTGGGTTAAAGTGTGTCGGTTACAGCCAAAATAGTGCTTCTGCAGGATAGGTAAGGCTCCTAGAAATGAAGAATAAAAGGAGCTGGGCCGTGTGTGGAGAAATCAAATGCCACACAGGAACCTGAACTATCCTGGCCTTCTGCACAGAAGCTCTAGTGCTGTCGGGTGACACACTGTTTCCCTGTGCATTTTTTTACTTCAGAAACCACAGGAGATACATGCAAAACCTCTACATGTTTTGGCTAATTCCTCAGTAAGCATTAAAGTGGGTGGATGGGTAGATGGAGGAATGGAGGGCCGGATGGATGGCCGGATGGAGGATGGATGGACGGATGGATGACGGATGGAAATACACTCTTCGTAATAAATCTTCCAACTGAATTGAACCTAAAATTTACAATAACTTCACTCTCCCACCTGGGAAATGGAACTGTTTCTTTCCACGGCCTTTATCTTTGCCTTATAGAGTTTGGTTTTGATAAATTACATGACACTCAGATGTTATACCACAAAATGCCTTCACAAAGCTCTTCCAAGCTTCTTCCATCCACCACTTTGTCCCCTGCTTTTTTGTTTCCCAACTGAACTCTCAGAGAGCAGGGCTTGTGTATGGCCAGGCAGCTCTGTGCCTTCTGAGCCTGTTTAATCTCACTGGGATTCAGTCTTCTTGCCTACAAAACGAGGGCTTTGGTACAAAATCTCTAAGGTGATTTCTGCTTTAAACTGCTCTGAATCCCCTTTTCCTGCTGACTGACATTATAATTTCCAAGGCCTGATCTCCCCTTGGCAATGACCTCCAGCCACCGCAATGCCTTCCATCTCTGCTGAAGTTTCCCTGACTGTTCATCAAGTTGTGAATAACCACCAGTGTGTGGTCCTCGGAGGGCCCCCCCCCATGTACACTCGGGAAAGCCGTTCACACGACGAGCCCCAGAATAGGAAAGCCCCCTGGCTTCTCCCAGAGCTGGGTGAGCAGGACGGAGTGGTGGACAGAGGATAGCAGGGGCTGCATCCAGTCCAAGGGGGCACTTTCCTCCTCGTTTTTATCTTCAGAAGTGCTCGTTCCCATGCGAGACCACAGGGCACTGTCACCTGCACAGAAGGAGCTTGTTGCCGTGGTGAAGCGGCCCCTCCCAGGTCAGTCTCACTCGCTGCTCTCCGGCCCTCCGGGATAGTGCACACGAGCTCTAAGATGTGGCAGTGGTGCTATCAGAAACGTGCAGTGGTGCCCAGTCAGCTGTGCTAAAGTAGAGGCACATACACAGCAAAACTGATCCTCCACTGATTCTAATTCATTTCCCTCGCATCCATTTCTGGGGTATCATATTATCAATTTGCCATTATGAGAGATAGGAAGTAGTAAATATATATGTTCAAATGTTAGAAAAAATGTGCTCAGGAGAACTAGCCAGCCACTCATCTGATATGTACACATACTTGTCTTGTTAGTTAAAGGTCCAAGGAAAAGGAATGATTTTCTTTCTCACACAGTAAGCAATTGTATATGGGATATTGCCGGTATATGCAGCTTTGAAATCATTACACTTGTCAAACTGGGCAGCTAATAAAAGTGAAATACAACTTAATTAGTTCATGAGACATTTGTGAACTATTTAATTACAAACTCCCTTTAACTGACCTTCATTTTTGGGTCTCAGAAAAATTCTGACAATGCTACCTGCTACCCCAAAAAGCAATAATGGTACAATAAAAGCAATGGTCTTTGAGTCTGGAATTTGGTTGCCTATAAATTAAAGTGTTTTCCTGGTCTGGCTGGAGCCCTAAAATAATCTCAGAGACTGTGGCAGGAAGAGGGGGAGGTGGGAGAGACCAGGACCTGGAAAATTCTGCCAAAGTGGCAGAGTGCCTGCTGTGGTTTTGTCAATGCTGCTATTTTGTCTGAGCTCCAGTTTGCAAGATCCAGGTAAGCGCACCACTCAGTAAATGCCAGGCAGCTCTCATACACTCGGTAACACTCGGTGTGGTTACTCAAGCTCGGTAAACACACTCACACACAAATGCTCATAAATGGGCTGTCAGTCACGCCGGCTTCTTGCGGGAAAGACTTTCCAGCCTGTGCCATCCTGTCCCAGGGCGTCTGTGGATGTCTCTGGGCCATGCAGTCCACACTCTTTCTCCTCAGGACCTAAAGTGCAGCCCTGAGTGGAGCTGCATCACAGTTCTCCTCCTCTCCCCACAGAGCAGGGACAGCGCCACCAACAGGCACACACGGTGTGGAGCAAAAGACCAGACGGGGGCTCATCTGTTTTTCCAGTATGGGTGTCAAAATGGAATACTACTCAGCTATAAAAAAGAATGAAATTTTGCCATTTGCAGCTATATGGATGGACTTGGAGGGCATTATGCTAAGTGAAATAAGTCAGACAGAGTAAAACAAATACTGTATGATATCACTTATATGTGGAATCTGAAAAATACAATAAACTAGTGAATATACCAAACAGAAACAGACTCACAGACATAGGGAACAAAGTAGTGGTTACCAGTGGGGAGAGGGAAGGTGGGAGGGGCAACACAAGGATAGGAGAGGAAGAGGTAGAAACTGTTATGTATAAGATAAAGAAGCTCCGAGGATGCACTGTACAACACAAGGAATATAGCCAATACTTTGTAATAACTATAAATGGAATATAACCTTTAAAAATTGTGAATCACTATATTCTATACATGTAACATATAATATTGTACATCAACTATACATCAATTTAAAAAAGAAGTCAGGACCCTACCTTGCCCAGGACCAGGGAGCTTGCTGCCCCTCAGCACTTTCCCCACCCCTGGCTGGTGGCCCTCAGTCCCTCCAAAACCATGGGAAGAGTAACTGTGCTGTCCAGTGGTCCATTTAAACAGCCCACAAACACCTGGCAACCTATTCCTCTTGAAGTGCAGTATTTTACTAGGGGGTTGGTGGGGACCCTTACTCATCATGGAAATAATGCCTCTGGGAGATGGGGGTGGGGGAATTCAGAGTTCCTTTCAGCAAAATGGCATGGAACACAGGCGCTTAGGGCATACCCTGGACCAAACAACAAACACAGTAGCTGATAATTAGGTTTCCAGAGACTTTCACAAGCACTCATGGATCTAACTTAAGCTTCGGGTCTGAATTAAAAACTGAATTTCTCTAAAAATTTAGCTTAGACTGTACTGAAGAATAATTGAGTTTCATGCAACAAAACAGATGTAGGGATGTCAAGAGGAAAAAGGCCCAGCCCTTGCCCTGAAAAGGCTCTCAGACCCTTGTGTAAGCAAAGCACTGTCCTGAGATGCCCTGTGTGTCCTAAGGAAGGGGTGTAGAGGAAGGCAGCTCTTCCACCAGGATCAGCTGGCAGGTGCATCAGCCAGCATCTGAGATGGGTCCAGGAGGGTCAGCTAACCTGGCAAGGATGGGAGACAGAGGCAAGATGAACTCATCAACCACAAGTTTCACTCCAGGAAGAGCTGACGGGGTGGCAGGGGCAGGGAGGAGGTGACAGGTGAGTGTGGCTATAATTAAGTAGGGGGGAAGAAAAGCAGGTGGGATCCCAAGATGAGAAGTAAGGGACAGGTAGGAGTCAGGTACACTGCCTGCTAGAGCAGTGGGCTGGGCTGAGCTTGAGGAGGATGGTAGTGGGAGCAGGGAGTGTTGGTGGGGGGAGCAAAGCTACAGGAGCTTATTCTTTGCCTTTCTCTCTCCATCTCTCACTACCACCCACACGAGACACCCTAGGAAACAAAGGGGAAGGAGAGTCCCCAAAACTAGGAAGACAAGAACACAGAGAAATGGGGGAAACCCCAGTGATAGATTCAGAAATCAAGGGGCAGGGGACCTTCAAGATGGCAGAGGAGTAAGAGTTGGAGATCACCTTCCTCCCCACAAATACATCAAAAATACATCTTCATGTGGAACAGCTCCTACAGAACACCTATTGAACGCTGGCAGAAGACCTCAGACTTCTCAAAAGTCTGGGTGGGGAACAGACGCCCTCAGGCAACCTACATGCAGAGGCAGGTCCAAATCCAAAGCTGAACCCCAGAAGCTGTGTGAACAAAGAAGAGAAAGGGAAATCTCTCCCAGCAGCCTCAGGAGCAGCAGATTAAATCTCCACGATCAACTTGATGTACCCTGCACCTGTGGAATACCTGAATAGACAATGAATCATCCCAAAATTGAGGTGGTGGACTTTGGGAGCAACTGTAGACTTGGGGTTTCCATTCTGCATCTAATTTGTTTCTGGTTTTATGTTTATCTTAGTTTAGTATTTAGAGCTTATTATCATTGATAGATTTGTTTATTGATTTGGCTGCTCTCTTCCTTTTTTTAAAATTTAATATATATATATATATATATACATATATCTTTTTTCTTTCCCTCTTTTTGTGAGTGTGTCTGTGTATGCTTCTTTGTGTGATTTTCTCTGTATAGCTTTGTTTTTACCATTTGTCCTAGGGTTCTCTCATATTTTTATTTAATTTTTTTGTACAGTTTTTAGTGCTTGTTATACCTGGTGGATTTGTTTATTGGTTTGGTTGCTCTCTTCTTTTTTATTACTATTTTATTTTTTTTATTTTTAATAATTTGTTTTTTATTTTAATAACTTCATTTTATTTTATTTCATTTTATTTTTTCTTTCCCTTTCTTTCTTTCTTTCTTTCTTTCCTTCTTTCTTTCTTTCTTTCCTTCTTATATTTTCTCTGTTTTCTTCTGAGCCATGAGGCTGACAGGGTCTTGGTGCTCCAGCCGGGTGTCAGGCCTGAGCCTCTGAGGTGGGAGAGCCAACTTCGGGACATTGCTCCACCAGAGACATCCCAGCTCCACGTAATATCAAACGGTGAAAGCTCTTCCAGAGATCTCCATCACAGCGCTAAGATCCAGCTCCACTCAATGACCAGCAAGCTACAGTGCTGGACACCCTAAGCCAAACAACTAGCAAGACAGAAACACAGCCCCAACCATTAAGAGAGGCTGCCTAAAATCATAGTAAGGTCACAGACACCCAAAAACACACCACCGGATGTGGTCCTGCCCACCAGAAAGACAAGATCCAGCCTCATCCACCAGAACACAGGCACCAGTCCCCTCCACCAGGAAGCCTACACAACCCACTGAACCAACCCTACCCACTGGGGGCAGGCACCAAAAACAACAGGAACTACTAACCTGCAGCCTGCAAAAAGGAGACCCAAACACAGTAAGTTAAGCAAAATGAGAAGACAGAGAAATACACAGCAGATGAATGAGCAAGGTAAAAACGCACCAGACCAAACAAATGAATAGGAAATAGGCAGTCTACCTGAAGGAGAATTCAGGGTAATGATAGCAAAGATGATCCAAAATCTTGGAAATAGAATGGAGAAAATACAAGAAACGTTTAACAAGTACCTAAGAACTAATGAGCAAACCAACAATGATGAACAACACAATAAATGAAATTAAAAATTATCTACAAGGAATCAATAGCAGAATAACTGAGGTAGAAGAACGGATAAGTGACCTGGAAGATAAAATAGTGGAAATAAGTACCACAGAGCAGAATAAAGAAAGCAGAGTAAAGAAAAAAGAATGAAAAGAATTGAGGACAGTCTCAGAGACATCTGGGCCAACATTAAACACCAACAGTCGAATTATAGGGATCCCAGAAGAAGAAGAGAAAAAGAAAGGGCCTGAGAAAATATTTCAAGAGTTTAAAGTTGAAAACTTCCTTAATATGGGAAAGGAAATAGTCAGTCAAGTCCAGAAATCTCAGAGAGTCCCATACTGGATATATCCAAGGAGAAATATGCCAAGACACATATTAATCAACCTATCAAAAATTAAATACAAAGAAAAAATATTAAAAGCAGCAAGGGGAAAACAACAAATAACATACAAGGAAATTCCCATAAGGTTAACAGCTGATCTTTTAGCAGAAACTTTGCAAGACAGAAGGGAGGGGCAGGACATATTTAAAGTGATGAAAGGGAAAAACCTACAACCAAGATGACTCTACCCTTAAAGGATCTTATTCAGATTCGACAGAGAAATTAAAAACTTTACAGACAAGCAAAAGCTAAGAGAATTCAGCACCACAAAACCAGCTTTACAACAAATGCTAAAGGAACTTCTCTAGGCAGGAAACATAGGAGAAGGATAAGACCTACAGTAACAAACCCAAAACAATTAAGAAAATGGTAATAGGAACATATATATCGATAACTACCTTAAATGTAAATGGATTAAATGTTCCAGCCAAAAGACATAGACTAGCTAAGTGGATATAAAAACAAGACCCATATATATGCTGTCTACAAGCGATACAGTTCAGACCTAGGAACACATACAGACTGAAAGTCAGGGGATGGAAAAAGATATTCCAGGCAAATGGAAATCAAAAGAAAGCTGGAGTAGCAATTCTCATATCAGACAAAATAGACTTTAAAATAAAGACTATTACAAGAGACAAAGAAGGACACTACATAATGATCAAGGGATCAATCCAAAAAGAAAATATAACAATTGTAAATATTTATGCACCCAACGTAGGAGCACCTCAATATATAAGGCAAAGGCTAACAGCCATAAAAGGGGAAATCGACAGTAACACAATCATAGTAAGGGACTTTAACACCCCACTTTCACCAATGGACAGATCATCCAAAATGATAATAAGTGTGGAAACACAAGCTTTAAATGATACATTAAACAAAATGGACTTAATTGACAAATATCAATTTATCAATTGATTTTGATAAATATAGGACATTCCATCCAAAAACAAAAGAATACACTTTCTTCTCAAGTGCTCATGGAACATTCTCCAGGATAGATCATATCTTGGGTCATAAATCAAGCCTTGGTAAGTTTAAGAAAATTGAAATTGTGTCAAGTATCTTTCTGACCACAATGCTATGAGACTAGATATCAATTACAGGAAAAAAATCTGTAAAAAATACAAACACATGGAGGTTAAACAATACACTACTTAATAACCTAGAATACCTAGAAACAAATGACAATGAAAACACGATGACCCAAAACCTATGGGCTGCAGCAAAGCAGTTCTAAGAGAGAAGTTTATAGCAATACAATCCTACCTCAAGAAACAAGAAACACCTCAAATAAACAACCTAACCTTACACCTAAAGCAATTAGAGAAAGAAGAACAAAAAAAACCCAAAGTTAGAAGAAGGAAAGAAATCATAAAGATCAGGTCAGAAATAAATGAAAAAGAAATGAAGGAAATGATAGCAAAGATCAATAAAATTAAAAGCTGGTTCTTTGAGAAGATAAACACAATCGATAAACCATTAGCCAGACTCATCAAGAATAAAAGGGAGCTTCCCTGGTGGTGCAGTGGTTGGGAGTCCGCCTGCTGATTCAGGGGACACGGGTTCGTGCCCCGGTCTAGGAAGATCCCACATTCCGCGGAGCAGCTAGGCCTGTGAGCCATGGCTGCTGAGCCTGTGTGTCCGGAACCCGTGCTCCTCAACGGGAGAGGCCACAACAGTGAGAGGCCTGCGTACCACAAAAAAAAAAAAAAAGAATAAAAGGGAGAAGACTCAAATCAATAGAATTAGAAATGAAAAAGGAGAAGTAACACCTGACACTGCAGAAATACAAAAGATCATGAGAGATTACTACAAGCAACTATATGCCAATAAAATGGACAACCTGGAAGAAATGGACACATTCTTAGAAAAGCGCAACATTCTGAGTCTGAACCAGGAAGAAGTAGAAAATATAAACAGATGAATCACAAGCACTGAAATTGAAACTGTGATTTAAAAATCTTCCAACAAACAAAAGCCCAGGACCAGATGGCTTCACAGGCGAATTCTATCAAACATTTAGAGAAGAACTAACACCTATCCTTCTCAAACTCTTCCAAAATATAGCAGAGGGAGGAACACTCCCAAACTCATTCTACGAGGCCACCAACACCCTGATACTAAAACAAAACAAAGATGTTCAAAAAAAAAAAAACTATAGGCCAATATTACCGATGAACATAGTTGCAAAAATCCTCAACAAAATACTAGCAAACAGAATCCAACAGCACATTAGAAGGATCAAACACCGTGATCAAGTGGGATTTATCCCAGGAATGCAAGGATTCTTCAATATATGCAAATCAATCAATGTGATAAACCATATTAACAAATTGAAGGAGAAAACCATATGATCATCTCAATAGATTCACAAAAAGCTTTTGACAAAGTTCCACACCCATTTATGATAAAAACCCTCCAGAAAGTAGGCATAGAGGGAACTTACCTCAACATAATAAAGGCCATATATGACAAACCCACAGCCAACATTGTTCTCAATGATGAAAAACTGAAACCACTTCCAGTAAGACCAGGTACAAGACAAGGTTGCCCACTCTCACCACAATTATTCAACACAGTTTTGGAAGTTTTAGCCACAGCAATCAGAGATGAAAAATAAATAAAAGGAATCCAAATCGTAAAAGAAGTAAAACTGTCACTGTTTGCAGATGACATGATACTATACATAGAGAATCCTAAAGATGCTACCAGAAAACTACTAGAGCTAATCAGTTAATTTGGTAACGTAGCAGGATACAAAATTAATGTACAGAGATCTCTTGCATTCCTATACACTAAGGATAAAAAATCTGAAAGAGAAATTAAGGAAACAGTCCCATTTACCACTGCAACACAAAGAATAAAATACTTAGGAATAAACCTACCTAAGCAGACAAAAGACCTGTATGCAGAAAACAATAAGACACTGATGAAAGAAATTAAAGATGATATAAACAGATGGAGAGATACACCATGTCCTTGGGTTGGAACAATCAACATTGTGAAAATGACTATACTACCCAAAGCAATCTACAGATTCAATGCAATCCTGATCAAACTACCAATGGCATTTTTCACAGAACTAGAACAAAAATTTCACAATTTGTATGGAAACACAAAAGACACCGAATAGCTAAAGCAATCTTGAGAAAGAAAAACGGAGCTGGAGGAATCAGGCTCCCTGACTTCAGACCATACTACAAAGCTACAGTAATCAAGACAGTATGGTACTGGCACAAAAACAGAAATATAGATCAATGGAACAGGATAGAAAGCCGAGAGATAAACCCACACACATATGGTCAACTTACCTTTGATAAAGTAGGCAAGAATATATAATGGAGAAAAGACAGCCTCTTCAATAAGTGGTGCTGGGAAAACTGGACAGCTACATGTAAAAGAATGAAATTAGAGCATTCCTTAACACCATACACAAAAATAAACTCCAAATGGATTAAAGACCTAAATGTAAGGCCAGACACTATAAAACTCTTAGAGGAAAACATAGGCAGAACACTCTATGACATAAATCACAGCAAGATCCTTTTTGATCCACCTCCTAGAGAAATGGAAATAAAAACAAAAATAAAGAAGTTGGACCTAATGAAACTTCAAAGCTTTTGCACAGCATAGGAAACCATAAACAAGATGAAAAGACCACTCTCAGAATGGGAGAAAAGATTTGCAAACAAAGCAACTGACAAAGGATTTATCTCCAAAATATACAAGAAGCTTATGCAGCTCAATATCAAAAAAACAAACAACCCAACCCAAAAATGGGCAGAAGACCTAAGTAGACATTTCTCCAAAGAAGATGTACAGATTGCATGAAAGGATGCTCAACATCACTAATCATTAGAGAAATACAAATCAAAACTACAATGAGGTATCACATCACACCATTCAGAATGGCCATCATCAAAATATATACAAACAATAAATGCTGGAGAGCGTGTGGAGAAAAGGGAACCCTCTTGCACTGTTGGCAGGAATGTAAATTGATACAGCCACTATGGAGAACAGTATGGAGGTTCCTTAATAAACAAAAATTAGAAGTACCATATGACCCAGCAATCCCACTACTGGGCATATACCCTGAGAAAACCATAATTCAAAAAGAGTCATGTACCACAATGTTCATTGCAGCCCTATTTACAATAGCCAGGACATGGAAGCAACCTAAGTGTCCATCGACAGATGAATGGATAAAGAAGAAGATGTGGTACATATATACAATGGGATATTCCTCAGCCATAAAAAGAAAGAAATCTGAGTTATCTGTAGTGAGGTGGATGGACCTAGAGTCTGTCATACAGAGTGAAGTAAGTCAGAAAGAGAAAAACAAATACCATATGCTAACACATATATACGAAATCTAAGACAAAAAATGGTTCTGAAGAACCTAGGGACAGGAGAAGAATAAAGACACAGATGTAGAGAATGGACTTGAGGATACGGGGAGGGAGAAGGGTAAGCTTGGACAAAGTGAGAGAGTGGCATGGACACCACCAAATGTAAAATAATGTTGATGACTCTAAAAAAAAAAAAGTGGGAAGCAGCTGCATAGCACAGGGAGATCAGCTCGGAGCTTTGTGTCCACCTAGAGGCGTAGGATAAGGAGGGTGGGAGGGAGGTGCAAGAGGGAGGGGATATGGGGATATATGTATATGTATAGCTGATTTACTTTGTTATACAGCAGAAACTAACACACCATTGTAAAGTAATTATACTCCAATAAAGATGTTAAAAAAAAATCAAGGGGCCATTCACACATATGTGATCCCTATGTCACTCAATTCAGAAATTTAATTCCAGGTAGATCATAAATCTACATGTGAAAGGAAAATTAATAATGGTTTTATTATTTTCTAATAATGAAGAAAATGGGAGAGAAGAAAATCACTAACCCTATATGGAAAAAAAAGCAATAAAGTAGACCACTTTAAAACTAAGAACTTTTTTTCATCACAAGACACCACTGAGAGAGGGTAAAGGAAAGGAAAAAGATAGTCACAAGATGCATATCCAATAAAGGTTTTGTATCCACAGTAAAAAGAACTGCTAAAGGTCAGTAAGAAAAACCCAATAAATTCAGACTACCTAATACAAAGATATGGGTGAAGACTTTAACAGGCACTTTACAGAAGAGGATGCCAAGTGACTGACATACAGATGAAAAGATGATCATTGTCATCCACATCACCATATGACACATGCTACACACACACCAGAGCTGCTGAAGTGACTGGGAGGCAACACCGTCTGTGGGCGCAGTGAGCTCGGGGCTCTGGTCCTCTGCTGGAAAGAGTGCACTCATCCCCTTGGCAACAGCATCTGTGGGCTCTTAGCACCGCTTCCCTCAGCCCAGCTCTCTTGCCGCCTCCCCCTCACACAGCAATGAGTGCTTGCACACCAAGAGCTGTGAACCCGTGAGAGGTCATAGCAACACATTTGTAGTGGCTGGAACTAGAAACAGCCCAATATCCCCCCCAGGGAAGAAGGGATTCATGATGGTAACGTGGTCATACATGGTAAGCTACCCCGGGAATCCGTGCACAACAAAAGGGGTGCATCTCACACAGAGTGATGAGCAAAAGCAGCAGACACACCTCTGGCTCTGTGGATGCAAGATTCGAAACCAGGCCGTTCAGAGGTGGGGTAGTGGGCCCCTTGGAGTGGGGAGCAATGACTGACAGGAAGCTGGGGGTTCCAGGATGTCTGGGTGGCATGTTTCTGCATCTGTATCTTGTTTCCCTGGCTGTGTTTGGTTTGATCCAATTCATTGATCTGTGAAGTGAAAAGTTGTCCACGTTCCTGTATATCTGTTTGTAGGGGGCTGAATGGTGGCCCCCAAAACATATGTCCATGTCCTAGTCCCCAAAATCTTATATGATAAAAGAGTGACAATTATATTATACGGAAAAGGATTGAATTAAGTTAAGGCTCTTGAGAGGAGGAGCTTACCCTGGATTATTCATGTGGCCTCTCTATCTGAAATGACAATATTCTTCTAAGAGATGGAAAAGACACACAGAGACACAGAGACGGCCACGTGCAGAAGAAGGCAGAGATTAGAGTGATGCGGCCATGGGCCAAGGGAACACCTGGCACTTCCAGAAGCTGGAAGGGACAGGAAGACCCTCCCCTAAAACCCCTGGAGGGAGCTTGGGTCTGCCAGCACGGGAGAGTGATCCACACTCACACTTCTGTGAAATGGAGTAAGACGGTGACGTCTGCATCCCACTCTGCACCGAACAGGCAGAGCAGTCGGGAGCTGGGGCCTGGGCAGCAACGTCGTGGCCATTCTCACGTGTGACGCCAACACTTCATCAGGTTTAAGAGCCACAGGGAGAGGCTCCTCCGGGAGCCGAGAAGCACAAGAGAGGGTCCCTGGCGGCTGCAACCTCCCTGCAATGCCACCCACAGGCCAACCCCAGCCAGGAACTAGGCTGCATGCAGGCACAAACCATCTCAGTGTCTGACAAGGAAGGACTGTCCCCACTCATGCAGGTGGCCGTGCGCTGGGGGCAGCTCTGCTCCATCGCCCCATCTTTCCCAGGTCTGCGGTGAACAGCAGATGCTCTGTTCTCATGGCAGAGAAGGGGAGCAAGAGCCAGCCCATGACCACCAGGTGAGGCTCTGCTGGGTCACAGAAGTGCACCATGTCCCCACTGCTCACACCTCATTGGCCAGAGAAAGTCACATGACCAAGCCCTGCATCCCCTCTGCTCACACTTCACTGGCTGAAGCAAGTCACATGGCCAAGCTTGACATCAGTGGAAGAGCCCCTTCCCCACAGTGAAGCACTGGCCATAGGCAGGAGAGGTAATCCTCTTGCAGAAAAAGCAGCTCTATTAGTTTCCTTTGGCTGCCGTAAGAAATCACCACACACTTAGTGGCTTACAGCAACAGTTATTCTCTTCCAGTGCTGGAGGCCAGAATTCTGAAATCAGTCTCACTGGACTAAAGTCAAGGTGTCACAGGGCTGGTTCCTTCTGGAGGCTCCAGGGGAGAATCCCTTTCTTCCCCTTTTCTGCTTCTGGGACTGCTTGAATTTCCTCTTTCGTTGCTACTCCCTTGCATCACTCCAACATTACCTCCATTGTCACATTTCCAACTTCCACTTCTGATCTCCCACCGCCATCTTTCCTTGACAAGGTCCCTTGTTACTACATTGGACGCATCCAGCATGGTGTCCCCACCTCAAGATGTTTAACCTGACCTCATCTGCAAATCCATTTTGCTGTATAAGGTAACATTCCAATGTCTGGCGACTGGGGTGGGGACATCTTGGGGGCCATCATTCAACCCACTACAGCAGCAGTAGCTCAATCCACCAGCAAGCAAGCTGGAGCAATGCAATGTGCAGTGACCAGCCTCCTGCACCAGACAGCAGAGCAGAGGAAGGGCAGGGAGGTCTGCTGGAATCGCCTCCAGTCCTCTGCTTTATCAAGACCACAGCTATTGTGATGCAAACATACTTCCCGTATGCAGAGGGGCCCCAATCCCACTCATGAAGGAAAGAAATTCGCAGCTCCTTGCCTGCCACATGAGCTTGTGAAGACTTGCAACAGTTTGTACAGCCCGGTGTCTGACACTCTGATTACTGAAGTAAACAAAGATCATAAATCAGGTCTCTCTCCTCTTAACACGTGGTGTTCATACCATTCTGGAGGCAGGTCACAACATGGCTGTGTGCATCTTCAAGGCCAGCGGAAGGGAGAATCTCTTTCACTCCAGGTTGTTAAGATGGAGTCTTATGTAACATAATGTGGTCACGGGAGGGCCATGCCCACTCCTTTGTCATACCTTGTTGGTGAGAAGTCACAGGTTCTACCTGCACTCAAGGGGAGAAGATTATACAAGAGAGTGAGTCATTGAGGGTCATCATAGGGTGTGTCTGCCAGAGTTAGATACAGATAGATAAATGGACAGATAGATGGATGGGTAGGTGAGTGAATGGGTAGACGGATGGTTGGATAAATAGACAGAGATGATAGATAGATAGCCAGATACACAGGAGTTTATTCAAATGAAGAGTAACTGAGGAGACTTGAAAATATGTTATATTGGTACTATGAATGAACATGTGGATGTCTGTTCCTTACAGAGCAAAAATAAAGCTAACAGAAGAAAGGTGCAAGTAAACACCATTTCTTAACTGTATAAAAAAATTAACTCTCTGAAAATCCAGTGTCCAGAGGCGGAAGGAAGGGGTGGTCTGAGGAAGGACCAAGTTCTCTATTCCTCAGGTGTTTATGGAGAGGTCATAGGGACACTCAGTGCTGCCTCTGCTACTGTGATGCTGAGAAGGAGTTCAGCAAGCATTCATGGTGGGTCTTAATGGCCCCAAGTCCCTTCCAGCTCTGGGTACCAATTAATCTTGGGCTTCATAACTCCAAAGCTTTGAAATGGATTTTTTCAAAAATAAAGAAAAAATATTTAACAAGGTGGGTATAGAGGGAACATATCTCAGCATGATAAAAACCATTTATGACAAACCCACAGCCAACATAACACTCAATGGTGAAGAGCTGAAAGTCTCCCTGCTAAAATCAGGAACAAGACAAGGATGCACACTCTCACCACTTCTATCTAACATAGTACTGGAAGTCCTAGCCACAGCAGTTAGACAAGAAATAGAAATGAAAGGTATCCAAATTGGAAGGGAAGAGGTAAAACTGTCACTATTTACAGATGACATGACACACTGCATAGAGAACCCTAAAGTCTCCACACAAAAACTATTAGAACTAATAAATCATTTCAGCAAGGTAGCAGGATACAAGATTAATATACAGGAATTTGCTGCATTTCTATACACTTATAATGAAAAATCAGAGAGAAAGTTTTTAAAAACTCCCATTTAAAATCTCATCACAAAAACAAACAAACAAAAAAAAACAAAAACCTAGGAATAAACTTCCCCAAGGAGATTAAAGACCTATACACTGAAAACTATAAAACACTGATAAAGGAAATTGAATATGATTCAAAGAAATGGAAAGATATCCCATGCTTTTGGTGGAAGAATTAATATTGTTAAAATGGCCATACAACCCAAAGAAATCTACAGATTTAATGCAACCCCTATCAAAAGACCCATGACATTTTTTTACAGAACTAGAAAAAAAATAATCCTAAAATGTACATGGAACCACAAAAGACCCAGAATTGTCAAAGAAATCTTGAGGAAAAAAGAACAAACCTGGAGGTACAACCCTTCCAGACTTCAGACTATACTACAAAGCTACAGTAATCAAAACAGTGTGGTATCAGCACAAAAAAACATACACACAGATCAATAGAACAGAATAGAGAGCGCAGAAATAAACCCATTTACTTAGGGTCAATTAATCTGCAACAAAGGGGGCAAGAATATACAATGGAGAAAAGACAGTCTCTTCAACAAACGGTGTTGGGAAAGCTGGACAGCTACATGTAAAACAATGATATTAGAATATTCCTTCACACCACATATAAAATAAACTCAAAATGGTTTAAAGACCTAAATGTAAGACATGACACCACAAAACTCCTAGAAGAGAGCATAGGCAAAACATTTTTTAACATAAATCATACAAAAGACTGATTTTCTTAAATCAGTCTCCTAAAGCATGAGAAATAAAAGCAAAAATAAACAAACAGGACCTAATCAAACTTACATACCAGATGGCAAAACCACACCAGCAGCTACAGAGGACAACCTGGCATCTGAGCTGCCATAGCCTCTTTCATCTGCTTCAGAACAGCGTGTTTGCAGGGAAGACAGAGGAAGTCAATTTCTCCGACCTGGAGCAAGACTTCCTGGACTCAAAGCCAGTTCTGCTGTCCTGGGGATTCATCTTTCCTGCACCCACTTCTGAATGGCTAAGTGGGGATGGCAACACCCCTGCTCAGGGCTGCTGGGACAAGTAAGTGGACCCCAACAAGCATCCTCATCGTATGCTAGTTTCCTTCTTTCCCTCCCCCCATACCCTCCCCCTCTCTGGGAAGAAAGCTCCTCAATGGATTGAAATCTCTTCTTATCTGTGTGGGTGTCTCTCTGACCCACAGCCCACCCCCTGCAGACATTACACAGATGGGGAAGGAGCCAGAGGCCCAAGAGCATCACTCTGAGTCCACAAGGCCTTCTGCACTTCAGACCCACTCTGGAGGTCCACGCATGGCCAGCTGGCTGGGGGAAGGCCAACGGGCGGCTCTAAAATAAAGGATGGAGTAGACATGAGTGAGGACAGAGGAATAATAATGGAGCTGTGGAAGACAATTTGGCCTTTTTTCACACTTTGGTAGCGTAAATCCACACTGCCCCTCTGATCACAAGAGAGCCCCAGGAGCAGAGAATCCATTCCAACAGCAGGTGGCAGCCCCTCTCCTCGGTGGCTGTGAAACCAGTGCAGAGGCTCGCCAGCAGCCCCGGGAAGAGAGGGGACAGGATGCGAGAGCTCAGAGTTCACACGCCTGGCAAAAGTGGGTATTATTTTGTGAAACTTTGGATATATGGTCCTGGCATGGGATGTAAACTTTATTTCTCACCATGGATGCAGTGAAACGCTTTGAAGTCACAGGAAGGGAGGTATTGACACCTGTCTTCACAGGACCTGGGCAAGAGCCAGCCAAGCGCACACATGGAGTCCAGGGGAACATGCAGAGCCATCCTTCACCGGCCAGCAACACGTCCTCCAAGCCGCACCTAGCCCAGGGGGCTCAGCCGGCTCTCCAGCCCGCCGCTCATCAGGCCTTGCCGTTCTGGCGGGTGATAAGCAGAGGGTGGGCTGTTTCTGCGGCTCTCCGCAGCCAAAGCTCCCAGGTCTGCACCTCCCTGGGCGCCTCCACGGCTCTGGAGACCTTGTCCCAGTTTGTGGAAATGTTCGCTACCGTTCAAGAGAATTAAGAGAGAGTGAACGAGGGCTTCCCTGGTGGCGCAGTGGTTGAGAGTCCGCCTGCTGATGCAGGGGACACGGGTTCGTGCCCCGGTCCGGGAGGATCCCACATGCCGCGGAGTGGCTGGGCCCGTGAGCCATGGCCACTGAGCCTGAGCGTCCGGAGCCTGTGCTCTGCGACGGGAGAGGCCACAACAGTGAGAGGCCTGTGTACCGCAAAAAAAAAAAAGAGAGAGAGAGAGAGAGTGAGCGAGCCTATAGGCTTGGCACGCTACAAGATGTCTGCAAGGATGGAGGCCGAAGAAACTCTTAGCTTTAGTGGTCCGCCTCTGCAGAGGGGCTGGGGGCTGAGACCTCAGCCCTACGGGGCTCAGTCACAGGTCATCCATGGTCTATGCTGGGAGCGCTGGTGGGGGCCCGTCTTTGGGTAGCAATTTGGCAATAATTACCAAATATAAATACACATAATTCCACTTTAAGAAAGTCATCTCACAGGACACCCTCCGCTGGTGGTTGATGAAATGAACAACAGAGTATCCTGGAGCATCGTTTGCAACAGCAAAGCAGGACAGACTCTGCAGAGGGAGATGGAGTGAGCGCCTTACCACATCTCTGCCATGGGGCGCTGCCAGCTGGCTGGACTTAGCCCTACATGGACTGAGAAGGGAGGATCTGCAGGGATATTTTAAGTGAAAAAAGTGAAATGCTGTACAGTGTGTATAATATGATCCTATTGGTATTTTTATAGGTATAACCCTGAAGGTATGCTTAGAGAATTTCTGGCTTGCCCAGAAAGACACATGCAGTAAATAAGAAGGGGTCTGGTGTCTGGAATGTGCTGCCCTGTTTGCATTTTTCACCGGGGAAAACAAGCATGTGAAACAGCAGTGTTAAGTGTACTGTCTGCTTTTGCTTGCTGTATAAGATAACATTTGTATAAACAAAAGACTACTGAGGCTTAACAAGAGATGCAGTGAAACCAGGACTAAATCGATACTGTTTAAGCCCTGTTATATAAGGGGGAAGTTTGCCGGGCTCTGTACTGAGTAAGATGTCTGGTCGCACACTGAACAGTGAATAAGTGGTTATTGATAATAACAGCGAAAATGTCCTCCGTTCCCTCCTGCAACTCGGTTCCTTCCACAGGGGGATGAGACACATCCGAGGAATTGTGAAAGGGCCAGACAACAGTTTACAGAAAAGACCCACCCTGTGTTTTCCTTTATGCCTTAATTCCATAACTCAACCTCACCCTGGGCCCCAGCTGCTTCTTTTGATTAAATCAGTGGGCAACTGTGTTAACGTCCCTTTGGGACACTGATGCTCCAGCCTGCGCATGCTGGAGAATAAATAAACACCACGCAAAAATAGGCTGCCTTAAAACGTGTGCATTGTCCCCTACCACACGGCCAGGGACAGATCAGGCTCCCCGCAGGGTGGAGGGGGCCGTGGGGGTGGGTGGCACCGGGAGAGTGTGTGACAGTGGGCGAGGCAGGAAGAGGACCCATCTCCTCTTCATCCTGAGCGCATCTCAGACTCTGTCCCTTTGTGGGAGGGCGACCAGAGGACACAGGACAGAGCTCAGGGCATTTCCAAAAGGAAAAGTGGGAGGAAGGGGATGGAGGAAGGATGGAGAAAGAAATAGAACGAGGGAAGCAGGAGGGCTGCGGACTCTGGAACTGTCTGTGCATCCATCACTCCCGCAGCCTCGAGAAGGGAAAAGGCAGCAGGGCTTGGAAAGGTGGGAGAGATGGTCGCAGATGAAGCGGAAAAGAAGAGAAGCTGAGAATAAACTGGGCGTGATGCTCTAAAGAGGCTGATGCTGGTATTGCAACCAGCACAGGAAGACAAGGACCGATGTGCTCCTGGCTCCCCAGTCCTCTGGCTCCCCTTACCCAGCTACCCACATGCTGCAGGAAGCATTTTAGAACCACTGTGCTTCACAGGGTCTTGCAGCTCCAGACTCAGGAATCACCTCACCTCAGAGGACCAGGGTGGACAGCCTTCCTGCCTTTCTAGCCATCTCATGCCTCTTGGCTGCAGCAGCATCTGGACTCCTGATTTGGCACTACACAGGCAGGGTGAAGGCAAAACCACCAGGGGGAGGCCGTGGCATGGGCCTGGGGCAAGGCATGGGCCAGGCCGCTCACCTGCAGCTCCGGGACGCAAGGAGAGATGGGCCATGGACTCCAACTCTGCTCTTGAAAATTTATCATTGATATTATCCCCCAAGTGCCCAGAGTGACCCCTTGGAAGTTCGAGTCCTGATCCTTCTTCCAAACTCTGTCTAGACAGTGGGATGTAATGCTGCTTGATACCTTACACCTTGGGGCTCTTAATGTGAAAGTCCCCACATGCTCGCCAAATGAACTGAACTTAAAAACACTCATGGCGCTGTGTCTGGAATCCAAATGTACTTATATGAAATTTAAAGTTGTAGCTTTAAGTTACCCCTAGAAAGTAAGTTTCTGCAGGAAAGGATCAACATTAGCACCCAGTATATGCGGATCCAGGTCGCCCTTTGCTCTGAAAGTGTCCGAGCGGGTCCTGTAGGTTATCTGACTCCCATTTCCAGTTACCTCCCTTCTTGCCTGCCTCTGCTCTAAAGGCTGTGTAAGCTAAGATGCAGATCACCTGCCACCTTTGCTGTTAGGGACAGCCAAGAGACACTCTTCCAGCCACTGAGGTTTGGGCCGCAGTCCCTGAGGGATACAGCCCTTCTAGAATAAAATGGCAAAGCCTCCACAGGAGAAATCCTTTGGCCCAGCACACTTTGCCCTTCCTCTTCTATGTTTACTCTGCCTGGAATGCAGGCATGAGACCCGGAGTTTCAGCAGCCATCTTGTGATGTGAAGACAAATCCATGTGCTAAAAATGGCAGAGGAAAGAGGCAGATCAGGGTGGGTCCCCGTTGATGCTTGTGAACAGCTACAGCTATTCTGGGCAGAAAACTTGGAATTGCTTGTCACAGAAGAAAAAAATAACACCTGTCTTTTTTTTTTTTGGGCGGTACACGGGCCTCTCACTGTTGTGGCCTCTCCTGCTGCGGAGCACAGTCTCCGGACGCATAGGCTCAGCAGCCATGGCTCACGGGCCCAGCCACTCCGTGGCACATGGGATCCTCCCGGACCGGGGCACGAACCCGTGTCCCCTGCGTCGGCAGGCGGACTCCCAACCACTGCGCCACCAGGGAAGCCCACACCTATCTTTTTTAACTCACTGTTATTTGAAACTTCCCTAATTTGCAGCCAACCTACATGAAACAGTAGATAAAGGCCAATAAAGATAATAAAATAGTTATAATAAGATGAATGTAATAAAATTACATACATATGCATGATTAGTTTTGATGTATATTTAAATTATCAAGTGCGATAGGTATGTAAAATTGTTTTTAAATTTTAAAGTAGTGTTCATATTATCATGTTATATAAGATTTCTCACCCCTAAAATCCTTTGACATGTCAAAGATAGTGGGGGAAAAAATCAATGCTTCTGGATCATTGTGAAAAATCCCAGCCCAGTTGGGATAACCATTCCACAACAAAAATGAAAAAGTGGAAAAGTTCCCCTGGAAGAGAATCTAACAATCTTGTTTGTCTCGGACACGAGCCCATTAATTGCTGGGCAGCAAAAGGTCTTGCAGAATGTAACTCGGTCACAGAAACCCAAGGAGCCGATCGCAGGAGCAGACAGCAAACTGATAAAGTCGAGAGCAGAACAGGGGCCAGGATGCTAGAGAAAACAAAGAGGCGTGTGCAGAAAGCCTGAGCACCCTCAGAGCCCCAGCCGTGAGCAGCGGCAGACCCACCCATCTGCGGCTTTGCCGATTTCTGATTCTGAACCAGAAGATGCTATAAATAAGACCAAGAATAAATATTCCACCAGCGCATCCCTTGTCTTCTCAGCTTGTGCTTGCTCTGCTGCCGAGCAAGGCTGTCCCCACTTCTGCCTCATTATCCTAATGTCTCCACCATCAAAAAGGACGGGAAGACTGCTCTGTGAGCCCCACGGTCTGCGCCCACTTCAAGGCCAGTCCAGTCTGTCTCCCTCTTGTCTTGGATTTTGTGTCTTGGCAGGAACCCGGGCATGGGCTGCTTGAAGCCTTCTAAGCAGGGAGATGTCTTAATATCACCAGCCTTCTCATCATCACCGCCCTCCCACCCCAACCAGCTCTAAGCATCCTGCTTAGGCCGAGTGTTTGGTGGCAAAAAAAATTGACATTTGCTCTGGGAGCCAAGAGGAGCAATCAGACTCAGCAACATTAAGAGAGAAATAATAAAAGTGAGTGGCCCTTTACTGGATCACAACTGATGGACTGAGTGCCTGAAAAGCCCTGAGCACTGTCAAGAGGAACCACGTTTTAGTCTGTTCCTGGCAGCCGTGCCCAGGCACCACAGAAGGAGCGGCTTAAACAACAGACTTTATTCCTCACAGCTCTGGAGGCTGGACGGCCAAGATCAGGGTGCCTGTGTGAAGCTCGTGCTGGTGGAAACTCTCTTTCTGGCTTGCAGACGGCCGCCTTCTGCCTGTGTTGTGATGACCTGAACAACTCACAGGTCAGAGTGTTCCCCTCAGTCACCCATCGGGAAGGACCCGATCGGCAGGTGTAGACACAGGCGTAAAGCACGGGGTCTTGTGTGACATAAACACTGCAGCTAGAGGCGGCCCTTGAATCCCAACCGGTCTCCTCCTGCAAGGCCAACTTGTTTCAAAATTAAATGGACGTGTACATGGACTTTCTTGGTGTTCACAGCACACTTACCCTAAAAAACAATTCTTTTTAAATGATTGATTTTTTTTTTTTTTTTTTTTTTAGCGGTACGCAGGCCTCTCATTGCTGTGGCCTCTCCCATTGCGGAGCACAGGCTCCGCACGCGCAGGCTCAGCAGCCATGGCTCACGGGCCCAGCCGCTCCGCAGCATGTGGGATCTTCCCGGACCGGGGCACAAACCCATGTCCCCTGCATCGGCAGGCGGACTCTCAACCACTGCGCCACCAGGGAAGTCCCAATGGTTGGTTTTTTAAACAGTGTTCCTGTGGACGATTAGCCAGAGCTTATGTGTCACGAGCTATAGGGAGAACCCGCACTCACAGCTCAGGAGCCGCCAACCCCGGTGTGAGAAGCCCCCTGTCGGATGAGGAAGTGCAGATTTGGTCCCTTCAGCGGTCACCTGTCACCCTTCCTCTCTTGGGGCACTATGTGAGCATCTTCCAGTGCTGACGCATCCACAGAGACCGTGATGCCCTTCAAGAACCTCTCCCCCAGACCCCTCACCCCTGCAGCTCCCACACCTTTGTCATGCACACAAGGCACTCCCAGCTGTGTGTACGTGTGTGTGCGTGTCAAGGCCATCTGCAAGGCATCCTACTTTCTCGGGTTTGTAACTTCCACTGTCACCCACAATATTTCTTCCTTATCGCCAAGCCAAAAGGCCTGTGACTACTTTTTCCTTTTTTATAACATTTAACTTTTTCCTTTCAAAAAGCAGAAAAGGATCTTAAGACAAGGAAGAAGACAAATGTTGCTTCTGTCTCTACGTGGACGCACATGATCTTAGTGTTTTCACCAGCCCTGGATCTTCGACTCAATTCATGACCGGCCTCCACTGGGAAGAAGGAACCAGACACTTACAGGGGGTGGCAGCTGGGCTCTGGGCAGATCGGGGAGAATGGACATGGCAGCCCCTGAGTCAGCAAGGCCAGGGCTTCGATGGCCAGACCTGCCTAACAGGGCAGAGTAGTGGGTGCAAAACGGTGGATTCCAAAGATCTGTTTCTCAGACTCTGCAAATTTGACGTTATTTGGAAAAAAGAGTCCTTGCAGATGTAGTTAAGAATCATAAGACGAGACCATCCTGGATTTTCCAGGTGGCCTTACATCCACTGATAAATGTCATTACAAGAGACACAGAGAAGACAGCCATGTGAAGACTGAGGCAGAGACCAGGGTGAAGCTGCCATCAGCCCAGGCACAGCTGGAGCCTCCAGAAGCTGGAAGAGGCAGGAAGGATCCTCCCCTGGAGCCCTTGGAGAGAGCGTGGCCCTGCCTACACCTTGATTTCAGACTTCCAGAAATCAGGTGTAAGCCCCGCTCCACCCTTGTTAGCTGGGTGGCCTGAGCAGGCCACCCAACCTCTCTGGGCCTCAGCTTTCTCATCTGTAAACTACCCCACAGACCTCCTGTGATGACTGAGTCAACGTGTGTAGCGTGCTTAACCCGTATCTGGTACATAAGTGGCAACGTTACACATTAATGGAACGCTAAGCGTTAAAAATTATTATGTAGGAAGTTCATTGACTGGCCTAGATGTCCGTGGTACACTGAAAAAAAAAAAAAAAGCACGTTACTAACTCACGTGTACAGGAATAATTCCACATCTAGCTATTCATTTGTGTGTGTGTTTGTAGAAAAATGTCTAGATGGATAAAAGCCACGATATTAACAATACGGACGGCAATATGTGTGCCTCTCTTAGCTGTATTTTTCGGAGTTTTCCGTACTGAACACACGATTGTATACCCAAAAAGATGGAGGGCATCCTACTTCTGCATAAAGGCAGGGCTTAGTATCTGCTTTTTCATTTTCTTAACCGCAGGGGCAGCATAGGTAACGAGAATAGTGACCTTTAAAGCTCAGGCCCCAGGACCCACCTCTTGGTGCCATAGTGATGTAGCTGTGCGTTGAAAATCACCGGGCTTTCAGGTTGGTTGGTTGGTTGATCAGTGTGTTGGGGAAGTGCAGGCGGGGGTGACTTCAAAATTGAAGGAGGAATTTGCAACTAACTAGGCGTCGTGGTTGAGCAGGGGTGACGTAAAGAGAAGCAGCCCATCAAAATGGTTGCTATTGCACCAGGATGACTCCAACAATCATTGCTTTAACTGAAATGAGGCCCTTGAGAGGAGGGGTCAAAGGGCCAAGGGAAGGGGCAGTGAGGTCAAGTGTGCACAGCCTGAGTCTAGGATGCGGCCTTGGACCTTCCAGTGAAATCTAAAGGCCGTGGGCAGTTACGCTCAACACGCCACCTTCAGCGTGAGTCTGCAAGAAGGCCGCCTGCAGACCTTTCCCGTGAGTCACACGACGTCCGTTCTGAGCGAGGACTGCTCAGTCACCTAAAGAGGACCTGAAAGTGGTTGGCACTGGCAATGAATACTAATGCCAGGTCCAGTGCAAAACGGAGACCAACCCGTGAACTTAGGGGAATGTACCGTGACGTCCAGCATCTTTTGGGGGCTCCACTGCAGAGGCAACGTCAAATGCGCTGAAGAGTTGTTGAAGAGTCCCAAGGCTTCCCCCCAACACACCCTAACTTGTACTGAAAAGATGGAGGGACATTCCAGAGGGACCGGCTCCGGCGACCCCTGCCCCTGCTGGGCCTGGCTCAGCAGGCCCCCAGGCTGGGGGGCTTTGTATCGTCACTGGCTACTTGATCAGCACCTCCACTCATCGACGGCAGCCATTCTTCTCAAGGCTGAGAAATAGCTGGAAACTGCCTGATTCTCAGGCCCCGGATGTGCACAACAGCTGCCCTTTGCCAGCTACATCCTGCGAGTTTCAGAACCCAGAGGGGAATTACAGACACCTGTGGACCCACCAGGCACCCAGGCAGAGGGAATGGAAATACACCCCGAGAAGGCTGGGGAGGTGGCCCACGTCTGGGTCACGCACGATGTTTTAAGACAGAGGACAAGGGATGGTCTGGAGTAACCGGGTCACTGCTGGAACTGCAAAGGATGTCTTCTACTGAGTCAACGGAATGGAGTGGGTCAGAACACGCCCTGGACAGTCGGGCTGCATATAACATGCCGCTCCCTGCACATCAGCTGTGACTTCTGGCTCTGTCATACGGTAACAGTTCTTGCAGCGCCGGAGACTGGGGGAGGACTAACTGAGTTGCCCCGTGGGCACAGGGGTTAGGAAGGGCTTTGAGCCCAGCCCCCTACCGCCCACATGCAGCTGCTAACAGGGCGGTGAGAAGCGGCAAAGCCAACTCAGGAGAGGAACCTCTGGGTCCAGGATCTACTGGCCGGGGCAGCCCTCATCTAGAGGAAACCGCGCCCGGGACAGGAATCCTTTTCTGGTGATGTTTTGGAGAGAACGGAACTACTAACAACAAGGTAGCAACTTCCTAAGGGGCCTGGCCCCCAACTCCTAGCAAACAGAAGACTCCCTTGGGGAGCAAGGGCACACACGAGCCCCCGTCCCTGGGAAGGGGTCAGCGGAGAACGCTGAGAGCTGGGCTCTGACCCTCACTTCACTCAGCCACGCCGGCGGCCTCACCGGACACAGGCCAGTCAGCGGAGCCCGCACCATGCCCACTGTCACACACCGATGAGACTCAAGTCCCTAACTGTGGATCTTGGCTCTAAGGGGTCCAGAATCACTGGGGCCAGGAAATGAACAACACGGGTTCCCGGGCCCCAGCCCAAAGCCTCTACCCAACAGGTCTGAATTGGACCCACCTTTCCGATGAACGCGTCCGGGTCATTCCGATGCCGTGGTCTGTGGTGACCCTCGAGAAACACCGCACTGGGGCCCGCGGCTCAAAGTCAGCCCGCAGGTGCGGCGACAGCACGGCCCAAGCTCACCAGCCACGCAGCCTCCCAAGGCCCGCCCGGCCCTGCAGACTCCGAAGGCGCGGCTGTCCCCGCCATCTGGCAGCCCCCTCAGGCGGACACACGGGGCCCCGGGACGGGCTGGGGGGCGCGTGCCTGAACTGTGTCAATACGTCCGTAATGTCCTCTGTAAAAGAGGCCGCAGGAAAATCAGAATCCTGCATTTCACTTTGGCTTTCCCTGCCTAAACGCCTGCAGAACAAACTTCACCAATATCCCTCACACTTTAGGGAAGTGACAATTGTTTACGACATACAAGATACTATACTATGAAAATGTTACAGAAATAATTACATGGAACAAGTCTTATAAGTACTTAAAGACTTTATTAGACTAACTGAAATCTATGGAAACACAGTTCCATTGAACACATTCTTTATGCACTATACTTAAAAATATAAAATACAAAACGAATTTAAAGTACTTATATTAAACCAAGTTTTCCTTCTGTTTTTTTGTTTAGCTTTCTTTGACACCATAAAAGAAAGAAAGAAGGAAAAAGAACAGAAAGAGTATATTAAAAGAAAACTATTAGGTAGAATTTTTTTAAACTTTTACTTTACCTATCATATTTAATATTTCCAAGACTATTTGGCCATGGAGAATCATACACATCGCACTCAAAGTTGCGTGATCACCAGTCCCCTGAGAGCCAGAGGACCAAACAGAGCACGTCAGGGAGAGGAGGCAGCTGGCGGCACAGCCCCGCACGCCCTCCAGGCCCTGCCGTCCCCAGAGGCCACGGCGAGGACAAGGTGGCGGGAGGATGGGCCCAGGAAACAGCATGGCTGCCGCTCAGTCAAGGCTGCCTGAAGGTCACGGCCACTCGTGCAGGGCTGGGAGGACCTTCAGACAGACGGAGGAGGGAGTTAGGAAGGAGGATGGTCTTCCCCGCGGACGCTCCGGTACTTGGCCATGTCCTCAGGAAATACTTTAGAGAGTTCTTGAATCAACAGGCTTTTAAATTTCTAGGAAGAAAAATACACACGGTCAAGATGTTTTTGCTTGTGACCCATCACCCAAGGTAAAGACGACGCCCCACCACGGGCTCAAACTCAAAAGAGAGACTGGGCTTTCCCGGCGCGGTCTGCTCGCCTCCCTGGACGCCACGGCTGCCAAACCGCAGCAGGGAACTGCTTGCAGCTATGCTGCAGGCACATCAGGTACATGGAGAACTACCTGAAAGAGGAACGTTCACGCAAAGACTACTTCTTCCCTCCTGCCTCAGATGACGAGGAGCCCTCTCGCGCGGAGCCAGCCTCTCAGGTGGAAATGATTAGAGCACGTGTAACAGGAGTCTTCCCGTAATAATTAAGCAGTTATTAATTCGAACCACATCAAACCCATTGTGTGCAAACAGCTCTCGATCAAAGCTTTCAGAGCACCTAGAAACCTGTCTTCTCCAAATACCACGCTTCTTGAGCCTCCGTTTCAGCGTAACGTTTGTTTTAATCCAATCTTAAAAGCAGCTAAATATCTGCCAGCATCTCAAAACCCTTTCTTATAAGCTGTACAGAAAAGCAGCACCGCGGATATAAACAAAGAGATGGTCCTTACATAGGTCAGGAACACATCCTCAAAGGAGGCTGCATGCCAACCCTACCGAAAGCACTTAAGACAGAACTCGTGCACGTTTAATCACTCGACCCGCCAGGCACACAAACTGCTCCGTGAGACGTTCCCAATCTCATGAGAGGAAATGACACCACGAGGCAACAGAAAGGGGTGCAAACTGAACAAAGAGCACGGTCGCTAGGGTCACCGCCGAAAGGCCATCTCAAGGCTCAAAGGCAGGGAGGCAAACAGGAGGCGGGCAGCCGGGAGCACATCGCCCTGCGGCCACGGCCATGTTCTTAAGGGGAAGGGCGGGGCTGCTTCTGCCGGTCGTCCCTGAGCTGGACGACCCAGGTCGCCCGCAGACTGGCCCAAAGGACCCCAGCTGGCTCTCAACCAAAGCGCCATCGTGCCCCAGAGGTGATGCTCAGTTCAAGAGCAACTCAGTCTCAAGCTGGCCAAGCAGAAATCAGGCCGGGGGCACCACACTAACCCCCACAGCAAAGCCACCTCCAGGGCAGGCCACCTGAGATCAGCACAGATCCCTGCGGTCCAGGCAGCGTGAGATGGGCCTGTCACGGCAGTCCCGTCACCACCTCTGTGCCGGCCCGTCGCCTCGCCAGCGCACCCTCCGCGTGCCTGTCCCCGCGAACAGCAGACACCGAGCAGAGACCTGTGCCCCTGGGCAGCAGAGGGAACACAACACTCGTGCCCCTCGCATCCTGGAGCTTAGGCTGCAGCAGGGGACACAGGACAGAGACAGAAGGGCCGATCCTTATCAGCCAAGGCTGGTCCGCAAGGCCTCTCGGAGGAGGTGACACGCTGACCAGGGAGGACGAGCAGAGGAGACGGCAGGGGAATGGACAGGAAGGAGACAGGCTGGTGAATTCCAGAAACGCAAACGAGGCCAGCGCTGCCTGGGGCGGTGGGGGGGACACCGCCCACCTAAAGGAAAACCACACACACACACCCCCACACCACCACCACCCCCGCCCCCGGCTACACGAGACTCAATGTAGGTAAGAAAACACTCCATATACCATGTTCAAGATGCAGTTTTCTCGATCCCATCAAAACCAAGAAACACAAAGAGTAGGGTCTCTGTGGAGGATAGGGTATACGGTACAAAGGGGTCTGGAGTCGGAAGCTGGAGACGACCACCAGAGAAAGAGATGTCAAGGAGGATTCGGCAATCCTCTAAACCAAAGACCCACAGTTACAGAAAAAGGCCGAACAGAAGGACTCAGAAAGCACCAAAGGGCAACCTGGAGATACTAAAATCTTAAAAACAGAAACAAGCACAGTTAGCCAACAACAACAAACGCCACAAAAATTAGCCCAGACTTCCGTAAAAGGGAGGCTAGCCACGTCGCTACGTTTATTATGCTACTACATGGCTTGCTAATATTATTACCTATTATGCATTTCAGAAATCTCAACTGTGCAATGTTGTCCAGTAGCTGACGTTTTACAAAGTCTATTAGCCAAACTTGCTTTGTGAGCATCCCCGATGTTCTGACATTATCTTCTGTTTACAGGAACCTTACCTTCATCGTGTCGATCTTGCCTTTAACTTGTTCATTTTTAGCCAGAGCCCTCTCCAGGCACTCTTTGGTATAGAGTTGGGGATTTCGACCTTGATCTATGTATCTGGAAACATGAAACACCTCAATGAACATTCATGGCTGATACCTCCTCTCACAGTTTTCTTATGGGGCAAAACAAAGGCAGCGATCGGTAACCTCACGTGGCCCTGTTTAGAAGCAGCTGTGGCCAGGAACCAGGTGAATTAGGATTCCTTCGGTGAAACAAGTACAGATGACTTGCACTCACATTACTTCTAATAATATGAACGACTCATGAAATCAAGTAATGATCACTGATAAACCAAGCAAGCTTCACAGCCACACCAGTTCACATTTTTAGCACCTGTGTTTTTCGAAAGGTTCCATGGCCAACCACACCTTTTTATCCTCACAACAACCTGTAAGGTCAGGCAGCTCCTGACAAGAAAGAACTAAGCGTGGGCCAGAGCTTCAGGCCTGAGTAACACAGGGAGCCCACCGAGATGCAACCCAGCAGGCCCAACCCGTCCTCTGTAGAGGAGCCTCGGGGCTGCAGGTTCGGGGAGGGCAAAGCAGCGAGCACGAGAGCACTGGCTTTGCCTGTCCTGAGATTAGTTTACCAACTGGAGAGAGGGGGTAACGATACACTACTTTCCTAAAAATACCTACGTGACTTAAATTTAACAGAGACAGATTCTCTCCAATTATTTCTTAGCAGTATAACACTGTTCCGTGAAACCATCAACACGTGTCCCCAAAATGTCTTCACCATCCCAAAGATTTCACTAAGTGTACCACCTAGATGAATCTCCACATTTTACCTGCGGAGGCCACCTGCCTACTTCTGCACCTTGAAGACCTTCGCATCCTCCAGCTAAACTGAATGACTCGTTACAAAGAAACAAAAACCACCACCACTACACTAAGTCTGATTTATGCATTTTTATGCTTCAGTTAAAAAAAATTATCACTTCAGATTAAAGACACTGTTAGGTTGCTGTTAATGACATAAAAACTGGCTTTTGATTATGACAGATAGAGAAATACTAATAAATCAAAAGTCCTAGAAATCCCATTTTATTGTGATGTATTTGAAACGATGGAATGAAAAAAGCAACATTCTGGTCAAATCCTAAGCAAAATCCATCCATTTCTGGGGAGAAAAAAACCCCAACAGGCCCACAGGTCCTAAATAAACAACCCCTTTCGACAGTGATGTCCTTTGGATCGTCCTAAATAAACAACCCCTTTCGACAGTGATGTCCTTTGGATCGGGCTCTTCTTTGAAGACTCAAGGGTTGACTCCCACTTCTGCGAACTCGCCAACCCCAAGCACCGGGCAGAAGGGCCGAGGTTGACGTTGGTGTCTCTGCTCCAGACGCAGTCGGCGTGCTGAGAACAGGCCTGGAGACCCTTCTACGTCGGCACAGACTGACCGACAGCTCGGATCTGCTGCCTGCTGGGCGCTGAGAGGCCGGCCCATCCCAAGTCCCCACGTGGGTCTCCGCTGTCCCTGCACCCACCGGCTCTGGCTGTGCTGGCCGAGGCCTCGCTGCCCCCGCCTCTTCAGCGGTCCTCCCCATCTGTCTTCCTCTCATTTGCTCCACTTCAGAAGCCAGGACTAGTTCCTTGGCATCTGTCAATATACTCATCCCACACACTCGTAACCAGCATGGCTCTAATGAGGACACTTAAGGAAGGGAAATCAGCCATCACCTTGCCACACTTCACGAGCGGGAGTCTAGAGCTGCAACACACGCACAAGACAGACCTTCGCACCCACCTGGGAACACGTGACACCTTGGCCAGCAAGTGAGGACAGAGCTGAGACCGGGAAAACTGCAGCCTACGTGTCCTGACTTGGTGGCCAGCTGCCGAGCTGTGCTGTAACTGGGACTTTCATCTCTGACCTTTGGGGATGTAAAAAGGTAACTTTTCCTTTTACTGTTCAAGGAACTCTAGTGATTTACATTTGCAATTTTACAGCAAAAAGCCCCAGAATACTCTTGCTGTTCCAAGCCAGCTCCAGGAGGGAGGTTGCTTGGCCCAGAGAATTGGCCCTGGTCAACACAAGTCCAGGATTTGAAACTAAAAATAGAGCTGTCATATGATCCAGCAATCCCATTCCTGGGCATACACACAGACAAAACTATAATTCAAAAAGATACACGCAGGGGCTTCCCTGGTGGCGCAGTGGTTGAGAGTCCGCCTGCCGATGCAGGGGACACGGGTTCGTGCCCCGGTCTGGGAAGATCCCACATGCCGCGGAGCGGCTGGGCCCGTGAGCCATGGCCGCTGAGCCTGCGCATCCGGAGCCTGCGCTCCGCAATGGGAGAGGCCACAACAGTGAGAGGCCCGCGTACCGCAAAAAAAAAAAAAAAAAAAGATACACGCACCCCTATGTTCACAGCAACACTATTTACAACAGCCAAGACACAGAAACAACTTAAGTGTCCATCCACAAATGAATGTATAAAGAAGATGTGGTGTGTATATATATACAATGGAATACTACTCAGCCATAAAAAAGAATGAAATAATGCCATTTACAGCAACATGGATGGACCTACAGATTGTCATAAAAGTGAAGTCAGAAAGACAAATATCACAAGCTATCACTTATATGTGGAATCTAAAACACGACACAAATGAACATATCTATGAAATAGAAACAGACTCACAGACATAGAGAACAGATTTGTGGTTGCCAAGGGGAAGGGGGGTGGGAGAGGGATGGAGTGAGATTTTGGGGTTAGCAGACGCTAATACAGGATGGATCAAAAAGGTCCTACTGGGCTTCCCTGGTGGCGCAGTGGTTGAGAGTCCGCCTGCCGATGCAGGGGACACGGGTTCGTGCCCCGATCCCGGAAGATCCCACATGCCGCGGAACGGCTGGGCCCGTGAGCCATGGCCGCGGAGCCTGTGTGTCCGGAGCCTGTGCTCCGCAACGGGAGAGGCCACAGCAGTGAGAGGCCCGCGTACAGCAAAAAAAAAAAAAAAAAAAAAAAAAAAAAAAAAAGGTCCTACTGTGTAGCACAGGGAACTATATTCAATATCCTGTGAGAAACCATAATGGAAAAGAATATATATATGTATAGCTGAATCACTTTGCTGTACAGCAGAAATTAACACAACATTGTAAATCAACTATACTTCAATAAAATTTTTGTTAAAAGTCCAGAATTTTAGTCTCAGCTCTGACACTGACTAGCTAAACAGCCACTACAGTTACTGGTTCTTTCACCTGTGAAATCAGTGTGATAAAACCTGAATGGATAAAACCTAAAGAGTTTATTTCCTAGAGGCGTTCTCTAGGCCAGGACTGTGCCCAGGTGCAGGTAACTCTCTCGCAGAAAACGGTAAAAAGACTTACCAAACATACCTGGTCTAAGAACTTTTTTTTCAACAGAGCAGATACTATCATCTCCTAGAACCAGCACCGCCAGGGCAGTAGGGGGGATACCAGACCAAATTCGTACTTCTTGGGTTGTTTCTGGCTTTAATTTTTTTTAATTTATAATATAGCTGCATAAGAATGTTTCCTTCTCAAGGAAAAAAAAAGGAATTCATGTGGTTGTCCTTTTATATAAGCAAGATTTTAAGAGCCTAGGATGTTCTTCACATATTTAAAAAGCCTTTATTCACATGTAACTCTTTTTAAACAATACAATACTGAGTTCTTTTAATTAATTTATTTATTTTTGGCTGCGTTGGTCTTCGTTGCTGCGCACGGGCTTTCTCCAGTTGCGGCGAGCGGGGGCTACTCTTCGTTGCAGTGCTCGGGGTTCTCATTGCGGTGGCTTCTCTTGTTGCGAAGCATGGGCTCCAGGCATGTGGGCTCAGTAGTTGTGGCATGTGGGCTCTAGAGCGCAGGCTCAGTAGCTGTGGCGCACGGGCTCTAGAGCGCAGGCTCAGTAGTTGTGGCTCACGGGCACTAGAGTGCAGGCTCAGTAGTTGTGGCTCACGGGCTTAGGTTGCTCCGCGGCATGTGGTATCTTCCCGGACCAGGGCTCGAACCCGTGTCCCCTGCCTTGGCAGGTGGATTCTCAGCCACTGCGCCACCAGGTAAGTCCCTGAGATTTTTTTTTTTAATGGTTTAATCCCATTAGAACATAAGCTCCACGACAGTGGGGATTTTTGTCTGTTTTCTTCCCTAGCATATACGAAGCACCCAGACCATGCCTGCCACATAGCTGACACTTATATACTGGTAGTTGAGGAAATAATTACAGCAAAACTAAATAATTAGAATATCAAGAACGCTACTTACTCAAAAACTTCTAAAGGGACAGTAATATCATGAAGTTGCTGTCTGCACTTATCGATATCCTGTAAGCCAGTAACAATAAAATTCCTGAGGGAAAAAGCAAAAATGGGACGTTAGGTTAATTGGGACGACGGCACTGAGCACCACCCACACCTGGGCGACCAGGGATCCACACGCGTGTTCCTTGCACAAGCACAGGTTAGATGTGGCTCTCAGTTCTTTGGTTCGCTACAGAATTCCCAGGAAAGCTTTGGCGTTATATCATATGCTCACCTATCTCCTGATTGTCTTTTCAAACAAGGAATTGCCAATACTGGGGGGCAGGAACCAATAGGAATAAGGGCAGGAGCCTTTGAGAATCTGATGAAAAATACGAGCCTTCTCTCAAAAACATTCACCCTGAGGTGGCGGGGATTTTGTGTGCGGTGTCAGACAACGCCCGGGGTGGGCGACTCCAGTTCAAGCATCCATCCTCAAAGCCTGGGGGAAAGCAAGCCGCGGCTGCCTAGTCTACTTCAGCTCCCCGCGGGAGCCTTCCTAGATCAGCCGGCTAGTCCCGCAGCACCGGGTACGCAAGGCGGGCTTGCAAACAGGTTGGTGCTTGTGCCCTCCGTACAGCTGTGAGCCCTTCTCCGGAGCATCCGATTTGTATCTGCCTTTTGTTTACCCTAGGGCCGGGCCCCGCCGCCAGCACAAGGCTGCTGCCCCAAAAATCACTCCATAAACGTTCTGTGGCCCGTCGCACCCCACCACCGCCCACCATCATCCGATTCCTCCCTTCGGGCCTAGGCATCAAGCGGTTTCGGAGCCCTCACCTTCCCGGGGCCCATTTCACCGCACTGCCGCGTGAAGCCCGCCTCCCCTCGGGGGGCAGGGGCGGAACCCCCCGCCGAAGGGGAGGGAGTCCTACGTGCGTGGGGTAAGACTCAGATTCAGAAGCACGCCTCCCCCTGACAGCCCCAGAAACGGAGACTGATAACGTGTCCAAACGCGGCCCCAAGACAAGGTCCCAGCGCGGCAAAGCGGGAAGGAGGCGGGCCTGCAACAGGCGGCAGCGGCCAGCCCGCCTGCGCACAGCCTGGACCGGGAGGGCCCGGGAGGGCCCGGCCCCGAGCAGGGCGGGGAGAGGAGGCGGCTCTCAGACGGCTCCAGGCTCCCCATCCCGGCTCCCAGGCCGACAGACGCCACCCCGCTGACGCCGGGGACACGCCGGCGGACTCGGCCGCCACTCACAGCTTCTGGTTGAGCCCGGCCTGGCTGCTGGGCTGGAAGTCGCTGACGATGATGCCTAGCTGCCGGATGTTCTCCACGAACTTCTCCAGGTGCTCCTCCAGGTGGTCGAACTTCTCGGCCATCGCCCGGCCGTCCGCACCGCCGAGGGCTCCCTCCCGTCCCGGCGCCTCTGACTTCCGCCGGGGCCCGCCACCACTTCCGTTTCCTCTGGGGGTTGGTGGGCGGGGCCTGGATGGTGGGGCGGGGCGGAGCGGGGCGACGCGGGGCGACGCGGGGCGGGGCGGGCCACCGGGGCGTGGTGTGGACCCTGAGGCGGTGTCTGGGGCGGGGCCTGGATCGGGGGCGGGGTTTGAGCGTGGGGAGAGGAGGAGGTTAGCTCAGCCTGGCCCCAGCAGCCCTAAGCGGCCCAGGTGAGCGGGGCACGCCAGGTGTTGGTCCTCAGGACTCGCACGCGTGCTCCGAGGGCCACAAAGAGCCCGCGATGGGGACCTGTGGGATCCCGCTCTGCCTTCACTGGCCCTAGGCAAGTTCCCGAGCCTCTGAGCCCGTCCATAAAATCAGGATAATGAGACCCGACAGCTACATGAGGTTATTTAGAGGAGATAACGCCGGTAAGGCTGAAGCACAGCGGGCAGTACTTGGAAAGAGTAGCTTGACCCATGATGAAAATGACTTTTTTTCCCCGAGTATTCAAATTACAGGTACTTATGGTAAATAATTGCAACAATAAAGAAAAAAATGTAATGAAGAAAGGGGAGAAGACACCTGATATCCTGCCCCGTGACATGAGCCATCTTTAAGATCTCGGAGACCTTCCCTTCCTCTGCTTCTTTACAGGCAGGTACAACGGCTTGCGGACAAAGGGCTTGGTCAGCTTCTTACTCCACACCAGCGAGCCGCTGTGCAGGGTCCAGCAGGCTTCCTACCTGCTCCTCCGAAAGCTGGCCTCTCCCTTTTGGAGCCACTCAGCCTTATGCCCTGACCCTGAAAGGCAGCTCAAGCTGGGCTTCAGACCCATCACTTTTCCAGTAGTGATTTGCCATCCCCAAAGGGGTGAATTAGCAGCAAGGACAACAACACACGGTGACCTTAGGTCTAGTGTCCCAACTGAGGCTTCTAGTGCTAACTGCTGCCACCTCCCCCCAGAGGTCTCGGTGCCCTGCATGTGCCATATAAGGCAACGTCTTCACAAATACCCACGTACCTGAAAACCCTAAAGTTTGCATGAAGGACCCGATAAGGACAGTCTCCTTGCCCCTCAGTTGGAATCCTTGAGGTCAGCTCTGGCAACCCGACTTCTTTCTTCTGGTATGTATTTAGCACCCACCAACTCTAACTCTTCCTTCTAACCATCTCCCCTCAGCTCTTCCTTCCCTAATTCCAACCACCTTCCTAGGTCAGGTCCCCGGCCCCTCGTGGCAACTGTAATAAAACAGTGCCCTGTGGGGTTTCCCTATCTGCAAAGAATAACCTCCCCTACTTCACAGAGCTTTTTGTAAACTGCTGTTCATTGATCTTACTAAAATTCCATTTTGACCACTCTTGTGCTTAAGAAACGTTTACGCCCATTCTTCTAGGAGTAACTGACGTTTGCTCCTGCAGTAGCCTGCCTGGATCCCTCAAGCCACTGTAATTTCCTTTTCTACTGAATATCACAGTATCCAGCATTCAGCCTTTTCAGTTCCTAGAGACTTAGGCAAAATGAGGAAGCCCCTTTTCTTGATGATCTCCAAAGCCTCTCCCAACTGCAGCCAGAAATGGGAACCCAGATCAGGTACGTGATTTGTCAGACTTACTGAATCAGGAACTCCAGTTGATGTGGTGGGCTGAAGTGACGGGGAAAGCCTCTGTTCTGCTCTGAATACACAGACATGTTAGATAAAATACCTCCCTCCCAACTTAACGGCAGTTAACTTCAGGGGAATTTTAAAACGAGGTGGCAATAAAATACTAGACAAAAAGAAAAAAATGATGACTGGGGAGAGGGCTGGATATGAAGTTAGTCCTTTTCAATTTCATAAGAATAAAAAGAGATAGATATTGATGGCACTTAGGCTTTGTTTAGTATTGATTTAAAAAATTAAGTTTATTTATTTAGTAGAACAATATAATTTCCAAGCTAGTAAAGGGGAAAGGGAATAAGGACAATGCAATCAATTAAATAGAAGGCAAGAAAAACAGAGAATAGGTGAAGCAAAGAACAAGCATAAAAAATATAAAGCACACAATAAGATAAAAGAATTAAAGAAAAATATGTTGGTGATCACAGTGAATGTAAACAGACTTCACTACTTGTTTAAAAGGGAGATTCTCTCAGATTGGAAGTGTTTTATTATATTTTGTTTTGTTTTATTGTTGCTGCTGTCTTAATCCAGCTATGTGGCTTTTCCAAAGCACACCTAAAACAAACATACAGAAAGGTTTAGATAAAGGAATAGGATAGAAAAAGATATGACAGGTAATCCAAAAAAATTATTAAACATATGAAATTAAAAATTAATAAAAATGTTAAAAGACTTTTTTAATGATCAAGGAAAGAGTCCACCAAGAGCCTATACTAATATTTACCTATAAGCAACTAACAATGTTGCCTTATAATATCTAGCACAAAAGTTGGCAAATTATGAGGAAAAATTCAAACTCCATAATCATAACAGGAGATTTGAACCACCTCTATCAGAAAATGATGTCAAGTAGAGCACAAAATAAATGAAGAATATGCAAGAGTTGAATAATATGATTAATGTATGTGATCTTTGAGAAACACTGAACCCTGAAGAACAGATTATTTTCAAGCACATATGGAATATTTATAAAAATTTGACCTTTCACTAGACTACGAAGGAAGTTTCAGCAAATTTCAAATGGTGTCACATGGACTGGATTTTCTGACTTCAGTGGTATAATTACAGTAGAAATCAACGAAGTTATTTGCTTTTGACACACACACACACTCATACACACACACACACACACACACACAGACCTGAAAACCACAACACACTCTTTGAAATAATCCATGGATATACATACATCTGAATTTGTATGGGTGAGACCCGACTGATGTCCGTCATCCCAATGTAATTATTAGTAGCACTTCCTGTCACTCATTATCAAAGGTGTCGCAGTTTGGTTGATACATTACATGGCTATACTAGTTAAAGGGGAATTTGTAACATATTTGGAACTGAATGATAAGCACTCCTTATCAAACTTCTGCTTTGCTTCTAAGGTGATACACTGAGGAAAAATAACCTGGAAATAATAAGCTAGGGCTTTCAACCCAAAGAGTTAATGAAAAGGAGCAAGAGAGAAATCACAAGCACAGAAAGTATATAGAAAGGAGTGGAAAAGGTAAAGAGAGATACTGAGGAAAACGAAAACTCATTAGTTTTTTTTTCTGCTTTCGTTAGAAGCTAGAAAGATGAACAGTAAAGAAAAGCTGACTGTTGAAAACACGAGTAAAGATACATACTTCAGCAAGTCCATCAGGAAGGCAGAGAGAGAATAAACAATATTATAAATGAATGAGGGAACATCATTCAATTACACTGAAACTTGCATTCATATTTTGAAAGCTTGAAGGATGTGGACAATTTTCTAGGAAACTCCCAAAAGTTAACCCAAAAAATAATAGGAGATCAGAATAGATCCTAACCTTTCAATAAACTGGCCAGCAGACAAAAATCTCTTTCAAAGGAACAAGACATCAAGCTGCGACTGCTTTTAACACTAGTTTGTTCTTTATTAATGAAACATTAAAGAAAAAAGAATTTCAATTTTAAGCAGACATTTTCAGAGACTAGAAAATGAAGAAACAACATCCCAGCTCATTTTTAAAGGATTATATAATTTTGATAGGAAATGAAGACGACAGTCCAAAAAAAAAAAGGAAGAAAATATAGGCCAATCTTCCTTCTGAAAGTAGATGTAAAAATCACAAATATTATAAAATATTAGCAAATCGAATCAATTATCCCCTATCAGCTATCACTTGCTACATAAACAAAACTCGTGGAAACGTAGTGGTTTGAAACAGCTACTTTTCTCTATTTTGCTCGCAAATCTGCAATGTGGGCTGTTCATGGCGTTTGTAGCTTGCCCCCGCTCCATGTCACTTTGGCTGGGTGGCTTGGCTGAGGTTAGTGGGTCTACTTTCAAGTTGGCTCACTCACAGGGCCATCACATTGATGGTGGATGTCGGCTGGGAGCCCAGCTGGACTGTAAGCTAGAGAACACAGTCCCCCTCTGCGTGAGTCTCTGTGGACTTTGGGAGCATCCTTGCCTTGTGGCGGCTGGGTTCCAGGAGCACGTAACTCAAGAGAAACAGATAGAAGCTGCACAGCCGTCTAGAACCTTGCCTCCAAAGTCCCACAGCATCACTTGCACCACAACCACGGCTCAGATGGATTCCCAGGGAGGGAACATAACCCTGACCTGTCAATGGAAGAAGTAAGAAGTCACTTTTTTGGAAGAACAGGTGAAAGAACAGGTGAGACCTTTTGAAGCCATTTCTGAAAAACACAACCTGTCAAACATCACACTGAAAAAAAAAATAATAATGATCTATTGGGCTTCTCCTAGAACTGCAAGAATGGTGAATATCATAAAATCTTTCATGTATCTAAGTCCATTAAGAATTAAAGCAGAGAAATATCTCAGATTTTTAAAATAGACACTTGATAAAATTCAACTTGATTCGTGGTTTTTTGTTTGTTTGTTTGTTTTTAACAAAGGAACTTCTGGGAAAATGAATAGAAACTTCCTGATCCTAATAAAGGATACATACTATAAACTTATAGAGGGCATTTGACTAAATGATAGAACTTTGGAAACAGTCTCATTAAAGTCAAGAACATGCCAGAATCTTCCCTAACACCCCAACTCTTCAGTATTTCTCTGGAGCACCGGCCAGTGTAGAAACAGTCATGGGAGCGGCACTGGGCTGTTACTCATGTCCTCCCTAGTGTCTGCCTTTTTTTTTTTTTTTTTTTTGCGGTACGCGAGCCTCTCGCTGTTGTGGCCTCTCCCGTTGCGGAGCACAGGCTCCATGGCCATGGCTCATGGGCCCAGCCACTCCACGGCCTGTGGGATCCTCCCGGACCGGGGCACGAACCCGTGTCCCCTGCATTGGCAGGCGGACTCTCAACCACTGCGCCACCAGGGAAGCCCTGTCTGCCTTTTTTGACATTGAACCTCTATGTCCCTCCTGCTCATATCTTATACCTTAGCTTCCAGCTATATTTTAGGAATTCTGAGGAGAGGAATCCAATCTTACACATCCCCCAGAGTCCCAATTGTATTCAAACTAACTCAATAAACAGTTTTTGATTATTCGGAGGTCACAGGGAAAAAAAAAGAAAGAAAAGAAAACCACAAAAGAAAGCGGTAGAAAGAAACCAAATGCCTATTTTTCCACCACGGATGTAACTCCCCAGGAAGCCATCCTTTTCTGTCGGGTAGACCCTGGCAGCAACTTGCTTTCCAAATAACTAAGAGAAATGAGTGCTTCTGCAGTTTTGACTTATGGCCCCGTCTGTGCTACCCTCCCCCGGTTTTTTCCAGCACTTGGCAAGTTGTTTCTGCTGCGTCCTGTACTTGTGTCTGTAGCCCACGATACGGCCAGTTCCTAAGAGCTGCTTGGCCATAGAGAAGGTTCCACGGAGATGTTCTGCACTGCTGCTTTTGCCCCGCCTCATAATAGTCACCCTGGCTCTGGGATCATGTTACCTGTTGTATCAGTTCCCTAGGGCTGCTGCAACACAGTATCACAGACTGGGGGGCTTACACAATAGAAATGTATTGTCTCACAGTCCTGGAGGCCAAAAGTCTGAGACCAAGGTGTCAGCTGGGCTGGTTCCTTCTGAGGCTCGGCGGGAGAATCTGTTCCATGCCTCTCTCCTGGCTTCTGGTGGTTTGCTGGCAATCCTTGGTGCTCCTTGGCTTGTAAATGCACCACCCTGCTCTCTGCCTTCATGTTCTCATTGTGTTCTCCCCGTGTGCATGTCTCTGTCCAAATTTACTCTTTTTATAAGGACATCAGTCATATTGGATTGGGGCCCACCCTAATGACTTCATTTTAACTTGATTGCATCTGCAAAGACTTTATTTACAAATACAGTCACATTCTTAGGTACTGGGGGTTAAGATTCCAGCATCTCTTTTTGGAGGGAACACAATTCAAGCCGTAACACCTGCCTCTTCTGTTCAGGAATGCCAGCCCTTGCTCTCTGTATTGTGACTGCAGGACATTTAATTCAGGCCAGGTCATAATGAGTATAATTATGGTATCATACCCTACATTTTTGTGATTTGTGATTAGTCATCAGCTCCAATTATTGTTCCCATAAATATTCTCTTTCCTCTCTCCTCCTATTTGTATTGGCTAAAGTGAGAACAGAAATGGGAGGTTTTCAAGTCTGACCTCTGAAACCATCCCAAGTAGGGCCATTGAGATCCACTGAGTGCACCAGAGTTTGAAAGTCTCTCTAAATCACTCATCTCCCAGTTGTCCTAACTTATTGTTCCATCGACTATTATTCTCTGATGAAACCCAAAGCTATTCAAACCCACTGAGACCTTCATGCAGGTTCTCCCTTTTCCTCTTGACACAGCTAAATTGTGGCTGCTTTCCCTTTACTGAGCATGGTAAATATTGTTTATTTGTTTGTAAGACATGTTTTAAGATTTAAACACCCAAGGCTCCAAATGTAAATGGAATTAGGCTGGAAAATCCCAGCAGGTCAGAAGGTGTACCTGGTAGGACGCTGCGTGCAGAAAGCCTGCAGGGCTCTGCTTACGGTACAGGGTGTCACTTTGGTTTCCCTCTGAGGTCAAGGTGATCTGCCCCTGGGAAATTTCCAGGCTTCTAATGCTTTGTGACCTTGGAATCTGGAGGCATTTTTTTTTCTTTCTTTCTTTTTATTCATTCGCATTATTGTTGCTCCATCAGCACTCATGGCCCTTAGTGATGCCATTTGGAACATTTTTTGCCATTCATTTTCATTTATTCTGAGAACCAGATTCAGCTTAGGTTTTTAAAAATGCAGCTATCCTACCAAGAGGGCAAAGCAGCTGGTTTCTGCTTCTTACTGTGTGGATTTTCCTCACATTAGCAGTTCTAGCAGAAGGGAAGGTTTGCAACTCTCTTGCTTTGATGATGATGATGATGATATGATAATGGTCATGACCATACTGATGCCAATAGCTAGCGTTTTACTGAGCATTTTATAAAGAGTATTTCATTTATTCTTCATAACCCTAAGAGGAAGCTACTATAATTTGCACCATACATAGTCAAATGTAAACCAAAAAAGCTTCCCTAAATACAGAATTGAGAAGCAGAATAATTCCAACTGGTAGAGGAGGCTGATATCACTTTTCCCCAAGTGCCACATTGACGCATGAATGTTCAAATAAATCAGATTTACCATTCATTCTATTAGGTTCACATGTCAGTGAGCATGCATGACTTGTGCCATAAAAAAATATAAATTGTATCTTGTTTTTTACACTAATAAATATTGAGAAACAGTAAGATCTCTCTTCTATTTCCTTTGACATGAAACATCTGTGGTTCTACCTGAAATTCTCTGTAATGAACCTATGACAAGATTACATTCCTATAGCCTACAGACTGACATGTGAGACAATCAAGAAATGGAAGCATGTAGTTGACATTCACTATTAAGTTTTTATGAAAAGTTTGTCACAAATTCAAGAGAGGACAGGGTAGCACTATAGAAAGAGGAAAAAGGTGACATATCTAACTCTTTAGGCAATTATACACACATACACAGAAATATAAACTTTTTAGACTTCATACCAATTCTCACCCTACTAGCTTCTTCAGTACATTGCTGAAGTCCTGATATCTCGCAGTCCTGTGTAAAAACTGATGACATTCAGCAGAAGTCTAAGTTTGTCTTAAACACTCCAAAGAGAAATGCACTGTGCTCAAGTATGTTCTTCCAGTTGTGATGATCCAGAAATCAAAGCCTTACCTTGCAGAAAATCATGGTGCACATGGACTGGGGACACCTGCCTCTGGTTCTGGTCAAGAAAGAGCACCAGAATGCTTTCCAGCAAAGAACACCTGAAATAAGTAAATATGAAGCAGCTTGTGTCAGAAGACTAAGTAAAAATATATCAAAACTCTCAGTATGGAAGATGGAAGCTAAGAGGGGCCATGATCAAGGTCTATACAATTTCAGTTACAATGGACACTAGAACTAGTGTCAACCTCCTTAACCTTCTAGAAAATGGCTTTAGTTGTGCTAACCCAGGTCTGTGAGAAGCAGATCCCAAGATGGGATTGAACATATAAGACATGTTTTAAGGAAATATTGGTGAAAGAAAATGGAGAAGTAACCAGAAAAGGCCAGGAGAATCAAGACCAAGATGCAGGTCTGATCCCAAGAAAAGGAGAGAAAGGAAGAAGCAGGGAGGGAAGGAAGAGGTGGTAAAGAAGCGGGGGAGGGAGGGAGGAAGGAAGTGGGGGAGGGAGGAAGGCGGGTGGGCAGGCAGGCTAGAAGCATCTGAGACTGTAGTGCAGTTCAAAGGAGAGTTTGGTAAGACCACTACAGAGCCCTCAAACCCAAATCCCTCATCAGCAGAGTCCCAGGCCTCTCTGGATGAACATGACTTAGTATTCCTGCCTCACCCAGTCATTGGCTAAAAGCAGTCCATGGGAGCAGAAACTGTAATAAATTTCAGAGTAGAGCCCTGGGGCTCCTTGTCAATTCTGGCCACTGCAGTGGGAGATCTGAGGGGTGTATTTTCATGGGCACCACATCAGGTCAAATGACAATCATAACCATAATCAGAATAATGGCTGTTTACTGACAGCCTGCTCAGAGCCAAGCATTGCACTAGATATTTTACATATTAAACATAATTGTCGAAACAACCCTCCAGGCTAGGTATGGTTGCTCCTCAATTTCAATGAGGAAGTTGAAGCTTGAAAGGGTAAGTGTCTTACCAAGACTACACAGCTGGTTGGTGCAGAAGTGACAGTAAATCCTGGGTCCCTCAGGCTCCAAAGCCTATATTCTTACCACAGCAAACACATGAGAAGACTTTTGCTTCCTCAACAAGAAACACTGAGTTCACTGAACTTGTTAAGCCAAAAAAAGTTGAGTGTTTTTTAAATATAAACAATACTAACACAACCAACACAACAATGTAAAGCAATTATACTCCAATAAAGATGTTAAAAAAAACCACAATGCTGCTTGTGTTCTGCATAATTCATAAGTGACAAGATTTGAGACTGACACCATCACACTTTCCATCAAATGACTCATCATCACACTGGGCCCTTAATGGTCCCAAATGGTATTCCTTAAGTCCTCCTGACTGTCTAAAAACAGAGCTCAGGTGTGACCAGGAAGGGACAAAGCCCAGTACTTCCTTGCTACATGACTTTAAGAATGACCTTAGTCATTAGTTTTCTCCTCCTGGAGTCAAGGTAATGTCTATAAATTGGTGGAACATCTAGCATGGCATCTGGAATGTGAAAGGCCTTTAACAAATGTGGTCCCTTCTATCAGCTTACACCGAGCATGCACAGTCAAGCTTTGCTTCTTGTACCGTAAACTAACTCTTGCAAAAATGCATTTAGGTTGTCATTCTTCAAACTAAAATCTTCTGACAGCTTCCATTTTCTACAGCAGGGATTGTTTCTTTGTTTTTTTCCATCACTCATTTTATTTATTTATTTATTTATTTATTTTTTATTTTTGGCTGCACTGGGTCTTCATTGCTATGTGTGGGCTTTCCCCAGTTGTGGCGAGAGAGGGCTACTCTTTGTTGCGGTGTGCGGGCTTCTCATTGCGGTGGTCTCTCCTGTTGTGGAGCACAGGCTCTAGGCGTGTGGGCTTCAGTAGTTGTGGCACACGGGCTCAGTAGTTGTGGTTCATGGGCTCTAGAGCGCAGGCTCAGTAATTGTGGCGCATGGGCTTAGTTGCTCCGCGGCATGTGGGATCTTTCCTGACCAGGGCTCGAACCCATGTCCCCCTGCATTGGCAGACATATTCTTAACCATTTACAGCAGGGATTTTTAAACCTTACTCTCTGTGTAACGCCATCCACATGCCCCTCGTACTGGCTCTATTACATTACCCGAATTCTGTGGGGGACCAGGTGCATTTGCCCCTGGGAGAGGGCATGAGACCCTCAGAGGAGTAGAATGTGTAGCCTGAAAATTCTCATCCTCCGGGAAGTTAGGCTGCAGCCCTCTTCTTCCCTTTGAGAGTTTCCAGTCCTCAGAATGAACTCCAAGTCCTTGCCTCCCACTGGCCAGCACCCCAGGGACTGGCTGGACCCTTGCTGTCCCTGTCTCCTAGTCTTTGTTGGTTTCCTCCTTCTGCTTGGAAGTCCCCTTTCATACTTTTGTCCCATGCTTGGGGAACTCACTTGTCCATCTCAGTGAAGTTTTCACTCACTGCTTCAGGCAAAATCATAACTCCCTGGTCAGAGCTCTGGCACATCTGGGACCTGTTCCCTTCTGTAAAGGTAGTGGGTCCACTAGAGGCTAAAATCACAGACTCCACCTTCAGACAGGTAAGTGTGGTGGAGACCGCTTGAATCCCAATAAAATCCAGTCTTCCTTTTTCCAAAGAAATGGAAGTGAAGCCAGGCCCAGAGCTGCCCGGCTGGTCTACATTTTCTAGGCTTGCTTGAAGTTACCTCTGGCCTTGACACTAAGAAGTTCGAGCAGAAGTGATGTTGCCATAGCTGGGTCTGGGACTTAACACATCTGGTGGGTCTTCTCCATGACCACTTCCCTCATCTCTCTGGCTGGACCTGGACAATGCAACGACTGTCCAGTAGACCTTTCTGAGTTGATGGAAATGTTCTAGATCCATGCTGTCCAAGATGGTAGCCACTGGACACTTAAAATGTGGCTAGGGCAACCGAGGAACCAAACTTTTAATTGGAAAATAGCCTTGTCAGCAGTGTATACTGTATCAGACATTGGAATCCTTGGGGATGGAGAAGCAATGACTTGGAAGCAGTATGAGTCTTGAAATGCCCAGTGGAGGAGACTTACCCCACCAACATGGACTACTTAACTCAGAACAGTTGAGAGGGGAAAAAGTCGATATTTTTAGGACAGTTAGTATACTGTGACATGGTGGCTATGGCAATGACCTGGAGGGTCACTTTGTGAGTTCAAATTCCAGCTCTGCCACTTAATAGCTGTATGACCTTGAGCAAGTCTCTTTATGTCCTTTTGCCTCAGTTCTCAACACGTCCCTGGGGAGATGAAGAGTACACAACCTCAGGTTCTTGTGAGAAGTAAATGAAGTAAGAATGTAAAACACTTAGAATATCATATCCCTCTGTAATTGTTAACTATTGTTAAGAAATTTGGGGGCTCTTTGTTATGGCATCTTAGCTTTGCACTAACTAATGCATGTGGGTTTGAATCAGGCTCCACCATTTGCCACATGTGTGATATTGGGCAACTCAGTCTCTCTGGACCTTAGCTTTCTCTATTTCTTATAGGATAAGAGAAATGATAGGCTCTTTCTTGTAGGGTTCTTGGGAGTAATAAAAAAAGATTATACAAGTACAGAGCTTAACACAGTGTCTGGTCCAAGTTAAGCACTCATATCTGTAACTATTATTGTAGAACATATCGTATTCTAGTATAGGCAGCTGTTTAGTTATCCCTCTGTGAGCACTCAAGGATAGACTGTCATTTTTTTTTTCCTTCGGTGATTAGCACAGTGAAGATTCTCAACAAATGTTTATTGAACGGATGACTGAATAGGTAAACAACTCCTCTAGTATTAGTTTACCTGAAAATCCAATACTTTAGCTGTTGAAATGCTGCTTCTGAGCCTTCCCTTGGACATCAAATCCCAATGGCCGTCAAATGAGCACACCCAAACAAGGATGTTCTGTCCCCTGCACCCAGATCCTCCCTAGGGACAGCAGCCCTTCCAACACTAACAAAAAGGTTACTCTGTAGCCTCAGCCGAGCACAAAGACTGGCCAGGATGACTCACTCCAGCAGGCTGTTGGCAGAGGACACCTTCGGGATCACTCTCATCAATTCCTGTTTATTAAGTGTGTGCCCCGAGGGATGCCGGGGACAGGTGGTGACATGTGGCTGGAATCTAAGGGCCTTGGCAGAGCCAACGCCGTACCCTGACTCCCACAGATTACTTGCCCTAAGCGGGAGCCTGGCAGGGAAACTTTGTTCAAGCTCTTGCTGGAAGGAAAGAGCCTGTGGAATCTTACCTGTAGTCAGGGCTGGGTGAGGGGAAAGTTGGGCGGTGGACAGCCAGAGACCCACCTGCACATCCATCAGGCAGTGAACCCTGGGAGAAGGTGGTCAATTAGGGTTCTCCAGAGAAACAGAACCAATACGACATGTATAGATATATAGAAAGAGGTTTATTGTAAGGAACTGGGTCATGTGATTACGGAAGCTGAGCAGTCCCATGTTCTGTTGTCTGCAAGCCCAGCTGGCAGTGTAATTCGGTACCAGTCTGAGGCCTGAAAACCAGAGGAGCCAAAAGCCTAAGTCCTGGTCTGAGTGCAAAGGCCCAAGAGTCAGAAGTGCTGATATCCAAGGGCAGGACATGGATGTCTCAGCTCAAGCAGGGAGCAAATTTGCCCTTTCTCTGCCTTTTTGTTCCAGTCAGTCCCTCAGCAGGTAGGATGGTGTTCTTTGCTTGGTCTACCGGTTCAAATACAAATCTCTCCTGGAAACACAGTCACAGATATGCCCAAACATCATGTTTTGCGAGCTACCTGGGTGTCCCTTTGCCCAGTCAAGTTGACACATACACTTAAGCATCATGACCGCAGTCCTTTATGAAGCCAGAGAAATGGAATGCTGACACAGGTCTGGGGCCACCCCAGGGGTTTGGACATGGACAATGGGTCTGTCCAGCAGGAGCACAGGGTCTCAGGGAGTGAGTGCTGTGAGGGGCAGGACCAGTCCACAGGGACCTTTACCTGCACCCAATGGGAGCCTCTGAGGATGAGACTAGGGTGAATGTGGACTTGTCTGCATTGCTCAGCGGTCCCTGGCATCTGCACGATTCCGTGTGAGATGAAGAGTCTGACTGGAGAGGTGGGGGGTGGCTGTGAGAACACATGGCGTGGAGTCGGCTGAACAAGAGAACTAGGGAAGAGCCACGTGTGGCTCTATGGCTCTGGCGGGAGGGCAAGGAGGAAACACTAAGGAAGGTTCCCGAGGAAGGAATCAAGGGAGCACGGTGTTGGTCTAGCCATGTTGAGGTTGAGCTGCCTGTGGGGCTCCAAATGGAAATGCCCATCAGACAGTTGAGAAGATGCCCCTGTGCTTGGTGTCAAGGTTGTGACAAGGTCACTGTGAGAGGGATTCAGGAGACCCAGGATCACAAGCCATGAGTTCCATGTACGGGGTGAGATGGTTAAGGGCGAGAGCATGCAGTAAGAACCGAAGGGCTCAGGGCAGGAACCTGGGGGTCTGCAGTGCACAGTGGAGGGTGGAAAGAGACCCGACAAGCGGAGGAGAGAAGGCACCTTGAGAGGTTCAAGGTGATGCAGGGGTGAGAGGAACAGGAGAGGCAAGACAGGGCACTGTCTCGGGCGGGAGCTGGACACAGGGACAGGGGACCACAGGGTGGAAACACACCCACGGGAGGGGAAAGTGAGACTTGCTGGGGCAGGTAGGGAGTCTCCTCCCACATCACGTGGCATGTGAGCAGCGACCTGCCCGGAGGGTGATGCAGTTTGCCAGGTCTTGAACCATCTTGCTGTGTGTTGAACTATGCACATCGTACACAGCAGATGCTCACATCCTGGGTGGTTGAAAATGAACCCAGCACTCTATAGGGCCAGCATGGGTCAGGCTGCTTGTAATCACTTCACACCTTTTAATTCCTTTCATCCTCACGACAACCTTATGATATAGGATATAGGTGTTATTGTTCTCTCCATTTTTCAGGTAGAAGACAGAGGCAGAGGGAGGCTGAGTAGCTTGCCTGAGGCTGTGTGGCCAGTGGAGCACCACGCCAGGACTGAGCACGGGCAGTAGGCTCCAGAGACTAACTCCTAAAACATGCAGTGCCGCCAGGCATGGGCGGAGCAGCTGGGGAAGAGATTCTACCTCACAGATTTCCTGTTTCACTTGGATAATCTTTGTAGTGGATAGATCTGTGGCCCCCAAAAGACATGCCCACTGGCCTAGCTCCTGGAATCTGTGAATGTGACCTAATTTGGGGAAAAAAAGTCTTTGCAGGTATAATTAAATTAAGGATTTGTAGGTGAGGAGGTCCTTCTGGGTGGACCCTAAATTCAATGACAAGTATCCTTACAAAAGACAGAAGGGGAGAGAGACCCACAGGTGAGGAGGCCCTGTAAAGATGGAGGCAGAGATTGGAGTGATGTGGCCACAAGCCAAACAGCCCTTGAAGCCTCCAGGAGCTGCTGGAAGGGACAAGGGAGGGTCCTTTTCTAGACCCTTCAGACACCTTGATTTTAGACTTATAGCTTCCAGAACTGTGAGAAAACACATTCCTGTTGCATTAAGCCACTACATTTGTGGTAATTTGTTATGGAGGCAATAGGAAATAAACACACATCAAAATCATAGAGGATGGTCCAGAGTCTATCCTGAGTTCGTTCCCTGCTGACCCTGAGACACAAACATCCCTGTTCCTGTTACCACACCTGAGATTCTACAAAGTAAGGTCTCCAGAAAGTATTTTAAAATTCCACAAGCCACAGGAATTTCACACTGAAACACTCAACTTGGAATGTCTCCCTACGACTTTTGGGGCATCTAACGTGGCACAAACAACAATCAGATGTATGAACTCAGGCAAGGTGGGGTTTTGCACTGACTTACCTGTTCACAAGAAGAGCAAGGCTGTGACCCAGTGCAGAATTTGCTCGGGTTCAAATGCTTACTACATTTTTTTTTTGTATTATACAAATTTACTCCCATTACTTAAAACTCATTCTCATCACCTGAAATTATTCTTTGCCACACAGCAAGAGATGACTTGTCCAAGCTTCCCCCATCCATCGTTATCCTCCACTGCCTGCCTCCCATGCCTGGGACTTGAAATGTGCCCACGGTGCTAAGGCTGGGTCACCGCATCCCCTCCTCACTTATGACATCACATCCCCTTAACGGCTTTTACATGTGCGGTGGTAGTTACCCTCATAGTTAAGAGTTGAGTGTTGGTCCATTTCAGTACCATACTTTCTCCAAATCTTAGATTAGGGTCTAATGATTTGTTAGCCGTGTAAAATTGCTAAGAAACTATCAGACAAATAGTGTTATGGGCCTATTTGTGGTGTCTGCTATGCTGAATTATGTATGTATAACCATAGCCAGAACATCTTCACCCCGAGAGCTATGTTTTCTTAGCCTTCACTCTTTCATGCTAATCTCCAGTCTGTTGATCTGAGTAAAATATATTTCACAAGCATAATTATAGCAGAAATTATCCAGCTTTGGTTCTGACTAAAAGCATAAATAACTTTTTTGCATAATCATAGGAGTAAATTAAACTAAAAAACCACCCGGCCACTCAATTATCAAAGGACTTCTGTACTTAACACATAAACCACTATCCTGAGGTATATATTTTATCCCAGGGATATATTTTATTATATTTTATCCTTCTATAATAATTGCTGGATTTTAAATTCCATATTTTCCAAATAGCATATGAATTCTCACTCTTTGAGAGGGTGAATTAACACTTCTGAGAGCTTCGTACTATTTATAGATGTTAAATTGGTGACAGGAATTTTTTTTTATGCTAACAAGTATTAAGGAACCACTCCATGGCAAGCATTTTTACATATGTTACTGTAATTAATTTTAGAAATTCATTTTTTCTTTTATTAATTCTTGGTGCAGCTCCTTGGTCTCACTCTTATATTCTCTTTTCTCTGTAATGGGCTCTTTCTTTATGGGATCCCTCTAGGTAGAAACAGTGTTTTCTCCACAGATTTCCAGTACCTCTCTGGGAGTGCTGAGGTGGTAAGACTCACAGCTGATTAATTACTGCTGCAGGTGCCCCAGGGGACCCCCAGCCCCCGTCAGCTGCCTCCCACATAAGTCAGACATTGCTCTGAAAAGTCCCCTCAGGTCGTGTCCTGGGGGACCCAGGGATGCTCCGGCACGTGTGAGTGTGTGTGAGTGTGCCTGCAATGCGTGCAACTGTGTATGTTGATGGGCGTGTTCAGAGTAGGGTAAGCCATAAACTTGTGGTGAGAAATAACATTTTAGCTTTAAAGATTTTTCTTCACTCAACAGCAAGAGTGATGGACCAATTGATCGGCCGCTGGGACATCTGGAAATCAAAGCCGGGAATTAATGGTCTCTTGCAAAACTGAGGGCAGCCTGCAACCTTTTTGGGGAGGGAGGGAGGAAAAGCAGGGAATTTCCTGGGACGGGGGAGGGTAGAGACAGCAAGGGCTTGGACTTCGGAACCCAGAACTCAGACCAGAACAGAATCTCCAGTACAGAGCAGGGGATTCCACATCTGCTCCCGAGGCAACCTGGTGAAAGTCCCTTTGCGTTTTTTAAGTGTATTCTATACCTTTTCCAACTTCTATCCAGTAATACACTACATGAATGAAAAACTCAAAACGTACAGGAGGACTTACAAAGAGCAGCTGTCCTCGGCCCCTTGCTTCCCAACCCCCACCCCGCTGTTTCCTCTTCCTGTGGCCACCGCCCTATCTCTACATAATGTGCTCGTATTGGCATGACTCAATCTGTCAATTTATGAAGTATATATTGACTTCATGCTTTGACATATGAGGGCTTAGCTTTATTATGCTCCATCCCTGCTCCCAACAAGTGCATCACTATTTTTACTTTTCCAGTTGGTTCTTAAGTAACTTTGAGTGATGCCCTCTCATCTCTTAACTCCATCAGGTATAAACCACACATCCCCACCCTCAAATGTATAAGCGACTAGCCCCCTACCCAATGGGCTCTTCTATGCATCATCTGTAGGGTTAGTTCTGAATATCACAAGGCAGCCAACAGTGGTGTCTTCCTCAGACTAAGAAAGGATGTTCCTGCATGGCCAGAGAGCGTGCTTTGATTTCATTTCTTTTGTTATACTATTTATTGTTTTTCCTGGAGTTTCTAATGTCTTTTAAGGATTTTCCTTCTTCACATCCTTTCCCCCTGCAACCTCTCCACTACCTGTTCTATTCAGTCAAGTCCTCCTTCCCCTGGAAATGACCTTTAGGAGCTCCCCACCCTCACCCTCCTAGGCTGGATCCACTTTCCAGGTCACACCACTGTCGTCTGAGAACTTCTCTCCTACTGCGTGGGACTCACTATCTCCTGGACCCTCATCTTCCTCTTTTTTGCCTTGCTCAAGTACAAACTTCAGTAACATTTTTTGTGTTGTTTTTTGTTGTTGTTTTTGGCTGCATTGGGTCTTCGTTGTTGCGCACGGGCTTTCTCTAGTTTCAGCGAGCCGGGGCTACTCTTCGTTGCGGTGCGTGGGCTTCTCGTTGTGGTGGCTTCTCTTGTTGTGGAGCACAGGTTCTAGGGCACACGGGCTTCTGTAGTCATGGCACGTGGGCTCAGTAGCTGTGGCTCGCAGGCTCTAGAGCGCAGGCTCAGTAGGTGTGGCGCATGGGCTTAGTTGCTCCATAGCATGTGGGATCTTCCCGGACCAGGCCTCAAACACATGTCCCCTGCATTGGCAGGTGGACTCCCAGCCACTGCGCCACCAGGGAAGCCCCAAGTACAAACTTCAGTAACTTTTGATGAGAGAACGCTGGTAGATACAATTTCTGAATCTTCACACATCTGAAATGTTGTCATCCTGCTTTCATACTTTATATTTTGATAGATTGGCGGGGTAGAGACATCTTGGGTCAAAGTCACTTTTCTTTAGAACTTGGAAAACCACTCCATCCTCCTGTAGCATCCACTATAGATAACAAGAGATCTTATTTCATTAGATCTTATTTCAGACCAATTCTTATTTCCAAAAAGAGACTTTTTGCATCCTTGGTTTTCTGAAATCCCCCAGGAGTGGGTCTGGGCCTGGGTCTCATTCACAGCACTGAGAACTCAGTGGACTGTTTCAATCTGAACACTTGTGTCTTTTAATTCTGGAAAGTCCTCAATCTCTGTTTTATATCATTCCTTCCACTCTGTTTTCTTTAATTGGCTCCTAATAATCAGGTATTGGACCTCATACATTTTTTCTCCAGGTCTTTTGTTTTTTCTCCTATACACCTTTTGCTATTATTCTCTCATCTGGAAGATTTTCTCTATTTCATCTTCTAAGCTTTCACTAATTTTTTTTTAAATTTCAGCAATTAGCGTTTATTTCAACAGTTTTCTCTTATTCTCTGATTGCTCCCTTTCTGTTTAGCATAAGCAGCACATCTTGAATTTCTGAGAATACAAAATAGTGTGCGTGGGGTGTCTTTTCACACACAAAAAAGTGTTCTCTTCTTCCCTGTATTAGCTCCATTTGCTTTGGTCTATTTCTCGTCCTTTTTCTTTCTTTTCCTGTTTGTACAGCTTGTAACACTGACAGGGCTTTGTAGTCACTGAGAGCACTTTCCTCCTTGGTTGGTCCCTGCTTACTTGTTCCTAATGAAGTGCAGAGCAAGAGCTCAGCTGCCTGAGCTCTATATGTGTAGGTGGAGCTCTTTCACTTGGCTTGGCTGGGGATGGTGGGGAGTAACTGTTTTGTTTTAGGGCCCTAACTGCAAGAAAGGAAGGATGCTGTTTGAGAAACCAGGTCCTGCAGCTAGCTGTCTGAGTTCTCCTCAGACATTCCACTGAATGTCTTTAGACGATAATTCTACTTTGGGGAAGGGAGGTGGATGAGGTTATGGGGATTATTTGTGTTTGCTGTTGTTATTGAAGTTTTTGCTAGGAAATAAATTCCTGGGGATGGGATGATCTTCCTGAGAGTTGGAGGAGTGTTTGATCCTTAGTAAAATATATAGCATATCCTGCAACCAAGTCAAAATCCCTTAAGCTTGAGGAACTAGGGAATCCAATCAGAGATTTCTGTGGAAGCCAACAAAACCAGTGGAATCAAACCCTGAGTGAAAATTGGACTGGCCTTCTTAGGTCATGATGAAGCTGAAATTTCTAAGACATCCCTGATGAGGACAAAAAGCAAAGTGTGACCATTTGAATCCAAGTGGAACAGAACTCTTCCATCATGTCAAAATGAGGGTGTGGTCTGTTCTCAGATGTATGTTTCTGCTACCCATGGATTTCCCTTCCTTCTTTATAGCCACACTCCTCAAATGATATGTGAAACCAGGTAGCCTTACTTGCTAACATGGATCTTAAAGCTGGAATGCCTTAGTAGTCACCTAGTTTAAGTTCTAATTTTAGAGGTGAAGAAACTAAAAGACTAGGAACTTTTTAAAGGTCACACCACCAGCTGATGGGAGGCAATAGAAGAAGAGACATGGGGTTTGGAGTGAGAAGATCTGGGTTTGGATCCAGGTTTGCTAGTTTGGATTGGCCAACACATTGCCTGGGATGTGTTTCTGGTGGCTTAATATGTGAACATGAGTCTTGGGAGCAGAAATTTTGGGTGTTCTAGATCCCAACAGACCCTGAAAAATATCAAAATTATCTGAGAAGTGTAAGATGAGTATTCCAGATGGCCCTTTAAAGGACAGGGAAGACCCTAGTCACATTTGCTTGAATCCATTCTAACCATCATTGTCTGAATGCGTAGGTGAATTTTTGGAAACCAAATTGTTCTCCAGCATTCTTCATGGAGCTCTCAGAAGCAATCAAGAAGGATCCAAAGAGAGGTCAGAGATTTGAAGAATCATTATATTTTAAGACTTCTAAGAAGACTAAGAGATGATCCAACCTGATGCCTTCATTGTACAGCTGAAGAACAGAACATATAAGTTAACTTGACCAAATTCACACTGCAAGTTAACAACAGAGGCCAGAAGTGCTGTGGACTGGAGCTTCCATGGGTTTCAAGCCATGAGAATACAGATGTGTGGATAAACACTTGCTGACACATTCCCCAAGACCATTCATTCCAGAGACACACGGACCATTTAAAAAAGGTGGAGAACCATGAGTGGTCAGGATAATCTCTGGGTGATTAATATTATATAGGAGTCATGTGGCTAGATCCTAATTAATGATTTTTAGTATTATTTAACATTTATTTAGTATGTAATAGTATTTAATACTATATAATATATTTACATGGGTATTTTTTCCATTAATAACTTTAAACTCTTGTTAATTTCTAAATAAATGTTCATTAGGATTCAGAATGTCAATGGTGAACTTTTGTTTACCAGACCAATCGGCACACACATAAGGTCCTCTTTCCACCCATCTGGACCCTTCCCACTGTCTCAATTTGGCACAGGTGGGTCCAGAGCAGGACTGAATTAGCTGAAAGTGATGATAAAGGCTGATCATGAAGATGGGTCTTCTGACTGTCCTGTCTGATGGATTTCTGCACAGCAATCTTAGGCTAGTTATAGTCAAACTCTGAGAGGGAAATTTCAAGATATAAGCAAAGGAGCTTGGAGAATAACAGGGTTTGGGGGTGGGAATACAAACCACCCAAGATGCTATTTCTGAGGCCAGCGGATGCCTGCTTCTCCCTGTACAAATAGTGAACACGTCATCACGGCCCTTCTCCACAGGGCAGCACTCACCCCACCCTCGCTGGTGGCAGCCTCTGTGGGTCACTTGTCCTCCTTCGGGCTTCAGCTCGCTCGTTTGTACAATGAGGCTCTGGGGACAAAGAACCCTGGGGGTTGTCCCAGCACCATGTTTCTTTATCACAAATGAAAAAAAAAATGTTTTTTCCCGTGGAATGTAGTTCAAGCACAAGCTATTTAAATGTCCTCTCTGCCCTAGCAGTGGAGTTTTTAACCGAAGCCTGTGGAGTTTTTTTACTCATTTCAGGTCGCACAGAAGTTGAAACTTCAGCATGTCTTGGTGAGAAGTGCACTGAAAATACTTTTAAAAGCATTTATGTCAACTTCCGTCTTTCTACAACCCAGGGACCTATTTTATCTTGAATTATGATGTTGACATTGAATTGTAAACATCAGAAGTGTGAACACGCATGTCCGGTTACATAACAGGCAGATAATCTTACTTAAATAAGTAAGTTCAATTAAAAACCTCAAGCACGATCCACAGACATTCCTATCAGCACTTTGAAATTGATATGATGACTTAGTTTTGTGGCACCAGCACCGGTAAGCAGGGGATCTTGGTAATAAACCCGATTCCTCTTTGACTGAGTCCTGGTCCATAGACGGCCCGCCTCAGTTGTCCTCAAGGTCAACTATGTGATGGCTGAGTTACAGAAATACAACAGTGTAATTCATGACAACACCCACTCCCTGGGCTGGGCGTCCTCCCCTTGAGGTCACATAGCTGTGGTCACCTCATCTCCAGCAAGCACACTCCTGAAGAGGCTGTCTGGCCACTGGCCTCCTGCCCACTCAATTCCAGTGGCCCCAGGGATGCCCATTCTAAGCCAGAAGCTTCCCTGGAAAAACACAGGTTAAACCAAAGCCAGCTGCTCTGTGGGCAGTGACCTGATTCAACAGGACAACCAAAAGCAAGGTCTAGCAGGAGCCAGCGGTGAGCACAGAGCCACGGCCTCCGTTCTTTCTTTGCCTCTTATAACTCTTGCTGCCTTAATTTTGTTCTGTGTTCACAGGGTCCTGTTTTAAAGAAGGAAAGAACAGAGGCCATGTTTATTTTAATATCAGCCCAGAAAACTCTTGGGAATGAGCCGGTGGTCATAAGGGAGAAAGGTGTATTTTCCAGTGAAGGAATGACTACAGTTCCAAGCTCAGGTCTCCTTCTGAGCCTTCACGTGTGGGCTGCCGGTCAGCAGAGCCTGGGGCACCCTGCACCCTTACCTGCAGCACCACAGGGCCGGGGCCAGGATGAAGCAATGGCGTGGTAGGGAGGGTGGCAGAGAGACACGTCAGCTCCTTGACAAAAGCGACCCTTGAGATGGAATAAGTAAACCCCTCAGACCCTCTAACTTCAGATACTTGGCAGAGCTCACCGAGAAGTTCATTTCTTCTCCCCCATTGGGTGGCCCCTTAGAGGATTTCAGTGGTCGTGTCTAGAAAGGATCTCTCTCAGTATTCCATTTCCAGAGCAACCTCACTTAAGAAAAAAAAGCCAGACCAGACTATCAAGACTGATCAAGCAGACATGAATGAAGCCACCCCCGTGGCTTCTTTACAGTTATGATAGGATGATGGGACACCCACAATGCCACCAGCCCTGAGCATCACCGAGGTACAAACCCTGCCTCCTCACTTGGGACATCACCCCCTTGCCACAAGCCTGGGCTGACCCTCCCGAGTGAGTATCAGCCTTGTTTCCCTTTTGCCTCCAAGAGTGTATGGGCACAGCCAAGGCCATGTGGATCCCATGGGGCTAAAAAGTGCTTCCTCTCCTATGGAGAGATTCAATATCAAGTCAGGATCACGAGTAAAAGCTGCTGCACTGGGGGATTTTAAATCAGAGAAACAAAATCCAAATCTCCCCAGGTGGAGCTCAATTAATAACTCCCAGACCCGAGTCCATTTTTTGATAACGCTGCTGATAATTCCATGCAAACACCTAACAGGAAAAAAAAATGCACCTATAAAGGTTGGGTTTTCAACAAGATTGTTCCCAGCAAGGGGAACTGAAATAACTGATAGCCAGAAAGTGGATTTGAGCTGTCACAACCCAGCCCCCCAGACCTGGATAGCCCTTTAAAGACATAAGGCTCTGTAGCAAATGCAGTAGGCTTTTGACACCGAAGAGAGAGTTTAACAATAGTTTGTGACAAATAAGTTTGAATGTGCAGAATTGGAAAAGATAACATTTCTCCACTGTTTCTTTAATGACAGCTTTGAAAGAGGAGGTTGTCAGTTCCACCCTCATTCAGGAAACTGTCTTGTGATGCCTCTGTTTGTGACAACTGTCCCCATATTGTCAGGGAGGCTCCCAATTTCCCAGCCTTGCCGTAGGTCTCAGGCTGGGGCAAAACCTTTGGTCGGTGCGGTTCTCCAAAAGAGGGCAAGGTGGACAGGCCATCCACTCAGACTCCTGTAGCCCGCTCTTGCCTTTGACAAGAAGCCCCATCAGCACAAGTGCCACGGCGTGCCCATAGCATGGGTCCCCTGGGAACCAAGCACCAATGTCTGTCGTGGTCATCACTGAACAAGAACTGCTTGCACCACTGATGTTTTCATCGCCTGTTGTCTGCAAAGGGATAAGTTCGGGGAACATATGGACCCACCTCCCATAAAAGCCCTGCTCAGGAAAGATTCCAAAAGGTCCATGTAAATACATCCCCCTCAGCGGGTAGAACTTAACTTCATGCCTGTCCCACCAGGGTGTGAGCTCGACTCCATGACTTGATTCCAAAAGACAGAATATGGAAAGAGGAGAGAATAATGCTATGGTGGAGAAATCTGGCAGACTTACTCCAAATGGTCAAGGTCATCATTCCCGGGGATGTCATGTCCATATCAGGTGCCCCTGAAGAGATGCAGTACAGGGGGCTTTCACCTTTCTGGTGTGCTTTCCCAAAACACTCCCAGTATCAACACGAGAAAAAAACCTCGAAGAAGCTAGATTGAGGGACATTCTACAAAATACCCAACAAGCACTCCTCAAAACAGTCAAGGTCATCACAAACAACAAGAAAAGACTGAGAAACCATCACAAACCAGAGGAGTCTGGGGAGACACCATAGCTAAATGCAATGTGCAGCCCTGGTTGGGACCTTGAGAAAGGGCAGGACTGGGGAAACGAGAAATCCGGAGTCTGAGGTCTGGTTAGTAGTGATGCAGCGGTGTTAACCTTAGTGCTGGCAGGTGCACCGTGGTCATGTAGGATGCTGACATCCGGGGACTCTGGGTGAAGGGCGTATGGGAATGGGGCTGGGACCAGGCATCGTCCAGCAAGGCACCTGGGTGCAAATTGAGGGAGGGACCCCCCCTGGGGGTCTTGCATGTACCAGCCACGTGTGACCCCATGTGGAAACTCACTGTGCTATATTTGCAGTTTTTCTATAAAACTAAAATCATTCCAAAGTAAAAAGCTTATGAAAGAAAAAAGCTCTGGTTGGAGTCTTTCAATATCCTTATTAGGATATGGAACAGAAATCTTCCTGGCAAGGAAAAGGGAGAATCTGGCACTGTGACCATGCAGGGTCTGCTCCGCTCCAAGCCTGTGAGTGTAGGGCTCAGCCTATTACACCTGCCGAGCAGGTACACAGAGTGACATTAGGCCATCCCAGTGATAGATAATAATCCAGCAGGGGCCCCCCAGGTAGGTACCCGTGTTTAACAATACCCAAAGGGACACCTTGGCTCAGAGCTTTACAAACCCAAAGAAGCTGTTGAGTGTGAGAAGTGTATTAAAGGACTCCACTTACAGCTCATGACTGACCAGGCATGACACGTTGTAGATTCTGGTAAGAATCCTCAAAGAATTAACTACAGCCCCAAATCAGGATGGACAGCATCCCATCGGATCCAGACTTGTGCGATCCATGTTACTCTGCCCACACGCTGTCTGGAATGGTTGAGTGGTACTATTGCCTGGTGGCCCCATGCCTGTTGACCGTGGTGCTCTCAGCCTTCTCTTAGGAGCCACAAGAAGGAGCCACATAATGCTACAAGTATCTCTCCCACCTTCCTCTGTCTTTGGTCCCTCTCATCAGGGGACGTTTCATCGGCTGTGTCCTTGTTAGGTTGAAACCAGGCATGGAGCAGGGGGGAGGGAGGGAGGGAGGAGAGTCACCTTCTACTTGAACTGAGAGCTTAAAAAATGTTCTCCCATTTGTGTAGTGGCACGTAACTTCCAGTGTAATGCCACAAAACACACACTCATGGAACACAGAGGCCAGTACTTCCTCCTCCACTGCCCAGCACCAGGGGAGGACCGAGGGGAACTGACCCAGCCCTGGAAGCTGCCAGTGCTGATGTGGATGTGGCTACAACAATGAACAAAGAAGCAGTTTTTAAATTGACAAGGTGAAAAACATGTAGGATTGGGGAATGTTGCCAGAGGGATAGCTGAATGCCAGTGAGGAGAAAGAACACTGAATAAACCCAAAATATGTTTTAAGGAAACCCTGAAAATGCCTTCTGTATAACATTAGCTCCCTCTGCTAGAACTGCCAATTTTTAGTTTTCTCACTATTTTTATTTTCTTGAGAACTGATCATTTTTATAAATAGCTTTCTAAATGTCAAACTAACTTGCATAATTTCTCTCTCCTTCTTACCCTGAATAACTTAATCCTTGCTTAATTATCTTGGGCTTGACTAAAGGGGGGCGGTCATCAATGGCTGGAAAGTGGTCCTCTCTTTGATGTCCTGTTGGCTTTGGTCATTCAACAGTCACAGCCCACAACCAAGGTCAGGTAACACAGATTGAAGCCACCAAGGAGCCACTGGCCAGGGGCCACAGGAGTGCTTCCCCTGTAGTCACAGTGAAACTGTGACTCTGTTGCTCAAGGAGCGGAGGCCACTCTCACACACCTGCCCAATCCAGGGCACCGTGGACATTTGTCCACTTGGATGTTCTGGTCTTCTTTTGGGGGGCTGCAGAACCAGCCTGTGGCCAGGATGAAGTCCAAGAGATTTAACTTGACCTAGAAGGTTGTTCTGCAAGGGCATGCCTCCAGCATCAGCATCACCTGGGAACAAGTTAGAGATGCATTGGCTGAATCAGGAACTCAGGGTGGGAGGGAGACAGTGACCTGTGAGTTAACATAACCTCAGGGCCACTCGGATGCACCTTCAAGGGTGAGGACCTCTGTTCTGCAACCCTGGTTACCTGATTCTCAAACCTGGCTGTACATTAAAAAAAAATAGCTGATGTCTCTATGGAGCCTATGATTCATTAACATGACGTGTGGCATGGACAAAGGTTTTCAAAACTCCTCAGGTGATTTTGATGGGCAGCAAAGTGGGAGGACTGCTGGTCAGGAACAACCCAGTAGCTCTGAGCCCAGGTCCTGCCCCAACTTGTGCACCGAGGGAATTCTGCAGTGTCTTCTAGGTCCAAAATACTCATTCTTCTCCAAAGATTGTTCTAGAACAGGTCTCACTATTCTCTTGCACATTAGAACCATCAGAGGAGGTCTCAGAGATTTTCATTTGTTTTAAAATTATTATTTCTCAAGTCATTCTCTTGTGCAATCAGGGTTAAGAATCAAGGGTTAAGGACACATCCCCCACTCTCATCTGGGTAGGAATTCTCCTTTCCCAACCAGACTTTGAATTATCTCAGAAATGGGCTTGGGTGGTGTGATACTGTGTTTTTAAATAAGAAATAGGTTCTTGGTCTCTCCCTGTTTCTGGCACAGAGCTCCTAAAACCCTTGGAAGTTCTTGTGTCTTTTGTTATGTTAATGAGGTGACTTTGGAAAGCACCTGAGGAGGAGGGCTGGTTACCAGGGGACCCAACCTGTGTTTTAGATGATGAACCTTTCATTCCCACCCCCGACCCCTGGAGAGTGGAGAGGGGCTGGAGATTGAATGATTTAATCAACCATGCCTATGTAGCGAAGCCTCCATTAAAAAACCCAAAAGGACTGGGTTGGGAGAGCTTCTGCGTTGGTGAACAGGTGAAAATTCAGGGACAGTGGTGCTCAGGGGCCTGAACACTCCCTTCCCCTTCCCCATGCTTTGTGCTGTGCATCTCTGCCATCTGGCGCTTCCTGAGTTATAGCCTTTTATAATAAACCGGTAATCTAGTAAGTAAAATGTTTCTCTGAGTTCTGTGAGTCATTCTACAAATTAATCAAACCCAAGGCAGGGGGGATCATTGGAACCTCTGATCTATAACCAGTAGGTCAGAAGCACAGGTGACCTGGCGTTCGAACTGACGGGGTGGCAAGGGTGGGCGTCGGTCTTAGGACTGAGCCCTTAACCTGTGGGAGCTGGCACTATCTCCAGGTAGATGATGTTAGAATGGAGTTGACTTGCAGGACCCCCAGCTGATGACACAGAATAGCTTCATGGGTCGGGGAGCCCCACACATTCCAACTAGAGTCAGAATAGCCAGGTGGGAACTCCCGCCAGAACACAATAGATTAAAAGTGCTGTTTGCTTCGTTTGGGTCAATTGAGTTTGAGATGATTTGGGTCTTAGTCATTCACAAACCACCCCTCCTGAGTGACATTTTAGATGAGCCTTGGGTTCCTGTACCTGCCCTGAGACCTGGGATCACAGAACATCAAAGACACCTGAGAAACGCCTTCTGGGGTCTCCCTCCTGGGCTGCCCCTCCGGCAAAGCTCTTTCATTCATGGCATCCTCGATTCTGTAGAGAGATGAGAAAGATTAATACCTTCCCCCTGAACGATCCCTTTTTGTATTCAGGGGCATCCTAATTAGGGCAATTTTATTAAAATACTTTAAAGAAATAATCCCAAATTTCATTTTAGCATAAAGTTTCAATGTAATTAAAGTGCCCTGGTAGATGTGAATCATCCGGAGGAAATCAAGGTCTCTATTTAAATTTCTAAAACAAGTGTGAAAATTCTTACTTAAAAGCATCTTAATTCAACTGTCACTTCATCCAGGAAGCCCTCTATGACCACCCCCAAAGTAGACAAAGCCCCTGGTCAAGGGCTCCCCGACTCTGAAGACCTTTCTCCCTGTCACTCAGCATCTGTAGCCATTGATCCCCAGGTAATTGATTCCCCTCTACCTGCTAAGGACATGGCCAGCTGGGTGGCCCTCTCTTACATCTGTGGGGTTTGGCCCAGTGGCTGGCACAGTTGTCAAGGAAAAAGAGAGCTCTTCCTACTACTCCAAAAAGCGTGTGTCCTTTCTCCCATCTTGCAGCCTCCTCCAAATAGGCGAGATGCATTGCACATGAAATCAAGAGGGACGCGGGAAGTTCATCACCGACAGGGAAGCTGAAAACCAGGGGCGGGAGGGATGCTACCACTTCATGAGGGCCAGCTGCACAGCTGGGCAGGGCCGCTCGGTTTTGTTCATTCCATCTTGGGTCTTATTGCTCAAAATGATCAAACACGAAGCAGGGGACACGCCATAATTTGGCAGGTAGAGAGCCCCAAATAAGACATTAATAAATGCTAACGGGGGAGGGGGACACTAAAAAGAACAGACATTATTCAAAGCTGGGGCTCCTTCTCCTGATTCCCTGTGACTGATTGTATCTTGGAAATTTCTGGACAGAATTATACTCTTAGCATTTGTCCTTGACTGAATTGTGTCCTCCAAAATTCATAGGTTGAAGCCCTAACCCACAATGTGACTGTATTTGGAGGTGGGGCCTTTAAGGAGGTGATGAAGATTAAATGAGGTCATAAGCGTGAGGTCCTAATCCAGTGGTGTCCTTAGTAGAAGAAAAGAGACACCAGAGTTCACTCTCTCTCTCTCTCTCACTCTCTCTCTCTCTCTCTCTCTCTCTCTCTCTCTCTCAGCACACACAGAAAAGACCACGTGAGGACACAGCAAAAAGGCGTCTTCTGTAAGCTGAGGAAAGAAGTCTCACCAGAACCCAACCTTGACCTCAGACTTCCAGCCTCCAGAACTGTGAGAAAATAAATTTCTGTTGTTTCAGCTGCCCTGTGTTTCTTTGTTATGGCAGCCCTAGCAAACTAATATGGGATTATTCATTTCTGCTTTATCAAGAACTCTATATTTGATTTCATCATATAAACATGGGAAAATAAACAAGATGATTGACTTTGGAAGGTGGAACTGTTCAGAGGTGAAATGTGTGCTTGGTGTCCTCAATACTCCAGCATGAGGCATTTTATATCAGCAGCTCAAAGTTGGCCTTAAGTCTTCTGTCCTTGCAAAATCCTTTACCCTCTTCCTATAACCCAAGTGTTTTGCAACTGGGGGCAATGCTGTCCCCCCACAAGGTCACTTGGAAATGTCTGGAGACACTTCTGATTGTCACAGCTGAGGGAGGTTGCTACTGGCATCTAGTGGATAGGGGGCCTGGATGCTGCTAAACGTCCTACATACAGGACAACCCCCCGAAGAATGACCCCACCCCAAGGATGATCGTGCTGAGAAACCTGTCCCAACCACCCACAAATTCAGGTTCTAAGTTGTCGCTACGTTTTCAGACCCCAGATTCATCCGACCAAACCAATCACGATTAGCTGAAGAATGTAAATAATTACTTATAGAGACCAAAAGAAAGTCATGTAAGAAAATAGAAAGCAAGGAAATAAGTAACCATCAATTTTCCAGCTGGCATTTATTAAACTTAAACAATGTCTTATCACATCATAGTGCAAATAAAATATTAGGTACCAAATAAGACGAGTGTTCCTTTTTCACTGACTTTGTCACCTTGGCATGTTTTCTGGTGGGTCTCACATTAACAACGGTGGCAAGAGCCCATATGACATTTGCCCTGTAAATCAAATGTCAGCCGACAGAGAGGCATGTAATTATACCCACAGGAGACTGTACTTACTTTTCCAGCATCACATGTTACTATTTAATAATATCTCATGTAATTATACATTGTTACAGCACGTGATGTCACAGACTCACTCAGAACTCTTCTTTTGGGGGGATTTTTCAGTGCCTAAGCTGCACCCAAATGCTTTCCCAAGCTTCAAGATGTTCTAATCTTTTTATAGATCTAACTAATAAAAATAAAGAAATAGCAAGGCAGCTGCTAAAAAGGGTCTCTTTACATTGACTGTGCCCTCACTGGTGCTTGAGTGCCATGGTGTTTATGGAAGTGATGCTTGTCTTGTACTGGCCATCATGTGGAAGGTACAATGGAAACAGTCTCCAACTTGGGTAGCATCTGCCAAATTCGTGGACTGATCCCTGCTTTTGTGATGCCCCAACACCTGTTTGTGAGTTTCCTGGGGCTCTCATAGCAAAGTACCAAAAACTGGGAGGCTTAAACAGCAGAAATATATTGCTCACAGTGCTGGAGGTCAGAAGTCCTAGATCAAGGTATGGACAGGACCATGCTCCCTCTGAAGGTGCTAGCCTGTCCCAGGCTTCTCCCCAGGACTTGTAGATGGCCACCTTTTCCCTCTGTGCATTCTTGTCCCAGCATCCAAATTTCCCCTATTTATGAGGACTCCAGTCATATTGGATTAGAGCTCACTCTAATGACCTCATGCTATGGACAAAATGTTTGCCCCCAAATTCATATGGTGAAGCTTAAATCCCCAATGTGATGGTATTAGGAGATGGGGCCTTTGGAAGGTGACAAGGTCATGTGGATGGAGCCCACACAAATGGGATTAGTGCCCTTCTAAGAAGAGGCTGGAGAGAGCCGCTTCCTCTTTCTGTGCCCTCTGCCATGTGGGGATGCAGCAAGAAGGCAGCCATCTGCATGCAGGTCCTCAGCAGACACTGGATCTGGTCTTGGACCTCCCCCTGCAGCCCCTAAAACTGTGAGAAATAAATGGTCGTGGTCCACAATATTCTGTTATAGCAGCCTGAGCTAAAACACCTCACCTTAACTTAATTACCTCTCTAAAGACCCCGTCTCCAGATAAGTTCACATTCTGAGGTCCTGCTTGCATTGGTTTGTTCCTAGATACATGTGCTGGTGGGGGGGGATATGTTTGCTGAGGGCCAACAGAGCACTAGGTCTTGTGCAAAGTCCTTTGTACACGTTCTCAGAGTTGATCCCTCCACAAACCCAAAGGTGTAGGTTAAATTTATTCCCACTGGTACAAAGTGGCCAAGAGGACACCTAAATGAGCTGATCCGCTCACACAGCTGGGTGTTGTAGAATCAAGATTCAGAACTGCGTCTAACCAACTCTAAAGGCCATGCCTTTCCCCAGTCCAACCTGCTGCTTCCAACTGCTTCTCTTTATTCTGGTAATTAAAGTAAGGTAGCTTTAATTTAGCTCTTATAAGGATCTGAGAGCCCTCAGCACCCCTAGAGAAACCCAGAAGCCCCTTGTATGTCACTAACGTGTCACCTGGAGACTCACTTCCATGATTTTATATTTTCAACATAAGAGACAAGTCCAGCCTTTCAGCTTTGCAGTGATTTTTCTAAGTCTTGTCGTTAGGGTATTGGAGAGCCTGCATCTGATTATTTGTTTTCTGTTTTTTCTAAAGACAGAACTTCTTGCCTTTGAAGGAGGAAGCAGTTCTTCACAACTCCAGGGGGTAAGTGCATACTGTGATGCCAGTGAGGAAAGCTCCCAGGGCAGTGGGCATCGTCATACGGACCTCAGATGGATGGGGTCCTCAGGGCCCGGACTTTGAAGAACGTGCCTGATGTCAGGATTCCGGGGGACATCATCGCTTCTTCCTTCCTCGCTTCCACTCTCACCTGCCCCATCCCCACTTCCCAGTCCAGCCAAAACGCAACTCGACTTGGAAGACAGACTGTGTACTTAGCCCCTCAAATCAAGATATTCGCTTTCTGCCAATTTAAGTTATGTCCATGACATAATACCATATGGACAAATGGAAAATCACTGTCCTGGGAGTTCAATGTATTTCACGGGGCAGTGGTAGCAGGTAGAGGGCTTCTGATGGTCAGCAAGTTCATATAACAAAGGTCCCCTCCCGGGCCCCCAAGATTCTGTTCACCATCAACAGCATCTCCTTCTTACTCTTCCATTCATTGTTTGCCACCTTCCATCCACTGCTATTGTATTTTTTCTCACCTTCGGTTATGGGTTGAATTGTGCCCCCCAAAAGTCCTAACCCTTGCTACCTGTGAATGTGCCCTTATTTGTGAATAGGCTTCTTTATAGATGTAATCGGGTTAAGAAGATGCCCTTAGGGCAAGTCTAACCCAAAGAGTAGTGTCCTTAGAAGAGAAGATGCCATGTGAAGACACAGACACACAGGGAGGTCACCCTGTGGTCACAGAGGCAGCTGGAGTGACACAGCCACAAACCCAGGAACGCCAAGGACCACCAACGCCACCGGAAGCCTAGAGTTTCAGAGGGAGCTCAGCCCTGCCAACACCTTGATTTCATACGTCTGCCCTCCGGAACTGTGAGAGAGCAAATTTCCATTGTTTCGAGCTGCCCAGTTTGTGGCGCTTTGTTACAGCCGCCCCAGGACCTCATCCTCCTTCTTTCAGCCAATCACCTTGCCTGTTATGAGTCAGCTGGGGTCCAGTGGGGAGGCACCGACCATTTAAGTAAAATTCATCAGAGAACTTTTGCTAGTGGTAAGAAACGGAATTCATTGTAGACTAAAACCAAAAGCAAAAACCAAAATAACACCTCCTTTGAAAATGAGTGATTTCCTAGTATTATGGGCAGGACACAATATTCCCACTGCTCCCTGCCCAGCTGTTTTGTCAGGAGCCGGGGCTTGAGCTTGTGCTCGCAGTGGTGGAGTCTCTGAAGGGGACCTGGGACGGTGGTACAGATCAGCACCGGGCAGAACGCTGCTGGGTCCTCAGTGGGAGACCGTCCATGGGCACTTTTATCACCAGCGGGCCGGTGGCCTCTCTCTCCTTCAGCCATCTTCCTGAGTTATTGCCAACCTGCCTGGCTCAACTTCTTCCATTAAGAAAAAGCACTCACCGGGGCGAGGTTTTGTGGGTCATGAAAATGAATATGGACTCAGACTTTGAGGGCCGAGGAGGAACGAAGAGAAGGTCACATGGAAAACAGGAAAGCCCTTACTGTATATAGTCACCTACAGCACTGTTTCTCCATCCCACCTCGGACCTCCCCACCTGCAGTGTGCTAAGAGGGGCTGCTTCTATGGAGCACTTGTGTGTCTATCAGTCTTCTTAATAATGGCCATTAATTGCCCAACAGTTTCCCTCTAGGACAAAACAGAGGAGGGAGGGAGTGCTGATTAATTCTTTTCCCAAGAAGCTTCTAAACAATGACCCGAGGCTGCCATCTCTGCAGCCTTTCTTATTCTCGGCGGAGTTCCCGACTCAGATCCATGGTCATCGGGGCAGCGGCGGGTAGCTCACAGCCCTGTCCCAGCCAGGTGTGTGAGTCCTGTGGGAGACACTCTACACCATCTAGGAGGATTGTGTCTGACTCACCACCAACGCCTGGAGAATAGACCAGGAGTGACCCTCGGGTGACCTGCCAGCACGAGCAGTTTATGTGATTGTTGTGTCGAGTGACACGAGTTGTCCCTCTCTCAGAACCTGCCCTGTGCCCAGCTAGTTGCCTTTGGGGTTCCAGAGCCAGTGTACGGCCCTGGAGGAGAGCATTGTCCACTCGGGGCCACGCTTGGTTCCAGCCACTCAACCACAACACTGGACATTTAAGTCACTGCCCAAGGCACAGAGTGTGATGGTTTCCTGCCTGTCTCACCAGGCCAGCAAACCCAACCTGGCTACACGTGACACTGGGGGAGTTGTCAAATTGCCCAGATCTAAGCCTCACCCAGGAGGTTCTATGTTATTGGCCTTGGAGGAATGGGCATCACATTTTCCCAAGACAGCCCCACATGCCCACCCAGGTGAGCCTGTGTGTAGCCAGGTTGAGATGGCTGAACTAGAATATTAACCCCTGAAGTTATGGTGTGGCAGTCTATACATTTGTTTTAATTATTGATATAAAAGCCCAGCCCAGTCCATCACATTTAACAAATGTTCTTTGAATGAATGAACGAATGAACAAACGAATGAATGAACGAACAAATGAATGAAGCCTTATGTGCCTTCCTCAGGTTAAGAGGAAGAGTTTGTATGTGATCTGCCAGTTCTGAGGTGTAAAGACGAAGGTTACTTTCCTGCTAAACTGTGATCCGCTAGAATTTGTTATTTGACAGGAAAAGGGCAATGCTCTATGAAAAGTGAATAACACTTTTTTCACGCCTGAAAAATTACCTAACAGCAGACCTCGTTTGACCCAAATAAACCAAGAGTAATTTGACTTTGGAATAAGATTAAATATGGAGAGTTGCAGACATAAGCCACAACCAGGGAAATGGAAGCAAATGGAAATCGGTGAGTAAAAGGGAGTTTCTAATAAACCATTTGTAAGTATGACCATGGCAGTGAGCTGCCAGGGCCACGCTGGAACTTATTAAACTTTCTCATTCTTTGCACAGGAGAAACCTGGTTAAATGACATCTTACTTATCAAGCTTCAAACAAACAACATCTCATTAAATTCAGCTCTGCATCTTTAATTCCTCTGACCATTCCATGAAGAATTTGGGGCTCCTACATTGGTTGATATCACATAACTTATTCCTACTTTCCTTCATTACTTACACATTTTCAAAATTATTTCTCAATGTCTTGATTTTCTGAAGGATGTTTTCCTACTGTGTAAATGTTTGAGCCCAGAGGAATTAAAGATGCAGCAAATTCCCAGTACCAAGTATTTTCTTTAGGGGTGGTCATAGCCTCAAAATCACATGATTTTACCCAAATTTCTAACAATACAATTCAGTCACACAGTAGTTCGCCATGGAGTCTCTTTTCTGTGCTAAGTACCCATTCTTCTCTTGGCAAAGACAGGCTACCAAGGAGACAAGGGAAGGAGCTACAGATGTGGCATCTGGGGAATTCTCCAGACTTGCTCTATTCCTGAAGTTCCATAACTAGAAACTCTGCCCTTTTAGGTTAAAGCAGTGTTCTCAACCAGGAGCAATCTTGCCCCCAGGGGACAATTTGTGAGGTCTGGAGACATATTTAGTCATCACAAGTGGAGTAGGGGTTGCTACCAGGATCTGGTGGGTGGAGACCAGGATACTACCAAACATCCCAGGATACACAGGGCAGCTCCCGTAACAAAGAATTGATTGGCTGAAAATGTTAATAATATCAAAGGAGAAAAACCCTGGATTGAATCAGTGACGTTTTAGACACCTGGAATGAAAATAAAGCTAAAAAAGAGCATTAATGATGTCTTTTAGATCACTAAGGGAGGGTTCACAGATATTTTCTGAGTGACTAATATGTGCTGGGAAACTTGGAAAATGTATTGTATCTAATTTTATCGCAGTCCTTTGGAGGTAGGTATTATCTTTACTTTATTGATGAAGAAATTTAAGTTTCACGGAAGTTAGATAACTTGCCCCAAATTATGTAACTCTTATCACGATGCTCCAAAATCAACCCAACCATTTCACCAAAATGCCTCTACTTATCAAATCAAAAAGCTTCAACAAAGCATGAAAGATGAAAATCTAAGACTGAAAGAAGGATGGCCTCACATAGTTGCGAGTAAGTTTATGGAACTCAATAGTCACAAAAGTCAGTACCAGCTAAGCATAAATACAGCCCCACAGACACTATATAAATTCATTAATAACATTACTAATGGCATTCTCATGGGAAGATAGGCTGTTTGGGGCACATTTCTGAAATTGACATCAGAAAGGGCAATCACCTCTTTCCAGAAGCTGCCTTGAGATTGAGGCCACATCGGGCATCTCATACTCAGTAGTCAATCAACAATTGCGTGTCAAATTAGTCTGAAATTCTTGATGTTCCGGTCAAAGACAAGATTCAGTGGAATGGGTCACAGAGTTTTACTTGACAATTTCTATGTTTATATGTTCTTAGCTGGAAGGAAGGGAGAGAGAGGCAGGGAGTGGGGAGAGAAGGAAGGAGGGAAGGAAGGAAGGAAGGAAGGAAGGAAGGAAGGGAGGAAGGGAGGGGGGAGGGAGGAAGGAAGGGAGGGAGGGAGGGGGATGGGAGGGAGGGAGGAAGGGAGGGAGGGAGGAAGGAAGGGAGGGAGGAAGGAAGGGAGGAAGGAAGGAAGGGAGGGGGAGGGAGGGGGATGGGAGGGAGGGAGGAAGGGAGGGAGGGAGGAAGGGAGGGAGGGAGGAAGGAAGGGAGGGGGGAGGGAGGGGGGATGGGAGGGAGGGAGGAATGGAGGGAGGGAGGAAGGGAGGAAGGGGAGGAAGGAAGGAAAGAAGGGAGGGGAGGGAGGGAGGAAAGGAAAGAATGAAGGAAGGAAGGGAGGGGGGGATGGGAGGGAGGGAGGAAGGAAGGAAGGGAGGGAGGGAGGAAGGAAGGAAGGGAGGGAGGGAGGGAGGAAAGAAGGGAGGAAGGGAGGGAGGGAGGGAGGAAAGGAAAGAAGGAAGGAAGGAAGGGAGGGAGGGGGGATGGGAGGAAGGGGAGGAAGGAAGGAAGGAAGGAAAGAAAGAGGGAGGGAGGAAGGAAGGAAGGAAAGAAAGAAAGAAAATTAAACTGAGAGTGGATGAATTCACCTTGGATAGTGAGCAGACATGGGGTAGCTAAGTTGAGGAACACGTAAACATGTCTCCACTACCAGTTCAGAGAACTCCCCTTGAAGACAGGGTAATGTCTGCAAGCATATCAAGACTTTCTCTATTTACATATTTTTTTCTAGTTTAACACTATTTTCATACCTGGATATTTAAATATTAGTCCCATATCTAAATATTATTAAATGTTCCTATTTTACAAAATCCAACAAATCCTAGATCTTTAACAAGGGAGTTCTCAGGTGTCTTCATGACCTCAGACTTAGTGACGTTTGCAAATAGTCATGGGATGAATCACATTTTCCACTTTGCATGCAGACTGCTCTATGTCACAGACAGAGCTTTTGCGTATTACTTTTAAAAATAGCTCACTCTGTTTCCTGGACTGGCTTGTCCTTCCCCTGGGCTGGCTCATCCTTCACTTCTGCATTCCTCTGCAGAGCTTCCCAGGCTGGAGGGGCGGCGGGGCTGTGTGGGAGACTCCGGAGCACAGCCCAACCCAGCCTGGCCCTTTGTGGCCCAGGGCTCAGGGACCCCGCCAACAGCCAGAGGTCCAGGACACTGCTTTGACTTCCACCTCTGAAACCTTTCCACGAGGAACTTCCAACTAGTGGGAGCTTATCTCTGAAATCTGGGGTTGGACTAGATATGTTTTCAGGGCTCAGCCATTGGCAGATGGGGGAGCAAGCAGCTCGTGGCCCAAGAAGCTGACTCTCCTTCCCCCACAGGTGCCAGCCTTAGCTTAGCAGGGTGACCCCTCCCTGCCTTCCTTCCCTTCAGAGCCCTTAAGGCCTGACCCTTCCTCTCTTCAACAACAGTGCAGCGGGACAGGGGAGAGAAGAAACTCTCTCTCTGGGTGCAGCTGTCCACGTTAGGGGAGAAGAGGCCGGCAGGTCCCACTGAGGTCACAGCCTCCATCAGCACAATCCCTGGGTGCCTGGTGCGCACCTTTGGGCACCGGGTGCTCTGCTGGGCATGGAGGGCTGCGGAGGAGAAGGTGAGGTCGCGACTCACAGGCAGTCAGGTCATAACCCGCGTGGAGAAAAGACCAAGCAGAACTAGCCGTTAAAGTGATGTGCTTCTGAACAGCAGGGTGAAGGCAGTCCTGCAGTCCTCAGCTCCCCCCGCCCTGCCCCTCTGCCCCAGGTCCCACCTGGGTCGCACCCAGAGCCCCAGCACCACCTCCTGGGATGAGCCCAGGGGAAGCTACAGTGGTCCCAGCAAAACACAAAGGGTGAGCCCTCCAGGGCTGGGGGTTAAGTGTGTGTGTCTGTCTGAGGGTTGTGAGGAAAGGCGCAGAATGAATGGCCAGAGAAGAATTCCACACTTCAGGTTTCGAGGACCACTGTACGGTGGTCTGGGCACATACTCTGCACACAACAGTGTTTTAGGGACAAATAAAATGTGTGCTCTAGCAGACTTAAAAGTGAGCCCTGGTGACACAGTGCTTCCCAGACTAGCTGGAGAAGAAGTTTGGAATTAGAAGCCACGGCCATGCAGAGCGGGCCAGGATGCTGTGCTGAAGAATCCCACCCCCTCCGTGCAGGGCACAATGGGGACTCATTGGGTCAACAGGCTTCTTCAAGGGTGCGAGCGTGGGTGTATTCGTTTACCAGGGTGGCCATAACAAAGTACCATGTTTTCACAGTCCTGGTGGCTAGAAATCCAAGATCAGGGTGTTGGCAGAGTTGATTTCTTCTGAGGCTCTCTTATTGGCTTATAGACGCCACGTTCTCCCAGTGTCTTCACGTGGTCACCCCTCTGTGCCTGGGATCTGTATCTTAATCTCCTCTTCTTACAAGGACACCACTCATATTGGTTAGGGGCTCACCCTAATAACCTCACTGCACTTTTATTACCTCTATAAAGGCCCTATCTCTAAATATAGTCACATGCTGAGGTATTAGGGGTTAGAACTTTAACATGTGAAGTGGGGGTGAGGGACCCAATTCAGTCCGTAACAGGGGAAAGTTGTGAATGGATGTCTTGAGGCATTCGTAGACCTCTCCTCACCCCCAACCCATGCTCAAGTTGACGAATTCAAATAACTGGTGCCCCAGGGGGTCACAGGTAACCGGGGAAGGTGAGCTGAGGGGTCTCCGGGAGCTGTGAGCCTCTGGGGCCGGGGAGATCATTTTCTGGCACAGAGAACACAATCGGGGTGGGGTGGGGTGAGGGACAGGCCGAACCCAGTGCAGGGAGGACTCTGAAGGAGGGAAGGGACAACGGGGCTGCAGGGTGGAAATAAGGGCTGGATCCTACCTGCTTCTCGTTAGCTCAGAACTGGCCCTGCTGCTTGGATGAAGCTGGCAGTTCAACATACACATCTGACATGAGTGAAACGACTGATAGCCACCAAAAAGGATCCACACCTCAACTTGAGTGGTTCCTCTGCCTCTTGAAAAATATATTCGCAAAAATGTTCTGCCCTGCAAGACAAGATTCTACCTTCAAATTCCTCTATCCCAAACCCCAAACATTGTTTATATAATGAGTCTGAAAATAAAAGAAAAATGTTAGAAGACGTTCTTCATGAATTCTGAGAAGGATGTTATTCTTTTTGGAGGCATCCTAATTAGAAAGCTACACAATAAACCCCAATTCCAACAGAGTTATTCTCCTCTATCAGGTAGATGGTAATTGCATTTAAAAATATATATATGTATATGTGCACAACTCGTGGCTTCTCTGCTTAAGCTCTCTGTTTGGGGGAAGTAATATCTAATCTTCTTAAATGGCCTAATTTTTTATTCTGCAGAGTCTCACTCAGAATAAAATCTCTTTTCAAGAAAAATGTTGCTGCCTAGATGAAAAAGCAGCACTGAAAATATAGAATATTTTCTCAGAAAAGATGAGGTTGCAAAGTGATAGATTCAGAGGGGGGTCTTATAAGTGTTTGCTCCCCAGCTACTTGTGAATGCAAAGAGCAGCAATGAAGTTTTAGGCTCTTCAGCCGCTCGGGCTCAGACACATTGGGCAGCTTGGGATGGGGGTGGCCTCCAGGCTCATCCAGACCCCAGGAAGGGGGTGGAGGAGTTCCAGGCATTTTAGGAGTAATCCAGTGTTGATTACCCCAGGGTCATAGAGGACCATGACAGTAGAAATGCTGCAGTGCCTGGATTTCTACCCAAGGACCACTGCACAAACACATTTCCAGCCAGGCTGTATCACCGGTGGGATTGCTTTGATCAAAACACAGGCTTTTCTATTTAAATATTCATGACGGGATTAATTCATTTATGCATGTATTCGATCATCCAGTAAAAATACGTTCAAAAATGCCATCCACTGAAAGATGGAATAAATTTTATCTCACATTGCTTTTGAAGATGTTCGTTATATATCTTAAAATCTCTTCTGTTGTTCTTTGGGCTTTGTTTCCTTGGATGTTAGTTCTTTGGTTAGGGTTGTTTTTCCTCAAACATTTGGTGGTGTTTTATTCTCTGCACATGTGGGATTGCTCAGGAATCCCTGCTCACCCCCTGGGGAAGGCTGATTCTGAATTTGTTTTCCATGATTGAGGGTGAGGGGCACGCTTCCAGAAGGAGTGAACTGGTACTGGTTATCCAGGGAAGCAGCTTCCAATTCATCCTGGGATCTCCAGCTGCACCCATGCTTTCTCCTAACTTTGGGTGCATCTTCCAATGTTGCCTGTTGTGGCACAACCTGGATCACCTCGGTGACTCTCTGGAGTCCCCATCCTGTCCTTTATCTTCATTCAGTCTGAAATAGTTCCAGCCTCTGTGACAGAAGTTTCACGTATGTGTTCACTGAACTACTTTTCTCTGACAATCTGCTTCAATCTGCTATTGTCTTTCAAGGATGCCTCCAAGTTTCATGTCCACTAATGATCCTCTTTCTTGTTTTCTAGCAGTATGCTGGTGGGACTTTAAAACAGTTCAATCAACATGGAAAAGAGTTTAGAAGTTTCTTGCAGAGTTAAACATATGCCTAGACTTTGACACAGCCATTCCACTCCTTGCTATAACCTGAGAGAAGTGAAAACATATATCCAAAAAGACTTGCACCTCGGTGGGCATAGAAGTTATATACACAATATTCAAAACTGGAAACAACCCAAATGTCCTTCGACAGGAAAATGGATAAACATATTGTGGTATATTCATGCAATGAATACTATTGATCAATAAAAACAATTACTGACACATACACGACATGGACGAATCTCACCATGAAATCATATACTGATTATATATCACTGACAGAAGCCAGATATAAAAGAGTACATGCTGTATAACTCTATTAATATAAAGTTCAAAAAAAAAAAAACTACTTTATGGTGATAGAAATCAGAACAAAGGGTGCCGTTGGTGGAGGGTTAGGGTAGGCTTGACCTCAACGGAACATAGGGGAACTTTCTGGAGTGATGGGAATACTCCATATCTTGATTGAGGTGTAAGCTACACAAGTGCATACATTTTTCAAAACCCACTGAGTTGTGCAATTAAGATCTGTGCACTACACTGTATGTAAATGAATCCTCTATTTAAAAATCTTTGAAAATAAGATACTATTTGAGTACCAAATTTGCAGCGTTTATTTTTCATTATATTTTTCAAAGCTGACATGAGAGCAATAGGACATTTATTGTCATACACTGCTGTTACAATAAATAGCAAAAAAGGTTCAGAAGATTCCATTATACTCTAACGCTTTGAAAATGCGTAAGATAAATATAATACATGTTCTCAGTTTCAGCTAATTACAATATTTCACTCACCACCCCTCAGCTTGCCAGGAAGCAGAACTGACTTTTCTTTCTCAGAACACTATATTTGGACCTATATTTAGACCTAGTATTTAAGGTAACAGTGAGTAGAGACACCACCTTGACACACAATATCAGCTGTCATTTCACACTTCCACACAACCAGAAAGTTAACTGCCTTTGCCTCAAGCAAAGATGAAAAGGACAGGAAAACGAGATGATTATCTCTGGAAATCTCTCCAGGACCAGGCAGTTTCTTCTTCAGAAAAGAATGCATGACTCATTTCATCGGTCAAGCATGCCTTCAACTGCCAGAGGAAATCGAAATTCCGTTATAACAAAAGCTGTCTTCTCCACTCAAAAAGTTAAGTAGAGCCCAGGAGGAAGCCTTCAGAGATCGTCATGGCGACAGTTCACACGGGTGCTCCAGGCAGCCTGCACGCTGACCCGCGTTTGGACTGGACCACCTGACTTCTGGAAGTCCTGAATGAACAAAGGGGTCAGGATGTTCCGACACCTTCTGAAAGTCACTGCAGAGGGGAAGCAGCAGCGGGCCAAGGCAGCACATGGGGACGGCACACAGCACCTCGACAGCCATTTCTGGCACAGATGGCATTTCTGGGAGGTGAGCAGCTAAAACCTAAAGGCAATACCCTTCTTTCTTTTGGCTTCCTCAGCACCCCTGTTTCTTCTTTGGCTTCTCAAACACTTCAGTGGCTTTGTAACCAATTATCTGGATTAAATATCTCCTGTTGAAACACTTAGCCTAGCTCTGTGTTCCTGATTAGACCCTAACTAATACAGGGCTTAGGACCAGGAGTGGGTCCAAAGATTGAGAGGACCAGCTAATGGCTTTGACCTCGAGCACAATGATGGAATCGATGCTGGTGGAAAATGGAAAATTGGTAGTTAGTGTAAAGCAGCATCACAGTTCCATAATGATCACCACCTGTGGTTGCCTGCGATGTGGGACATACTTGAAAGGAAGGCTTGGGGAGAGCAAGTAGCTGCTGCACTTGACCATGACGGTAGAATCGCTGATGACAGTGGAAAGGCGGAAGATGAGCTCCTCTGAGCAGCGGAGAGAGAGCTCACAGAAGGAAAACAACAAGCTCAGAGATCAGAACACTCAGTCCAAGAAGAGTCAGAGCAGGCAGGACACTCCACGGTGGCCCCATAAGACTGTCGTAACCCTTAGAGTGGCAGGACTGGTACAGCGCAAGACCAGTCCCCAAATTTGAATCTTGAGGATGCAGAATTAGGAAGTACATTGAACTCACAGCCTTGCCAACACTCTGATGTAAAACTCTGAGCATCGATCGGGAAGAAATAGCACCCTGAGAACTGAAACGGGCCCATGTGGGTGACTCAGAAAGCTTTGAGAACCTGCAACCCTGACACTCCTTGCCTGTGAAAGTAGTCTCTCCACACCTGAGTGAAAGTACTAGCTGCTCTGCCTGAAGACCCCATACTAATCTTGCCCAAGGGAGTTGCCTTGCAAGGGAAGGCCTGTTCTCCCCAACACTCAGCCACCACCCCTCACTGCCACCAAACCAGAGCCCAGCTCACCCCAAGGGGACAAAGGCCATGTCTGACCCAAGAGGAGAGAGCTTGTACTCCAGAGGAATTGCAACACAGTGTAAGCTTACACCGAATCCAAAGGGCAGAGTGAAGAACTGCTCAGGTACAGGCTAGAGAAAATGCCCGATAAAGATCATGTGCACACAGGATCTGAACTTCTTCACTTCGGTTTACTCTCCTAAATTAGCTATTAAGTACAGGTGGTAAAGACTTCTACCTGACCCCCAGAATCCATACCTCCCTGTTATTTTCTAGTGAGTTTAACCTGGAACATGCTATCCAGTGAAAAATGACATCTCCCGTGCCACCTTGGACATGGGTCTGGAATTGGCTATGACTGGTATATGGAATTCCCAGGACATTTAATTACAGCTACGTCCAGAATGAGCAAAAGGCGGCAGGTGAAGCCACCAGGGAGGCCGTGTGGCAACTGCCTTGTCTTATTACATACAAGAGAAATAAACTTCTTATTCGAGCCCTGAGATTACTTTTTGTTAAAGCAATCTACCTAATACAAAACATATTTCAAAATAAAAACACTGCTATATATTATTTAAATTTTCATGTGAATTAGTTTGACCAAAGTCCACTCACCACGACCAACCTCTAGGGAGCCTCCATCTTCTAACCTGAAGTTCTGCTTTGATGTGTCGGATTGGCTGAGGCCAGGTCCCATGTCTGTGCCTGGCTGCAAGGAGTCTGGGAAAGCACGTTTCTGGCTTCGAGAAAGTGAGAATCAGAAAGATTTGTACTGTATTGGTTATCTATTATTGTGTAACAAGTTGCCCAAAACATGATGGTCTACATCAGCAGTGTTCTTTCTTATCCCTCACAGTTTCTTTGGGTGGGAAAATCCGTCAGGGCACAGTGGGGATGGCTGCTTCCTGCTGCTCAGTATCTGGGGCCTCAGCTGGAAGGCTCAAAGGCTGGGGGCCAGAACCGTCTGAAGACAAGTTCCCTCACATCTGGTCCCTGCTGCTGGCTGTGTGCAAAGACCTTAGCTGGGTCGATGGCTGGACACCCACATGTGTGACCTCTTTAATGAAGGTTGGGCTTCCTCAAAACATGGTGGCTGGTTTCCCAAGACGAGCATCCTGACAGAAAGCAGTCAGAGCCCTGTCCTCTTATAGCACAACCTATGGAATTTGAAGACTGCATTGTGATAGCACTGGATGAGGCATCAGGCCTGGGGCTCCGGGCTCCTTCTCCATCACCTCCTGTGACTCTGGGCAAGATCCTCACTGCTGTGACTTCAGACGTCTGTGCTATAAAATGAAAGGCTGAGTTTTCAATTAAATAACAAAATACATCTGCATCCATCATGGGTCTTGAGCAAATGTAGAGGTGAGTATGGAACATTCCTTGACATCCTCAAGCTCTTTCCTTTAGAGCCTGCTAGAGAAATTTTCTACAGAGTGCTCAGAGGGTGATAAAGGCATCCTCCCCAGAACCCCACCTCCAGGATGGCAGGGTTTCTTCACTGCCATCTCTGCAGTGATGACTGCATGCAGCAGGTGCCCACAGAGCAATAGTGCAGCACCATATGAAACTGTCTGGGTTTGAATCCTGGCTTCACTGACCATTCACTGTATTATTTTGGACTAGTTACTTAATTTCTCTATAAAGTAAGGCTAAACATGGTACCTACTTAGAAGTTGTTATGAAGAGTAAGTGAATATCTGTATTTATATAATATATATATAGTGCTTGGATGACACTTGAGATATGAAGTGCCATCTAAACACTGGCTTTGATGATCGACGAATGAATGCCATAATAGGTCAGGTGACCTGGTGACATCAGAGATCAATACTATGCTTCCTTGCAGTGAATTCTAGCAGAAAATGTTTTTGAATTTTGATAGTGATCTTAACACCTTCGTTCAAGGGAATAAACAAGGTGTATGAATTCGGGCTGATATTTTGAGCTAGTCTGGTTGATGCCTTTATGAGACTGGGGCTCCTAAAGAAATAGGACCAACTGGAAAAAACTGGGATGCAGTCCTTTGAGACAGAGAATAAATGGGCAAAACCAGTTCTGCCTCTCTTTATAAAAACTGCCACTGGAGACAGCTGGCCCCTGGCACCATTGATTCAAATGCTCATGGGAGCATCACTGGCAGGTACAACACAATTCCCAGACGACAGACGACTGTGAGAACCAGCTTCCCTCCCTCCCTGCCTCCCTGCCTTTCTCCCCTTTGTGGCAGATTGGCCTCAGCTCTCTCTGCAGAGATCCCCTAGCCGTTCCCCTCCCCACCCCATCACTACTTGCGAAGGGAGGAGGAGATAGAGACCCACAGCTGTCCTTAGAGATTATTTTATTTTGCTAAACACTCTCAATTCAACTGTCTTAATGTTGTAAACTTAATCGCCAATAAGCTAATTTTTAAAAACTTGCTAACAGTTTTTTTCATTGTAACTGCAATATATTCTTTTTCAGAGTGTTTGAAAATCAAATAAAAGAGAGTAATTTAAAAAACAAAGTGCAACCTCTACACATTGCTAAGCTGGGTAGATGCCCATTCATTCCACTGGTGACGTGGAAATTTCTAGAATCTCCTGGGATAGGAGAAGGAGGGGGTCCTTCTTCCCACTGCTGCTGCTAGCATCCCGTCACTGAAGCAAATGTTTGAGTCCATGGACTGGAGGGTTGAGGAGGGGGTATGTTGAGAATACCTACCTGTACTAACATAATAATTGTTACCATTTCAATTTTCCTCCTTCTTATCTTTTTTCCTACACATAGTTTTATGCAGTTGTAGCTATAGTGTGTATATTTTGCACTTTGCTTTCTTAAAACTATTACGTACATCATAAATATTTTCATTTTGCTATATAATCTTCATAACTGTAAAGTTATTGCTGCATAATATTCTCTCAAGTGGATTAGGTATAATTTACCTTCCACTTATCCTATTGTTGTAAATTTAGGTTGTTTCCAATTTTTAACTAACATTTGCCTTTAGCCCTTTAAAGAGTTGATCAGAGATGCTGAAAGTGTGACAGGTAGATAATAATTAAGATGACCTTTATCTCACCTGTCTGTCTGTCCTGCTTTGGCCTCTTGTCCCAGCATCAGTATTAACTGTGATCCTTTCACTTTCAGAAAAAAAAAAAAAAAGCCCTGCATTCCAAGAATAAATTATATGATCACCCTAACAATACTTCCAATCAGAATTAAAGCCCTTACAGATGGCTGCCTGGGATTTCAGTTAAACCATTCCCAAACCACACTGGATGACACCCCTGCTTCAGGTAGGAAACGTTTCGCTTCTCCAAGGCCTCCCCCTAGGTCAGCTGGCCTGTGGGGATGACAATCACACCTGCGGAGACTTTCTCACCTCCACCTCCGGGACTGGGACCGAAAGCCAACCCCAGCAGAAACCCTGCAGTGCAGTGTACTGTCTGGGGCAGCTGGTCAACCTCAGCACAGGGCTTGGGGGCACAGGGACCAGGATGTAGGTCCCAGCACACAGCTGAGCTGGGCTAGCTGCTGAGCTTCTTTGAAACACAGTTTCTTCACCAGTAAAATGGGTCAGATAAAACCCGAGATGGCTTCTGTGGCCGTGAAGTGATAAAGCATGTAATGCCTGCCTGTCCCTACCAGTGTCACCTCCCGATCTTCTCACATTCCCTCTTCCCATTGGTTAAATGAACTCAGGGTACTTTACAGACAGACCTTGACATCTTTCTGCTCAACCTATCTTTAAAAATCAGAGCTGGACAGAACGGATCACAAGAAAGCCCATGAGACCAGGACAACTAGATCTCAGTCACTTGCAGCCGAGATTTGGTCACCAGCCACTGGTCTTGCCTGGTCTGTTGCACTGCCCACTCCCACCCACTGGAGAACAGCCTCCACGGCAAGGCACCTTTATATATAGTCACCGATCCAGGGGACCACGTCCCAGGGTTGCATGCACTTGCCACAAACCGGTGAGGACTGGCGGGCACCTCACTGTACCGGGAAGCAACTCTAGAAAACCGAACCACAGGCCCGTTAGGTCTGAACTTACTTCCGCGGTGATCTGAAGGGTTATTTTTCACAGGGAAAATTTTTAATAATTTATAAAAAGTGAAAACGGTAAAGAGGTTTAAAAACAATCGTCACGGTGACATCAGAATGAACGCGCTCTGCTGATGAATTTAGAGGCTCCTCAAGATGAAAGCCAAACCAGGAACAGCGGTGAAGTTTGGAGTCAGTCCTTGGCCATTTGGGTTTTCGGGGTGATTCCTCCTATATTGAGGGGATCATCACCGCACCTCCCCATTGCGCTGCTGGGCCACACACACTAGACCCTGCGCGGCGGCGCGATTCCTGCAAACGTTGGACTCTTCACGGCTTCCCCGGTTGTTCCAGCTTCTGGGGCCCTGAAAGTGCTTTTTGCTTGAAATTTCACCAGATAAAAATAAGTTTCAATGAGTTAAAGGCAGAAAGGGAGGGGAGGGATGAAAGCGTCCAAGTTGAAGGAGGACCCCCACCCCTTCCGCGGCCAGTCCCGAGGTTACCCGCGGGTAGCAAGGACTCCGGGGCTGCAGAGGGCCCGCCCCGCGCCCTGAGCGCCCGCTGGCGCCAGAGTCGGATGCGTTTCCCCGCAACCTCTTGGAAACGACTCGAAAGCCAGTGCTCCGTGGTCCCTTCCTTCCCCTTTCGGAACGCAGGGACCCCCTGGCGTGGCGGGGAGGAGAGGAGCCGGGCCCGGTCGCAGGGGTGAATTCGCGGAACGGCATCCTTTAAAGTCGGGACTCGAGGGGTTCTTTAGGGGGTTGCGGGGAGCACGCTTCCCGCATCCTCCTCCCCAGGCCCTGATTCTTTGATCAGTCCTTAGAAGAGCACCGGTTCCGCAGACCCCGGTCCAGGACTGCGGTGTGGACACCAGGCTCCATCTGGTGCACACGGGAATCAATAAACAGGTTGCTTTCCATCCTTCTCCGACGCCCCTTCCCCTCCGGGTTGCTCCCACTAGGTTAAGTGAGGTCGAAGGGTCGGGCCGGGGGCCGAGCCTGGATCCCGGGCAGAAGGACCCGGAGCCTCTGAGACCCTCATTAGCGCGCGCACACACGTGCCCCTTCTCGCCCTGGTCGCCACCCTCGCTCCTCTCCGGCCGGCCGGTCGGCTCCGCGCGGCGCTACCCCGCAGCCCGGCGCGCGCCGATGTCTCCCCCCAGCGGCCGTGCGCGTGTCGCCGCGGGAGCCGGGCGGCTGGCGGGCGGCGGGGGAGCGGCGCGGCGCAGGCAGTCCCGCGGCTCCGCCCCGCGCCCCCCTCCCCGGCCGGCAGGACCGCCCCCTTCGCGCCGCACTCGGCTCAGACTGAGCAGCCGCCTTTGCAATGTCAGCAGCCGCGGCGGCGGCGGCGGCGGTCGGGGTCCCGCGGTAGCGGCCAGCGCAGCACGGCTCGGCGGGCGCGCACGGCGCGAGCCCGCGGCCGCCTCGCTGCCTACGGGGCGCTGCGGACGGCTCGGCGCGCCCCGAGGCGGCGCTCGGACTCGAAGCCAGCCAGGCTGCGGCCGCTCACAAAGGACCGCGGACACCAGGCTCCGGGGGGCTGCGCGCAGGGACCAGCCGGGGGACGGCCCGCCGCGGCGCGTCCCCTCCACGCTTCCCCTCCCCGGGCGGCTGGAGCCCGAGCCAGAGCGGGCCCCGTCATATGACAGCGGCGACCCAGCGGCCGGCGAGCGCGCGTGCTGCCCGCTCGGCTGCGCCACGGCCGCCGGCGCCAGGGGGGGCCCGCGCCGCGCCCCGCTGAGTGGTCGCCGGTCGCTGCCGCCCCGCGCCCCCGCGCCCCGGCTCTCGGGCTCCGGGGGCAGGAGCCGAGGGGAACCCCGCGCCGGCGCCGAGCCTAAAATGGCCACGCTGCTCCGCAAAATCGGGCTCATCCGCCTGCACAACCGGGACACCGAGGACCCCAAGCATCACCACAACCACCGCGGCGGCGGCGGCGGCCAGCAGAGCGCGTCGCTGCGCGGCAAGGGCGGCGCCAAGAGCGGCGGCCACAAGCCGCAGCAGCAGCATCCCGCCGGGGGCGCGGGCGACGCCAGCCCCGGACCCGGCAAGGGCAAGGGCAAGCGCGCGGCGGAGCTGGCCTCGCGCGACAAGCCGCCGCAGCCGGCGGCGGGGGCGGCGAGTGGCGGGGGCCCCCGCGAGCGCGCGGCGGGCGCCAGGGCGGGGCCGGGCCCGGCGGCGGCGGCGGCGGCGGCGGCGGGCGGCAGCCTGGTGCCCGCGGCGCGCCAGCAGCACTGTACGCAGGTGCGCAGCCGGCGGCTCATGAAGGAGCTGCAGGACATCGCGCGCCTCAGCGACCGCTTCATCTCCGTGGAGCTGGTGGACGAGAGCCTCTTCGACTGGAACGTGAAGCTGCACCAGGTGGACAAGGACTCGGTGCTGTGGCAGGACATGAAGGAGACCAACACCGAGTTCATCCTGCTCAACCTCACCTTCCCCGACAACTTCCCCTTCTCGCCGCCCTTCATGCGGGTGCTCAGCCCGCGCCTGGAGAACGGCTACGTGCTGGACGGCGGCGCCATCTGCATGGAGCTGCTCACGCCGCGCGGCTGGTCCAGCGCCTACACCGTGGAGGCCGTCATGCGCCAGTTCGCCGCCAGCCTGGTCAAGGGCCAGGTAAGCGGGGAGGAGGCCGGGGGCGCGCGGGGCTGGCCCCTCGGCCCTCTCGCTCCTGGTGCGCGCGGGGCTGTGTCTCTACCCCAGCCTGCCGAGGGGAGACGTTCCCGGGCGCCTCCGCTTCTCTTCCCTGAGCGTTTTCTTCTCTCCCTACTTTTCCATCCCGTCTCTGCGGGTCTCCCGCTTGTTCCCGGTCGGTCCCCATCTCTCCAGGATACGCTCTCTCCCCGTCCGCACGCCCTCCTCTCTTTTCTCCTCCGCTGCTTCTCCCCTCTGGCTCTGCCCCTCTACCCCCTGCCCTGATCTCCTGACCCGCTGTCCCCATGTGCCCCTCCCTTTCCTCCTCCTCCGCCCCCGCCCCAGGCTTCCGCTCTCTCCCCCTCCCCCTCCCTCTCCCGTTGACCCCCTTCTCCTTTTCCTTGGCTTCTCCCCACCTCCTGACCCCACAATCTCCCTGAGGGTGGAACTTCACGTGGACTTAGGAATCTGAGTATACAGCCCAGTTTATTGCCCCCTTCCCTGACACACACGCAAAGTTCCCCCCCAACAACAACTCAGGGGGGCTCTGCAGGTGGGGGGCTCTGCAGAGGGCCTGCTGCCTGCTGGTGTATCTGCTCCCCTGCTCTGATGCCTCCTGACCAGCATGTAGCGCAAAGGTGAAAATTTTGCTCTTGAGAAATTTCACTGGAGAGGCAGAGGTGTGGTTTGAGTGTGACAAGCCCAGATGCCCTCAAGGAAATGCATGGTACCTGACTCCTTCCAGGACCATCACCTCCTGGGCAGTTGTTCAAGGTCTTGGTCTCTCTCAGACCTGTTTCTTCCTTGGGTTCCCCCTGCCCCGGGGGGTTAAATTCATTATCAGAACTAAAGATTTTTAACTAAATACTGAAATCAGGGGCAGGCTTGGTGCCTGAATCTTCTCACCTATTGCACCAGACGGCAGCTTTACCAAAAGAAACCCCAGAGAACTTGAGAGCAGAGAATGAATGAATCTTCTGTAATTTGTCCCCCCCCCCCCCGGCAGCTGCAGGCAGAGGCATGATGGTTTTATCTTCCCACATTATATGTTCCTGATCATGTTCAAGTTGGTTGATGTTTTCCCAAATCGTTATTGAGCATTACTTAATAAAAGTATAATTTTATATGGGTGTCCTTTAGATTTATGAAGAATCCCTGTTTTGTTTAGGAGACCCGGAATGACCTCGATTTGATCTTTCTACAGCTAGCATTTCAGAAGCCATCAGTCCCCTGTCACCTGCCTCTGTCCCTTTCAGGGCAGGATCTTTCACACTAATCAAATAATGCTTGTTCTGCCAATTTCACTAGAGGTGGAGCCCCTGGGATTCCAAGCGAATCGCATTGTGACTCCAGTGGATAAAGGCACTTAATTCTTGACTGAGGTCTGTTGTTACCAAGTACTATCTTGCTAGTCCATCTTTTCTGGGGTTTAGCTTCCGCTTATTTCTTGCGTTCGAAATAAGAGGGACCTGGCGGCTCTAGAAAGGTGAGGTTTAATGCTTTCACATCAGACATTCACTCTGAAGCCTGTGGTTCAGCGCTGGCTCTGATGTGAAGAGCCTGTGATTCGATACAAGCCACGGGGGTGGGAGAGGGTCCCGGTTTATGTTATTATCAGGATTTATACAAATGATGGGGAAAAATATTTTGCAGAAATGCTTCTGTTATTTTTTCTGAAAGCACTGCTCCTCAGAACTCTCTGGAACACTCTCTTACCTTCTTTCATTCTTCACAGAGATGACTTTGCCTTATAATCACAGAATCATAGCATTTAGATTTGGAAGAGATCCTAGAGGTCACCTCAGCCACAGCCTGCATTTTGAAAGATTTAGGAAAGTAAAGATTTCAAATGAGAACTAAGGACTTTTTCTTTTTAGAAGAGATATATGTCAGTAAGTTAAGTTCCATGTTCACATTAATGCTGTGAATGATAGTTCTCTGGGTGCCCCTGCACTTCTGTTAAATTAGGAAGGTCCTTGTGTATATATGTCTTTTCTTTGTAATCCAAATTGAGAGTCTTCATACAGTCAGCAAGTCAGAGACCTTATTGTTGAAAGTAATTATCAGTATTTTTCTTTATTAATTTCAAAATCTTACTTAGTTGAACTCAGGGCCCTCCATCTAGCATATTGTGTTATATCATCTATTCTAAAGTCTAGTTATGAAATGTCTGAAAGGAAGGTGAGCACGCAGCAATTTATAAAAATACCAATTCAATTTCTTTGCACTTTTCATGCTGACTTCAACATCCAAAAGAGAGTTGTGTAGGATATACACAAACAACTCGAAATGCAGTGTAAGAACAGGAGGAATGAGTGTTCATCAGTGTTTCAGGATTCTGTGCAGGAAAGGATCCTAAGAGTGTCTCAGGGCCCTCAGCGTTATGGTGGCTTTCCTGCTTTTGTAAATTTCCTACCTCCAGGTTGTTCATTGCACTTACTGTAGTTACCGAATTATTTCCGTAGTTAAAGGTAGTTAAAGGACTTTGGGAAAGCAATCAAAATGCCTGATTAGGTATTCAAAGAGAACAAGAGTGCTACCAAACCAATAATTACTTTAAAAGGCAGAACGGTTCCATTCTAGTTACATTCCTCCATCTGTTGGCACTTTCGTTTTTCTTAAGCAATGCAATTAGAAACGGCTCATTTTCCTCTTTCATAACCACTAAGCTTAACTTTCTGAATTGGGGATGTCCTAAGTTGATTTTGTTTCTCTACCTTTAGAGAAATCTTAAATACTTTTAAGGGTTTCATTGGTAAGAAAAGATCTGTTTAACCATTTTGTGTATAGTATTAATGTTTGCGTTTATCTCACGGTGTGACAGATTCAGTCATTTCACGAGATCTTTACCTGATTCTTGGGGCCCGTGTTATCAAAATCTCTCGTGTGCTACCTTATGGATTGTGGTTGTTTTAAATTAACTTAAAAATTTCTTGTATGATATATTCTATGTAGAGATAATGACATACATACCTTGCCTATTTGTTTATTACCGAAGACTCTTTTGACTACAAAGAAACATTTTAGGTAACTCTTGGTTCCTGCAATTAAATGAAAAATCCCCGTACCTGGGAGGGTCCTGCCCAGGCCGGGCGTTCACTGGCGTGTGTACCAGGTCTCTCACCTGGGATGATTGATGATGCGACAGAGACCCTCTCCTTGCAGCTGTGTGAGCAGAAGGCACCCAAAAGTAGCTTGAGGGCGCACTAACTCAGGGTTCTACTTTCACGTCAGTTCGCCTCCTGAGTGTCCCCTTTTTAATTAGTTAGACATCGCCAGGGGCAGGGAACCAGGTGGCACTTGGAAGACAGTTCCGTACTCCTCCTCTGTCCGCTTAGTGCCAACCATGCGCCTCAACCCGGCATGAGGACGATGTGGCGGTCACAGCAGCGGCATTTACTGTTTGCTCCATGCCAAGCTCCGGGCCAGCGAAGCACTTAGGGTGTTAACCTTACCTGATCCTACTGTTTCCGTGGCCACCGTACAGGTGAGGAAACCTCAGCTCCACACGGTCAGGTGAAATGAATGCAGCCTCGTGTTCTAACACTAGCCATGAGTGCGAGGCTCTGAATACCAGTCCACATGAGTAAAAGTCAGCGACGGCGGAGTCACACCCAGGCCACCTGAGCCCCTGGCCGTCTCCAGCCAGTGGTTGGCGGTGACCGGTGTGATCATCATTTGAGTCCACAGAGGACAGGTACACAGTCAGCTGTCAGCAGAAGAATGAAAACAACAGGACTGAACCACCTTCAGTTCTTAGTGTTTGAATTAAAAATTGCTAAGTGATTCTGGAACGTGTTTCCTGACATCACTAGTTTCTGGAATTTTTGAACACAGGAAACTGGCGGATGTCGCCACGTGTCAGTGTGTGATGAAGGAGTAACAGGCTCTGCAGCTCAGCTCTGTTTGATGATAAAGTGCATCTCTGAGGTCGACTTTAGGGCTTAAAGTGTTTTGCACCGTGGGTGTCACTGAGAATCTTGCACACGGGTGCACACACACACACACACACACACACACAGAGCCTGTCTTCAGAACCTCTTCCAAAGTACTAGGCCTGGAAATAGCTTTTTACTTATGGCTACACAATCTCCAGGTCTTATCAGAAAAAAGTAACGAAGATAAACAGCGTTGTGGGTTCCTCAAGTTTATTGGCTTCTGAACTATTATAAGTCACACAACATTTTTGAAAGCCCTGTGTGAGGGTGCTAGGGCTACTTTCACAAAGTCCCACAGACTGGCGGGCTTCAGCAACAGACATTTACTTCTCACAGTTCCAGAGGCCAGAAGTCTGAGCTCGAGGTGAGAGCGGGGTTGGGCCCTTCCGAGGCTGTGCAGAGCATGAGCTCCAGGCCTCTGTCCTTGGCTTGCAGATGGCCATCTTCTCCCTGTGTCCTCATGTGGTCTTCCCTCTGTGGCTGTCTGTGTCCTAATCTCCCCTCTGGTGAGGACACCAGTCGCATTGGAATTGGGCTCCATCCTAATGACCCCAGTTTAACATGGTCACCTCTGCAAAGACCCTGTCTCCAAATCCAGTCACGTTCTGAGGTGCTTGGGAACAGGACTCCAACATATCAATTTTTTTTTTTTTTTGCGGTACGCAGGCCTCTCACTGTTGTGGCCTCTCCCATTGCGGAGCACAGGCTACAGACACGCAGGCTCAGCGGCCATGGCTCACGGGCCCAGCCGCTCCGCGGCATGTGGGACCTTCCCAGACCGGGGCACGAACCCGCATCCCCTGCATCGGCAGGCGGACGTTCAACCACTGCGCCACCAGGGAAGCCCCATATCAATTTTGAGAGATCACAGTGAAGCCTATAACAAGCCCAAACAGGAATTTCTTAACCAATTCAACCTCTCATTTCTCTAGAGGCTATTGCTGGTTTGCAAAGTAACATAAATGATGGTCATCTGTGTGAACACAGGACCACACTGAGGAGGGCCTACTTGGAACACAGAGGTGGTGGCCGCTTTAAAGGGAAGCTGGGAGAACCTAGCGTGTGAACAGTGACAGCCAGGGGGTGGGTCCTGCCGTGTGACTCACCGAGGAGAGTGGATTTGTGGAGGAGTCTTATGAGTCACCGTGTCGTTGTGTCCTGTGCCCATGTGTAGACGACGGAGGTCATTACCACCCAGGATGACTCTGCAGCTTGAGGTCTCCATGTACTCGACTGTTCGGAGAAAAAAATAGCTTGTTCTGGTATCAACTAGGACGAGCAGGAGGATGCAGACAGGACTCTGCACCCTAAAAATAGTGCTGCGCCAACTTGGCAAGCTCCCACGTGCCCGCTCGCTGGCGAGCCTGCTTATCCCGGGGCTGACGGTGCAGTTAATAATAGTAGCGGCTTACTTTACCCAGAGTTGTAAACTTTTGAGAATCTAAAGTTGCAAAAAGAGGATGCAAATGCATTTCTGTTTACTTTTCTGATTTACAGTAAAGGGTGTGAGAGGATTGTTTTCCTTTTTAAGGGTCAGGAGAGTTTGGGGGTGTTGTTTGTTTGTTTAATGGAAAGTGCCAACATGAACACTAAGTTGAAGTTTGTTTTAACCCAGAATCCTGCCCTTTCTCATCCTCACGAAGAGGTGTGTGTGAGTCCCGGTTTAGAAGGAAGGCAGCCTCAGTGGTACCACTCTGGGGACAGCTAAGGGACCAGCCAAATGGCTTTCATGCAGCCTCAGTGGTACCACTCTGGGGACAGCTAAGGGACCAGCCAAATGGCTGTCATGCAGCCTCAGTGGTACCACTCTGGGGACAGCTAAGGGACCAGCCAAATGGCTTTCATGCAGCCTCAGTGGTACCACTCTGGGGACAGCTAAGGGACCAGCCAAATGGCTTGCATGCAGCCTCAGTGTTACCACTCTGGGGACAGCTAAGGAACCAGCCAAATGGCTTTCATGGTTTTTTTTTTTAAGCAGCCACTAATAGTGGGTTCTTTGAGCCACATTTCAAATCTCCTGAATCCTATATTTTTGCTGTGTTGATAGGGTCGTGGGGAGATGAGGCAGAGGATGGGGACTGGGTAACTCCTTTCCTCTCTTTCCTTTACTTACGGCTACACAATGGCTGGTGGTCCTCAGCCCCAGGTTAATTAGATGCTTCCGGGAACCTTTAAATTATTCCAATGCCAGGCCCTTTCCTCAAAGATTCATACTTCTTGAGGCTAAGATGAGGCCCTGGTAGAGGCCTGTTGGAAAATCTCCTACGTTGATTCTAATGGACAAACCAGGGTTGGAAAAACCACCCTGGACCAGAATTACTCATCACGTCTACCATCTTCGGTACATCCTCCCACCAACAGCCAGAACAGGGAGCTTCAGGTGGTGGTGGATGTAATGAACCCCTTACCTTGCCCCCTCCCACCTTGATTGGACTCACTGTCCTGTGTCCACCCCGACTAGCCCTCTGGAAGCCCTACTTTTGTAGAGGAGGTCATCATACAACCCAGTCCTTCCTCCCTGGACCAAGAGGGAGTGTAAACCCTGAAAAAGGAAATGTGCTCAAGAGAGTTCCTCACGCCCGGATCAGACACAGTTGTGAGGGCTTAGGTGCACGGACCACCCAGAACTGTGGATAATTAGCTAGTCACACAGCACAGGTACTGAGTGTCCACTCTGTCAGGCACACACTGGGCACATGTTGGTGAATCAGATTCATGGAAAGTGCCAGCCACGGAGAACTGGCTGTCTAGTGGGGATAAAGTGAAACCCACTCACATTTGTCTGTGATGTACCAGGGAGCTCCGCAGTTATCGCTTGCTTAGTATTTGGGTGAGTGCCCAGTCACTGGTGCAAGTGGACTGGACACCTGGCAGTGGCCTGTGGGTGCGCCAGGGACTTGAGAGAGATGGGGTCCTGGGCTCAGCAGGGTCTTCAAAACTTCTGGGTGACGTTCCCAGAAGGAATGCTCATGGCAGGAATGCTCATTGTTACGTGATTGTAACACTGAGGGTTAACCTGTTTCTCTGAGCATAGTTTCACTGCTCATAAATGGGAGGATGAGGCATTTCCCAAAACAGACAAAGGAGTCATTGTAATGGCAGAAGTATTTCCAATAACATCTACGCTTTCCTACCCAAGGAGTCAGCAAACTGAGATGAGGTTTAATTGTTTAATTCCCCATCGTCACACACTTCATTCCGGACCCGTTTGCTGAGGGTCTACCATGACTTGGGCACTGAACACGCATGGTCTTCAGCATTCCCGTGGCGACCTTCCCCCATCCTGTGGTCACCCCTGGTCCTCTCCGCTAAGGGCAGGAGGACCAAGGCCCCCAGATCGAGAACCTCTGGGGAGGAAGCGGAATTGGGACCAACCAGGTGGCAAAGGCTTGGGAGAGGAGGGCGGGGCGGGAGCGGGGAGCCGGGAGGAGCGGCCGGAAGGTGCCCTTCCCCACCCGGCAGGCCTAGGTGTGGTCAGGCAGCAGACTAACCGGGCCTCCTCGTTCACGTTCCCAAGCGTGGCTTTTCCTCTCCTGCCTGCCCTCCTGCCTCCTTAGAAGCTCGTCATCCCTGCTTGGATTCCTGTGACGCCCCTGCCCAACCTCTCCGTCCCTGTCCATCCTCCCTGCTGACACCTTCCTGGGTCCTCTAAGACGCACACCTGGCTTTCTCACACCCTTGGTTATGACGGGGACGGAATACATCCAAGCGCCCAATCGCTGCCCAGCCTGGGTGCAGCTCTTCCACCTTCCACAGCCCCCAGGAAGCCCTTCTCCCACCAGCCCCTCCAGCCAGGGCACACCAGCAGGTCTCCACGTTTGCTGAGCTCACAGGTCCGCCCCCATCGGGAAAGCACCCCCTCATGCGTCAGTCGAGCCCTGCCATCCCTCAGAGCCCTGCCGAGACGTCTTAACTCCTGCAGAGGCCCCGCAATCACTCCTCCAGTAAGGGCATCGGCTCCCTCCTCCAAACCTCTGCGTTGTCTGGAAGGTGTTCATTTCTCCTCTCATCCTGCTAGACTGCGTGTACCTATTTACAGCTCTGTTTCCCCTTCCCCTCGCCCAATGCCCAATACATTGTATGTGCAGAATAAATGTGTCCACCGTGCAACTTGCTCCACTGCACACACACCCCATCCCCTCCTCTCGTCCCCGTTTGGAATACGGTAAGATTGTGAACTTACCAGGTGCTTACCGTGGGCCAGCTGCTTGCAAAACGCTTTAGTGGGTCATGTGATTAAATGCTTTCGACAGCCTATGGGGTGAATGCTGTTGTTATTCCCATTTTACAGAGGAGGAAACCAAGGCTCGCTTAGCCTGGGGAAGGCAGAGCCCTGCAAATCTGCGGGTTAGGGTCTTCGGGAAGCCCCTTCCTCCAGTGAATGCCTGAAACTAACACAGACGAGCTGCCCACGGTGGCTACTGTGATCCCTCCCCTCACAGGACTGCTTGTTTTTCCTTTGATCACCTTTATAATGTATCCTATGAAGTATCATAATCTTAGAGAGATCATGAAAAACAGTTTCTCTAACTGTAGGATCAACCAGTAAAATTACATAAAGCTTAAAGGAGGTTGGCTTAATTCATGTCTAAAACTAATCTAATAAAAAGTGACTTTGAATTCTGCTGGATTGAATTACAGTGATTTCTGTCTTAGTAATTTTATTTAAAAGGGGATCCCGGCATCTGCCTTTTCATAGACAAGAGAGATGGATGCCTCTTGGTTATTCTCACAGATCCGAGAATAATTCCTGCCACCTCTGACCCCAAAGGCCACCCTCAGCATCTGGGGACATCTGAAGACCCCTCCTCAGAATAATGCTTTTAAACGCACAAAATAAAATTCATAGGCTTTCAAAGGAAAACAATCATACTTAGAAATAGTTATTGCTATTTTTAAAAAGTGATGAACTAAAATATGAAATTAAGAAGCATGTCTTTATTAACACATTTAATATCAAGGTCTAGTTACTGTCCTAACTGGACATAGCAAGGAGAACTGATGACATTTCAAGTTGTCTACAACAACTGTCATATGATTTTTAAATGTCTGGGGTTTCTGTTGGTGACAAAATCAAGGCAATGCTATATTTCTGCTTTGTTACTTCCAATCACAGTTAAACGAAGTGCTGGACTACAGTTAGACTTAATGAAAATAAAGACTTTTTTTTCCATCTAAGTTTGTGTTCCCTGGGGATGCATGGCCCCAAGAACCCCAAGGTGGTAGATGGCTCCAGGTGTTGACAGCTGTCTTGGGAAAGAACTTAAAGTTTATCATGCAGCTCATGGCCAGAACCTCTGGGAATGAGGTTTAGGAGCCCAACATATAGCTCAGTCCTACCGTGACCTTGTTGGGTGGGTGCCCCCCTCGAGCAGGGGCCGGGCTCTAGTACCCCCCCCCCCAGCCTGCTTCCCTGCTGGGCAGGTGGCCACCTCCCTGAGCCTCAGGTGCCTCATCTGAAGATGAGGAGCGTAAACCCACTTCACAGATGTGTCGTGATGCTCAGAGGAAATGATGTGAGCAGGTGCATTGCACAGAGGAGGTGATCAATAGATGTTCTTCCTTTTTATAAAAGTAGAATTTTATTGAAATCAATACATAAGAAAAGTATGACCAAAGACTCAGACTTGGGTTTACATTCAACATTCATTACATGAAGGGTTCTGCTTTCATAACTATTAGTATATCAGAGCAATATTGACATCCAGTTGGCTCAAAATATTTTTGTACTTGACCAGAATTTTATAAATATTCACAAAAATCACACGGTAGCCTCCACTTCGCCCTCTCAGAACTGCCACCTCTCCTTGTGGACTCTTGTCATCACCTCTGTGGACTGTCCATCCTCAAGTCATTTTGCACCATCAGGTGTCAATTTCAGATAGTAACCACGATCATGTTATCCACCAAGCACAGATTTGAGAGCTTTTTTTTTTTTTTTTTTTTTTTTTTTTTTTTTTTTTTTTTTTTGCGGTACGCAGGTCTCTCACTGTTGTGGCCTCTCCCGTTGTGGAGCACAGGCTCCAGACACGCAGGCTCAGCGACCATGGCTCACGGGCCCAGCCACTCCGCGGCATGTGGGATCTTCCTGGACGGGGGCACAAACCCACGTCCCCTGCATCGGCAGGCGGGCTCTCAACCATTGTGCCACCAGGGAAGCCCTGAGAGCTGTGTTTTCACCTCTGCAGCCTTGCTCTCTAAGAATCCTATTTGTTAGCAGTATCTTTAAATTAGCTTCATTTTTTGCTGCTGCTAAGTTAGAAAATTACGTAGAAGAATATAATTATTTCAAACACTTACCTTTATCACCTCTCAATGCACACATTGATACTGTTCCATACTGTTAAGATTCTTTCTTTATTACAGAACACGATGTTCACTTGAAAACTTTTGAGCTACCATTTTGTTTCAAGATGAAAAGCCGGTTCAGAAATCAAATGTAATTTTTTTTTCAAATGCTGTGGATTCCATCAGTTATCACAGCTCACACAGAATGAACACAAATTGCCTCAGTACAACTGAAAGAGAATTTCACTGAGTCAGTGATCCTTTGCCTGACTGATACCTTTAGGAAAGGCTTTTTTCTGTAATGAAATTCAAGAGAAATCTAGTTGAAATGTTTGACCTACATAAGTATATATGATATTATGACAATTGGAGGCTAATCAACAAAGAACACCAATCTTCTCTTATTGCTTAGCAGTTAAGGCCCTGAGCATCTAGGGTAAGTCTTCCTGCACTTGGTAGGAAAGTGACTAGATGTCTTCAGGGTTCTTTTCAAGTCTTAAGACTTAGGTGAATGGAGCCAGCATTCTCACAAGGAGCGGGAACAGTATACGGTTCATTGGTCCTCCAGGATTTTTATGCTGTTTCTGTTGTACGCTCACTGATTTCCCCATAGTTTAGCAATATTGAAGCCTGAAATGTGACCTCTGAGATCACTAGACATGAAGCATCCTCCCATCCCCCGGGGTTCTCAGCCTGCAGTGTGTATCATTCTGAGAAGGGGTGTTATCTTCTGCCTGGAAGCAGAGTCTGTAACAATATCTAAGTCAGTGCGTGGGCCTGGGTGCTGTTGCCATACCTACCACGTTAGGTTGGTAAAGTTTGCAGCATCATAGTTAGCAAATAGAAACGGTTCTACCCAGCACTGCTCAGATTGTTTTTTTCACATTTATGTATGTCTCTTTTTCCCACCTGTAAACTAATTATTTGGCTGTCATCAAATCTTTTCACTGAGATCATTTCAGTCGCCCTACCCTAAGAAAAACATCCAAGGCCCTCAATCTGCAGCTTGGCCCCGACCATATACCACTTAGAGTCTCAGAGGCTGGCTGGTCTCCCCATTCAGATAAGGATGCACCCAGCAGCTGTTGGTCCACACCTGATTTGATTGCCTCTGGGGCCAGGATGCTGCACAAGAAGAGGTGACCCTTGTTTAACCCTTTCAGGCCATTTGAAGAAAGGATAGATGGTCTCACGCCATCTCTGTGGCCAGAAGACCCCCGGAGACTTCAGAACTGGGTCTTGGTCAGTACCCAACCCAGAAGGACACCCATGGCCCAGAACCCTAAACCCAAATGTGGGAGGAGATGGATGAAGGATGCAGCCAATGGCAGGATGTAAGAGGCATGGGTCTGCGTGGAGGAAGGATGGGGGTGCTGCCAGCAGGTGCTGAATGGGTGTCTGTGATGGAGGTGGGCAAAACAGACCCCCATCCTGGGGCAATACTTGCATCCACTGTTGCTGCTTACAACGCACTTTACTTGTGTGGTTTCCTGGAGGTCCGAGACAAGGGGGGAGTCCAGCTTGGGAGCAGGGCAAGCTGGCAGCCTGGAGGCTACAGCAAGTGCCTGTTTTCTTGAGTTCCCAAGGGCAACGTGATTGAACCAGACCATTATTCCTCAAATAGGAACTAGGGGCTTAGTGAGTATTTCCAAGGGGCATCTTCTCTCTCTGTTGTCTCATTCTGTAGCATCATTAAGTAGAAGTTGTCAAATAGTCAAGTCTGAAGGACCACTAACTAGAAAGAAGACGGTCCACCCTGAAGGGCTGGACAGATGAGCTTGTTACAGAACTCGGGGAGGTAAGAGAATGCCCTTGCTCGTGTGCATTCACGACAGAACGAGCCTCGTCCAAAATTCCTGGGGACAGTCCCCATAGAGTCAATGAAAACTTACACACTGTGCCATTAAATTAAGTTGCCCCCAAAGGCTGAGGGAAATGTTAAGATTTCTGCTGCAAGGAAATGCTTCTGACATGTCTGCCTTCGAAACCTATGGTGAATTTTGTAATTTGTTTGGTCTTTAGGACAATGCAGTGATACTAGCTAGTCTTATAAGTCAAGCATAGTTTGAGTGAGTGATAGAAAGAAGGGAGAGTTTTTCATAAATAATCTTACTTTTCAGACATATGAATGTCTAAATCATCCATTTATTTGCTACTTAGTATCTTCCTTTCCTTTTCATGTTATTTTCTTTTCATAATTACAGTGAATATTGGTGCATTGTACCCCATCTTTATTTTCTTCATTTCTTGCCAGTCTCATTTAGCCCACTACTTTCTGCTACACTTCTAAGTCAGTAAGTCACAATATTTACAGATCGGTAGCATTTTAGAAAAAATTTTCAGAATGTTCTAGAAGGTTTTACTCTGAGGTTGGGTGAGTGAATCCTTTAAAATGTATTTCTTGCAAACCTTGACCATGTACCATGTGTTAAATTTATAATACAGTGATGCCAGTATTTTTTTTTTACTTAAACAATAAGACTTTTACTTATTACGAACCAGAGCCATGTGCAGCAGAGAGTCTGGGGAAAGAATATGGGTTTAGTAGTGACTGGAAGGGAAAAGAAAGCCATCAGTGAAGAGGAGGGTAGTGTTTCCTCTATGCTGGGCCTCGGGTGAGGTGGCCCTCCATTTCTCTGCACTGGCGTAGACTGCAAAATTGTAGGCCTGCAGTGTGGCCATTACCTGCTCCCACACTGCCCAGCCCTCAAGCCATGGTCAGGCCGTAGAGACTAGGTGCCAGGCCTTGATCCAAAGATCTCCCCAAACCCAGTTAGGCTTAGCATTTGTGCTATGATTTTATACTGAATTTTTGTTCCAGAATATGCTAAGGTTTTTTTTAAAAAAAAACAAATTTGTGGAATCTTGGGATTAAGCAGAGCTGGGGAAGCACATAATCCCAGATTTCAGTGATGCTTATTGAGCTGTGATAACATTGGCATTTCCTTGCCATGCAAAGCAAATTCTGTCCCCAGTATAACATGGTTTAAAATTCCGTGCTAGGAACACCGAAGCTACAAGAGATTTGAAATCCTGCACCACGCAAAATTCCAAAGTCAAGGTGGTGAATTGTCTCATCAATGAAAAAGAAATGGGAAATAGCCCCAGTCAGTTCCAGTAGAACTGTTTAGCACACAGATTCTCCGTTTGTTTGTTCGTCTGTGAGGTTCTGAAGTCCTTTATCAGAAGTAGCTGATTTCACTCTCTCATACGTGAGGGTTCTTGTCCACTTCTGGCTGCTTTTCTCAGTTACAGCTGGACTGGACTGGTTATGTGGCGGTCAGAGAGAAAACGAACTCCTACCAGCCCTCCCTGGGGCTCAGCGGGTCTGGGGTCTGGGAAGGCCACCTTTGCAGGGCTGCACAGCCCTGCCCCGAGTGTGCACACAAGCCTCCGGTCACAGCCAGTGGGACGCTACCACCTCCCCAGGAGGAGCATCTCCCCACAGCGGGAGTAACTCCCCATGGGGGCAACAGTTCCCTGTAGATGGAGCACCTCTCCTGGGGCGTGGGGGGGAGCAATTTGGTGGGGCTCCCAGGGGGGGTGTGGGATCCAAGGGGACTAGCCCAGCCCTTGACCCTAGTAGGCAGTCCACAGCTGTTGTAGAATGAAGTTGAGTTGATGACCTTCAGGTACCGCAAGGCCATGAATCATCAAAGAAAGATTAAGGGTGATGAGTGCCCTGTAATTGCAGTGTCGGGAAAATGGACATTTTTAGCAACAGACACTCAGTCAAGATGGTGTCTTCTGGTTGATGCTAAGTACCAAAATAATTTTACCCTCTGCACTGTGTCCATCCCATGTGATTTAAATTTTTTGTTTTTCTCTAAACACTGAATTGATTGATCCTGGTGTCTTAGTGAGAATTCATTTTATGAGGTTTTGTTTTTGGTCATGTGCCCTTGAAATGTCATCATTCTATTTGCCAGAAACACACCAGGTGGACACTGGATGGAGGCTGGTATTTAGGGTCCAAGAGACAGTGGGTGAGGGTTCCTGCCCACTGTCCTCAGATGATCAGTCCACACCTAGGGCTCCGTGATTATTATGTCAAGCAATTTTAATATGAAAGAGCTTCCCTGTAACCATCTCTTTTGTTTCTCTGTGGTCTGACCCTGATTGGAGGTTTCCGTGTTGCCACATAACTTCATTCTCTCCTCTCTCCCTTCCTCTCTCCCTCCTTCCATTCAGCTTATCGGAGCCTGTGATGGCCTCTATTATTATTGGAGGGCTCACACCTAGTCAGGGTGGCTAAACAACAGACATTTATTTCTCACAGTCCTGGAGGCTGGAAGTCTAAGATCCAGGTGTCGGCAGGGTGGGTGTCCTCTGAGGCCTCTCTCCTCGGTGTGTGGATGGCCGTTTCCTCCCTGTGTCCTCACGTGGTCGTCCCTCTGTGTGTGTCTGTGTCCTAATCTCCTCTTCTTACAAGGACACCAGTCAGGCTGGATCGGGGCCCCCTCTACTGACCTCATTTTACCTTAATTACCTCTGTATAGACCCTGTCTCCAAACAGTCACATTCTGAGGGGTTAGGGCTTCAACATACAAATACTGGGGGACACCATTAAACCCATAACAGGTTCTTCCTTTCAAAGCGTGTAAGTTTTAGCCACTTGTTTTCCTCTCCTGACATTGGTCTCCGATTTCACATCTTCCCGTCGCTGTCCCAGGATCTGGCTACGTCCAGGCCCCTTGACTGAGTGACCAGACGTTTCTCATCTAAGCAGCTCCTGCCACATCCACACGTTCCTCCTCATCACTGTCAGGTTTCCCACATCTCTCAGTTTTTCCTGGCATTTTCAGAATCTTCCTTTTCTACTTTTCCCCAAAGACGGCGACTGCCTTTGCTTTTTCACGCTTTCCTTTTCTTCTTCACCTGAAGGATTTCTTCTGGCTCTGTTTGCTGTGGGCTTCTCCCCCTACTTTTATTAGAGCCAGTGATCAGGGGCTCCCCGTCCTCTCTGGCGCCCACCCCCAGCTCCCCCTTTATCCCTGCATGCCTTGTGAGTTTTGCTCCACTCTTCCACGTCACAGCTCCTGTAAATCTCCCCGTTCCTGCTCCCACGCTGCTTCTCCCATTTTTCCGCGGTTGACCGGAGCGTTCTTTTCTCTCCGTTGTTTCCAGCCGTCACTGTCTCCCGCATCCGCGTCCACACGGGAGCGGCCGCCCATCCTCTTGCCTCTCTCTGGTTCAGTGTTCCCTCTCCTGTGCTTCACCAGGGTTCTGTGCCTTCTTCTCCTCCCGGTCATCTCAGCCCTGGGGGCAGGCGGCTGAGGAAAGGGCTGTTCTGCTCTGTGCATTTTCCTGGGGGCCTGCAGCCAAAAAGAGGACTCTGGGCAAAGCCACGTTGCAGAGGGGATGGTGTCAGGCAGGCAGTGTAGACATGCCGGGTGGACCAAAAGGGAGAGATGCTGATTGGTTGATGAGTATTTCAGACGACGGCTTGGGATTCAGTGATCCTGGAAGGCCGCACTAATGGACCAGCTGAGGTCAAAATTATAGTGAATATGGTTTAATGCAATTGATTTTTATGCTGATACATCCAAGTTGATGCATGTTTTTAATCAAAAGTGATTTTTATCATTTTAGATGTCTTTAGGTGTAGGACGCTTTCTGAAAGCCCTCATTTCCATTCTTATGGTAATTTTATTCATTCAATTAAGTTATGTGAGAAAACAATTCTTCACTGGTAAATTTATTGATCATGTCTGAAACAAGCACTTAAGAGTTTGAGGGATACATCAGATCGCAAGGCTTATCAGGAAGAACCATTTTATTCAGCCATTTGCACTGTGCGTGCATTCTTGTTTTATTGAGAAGTAGAGGAATTCATTTAAATATCCCACAATACCTCCACCAGCCTGAGAACAGGCTAGGACAGCCCTTCGTGATGATTCCCGGCAGAGGCCAACGTGATTCATACACACAGCCATCCCCGTCTCCTTCCAACGTCCTTGAACTCCTCTTGTTCAGCTCCGGTCCACCTAAACCATCCCTCCTATCTCTGGTCCTCTTGGAACCTGGAATTCTGTAGAGCAAGACAGGCTTGGTTTTATCACCAGCCTTGACAGAGGACAGTAACACTGAGCCCTTCCTGCGTCTCTTCAATCACAATTATGTTATTTCTGTGGGTCCAGACGAAATGCTTTGCAGATGACCCTCAGCATCTTTGTCACGATTGATTGCCAAGGCCAACTGACCCCAGATGTTACTTGAGTGGAGGGGTTCTTCCATAAACCTCACAAATATCAGAGTCTAACAAAATGTCATAAGACTGAGCGTTAATACATATCATCCAAGGTTTCTTATAAAATAAAAATGCATGTTTAAAGTTTTGAGGTAATTTTCTTATTCAAACAGCATACACTTAGAGGTTTCATTTTAATTTCAGGATGATATCACTGACTTTCACAGGATCATAATTAAAATGATCTGTGGGGTTTTTTTCTTCCACTAAATGCATTTAACCACAAAAAGCCAATTAAATGAGAAATAACAAATGGGTTTTCTCTGTTGCTACTGACTTTCATCTTCCCCCGTGATGATAATGATTTATTAGAGAATAGATGGCTCTAATTCGGTTCAATGTAACAACAGTTATTGAGTTGGAATCAAATGCCCTTCTGCGATGAAAGTGAGACCAGGGGATGTTTTATTTTTTTAGTCTTTATTTTATTTTATTTTTAATTGACTTTATTGAAGTACAGTTGATTTACAGTGCTGTGTTAGTTTCTGCTGTACAGCAAAGTGATTCAGTTCTGTATATGTATATATATACATATATATGTATATATATATATATATATATATATGTATATATATTCTTTTTTATATTCTTTTCCACTGCGGTTTATCATAGGATATTGAATACAGTTCCTTGTGCTCTACAGTAAGACCCTGTTGCTTATCCATCCTGTATATAATAGTTTGCATCTGCTGACCCCAAACTCCCATTCCATCCCTCCCCTGTAAAGAACAGACCACAAGTCTGTTCTTTATGTCTGAGAGTCTGTTTCTGTTTTTTTTTTTTTTTTTTTTCTGTTTCTGTTTTGTACATAAGTTTATTTGTGTCGTATTTTAGATCCCACATATAAGTGACATCATATGATATTTCTTTTTCTCTGTCTGACTTACTTCACTTAGTATGATCATCTCTAGGTCCATCCATGTTGCTGCAAATGGCATTATTGCATTCTTTTCAATGGCTGAGTAATATTCCATTGTGTATATACCACATCTTCTTTATCCATTCATTTGTCAAAGAACACTTAGGTTGCTTCCATATCTTGGCTATTATAAATAGTGCTTCCATAAACATAGGGGTGCATGTATCCTTTCAAATTAGAATTTTCATCTTCTCCAGATATATGCCCAGGAGTGGGATTGCCGGGTCATATGGTAGCTTTATTTCTAGTTGTTTTGTTTGTTTGTTTGTTTGTTTTGCGGTATGCGGGCCTCTCACTGTTGTGGCCTCTCCCGTTGTGGAGCACAGGCTCCGGACGCACAGGCTCAGTGGCCATGGCTCACGGGCCTAGCAGCTCTGCTGCATGTGGGATCTTCCCGGACCAGCGCACGAACCCGTGTCCCCTGCATCGGCAGGCAGACTCTCAACCACTGCGCCACCAGGGAAGCCCCTATTTCTAGTATTTTGAGGAAGCTCCACACTGTTCTCCATAGTGGCTGCACCAATTTGCATTCCCACCAACAGTGTAGGAGTGTTCCTTTTTCCAGGAGACATTTTATGATAGAGACTCAGGTAAGAGCCCACATTGGTCCATGGCCATCACAGGCCAACAACGCCAAGGGGAGCCAAGGTGCAGGTGTGTGTCTGTGCACCAGCGCTGAGTCCAGAGGCTCGAAGATCCTTAGAAGGAAGCACATGGTGTAATGCCTTTGTCCCCTAAATGCAAGATGGTCCCCCAGAGGACTGTCCTTCCCAGAGGGCAGTCCGGGAGTGGCCTGTGTCCACCCGAGGCAGGGATTGTGATGAGGTGGTTATAAGATGCTATTACAGCTCTATCATCATCATCATCATTAATTTTTTCAATTCTTACCATGACTACTAGGGGCGCAGGATTTCCTGAAGGGGCTACGAAATGCATAGATTTTGTGGCAATGTATAAAATGTTAATGTTGTATGTTATTCTGTTTAATGTGTAAAATTCTTGAGTTTTTTCTGATTATAGAAAGTAGTACATGCTTATTGTACAAAATTCATGCAGTAGCAGAAAGTACAAAATAGAGAATGAAGAGATCCGGAATTCCACCTGCCAGAAATAATAATTTTTTACACACACGCACACCACACATACAATTACACCAGTGTAACAACGTAAACAGTAATGGAATTATGCTCTGCGTTATGGTCTGAAGTTTGCACATCTTTTCTCGCCAGTGCACTGTGGATGTCTGAATATTAGGTCAGCTAATCTAGATCGAGGTCACTCTAAAAAGTCATGGAGGACTTCCCTGGTGGCGCAGTGGTTAAGCATCCGCCTGACAATGCAGGGGACATGGGTTCATGCCCCAGTCCAGGAAGATCCCACATGCTGCAGAGCAACTAAGCCCGTGAGCCACAACTACTGAGCCTGCACCCTAGAGCCCGTGAGCCACAACTACTGAGCCCACGCACCACAACTACTGAAGCCCGAGTGCCTAGACCCCATGCTCCACAACAAGAGAAGCCACTGCAATGAGAAGCCCGTGCACCGCAACAAAGAGTAGCGCCCGCTCGCTGCAACTAGAGAAAGTGCATGCACAGCAACAAAGACCCAATGCAGCCAAAAATAAATAACTATAATAAATAAATAAAAGGCCACCGAGCACCCTGGGTGTGGAATCGTGCGTTCCTGATCTGTCCTCTGGGCAGCCTTCCCTCTTAGCTTTCCTGTACATCACAGTCCCTCACTTGCGCTTCTGTTACCATGAAAGACACTCCCAGAAGTGGGTCACTGGATCAGAGGGTGTGAACGCTCACATATGGATGGGAGAATGTGATCAGATTGCCTGTCACCAAGGTTATGCCAGGTTACATCCCATCAACAGCATGAACGAGAAGCCTCCCCTCACCCCAGTAACTGTTATTCCAGTCGTACTTCCTAATCTCATTGACGAAACAGATCTTTTATTTTCTTAAACTCTACACTTAACTGCCTCCCTATTTGTTTATTTATTTAATCTGTGGGTTTGTGTTTCTTAAAATTGAAGTATAGTTGATTTACAATGTTGTGTTAGTTTCAGGTGTACAGCACAGTGGTTCAGTTATGTGTGTGCGTATATATATATATATATATATATATGTGTGTGTGTATATATATATACATTCTTTTTCAGATTCTTTTCCCTTATAGGTTCTTAAAAAATATTGAGTATGGTCCCCTGTGCTATACAGTAGGTATATAGAAGTGTGTATATGTTAATCCCAAATTCCTAATTTATCCCTCCCCGCCTTTCCCCTTTGGTAACCATAAGTTTGTTTTCTATGTCTGTGGGTCAATTTCTGTTTTGTAAATAAGTTCATTTGTATTTTCTTTTTAGATTCCACATGTAAGTGATGTCATATGATATTTCTCTGTCTGGCTTACTTCACTTAGTATGATAATCTCTATGTCCATCCATGTTTCTGCAAAAACAGATCTTTTTTTTTTTTTTTTTTTTTTGGCGGTACGCAGGCCTCTAACTGTTGTGGCCTCTCCCGTTGTGGAGCACAGGCTCTGGATGTGCAGACTCAGTGGCCATGGCTCACGGGCCTAGCCGCTCCGCAGCATGTGGGATCTTCCCGGACCGGGGCACAAACCCATGTTCCCTGCATCGGCAGGCGGACTCTCAACCACTGCGCCACCAGGGAAGCCCCAGATCTTTTTTTTTTTTTTTTTTTTTTTTTTTGTGGTACGCGGGCCTCTCACTGTTGTGGCCTCTCCCTTTGCAGAGCACAGGCTTCGGACACGCAGGCTCTGGCCGCACAGGCTCAGCGGCCATGGCTCATGGGCCCAGCCGCTCCACGGCATGCAGGATCCTCCCGGACCGGGGCACGAACCCGTGTCCCCTGCATCGGCAGGTGGACTCTCAACCACTGCGCCACCAGGGAAGCCCCCCAGATCTTATTTTTAAACTTATGTATTTCTTATTTTATTGAGGTATAGCATCTGTATTGGTTTGCTAGGGCCACCATAACAAAATACCACAGACTGGGTGACTTAGACAACAGACATTTATTTTCCCACAGCTCTGGAGGCTGGAAGTCCAAGATCAAGGTGTGGGCAGGGTTGGTTTCTTCTGAGGCCTCTCTGCTGGGTTTGTAGATGTGTTTCCTCCATGTCCTCACATGGTCGTCCCTCTGTGCGTGTCTGTGTCCTAATCTCCTCTTCTTCTAAGCACACCAGACCTATAGGATCAGGGCTCACTCTAGTGACCTCATTAACCTTAACTACCACTGCAAAGGCCCCATCTCCAAGTAGAGTCACTTAGAGATTAGGGCCTAGATCAGCTGAGGAATCTGAAGGCCTGACGGGGCGAGGACCTGCTTCCAAGATCACTCACATGGTGTTGGCAGCGTCCAGGGGCCTGGTGTCGCTGGCTGGGGCCTCCCCTCTTGCCTGCACCTGGGCTTCTCTCTGGGCCGGCTGGCTTCCCTCAGAGGGAACTGGTGAGAGAATGGGACAGAGCCCAGAACACAGAGGCGTCATCTCCGAAGGGGCGTCCCATCTGTTCTGCCATAGTCTGTTCATCAGAAGCAAGTGACAGGTCCTACCCACACTCAGATCACAGGGGCATGAACACCAGGAGGGGGATCAGTGGGCCCAGCTTAGAAGCTGCCCATCACAGGAACGGCAGGACTTGCTGGTTTTGTCAATACGGCCTTTTTTTCTTTCTTTTATTATTTTTTTTTTGCGGTACACGGGCCTCTCAGTGCTGTGGCCTCTCCCATTGCGGAGCACAGGCTCCGGACACGCAGGCTCAGCGGCCATGGCTCACAGGCCCAGCTGCTCCGCGGCATGCGGGATCTTCCCAGACCGGGGCACGAACCCACGTCCCCTGCATCGGCAGGCGGACTCTCAACCACTGCGCCACCAGGGAAGCCCCAATATGGCCTTTTTTTATTACATTTTCTAAACATTTATTATTGATATATAGGAAAACTATCAAATTTTCATATACACATGATGTATTTACATAGCTATGTATCAATTTACACCTCATTTTTACTGTGACTTTTTCTTTTTGCCTCAGGTGCAGAGAGAATTAGGTTAATCATGGCCCACCAGTCTTTCTCTCTCTTCTTTTACTGAAGAAATGATCGCTAATTTTGAAGTAGTTTCATTCATCCATCTTTTCACAGCAAGAACTGTTTGTTAAGACCCATTTCCTCACCCTATATCACAAGATACACCCCTATATGATCTTCCATTGGCTTTATAACTCTACCTTATGCATTTTAAGTGTAATCCGTTTGCTTTGTGTGCCATCAGGTAGGAGCCCAGCTTCTTCATGTACTGAAGAACCACCTGGCTGTCTTCCACTGTCTTACTTTTTTGCCATTTTTATCATGTACAAGTCCCATACAGATGGGGTTCTCTTCCATTCCACTCATCTATCTCCCTGCTCCTGCACGAATATTATTCTGTCTTAGGAATATGGCCTCCTAGTCTGTCTAACATCAGGTTGGGCAAGACCTCCTCTTTGCTTTTCTCAGCTCTTTGTGGATCATTCATGCTCCATGTGAATTGTTTTCAATTGTTTGTCAAGAATTTTATCATAGTAGTGGGCTCTCATTTCTGCAAGAGATCATCACACATCAAACATCATGCATCAGTATCACACAATGAACGTGTATTTCTGGCACACAGTCTCTTGTGGGCTGGTGCCCCTCTCCATCTTGTAGCATCTCCATCTGGAGCACGTGAAGCAGATTCACAGATTCCCAGCAATGGAGGCTGAGAATGGGTGAGCACAGCAGCTCTGACTGCCCACGCTCAGAACGGATATGCCCACTTCTCACCGTCCACTGGCCAGAACTAGCCACACGGCCACAATCTGATGCCAGGGAGGTGGGAATGTAGGAGAAGCATGTGGCTGTTTCTGGAGAACCAATGTTCTCCACCACATCAAGTTCCTCAAAAATAGCCATGTCTCAGACTCACCAAGTTGTACACGTTTAAATACGTACAGCTCTTTGCATGTCAATCATACCTCAAAGTGGTTGAAAAAAATTGCTAAGCCGTTAGGATTTTCTGCATAGGCGATTGTATCATCTACAAATAATGAGGTCAACAGAATATTGCATCCCACGGCACAGAAAACCTCTTAATACCATGAGAGGCAGGCAAACAAAGCCAGAGCGAAACGATTATTTTTGCCACTTCAAATATCAAGATTGAATAAGCTTGGGCTTCCCTGGTAGTGCAGTGGTTGAGAGTCTGCCTGCCAATGCAGGGGACATGGATTCGAGCCCTGGCCTGGGAAGATCCCACATGCCACAGAGCAACGAAGCCGGTGCACCACAACTACTGAGCCTGCGCTCTAGAGCCCGCGAGCCACAACTACTGAGCCTGCGAGCCACAACTACTGAAGCCTGCATGCCTAGAGCCTGTGCTCCACAACAAGAGAAACCCCTGCAATGAGAAGCCCACTCACTGCAAAGAAGAGAAGCACAAATGCAGCAACCAAGACCCAATGCAATCCAAAAAAAGGATTGAATAAGCTTGATTTTTGTATATTTGAATCTCAACACAAGCCAACGTAAATATTACATAACAAAGCCAGGAAGTTTTGAAAAATTGCCCTTTTACCATTTAAAATATCACTGCAAAATATACCTGAGATTAACTTTCCCATTACTGGGAAAACGGCAGTTTTGCTGATTTACTCCTTCACTTCCTTTGACATGTGATTAGTGCCTCCAAAATAAACCCTCCCCCAAATTAGCGACTGTAAACGTGTCAACCCATTTTATGAGGTACTTTCAGTAAAAGTGAAAGATTTTACTTTGAAATTTGTCTTCTGAAAATGTCGACTTTGTTAAAGATTCCTATTGGAAAGCTCTGATCAGAACTGGCACAATGGTTGGTTTTGACTCTGCAGGGCTAATATTGATGTTGGTCCGTGCTCACAGTATCTGGCTGGTACCATCCACCACCGCAATCTGGGACTCCGTGGAGATCACCCATCCAGCATGGAACGCTAGTTCTTAGGCTGTTACTGACGATGGGTGCGAGCAGGAGGCAGTATGGTGGGAGCAGGGTATACTGTGGTCAGATAAGGTTGGGATATCCTGGCTTGCTCAGAGCTATTAAAACTTCTTAGAGCCAATAACATGGTGATATTTCTTGTGAAAGTTCAGACGCGGTTCTACGATGCAGAATTTGGCATCGTGGGTTTCAAGTCTAATTCCAGCAATAGTTGCTGAGGCACACTGCCGTTAACTACCTCTGCTGCCACAAAAAAAGTGATTTGTCCCTTCGTTCTCCACTGGATCGTTTGCCAAAGGACGAGTGTGTCCACCTCCTGGGTGAGGATTAGATGAGCCAGTGTGTGAAATACTGTACGGGACAGGTTTTGGGAAATGGCAACCCATGTACTGCCTTTTCTTTGGAATTCTGGCTGGGACGGAAAGGAGCCTTCAGATCAGTGCTGATAATCCTATAAGATTCCTCCTGCCCTCCTCAGGGAGTGTGCTGGTGCACACGCTGGGTGCCGGTTATGTAGTTGTGTGATGCTTTCATTGAGGCCTTGGGTACCCAAGACAGTGAGTAGAGATGCCATAGCCTCACATGTTCATCCTGACACATATGAGAAGTGGTTTTGTTCACCTCCAGCCTGTGCCCTGTGTTCACAGGCATACGAAAACAGGTGACTGTGGGAATAAAATACATAATCAGAGCTGACCTGAATTTGCCTTAGAGACTAAATCCATACATTATGTCCATGGTTAAAATTAAGTATCCAAAATTGAAATATAATTCCCTTAACTTACACAGTAGGCTAGCAACTGACAGCCAGCATGGCTTTCTCATTTTTCCCACAAATGTTACTGAACCAACTCGGGTCTGCTCGCCCACACGCAGTAAAGCCAATCCACTGACACCGGGTTGTGGTGAAGGAAAGCACCGTGTTTTTTCCAAGGCATCCAACATGGGGCCGAGCAAGGAGAATGCGCAGCTCATGCTCAAAAGACCCGAAGTCCCCGATGGCTTTCGGGGAAGGGTTTTTAAAGACAGTGTTAAGGGTGAGGGTCGAAGGGTGCCTGATCAGCTCATGGACATTTTTTTATTGGTTGGAGGTGAGGTAACCAGGTGGTATTTCGGGAGTCAACATCACCAACCTTCTGGTTCCAACCAGTCTGGGGTCTAGGTGCTTGTGGGCAGCATGAAGTTAATTTCTTCTACCTGGTGGGGACTTCAGTATCTGCAAAACAGCTCAAGGATATGGCTCAGGATGTTATCTATAGCTCCTGAGAAGGAACTAAAGGTCCTTGACTTTGTTTTATGGCTAAACTATTAGTATTTTGTCTTGCTTGACTGTTTTCCTTTGTTTCTGCATTTTTCGCTTGTCCGATTAGATTTGTTCTTTGGGACTCCGGGAGGGCCTAGAAGGCTAAAGCTTTTCTGTAAACAAGAGGCGGGGCTGGGGGAGAGAAGTCTGTCCCCCAGAAAGCCCTGCAGTGTCCAGCTCGGTTTCAAAAATTTAAAAGTAAGAATCTTCAAAACATTTGATGTATGCTGTTGTTTAATTAGAAATCTAATTTATAAAAACTGCATTATTTAATTTTATTACATTTTAGATGTCTTGAGAATATATTTGTACTCAATTTATATAGTTTTTATTAGGCTTAATATAAAGTCTATCATTTAAGAAGAATTCATGTATCTGCAAAACACAGTTTGTATGCATCGTGTGTGCAAACATAACTCTAGGATTTTTTTCTCGAATGCTGTGTCTTTATAGAGGCACCATTGGGCTCTCTGTGGCTAAATCAGTTTTCTTGGCTACATTAATTGTTATTGTGACAATTATATTGACAAATAGTTACCCAACCTGATCTTAATAAAGAAAACTAAAGTAACTGGATTTGCCATGGTGTAGTCTTGACCTTGAGATTATGTTGATAATGATGTATGAATCAGAGGTTCCTTTTGGTCTCACTTCTAAAATTCCCCAAATCTGTGGGGTTTGGTAGCTGCTTACTGCCTTAAATAATGTGGGAGGAATGTTTAGGAATCCAATGGGGGTCCCAGCTCCAGTCCTGACTCCAGCATTTCTTGATGGGGTGACCCCATTCCCCACCTGCCAGCCCCCACTTCCACCCTTTTTATCACGGAAGGTAATAGTTGCTCTCTCTGCCACACCAAGGAGCGAAGATGCAAATGAGAAAGGTCAGTTGAAAGTGATGTAGAAACCATAGCAAGCTTTTCAGGGATTGTCCTCAATTTGTAAAACGGGTTTCGTTTACACAGCATTGTAAAGCAGAAGTAACCCGCAGGTCGATCATAAGTCAACCTGGCCATTCTGTCTCCATTACAACGCCCGCCCTTTGTGCTTCGGCGTGCTCCTTCAGCAGGGATGTGTCGCACACGCATCCCTGCGGGTCTGTGGCTGCAGTTCTCAGCACTCACACGGGTTTTGATAAAAGACAAGCTCCCCGACCCGTCACGGGCAACAGCAGGTTCGTATGCTCATGGAAAAGGACTGGAGGGAGGGAAAGACTTCTTCCTCTGGCTCCAAAGCTCAGTGCCTTCATACAAAAGAGGAAAATTAATTTGGGGAAACAATGAAATGACACAAATATAATCCTGATTGAGATGAGAGGAGGTGGTGGGGCTAGGAAAGGACCTAAGACTCTGCTATAAATAAATAGTCTGCTATAAATAAATAAAATGATCTTTTTTTAAAGGGACTGGCACAATTGGGTATATTGCCAGAAAATTCTATTTAGCATTTAAATACGATTGTGAAATGCTCAATTAAAAATTGGACCAATATCGTGCAAACCTGCTGATAATCTAAGCGTATATGGGAGTGAGCCACAGCAGCAAACCACCCAGTATTTATGTTTCCATCACTGATGGCTGCTTTCTCTAGTACAGCAGAGCACTGAGGGGCAGGGACTCTGGAATCCAACTGTGCAGAGTTCAAATTCCAGCTCCACCCCCTACCTGCTGTGTGACCTTGGACAGTTTAACTCCGAGCCTCAGTTTCCTCATCATGATGGCGGGTATAGTGATCTCTCTGTGGTGTGGATTGAGCGAGTTTATACATGTAAATCCCTCAGAGCTGTGACTGGAACAAGTTTTACCTATATTGTATTACAAAGTATGCATTGTTTGAAGATTCCCTGTGATGTTTATAAAAATCACTGACTGAATTCTTTTCTCTGCTCATTATGAATCTGACTTCATCAAAAGGAAAAGATTCTGTAGCCACACGCTTATACAGATACAAGAGCTGAAGTCAGAACATCCCTAAAGTGATGACCTAAAAGTAATAATAGCCATCCCAGGTGCTTGTAGAAAATCACTTTTTAATTTTTATTAGGTCAACCAAAATGAGCCCCTCAGTTTTCTAAGCTTTTCCGACAGAGACCAGAAATTTGAATTTAGAACCAACTTCCTTTCTTGATTACAATCTTGAGACTATTTTCTGGGAACAGAATACCACGTTTTCCAGAAAGATCCCCACCCCCTTACTTCTCAACACAGAGCAAGCTACTTCATGCCATATTGTTGCCCTGCATGTTCTCACAAACAGAAATAGCATGCGTTGGGTTTCCTCAGCACTGGAACCAACAACACGTGTGTGACACCAGCAAATACGGATGACAGTATGTAGCCCTGAAATGGTTTGCATGCCTTACTTTTATCCAGGTCTTCATAGTACATGTGGCTAAATGGGCTCTTTGGGCTTCTAGTGTTTTCTTAATTTAACAAGAAAATGATACAGGGAAGGCAGTGTAGGGAGGTGGGATGGGGGAAGCCAGGGAGGCAGGGGCACCAGGCACGGAGCAGTAGACTCCAGCCTTGGACGTGAAATGCTGCCTTGTGACGGATGCTCGCGGGGCAGAAATGCACAGGCTTCCAGCACCCGCCCCAGTTATGGGTTCTGCATTTCACCCCAAGACCCTCCAGAAAGTACGCCTGATGAAACACATGTATGTAGCTGTTAAGATCAAGTGCACTAGGATTCCTGTGTCAGGATAAGGTCTTCACACCCGTTGACGTGGCTCGTGGGGAACTGCCTGCTGGGCTATCTGGGGAGTATCTGCAACCTTTGAGGCGGGGGGTGGGGAGAGTGCTGGTCGCGCTCACACTTCCCTCCTTCCAGCCTCCCTGAGCACTGCCTCTGCCCCCAGCCCTGCCCCTCAGTAGCACTGCATTGAGGGCAAATACCCCAGGCGTGGCTCAAGTTTACTACAAAGTGCTTGCTTATATTAAATGTTTTCCAGCATGTAGCTGGCCACTTTTCCCACGGGGGAAAGTACCCCATTTTTTAAATTGGGGTAGAGTTGATTTACAATGTCGTGTTAGTTTCAGGTGTACAGCAAAGTGATTCAGTTACACATATTATTGTTCAGATTCTTTTCCCTTATGGGTTATTACAAAATACTGAGTAGGCTTCCCTGTGCTATCCAGTAGGTCCTTGTTGGTGATCTCTTTTATATATAGAATTTGTGTGTGTGTTCGTCCCATCCTCCTAATGTATTTCTCCCCCACTTCCCCTTTGGTAACCGTAAGTTTGTTTTCTGTGTCTGTGGGTCTATTTTGAACAACCCCATTTTAAGACCATGGGGGGCGGTGCTCGGGGGTAGGCGGGACCTGAGGAAGGACGGGGTTCAGGCCCCCGCTTTGACTCATTATGGGATGGAATGGAAACTTGGGGGCCCCCTGAAGAGGCACAGGTGCATCTCACAAGCGTGCAAAGCCCACCCCAAACCTACGCCAGTGTGTGCGGACATGCTGAGAAAGGAAAGGAGCCCCATGAGTGACATGTTCCTGGTGACACTTTTCTGGCTCTTTTCATTGCTTGGAATAATGTTTCAGGTCACATCCTGTTGGCGATGCCCACCTGCCCATGAGTCTCCTTATTTTGCATTTGTGCAAGCAAACCACCATTGTCTTTACTAGACACTAGTTGCCCCCTGTAATGGTTGCCGTTCACTGGGCAGGAGCATCCCCCCGACCTTGGTGTAGAGACAGGTGGAAACATCTCTTCCCCAGCTCCAGGGGCTCAGAAATCTCTGCTCTGCCCATCCTCGGTGGGTGGTCTCACGTGTGAGCCCTGGGACCACCGGGTCACATCGGTGCTGAAGGTCCATGGTCACATGGCGGGGCGGGGCAGGGCCAGCAGGGCAGACCCTCCCACGTGCCCCGCACCCCGATTAGCCTCCTGCCTCAGACTGAGTTGCTGTCTGCCCGTCTGCCACCTCCTGGGCTTCTCCCCCCACCTCCGAGCGCCCTCCAAGCCTCCCCCCACCTCCCAAACAGAGCTCGACTCAGGCCATGACCCCTCCCAGCCAAACTGATGTAGGAGGAGACGCTGTCTCAGGCCAAGTTCATGGGCTCCTGGTTTCAGCCCCGTTAGGGATTCTTGGTGCACTGCCCCTGGCACCCAACCCTCACACAGTCCACCTGCTGAGATTCAGGGCAGGTGCGCTGGCCTGAGGTGGGGCTTACGGGGAGCTTGCACACCTTCTCCCTCCCAGGACAGGGGTGACCAGAGCCCCCAGCACCTTCAAACTGGAAGGGCTGGCCCAACAGGCCTCCTAGGCTGAGGGAGGGGCTCTGGGTGACGTTCCAGACTTTGAGAAACGGTCGACTAGAAAGTTGGCGGGTTTTGTACAAATTGAGGAAGTGGGAGGTACAAGCTATGCAGTGTAAGATACACTCAGGGGGTGTATTGTAGAACACGGGGCATATAGCCAATATTTTGTAATATCTGTAAATGGAAAATAACCTTTAAAATGGTATGAACAATAAAATTTTTTTAAATTTATGTAGAAATAGAAGGTCAAAGTAAAAATAGGGAAGTTAGAGAGAAATTCTTTAATCAGGAAGGTAATGAGTTGGATCCTAGCAGAGCCCACGCAGAGGCGGCAGTGGCTGGCCTGCGGCACGTGTCCAGCAGGAAGTGACCGGCATCTGGGAGGGGAGGGGAGGCTGAGGTGTGGACTCCAGAGACCCCGCACAGGGCACGTGTGAACCGTGACCTGTGGACTGGAGACCCGTCTGTGTGGCTCTTTACAGACAAACTGCGCATTCAGGGCTGTTGTCCAAGGCTTCATCCACATCCCATCACGATCGTTTCCATCTTTACCCAGTGCTTCAAGAAAGAAAACCCAGCTGACCACAGACCCTGCCCCCTTGTACCCGTCCTACTAGAACCAGGTGAAGAGCAGGACTGAGGCCTCTCCACTGGGCAGAGCTGAAACTTCACAGCTTTCTGAGCACCACCGCTTTACTGAAAATCGGTAAAGTAGCAAAGAATAAAGTCATCCACACAGAGCCTTTGCCTTGCTGTGCTTTTTCAGCAAAAACAGACTCTTCTCAAAAGTAATATATATTAGAGAATTTGTGCTCAAATCATAACATTTCCACCTTTGAGTTTTTCCGGAAAATGCCTCTTGCGACTTCCAGTGATTCCAGAATCTCATTTATTTCTTTAATGTTGCAGAATTTCCTTTAGCACTTTGACGTTCCTGTACCAACTGTGTCGTGTGGTGGGAACTTTTTCTGTCACTATGTCACATTGCTCGTGGAAAACATTGATGCTGGGAGATGTCACCGTAAATCGCAAAGGCGGACGTGCCTCCTGAAACTAGAAGCCATCAAGCCATTCTGAGAGTGAAAGCATACGTTACCTTGGTTGCCTGTGAAAGTCTCGGGTTACTTCTTGATGTAATTTTTCTAGAACAACACAGTTTGGGATTATTTCATCAAACTCTTGAAGCTTCTGCTGGCAGGGCCGAGGGCAGAAGGCGGCTGCCCTCTGTTTTGACAGGTTAATTCCCTGAGCTGATTCCTGTCACCTTTCCTAGTGACAGTCTCAGTCTCCTTTATTTCTCTGGATTTCCCACCGATGACATGGCCGTAACTACTGTCTATACTCACATAGAACTGCTTCCGTCGACAGGAGTGGGTAACGAGAGTGTCCAGGTCACCTGGTTACTGAGGGTCATAAAATCAACAGCAGACCCCCCAGAAGGGCATCGGCTGGAAGCAGATTCTCTCCCCCCAGCCCTGCGCATGTGGGGTGAAGCTGCAGGAGTGAGCGGCCCTTGTCAGCACGGCCGCTTTCTCTCGGGAGGGCACAGGGGCATGAGGTGTTGGGAGTGGGTGTCTCCTCCCGCTGGCAGCCGTCAGCTCTGGCCACCCCGGGATAAAGGAAGACCCGGCCTCTCCCACAAAGCCCCCCTGCCCCAGCCCATGCACCCCTTCTTGCATCTCCCCCAGGCAGCAGCAGGAAGGATCCGCATCCCCAGTGCCTGGTCCCTAAATCAAGGCTACGTGGCCGGACAGGAGCAGCCTCGCGTGTCATGGGGCCCCAGTGGGTGGGTGGCTGTAGGTCGGAGTCAGTGGGGTCCCATCCCCAGAACAGGGGGCTGCAGGGAATGGACAGGTGGACTCCAAAACCAGTGGGGTGCTGGGGATGAACAAGTCTCGTCCTTCTCAAAATGTGTTCCCAGAAGGGAAAACATGGTGCCCTTGGAAGGTTGCCTGTGTAGGACAGAGGGTTGGATTCTGACCTGAGAAGTCCAGTTGGGTAGGAAAACACCACCGATCCCTGTCCACTCGCCGGGTGCAGGGCAGTCATGGAGCTGTCCCAGTAAGAAGGCTGCTAAGTGACCGCGTGCTTGTCGGTGGAGCCAGCTGGGGAAGCGTGTCCGTGATGAAGAGCTGCCACCGTGGGGATCGTCCGGCAAGACAGAGGGTGCACTCAGGAGCTTTTCTAGAACGCCACATGCCGGCGGCTGGACTCAGCTCGCAAGTAGAAAATCTGGAAGTGGTGGCTGTGTTGTGTTAAACAGGCACTTCAGCCTTGAGAATGGAACACGCCGCCCTTGGCTCGGCCTGTGGCCAGCAGCTCTGCCTACATCCTGTGCGCAGCAAATGGAAAGCACAGGTGGCCGGCGTCCCAGGGAACAGGGCGTGTGGGTGAAGGAGGCCTCGCTGAGCAAGGCCCCCAGAGTTGGGCAGGGGCCCGAGGTCCACATGACTGTGGCCGGAGGACCCGGCTTTTGGTGGTGAAGGCAGATTCAGTGCTGAACGGCTTGGGGTTTCCCTGCGGGATGGAGGCCTGGAGCTCCACATTGAAAGGAGGCTATGGTGCAGAGGAATAGAGGGGTTCAGTGACCCCAGGGCGCACATCCAGTGAGGGAAGGCCAGGCCGGGCGCATTCTGTGCAGCGGAGGGTTGATATCTTGTTCTCTCGCTGACACCTGCCAACCTTCTCGTGTTCTGAGAGGCGACCTGGCCTTGGGGTTCAGAATGTGGCCTCTGGTCCTGCATGGGGACCCTGTGTGGCTTCGAGCACGTGATTGGCTTGTCTGTGCCCGTCTCCTCATCTATAAATCAGGGTTGACGGTAGTGGAGCCCACCTGGAGGGGTTCCAGAGGGGGTTTCAGGAGTCTGTTCAAGCTCAATCCTGAGAACACTGCCCAGCACACGGCGAGGACAAGCCACCACCACCGAGATTGCCTTTAAAGAGTACGTCCAGCGGCCACTGCCTGTGTCCCTGCACAGCTAGTGAGACCCACTGGGACGCAACCACTTAAGCAGAAGTATTAGCGGAATCTCCAGAAAACATAATTTCGAAATGATTATCTGATACAGTTTAAAGTTTTAGCAAAAAGTTCCTTTGTCCCTGCTTGCTTCTTCCAAGAAAATATAATCTGTCTTAAAAGATTCCATAATTGCTAGAACTTTCTTTAAAGTGTAGAAGAGAGAGATGCTTATGTTTTGCAAGAATCAAAACTATCCATGAGGTATGCCTTTGATGCTGCCAGTGGCGTGAGGATGTTTTAGTGATAATGAAGTTGTCCCTTCGTATCTGCAGCGGATCACATTCCAAGGCACCCATTGGATGCCTGAAACCGCGGTAGTACTGAACCCATATACTATGTTTTTTTCCCACATACTACGTGGAGATGCTGGACAAAGGGATGATTTACGTCCCAGGTGAGATGGAGTGGGACAGGCACACTTCATTGTATTGCAATTCATAGATGTGTCTTTTACAAATTGAAGGTTTGTGGCAACCCGGCATTAAGCAAGCCTATCAGTGCCATTTTTTTTCAACAACATTATTTTTCAATTAATGCTGTTTTAAAATGTTTAAATTGTTTTTTAGACACAATGCTGTTGCACACTTGGTATACTATAGTGTGATGTAAACATAACTTTTATACGCACTGGGAAACCAGAACATCTGTGTGACTCACTTTACTGCGATATTTGCTTTATTGAGATGGTCTGGAACCAAACCTGAAATATCTCCATGATCTGACTGAGCATGAGATTTCACCTCGCTATTCAAAACGGTGTGCAATTTAAATCTCATGAATTGTTTATTTCTGGAATTTTCCATTTAATATTTTTGGACCAAGGTCAACCGAGGGTAACTGAAATCACACAAGGTGAAACGGTGTCTAAGGGGGACTACTGGGTTAAATAATGTAGTTTCACTTTAATTTCTATTAAATATTAATATTATCCAGGTTATATAAAACTGATGCTGACTTTGTCATCCTGAGAGGTTCACAAAAATCAAAAGGAAATATCTGAGGACATTTATCGCCTAATAATTGGGAAGCTATTTTAGAGACTGTCACAGAGAGTCTGTCCTTCCATAAGGTTTCTCAATGGACAATTCTAGAATGTTCCACCAAGGAAATATTCCTTCCTGACTGCAGCGGCTTTGCATCCTGGGCATTATTCTCATCCTTCACCCAGATGAGTGTCAATGCCGTGGAAAGCTGGCCTGTGGTCCTTCCAGGGAGGGAGCACGAGTATGGCCCATGGCACTCATGTGTTTACTCCTTCATGCATTCCCACGGCGGCTGCCCATGAGGCTGGGGCCAAGCCCTGGACATCTCCCTCACCTGGCCTCACCTGGCCTCACCTGGTCTCTCCAGAAACCCGCATGAGGTCTGTTCCGTGGCAGGCACTTATTAATCTGTGGGAAATACAGTTTGCCCTTTTGGGGCTTTCTCATAGCTAAGCTGCACTTTTCCAAAGAACCAGATCTTTTTTTAACATGCAGTAATTGCTAAAAAATAAGTTCGAGAAGAGTTTTTAAAGTTCTGATTTTATTATGAATCAAGCGAGCATCACACTTAAATAAGGTCGAGAAGAGTTTTTAAAGTTCTGACTTTATTATGAATCAAGCGAGCATCACACTTAAATAAGGTGGAGAAGAGTTTTTAAAGTTCTGACTTTATTATGAACCAAGCGAGCATCACACTTAAATAAGTTCGAGAAGAGTTTTTAAAGTTCTGATTTTATTATGAACCAAGCGAGCATCACACTTAAATAAGGTCGGGAAGAGTTTTTAAAGTTCTGACTTTATTATGAATCAAGCGAGCATCACACTTCTGAGATGACTGCTTCTTCCTGAGGGCTGGACCACGGATGCTCTTTGGACGCTCGCAGGCACCCTTCGTGGACCGCCACCTGTGCCCACCTCCCCGAGGTCCCCTTGCTGGGTCCACCTGCTAAGCCCTCCGCTTCCCGCTTCTCCTCTTTTTTTCTTTTTTTTTTTTTCTTTTTTTGCGGTACGCGGGCCTCTCACTGTTGTGGCCTCTCCCGTTGCGGAGCACAGGCTCCGGACGCACAGGCTCAGCGTCCATGGCTCACGGGCCCGGCCGCTCCGTGGCATGTGGGATCTTCCCGGACCGGGGCACGAACCCGCGTCCCCTGCATCGGCAGGCGGACTCTCAACCACTGCGCCACCAGGGAAGCCCCCTGCTTCCCCTCTTGCCTCACCTCCCACCCGCTCCCAAGGGCTCCTATCTTACCCTGGAAACCTGTTTCCTCCAGGGTCAGAAACTGGCTTCCTTCCCTCAACGACAGATCCCTCCCAGTCCTGCAGGCGTCGCCCGGCTGCTCTCAGCCCCTTTCCCTCCCCCCGAGTTGCCTCTGTCCCGGGCCAGGCTCTTGCCCGTCTTCTCTGGGCGGTGGCAATAACGCAGCTGGCCCCCACCCCGTACTTGACGGCCACCCACCTCCCAAGTGACCTGTCCCAGAGGAAACCCGGACCCTGCTCTCTGTCCCCTCCAGGAGAGACGCAGGTGCTGACCTTTCTGTCAACCTTCCTCCTACAGTGGGGACAGTTGTGCCCCAAAGGTATACTGAAGTCCGCCCCCTCCCTCTCCCGCCTCCCCCCCGCCCCCCCGACCTGTGAATGTGTCCTTATTTGGACACAAGGTCTTTGCAGTAGTAAAGAAGAGATCATCCTGGGTCAGGAGGGGCCCTAATGCCATGGCCAGTGAGTGTCCTGGTAAGAAGAGGAAGGGTGACAGAGAGACAGAGAGACGCATAGGGAGAAGGTCATGTGACCTGAAGGCAGAGATTGGGGTGATGCGTCCACAAACCCACGGACACCTGTGATGGACAACAAACCACCCGGAGCCGAGGGGAGGCATGGGACAGATTGTCCCCTGGAGCCTCTCGGATCAGCCCTGCCCACACCTTGGTTTTGGACTTCTGCCCTCCAGAACTGAGAGAAAATTAATTTCTGTCCTTCTAAGGCAGCCAGTATGGCCCTCGGTTACGGCAGCCCCAGGAACTAACCCACCTCCCATCCCTGCCTGCTCCCTCTCTGTCCTCCCGGGAGCACCTGGACACGTATTCCCTGTGCTCCCCCGGTCTCCCTCCCTGTGTCCTGGATGGATCATTCCTCTTGTCCTTGAGTCCAGCTCCTGAACTGCCTCCTCCAGGAAGTCTCCCCTGCCTGGCCCCCCAGGCCAGGTTTGGCGCTCCATCTGCACCCCACACAGCACGCCCCTTGCACAGACGAGGGCAGGCTATCTCAACAGGGGGCGATTCTGCCCCGACCCCTGGGGACACTTGTCAGTATGTGGAGGCATCTGTGGTTACTACATCTGGCACAGGGCCGCTATTGCATGCAGTGGTTAGAGGCCAGAGGTGCTGCCTGCCACGTCACCTCCCTTCTCGTAATTGGGCTACAGGTCGTAACATCAGACAGCCTTGTTGGCATCCATAGGAGAAAATAGGCGTTTAACCTCCTGGGTACAGTCCCTTCCATGTCGACGACTTTGATAGACCCAAGCGTCTCTTTAAGGATGGGTCAACCACAAGGGAGACGCCCCTGGACGTGTGTACAGTGAAAGGTTGTGTCCTGATGGGAAGAGAGTCACAGCTTCCTTCTGGGTGTCCCCAGGGGTTCACTCAGGCATCTTTCCAAAACACGGCATCCCCTGCTGGTTCCCTGCCTGCCTTGGGTGGACACACACAGCCCACGATGCACTGTGAGAAGATTTCTGCTAGGGAGAAACTGCAGTGCCTTCCTCCAGCAGATGGTATGTCCACGTGCACACGTGCACAAAGCTTTCATCCTGGTCCCTGAATGGAGGATCCTGGCCTTTTCCACCTAAAACCACCCAAGAGTGGCTCCACTCTGTCTACCTGGCAGTGCGGCCCCTAGTGCTGCTCAGCACGAGTGCCCTGTCCCCAGCATCCTTTGTTCCTATGGAATGTTCTAGTGGTCTGTCTTGAAACTTGCTTTTCTAATAGCCTTTATGTGTGTGACTATGAATTAGTACCCAATGTCAGAATTACAAAACAGACCTTGTGTCCTCAAGCTGTAACTTCCAGAAAGATAAACTTAGCTTTTTGTTTCTGAGGTGAATATTTTGAGTTAACGATTTCTAGAATCTGCCTTACAGTCTTTTCTTGTGATTTATATTATAAAAATAAGACCTTTAATATATAGTAGAATCCTTACAACATTTTGTGACAAGGATATAGAAGTTTGATTTTTTTAATTGAAGTATAGTTGAGGTGCAATATTATATGTTACAGGTGGTCATTATAGTGATTCACAATTTTAAAGGTTATACTCCATTTATAGTTATTATAAAATACTGGCTATATTCCCTGCATTGTACAATATATCCTTGTAGCTTATTTTATGCATAATAGTTTGTGTCTCTTAAACCCCTCCCCCTCTCTTGCCCTTCCCCCCTACGGTGGTAACCACTAGTTTGTTCTCTATATCTGTGTCTGTTTCTTTCCTGTTATATTCACTAGTTTGTTTTATTTTTTAGATCATACAGTGTTTATCTTTCTCAGTCTGACTTATTTCATTTAGCACAATGCTCTCCGAGTACATCCACATTGCTGCAAATGGCAATATTTCATTCTTTTTTATGGCTGAGTAGTATTCCATTGTATAAATATACCACATCTTCTTTATCCATTCATCTGTTGATGGACACTTAGGTTGCTTCCATATCTTAGCAATTGTAAATAATGCTGCTATGAATATTTGGGGTGCATATATGTTTTTGAATTAAAGTTTTGGGTTTTTTTTTTTCAGAAATACACCCAGGAGTGGATTTGCTGGGTCGTATGGTAGTCCTATTTTTAGTTTTTTGTATCTCACAAAAGATCTTATCAACAAAATCTGGGGGACTTCCCTGGCAGTCCAGTGGTTAAGACTTCACCTTCCAATGCAGGGGATGTGGGTTCAATCCCTGGTCGGGAAGCCTAGATCCCACAAGCCTTGTGGCCAAAAAACCAAAACATAAAACAGAAGCAATATTGTAACAAATTCAATAAAGACTTTAAAAATTGTGCACATCAAAAAAAAATCTTAAAAAAAAAAAAACAAGATCTGGAACTAAATTACAAATAGCTAAGGTGGGGTGAGGGGATGGCATTAAATAAGTTTGCTATAGGACGTCGAAATAATGGAAGCAAATAGAAGCATGAGCTTCTGCTTAAAACCCAAGGAGGGCACAGGGACCTAAGTGCCCAGCAGAGGGATGGGACGCAGGGAAGGGCTGAGCCTCTATGTCTTTGGACGCACTGATTGCCTGGAGGGAGCCCGCCAAGCCCCTCCCACCCCCACTAGCAAAGCCCTTTCCCTGGCGGGTTCCGTGCCTCCTGCAAGCCTGGCCCTGACGCATCTCTCCCTGGTACTTTGACCTTGAGGGGCCTCTGGTCATCACCCAGTGGTCTAGAGGAGGCAGCTGTGCTTGGGGGGGATGAAGCTGATAGTGGAAGCCCACTTTCCTGACCAGCCCTGATGATCAAGCTCAAGTGGAGTGTTGTCTGTGGGAGTTTAATGAGATACTACATGTGAAAGTGGCCACACCACTGCAGCACGTCAGCACATGTGACTGGATGTGGACCAGATGCCATCGCACTTGTGGACAGAGGCCACGTGGGGATTCAGGGCGTTTCACGTCGAAACCCAACACCAGCTGGTTGACGGCATGTCCCCACCGCGTCACTCCGCCCCCTCTCCTTCCTGCCCTTTCAGCACCCTCTCCTCCTTCCCCACCTTGGCTGGTGCTGGGTGGGACCCCTGACGGGCAGCAGGTCTTCCCCCTGTAAACTCACCGTCCTCCTAGTCGACGTATGAGGCCCGGGGCTTCCCTCGGGAAGGTTACTCTTGGGTTCCAGTCACTGCAAGGACCCTCACATCTCTCCCAACACTACAGTCACACACACACACACACACACGTGCACATACAAACGCACATGTGAATGCTCATGTACATACACACACATGCATATGCACACTGGTATGCACACATGTGGACATGCATGCACACAAGCATGCACACAAGCATATACCCACATACACACATTCTCAGACCCATGGTAAGGGCTGCAGAGTCACATCAATGCATTTCCACCCGCACGTGCTTCTCTTTGGGGCTCCATTGGAGAGATCCAGCAGGAGTCCCTCCCTCACTGGTCAGTGGCTTCAGAGTCATTGTTTTGATTTGGGAAAGAGTCTCTTGGAAGCCGTCTCAACCGTTGCAGAGTTTTATCTGTCCTTCAGAACTTGTAAGTGGATCTGCTTTGAACAGCAGACCTTAAAAGAGAGGCGAAATCACTGCTGTCTCTCCGAGCGGACCTCCTTTCAAAGACGCTTGTTCCTGTGCTTTCCTCAAGCCGAGCGTGTGACCCATCTGAGCTTCCCCTCCACAGGCAGCGTCCTGGAGGGAGTCCACACTGAGCACAACACATGCTTGAAGCCGGCGTCGGAGGGGTCAGGGTGCGTGAACGCTTTTAGACTAAAAAATACACTTTCAGAGACTTTAAAAACAAGTAGCAACAGCTCTAAAATTCAGCCCAGGAAGTGAGTGAAGAGCATCAAAATTTTACAGGAGGAGCCTTGAAATTCTAACTGGTTTTAAAGGAGCAGAAGCCGGTAATTCACGGGCAAGTGAAACACAAAAATGTCATGAAAGTATGTTTGCAGAGAAAAAAAATAGTGAGACGGACAATCTAACCAAGTGACAAATGCTGAATGAATATGTTTATGTCAACAAGTTAAAATGACATTATCAAAAAGGCTGAGAAATTAGCCCTACAAATGCAAAATATTGGATTTGCCTGAAGATGTTTTTGTGACCAACTAAGCCAAGTCATAATATCCTCATGAAAGACAGAGAATTTTGTGTGTTTTTTTTCCAAGAGGGCAGAATGAAACTAACTTTGCCAAAGAATAAGGATAAGATCCTCTGTGATAGTTTCAAAAATAAAAATCCACATTTATTGTGTTCATCCTGTGCCTGGCACTGTGCCAAGCATCTTGTACGTTTTAACGTATTAGATCCCTATAAAAATTCAGTGTCATATAATACTGTGACTATGCTTATTTTACAGATGAGGAAGTTGAGATTCAGAGAGGTTAAGTAACTCACCCAGGGTCACACAGCCAGGTAGTGTTGGAGCAGGAATTTGAAGTCAGGTCTATTGAATTCTGTACACCCACGCAACACACACACACACACACACACACACACACACACAGTGCCCTAGCTTCACCAAGTGTCTGCCCATCCTCTGAAAACAGCTGCATATTTCAACCACCACTTTCGGACCACTTATCTTCATCCACCATGACCTGATAAACATTTACTACCCGTATTTCAAGGCTCAGTTCAAGTGTCTTCAAATGTGGAAATCTTTCTGACCACACAGACAACAAACACTACCCCTTCTCTTTTCCTCTCCTCCAAGGTAGAATCCATCCTCCCCTCTGAGCTGTAAGTTCTATGAGGACCAAAATCGTTTCCAGTTTAGAAAGCCCTGCAGTCCCAGTAACCAGCATACTCCCTGACCCGGGGAGGACTTGTAGCGGTGACTAGAGATGGACTAGCTCCTCCTTGCTCTGCGCCGTCTTTATTCCATACACCAGTGGCTCTCATTCGGGAGCAATTTTATCTCTGAGGGGACATTTGGCGATGTCTGGAGACAGTTTGGATGTCATAGCTCAGGAGGTGCTGCTGGCATCTAGTGGGTGGAGGCCATGGACGCTACTAAACATCCTGTGGTGCACAGAACACCCCACGACAAAGAACTATCCAGCCCATGTTGTCAACAGTACTGGGCCTGAGAAACCCCGATGCACCCCTTCTGTCTCAGTGGCGACAACACCCCTGATTCTCTCCCCTTAATGATTCTTTTTTTTTTTTTTTTTTTTTTTTTTTTTTTTTTTTTTTGCGGTATGCGGGCCTCTCACTGTTGTGGCCTCCCCCGTTGCGGAGCACAGGCTCCGGACGCACAGGCTCCGGACGCGCAGGCTCAGCGGCCATGGCTCACGGGCCCAGCCGCTCCGCGGCATATGGGATCCTCCCAGACCGGGGCACGAACCCGTATCCCCTGCATCGGCAGGCGGACTCTCAACGACTTGCGCCACCAGGGAGGCCCTCCCCTTAATGATTCTAAAGCCCTACAGGCAGGGGCCAGGATCACTTTGTCTTTCTAAACCCAGCACCCAACATACTGAGTGAGTGAATGAATGAATGAACAAGAGGTGAAGAAGTGACAGAGGCAGACTGAAATTCACTGTGCACATCAGGGTAATGAAAGCCACGTAAGACCAGGTGGCCTGTCCGAGGACCTGAGTATGGGGTCGCTTGTTAGCTGTGTGGAAATGTTTTCATGTTGATCACTGTGATTGGCCCCCCAAAAAGCTATAAGCAAAAAAAAAAAAAAAAAAAAAAAACAGGTCAAACCAAAGCACCAACTAATGGTTTTGTTTGACAGATGCAGCCCCAGAGAACTGTGTTATCATTAGAATTGCTTGGCATCAATATTACTGAGAGATTTTTAAGGTTTGTTAGGTCAGAATCCTATGGTTGCACATAACCCTACGTTTACAGTCTGGAACAAGACAGGTTGATTGTAATCAGGAGAGAGTGTTTACTTTTCTAACCTCTGGATGCTCGCACAGAGCTATCACGGTGGGCTAAGCAAACTATCACATCAGGTCCCTTGGCATTAAATACAAGCAGAGGTATTTTAGGGAAAACAAGAGTTATTGGAAGGAAGATCTCCAGAAAAGACTCTCTGAGTATTAGTTACATGGAAATAGATAAGAGAGAAATATCCATGTTAGGAAAATAAGAAAAACTGTTCTTAGTTGGTTGTACACACCTTAAAATTCTCAAAATGTTTTCAAATTCATCTTATCTGACATTCATAATGATGCTATAATGTGGGTTTTGTCCCTGATTTATAGAGGAAAATACAGAGGGTCAGAGGAGTTAGGCTGAAGGTTTCCCCAAAATCCAGACTCTAGGAGACTGTACCCTGGAACGAAGAATGGGAGCTGCAACATCGCTAATTATTAGAGGAAAGCAAATCAACACTATAGTGAGGCATCACCTCACACCAGTCAGAATGGCCATCATCAAAAAGTCTCGGGCTTCCCTGGTGGCACAGCGGTGGCAGAGTCCGCCTGCCGATGCAGGGGACGCGGGTTCGTGCCCCGGTCCGGGAGGATCCCACATGCCGCGGAGCGGCTGGACCCGTGAGCCATGGCCGCTGAGCCTGCGCGTCCGGAGCCTGTGCTCCGCAACGGGAGAGGCCACAACAGTGAGAGGCCCGCATACCGCAAAAAAGAAAAAAAAAAAGTCTACAAATCATAAATGCTGGAGAGGGTGTGGAGAAAAGGGAACCCTCCTACACTGTTGGTGGGAATGTAAATTGGTACAGCCACTATGAAGAACAGTATGGAGGTTCCTTAAGAAACTAAAAATAGAGCTACTGTATAATCCAGCAATCCCACTCCTGGGCATATATGCAGAGAAAACACCAATTCAAAAACGTACATGCACCCCAATGTTCATAGCAGCACTATTTACAAAAACCAAGACATGGAAGCAACCTAAGTGTCCATCGACAGACAAATGTATAAAGAAGGTGTGATATATATATATATATATATATGCAATGGAATGTTACTCAGCCATAAAAAGAATGAAATATTGCCATTTGCAGCAACCTGGATGGACCTAGAGATTATCATTCTAAGTGAAGTAAGTCAGACAGAGAAAGACAAATATCATCTGATATCACTTATATATGTGGAATCTAAAAAAATGATACAAATGAACTTACTTCCAAAACAGAAACAGACACACAGACCTAGAAAACAAACTTCTGGTTACCAAAGGGGAAAGGCGGGGGAGGGATAAATAAAGAGTGTGGGATTAACAAATACACACTACTATATATAAAACAGATAATCAACAAAGACCTACTGTACAGCACAGGGAACTATATTCAGTATCTTGTAATAACCTATAATGGAAAAGAATGTATATAATACACATATTCTGGGAATATATATATATAACTGAATCACTTTGCTATACACCTGAAACTAACACAACATTATAAATCAACTATACTTCAATTAAAAAAATAAAGAAGTTCCCTGGTGCCCTAGTGGTTAGGATTCGACACTTTCACTGCCGAGGCCTGGGTTCAATCCCTGGTCAGGAAACTGAGATCCCGCAAGCTGCATGGCATGGCCAAAAAAAAAAAAAGTAAAAGAAAAAAAAGGAATGGGAGTTGGTTCAACATGAGAATGGCCCTGGACCATCAGAGGCCCAGGATGGACAGAGTGACCCTCCCCTTCTTGGTGCAGTGGGCACCTCAAGGGCATTCCAGCAACAACAGCTCAGCTGCCCTGGTTTTCGAGCCCAGGGTGTTTCTGGGTGATGCTTGAACAGCCCATCAGAGGAGGACAGGTGAGCTATGAAAAGATATTTGTTAGCTGCAAACTAGGGTGTAAGACAGGGGGCGAGATGGGAGTGCTTTGTGGCCAGCTGAGTGCAGTGAAGATGCTAAGACCTCCGAGTGCCACACACGGTCTCTGTCTCCCGGCTGCTGAATTGACTGAGTGCTGGTGCTTTATGTTCATAATTCTTCTCGGGAAGAAGAAGCAACAAAGACTGGTCTGTTCATCTGGGGGTTTATCTGTTGTTTTTTGTAACAATTGAGACTTTCACAAAGAATTAGCAAAGTATATGTTCATGCCAAGAGGGTTGGAATATTCCAAGTTTATTGTGAGCTTGTATTTGCCTGGCTGCTTTTAGTTCAGAATTCTCAAGTCATACCATACATTTTCAGTACTATAGAAAAGAATGATAGAGATGGTTAGAATTTGCATTTTATACAAAACAATAGCCTTTGATACTTACTCCCACTTATGTAACAATTGATGCCGACATCCCTGCAAAGATGCATTTGCCTGTGTTTAATGAAATAACGTTGGACTTTGATCTTGACCCACATGATGATGATTATAAACGTATTAGCTTTTCATAGTCCCTTTATATAAGTGTAACTACACCACATAAGCAAAGCAGGGGAGACGGGGGAAGTTTCTGTAAGCCAATAAATGGTGGTTTCCTGTCTTCTTTTCCAGTTTTCCTTCACCCTTTAGCAGCTCATTTCTTGTGCACCAAGAAGCTAATTAGAAGAGGTGGTCTTGCCCTTGATTGGCGGATGGAAAAGCTCAGCCAGAGGGACATCCAGAGCAGCCAGAGCAAAGTAGTAGCTCTGGGTTTCTGACTCGCCACCCCCCACCCCCAACTGGGCTTTGCTCTGAGTCTCCACTGTTGAAAAGACAAATGTTAAAAAGGAACCATAAGCTCTGAATTTAAATATGTGAAACAGCCTCCCATTCCCAGTTTGTAGGGATCCGGTGCCATTTTCCCTGTGAATGAAGACGTCTTCCCAGGGGAGTTATGGGTGGGTTATCAAAGAGACCTAAGACGGGAGGATCTTGGTCCCCAAACCACACAGACCTGGGTGGCTGCTGCCCTCAGTTCCTGTACAAGGGAACAGGTATGCGGTGTAGCCCAGCCAGGCCCTGCGGGTGAGGCCCAGGTCCCGTTCAGGTCCCCTTACACGGATGGCACTTGCCCGCAGCGTGCTGTAACAAAAATATTACCTGCCAAGGGCCTGTCCAGAGAGCGTTGTTAGTGAAAGTTCATAAACGACAGGAGACTGCTGGGAACGGTGTGCGCGCATTTGCTAGTGGGTGAAACTCAGGGTGTTTCCATCCCACCTACAAAACACGTGCGTGGGATGCTCGGGAAGACAAGCAGATCTTCCAGGACGGGCGAAGGGAAGTCAAGTGCGAGGAATTGTAGCTGAGAGGCTAAGAGAGCGTTTCTGTTGATGGACCGTGAGGAGGCGGCGTGGCGAGCGGCTGAGCCAGGAGCAGTAAGAGTGGCGCCGACTCGTCTGATGGAGGGTCCAGCTCCGCCCAGCCCCTCATGGCCCTCTGCCTGCCCATCCCCTCTGATGCCAAGTGAGCCTCATTCCCCAGGGCTCCCTGGAGGGGTGGCGATGGCCTGAGACACGGCCACCTCGGCGGTGTCTGCTGGTCCCTTCTCGCTCATGGTCTAGAGCCTGCGTCCATCCTGAGCTGAACCAGACTCTCTGGTCCCTGCAGACCCAAAGGCTCCGTCCTTCAGACCAGGGCACCGCTGGTCACTGCGAGGGGAGTGGACCTCTCCCGGCACCACCCCCCTACCACCGGCGGTTGTGTGAGGAAACACTGGCCTCCCCTGGACCCCTCACTGGGGACTCGAGAACAGGCTTCCGCCTCCGTGGAAATGGCCCTACCGTCTTCTCAGGAACTGGCTCCCTCGTGGCATGAATTACAAGAAAGTCATTCATTGCTGCTGAGCTTGAACATAAAAACTTGGAGTTTTAAAGTGTGTGTGTGAATCTATAAATATGCACATCTATACAGAAACATGTATCTCTAAGTTATCTTTAAAGGCATTCTGTGGTGGGGGGGAAGGGAAGTTAGCACAGCATTTTGCCTCCAGGATAATGGGCTCCATTTCGCATTGATGCTCTTTTGATAAAGCTTGTCCTCCCCGCTCGGGCGCGGCACCTGGAGCAGTGGCCGCCTTCCAGCATCCTGGGATGAGCTCGTTCTGAGGACGCCAGCAGCCCGCGTGTCTCTCTCTCCCCAAAAAGCTTGCCCGCCACTGGACTCCTCCGTCCATTTGGTAACGAAGCTGTGATGTTCCATATCTCTCCTTTCACCACACTGATTCAGACATCAGAAATCCCCGTCACTTTGTGTGTTCTTAACAATGAGGGCGGGAATTGGGGTTGCTGATGGGTTCTAACCTGGTTTATCTTTTCCTCTCACTCAGGGGCGGATCTGTAGAAAAGCGGGCAAATCAAAAAAGTCCTTCAGTCGCAAGGAGGCCGAAGCTACCTTTAAGAGTTTGGTGAAGACTCATGAAAAATACGGCTGGGTCACCCCGCCCGTCTCTGATGGCTGATGTTTGCAACGTGCATTAGACGCTTAAGCCGCCTCTGCACACACACAGACACCCGACATCTCCTCCTCCACGCTCAGCATCCTTCATCCTTTTTCACTCCAGCCGGAACTGAATCCTGAATGCCAAGGAGACATTTAAGTTATTTATGACCAGATGTGTTTACAGAGAGAAAGAGGGAGCCGACGCTGTTTGGGATTAGGTTTCAATTATAAATGAATGATCATCCCTAAGTCACTTTAGAACAATGTCAAGAAGGTGACATTCCCCAGCCCGCCTGCCCCTCCGCCCGTCCCATCACTTTGGCCCTTAGCTTCTTTCCATGACACCAACTCCAAAGAGCAGGCAGGAAACTCCGTGCCCCATGCTCGACCCGTTTACATGTAAAAGGCGCAGTTCATAGGTAACAGGAACGCCCTGCATCACCAGTACATGTTTGCTGTGCTCTGTATCTCCGGTTCTCTCCCTGGCAGGTCAACATAACTTGAAGATGTGTCTTCCTGTGGCCCCATGTCATGACATGTAGACCTCATCTGTGCTATGACCTTTGGCTCATGAAAACAAAAATTTAATATTGCCAGGTTCTAGTGATTTAAAACAGCAACTGCCCACTTGGTCAAACCGTGCTCCCAATGCTGATGCTGCAGTGTGTGTGTGTTGTCCACAGCTCAGCTCGTGCCCGTGGGTGAAGCCGGGCGTGCTGTGGCCATAATGGGGCACACACGTTGCAGATACCAGGGGAGCCCTCCCTGGGGCTCAGAGCAACAGTGGTGAGATGCGGACAGTCTCTTCCGATATCCTGAGATGCTCCTACGACATCTGTGTTCCTGTCTTCTCTCTGCTGGTCAACCCACCACCAAAAGCAAAAGACAATGTCCCATACACTGAAGTCACCTTACTCATTTTCTTCTGTGTGCTCGTGACAGGGAATGCCAGAACTGCCAAAGGAGACCCAGTGACCGTACGATGATTTGCATGGCCCAGTAGTCACTTGTGTGTCCCCGAGGCTGGGATGCGTGAGCACCCTTGCTAGGATATAAATTTCTGTTATTTAACTCCCCACAATTTCATTTTTCTCTTCTGTTAAGTTACTTAGAAACTTTCTAAGAAAAACCATGAAATGAAGAAACACTGTTTATAATAATATGTGGAAAGAGGTTAAAATGTTCATTCCAAGTGGAAAAATCTTATCGGACACATTTTAAATAAAATCATGCATACCTGAATCCAGTCATTGTGGGCTATCCTTTGATTTAAAATATTTAATCTACTTTCAAAATTTAATATTTCAAACACTACAAATACCATGACAGCATTCTGCAACAAGGTGCAGGGAAAGAGTCTTAGGAACCCATGGTCTTTGCAAAAATCCAGTGGATTAAAATCACCCCCAGAAGCAACCAGGGAGACAATTAGAAACTAACTGGAAGCATTAAGGGAAGATTTGGCCAAACTCGGATGTTGCCAATTATATTTTGCCGCTATGAAGGAAGGGGAATTTTCTTTGCTGACTGTATTAAATTCTTCAGGCCGTTTTGAGTATTCAGAGACCTGTTCACTCACCAAGGTGATCAGAGATCTGAGACACCACGCCTCAAAGGACGGGGGTCAGCTCCTCCCAGCAGGTTCGGTCATTCCCCTGAAATCTACCCTTCATTGCTACTTTTCTTTTTTTTTTACAAGGTTCTGATGTGCCCCAGATACACATGCAGTTCTGTGCAGCCAAAATGCTTGACCCCCTGCTCAAGTTCCCTGTGAGAAATAATAGTCATGAAATTTGATGACAATGAACTTAAAGTGTCCATTCACCTGATCCTCCACAGCGGAATTCTCCATCCTGGAAACCTGACGTTTAACCCATGGTCTTTGGGCCCCTGGGCTCCTGCTTGTAATGGAATTACACGGTGGATATTGAACATCTAGGGCAGAAACACCGGCTAGGCAGAGCACCTGAGTTTCTTTCTTTCCAGATAGTTTCCTCTTCCAGGTTTTAAAAACAACTTTCTTTTAGGAATGTATGTATATATTTGGACATATGTCTATATAGCCACAGCTGGGTCACTTCAGTGCTGCTTATTAGCTGATTGGGGAGCTTGGCCACAGTTGGTTCAGGTGTAGCCAGGAGCTGACTTATAACCTAAGGGTGGGAGAGATTACTGCCAACAGCAAAGGGGAGGGAGACCATCGGCTCAATTTCAACCTCTTTGTACACCCTAAACTTGACTTTTTTTCCATGGCATTTCCAATAGGTTTTTTAGAAACTGGAAGTTATAGAAAAAATACTCTTTAGTAAAAGAAATATTATTTTTCGCTAAAATTGGTAAGACTTTCTTATTTTAAAAGCAGCAGAGAATAAGTTAAAATTCAACTATTGCTTTGACTCTTAGTCTGAAGCAAGAACTCCCTTTCTGGGGGCTGGAGAAAAACATGGCAGTGTTGGCCAACCAGCAGAGCCCTCTGGCCATGGAAGTTTCCCAATGACCCCGCATGTGGGTCCTGCTGGGCTCACATTCCCACACAGGCCAAGAGATCCATCCCTCTCCAGGCCAACAGCAGGGGAGTAATTGGATGGGCCTGCAGATGTTCACGGCCCACCAGCTCCACAAACCTGCTTATGGACAGGAACTTGAATCCAGCCAGTGGCCACAGAACCAAGATAAGGAGAAAGTACAAACTCACATGTGCCTCCTTTCCCTTCAGCAGTTTTCCTGGACTGACTGCCCTTACTCCTGGGTATCCCCTCCACAGCGGGCCAAGGGCTGTGCGTGGGGCTGCAGGTGGTTCATCGGCTTCATAAAGATCAAGAATTACGTCTGCTTAGGAAGTTCTCCATGAGCAGTAAGGTTCCACACTCACACACCCATGCACACTCACACACACACACACAGACACAGTCCCTGGAAGACTCACAATATCTAAAATTCATTACTCAGAAAAAAATAAGCCTCAATTTTTCAGCCCCCAATTTACTCCATTTTTCACAACTCAGCCTTATCTCATGAGAGGAAAATCTGTGGCCTCATGAGAAAGACCTGGTATAGAAAGACAAATGCCCACAGTGTCTGTGTGATAATGGCAAGTCACGTCACCTGCTTGAGCCCCAATTTCCTCGGCCGTAAACTCCTACCAGGTTGGCGTGAGAATTGACTTAAACAATGAGGGAAAGTGCTTGGGAACCAAAAATTGTCATATGAACTTTATGTGTCATTTTTATAGTAAGGGGAAATTATAATAACAACAGGATTTCACTAGAACACACTTGGATAAAGGCTCAGATTGAGCAGTTACAATGGTTCAAATACAATTATCTTATAACCCTACACTGGCTTTCTGTCCCCAATCCCTTACTTTAAGTCAATCAACCAAACTTAGCATCTCTCTGCCCACTCAGATACAGGGAATGTAGAAGTTAAAGATATGGCTCCTTCCTGGAGAAACTCGCAAGACAAGAATACCACACAGACAGCTAAATGCTACATTGCGCTGCAGCAGTTGTCGACGTGGTGCAAGGCCAGAGGCTTCCTGACTGATAACCAGGGAAGATTTCAGAGTGATTCAGGTTTAAGCTGTGGCTGGGGGATCGGGAAGGACAGGAGTCGGGCACGGTCTCCATCCACACTGGCCTTGGAGGGGGGAGCTCGGCAGGATCTCGGCAGCCACTTGTCACTTCTCCCCTGCAGGGACCCTGTCTGCAGACCTGGTTTCAGGAGGCAGGACAGAGTCCAACCCCACAGCCTAACATGGCTTGTGGGGCTGGCCCCTCCCCTAAGAACTGGATTTTCCGTGTCTTATCTGAACCCTCCTAAAAGCATGCAGAATTTTCATGGAATTTTCTTTCTAGAGAAGCAGGGCTGCTTCCCAGCTGCAGTGAGGGCAGACCCATTGAATCTAGGAGACATTTAGTCTAACTTTATACACCCTACAGTAGAGGCCATAAACCCAGAGAGGTTGAGTGGCTTTTCCAAAGTCAACTGGAGAGGTGAAGATAAGCCCACTGTCTGGGTGGTGCTTTCTGGTCCTCCTTGATGCTTCCTATGGACCATTTGGCAATTCACATGGACCACATCCAAGCACACACCTTTTAGCCCACTGTTGGGTCAGAAGAGCCACAGGTCTTCCAAGCTGGCTGGGAATCACCCAAAGTCATCTGCTCTGCGTTGAAAGCAACTTGGTGCAAAGGGCAGTTTCCACTCCCTACTGTTTTGGGAAGCCATGGCGAGGGGCTTAGAGCTCAGTCCATGTGGTCACAATCAATACTTTTGTTTCCCTCCAAAGACATTAAAATAAAATACAGCCTCATTCCTTAACTTTATGCTATGATGCTATGTTCCATCTTATCTGTCTGATTTTTGCAGCCTCCAGTTTACATAGTATTGAATATCACTCAATCCCAGGGCCCATCTGACCTGCAGTATGTGACCAATGCACTGGGAGAGCCAAACACTGCTGTCATAGGGAAGGAAATAAGAATGTTAGCTCTGTTCCAGAAGAAACACAGGAGCAAAGTGTGCTGGCCAAAGAGGCATAATCAAGGCAGAGTATTTGAAACGAGTGTAGAACCAAAAGTAACCCAGATTTTATCACAAGGTCATAATAGGGCTAAACAAATAGTAGAGTGGACCTTGAGGAGTCTGGTTCCAAGGTCGTCCTCTTGGGTCATGAAGGCAGTATGTGGTGAGAAAATAAATACCTGTACTCCTTCTCACTGCAGATTCACCCTGTTTGTCCTGCAGAGTTAAAACAAGCAGGTGCTTCCCCATTTCTTTTTTTTTTTTTTTTCGATATGCGGGCCTCTCACTGTTGTGGCCTCTCCCATTGTGGAGCACAGGCTCCAGACGCACAGGCTCAGTGGCCATGTCTCACGGGCCCAGCCGCTCCATGGCATGTGGGATCTCCCCAGACCGGGGCACGAACCCGTGTCCCCTGCATCGGCAGGTGGACTCCCAACCACTGCGCCATCAGGGAAGCCCCCCCCCCCATTTCTTCTATGGGAGGTAAATTGGCTGTCCTGCTTTGTAGACATGCAATCACTTTGTATCTCTAGATCTTGGGCAATCACTTGTGATGACACTAACTGAGCTAAAATAGAACGGTTGTAAACTGATATGCTTGGTTTCACTTCCCGCTTGTCCCTTTTACCGAAGTGATGTTTTTACACGAACGTTGTCCCCATTTTGACCATGGTTGGATGCTAATCTACATGCCATAGGCTACTGGAAACTTTCAAACTATCACCACAGTTATCCTAGTCTGTGATGCTCAAAAGGGTGGGTGGAATTGCATGTGCCGTAAAATAAATAGGAAAGAAATATTGACTATTGAAAGGAGGTGAATGCATGGGTCACATAATCTAGAGGCATTGTCCTCGTGGGGAAAACAATGATGCTGAAAAGACTTTAAAACCAATAAATGTCTTTCCACGGAATGTTGGTTGTGTTCTTGCAAGGTCTGTGTTCAGGATTTGTCAGAATTTCTCTGGGTTTCCATATGTGTTATCCTCTGTGGTCCATTGTGGGCAGCTCTCTGTCACCTGGTCCCCTCTGATTTGCTTTGATTTATTTGTGGTTTGCCAAATGAAAACTCTGAAGCATGTCACAGATATTCTCTATAAAAGTCAATGAAATGTAATTGAACCAAATCTAATTAAGTATTCATGTGATTTAGAAGATTTCTCCTTCAGCTGCCATATGCATTAAAAAGATTTGTAAATGTGTTTGCTGATGATTCCCATTAAAGTTTCTCAACATAATTGAAATTGTGTGCTTAGCACAATACTGTAGCTTAAACTAATACTGAATTGCAGAGATATTTCTCTGGAAAACTCTTATAGAGTAGTAATTCTAGAAAGCAACAATTTTCACATAACCTAAGTTCAATTTATTTAAAAGATACTTCAGCCAACTTTTCACACTAGTTGGCTTTCAGTTTTTATTTTATACTGTTTATCAGAGAAACTTCTCAGCCCTGTGTCAATATTTGGAACTGTTTTCCAATCAAGAGCATACTTTTCTTTTAAAATCTGAAAATATGACTATTTTGGTATTGAATAGGCACGGGCTTTGGAATCAAACAGCCTTGAATCCCGTCTGCCTCTCATCACATGTAGATAAGGAACTTGGCCACTCAGACACTGTTTTCCACTTTCTAAACTAAAATCATGAAGTTACTATTTACCGTTGAGGCTGCTGTGATGAGACAGGCAGCAAGTCTCGAAGCCCTGTGCCTGGCAGGTAACTGATACTCAATACATTCTTTTGGAAACCACAAAGAGATTGATCTGGTATAGTCGATCTGACAGCTTGAGTTGGCTGTTAGGATCTACTTTAAGTTGTTCACTTCATCCCAAGTGAATTTGCACCCTTCTCTTTGGGCAAAGGCATGGAAGGTCCTCCATCAATTGGGCACTGGCTCTGCCTTTCTCTTGGCGATGGAGATGGACGTGTGTCCAGTCACACTCTTCCCTGAACATATCCAACCCCAGCTGGTGGGGGAGTTGACTGCGGTGGCCTGGGTAACCTGTGTCCAGAGACATGGTTTCCTTAAGGCAAAAGTTAAAGATCCCGAAGGATTGCAACTGACCTGTCACCCTAAGACGTCAAGGTGTGGTCTGTGTCTGTAGGATAGGGGCTGGTCAAAACGACATAAAATGTGTGCTCTTGACCCCTGCTATGTTTGTCACTTAGGTGTTTGTCTTGAGTTCTATTTCCATGCTAGAATAACTGTTACATGTTAACGGAAACAAGTTACTTTTACTAAAACACAAGGATAAGGTAGAGATATTGCGGTAGATGTGTACACAGTCTGTTGGCAAAAATGAAGTTTAAATCAATAGTGTTTAGTCTGGTCAGCCTTCAAGTGTAGGGATTGTGTATAATCTTGCAAGGATTGGTCCTTATAGAAGCAACAGGGTCAGAATATGGTGAGTTTTGAAAGCAAAACTTTTTTGTTTAAACTTATCCCATAGTATTTTTTAAGATATTTTTTGAGTCATGAAAAGTTTCTTTAATAAATAATTTTGAAGGTTAAATCCAATCAAATAATTCTAAACAACATGAATAAACTTTCCCATGGGGAACTATTCCTGTTTTTTTCCCTTCCTCTTCTTCTACATTTGCAAAGGTTTTAGTTTCTTAAAGACCTTTTAGAACTATCTTCTCATATCATCACCTTAGGCAACACTTTGAGGTAGATTTATAGGCCGTACTATGCCAGGCTTACAGATAGGAAGCAGGGCTTAAAAGCTTAATTGATTTTTCTAGTCTGATTTTACTTAAACGTGGTCAATTACTTTCCTGTGTCACTTAAACATTACATTAAGTTAATCCTAAAGCAACTCTTAAATCTCTAATTTCAAAGGATATTTCTAGCTACAACTTTCCAAAGTTTACTGCTTTTAAATGATACAGATCATTTTGCATTAGACAGTCCTTCTTATTTTTACCAAATTCTGTGTGTCTACACACACACACACACACACACACACACACACCCCTACCTGATTTATGTAACCTTATTCTCATTGTTTCACAGGTTTTCTTCTTCCTTTACTCTAGTTTCTCCATTTTATGGTGTTGCTTTTCCATAAAACATGTTGATTTCTGACACAGTACACAATTCCATGCCACGCCACCTCCTCTCTCCTGCAATCTGGAGCCTCTGGGGGTCTCCATTCTCACCTGCTGGGGGGCTTGTGTCCTCTTTCGGCTGTCGTCAGAGTCCTGGACTTCGTGGCATCCAGGGTCCAACTTTCCCACATTCACATGGTGGGAATAGAAACTGATTTTAGTAAATGATAGCTTGGAGCTTGCTCATATTTACTCTAGAAAGTTAGTGTTGGAAATAAAAGCAAAGGCTCTGAATTCTAATCTTCTTGCCAATCATTTATTTAATAAATGAACTGGAAAGGACCTCAGCGGTCACTGGGAATGACTCCGGCATTTAATTTGGTTCAGTCGGCCCCAGGCTGAGTCCTCAGCTCAGAGCTGTTCAAACACTTCCCTCAGATCACATAGGGGGTTTTAAAACTAGCCTGTCCCAATGACTTCGACTAGTGAAAGGACTCTTTACAACAAAAGAAGTGTAACCTAGGGACCTCACTTTTCAGAAGGGTGTTTTTAAGGCACAGGAAGTTAAATTCAGAGCATCGTGAAGGTCCTCATCCAACACATCGTGAAGCTGGGACCAGAGTTGAGGGCCTTGTTACTCCATTCATATTGTCTTAGATGTACAAAACATATCTACACTCGCACGTATGTGTGATGCATCTAAGAACTAGTCATTGTCTGGAACATAAAAATATATATATGCTTATAGACATATAAAATATATATATATATAAATATATATGTAGTGGTGAGTTGAATAGTGGTCCCCCAAAAGATATGCCCAAGTCTTAACCCCCAGGACCTGTGAATGCAACCTTATTTGAAGTCTTTGCAGATGTAATTAAGTTGAGGATCTCAAGATGAGATCACCTTGGATTTAGGCTGGACCCTAAAGACAATGGCAGGTGTCCTTATAAGAGAAAGGCAGAGGGAGGTTTGAGAAACTGAGACACGGGGAGGGGTGACGTGAAGACGGAGGCTGCAATTGAAATGATGAGTCTACCACCCAAGTAACGCCAAGCATGGCCAGCAACACCAGAGGCTGGGAGGGAGGTGGAGAATGGATTCTCCCTCACAGCCTCCGGAAGGAACCAAACCCAGTTTTGGACTTCATGGGTTGGCAGATTATTAGATGCTGTCCTACTAAAAGCCGTCCCTTTGAGCTTCTCTCTTTAAATCTCCGAAAATGTAAGTGCCAAGACGTTCACGACATTGGCACTCTCTTCCCTCGGAGGCAAAGATCACAGTGGTGTGATGGTGCCGAGGTGGCAGGTATGGAAGGAAGCCAGCGGGAAAGAAACGGAAAGCTTGCGAAGAGCAGACCCAGGAAGGAAGACACTCCAGGTGTGTCAGCCACCCCTGAAGGTGAGCCCCCAGTGAGTCACACTCTTGTACAATGCCCCCCCGACAGTGGAGGTGGGGCAGACGGACAGAACATGGCAGAGGTGACGGGGTACACCCCCTGATTATGTTCCATTTCCTGGCAAGAATGAAGCAGTGGAGCCTAGTCTTTACTTGAAAGCAGAGATTCTCCTGCTGGCCTTGAAAAAGTCCACTGCCAACTTGTGAGGGTGCCTCATGGTGGGAGACTGCAGGGGTCTCTAGGAGCTGGAAGCGGCCCCCAGCTGACACCTACAAGAAACAAGAGGCCCAGTCCTACAGCTGCAAGGCCTGGGCTTGGGAGAAGACCCCCAGCTCCAGAAAGGAACATGGCCTGGCTGACCCCTGATTGCAAACTGGCGAGACACTGGGCACAGGATCAAGCCCAGCTCTGCCTGGACCCCGCTCCACCGCAAAACGTGAGACGACAGACGTATGTTATTTTAACAGCGAACACCTACAATAAAAATAGCAGTAAAAAGTTAATATACCAGGAGAACCTCACATTTTTGTCCTCCTCTTCCCCGATTGAGAGAGGTTGAACTCCGTGCTGAAGGGAAGGTTCTGGCAGAGGACAGCGGGCCTGCACTTGCCCAGATGTTAAGTGATGCTTTCTTTGGGGCCCTTGGGCATCACCGTCATTTTCTGGGGCCACCATAACAGATCACCACAAGGTAGGTGGATTAAAACAGCAGAAGTGTATTCTCTAACAGCTCTAGAGGCCAGAAGTCTGAGATCATGGTGCTGGCGGGACCACACTCCCTCGGAAGGCTCTGGGGAGGCTCCTTCTTGCCTCTTCCAGCTTCTGGAAGCTCCTGGCATTCCCTGGCTTGTGGCTCCATTTTGCCAATCTCTGCCCCATCTGTGCCAGATTCCACTCCACCTTTTCTTATCTGGGCACTTGTCATTGGATTTGGGGCACACACAAATAATCCAGGATGATCTCCTCACCTCAAGGTCCTTAAATTTTTTTTTTTTTTTTTGCGGTACGCGGGCCTCTCACCGTTGTGGCCTCTCCCATTGCGGAGCACAGGCTCTGGACGCGCAGGATCAGCGGCCATGGCTCACGGGCCCAGCCGCTCCGTGGCATGTGCGATCTTCCTGGACCGGGGCACGAACCCGTGTCCCCTGCATTGGCAGGCGGACTCTCAACCACTGTGCCACCAGGGAAGCCCGAGATCCTTAATTTAATTACACCTGCAAAGACACTTTTTCCAAATAAGGTACCAGGGGTTAGGACATGGACACGTCTTCTGGGGAGCTGCCCGTCAACCAGCTCCAGGCACCCCTGCCAATGATGTTGAAATTCACATGCACACCGCAGCCCAGCTCTGTCTGCCCTTGACTCTGGGGCAGAGCCTCCGTCCCCTGAGTCTGCGGATCTCCCTCTCCAGAGAGCACCGTCCTGCCTGCTCCTCCATCAGCCCATGCTCAGCACTGGAAGCCCGAGCTCTCGGGTCCCTCTTCTCAGCATCCTGGGCCTGGGGAGGGGGAGGGGACGGGGGCAGAGCTGGCAGGCCAGGTCACCCAAGGCCCTGCAGCGGGAGGGACAGGGGGTCCGCTGCTTCTCCAAGTGAGACCTTGGGGAGAAAGCAAGAGGAAGGCCGCCATGGTCCCGCTCCGTCTGCGGATCCACAGAGGACACCTCCGGGTCAGCGCATCTCATTAGGAAACCCAACGGCTGACTTCTCTGGGAGAGGCAATCACAACTTCCAAACCGCACCTTTCCTCTTGAACTGGATTTTCCTCTATCGAACCAGCGCTGCATAATGAACACCTGTGGGGAGCTGTGTACTGAGTCACCAGCTGACACACCCATCCTGCCATTTGGTCCTGCAGAAGCCCCGCAGTCTTGACTCATCACCCTCCGCCCTCCTGGCTGAGAACAGACGGACGTCTTCCGGGACCACAGAGCATGAGAAAGAGAAAGGGAAGATTGATCTTGGTATGAAAAGGCAAATCTTCTCTAGGAAGGGAAACCCCCAGCCCTGTAAAATCATCACCAACAACTGTGAAGACACGCCACCACCCTCTGGGAAGCAATGCTGCCTGGAGCCAACAGAGGAAGCCCCCACCCTTCCCTCAGCTTCTCCTGGTCACCTTGGGTGCCCCCTCCGCACTCTCCATTGGCTGAAGGTTCAAACTTCTCCCAAACGAGTCTGTATGGGATTTGCCCCCAGCGCTACATTTCCCCGTGTTGGTTGTTCCTGTAGCCTGAGCTGCAACAATTCAGCCCCAATTCTGCTATGTCTGACCAGTGCAGAGCAGAGGCTGTAAGGTCTGCTGGCGGGTTAACTAGAAAGAGAGAATGTTTTAATTAGAGGAAGATGGGGAATAGGGACTAGATGCTCAGCATCATCCCCTTTTCCGGGCTGGCAGCTTCTGAACATGTTGAAGCGGGTGGGGGGTTCTGGGCGATGGAATTACTTTCCTTTCCAGAGCTCATCCAGGCTGGGACTCAGTGAGACACCAAGTGGTGTTCGAAATAATCAATCTGCACTCAGATGAGATTCTCTACGGGGATTAGTTGGACCTGATTCTGACGGTTTCCACTGGAACTGATGGCCCTGGAGACCAGGCCCCCTCAGAGCCCCGGGGTAGGGGTGAGTTTGCTGCAAAGGATTTGGGGGTCGGCTGGTGAGATGAGCCTGCAGGAGGACTTGCCCCTTCCGATTCCAAGCCTAAAACAGAAGGCTGGCATTTCTCAACCACAAATAGGACACCAACCAGCAACATAAGCAAGACCTGTACAGAAATATCCGTCTGGAGTTCACCCTATAATTTACTTTCTCTGTCATAGGGAGAACTATATTTTTTTCTTGCAAGAACTTCCATCCCTTCCCCATAATTCTGAATGTTGGACGGAACTAGGAGATGCACCAATAAAAGATTCCTGTCCTGCCCCAGTGCCTGGCCAGGATCCACGTTTCAGCAGGCCCAGCGGGGCCATCAGAACAAAGAAGCCTCAGCGGGCTGGGGGTTGGAGGGTGGCCTGCTTGAGCCCAGAAGGCATAGAATTCACACAGATTGGTCCAAACTGCCCACTTGAGCTTCCTAAGCTTCCTTCTATTTGTGTGGGTTCTTTTTTTAATCTTTTTTTTTTTTTCCATCTTGGTAGGGAGGGAAAGCCATATATTTCCTATAATCTTTACTTTAAAAAAAGATGAGAAAGCAGGAATGAAAAGGGAAATGCGTGGTCAGAGAGAGTCGCTGTGAGCAAGAAGCCGGGGGGGGGGGCGGTGCAGAAATGAAAATATTTAAGGTGCTGTGGCTACATCAGGACAATCAAGGGGGCAGACGCCGGGTTTACCTGGAGGCTGGGAAGGGGGTGGGACCAGGTCATACGGACAGGAAGACTCCAGCCAGGGCGCCCACACCCGCCTCTCTGTGTGCCCTTCTCAGGGTGTGGGTCAACCTGGGGGGTGTCTCCTCAGATCCCACACTGAAGGCTCAGGCCGGCCTAGGGCCCACAGGTCTCAGTGCCCCATTGACCCAGGAGCACCACCTTCAGGTGACCCAGGAGCAGAACTCAGCAGTGAGGACAAATCAGACGAGATGGCTTACGAACGGGGGCTGGGCTCACTCAGGAGGGGGTGGGGCCTGGCAGAGGACACACCTGTACCACGTGTCAGGCGTGACCTGCCCACAGATGGAGAACCAGCACCAGGTGGTGAAAACCTAGGCCTGAACTAGCGTGGCTGGCAGACCTATGACCCCCGAAGACATCGAACGGGCCTCCGAACCCCCTCGACCTGTGACCGTGTGACTTCCCTTCCGCAGCAAAAACAACTTTGCCGATGGGATCCAGTGAAGGACCTAGAGATGGGAGATGATCCTGGACTACCTGGGTGGGTTCAGTGTCATCACAGGTCCTTATAAAAGGGAGGCAGGAGGGTCAGAGTCAGAGAAGGAGATGTGAGGCCAGCCAGCAGAAGCCGAGTCGCTCTGGAAGCGCTCACAGGAGAGGGAGGCAGGCGCTGCTAGAAACTGGACTCGTGACAAGTCCCCAACCTCTGTTTCCAACAAATGCGGCTGATGAAAGTGCTTCTCAGACGAGCTTGTGCTTGACTCAGGGGAGTGTCTGACTCATCACGCTTGCAGCGGAGTGCTGGCGGGGGAGCAGAAGTAAGCACCAGCCCCGCTTTCCCGCAGCTCGGTGCCTGCCCTCGGCGGAGCGCCAGAGACCCCCAGCCCCGGAAGTCGGCAGGAGACAGGAAAGCGAGCCCTCGGCAGCGTCTGGGTTGCAGAGCGGCAGAGAGGCTGAGTTTCTCCTTGCCCAGGGGGATGCGATTTCCCCCACGGCCCCCGAGCCCAGCGTGGTCTCCCGCCACCCCAGGCCTCCCAGCAGGACCCTCACACTACCGGAACCCCTGGGACTGAGGGTCTCCCAAGAGCCTCCGTGCTGCTCAGGGAACTTCCCAGAATCAGGAGCAGTGAGAGAGGCCGCCCCGGAAAGTGAGAAGGGAGGGCACCCTGCCTCAGGTTCCCCACTTATGTTCTGGAAACGGCTGCCTGCAGGTCCAGAGCACAGTTCTGAAACCAGCCCTGCCACCGTCGAGCCTGGTCTCCCAAAGGTCAGTGTGGTCGACCAGCAACGTGTCAGGGCAACACGGCCTCCTCTCCTCGAGGGGGCATGTGTCTGGGGCAGAACAGAGGCCAACGTAGCACATCTGGTTCTGGGGCATCGTTCCCAAGCCTCTCACTGCGTCCCGTGGGCACCATTACAGAATCCAGAGTGGGCAATAGCATCGCCCAGTAGATTCAAACCACTGGACAACCGTCCCCCGAGAGTGTTCAGTGATCACTGGTGAGATGTCCACCCGATGTGAGATGTCCGCTGCTGAGATGTCCGTGTCCCTGAATCTTTCTCCGTCCCAATGCCAGGATGAGACCTGGACACCCAGAAGGGTGGATGGAACCATGACCTGAGAATCACCTCTGCAAATATCTCTCCTGGCCAACATCTTGGCTGGTGGCCGGGGTGAGCTATGGCCGGAATGCTTATGAGATTTGCAGAAGGCCGGAGTCTGGAGGGAAAGTGATTCCACACTTCATGGACTGCAGGCCCACAGGCAAAGTCAGCAGGCTGAAGTGCTCGCCAGACAAGCTGGGTGAAATGTGACAAACACCACTGTGAAATCCTGGATCCGGCTTACACAGGTAGAGGCTGAGAGGCTTTCTCTGTAATTCACGGCAGAAGAGGATCCGGGATTCGACGCAGTGACACGCTTGCTGCCACCAACGCCAAGGCAGGCGGCCTCGTTGAGATCCGTGGCCGTCCGGGGACAGCCGCCATGTGGGCATTGCTGGGACCACAAGAAGCAAAATGATTTTAATTCCAGACTCCACACTTCTCTGCTTGACAAAATCTGGGAAAAGTGAAAAATCTGAGAATCCTGCCATTCCAATGGACCTATAAAGCCTGGGTTTTATATATATATTTAAAATTTTGTTCATGTTTAAATTCATAGTGAACAGATGAGAAAGTAAGGAAAGTTCTTAGAAGAAACAAATAAGGCTGGACCCCAAATCCCGAGAAGTTAGGGGTCCCTGAGGCCAGAGGCTGATCCAGGACGCTTGGTGATTCCTGTCCCCAGAGGTGTCCGTTTGTCTGGGCATGTGGGGATAGGACACATGCTTTTAGTGAGACACCTCCCATGCTTTTTTACAGGACACCGAAGGACTCAGCTCCAGTTACAGGTGAAGGAGGAAAAGCTGACTGATCGACATAGAGACACATGGCTGGTGGCAAGAAGAGAGAGACCAGGGTCCCTGGAGAGCAGAGTCAGCCAGCAGAGGCTCGGTGGTCACCCAGGTCACTGGAGGGGGAGGGCTGGGCGTCATGGGGGGGCCACCCGAGCGATGAGTGCCAGGTCGGGTGGATTTCCACTGTAGGCCTGAGGTCTCAGCCACCACCAAGCGGCAGGATCACGAGCCGCTGTGGGGGAGGGGTCGCAGGCCTGGGGATGGGAGACAAGAGGGGTGATGTCCAGGCTTAGGGAGGTCTCACAAAGGAGTCCATTTACAGCCTCCTCACAGAGAACATGGGGCTCAGGGTGGGGCTCACAGAGGACTGCATTATTAGAAAGAGGATTGATCAGCAGGCGGTAGAGGGTATTTCCAGGTGGGAGCCAAGCCTCGCTGGCAAGACTGATGCAGGAGGCGATGGAGAGCGATAGAGGGGACGCTGGGGCCCAGGTCCAGGTAGCAGGTAGACCTGCGTGGTCCCAGCAGCCCGCAGAGCCAGAAACAGAGCAGAAAACTGGAGGCGATGGATGGAAACCGTGAGACTTTAGAAACGGCCTGTGCTTGACTCAGCTTGCCTGGGCCGTGGTTCCCAGTTCTGTCAAACACTAGACACGACATTGCTGGTATTTTAGGTGTGACTAATGTTTACAGCAGTGGACTCTGAGTAAAGCAGATCAAGCTCCATGGGGTGGGTGGGCCTCACCCAGTCAATACAAGGCCTCAAAAGCAAAGACTGGAATTTTTCCTCCTTGAGAAGAAGGAATTTGGCCTCAAGACTACAACACAGAGGGAATTACCCGGCAGTCCAGTGGTTAGGACTCTGTGTGTTCACTGCCGAGGGCCGGGGTTCAATTCCTGGTCGGGGAACTAAGATCCCACAAGCCACGTGGAGCAGCCAAAAAAAAAAAAAAAAAGCACTATAACATAGAAACCCTGTCTGAGTGTCCAGCCTGCTGCCCTGTGGAATTCAGACTCAGGACTGAAGCCCCTACTCTCCCCTGAGTTTGAGTCCTGTCTCTTTCTCTGGAGAACCCTGATCAGACACCCATCTCTAAGTGGGGGGCATGGGAGGCTTCCCAGAGCACTCTATAAACCTGATCAGGTACTTCCAGGACCACAGAGGGTAATGAAGCTCGGGACCCCAACGGCTCCCGGCATTGGCGCCCCAGTTAGAGGCTTCGTCCTGCCCCCGCACATCCTCACTTGTCTCTGATGGGGTGTAGTCACTCAGGTTCGGTTGTAAGTTCCACCTCAACACAGCTTAGCAGAGAATGGCTGATGGGGCCTGTGTGAGCCCAGCTGGCTCCAGTCCTGTTTATCTTTGTTTCACGGGATTGAAAGGATTTTGTTTTCCACCGAAGTGCACATGTACGGACAGGTTTTGATCTGTCTTCCTTGCTCTGTACTTGCCCCCTCGACCTGGCACTGTGTGATCATGAGAATCTCCACGTCGCATCACCGTAATGGAAGGCTTGGAGAAGAGAAGCGTGTTGGAACAATCCTGAGGTCTCAGCCACCACCAATCGTGAGCCGCTGCGGGGGCAGGGATCGCAGGCCTGGGAATGGGAGACAAGAGGGGTGATGTCCAGGCTTAGGGAGGTCTCACAAACGACTCCATTTACAGCCTCTTTCACAGAGAACATGGGGCTCAGGGTGGGGCTCACAGAGGACTGGATTATTAGAAAGAGGATTGATCAGCAGGCGGTAGAGGGTACTTCCAAGTGGGAGCCAAGCCTCGCTGGCAAGGCTGATGCAGGAGGCGATGGTGAGTGATAGAGGGGTTGCTGCGGCCCAGGCCCAGGTAGCAGTTAGACCTGCGTGGTGGTGGGATGAATTGGGAGATTGGGATTGACATGTATACACCAATATGTATAAAATAGATAACTAATAAGAACCTGCTGTATAAAAAAATTGTTTTAATAAATTAAAAAATAATCCCACGGCGCTCTGTCTTGGGCCGGCCGTCTCTACTTGGGGAGGGGCATCACCACCTCCAGGGGAGGGGCACCCAGCTGGGGATGACGGCAGGGGTGGAGGTGGAGACGGTAGGAGAGGCCGCTACAACCAAGGGTCCGTAGGCTGGGCGACTCTGGGGGGAAATCAGCCTGACTGTTCACTCGGAGTCAAACAGTCACAGAGAAAACTGGTTATTTAATTTTGTAAACGGTATCATTGCTGAGTTAGTGACGTATAGTCACATTCTACAACAGAAAGCGAGTAAAAGATGATTTTATGTTACTAAAAAAAGAACATATCTGGAGCCTTAGGGAGATTTCATTTCCCCCCATGCCCCATTCAACAGCATTTATCCATTCCTGGGATTTCAAAGTGTCTTAGGTCCTGGGTGCCCTGGGACAGGTGGGTGTACTTGCAGAGATCAGAAAATGCTGGTTTTTGGAGGCTTTGCTCCTAGGGCTTGAATTTTACACTCTTCTCTTAAATTTGGTGAGAAGGTCAGTGTAGACAGGGGTTGAGGAAAATAGAATCTGGGTGGAATGGGTGGCAAAAAGGCCAGTCAGGGTAGGTGGCTGCCCCACTTGGGGCCAGGATCCCCGATAGAGTCACCCTGGGTTGCAGGTGACACCAAGGAAGGCAGGTTGTTTGTTACCGGAGCTATGACGTCCTCCAGTCAGGTGAGTGTTAAGGATCTCCCAGCGAGGCAGGCACAGTGGAGTAAATACTGGGGTGGCGTTCGCCAAACTCCACAACAACCGTGAGCACCAGGGCAAGCAACAGCACGTGCCTTGCAGGACGAGGCGCCGACCAGCAGCAGGACGGACGCCCCGGGGCGGCCTGGTGGGGACTCCCCTTGGACAGAAGAGGTGAACTGGGCTCCCGGGGGGGTAGGGGGGGAGAAGGAAGAGCCGGCAGGTCCCAGATACGTGGCGTCCTGTCACCTCCATCGAAAATGCATTGGTGTTTTAACTAAGAACCACATCTGGCCTTTTCTTGAAGTGTAAATCAGACCAGACCGTCCAAGCAGGTTTGCAAACCGAAATCAACCCCTCTTCCTCGGGTCCCAATGTCACAAGGAACTCCTTTGACCTTAGGTGGTTCCAAGCTGGAAAGAAGGGAGCCACCACCCAGCACAGAGCAACAATTAGGCCAAAGACACAAAGTCCGAAATAGGGAGAGATGTGAGCACCTGCCAGGTGAGTTCATGGCAGCGTGGCTGGCTTGGGTGCCAGAGGCAGAGGTCAGGAGTGAGTTCTCCCGGGGAGGGGCCCCTCGGGGCTGAGGACCTGGGCTCCCTCCTGCATCCCCGGGTCCTGCCTCTGCCCACTCCCCACTTAGCCCCTGGAAGAAGCCTGGTGTAAGTTGCACCGGCCAACGCAGCAGCCATGGGCCACACGCGGCCAGTCCAAACTGAGATGCTCCGGATTTCAAAATCTGAGTGTGCCGAGAGGAATGTGAAATATCCCTTTAATGATTTTTATCTTAATTACATGTTTAAATCATATTTTAGATACATTCGATTGAATAAAATATATTATTGAAATTAATTTTACCAGTTTATTCTTACTATTTTAACATGGCTAAAGAAAATTTAAAATTACACATATGCAGCCTGCGTTGTATTTCTGATGGGCAGCGCTACTCTAAGGCTCGTGGCAGCGGTCTCTAGGATGGTCCGAGGATGCCCACCATCCTGTGTAATCCCTTCCCCTCAAGTGACTGCTTCAAGCCACAAGGACACGACAACGTTAAGGGAAAGCCACTTCCGTGATGGGGATACAAAAGCCAGTGACTCCATCTTGCTGGCAGCCTCTCCCTCTGGCTCTGGAGTGACCCACATGACAAGGCCCTGAAGGCAGCCCCCCGGCCAACACCCCTCAAGAGACTGGACCCTGCCAACCACCACCAGTGGGGGCCGATCTTTCTCCAATTCAAGCTTGAGGTAAATGAGGCCTGGCTGATGCCTTGATGGCAACAGAGGACCCAGCCAAGCAGGGCCCCAATTCCTGGCCCACAGAGACTGTTGTGGAATAAGTGCATGTTGCTTAAAGCCACCGTATTTAGGAGAAATTTGTTACACAGTGACAGCTGACTAATAACAGCCCTCCACCGGACCTCACACGAGAACACAAGTTCCTCTGGTCTCTGGCCGTTGGATTCTGCCCTGTTTGGGGTTAAATTCTCCAGGCTAATGGGGCAGACCCAGCGCTGATCAGGAAGGAGTTGGTTCCCAGAGTGATGAGGCAATCCAGACACAGCACTGCCATTAGGTGGAGCGTGAGAAACAGCCGTGGCTTTGCGGCAGCCCCTCAGCTTCAAGAAAGCCGCCTCTCTGTGAGCGTGGCCTCCAAGCATCTCTGAGGTCTCAGGTGTCATAATTATAATGAGATAATTAAACTACATTAGGTGGTCCGCCCTGTCTGTAATTTTTAAGCACTCACTGAAGACTCCCACCTGGGATGCTCTTGTCTGGAGGCTGCGGGAAGTCCATCCCCACTCTGGTTTTCTCTCTTTGATGGTGGGTGGCCTGGCCTCACCTTGGAGCAGGTTCAGCTCCACGAAGGGACATGTGCAGGGGGCAAGCCCCACCTGGTCAGCATCACGAGGGGCCCCCAGGACAGTGGTGCATCAGACAGGAGCGGAGATCCTGCAGGGCTCCAGGAGGGCTGCAGGATGGGTCGGGGCCTGGGATCCCTGAGGAGATCCAGCACAGGCCTCCCAGACAGCCCAGGCCAGCTGCCTCATCAGTTGTCCCACCCTGAGTCACTGGGCCACCACCCTTGAGGGCCTGATCCAGAACACCTGCGGGGGTCCCCAGAGAATGAACATGCACACACCCAACACACACACACTCACACACACACACGGCCTAGGCTCCTCCCCACCACTGGGACATTTTGGAGTTCTCAGGAGTCATTTAATGACACTCAAACCCAAGGGCATCCCCAGGGCCTCTTCTGGCTTAAGAGTCTGGCCTCATAAACTGCTGGTGGAAAGGTAAAAGGATGCAGCCACTTGGGGAAACAGTCTGGCAGCTCCTCAAAGAGTGAAACACAGTCACCATGTGACCCAGCAATTCCACTCCTGCGTGTATACCCAACGGAAATGAAACCATAAGTTCACACGAAAAATTTTACAGCATCATTCTTAATAGCCAAAATGTGGAAACAACCCAAATGTCCACCAAATGATGAATGAATTTTAAAAGTGGTATATCCATACAATGGAATATCATTCAGCAAACGAAAAGCAATGCAGTATCGATGATGCTCTAATATGGGTGAACCTTGAAAACATTACGCCAGCTGCAAAAGACCACATGTTGTATGATTGCATCCATAGGAAATGTCCAGAATAGGCAAATGTATAGAGACTGAAATTTAGATGAGGAGTTTTCAGGGGCTGAGAGAGGATTAGGGAACTTGAAGGGGTGATAGTTAAGTGTACAGGATCTCTTTTGGGGGTGATGAAATATTCTAAATCCGAGTGTGGTGATGATTGCACATATCCGTGAATATACCAAGACCACTTGCATTAGTCAGGGTTCTCCAGAGAACAGAACCGATAGGATGTGAATATAGAGAGAAAGAGAGAATTATTTCAAAGACCCTGCTTTACTCAACTGACTTAAACATTAATCTCATCCAGAAAACACCCTCTCAGACACACGTACCTGGACACCGTGGCCCAGCCAAGTTAACGTAGAAAATTGTCCATCGCACCATTGGATCGTACACTGTAAATGACAGACTTGCGTGGCATGTGGGTTATAGCTCAATTAAGATATTTCTTAAAAAGGACTCCAGCCACGGCTCCCACTTACGTCGGTGCCACAGCACTGAGCACCTGCCGAGCTGACCCTCTGGGTAGCATCCCACACCCCTGCGATCCTGTCAGAGATCAAGAGTCAAGATGCCAGCCCTCCCGCCGAGAGCACACAGGCAGTGCCTGGTGTGGCATGGGCTGGCTCTGGCGTGGAGCCTGCTGGGGCCATAGGGTCACAGGTCCAGCTGGGGAAGCCCACTGGACAGCAGGACTGGTCTGGGGAGGGCAGCTCGGGGGTCAGAGCACAGGGGTCATGGTGAGATGCATACAGAGGACGTAAGACAGCTGGGGCAATGAGTGACTGAGGGTGACATGGGAATCTAGGGAACAGAGGGGCAGAGACCCTGGGGCAGGGAGCCAAGGGGCAGCCCAGTTTGGGGCACAAAGGAGAGAATAAGATAAACACCGTTTCTTCCACAGCCTCTCAGAGTCAATCTGTTCCTGCTTCAGTCACAGCCCATGGATTCAGCGTCTTCCAAACTGCGATTCACAAAGCTGGGGGACTTGGTATGCGTGAGCCCCTCATGCCATCAGGATGAGGGCAGGATTGGATGGGGGGGAGGGGGGAGGGGGGAGGAGGACTCTAAGCCTGACCACATTTTAACCAGAGCTGCGCTTCCCATCTCCTTTATGATGTACTGAAGTGTCCATAAAACAAGGTTTGGAAAAATGGTTTTCAGTTGTATAAACTGCTGCTGCCGATATGTGCAGATAGTGAGCAGGGGTTGGAGGAACCGCTGGCTTCACCACCATGGCCGGCATCTCCACGGAGAAGCATGCCTGCCCCTAATCCCAGGACAGGGTGCACAATCCCTGCAAATGCGCTTGACCTACAGGAAATGAAAAAGAAGCGAGTTCTCTGAGTCCACGGTCCTCGGTGCCGGGTACGGCCCTGGGCTTGGGTACCCACACCGGGCTCCACTTCTAAGTTCTGGAACTCGGAACCAGCCCCCATCCCACCCCTGCCTCCTTTCTTCCCGTGGACCCTGGTCCCCATCCTCACGGCTCCCTCTGCCCAAACTTTGCCCCTTCCAGGCGCCCTCTCCCTGGGCCACCTTGGGCTCCTCCCCTTTCCCCTCCCACCTGCACCCAGGACCTTTCAACTCTGCTCTCGACAGCACCTCGGAGGCTTTGAGGCTTCCCCTGCTTTGCAGTACTCATCTCTTTTGTCTACAACTCCCTTTGGCTCTGGAGTTTTGTTAGGGGGAAAAAAAAAAATAGTGAGATAGCCTGGTCACTGCTTACGACAACGGCTGCATCCCGTGTCACTGACAGGTCCCCAGTCCCCGCATCGAGGCATCAGGCTCCCTATCCATTTGCCCCTTCACCTCCTACCTCTCTGCCTCCCCCTCCAGCTTCCACTTCTTGCTTGTTAGCTGCAATGGTCACCCTCTCAAATTCTCTGCGTTCTTTGGGTCATCTCATTCATCATGGCTCCACCTCTTATATTGATGTAATCTCTACCCCAGGCCTATCTCTTAATATCTAAGCCCCCAACTCCAAGAGCCTGGGTGTTCTCTGTCTAAAATCAAACTTGGGATCTTTCCTCATGTACTCCTCCCACTGTCTACCCAGCTCTCAGGCATAAAACCTGAGTGTCATCTAAACCTCTCTCTCTTTTCCTTACACCTCCCGCACCAATTAGTCGTCAAGACCTGTGTCTTGTGCTACCAGGAGGTATCACCATGAGTTTTAATCTCCCTTCTCCAAGTGTGTTTGGATTTTGGTTCAGCTACGTATAACCAAAAAACCTCCAAACAACAGAAATTAAATGAGGTTTCATTCTCTTATGTAAAATAAACTCACAGGTATAGTCTCTGGCAGAAGTCCAGACTTAGCTTCTGGCATTAAAAGTCTGGAGCTTTCATGCCAGAGGTTTATTTGGGTGATGGATACGGTGACCCCATGGATGTCAGAGACCAGGCTGCTCTAGCTACTCCATCATTCTCAGTACATTACCTTATAATCCAAAATAGCTGCTTGAGCTCCAGCTATCACATTCATATTCCAGATGACAGGAAAGAGAATGGGAGGAAAGAAAGATAGGTTCTCTCAGGGTATATGCCTAGTAGTGGGATTGCTGGGTCATATGGTAGTTCTATTTTTAGTTTTTTAAGGAACCTCCATACCGTTCTCCAAAATGTTCATAGCAGCCCTATTTACAATAGCCCGGAGATGGAAACAACCTAAGTGTCCATCATCGGATGAATGGATAAAGAAGATGTGGCACATATATACAATGGAATATTACTCAGCCATAAAAAGAAATGAAATTGAGCTATTTGTAATGAGGTGGATAGACCTAGAGTCTGTCATACAGAGTGAAGTAAGTCAGAAAGAGAAAGACAAATACTGTATGCTAACACATATATATGGAATTTAAGAAAAAAAAATGTCATGAAGAACATAGGGGTAAGACAGGAATAAAGACACAGACCTACTAGAGAATGGACTTGAGGATATGGGGAGGGGGAAGGGTAAGCTGTGACAAAGTGAAAGAGCGGCATGGACATATATACACTACCAAACGTAAGGTAGATAGCTAGTGGGAAGCAGCCGCATAGCACAGGGAGATCAGCTCGGTGCTTTGTGACCGCCTGGAGGGGTGGGATAGGGAGGGTGGGAGGGAGACGCAAAAGGGAGGGGATATGGAAACATATGTATATGTATAACTGACTAAATTTGTTATAAAGCAAAAAATTAAAAAAATTAAAAAATTAAAAAATAAAAAAAATTTAAAAAAAAAGAAAGATAGGTTCTCTGTCTTTAAAGATAGTCCCTGGACATATCACACAACACTTCAATGTATGTCTTATTGTGCAGGACCTGACTGCAACAGAAGTTGGAAATGTTTGTCTTTTATTGATGCCCCAAACAAAATCAGGGTCTGTTACTGCGGGAGAAGGAGAGAATAGATATAGGGAAGCAACCAGCCATTGTGGCCACAACAAAGCACTTTTCTCCAACCGAGTATCAAAATGAAGTAGTCAGCTTGCACTTAAGGGCCTTGGATTAAAAAAAACAAAACAAAACAAAAAAAACCCTGTAAATTGTAAAGATTAGAGTTACAGCAAGTCAGTTAGATGCTTACATGGAGAAGCAGGCACAAAGCTATACTTGGTCATGCACAGGAGAGGTATGTTTCCCTCTTAAGCAGAGCCCCATGGGGTGGAAAAAGGGCAGGCAGTGTGTGTCTCTGTCTCTGTCTCTCTGTCTGTCTTTCCCCGTCTGCCTTGTTTCACTGGACATGCAGATATGACATGACTCCACCGAGTCTTGGCTATAGCCTCACGGCCTCTCCTCTCCACACTTGCCTGCCCTTTTCCCACCCATCATTCCCTCTAACCCACTCCCACCTCCCACCCAAGCCCACTCCATGGATCTCAGGTACAAATCCACTCCTGATTCACTCTCTCCATCACTGGTCCAGGTAAGTACCTGTCCTGTTCTATGAGATTATTTATCCCTGACTATCCTCCTCTCCCAACCTAACCTTCACACACACACACACACACACACACACACACACACACACACACACACACAGGAAGCCAGTCCCGTATGAGTGATGCACATCCTTCACTTGCAGACTCCCGTAAAACATGGTGGATGTTTGTTTTGGGCTCATGCATTCTTACGTAACTTACTTAAGTGTGTTTGGCTGTGGGTCTCGTGCTACTTCTTACTTTTCCCAACCAGCCCTATGTTATTAAGACCTATCACCATGTGCAGGGACAGTCTGTGGGTCTAGCCGCCTCCGGTGCTTGACGATGTGTGTATGCGAGAGGGCTCTGCCAGAGACACAGAAGCAGCAGGAGATACGTACGTACCTACCCAGTTGTGGGAGGCTAGGCTGTGGGGTGGGTGTCAGGAAGGTCAGGCCGGAGCTCTGGGCCCAGCTGAGGCTGCTGTCTGTCCACAGACAGAATCTCCTCTTCTAGGAGCTGCAGCTCTGCTCTTCAGGTCTGTGACTGAATCAGGGCCACTCAGCTCATCCAGGATAATCTTTCTTCCTTAAGGTAAACTGATTACAGACACTCATCACGTCTACAGAACTCCTTCATTGTCACACTGGAAGAGAGTGTGATGAACTCAGTCCCACCAGCCAACACACAAAACTAAACGTCCTGGCACCGGCTCTGCACTCTGCCCAGCCCAGTCCTGGAGACACGCCCCAACGCCCCCCCTTCCCACCGCCTCGAACGTCTTCACAGGAGTTCCCATAGGAATCTTGGGGACAGTTTCTGTAGGATCCAGGTGTACGTGCTAGGCCATAGCTCTTCATATACTTAATTTTACTAACCTCTGATGGATTGAGCTAAAGAGTAGCTGTGCTCCCCCACAAGAAGTGCAGGAGGGTTGCATCCCGAGGCACAAAGGGGATCATCCACCTTTCAAACATCTGCAAGTCTGATGGGTGTAAAGTGAGAGTTTCCATGGGTGGAAAGTGGTTTTCAATTTGCAATTCTTCCATTATGAATGGGTTTAAAAGACTCTTGTTTTTGTAAGTCTTTGAAGGTTCTTCTTCTGTACGTTGCCTCTTTGTACGTTTTGCTCATTTTTCTATTGGGGTTCTTGACTTCTGTTGGTCAATTCCAATGTTTCCTTGTATAATTTTTTTTTCAGCTACTAGTTTTAGACATGAGAATCATCTTCTCTCAACAAGCACTAAACAGAAATCTTTATCGAGATATCCCTGAATTCATCAATAGTCTATTTTGTCTTATAGTGTTCGGGAAGTTTATTTAACAAGACCACTCCCCCTCTGTATTACTAAGATACCCATTCACATTCTCTTCTATTGCTTTAAGGAGTTGTCACCTTTACTGTGTATAATATTCCCACATGTACAAGGGTCTGGCTCTGGCTTTGTCTTGTTTCCTTGATTCTTTTTTTTCCTCAAAAATACTATGTTGTTTTTATTACTACATCTTCACAGAGTGTCCTGATATCTAGTAGGACAAGATATCCTCCTTCTTTCTGCTCTTTTTCAAAGACTTTAGAGATTCCACACAAAATTTAGAGTAAATTTATCAAGTTCCTCAAAAAAAAATTTAACTGCAAATGTGACTGGGCTTCACTTAGGAAGAAATGTCTTCATCCTCTCCCAAGGCATGGGTTGTTTCCTATTAATTCATATCAACTTCCAGGTCCATTTCTAGAGTTTTAAGTGTTAACCATAGAAGTTTCTTACAGGGTTAGAAGATTCCTACACACTTTATAGTTTTTGTTATTGTGAGTAACGTCTTGCTTTTTAATTATATTTCTATGTTGATTATTTCTGATGTCAAGAAACATTGTTGATTTTTAAAACTTAATTAGATACCCATCTACTTGCTAAACTTTCTTCTCATTATAATCGTTTGCTGATTCTCCTGGTTTTTCTTATAAGATGATCATATAATTTGTAATTACTGGTCTTGTGTTAAAGTTACTCATGTATTTGACTCCTTGGAAAAGACAGAATGCATGCTTGACCCACCTTTTATCACGTTGGCACCAAGCACAGTGCAAAGATGTTCAATTAATATTTACTGAATGCGTAAACGAAAGATGAGTCATCAAAAGAATGCGGTAAACATATTGGGGCCATTCAGAAGTGAAAAATCCTGTCAAATTGGGTTTTGAAATTGGGTTGAGTAAAAAACATACATGTTTACTTGAGTATGATGGGTACGTGATTGAGTCTAACCCAGGGCCCATGCTTTGGGGACTTATTGTCAAAGAGAAGCCACTGTCGAATCAGCAGACATACAGACAGTATGGACAAGTGAGTAAAGAACAGAAGATAAATCAACACGATGTTGCAAGTCAGCTCCACACAGAATTGCTGGGTCCTGGCAGGTGCAGCCAGCGGAGCCTGGTCCCTCCAGCCCCGCCGGCTACCTCCCTTTCAGGAACCCGTCCCGGCTGCCGCTGTGGTTTCCATCCCGTGCGTCCCCTCCTCCCGCCCCAGCTCTGACTGGGCACTTCCAGTCCTTGTGCTTCTCCCACCCATCTGCTTGGCTTTCTCGCTAATCTCTCCTCCACCCCACACACTCCCTGAGCTCCCACCGTGTCCAGCTCACCTCTGGTTGTGGGTGACCTGGGACACTTGGTCCCTTTGGGGCACTGTCAGCAGGTCTTTGCCAGGTGGGACTTGGACAATCAAGCAGGAGGCAATGATGGAGGCTGGAACAGGCCAAGACAGGGTGGGACTGTGCCCTCTTTGTCTTCTCCTGGGGTCACAAGCCTAGAACAGCCAATTGCTCGATTCCCCCCTGGAGCTGCTTTCGGCTCTGATGGTCAGGAGGAAACAGTTTCTCCCCTGAGACTCTGGAGCCACCTGGTATGGCTCTGGGCAAGTGTATCCCTGTCCACTCCCTGGGGGCTAGAAGCTGGAGCACTTGGTCTCACCCTCCACGGGTCTCCTAACCCAGGGCTTCGGCTGGCACCACAGCCTTCATGGAGACCTTCGCTTGGAGTTGCTGCCACTGCACTGAGCGGGCATCTGGAGCATATCCAGAGGCACAGACCAGCCCCATGGTTTCCCTTATCCTGGACCTTTTACCACAGAACAGTGTCCAGTGACACCTGGGCTGCCCGCTCCACTCCTGCCCTCTGTCCGAAGGTGTGGACCTTCAGTGCTCAAGTTGTCCAGGGTCTCTGAACAAGCTCCATCACTTGGGCTTTGGGTCAGATGACAGATGGACCCCCGAGCCACGGCAGAGCCTCCTCTGCCATCACCAGGTGGCAAGCCGATAGCGTGAGCATTCTGCATTCCTTCACCACCCTCCCCAAGAAAAACGTGTGGGCCACAGGCAAGACCCAAGCCCAGCTCTCCGACCTTCTTATCTAGGACTGGCTTAATGAGGGTTGACGATCACTGGGGGCACCAGAGGACAATTATTTCCCTGTTCTTTAACAGAAAAGATTAAATGCCAGCAGATCTAATTTCTAGGCAGAGCAGCTTCTCATTAGAAACTTGCAAATGTGAGCTGTTCTCTTCCCATGTAGTGTGTATCATTTATCTTCTTCTGGAAAGGGATACATTGGTCTTTGCAGAACTTTGCTTACAAACAATAGAAAATAGCCCCAAACTCTCCCTCCGCACAGAAAAGGAAGCTGGTTCCTCCCTTCCATGGCAGACTCCCCCAGCATCACCCCCAGGAGGGAGAGGAGGCTGCGCTCGGCGTTCATGGCATCTACTTAGCTTCTTCCGCGCGACTCAGGTCCTGAACACTCTTCATCTTAGAGTGCCTCTCAGACTCCATGACACCTGCAGGACAGGTGTGTAGCTTTTTGGAGTATAGGATGGTTAATTTTAAGTGTCATGTTGACTTGGCCATGGGGTGCCCAGATACTTGGTCAAAAATTATTCTGTGCGTGTCTGTGAGTGTGTTATGGATGATATTTACATTGAAACTGTTAGAGTAAATAAAGCAGATTGCCCTCCCTAATGTGGGTGGACCTTATCCAATCAGTTGTGGTCCTGAATAGAACAAAAGTGCTGACCATCCCCAGAGTGAGAGAGAATTCTTCCAGCTTGAGGACCATAGAGCTGGGACATCAATTTTTTCCTGCCTTAGGATTCAACCCCAAACAAACTTCCTCAGTCTGCTGCTTGATGACTTACCCCGCAGATCATGGGGCTTGCCTTCCTTTATAATCATGCTGCCAATCCTCTGTAATAAATCTATCTCTCTATCCATATCCTATTGGTTCTGTTTCTCTGGAGAACTCTGACTAGTAGAGAACATTAACAATTTCTTTGTTTCCTGGCTTCAGAAAAGATCAGGTGAGTTCACTCGGCCCCTGAGAGTACCAGGAATGGGGTAAGGACAGCTTTACCACCTCCTACTTCTTGACGGTCACCTTTCTGGACCTCAGGGCATATATCACTAACAGGAAGAGGTGAGAATAATCATCTTTTGTCTCTTCATCTCTAACTTTTTCTCTAAGTGTCATGAAGGCTGGACTCTGGTCTGTGTGTCCACTGCTCATCATCAAGGGTCTGGCAGAATATCTGGGGCATATAGGTGGTGCTCAGTGAGAAGTTGTTGGATGGATGCATGTGGGGGGGGGTGGATGAATAAAGGGATGATGGAGGGATGGAGGGATGGAGGGATAAAGGGATGGAGGGATGCACGCATGAATGGAAGGGTGGTTGGATGGATGGAAGGATGAGGGGATGCATGGCGTGACAGTTAATTTTATGTGTCAGCCTAACTGCATTACCCGATTCTGGTTGAACATTATTTCTTGGTGTGTCTGTGAGAGATTCCAGAAGAGATTAGCTTCTTCTTTTTTTTTTTTGCGGTACGCAGGCCTCTCACTGTCATGGCTTCTCCCGTTGCGGAGCACAGGCTCCGGACGCGCAGGCTCAGCAGCCATGGCTCACGGGCCCAGCGGCTCCACGGCATGTGGGATCTTCCCGGACCGGGGCACGAACCCGCATCCCCTGCATTGGCAGGTGGACTCTCAGGCACTGTGCCACCAGGGAAGCCTGAGATTAGCATTTGAATCTGGAGCATTTGTGGTACAGTAGATTGCCCTTCCCAATATTAATGTGCATCATCTAATCCTTTGAAGGCCTGAATAAAACAAAAAAAGTGGCCCGAGGAAGGATTCACTGGCTCTCAGCCTGGCTGAGCTGGGACATCGACCTTCTCCTGCCCTTGGCGCTCCTGGTTCGCAGGCCCTCAGACTCAGACTGGAGTCTGCACTATCAGCTCTCTGGCTCGCAGGTGTTTGAACTACACCACTGGCTCTCCTGGGTCTCCAGCCTGCAGATGGCAGATCACAAAACTTCTCCACCTCCATAACCATGTTAACAAACACCGTACAATAAATCTCTCCCAAGATAGATAGATACATAGATAGATACATAGATGATGGATAGATGTGTGGGTGGCTTGTGAATCCAGTTACTCTGGACCCTTTTTCTTTCCTCCATACTCATACTCTGGTCATTCAAATCAGTGCTGGAATCTTCAGTAGATCTTGCTGGGACCTGCCAAGCACAGCAGAGGTTGGCATGCGTGTGTGCTGCTGTGCACGTGTGCAAGTGCATGACTCTGTAACACAGGTAGAAAATGGGGAGACAGGGGAACAGAGACTGGACATGGGCTATGTTCTGGTGTAGACGCAGTCCTAACCAAGTAAACACCGAATTCAGGACCCATTGGTGTAGATCTTCTGAGTCGGTCTGACTGGGAAAAAGGATTCTCAGCAGCTGAGTTTTCCTGGGACAATGCTGGCCCACCTGCCCCGTGGGGGGTCATGAGGGAACCCAGTCTTGGGCTCCTCTGGTGACAGGAACATTGGCCAGGCCAACCTTAGATTTATCCTGCTATACCAGCCCTTGAGCTCATCTTCCATGACCCTTTATTTTCCAACATCATTGCAGGTTGAGCTGAGACACAGAAGTGGTTTCCCAGGCGCCCCCCCCCCAACCGCTAAAAAATGTTAAATAATGATTAGACAGAACTCTAAGGGATTTAGAGGTGTTTGATGTAAGCACTAATACATGGATACTCACAGCCATACTCTTGAACGGAGAATTCTGACCCTGGTTACACATTGTGGGGATTGAGCGTGAGCTCTAGGAAGGCCGGTTGCCCCGACACCGCCCAAATCCCACCCTCCAGTGATGCGGCTGTGTGCAGGGCAGTTGCCCTGGGAACACAGGTGGCCGCAACTCTTTGAGTTCTTGGTCTGCTCTGGATGACTTGGGGATCTCGTGTCATATTGCAGCTTTGGGTTTGAATCCACCTCCTCTGACCCACTCTTATTTTCTGCGTTCAGCCTGTGGCAGCCTGGAAAAGCAGCTTGCAACATTAATCGGAAATTTACCAAACGTCAGTCACAAACAGGCTCTGAGTAAAAGCTGCGTGGACTATTCCATGTTAAAAATACACATATGCGTAAATGCACATCAGCAGGTGACCCTCGTTAGCAGCAGCAGCATCAACAAGATCAATGTCACCATCATCATCAATATCAGCATCATGATCAACCTAGCATCAGCATCATCAACATCGACATCAGCAGCATCAGCAGCAGCAGAAGCCTGGACGGCATCAGCACCAACATAATATCATCAGCAGCATCATTATCAACAGCAGCAGCAACAGTGTCCTTAACTAGCTCAGGGCCAGGCACCCCTGCTCATGCCTCTGCCCACCTGCATCGGAGAGGGGAAAGCGATCACTCTTCCTATAACAGAACGAGTTGTTGTGTGTGTCTTCCTGTGATCCTGGGCACGTTTGTTCACCTCTGAGGCCCGGCCCCACTGCTGAGCCACGAGACCTGCCTGGCCCAGGCCTGTCTCACCCCCGGCACACTCCTGCTGCCGTGGCTGTTCTGCTCTCTTCTTTCCCTGAAATTCCTCTGCTTCCCGCCTCACCCCTACAGGTCCGCCCGCCTTCTCCCAGAAGCCTGCGCTCCCCCGGCCTTCACGCACCCCAATTCTCCACCTTGGCCTGCACCTCCCACCTTGGGAATTAGGTGCTACTGTGGCCCCCCAGCTGGTGATTCCCACTGTGTAAAGCTGGCAGGTGTTTCTTTGTCGCCTCCATGTACTGCCTCCGCCTCAGGTCTGGAGCCTCAGGGGTTCAGCTGGGGGCCTGCCTCACTCAGCTCTTCTCTCCAGAGACAGGGAGCAGGGTTAGGGTGGCCGTATCGCAGCTGCCGGCCTTGATAGGACCCCTTTTCCCAGGCGTCTTGCCTGTTCCCTCACCCATATCCCTTTTCCCAGGAATTGTTTAATTTAGTCAAGTTAAATTAGTGACTGAGTTACCTGGTGCTGTTATTCACTGTAGGTAGTTTATCATGTATTCTTGACTCAGTTTTATTTGTATTTCCTTTTCGTGGCTGTAATCGAACTGTTCAGAGAGTGTGCCCGTGACCAAGCTCTCCAATTTACTTTTAGGGACAGGGAGGGTGACTGGGGTCTAATCTTGCATGTCCCCCCGAGGCCTTGGGCAGCCGTCTGGGGAACTGAGTTGTACAACTAACTTACAGACCCTAAGGTTTGCCACAAAATGCCGGCGCAGGGTGGGTGCCCGGTCCAGGTGGGCCCTGAATAGATGGTGGTTCACTGAGCAGGTGAAGGTGAGAAGATGCTCTTTAATGCAGCAGAAGCCTCCAGGGTCTCAGCGAGCCTCAACCCTGCCCTTGCAGGTGGGCAACGGGGCTGGCAGCCTCACCCCTACCTCCTAGGCAGTTTCCTCATCCTCTTGCGTCCTGGGAGGACTGACAGGACTGGTGGTGCTGGTGGTATAGACAGAAACTTGAGGAATGTCACTGAGCTGCAGAGACAGCTCAGGACCCAAGACAGCCATTGTTTTCATTTTTTAACATTTACGGAGATATACTCCTCATACCACACCATCCACCCACTTGTGGTCTATAATTTGATGCTCTCTGGAGTATTCGCGGTGATAGGCAATCATCACTGCTGTCCATTCTGGAGCATTTTCATCATCTCAGAAGAAAACCTGTGCTCTTTGTCTCCAGCCCCTCACACCCCACCCCGACTCCCACTAATCTACTCTCTGCCTCCATAGACCTGCCCGTTCTAGATGTTTCACGTAGAAGGAATCATTCCATACAGAACCCTTTGTGTCTGACTTCCCTCACGGGGCACAATGCTTTCAAGGTTCATCCACATTGTATCAGGATATCTGTCCCTTTTATAGCTGAATGATATTCCATTGTGCGGACAGACCACGTTCTATTTGTCCGTTTGCCCACTGATGGTCAGTGGACATTTGGGTGGCTCCTACCTTCAGGCTGTTGTGAACAATAGTGCTGCGAACATGATGTATTACTTCTTGTTTCGGCTGCTTTGTTGCTTTCTAGAAGAAAGTGAAACACGAAACTGTTTTTCCCATGGCTCCAGGCCCATACCCCCCCGAGCACATGCTCAGAAGCACCCCTGCCAGGCACAGGCTGATTCAGGGCCCAGAGACAAAACGAACCCTCCGCTGTGGGAGGGAACCACTTGGCCCCCAAGCTGGGGGAAAGGGGCGTAGTTTAAGGACAGGGTCCTGTGGGGACCAGCGTGGCCCGTCTTCCCTGGCAGACCCCTGGGCACTCCCAGCCTCCTGTACAAAAGCGGTGCCGAGCTCTCCCCAGGTGCCTCAGGGTTAGCCAGGGGAGGGGCCCTGGCCTGGTCCTGGGAGAGAGGCTCAGGATTTGGATGGGAAAAGCAACTTGTACGTTTTGGACATCAGTAAGTGAAGCAGAACTTATGGACTCCTAAGGTCTGAGCGGAGGAGGGCCCCGGAGAAGGCCATGAGGCTGGAGAGTCTCTGCTTCATTCACAGCCCTGGGCTTCCAAAGCTGGGGGAGGAGGGCAGGGGACTGGGGGACTGGGTGCTGGGGGCAGGGCGGGGTTTGGCTGGAGTCCTGCTGGGATGCCTGGAGTTTTGCAGATCCAGCTGGGAGTGCCACTCTTCCCCCTGAAGGGGGCAGCTGTTCAGAGCAAGACCCACTCCCCGCTGCTCCTGTTCCTGCTGTTAGAGGGGCTGGCTGTCACCACAGTGACCCTGCCAGGCCTGCTCAAGTTACCATCCCTCCCTCCCTCCCTCCCATGGCCCTTCCTGCAGAATGAGTCACTGAGCCCAGAAGGACTGGAGGGTCCGGTCTCTCACCCCCCGGATTTCTGGTAAGTCTTCTGGAGTAACTGTTTTCTTTCTCCTAAGCTGTCAGCGCTTGGTGGGGGAAGAGCAGACCTGCCGGGGTCTCTGGGCCGCTGACACAGGGGTTACATCCGTAGGCCCCCTCAGGGCTGGCCCTGCAACTCTGCAGGATTTCCTCCTTTCTGGCAGGGATGAGTTTCCCAGGGAGGTGATAACCGGGCTCAGGGCTGTGGCAGGGGACGAACTGACACCCTGCTGGGCCCTCGAAGGCCCCGTGTGTAACGTTCACCTTCCCGGCCCTGGCTCCAGCACAGGCCTCTGCTTGTAAGAGACAGCTGACCAATATTTGTTGAATAAACAAGTTTATTGATGTTTCTCCCTTGCCAAACAAGATCAGCTATTCGGGGAACCCGTTTGTTTTTCCAGATAGAAAATTTAGAATAGGGACTTCTCGGGCGGTCCAGTGGTTAAGACTGCCTTCCAGCACAGGGGTTGCGGTTTTGGTCCCTGGTTGGAGAGCTAAGATACCACATGTCCTGGGGCCAAAAAACATAAGATAGAAGCAAAATTGTAACAAATTTAATAAAGACTTTAAAAATGGTCCACGTGGGCTTCCCTGATGGCGCAGTGGTTGGGAGTCCGCCTGCCAATGCAGGGGACACGGGTTCGTGCCCCGGTCCAGGAAGATCCCACATGCCACGGAGTGGCTAGGCCCGTGAGCCATGGCCGCTGAGCCTGCGCGTCCGGAGCCTGTGCTCCGCAACGGGAGAGGCCACAGCAGTGAGAGGCCCGCGTACCGCAAAAAAAAAAAAAAAAAAAAAAAAAAAGGGGGTCCACGTCAAAAAATCTTTAGAAAAGAAAAAAAGAGAAAATTTAGAACAGCATCCAACTGTGGCATTGGAGGAGCCCTAGGGCTCATCTGGCCTGTGGTTCCAGACCCCGGCTGAAATGCTGATGCCCAGGCCTCTGCCAGGCCATGAAGTCAGGTCCTCTGTGTGGGGTGGGGGGATGTTTTAAAGGCTCCTCGGTGGCTGTAACATGTGGTGCGAACACCAGCCTTTGCACAGATAGAGAAAGCAAGGCTCAGGCAGGGTAAGAGCTTGATGGGCGGCTGGGACCAGGTCTCTGGTCCTGACTCCTGGTCCACAGCTGCCCCTGGCATGGTTTGCACACCCTGCCCTTGCAGGGACATGGGGACTTCATAGACACCACCCCACAGGGCAGCGACCACAATCTGCCTTCCCAGTCGACCTCCATGGCTTCTGCACTCAGGATGCACCTGTGCCCAGGAGGCAGGTACCAACACGCTGAAACCTTGGTCCCCATAAGCACAGCGCCTCTGCAAAGAGCCACCACACAGCCATGAAAGGTAAAACCCCGTGGACCTCAGCATCAGAGCATCGGGTGGACACAGCCCTCGGCAGTGCTGGACAGGACAGGTCTGGGCATTGACAGAGCTGCTGTCTCCCATCTTACCTGCAGCCTGGGGACAGGGGCCAGCGGGAACAGGGGCATCACTCTTGCAGGACGGCAAGGCAAGAGTGTCAGACAGTAGAGGTGTCTGCCAGCCTCACCTGCAGAATGTCGGCTTCTAACCAATGACTAAAGGAAAAAGCATTGCAGATACAGAGCTGGAAACTGACCCAAGAGCCTAATGCACAGCTGCATGACGCCGTCTGAGACCAACATGAGGACCAGGTAGCTTCCTGAGTCTTTGCTACTTTTTACGCTTTGATCAAGGAGTTCGTGAACAAGGAAGCAGGTGGCAGAAGTGAAGTGGGGAGGAGGGAGCAGGGCAAGGCCCGCCCACTGCCTCCTTGCTGTGTGACCTGCTCAAGTGTCTGAGCCTCTCTGAGCCTCAGTTCCTTTATTTGTAAGAACCAGCTGAGATGACCACTGCCTAGGGCCACCATGCATGTTACATAAGTTAATCCGTGTAAGCCCTGGCATAAAGCAGTGCCACGTGCCTGGTATCCAGTGGATATGAGCTGTGGCTGTGAGTGCCATGGCCCTTCTCAGCCCTTACCTGCTTCACCTGCTCTTCCTTCAAGGAGTCAAATCGCTGCAGCAGTTGGTGCAGTGAGGGGTGGGTGTCCTTCACAGAATCATTCATTGTCCCACGAGCACGGACTTGACTCTGCCGTGTGCAAGTGCAGGAGATGCTGTGGGTCCGAGGGTGGGCAGGACACATGGATGGACCGGCCCAGCTCCCAGGGGAGGGGTAGCACATGTCCTGAGCTCCTGCAGGGCATAGACAGTGAGCTGCGATTCCTCGCTGTGTGACCCGAGCTAAGCCTGAGGTCAAGCCGGGCCACAGCCCCACAGGAAATATGAGAGGGTTCAACTCGGATCTGAGGCCCTGCCACACCACCCCACTGTTGGAGGGTCTTTCAAATCAGCTACTGGTTGTTGTACTAGCTTCTGACGTGTGCTATCTGGGGCTCTTCCATATGACATTCAGTTCAGTTGGGTGTAATTTGGTGAAATCCAGCTCAATAAATATGAATTACGCACAGACTTACCATATTCACTTTGCATCACCATGACAGGAGGAAAGTTTCCACAAGACACAGTCTTTACTGCAAGAGGGTTATTATGGGAAATAGGAGACCAAAAACTATTTCAGCGCCAACAGGCACGATGTGGGGAGTGTGAGGATGGGCTAGAGGTGGAGGTCTGGGCTGGGGAAGAGGCACATTGGGGAGGGAAGCTTTGGGGGTGAACTTGGCCTAGATTCTAGAGGCTCATGATTGGCTGGTCACCATTTTACCCAATGAGGTCAAGTGCTGGAGCTTGCAGAGGCAGGAGCAGCCCTGCTGGGAGAAGAGCCTGGACCACAGGGGGACGCTGAGCCCAGGACAGCAGAGCCCTAGAACTAGCCTCAGATCATGAGGTTGGAGGACTGTGACTCAGATATTGGCAAAGGGAGTGAGTATTTGATGTGACTAAGAGTCGCTTCATGGAGAAAGTGGAACCCTCGTACAGTGCTGGTCGGAATGGAAAATGGTGCACCCACTTTGGAAAACCATCTGGTAGTGGCTTAAATGATTAAACATAGAGTTACCCTACACCCGAGCAATTCCGCTCCTAAGTATATGCCCAAGAGAAATGAAAACGTGTCCATGCAAATACATGTACATGAATATTCACTGCAGCACTCTTCACAATAGCCAAGACGGGGAAACAACCCAAATGTCTATCAGCTGATGAATGTACAAACAAAACGTGTCCTGTCCATACAATGGCAGACTATCTGGCCATGAAAAGGAAGGAAGTACTGATACATGCTACAACCTGGAGGAACCTTGAAAACATTATGCTAAATGCAATAAGCTTTTACTAGAGGACAAATATTATATAACTCTATTTATATGAAATGTCCAGAATAGGAACATCTATAGAGACAAAAGCCAATTCGTGGTTGCTTGGGGCCGGGGGGATGGAGGGGCAGGAAGTTGAGAGCTGAAGGGTCTCCTTTCTGAGGCTGTGAAATGAGGTAACCGTGATTGTGGTGGCGTACATCTGAATATGCGAAAACTATTGAATTTTACACTTTCAGTGCTGAATTGTATAGTATGTGAATTCTACCTCAATAAAGCTGTTTTAAAAAGTCGTTTCAATGGAAGCATTGGCAGACTCATGTGAAAGACCGGATATGGGAGATACAAAAGAGGGAACGGGAGTCCCACTGGTCACAGGAGTTGCCCTGTTCATGTCTCAACTCTCGTCTGTTCCCAGGGGGTCCTGTGGGCCCCCTGGGCTCCTCAGTAAATAACAGGGGAGGAGAGAAGGAGCAAGGAACAGCCCGGGCCCCGGCAGCATTAGTGAGTCCACAGTGCACACACATAACGATGCACCGCTGTCGGTTACAGGGAGACTAAGGCTCTGAAAGCAGAATTCAAGCATCTTGAAAGCTAGAGGGAGAAGAAATTCCCCTTGGCCTCTGAGTGTTCAGTGCATGCATCTCAAGGCCTCCCCATTAGTCTGAGGTGTTTTCCAGATTCAGCAGGAAAGCACTTTGAAAGCTGCAGGTGGATTAAGAGCCCGGGAGGGACCACTGTCACCGCTCATTCTGCAACGTGGGACAAGCCATCCCCTCCTCCGCCAGAGCCTTCTCAGCTGTGCATCACAGGTCACAGACCCAGATCTTCAGAAACATGTTTGCACTAAGAATGCAATAAAAAAAGATATTGTAAACCACTTGTATCTGTCAAGACTTTGAAAAATGTTAATAAAATGGCCGTGTCCAAGTTCCGCTGGGCCCGCTCCAATTTTCAGAGCAGCAGAAGAGGAAAGGAGAGAAATCTTTTATTAAAAACTGGACAATTGGAACAGGTAGGAAATTTTTCCTCGGCATCTTCCAAATTGCATATTTTTCCTTTTCTGTTGGAGCTATGAATGCAGCTTAGTTAGTCAAGTGAAGAACATTTCTTCCTGGGGAGACGGCTGTCTTTAGATGTTATGTTACTATTTCTGTACAACCTGACTTTGACAGGGGTGGAGGGGAAGGGCCCAGCAGTGATCAATATCTTCATGACCCCCGTTATGGAGAGAAACAGTGCAGGAAACAGAAAAGCAGACGCTTTCATTTTTCTACCTTGTTTTCTCCTCACGTATCTAGGAAGAGGGACCCGCTAGTCTGGGGCACATAGACAGTGTCTGCTCTATGCCATGCCTAAAGGCCAGCTCCCCATCTACTTCCTATGGGACAGGTGAGAACAAAGAGAGAGAAGCAAGATGCAAGACAGGATGCGGGTGAGAGTGTGGAGTAAAAGGTGTGTGCCCTGGGGTCTGCAGGGAGATGTATGTGGATCACCGGGACCTTGCAGACTGCAGGTCTTGGGTGGCCTCCTGACAGCGGGCGTTTCTAACAGGTCTCAGGTGAGGCCGACACTGCTGGGGCAGGGACCCCACTTCAGCAGCGGGGGTGGAGGGCTACCGCAGGGGTGCGGTGAGCAGCGCGGACACGAGCTTCCCGAAACTGGGAGGAGAGGGGAAGGGGGGCAGGGGTCTGCAGGGTCCTCACAGCACCACCACCCCCGCCATCCTGCACCAGTGCAACCGGGAGGGGGGAGAGCAGAGGGTCCAGGTGAGGCGATGCCCTCAAGCGTTTTAGGTGGAGAGAGAAGTGGGGCGGGAGCTTCAGAGCACAGGTCTGGGAGACAGAAGGTCTTGCTGGTGGCCCGTGAGGCCCTGGGCTCAGGGAGGGGCTTGGAAAAGCCAGGAGAATGAGCAACCCGCAGCGTTCGGGCAGGTGACCAGCCTCTCCGGACTCGGGTGCTTGTCTACGGAGCCGACCGGCACTGGTGCAGGGACATCCATCCCAGTGCCCTGAACACCCCAGACCGGCACCAGCGGGAACGGGGAAGCAGGTGCCTCGGGGTACGGGCGTGAGAGCCAGTCAGACAGGACTTGTGCTGGCCGGGGACCCCCACAGACGCTTATGGCTGGTGTGACCGTCCCCGCGGGCACCAAAGGCTCCATGTCCCCCAAGGTTTTCCCAGTTCTCGTGTTACTTGTTCTTTTGCTGAAGGTTGTTGAAGATGGTAATTAAAACGGCAATGACATCTCAGAGTGCGCGCTCCTTTCCTGGGGAGGTTGAAACAAATTCACACCCACTGTGTGGCTTGAAACAACCAAGATTTATTGTCTCAGAGTTCTGGAGGCCTGGAGACTGAAATCAGGTGTCTGCAGTCCCTGTGAAGGCTCTGGGGGAGGGGCCTTCCTGCCTCTTCCAGCTTCTGGTGTTGCTGGCAGTGGTGGGCGGTCCTTGGCTTGTGGCTGCATCTCTCCCATCTCTGCTCTGTCTTCATGCGGCTTCCCCGCTGGGTATCTGTGCCCAGATGGCTCTCTCCTGATAAAGACACCAGTTATTGGATTAGGGCCACCCTAATCATCCAGTGTGACACCTTCACTTGAGGACCTCTGCAAAGACCCTATTTCCAAATAAGGTCACCTGCGCAGGTGGGAGGGGTTAGGATTTCTCCATACCTTTGGGGGGACTCAGTGTAACCCACGCCAGAGGAGGAAGCGCATGCAATAACCGTGAGTCATTAACCCTTCCGTTCACCTTTGTTTCTGCCCCCATTAGCCTGCTGGTTACTGAGAGACCAGAAATGGAGGCCCACGTTGATGTGCTGCTCAGGTGGTAGCCCAAGCAGCTCGGCTGTGTCTGGGGCAAGACGGGCCAGGGAAGGAGAGGCAGTGGGGTGGGTGCTGGGGTCAGGGACTAAACGAGGGGAAATTTCATGGCCCAGGAAGGGGGCAATGGTTCTAAACACCCCCTGCGAACTCCATCCTGGCCGGCCTTTGGCCCTAGTGGTGTCTGTGGATCCAAGATCTCCAGGGTCGCTCAGAACCCACCCCCCTTTTAGGTTCTGAGGGGCAGCGAGTGGATACACCTCAGAATTGAGAAAATAATTCCCAGGGCTTGAAGCCTGAGAACTGCTACTTCATAGATTTATGGGAGCGCAGATTTGAGCAGTTATAAAGGTCACTGAAATCTTCTCTCCCAGCCAAACTGAATCCCTGGTTTTCATAAAACATCGAAGAGGTTGCCCTGCATGAGGGAAGGATCACCCAGCTTAGCATCATCTGCCCTAGAGAAAAGCTCAAACTCTTGGCAAACTTGGAACTTTTCTTCCTTGTGGAAGAAACTTAAGCTCATTGGGAAGAAATATTTTGTACAAAAGACGCATAAGGAGAGAAAGCACACCTCTCCTCGACCCTCACCTCCACCCCAGGAAGGTACCAGCCCTTCAGTGGCTGATGTGTGTCCTCCTTCTATCCCCGTGCGAACGCACATCACCTTAGAGTAAGAACGTGGTCCCGTGGGTGTTACGGGTCCCCCAGGCACTCTGGGCTGCACGGGCTCCTGTCACACACAGCCACACACGCCCCTCCTCTTACAGGGGCTCACAGCCTGATGACGGGGCCAGGCATCCTCAGGGTCTCTGCTCAGGACCCCCCCGTCCCGCTGGCCACTCCAGGACCCCTCTGTCCTTCTCCATCTGCGTCTGCGACATCACTGCTGTCTCTGTCACCTTTGTGCCAACAGTCGGTCTGCTCCCCGCCCCCCGAGACTCCACGGCCATCTGGACCTGGCTCTTTGCTCAGTGGCCTCTGAGTAGGACGTGGTCCGTCTCCTTTACACATCCAGCTACCTGGACATTTGGCCTCTTGTCACTTGGAGATTAACATTGACACCCGTGGGGTTCATGGGATACAATTTAAACATGTCGTTGGATTGGTTATATGATTCCCCCACTCTTTTTTTTTTTCATTTTTAGATTATTCTGATGTTTGTGTTTCTGGCAGTTTTGTTCCAGGTAAATGTAACAAATGATCAATTTAGCTCAATGCAGATAAGGGTGTTTTGTGATTGAAAGGATACCCTTTTAGCCCAAATCTAGACCCCTGTGGCTGCAGGAAGTGCAGGATGGGGTGATGGGTCCCCCTTTGAAAGCAGAGGGTCCGGAGAGGTCAGACAGAGCTGGAGCAGGGCAGGAGCATGTGTGCATGGACACATAGAAGTTTCTAAAAGCCAGGATAGGGTCACAGCTGAGCCCCTCCAACCGGCTGGTTGCACACATTATTGTCAAGGCTCTAAAATCCTTCCCTTTGCCTCGAACTGCCCCAGGGCTGCTTATAGCCCAGGAGTGGGTATTTTTAGAGCGTCTGCGTTCAACTAATTCGGTTACCTTGGGTATAAAGAAGGGTCAGCATCCCTGGTTTCCTCGGGCTGGTTTTCAGGGCTACTATAATAAATACCACACACTAGGTGGCTTCATAAAGGAGAAATTTATTCTCTCAATGCTCTAGAGGCCAAAAGTCCAAAGTCAAGGTGTCAGCAGGACTGTGCTCCCCTGACCCTGGGTGGAATCCTTCCTCGCCTCTCCCAGCTTCCAGTGGTGCTCACGTCCCCATGCCCCTAATGTCTGCTCCAGTCTCTGCCCCAACACACACGTCGTCCTGTGCATGTCTGTATCTCTTCCCCTCTTGTTATAACCACACCAGTTACATCAGATGAGGGGCCACCCACTGTGGTGTCACTCATCATAACTTATCATTACAACCGCCATGACCGATTTCCAAATCTGTTCACAATTCTGAGCTTCCAGGGGTGAGGATTTCAATGCATCTTTTTGGGGGACATGATTCAGCCCATAACATCCCTCTCTTCTCTCAGTGACAAGATGGTAGCACTGCCCACCACGACCTGCTTGTACGTCGACAACACCTCCCAGAACCCCTTGAGGTGGTGGATGTTATCAACGGGCTCTTCTGTGGAGCAAATTTAAGTCACGTAATTATGTATAACACTGTGATCGTTCCCATCTTTTTTGGAACAAAAAAGTCAATTTTTTCAGCCTGTAGCTCAGGGCAAAAAGGTAGTTACGCCCGTCGATTCGCCCTCTGACTGATTTCCGTGCTTGTAGTGTGAGGCGAGGATTTCCAGTTTGGAAGTGAGAACCTGAATGGAGAGAGAGGCTCCCCTTGGCTGGCCGAAGTGCCACCCTGCTGGGACATGGAAGCCTCCCCCACAGCCCTCCAGGGACCTCCCCAGATACGCAGGCTCCAGGCCACTGGCATAGAAGTGGTGGGGCTGGTGCCGAGGGGCAGGGCGCCTCCTATGGGTCACTATGAGAGCAGCATCCCTCGCATGGACTGAATGTGTCCCCCCAAATTCCTATGTTGAAGCCCTAATCGCCAATGTGACTGTATCTGAAAACGGAGACTTTAGGGAGGTAACTAGGCTAAATGAGGTCATAAAGGTGGGACCCTAATCCTACAGGGCTAGTGCCACCTTAAGAAGAGGAGATTAGGACACAGGTATGCACAGAGGGAAGGCCATGGACGGACACAGCAAGAAGGCGGCCGTCTGCACCGCAAGGAGAGAGGCCTGAGGAGGGACCAGCCCTGCCAACACCTTGATCTCGGACTCCCAGCCTCCAGAACTGCAAGAAATGAAAGTCTGTTGTTGCAGCCGTCCGGGCCGTGGTCCATTGTTACGGCGGCCCGAGCTGCTAATGGCCGTCCCCGTGCAGATGTGAGGTCCAGAGCAGGGCAGGGAGGGCTTCAGGTGTACGGCTCTGGCAGTGGGAGGACAGGGCTGTGGCCGAGGGTGTCTTAGGCGTTAGGCAGCTCAGGCTGCCGTAACGGAACGCCTCAGAAGGGGCAGCTGAAACAAGGGAGTTTTACTCCTCGCAGCTCTGGAACCTAGAGGTTGGACACCAAGGTACCAGTACAGTCAGGACCCGGTGAGGGCCCTGTTCCTGACTTGCAGACGGCCGGCTTCTGTCTTCACCTGGCTGAGAGAGGAAGCGCTGCGCTCTCTTCCTCTGCTGATAAGGATCCTGATCCCATTGTGGAGGCCCGTCCTCAGGACCTCATGGAAACCTGGTCACCTTCCAAAGGTCCCAGCTCCTAATACCCATCCCACCGGGGCCGGGGCTTCAGCCTTTAAGTGTTGATGGCGCACAAACATCAAGTCCACAGCACCAAGCCGGGCGTGAATGGGAAGGAGGCTGCGGAGGGTGAAGCCATGTAGATGGCTGAGGGGTACAGGGAGGGAACTGCTTGCATGTGGCGCAGGGGGTGCCACACATTCTGGGGCGGAACATCGTTGACATGGCAGCGGGAGCTGGGAGGTGGTGACTTTGGCCTCAGGCAGGGCTTCCATCCAGGGAGAGAGTGAGGGAAGAGCCAGGCCCCCTGCTGAAGTGAGACCCAGGGAAAGCCAGGGGGCGGGGGCCTCCGCCTTGTCACCAAGGATGCTGACATCCGTTTGCGGCCTTCCTCTCCCCCGGGACCCCTGCCCTCCTGGCCCCTCGGCGGTGAGCTCCCTCCACCTGTGCCTCTCCCGGCTGCACTCCTCCAATGACACGGGGATGTCCTTGAGGCTCTGCACGACCTCTTGCCCATCTGCCCCGGCTCCACCAGGCCGCTGAACTCCCGGGAGATGACACCCCGTTGTTCCCATTCCCGGGCCTGCCTCTCCCACAACTCACCTCCCGCACCCAGCAGGTGCCCGTCATGGGGGCCACCCTTCCTCACCCTCCCCAGCAGAGCCAGGCGCCCCCTCCTCACCCATGTCCAGTTGGTCCCTCCTCCAGCCACGCAGACCCTCAGGCAGTAACAGAACTCGGGGTCTCCTCCATCCCCCCCAAACCCATCCCCACTGGGGTAAATGCCGCGACGGCTGTGCTCATTCACAACCAACTCTCTGCTTCTCCCCCCACCTCCCCCAGTATCCTGGACTCCTGGGGGCAGAGGTCAGGCCTGGATCACTTTGAACCCCGGCAGTCGGGGCATCTAGCAAGCCATCTGGTACATAAGAGAGGCTTGCCGGTTAGTTTTTAGGAAATAATGAATAAATCCCTAAGAGAAGCTATAGTTCATTACTTCTAGACAAGTCTGAAAACTGTACGTGAGCATTACATTTAATACTAACATTTTAATGGTTACGTAAATAAAATATTTAATGCTTTGTGTCTGGGACACTTTCAAATTGTCCAAGAAAACTCATTTCTAAGTGAGCTTTTTCACATTTCACAGCGTCCCTACTCAACTCTGTGTTCTGTGCCAGGAGGAATATAAGGATGATCAAGATTGACTCTCCTTCCTGTTCTAGAACTTTCCAGCTGCTCCTGCAGCCCCTCCCAGCTCAGTCTGGAGGCCGAGGACCGTGGTGGCCACCTCTCCTGGAAGCAAATCAGAGGCTGGGGGTGGAAGGGGACAGTGCTCAGGGGAGCCTGCCTGGACCACACGCACCTCCCCGGAGCTCTGCAGGCAGCTGACCACGGGCACAAGGTCATGCGGCTGAGACCTGTGCCAGCTGTGAGTCGGCTTCTACCCACAGGTGGCCCTCTGCCCATGGGTACCCCTCGGACAACAAGAGTGGGGCCTCTTGTCCCAACCCTGCAAACAGCCTCACTGAGGTAGCCCTGCGTCTTGCTTGGGACATTGTGGAAGGCCTTAGGAATGGGTCAGCCCCAGAAAGAGGGACTGGGGTCTTGTGGGCAAAGCTCCTTCCCCACTTCCCTGCAGGCCAAAGTGAAGCAGCCTCCCACTGGGGCCTTCTGAGCAGCCGGCAGCCTGTCCCTGCAGGGTCACAGAGCGACCTCAGCTGAGTGCAGCCCAGGCAGCTGGGGAGTGGATGGAGCCCCGTCCCCAGGACCCACTCCCGCCTTCTCTGCTGTCTGTCTCCCAACCCCACAGAATGACCATTTCCTACCGTGCCCCTTCCTTGAGGAGCCAGCCTCCAGACCCTGGGGGCTCCAGGAAATGCCGGTTCTGGCTGAACCCAGAATAAGCCTCCGTGCCCACAAGCTTCCCGTTAACATCGGGGGTCAGACCTCTCTCCTGTTGAGCCAGCGTCCAGCAGGGATGGATGCAGGACACCACCTCCCTGGAGACGAGGCAGCCCACCAGGACGCCTTTCCTGCCTGGGAGGGTTTGGGGCAAATCAGTACCGAGGGCAGCTCCCTGATCCAAAGCTCTCTGCCACCTCCTTCGTTCCGTTTGACGCAGGTCCTGCGTCTTGGCAACCCAGGGGTCTAGATGCCAGGGCTCTGGCCAAGAAGAGCTGTTTTTCTAAAAGCTTGTGATACTCTTGGCAGGGATGAAAGAGAACGGCCTTCCCGCAGCCCAGCCCGGCCGGTTACACTCTGAAGGGCGATGGATGCTGACACTCGCTTGCAAGATCGCCCTCCAGCAAAGCCTTCGGATGCGCGGTTTCCCTGGGACTCATGCCTTGGCTCACAGCCCAACAGGGCAACAAGACGAGGAGATGAAACCCGACCAGGTGCCAAACTCCCTCAGGGACCGCGTCCCCTCCCTCCACGAATGGTGGACGCGAATATTGACAGAGGGGTCGCTGCCTGCCTCGGCCCTGGGCCGAAACCCCTGCCAGCTGAGAGCTCGGGCCCGACGTCTGGTGGCACTTGGTGAAGGAACCCAGGGGGCCTCGCTTCTTCTCCCCGGGGCTGGGCATGGGGTGATCACATCCCTCCCACCTTAGCTGAAAGGGGCTCTGGAAACTGACTTTTTTCAATGGAGGTAATGTTGTCTTGGATGACATTGGGTTTCTCCTGGTAAGGAAGGCAGAGGTGAACACGGGACGGGCAAACAGCAGCTCTGCCCCAAGCACAGAAGGAAATGGGGGCCCAGTGACCCTGCTGCAGGGATGGGGCAGTGGATCCCGGGAAGGGTGGACAGTGGGTCAGGCCATGTCCTCAGGTTGCAAACAGAGAATAGGAGAGAAAGAGCAGTACCTAGAGGCCCAGGAAGGGCTGTTTGCCTTCTTGGGACAGTAAGAGTGAGGGTCACACTGAGCTGGGGGAGGAGCTTGCTGGGGAGGGGGCCCCCGTGAGCCAGCCATGCTCTTGCACAAGCATGAATTCCCCACCCAGCCACCCCGCTCGGAGAGCTCTCACTGGGGACCTTATCTAGGTCTCTGGTCTCCACTGTGACTCAACACTGTTCCATTCCTGGCCCTTCCCCCCTCCCTCCCACGGCCCCCCAGCCCTCTAGGTTTGGCAGTGGGATGATGTTCCCAGGCTGTGCTGGTCCTCCTGACCTCCACCTGGCGCCATCTGTCCAGGGAGCACGTGAAACATGGGAGCCGATGACTTCCCCTGCCTCTCACACTCCTCATGAGTCAATAACGAGACCTCGGTTGTCACTTTCAGGCTGGCACGTTGATCTAACTGACCACCCGGACACCTGATTGTTCAACAATCTCTAGTTTCTAGTGTCGATCTGGGGCCCAAGCCTGCTAACAGGGATGGAGATGCCAGGAGATCAGTTGAGGAGGAGCCAGCCTCAGAAGGCAGCACCAGACCATCAGCCGATGACCCTGTAGCCTGAGCACCGGTCAAGGTCCCCCTGGAAAGGTTGGCCCCTGCCGCCAAGGCCGGAGCGCCCTGCACACTTCTCCCAGCAAGGATACGGGGATGCAGAAGTGTCCTCTGACTCAGTGGCCACTGAGGGCCACAGGCGCAGCTCCCCACTCCATCACCGCTGCTTTCTGCCCCCGGCACAGGGCCTGGTGGACACGTTCACCAAATACTCCCCGAGGTGGGGAGGGAGGGAGGGAGGGAGGGAGTGGATGAGTAATGAAAAAATGGCGCCCTAAACTCGCTGAAGAACTGAAGCCAGAACCACTTGCTGCGTGGCTCCTGTTTCCCCTCCCCAAACACCAGGCCAGCCTTCAAGTTACTCAGCAGGGAGAAGCAGGGTCTCCCTTTCACTGCTGACTTTGGAGCCCTTGGACATCTCAGCCTCAGTGGACATGCCTCCAAAGACCACACCTGTCTCCTCACTCCTCAGTTCACGTCCTGTCCACAGAGCTGGCATGACCCTAGTGCCTGTCTCCAAGTCCAGCCCTCAAGGGAGAGGAAGCTTCCACATCCTGTACCTTGGGTCTTGATGTTGCCCAGCCATCATGCTGGGAGGAAGCCCAGGCCACATGGGCATGTCCTGGCCGACAGCCTCACTGAGGTCCCAGCTGACAACCAGCAATGGCCACCGGACATGTATGAGGATGGTTTTGACATGACACTGGATGCAATCCTGCGAGAGACCCCGGTCAGCTCCTTAAAGGAGGAACGGGAGGGGCAATAATATGAATTTAAAAGTAATAAAAGTATTGTCTTTGCTTTAAGCCACTACATTCTAGGCTGATTGGATATTCAGCAGTAAAAACTGGAAGAAATGGTCAACTAATAAGTGTTGATAAAATTGAAATAATAGCTCCTTCCCTGCCCTTCTTAGAATCAGCCTTCTGAGCTGTTAAATTCCATACAAATGAGTCATAGCTCTTCTTAGGAAAACTGCAGAATGCTCTTTTTATCACTTTGAATCTCTTTTGAGAAATATCACCTGCATTGTGGGCCGGATCTTTAAATTTTAAAATGTCGATTTGCAACGCAGGCCCTAAAGGCTACTCATAAAAAAGGCCTCAGAGAAGCAACTCCCTTTGTTCATTAAGACAGTATTTTCTGCCTGGCTCTCTCTCTGAGCAGCATAAAACTGTTTGCTCAAGGAGCCAATATTTGAGCAGGAACAGGTTGCTTTAATAATTGATAATTAGATAATTTTAATATAGAGTATAAGGTAGAATGAAACACAAGGTAAATGCATGAATAAAAGTGAATGGGGGCTTCCCTGGTGGCGCAGTGGTTGGGAGTCCGCCTGCCGATGCAGGGGACACGGGTTCGTGCCCCGGTCCGGGAGGATCCCACAGGCCGCGGAGCGGCTGGGCCCGTGAGCCATGGCCGCTGAGCCTGCGCGTCCGGAGCCTGTGCTCCACAACGGGAGAGGCCACAACAGTGAGAGGCCCATGTACCGCAAAAAAAAAAAAAAAAAAATAGTGAATGGGGTTCTTAGCGCTCCCAACACAGCAGCAGCAGCGGTGGAGATGATGGCCCAGGCAGACAATGAACTTGCGAGCACACGGAGCCAAGGTGTTACCATCCTCCTCTGAGTGTCTGCAGTTCTACTCTACTGAACTCGACCTTGAACCCATCCTACTTTATACCATGTGCTTTCTAGTTTTTCTGGGTGTGGTCCACTCATCCAGGCCCAGCGAGCCTCTCAGGGGTGAGGAGGCTGTCTGGGGGCCCACTCAGCCACGAGAGACTGCCATTTGTTGAATTAATGCATCAAAAGCCATCTTGTCTGGAGATTGGTTCAAGATGGCAGAGTCGAAGGACATGCGCTCACTCCCTCTTGCGAGAACACCAGAATCACAACTAACAATCATCGACACGAAGACACTGGAACTCACCAAAAAAGATACCCCACAACCAAAGACAAAGGAGAAGCCACAATGAGGTGGTAGGAGGGGCGCAATCACAATAAAATAAGATCCCATAACCACTGGTTGGGTGACTCACAAACTGGAGAACAATCATAGCACAGAAGTCCACGCACTGGAGTGAAGATTTTGACCCCCCATGTCAGGCTTCCCAACCTGGGGGTCTGACAATGGGAGGAGGAATTCCCAGAGCATCAGACTTTGAAGGCTAGTGGGATTTAATTGCAGGACTTTGACAGGACTGGGGAAACAGAGACTCCACTCTTGGAGGGAACACACAAAGTAGTGTGGGCATCAGGACCCAAGGGTAAGGAGCAGGGAAGATTCAAGGGCAGTTCACTGTCTGGGAAGGAAGTTCTCTGCATGTCATCAGGGACTTGTTCAAACAGTGAGTCTTTACACAGCACAGGCTTTGGCTTCATCTACAAGAAGCCTTGGGAACACAATGCTACTTTTGGTGCTAGAAGGACCAAACCAAGACAGTTTCAAGGAAGTTGTTGACAGGGGCGTGATGGCTCCATGCAGACTCTACACCTGGGTTCTAGAGCAGCACGGAACAGACGGTGCATTTGCTTGGGGTGGAGGTAATCTGGACTATCGAAAAGACTTTTGCAGCCTTACAGCCCCTTTCAATCTTTCCCAATACACCCCTGAGCCGAGAGTGTCTGTCATTCTTGGAAGATGGACTTGGAAACTGAAGCCAAACCACAAGATTTATAAACACTGCATTTGTTCCTGGTCTTCTTGACATGTGGTAGCTCAAGGAAAGTAAGGTTTCTGTTCTTGTTTCCTCTCTTTTTTAAAAAAAAAAATTGGACCTCAGATGTGCAGAATTGGGGTCTGTGCATAATCCTAGATTCAGGTTATAATACAACCATTGGTCCATGTATGGCTGTCTTTGTTAGGCACGCATGTCTATCTGTCTGTACGTGATAAACACCCTGAACTCACCAGCCAGCTCAAGCCTGAGAACACTGCAGATAACTAATACCTTCACACGTGCTCTTTTCCCATAATCACTTTGCTTCTTTCCTCAGAGGCAACTACTGTCCTGAATTTGGGATTCATTACTTTGCTTTAAAGAAAACTATTATGACATACACATGTAGGCCTAAATATTTTGTGTAGCTGTGCATTTTTAAAACAATATTAAAAGTCTCTCATACTATATGAAGTCTTCTGGGACTTGCTTTTTCATGCAACCTTATGATGCTGTGAAGCATTGTGTTTTTAATCTGGCTGTAGTTCACTCTCTATCACCCCTGTATAGTAGTCTATGTGTGAGTGGACTCCGTTTATATAGGCAGTTGGGATTCTTCCAGTTTTTTTTTCCAGTGCTATTGGAAGCAGCACTGCTATGTGCATTCTTATTTGAGACTTCTTTTTTTTAATTTTTTAATTTAATTTTATTTATTTCTTATACAGCAGGTTCTTATTAGTTATCCATTTTATACATATTAGTGTATACATGTCAATCCCAATCTCCCAATTCATCCCACCACCACCACCCCCGCCGCTTTCCCCCCTTGGTGTCCATACATTTGTTCTCTACATCTGTGTCTTGTTCGAGACTCCTTATACACGACTGTAAGCATCTCTCTTAATGCTTTCTAGGACTGGAATTGCCAGATTGTTCGGTAGGCTAATGTTCAAATTTACAATGTTCAAAGATTGATTTCCAGAGTAGTTTTAACAACTTAACATTCCCACCAGCAATGTATAAAGTATACTCTTGATCTGCTTCCTCTCCAATACTTGGCAGTGTCGGGCTTCATAATTTTGCCAAACATAGGTGTGCAGTGGCATTCCATTATGTCATGGGCACGTCCCTGATTTCTAATGAAGTTTATTATAGTTTACTGGGCCCCTGTATTTCCTCTTCTCTGAAAGGCCTGTTCATATCTTTCACCCATTTTTCACATCAATTGTCTTTTTCTTATTTATTTTTAGAAGTTTGCTTTATGGTCTGTGTCAGTTACATGTGCTGCTAATACTGTATTCTAGCTTGCCAAATTCATCAGTTTCATAGTACAGGCTTTTGGTGTATTATTTAAGAAAGCTTTTTCTACCCCAAGGTCAGAAAAATAATCAATCAATCACCTATATTTTCTCGTTAAACATTTTAAAGTTTTGTTTTGATGTTCCTGCATGTAAAGCTGACCTTTGTGTCTGATGTGAAGCAGGAATCCCATTTTACTGTCTTCTGTATGGACGAAGAAAAACCACTTTTCTAGGTCCATTTACTGAACAATCTCCCTTCAGCCAGCAATGTCCTATGTCACCTCAGTCGTGTATCAAGTGGTCCTGCTTGTGGGTTCTCTGTTGTGCCCCATTGGCTGATTTGTTATCCTTAGCCCGACAGCACACTGTCTTAATTGCTATAACTTCAGGATAATACTTGACGTCTGCTAGGCAAATCCTCCTCCTCGTTTTTGTTTAGAATACACATGGCTCTTTCTCAGTCCTTTGATCTTCACTACACGTGTTAGAAATCAGGTGTCAAGTTCATGAAAACCCTGTTGTGATTCTGAATGGAGCTGCCTTAAATCTACAGATCTATTTAGAGAGAATTTGTACTTTTTTCTTTTTCTTTTTTTTGCGGTACGCGGGCCTCTCACTGCTGTGGCCTCTCCCGTTGCGGAGCACAGGCTCCGGATGCACAGGCTCAGCGGCCATGGCGCGTGGGCCCAGCCACTCCGTGGCATGTGGGATCCTCCCAGACCGGAGCACGAACCCGTGTCCCCTGCATCGGCAGGCAGACTCTCAACCACTGCGCCACCAGGGAAGCCCAAGAATTTGTATTTTTGAGCCGTTTTGTTTTTCTATTCACGAACACAGGATATCCAGCCATGTCTTTGGTCCTTCTTTAATGTCATAGTCTGTACAGATTTTCTGTGTAAGGTTTTACAAATAATTTCTTAGATTTGTTCTAAGAAACTTACAGATTTTTTTCTACTATAACGTTTTATGCTATTCAATTTTCTTTTTTTTCTTTTTTTTCTTTTTTGGCTGCGTTGGGTCTTCATTGCTGCATGCGGGCTTTCTCTAGTTGCAACAAGCGGGGGTTACTCTTCATTGCGGTGCACGGGCTTCTCATTGCAGCGACTTCTCTTGTTGTGGAGAACAGGCTATAGGCACGCAGGCTTCAGTAGTTGTGGCGTGTGGGCTCAGTAGTTGTGGCTCATGGGCTCTAGAGTGCAGGCTCAGTAGTTGTGGCGCACGGGCTCAGTTGCTCCGTGGCATGTGGGATCTTCCCAGACCAGGGATCAAATCCATGTCCCCTGCACTGGCAGGTGGGTTCTTAACCACTGCGCCACCAGGGGAGTCCACTATTCACTTTTGAAAACCAATTTTTCATCTAGCCACCTTTCTAAACACCCAATTTTTCTAATAATTTATAGACTTTTGTGTTACCACTGTAGATAATCATACCTACAAATAATGATTTGTAGATATTAATATTTGCACGTCTGCAAATAATGACAAGTGTTTCTCTTTTTTATCCTATGCTATTAATTCCTTTTTATATGTAATGTCAAAAAGAAGCATAGAGATATGGGACAGCTTTGACTTGTTGATTTTAAAGTGGATGCTTCCATGTTTCATCATTAGAATTATTCAGTGTGTATATTTTAGGTACCCTTTATTAGGTGAAGAACATGTACTATTACTCCTAGTTTAATAAGAAATTTTTATTTTTCATCATGAATGGTTAATTTTATAAGAGTTTTTTTCAACTTCTACTGAGATGATTTTCTCTCTCAATACCATGACATTTTCAGATTTTCTAACATTAAATCTTCCTTGAATTTGTAGGCAATTCTTAGGTGTTGGTTATTATCATTTTCATACACTCTGGGATTCAGTTTGCTAATATTTTGTTAGGGATACATCTTCATAAGTGAGATGGGCCAACAATTTGGCTTTCTTATACTATCCTTGGTTTCAAGGTCATACCTCACTTATAAAATGAGCAAAAGCCAGTTTTCTCAAATAAATTAATTTTCTATCTCTCCTTGTTGACATTTTCAAGTTAACAGGGCCAGCTCAGTAAGCAAGATGGGAAGGAGTTCAAAAAGAGACAAGATGGGCATTTTAACAAGTTATTAGGATATGAACAAGAACATGTTTTATAAAGACAGCCTATTTCAGTGTTTCTCAACCCTGGCTGCAAAATAGGTTCACCTGGAGAGCTTTAAAAAAAATGCCTATGGGGCTTCCCTGGTGGCGCAGTGCTTGAGAGTCTGCCTGCCGATGCAGGGGACACGGGTTCGTGTCCCGGTCTGGGAGGATCCCACATGCCGCGGAGCGGCTGGGCCCGTGAGCCATGGCCGCTGAGCCTGCGCGTCTGGAGCCTGTGCTCCGCAATGGGAGAGGCCACAACAGTGAGAGGCCCACGTACCGCAAAAAAAAAAAAAAAAAAAAAAAAAAATGCCTATGACAGGCACACCCAGGCCAATTAGACTAGACTTTCTGGGGTTGGGCCCAGCCATTGCATTTTTTAAAAGCCCTCTTGAGTGGATCTAACCTGTAGCCAGGATTGGAAATACTGGCACATAAGAATCTGGATTTTCCTTTCCACGAAGCAGTATCACAGATCTTCATCTTATTAATAGAGTGTTTGCTGGCATATTTCTGAGTGGTAACAATGGTGCTGATCACAGCATAAACAACAGAGACACTCATACTCGACAACTCGTGATTGAATAAACTATGGTTCTTTTATTCAATGAAATCTATGTAGCCACCCAAAGAAAGTTCTACAGAGATGTCAGTGATCTAGAGTTCCTGCAGATTATAAATCAGTAGGTACTGATCATGACATTTCATAAAACATTTAGAGAGAGGAAAAATTGCATGGATAAGCAACAAATAACCTCGTTAATTGCTCTGTGTTGCCAGTAGGAATCGTTTTAGCTTGCTTTTATGGGGGGTTTTTCCCCTAGCCTGTTTGAAATGCATAGGAAGTTCTTAGGCAAAAGGAAAAAGATAAATGTAAAATATAATGAGACAGCTACATAATATCTTATTTTATTTAAGACAGTTTTGTTACAAGGACAAATCCAGTCACGTCAGCTCCAGCTTCTTTATGCAGCACACACACACTCAAGATGACGCCAAGCTGGCATAGAGCCAGGACCCGAAAGTTCAGGTGCAGCCCCTTCTCCGAACTCCTGTCTCCCTCCCTGTCTCAGAACCTGCTCCTGCTTCCGTCTCCCCGGACGTCCCATCTGCCCAAGTCTGTAGCTTGCCGTGGAGGGCCTCGGACTTAGTCATGACCACACGATCTTTGAATCCAGTGCCATCCCTTCGGGCAAGTTGCTAAACCTCCTGAAGGCTTAGTTGGTCATTTATAAACAGAGACATAATGGGACAACCTCACATATTTCTAGCAAAGTACCTGTTGCCTTAATGTTCACTATAAAACATCGAGTGTGATTATTACTTGTTGAAGATGTGCGATTAAACCTCAGCATGGCCCAGGGGGACAGAGGGCAGCAAGGACATTCTGGGGCTTGCGGGGACAACAGCGTGGACCAACCTCAGCATCCCGCAGAGCCAGGAGGAGGGAGGCTGACGTGTGAAGGGGAGAGGGTGCCTGCAAGGATGGGCCCCTGGCAAGCCAGATGGACGGCCTGCTCTGGAAGGACCAGGACCCAGAGCCCTTCCTGCTTCCAGAGCCTGAGGCTGGAAGGAGGGAAGCCACCCCTGATCTTTGCCATCACCATGAGCCTGGACCTAACTGCCCCGGCCAGCATGGCCCGAGGAGACAGAGAGGCTGGACACGTCGACATAAACAAGAATGGGCGCCCACAGGAGAGACGAGATTTTCTCCAACTTTCTGAGGACTCTAATCCCACTAGTCTGTGCAGGCTGTTCACTGAGCGCTCGCCGGAGCCCAGGCACCAGGGCCGTGGCACTTGCCGACCTGCTAAGTTCTCTGACCCACCCAGGCCACTGCTGTGGCCTCAGATGAGGGGCGTGAGGCACAGCCCCCTCCCCAGGGCACAGCCCAGCCTCTCCCCTCAAGCCCGTGCTCCCCGGGATCCGTGAGGGGTGTCACTACCCCCACTCCACTGCCTGCACCCCTTTCGATCTGTCCCCCTCCGAAGCCACCGCCCAGGTCTCTTCTGAATGTCAGTGCTGACGTCTGAGATGCCGGGGACTGCCTCGGGTCCATGTGGTCCGGACGACCGTGGAGACCTTTCCCAACCGCCCACCTGACAGCGCGGGCCCTGCTCAGAGCCCCTCCCTTGCTCCCCATCACCAGCCACCAGGTGTCCCAGGGTCGTAGAACGTTATCCTAGGAGGTGCTCTTTGCCAAGTGCTTTGGGGGGGATGCATTTGGAGAGGGCAGCGCCCCGTCTGCCCTTCCTGGGATCCACGGACACAGGAGCACGTTCAAGGCTCTGAACCAAGCCCAGAAAGAGGCAGAATTTACTGTCCTAGAGAAAGAAAGTAGGGCAAAGGTAACTGGGCAGGGGGAGGGGGGAATGGGGAGTTAGTGTTTAATGGGCACAGGGTTTCAGTTGGGGATGGCAAAACATTTCTGGAAGTGGTGGTGATGGTTGCACAGCGTTGTGAATGTACTTAATGCCACTGAACTGTACACTTAAAGATGAGTAAAATGGTCAATTTTATATGATGTATAGTTTACAATAAATAAACCTAAATAAACAAACAAAACCCCTAAATGTATCTCATGGTTTCCATGGCACTCGAGCACATGTCAGCTGGGTCCTTGACTTCCAGGCTGAAATCAAGCTGTCAGCCAACTGTGTCCTTATCTGGAGGCTCAGGTGAGGAATGGTCACCTTCCATGGCCCTCAGGTTGGTGGTGGAACATATTTCCTTGCAGTCGTAGGAGAAATGGGGTTCCCATTGTCCTGCTAGCTGTTAGCCGGGGATGACCCTCAGCTTCTAGAGGTCACCCTCAGGCCCTTGCCATGTGGCCCCCTCCATGGGCCCCTCAAACTTCCAACCTCTTGCTCCAGGAAGGGCTCAGTTCCTTGAAGGGCTCACCTGATTAGGCCAGGCCCCCCGGGATCCTCTGCCTTTTGATTAACTCAAGGTCAACTGATTAGTAACCTGCTTACAGGCATGATATCCCATCAGAGTCACAGCTTCTGCCTGCAATCCAGGGGGCAGATTATAAGGGGCATGCCCACCAGGAGATGGGAACCTCAGGGTCGTCTTAGAGTTCTGCTACCACACCTGCCCATGTGTATTAGAAGTCCCACTAAATCTGATTTAACCTACAATAACCAGCTGGTTCCACTGAGGTTCTCCGCTTGGCTTGTAGAGCCTCCTGGGAAAGAAGGTTTTTCTGTGAGACACAGAAGGAATGAAAAATTAGTCTGTACCTTTCCGCAGGGCCAGCCTGCTTTGAAGACCTCAGGAGCAGCATTTGCAAGACACAGGCAGCTGGAACGGTTAGTGTGAGGCGCTCCATCTCTCTGCAAAAGAGAACCCCTTGTGGTTGTCAATTAGCTGTGCTTGCTGGCTTAACAGTCTGTTGCCTGGACTTGAAGATAAAAAAAAACAGGGTCAAACAAAATGATTTTGGGCCTGCGAAAGAGTTCTGTCTGCTGACCATCCTGTCTGTGCTCTAGATGCTGTCAGTGCTTGGAGTGGGGTGGACAGTGGTCTCCACCCAGGTTGCCCGTGAGAGCCCCTGGGGACCCTTAAGAAACCGGTGCCTGGGCCCTACCCACCGAGACTGATCACATCGTGTTCTCCTGTGTATTCTCAGCACTGCTCAGTTGGCGCTAACGGGCGGCCCAGGCAGAGAACCACTAGATTGGATAATCATTTGGGGAACACGTCCTAATGAGATAACAATTAGAAACCAAGCTGATTTCGATGAAAGCGTATCCAGCTTTTTAGAGCAAGAACTGGAGCCCTGTAGGGAGTGGGGATACAGCTTAGAAAGAACTTGGTTTCGTGCAATGGGGGAGGGATGGCTTGTTTCCAGGACATCCAGAGTCAGAGGAGGATTCACGGGGCCAGAGACGCAGCCCACTGTGCACAAGTTCAGCACGGCCCTCATGGAGCCGTGGTCTCCTGGGCACCTACAGCAGCAACACGATGTGTCCCCAAAGCTGCTCAGATCCTGGCTGTTTGTGCGTGTGTGTGTGTGTGTGTGTGTGTGTTTTAACTGGAGCACAACAGGATTCAACTCTGTGATCTTGCACTTTTAGATGAGATAATTGTATCATGGTGTGCTAAGAGAAGGCACATCTTTTTCTGGAAATTTATGAATGAGATCATAGACTGTCTTGGATTTGCTTTAAAATCATCTAGGACAGGTGTGGGGTGGGGGGCGGGGGTCTGTAGACATAACAATATAAGCCCCAATGTGACTTGTCAGAGTTGAGCGATGTTTGCATAGGGAGGGTTCATTGTACCATTCTCTCCACTTCTGTGCATTTGAAATTTTCCATAATAAAAAGTTAACAAAATTAATCTGATGAACCAAGAGACAAAAGAGTAACCCATCAATTAAAATTTGACAAGTTACCTTAAGAAGAAACAGCGGAGTTCAAAGCGGCACGGAGCACTGCTACTGTGTGAGATCGTCACAGCCCTGAACCTGGAAACCATGTGCATTATGACCTGACAGAAATGCGAGATTCTGTGTTGGGATGGCTGGGACCTGCCCCTGCCTTGGCCGTGGGCTCCTGACAGAGAGAGAGACAGCGCTCTGGATAGGACCCCCTCCACCAAGATCTCCGGGACAGCGGGGCCAGGTCTGCATCTCTTTGCACCCTCAGCGCCTGGAACAGCACGTGGTGCAGAGAAGTGCCTGAAAAATCGCTGGGCATTTACAGAACCAAAATAAACCAACTGATTTCTTCTTCTCCTTCCAGGTCTGGTCAGGCTCTTGCAGAAGATGCTTCCATCTGGGGATCCCTGCTTCCCAAGGATGTAAACAAAGGAGAGACTGGAGATGTTGAGACAGAAGTGTCTTAGCAGGGGGAGCAAAGGCAAACCGCAGACGTGCACGGTCTGGACCGGGATGGGACTGGCTGTTTCTCCATGTGTCACCCAAAGGAGACGAGAGGTTTCTATTCTGGATCAGGGGTGAGCCGCGTGAGAGACGCTGAAGAGCTTGCTGAGCGGTCATCCCACGGGGCAGAGGTCATGGCTGTTCTCTCACAGCCGTCCTGAGCACACATCATGGCGCTGGGCACGTAAGGGTACACTGTGGGAGGAAGGGGGGAGGGGGAGGGAGGGAGGGAGAGGGGGATAGAGGGGAGGGGAGGGGCAGGGCAGGAGGGAGAAGCTCGTTATATCAATAGGAAGTTACGGTATATTCCACACTGGAGACCTTTTAAAGAAGACAGAAACCGTTCGGGGATTTGGACTGCTGAACTGCAATATTGAAAATGCAGGACTCAAACCAGTCCAGGAGAACTGAACCTTGAAGGGGGTGGTGGAAGAAACACACAGGACTTATAAAAATAGAACTCTGGCCCACAGCCTGCAGTAACCAGCACAGGAAGCAACACCTTATCTGCAGTAACCAGCCCAGGACGCTGCCCGCAGTATTTAGTGACAATCCAGAAGCAAAACAATAATCCCATCCTCACGTGGACAACACTTGATTAATAACTGATGATTTCCCTTTTTTTTTTTTTTTTTTTTGCCCCTTCCTACTTAGGAGCAGCCAGAGAAAGCCGGATGTGCTCCCCTAATCAGTCACGTAGGTTACCGGCCTCCAGCCCCCAGGCCCCCAGCCTCCGTCCGGGCCACCTGAGCCGTCGCTTTTCTCCACCCGGAAGCTCTCCCACTCCTCATCTCTGCCAGAATGCCTCGCCACAGCCGGCTCTGAGCAAACAGCCCCTGCTTTCCTCACGTGGCAGGCCTTCTTTTATTCCTACAGCCCTCACCCCAAGGCCGCTTTCCTCCCACTTCTGACCCCGCTGCCCGTGCTCCCTCCTGTTCCCCTTTCTGCCTTTGCTGGTCTCTGGACTGGGCTTACTGGATAAAATACAAGATGGGAGTCAAATTTGAATTTCAGAGAAACAACAAATAATTTTTTAGTATAAGTATATCCCAAATATTGCATGGGACATATTTATGCTTAAAAATATACAGTCATGGGCTTCCCTGGTGGCGCAGTGGTTGAGAGTCCGCGTGCCGATGCAGGGGACACAGGTTCGTGCCCCAGTCCGGGAAGATCCCACGTGCCGCGGAGCGGCTAGGCCCGTGAGCCATGGCTGCTGAGCCTGCGCGTCCGGAGCCTGTGCTCCGCAGCGGGAGAGGCCACGGCAGTGAGAGGCCCGTGTACCGCAAAAATAAAAAATAAAAAAAATATACAGTCATACCTCATTTTATTACACTCCTCAGATATTGCCTTTTTTGCAAATTGAAGGTTTGTAACCCTGTGTTGAGCAAGTCTATTGGCACCATTTTTCCAACAGCATTATTTTTTAACTAAGACATGTACATTTTTTAGACATAACTGCTACTGCACACTTAATAGGCTACAGTATAATGTAAATATAAATTTGTATGCACTGGGAAACCAAAACATTCCTGTGACTCACGTTATTGCCATATTCGCCTTATCGTGGTGGTCTGGAACCGAACCCAGGATATCTCTGAGGACAGCTTGTACACATGTTGTTTATCTGCTAGTCAAATTTGAATGCGTGTCCCGTGTTCTTATTTTCGAAGGCTGGTGGCCCCACCCTGCACTTCCCCAGGTGGCCATTTACCCCCCCTTCCCCAGCCCGGTGATGACTTGGGACAAGAAAGAATGGCCTCTGGCAGCAGGACCTCTAAGCCCCCAAGGTTTCAAAGAAGGACGCAGAGATTCAGGACGCTGATGTGCACCCAGGGAGGTGCGGGAGCTGCACTACCTCTGCGCTCCCCGGAAGCTGGGGAGGGGGCCCTGCCCGCTGCCTGAGTCACACAGTCACATATGTGTCACGAATGATCCTCTAATCAACACCATGCAGTCGTGATTCCACCCATTTCAGATGGGGAAGCCGAGGTCACAGCAGGGCTGGACCCACACTCTGGCCTCATCGTGTGGTTGGGTGCCCACCTCATCCAGGTGACCACAGGCAGCAAACACAGCTCTCTCTCTGCCCCCTGAGACATCCAGGCTGTGAGCTGGGAAGAGGGCGAGGCGGGAGGACCCGCCTGAGAAGAGATGCTCCGAGCCTGGAAATGCAAGAGCATCATTCAACTCACCTGCCAACGATTACCTCTGCGCCTGGAACGCACGTGCTTGTGCCTTGATCAGAGCCACACTCGGAGATGCTGGCTGTTAACTCGATAAACCCCCAGCGATATCTGTCGGGTAGAAAGGATGACCCCACATGTTAGCCACAGCTCCCCGTGGGCTAGCGCCCAATTTTGCATCTCATATCACGCTTATTCCAGCATCTCCTTTCCGGCTGACGGCACCTATGTCCGTTCCTCAAATGCTCATCAAACCAGCTTCACCTTCCTGCCGCTCCCCTCGTTGCCTTATGAATCATCCATGAATCGTTGATCCACGGTCACTACACACTTGTCTCAGAATTGGATTTGGAAAATTTCGCAATTATACCTGGACCCCATGATGGCACGCTTGTGCTTACCGTTTTTTTTTTTACATGCAGCAAATCAAGCCGTGTTTCCAAAAAACCATATACAGTAAAAGTCTGACGTTATGATTAGCTACAGGCTGATATTTATCTTGTCCTCAAATACCAGCATTATTTTTAAAAGAAAATAACAAGTTTGCTGAGCTGTGGGGCCCATGGCAGCAGCCGGGACCTGAGAACTAGCACCGACTGGAAGATTGTCACCCACTTTGGTTTCCACTCTGGACTGTCACCTCCAGGATGGGGGGGAGGGGCACGTGCTTCCGTATCTTGACGTCTGGTGATGGTGCTGTGGCCGTGTCTACAAAGCCCTAAGGGGGAAGAGCTACTCTGAACAGCAGTCATCGTAAAAGGCCCTTCAGGCGACCTAATTTGATGGGGCAAGCACGCAGCCCGCAGGTTTGTATCTGGCGAGAACCCTATCAAGATGGGAAAGCGAGGCAGTTATCTGATGCGACACGGACTGTGGAGGGGTCAGGGGGCCCCGCTCAGGAGACAAGGGCTCAGGCCCTAGCTGGACCCCGTGTGGTCTGTTCCCTCGCCAAAGAGCCAGGGGGTGGACAGGAGCCCTCAGGCCCAGCTGCGGGGAGAGGCGACTTCAGGCTTCCTGCTCTGGAGGAGGAGGCCTGCCAGTCTTGGGGCTCCTGTGCCTCCAGTTCTGTGACTTTGGGTGACACCCTTCTCCATCCCGAACACCATTTCCTCACCGATAAGCGAGCCGGGCGGGCTAAGCTCTGAAATTCTGCATCTTGGTGGGTGATGATATTCCCGCCCCTGATTATGGAAGTTTATAGTAATCATATTTTTGTTTGCATGACAACTTTTTTGGTCTTAGCTCTGCCTTATTTGATGCCGAGTCCTTGTTACAACAGCCAGCTCGCCCCCATTTCATACCATCTCTTATTCTCATTGTTCCTTTGGGGAAATACTGCCTGCCTTGTAACCGCTTCTAGAAATGCACTCGGGCAAAACACCTGTGGTGCTTGTGCTGGGCTCTCCCAGTCACGGGGTGAGAGAGCTTCTGCTACGGTCGGGGGTCGGCCTGCGAGTTCCCTGCTGTGGCTGACCCCCAGTGATGGTCCTGGAGGCGCAGATCAATGGGGGCTGGGGGAGAAAGGCCCCAGACACCTCGTGTCGCCTTGTATGCTGTGATGGGGAAACACGGCACAGAGGGGGTTCTCCAAAGGCCTGCAAGTACGCCTTAGAGCCACTGTGCTCGCTTCCAAAGAGATTGATCCCCGCAGGACATTCACGCGTGTCTGGGAAGCTACTGAAACCTCAGCATGTATTCATCCTCGGAAGATGAATGATGCATCTTCAAGACAGTGGAGGATCTCCCTGATTCATAGTGGCTGCCAGTCCTGGGACGAGTGAGGACCACACACGAGAGCCAGTGTCCGTCGTTGGTGTGAGGCTGATGGGCGTTGCTGATTCAGCTGATGTGGAGGTGCCGTGGCAGCGGGTCAGCAGGGAGGGTAGGGCCCCGGCTCAGGGATTCTGATGACTCTTCCATGGCTTCCAGACACACTTTTCTTGGAGTCATTGCCGGGCTGTCTGGTGCCAGACCACAGTCTCAGAGGGCAGGGCCACCACCTGCTGGGCTGGGCTGGCCACAGACGAGCCTGATGCCTGAGTGGTCCAGGCAGCCCGTCCTGGGCCGGGATGTTGGAGAGGCACAGGGGTGGGGTGGCAAGGCACAGTTCCACCCACCGTGAGCTCACGAGCAGGCACCCAGCCCGAGCGCAGGGGAGGCGAGAAGGAGCCTAACTCCCCACGTGGGCATCAAACCGCCTGGGAGGTTATCCCAGGGTTTGAGGACGTGTTTCCTCAGCCCCAGATCATCTCCTGACCTGAGGCTCAGGTGAAGAAGGAGTGATCTCCAGCAGGGAGACAAAAGCTTTGTCTACCTCCTACCTGGCACCATGCATCACTTTGGTCACACGAGGTGGTTAGCTCTCGTCTTGGTAACTCAAATGGCTTACACAGCAGACATTTATTACTCACAGCTCTGGAGCCTGGAGGCCCAAGATCAGGTGCCAGTGAGGTCGGGTTCTGGTGAGGACTCTCTTCCTGGTTTGCAGATGCTGCTTTCTTGCTGTGTCCTCATGTGGCAGAGAGCAGAGAGATGGCAGCTGTTCTGTCTCTTCTCATCAGGACACTAATCCCATCCTGGGAGCCCCACCCTCATGACCTAATCACCTCCCAAAGGCCCCACCTCCAAATACCATCACATTAGGGATTTGGGTTTCAACATGTAAATTCTGGGAGGACGTAAACATTCAGTCCAAAGCAACCGTATTACTTTTGTGTACCACTGATTTTTTTTTTTTTTTTTTTTTTTTTTTTGTGGTACGTGGGCCTCTCACTGTTGTGGCCTCTCCCGTTGCGGAGCACAGGCTCAGCAGCCATGGCTCACGGGCCTAGCCGCTCCGCAGCATGTGGGATCTTCCCGGACTGGGGCACGAACCCATGTCCCCTGTATTGGCAGGCAGACTCTCAACCACTGCGCCACCAGGGAAGCCCACCATTGATTTTTAACAAGTAATATATATACACAGGACAAAATTTTAAAGTATACAATGCATTCCCCTCTGATTCCCATTGCCCCAGATACCCGGTCTCCTCTCTGGAGACAAGTGCAGTGACAAGTTCCATGGGCATCCTCCAGAGATAGCCATATAAATAGTGCAAAAGCTGGCAGGCCACATGGGCCATTCTGCACCTTGCTTTTCTGCACTTACCGATGTATGTTAGAGATACACATCAGTAAATATAGAGCTGCCTTATTCCTTGAGCAAGTTTTATTCCACTGTGGACATACAGCAATCTATTTCACTGATCCCCTATTAGCAGCTGGTTTCCAATTCTTTGCTGTGACCATGCCATGGTAATTAAACTGAATACACACCCTTTTCCCACTTACCAAAATATTTGTTGTATAAGTTCCTGGGAGTATAATTCCCAAGTCAAAACTTATGGGAATTTTAAATTTGACAGAGATTGTCCAACTGCCATCCAGAGAGGCTTAATCACTGTGCACCCCACCAGCAATGTGCCAGGGCACCTTGCTCATAGTGTTACAGGGGAAAGACAAACTATCCCATTGCTTAAATTTGCATCCTCTTATAAGACTGGGCATATTCCAGATGTTTACTGGCTATTAGTGTCTATAGATTTTGCCTGTTTCTCTGGGTGTTGATCTTTTTCTTTTTGATTTGGAGGCACTCTACTAAAGAAATTAGCCCTTGGGGCTTCCCTGGTGGCGCAGTGGTTGAGAATCTGCCTGCTAATGCAGGGGACAGGGGTTCGAGCCCTAGTCTGGGAGGATCCCACATGCCGCAGAGCAACTAGGCCCGTGAGCCACAACTACTGAGCCTGTGCGTCTGGAGCCTGTGCTCCGCAACAAGAGAGGCCGCGATAGTGAGAGGCCCGCACACCGCGATGAAGAGTGGACCCTGCTTGCCACAACTAGAGAAAGCCCTTGCACAGAAACAAAGACCCAACACAGCAAAAATAAATAAATTAATTAATAAACTCCTAACCCCAACATCTTCTTAAAAAAAAAAAAAGAAATTAGCCCTTTGATTTGGCATGCTTTTCAATTTATCTTTCGTCTTGACTATTTTATAGGTTCTTTTTTCCATACAGGGGATTTTTATGTAGTTGAATTTTTGAATCTTTTCTTTCATGTTTCTGGGTTTGGGGTCATATTTTTTAAAATCTTCCCCACCCCAAGGTTGTAAAAATCAGTTGAACTTTAAATGCCCGCTACACACACACACACACACACACACTCACACTCACACTCACACTGTATTAAATGTAAGTCTACTGCAGTCACACTGCTTAATGTCCACCCACAGAATCACTGATCTTCTAAGCTGGAGGGAGATCAAAGGTCAACAGGTCTGGCCCCCTTGTTTCAGCAGTGAGGGAACTGAGACCCGCTTGTGGTGACCATCACCACCTGCAGTCCCACTGGCAACTGGCCATGTGGCTGTGTGGGCACTGGCCACAGGGAACCCACCCTCGGTCTCCCCTGGATTCTGCCCAGCCCTACCCCACCTCCAGGCCCAGTCTCTGTAGGGAACCAGGAGAAGAGCTGAGGCGTGGCTTCCATTTATAAAATTCACAGTGTTTCTGGTTGAAATTCAGTCGATATTTAAATCATGCAATGCCTTAGGCTGGGGGCTCTGGTAGGAATTTCAAGATACAGGTAGAATTCCAGGGAGCAAAGCGAAGAAATTCTTCTTCCTGCCGATCCGTTTTCTGGGGGATAGAAAAACACGTTCTTGAAAATGCCCATCCTGAGCGTGGCTCCCCCTGGAGAATGACACACCGAACAGTACAGGATGAGGCGCTCAGAAGGGGGACCACTCCGCCCATCCACGCGCAGCCCTTGGGGAGAACCCGGTGGAAGATGCCCGGGCACCTGACCAGAGGGCGGAGATGGAGGGAGAGTGGCTACGAAAGCTCTTTTGGATACTGAGGATTAACTGTGGCTGCTCGGTGGACCCAGCCCACGGGTCACCAAAGAGAAGCTCCCCCACTGGGATTGGAAGTGGCTGATTTGCTTTTCTTCCTCGTCTATAAAATGAGTCATTTACTACCCATCCCATGGGGACAATTCACTTCCCAATGGCTCTAAATCAAAGAGCAGTTCTCTCTAACCATCTAATACATGATCTCAAATAGACCCCTGGCCTTCTGCTCCACTGTAAATCCTGGGGGCCCAGGGCTCAGAGGGTGGGCACAGCACCCCAACTCTAGTGGAGGGAGGGCAGAGCCACCCCCAGAGAGAGCTGGGCTCTGTGAGCAGGTCGGGGAGCTCAGGGCTTTAGTGACTCCCCCTGGCGAGTCTGACGTGCAAAGACCCGCTGATGAGCATGTCTGTGCAGCTGTGACTGGTGCATCGTCAAACCCCGGATCTCTGGGGACAAACGACGCACCGGCCCCAGGAGCTGCAGAGGCTGCCCACACCGCACGGGCGAACGCGCTGCCGACTCCGGTCCCCGCATGGCTCGGCTTTCCCAGGCTTGCTCGGCTCCCGGGCTCTCAGCCAAGGGGACAGCAGCGGGCAGCAAAGGTGAAAATGCGACGGGAGGCTGGCGGGGCAGTGTGGCCCGGCGGGGGGAGGGGAGGGTCGTTCAGAGGCCGACATCAACCACTGGCCTGATCTTTATTATTCACAGATATCGGGGTGCCCTGTAGCCTGTGGCTGGCCCTCCTTCGCAGGAGTTAGCCCCTTGTAAGAACTCGAGGAAAGCACACCTGGGTGCCCTCCTAGGCGAGGGCCGTGCGGTCCCCGCCAGCCCTGCGGATCCCAGACACCGGATGCTCACCCTCGTCCATCATCGAAGGAGCCTCGGGATGCACCCACCCACCCCGCCCCAGGCAAAGGGAACCAACATGCTCCTGGCGCACCCCTCTGTCCCCAGGAACAGCCCGAGGTATCTGGGCGCCCGGGTCCCTCCTCCAATCCAGCCCATCCACAGCGACTCAGAGCTGCCCCCTGCTGTCCCCTTGGCTGAGAGCCCGGGAGCCGAGCAAGCCTGGGAAAGCCGAGCCACGCGGGGACCGGAGTCGGCAGCGCGTTCGCCCGTGCGGTGTGGGCAGCCTCTGCAGCTCCTGGGGCCGGTGCGTCGTCTGTCCCCAGAAATCCGGGGTTTGACGATGCACCAGTCACAGCTGCACAGACATGCGCATCAGCGGGGTGAGGCAGCGGGTCTTTGCACGTCAGTTACAGGGAGGACCGCCCCCCCCGCCCCCGCCGCCAGGGCAGCACGTTTCACAGAAACGTGGAAGCGTTTGCCCTCCAGGTATGCACCCCCTTTTGCCCCTTCCTGATGGCAAAGAGGGAGAGGAGCACAAGGGCTCAGGGACGTCTGAGACCCACCCGACCTTCTGGTCTTGCAGCTCCAGGGGAGCTTTTAAAATCCTGTGGCTGGGGCTTCCCTGGTGGCGCAGTGGTTGAGAGTCCGCCTGCCGATGCAGGGGACGCGGGTTCGTGCCCCGGTCCGGGAAGATCCCACGTGCCGCGGAGCGGCTGGGCCCGTGAGCCATGGCCGCTGAGCCTGCGCGTCCGGAGCCTGTGCTCCGCAATGGGAGAGGCCACAGCAGTGAGAGGCCCGCGTACCGCAAAAAAGAAAAAAAAAAAAAAAAAAAAAAAAGTCCTGTGGCTGAAACTTGGCATCTCTCCTCTCACTCCCCCTCCTGGCGATTCTGATACTACGCCTACATGGGGGGAGGTGCTGGGAGGGCCCCAGGCTGGGAAGGGGGTCTTCTGCATAGCTCCGCCTGCCAAGATTCAGATGAGCTTAATTTTCTGCAGTTAATGGTTTTTTAATGCTGTTGGTGTCACGTTCCACGTGTAAAATTCATATTCATAATTGCTGAATAGATATGCGTTTTAAGCTCCATCCACACAAGACTGCACGAGGGGTCTCTCCTCCCTCCGCAGGCTGCCCTGCGAGGCAGGAGAGAAACCCCAGCTCTCTCCCTGGGTAGAGTCCTCTGAGAGCTTCCTCCCGTTTCCTCGTCCTGAAACGTGCCAGGCAATGACGCCCACCCACCAGGCAGCGTGTGTCCATGTGGGAACAAGGCACAAGCATCCAGCAGGTGTTGGCTTAGGAGATGAATTGGAGATCACGTGGGAGTCGCCCGCCAGGTAGATGCTTCCCAAGCACCGGGTGGTTCAGGTTCGGCTCCTTGAATCTCACAATAGGCTGGTGTCCCGGGGGTGGGGGGATGGGGGCTTCTTTAGCCCCTTCCCTGAGTCCTGTGACCAGCTGGGCAAAGCAGACACACACACACACACACACACACACACAGGTGACCAGAGAGCCAGTCTCACTTCCTCCCAAACCGTAAGCCTGAGGGAGGGACAGAAAAGCCAGTGTCCCCTCGAGAGGCTGGCATCCATCACGCAGGACGCCTGCCGCTGGGATTTGCTCACCAACACCAGGCCCTGCCGAGAGAGGCAAACCTCCCCGTCCTGGTGGAGCTTGCTGCCTAGAGGGAGGGAAGCAGACAGAGAGTGAAGCACACTAGCTGCTAGAGGCCATGTGGAAGCGCAGGTGCCAACGCGACCGACCGCGAGGGTTTATGACAACAGGTGAGCACCTGGGCGGGGCCCGTGGCTTCAGATGATAGAGAGGGCTTGGGAGACATCTCAGCTCCCAGACTCTGGGTGACACCTGACGCCACCGCTGTGGCTTTTATGCACATCATGCCAGTGAAGACCTCTACTAGGACCGTCACCCCTGGAGGGTCACAGCCAGCCAGGCGGAGGCTAAACACCCACACAGACACACCTGGCCACCCTTCAGCCCCGTGAGAGAATAGGGAAGAGCCTCATCCATCCGACTCCTGGGACCCAAGTCCTAGAACAACAGAGATCTACAGAGATCCCCGCCCCTAACCCAGACCTACTTAACCCGAGGTCACATCAGTGGTGCCAGCAACACAGCCTCTCCTGAAATCTAACCGGAAGCACAGGGAAAGCCCACCTCCCAAGATGATGGCACTAACCTGAAGGCACCCACTTGCCCACCACCATCACCCCTTCAACTTTGGTCCCTTTGAGGAGTGAATCATCAAAACTCCTTGACACTATTATTTCCCATTTCTTAAGTCTGCGTGGGGCTGTCTAGTGGTCTCTTGCACATCTTTTTCTGCAAATTACCTGTGTCTCTCCTTTGCCTACTTTTCTCTCAAAGTGTTCATCTTTCTCTTAGTGATTTGAAGAAGCTATTTACATAGCATGGAGGTGATGTGTTATCTGTTATACATACGGCAAATATTTTCTCAGTGTGTCACTTTGTAAAAATCTTTATGATGTCTTTTATCTTTATCAAATCACTGAACTATTTAAATAAAAGTTTTTTATATACCTTTCCAGTTCATTCTCTTGGATTTTCATACATAGATAAGTATCTGACCTGCAAATGATGGCAGTGTTGATCCCTTCTTTCCCTCACTTCTTCTCTTGTCCTCACTGTCCTGACCAGGACTGTCGATGTGGACTACTTGAGACAATAGTGGACAATACCTGTTAGTCAGTTCTGGTTTCTAATATTTTTACCGGTAAGTATGACGTTTGATACAGGATTTCTGATAAATACCCTTCATGAAGTTAAAAAAGTTCCCTTCTATGCTTAGCTTATTTTTACTTTTAAGGTAAGGAATGAGTCTTGGATTTCATTAAGTCAATATTTTAATTTTTCTCCTTTGATTTTAATTTTTCTCCTTATGATTCCTTATGTAGCTGTATTAAATGTATACATTCATAGTTTATTTTATAACGTAAATATATAATAAATAATATCTACAGTATATATAATAAAATATATAATTATATAGAGAATGTAATCCTTATGCCCCGTGAATACATCATAGCACATCCCTTATTTTAATTCCCGGCTTGACTTGTCTCACTCATGTTTTACTCAGGTCTTTTCACATCTGTGGTAGTGATGTGTCAGCAGCAGGGTTTCCTTTTTCGTATGTGTCCTTGACCACTTGGGGCCTCCTGGGTACGCCCACATAGAATGATGGGGGAAATGTCCTAACGTTTTCTATAAAGTGAATTTAACATAGGAAAGAGGTGTTCCCGGAAAATTTGGCAAAGCTCACCTGGAACTGCCCCTGGGCCTCGTGCCTGTTTGGGGCGAGGAGGTGGGTGCGTCTCCAACCGCCCTTTCCCTTTGTTTCTCTCCGTGTCTTGGAACAAATCTGGTGATTTCCTGTATGTTTTCATTTCACCCATGCCTTCCAGCCCATTGGCACAAAGGGGGGTGGATGTGTCCTTGCACACTTACGAGTCTCTCCAGTAGTGCAGCTGCCTTCTCTCACTGTCTCTTTCTTCCTTGAGCAGTTACCAGAGATGTGCCTGTTTTACTGGTCTTTCCAAAAGCTTCTGAATGATCGGTCACCCCTAATGCGTATGTGTTCTATGTCATTACTTTGTGTTTGCTCAGGCTTGTTAATTGATACTCAAATCCCTATATTCTACTTCGCTTGTCAGTTTCTGATAGATGTTATTATTAAAATTTTTTAATATAACTGTGGATTTGTCAATTTCTTCTTCTACTGGTAATATTTTTTGCATTTTTAGTATTTTGTTGTAAGGCGTTTTAAGGTTAAAGGCTGTTATATGTTTTTGGTAGATGATTTCTTTTATAAATATAAAATATATAAAATATTCCTGTTTTTCCCATTTAATGTCTTACAGTGAATTCTGTTTTATTTGATATTAATATCAACATGCCTGATATCTGTCCTAATTTAAAATGCACATATTCCCTGACCAATAAATGTCACTGCTAGGAATTTATTCTAACCCACATGCCACGCAGTATTTGAAATGAAAGGTACAAGGTTATCCTTGCAGGCTTTTGGGGTAGTAACAAAGGACCGGAAACAACCCAAGTGTCTATTCACAAGGTTTTGGCTAAATGGGGGATCCTCTGCCCGCTAAGAAAGAACGAAGCTCCAGATGTACTGATATGAAATCATTTCCAAGCTGCATTATTAAATAAAAGCAAATGCTAGGAGCAGAACATTCTGTATAGAAGTCATATTTGTGTAAAAGGGAGAAAATACCTGCATGGAATAATATCTCTGGAAGAATATGCAGGAAATGACTGATGCTCGTGGCTGCCATGGAGCAGAAAGGGGGCCGGGCGAGGGTCGGGGGAGGCATCTTGCTGATCTGAACCCCTCAAATACTGAACGCTGTAAATGTTGGACTCTTCCAAATAATATTAAAGTAAAACACCCACACCTCCATCTTTGGTTAGTGTTTGCCTGTGTCCGTCTCGTTTCAATTGTTTGAGCTGTTTTGTGTTTCTTGTGTTTTCTTGTTATTTCTATCCTTTTTCCCCATTCTTTGCTCCCCTTAGCTGATAAAATTTTGTTACCTTTTTCCTCTAGTGGATGGGAAGTCATAATTCCTATTTTTCTGTCTCTACCATGTTGACAAACACGTGTCAGTTGTGTAGGGGATGCACCATGCTTGGGCACACAGCCCAGCCCTGCTTCCTTCCCTGGGCCTAGCGTTCTGATCCAAACTTCCTGCATGCAGATCTCCAGCCCGGGGCTGTTTCCCAGGGAACCTAACTAAAACATGCATTGCTGAATCAGCCTTAGAGAACTGTCACCTCCCTCCCAAGCAGGACAGGCCCTCAGCACACCTCAACCTTCCCTCACCCACTGGACTTGACTTGCTGATGATCACCGGGAAGCAGACCGCTGCCCACTTCTATATTTATATGTACTTTATGTCTCTGCCTTTCCAAAGACGGGGCCACGCAAACGGTCCAACGCTACTAATGAGAGATCGGTTATTAAAAGGCATGTCTGAACGTTGGCGCTGGTTGCATCCCATTCGTGCATGCTCTGGACCCTTTCTACTGTTTGTACTTGTCATTGTTTAAAACTGGCTTAAATAGTTAGACATTTTGTTACTGGGAAATGCTATCTGTTGCAACCAAAATCCACCTGGAAAAACAAACCACAGATCTATACTTTTGTTTCAAAAAGTGTAGCCATTCTCCTGACACGAATGACAAGCTTATAAAGAATCTAATTGGAACACAAATGTGCATAATTTCCCAGCTGCTTGGATACTTTTAATGCAAGGCCGATGCTTTCCAGGTTTTATGAGTTTCTCATGCGCTACTTTAAAACTATCTTCAATACTGAAGTTTGACTTTAAGGATGGGAGAGCTGGTGATGGAAACTGGTGCTTGAAAATCAAAGAATGGGGTCCATTACACAGTTCCGTATTTCCTGCCGAGACCAGTTCCTGAGCTGCTACCCCTGGCATGAAACACCCGCTCCCCGAGCCCATGAAAAGAAGTGAGAGCAGAAGCATATGAACCAGGTGGTGCTATGCGGTTCCCGGGCTTTCCCTCCGTGTCTGACTGCCTTAGTCACTCCTGAGACTGAGGACCTTGGCAGCAACAAAACCTGTGAGCAAGAACCACAGTTTAAGCTGCATGTACTTCACCCCAGCTGATCTCTGTCTGCCTGATCAAAGGGTTTTATCCAAGAGGGAAAAGAAACAAAGGCTACGGACTTCCCTGGTGGTGCAGTGGATAAGAATCCGCCTGCCAGTGCAGGGGGACACGGGTTCCATCCCTGGTCCGGGAATATCCCACATGCCACGGAGCAAATAAGCCCGTGTGCCACAACTACTGAGCCTGCGCTTTAGAGCTCGTGCACCACAGCTACTGAAGCCCACATGTCACAACTACTGAAGCCCGCACACCTAGAGCCCGTGCTCTGCAACAAAAGAAGCCACTGCAAGGAGAAGCCCGCACATCGCAGCGAAGAGTAGCCCCCGCTCGCCACAACTAGGGAGAGCCTGCTCACAGCAACGAAGAACCAATGCAGCCAAAAATAAATAAAATTAAATCTTAAAAAAAGAAAAAAGAAACAAGGGCTTAGCAGTGAATGCCTTGTCCTAGCAGCCTAAAAAAATCAGCCTCCACGTTGAAACACTTGCTGTCAAGTGCTGTCCCCAGTGTGTCCCACTCTGTCACAACTTCAGCCCTATCAGGTGGGTGCTGTCATTATGCCCATTTCACAGATGAGGAAATGGAGGCCCAGAGATGTTAAGAAACTTGCCCGGGCTCACACAGTCAGTCAATCAGTCAGTAAGTGACTATATCAGTTATCTATGGCTGCATAACAAATCACCCCAGGATTTAGTGGCTTGAAACATTTGTCATCTCGTGGTTTCTGTGGATCAGGAATTTGGGTCTTTTCTGGGTCTCCGTCTTCAAGGTGTCTCACGAGGCTCAGTCATCTCAAGACTTGACTAAGGATCGACCCGCTTCCAGGCCCGCCTACACAGCTGTTGGCAGGATTCAGTGCCGTGTGAGTTGCTGCCCGAGGGCCCTCAGCTCTTTGCTCCTTCAACACAGCACTCACGTCATCAAAGTGAGTGAGCCAGGGCAGAGGTGTGCCGGGAAGAGCTAACACAGCAGGGCTGAGACCACTGTCCTCAGAAAGGCCTGAATGCAAGGCTGGCCTCTGGGAACTTGAATTTTGGGAGTGTTCCACCCACCCTAACTGATTGGGAGGGTTTCTGTGCCTCGACTGTTTATGCAATGTCCTGAACACCTGCTTTCCTTGTGGAAGGCTGGGATTTTGAATGTGCCAGGCAGGGGGTGCCTACATGACCAGCCCTGGTACAAACCTTGGGCTCTGAGTCTCTGATGAGCTTCCTGGTGGACAGCACTTCACACGTATGTCACAACTGGCTGAATGATTCTCCCAGTCCACTGGGAGAGGACTCTCGGTTTCCTCCCGCCTTTTTGATGGCGGGAGTGTTCCTCTGCATGGTTAGGCATCATTAATTTCACCAGTGCCCTTGCCATGGGCTTTGCAGGTCTTTCCGGTGTTGTTACCATAAACGATGTTGCATTGCATGATGTAGACACATCATTTTGCTCACTTGCAAGTGCAGGAAGTGGACTTGCTGGGTCAGAGTTATGTATATTTGTCATTCTTTTTTAGGAACTTTATTTTATCATCTTCTCTAAGGTGGTATTCCAAAGCTCAAAGGAAACAGAGGCTTTTAAGTGAAAAATTTGTCTCCCAGGTTGCCTCACCTGCAACCAATCCACCGCTATTTCTGGACGTGTGGGTCTCCTTCAGAGATGCCCTCTAGGCAAATACGAGCAGTATCTGTGTCCTGGCAAGAAAACGTTTGTTCTTCAGCCAGATCGGTCTTTTCTCCTGCAACGCCCTCTTTTCAGAGCTGAAACCCCTCACCAAATGTTGATTATAACTGGAGAGAGACCTTCAGTGTAAGTGTTCATGTTAAGAACATCCTTGTCAATTTTTATTTTTGGTTTTTAAACGGCTCATCAGGCTTAGCCATACACCATCCTCCTCTAGCTTACTTTTAATAAAAGGGATTTTTTTTAAAGAAGCTTTCTTCTCCCTGTAGAGTCTGTGCTTCTTCCTAGCTGCTTTGTCCTGTTTGCTTTGATCCCTATATTCAATGACAGAGACTGTTTCCAGGTGTCTGGGGAATCCTTGGTTGTCTCCTCTTGACTACGCGAGGGCTCCAAGGCGTCTCAGCTGCACTGCTGGGGAGAATGCCACCTGAGGGGGACTCTGGGCGGCCAGCTCTGGGAACCCTGAGGCCACGCTTTAGATTTTTCCCCTGGAGCTGGACAGGTTCCAGAGAAGTGTCTTCCAATAATCTCCCACGGGGAGACCAGCTGCCCCAAACATTCGGGAACCCAGGGAAGGGCCGCCTGTGGACGGCTGCACAGCGGACTGCTTCTCGGCTGTGCTCACCACTGATTTCAGGGCTCACTCTCTCAGTTCTCTTATTACTACCTTGCAGTTTGCTTTCCAGCTTCTGAAATTGTGTTGCTTCTGTACTGCCCTCTGTTTCTGTTTGTTAAAATATGGTTACTGGAGCTTCCCTGGTGGCTCAGTGGTTGAGAGTCCGCCTGCTGATGCAGGGGACACGGGTTCGTGCCCCGGTCCAGGAAGATCCCACATGCCGTGGAGCAGCTGGGCCCGTGAGCCATGGTCGCTGAGCCTGCGCATCCGGAGCCTGTGCTCTGCAACGGGAGAGGCCACAACGGTGGGAGGTCCGCGTACCACAAACAAACAAACAAACAAACAAACAAACAAAAATATATATATATATATATGGTTACCGTAGTTTTACTAGGGCTTCGGGGGGCAGTGAAATTAGATGCCTGGATTCAATCCATGTCTCAAACCAAACCCTCCTAATTATCCTCTGCTTCGAGAAAAGCTCATAAATTTACACTTGACAAAAAAGCTTAGAGGTTTTAAATAGCCTTAATTTTAAAAGAAGCAAGAAAACATATACTCATATATCACATTTATTCCTCTGGAGGTTCACTCCTTACTGGCCATTTTGAAAAGCTGCTGAAACCATGAAAATGTGATCACTAAAAAGCAGCCCTTGCAATGCAGCCATCCCTTAAAAGGGGAGGTGTCCTGCGACAGAGGCCCCACCCACAACCGAACTGCCAGCTGTGCTCCTGTAGGTCAAGACTCGTTTAGAAATTGGAATCCTGTTAATTCAGGGAAGGAGCAGGAGGTCTGAAGAAAAAAAATTGAATTTATTTTTTCAAAAGGTAATGAAGCCTTGCTTATGTAAATAATAATAATAAATGTTATATACCAATTGTTGTACCCCTAATTAGGGAATCAGGGGAAATTCAAATTCAAATTTAAATTTGAATTATTTTATGTTTTGGTAACTAAAGTTCCCGTGTTTATCAAAACAGCCTACCTGCAGGCTGCTCATAATGTGATAAAAAAAATAAACTACTGTGTTTTAAAGAAAAAACAAACATACAAAAACAAAAAAATTGGAATCCTGGCTTTGTCACTTACTCTGTGTGATGTCTGGTAGTTACTTATTTTTGCTTCAATTTCTTTATCTGTCAGTAGGGGTGATAATACCCCCCTCCATTAGGCTGCTGTATTGCATGAGTCACATATCACTTGTCAGTTTATTGTCTCGTGGCTCCAGGTTCATCCATCACTGCCCTCTCAGCCAAAACGGATCTGGGTCCTTGAAACAGTTCTGGCAGTTCTGTCACTAGAGGGCACTAGAGAGACACTGCAGGAAGAAGGGGTTTGGCCTCAAGATTCTGGCGTCCTTGCTCCCCAGCTGCCCCACTGTGTGCAGCTGCCCCACTGTGTGCAGCTGCCCGGTGTCCAGCTCCTGCAGGGTGCAATGGCCAGCAGCGCCCAGCAGCCAGCAGCCTTCCCCGGCACCCTAAAGGGCAGATTTCCAGCAAATTCCACCAACGCAGAGCCGTAGCAATGTCCCTGCGGTCACACCCTCCTCCACAAATCCCGAGGTGAGGAGGGACGGGCTCTTCCCGAGGTGCCCTGGCGCAGGGCTAGCTGCTCCTTCTGTCATTCCCACACCCTTCACCATTCTCTTTACTTTTCACCAGCCAAGCCCTCATTACCCCGACCCCACTACCGTAAGCCATCCTTCCTATTAAATTTCCCGTTCCCACAAATTACTATGTGGTTTCTCCTGGTCACACCTGACTGATACGAGTCAGTGTAAGTAAATCACTTCAATATCATTGGCAAAGGCCCGACACTGTCCTGTTAAATGACTGTTATTACCTAGGACTTGGTTTGCTTATACATTAAATTGGGATGAGATCTAAATACTCAAGGGTGTTTTATCGACTGTGTGGGCCCACCGTAACTATGATGCAGTGTGGACAGACCCGGGTTTGAATTATGGCTCTGTCATTTAATATTGGTCGTGACAATCTAACCATGCCAATAGAGACTACAGCTACACAAAATGTTTGTACAGTACCTCAACTGAACAAATGTTAGCCATCTTTACTGCAAAGAAAACAGCAAGGGTTCTCATTTGCCTTTAAGGTTACATAAACCAATGGTCCTCAACCTGATCACAAGTCAGGCCATATGGGGTTTAGACTCCACCCGGTCGTAAGAAATAAGTCTCCGAGCTTCCCTGGTGGCACAGAGGTTGAGAGTCCGCCTGCCGATGCAGTGGACACGGGTTCGTGCCCCGGTCCGGGAAGATCCCACATGCCGCGGAGCAGCTGGGCCCGTGGGCCATGGCTGCTGAGCCTGTGCATCCGGAGCCTGTGCTCCGCAACGGGAGAGGCCACAACAGGGGAGAGGCCACAACACTGAAGAGGCCCGCGTACCACAAAAAAAAAAAAAAAAAGAAAAGAAAAAAGAGTCTCCAATAATAGGGCCAGAAATCTGCATTTTAAAGAAGCTCTGGAGAAACTTGAACAGAACTAAGAGCTCCCCCTTCCCTTTGGTTGGTGAAGTTGGCCCTGGCACAGCTGATGGGAACTGGAAGGGCCAGGGTCTGAGGCTTTCAGCTCCAGTGAAAGAGGGGATTAGTACCTTCAAATGTTGAACAAATAGAAATAGGAGAATCAGGGCTATGCTGCTTATGTGGGAAAAACGGGAAGATAAATATGGAAGGGGGACTACAACAGAACCAGGTGTTGGGTTGGAATCAGAGGTATTGGTGTGACATGGTTTTAAACAATGTACAGGTAACGCATACAGATGTACAAATGTAAGGTGTGTGCACACACACACATTTACTTCCTAGCTCTCTCTGCTGAGAGGGTCTGTAAGAAACAACACCCCAGTAGCCGTGAGCACACCTAATACCAGACGTTGGTTTCTAACTACCGGGTTCCACTAAAAGGATCCGGGGATCCAGGGTGGCTCCAGGCCTGGACCATCACTGTGCCAGAAAGAAGCATGATGGGGACATGTGGAAGGATGTTAGAACCGACTAGAAGCAGCTCTCATCAGCATATCCTGGGACAATGACAGTAACATATAGCTTACTGAATAAAATAGGAATCCTTGAGTCCACATGATATAAATGAATAAAGAAGTAAATAGGGGAGAGGGGAAAAGTGTTTAGTGTAGAATGCAAACTAATAATGTAGAGGAGTGATAAAATCACAAATTATCATTTTGCAGATCTCATGGTAAATACTGGTTCAGAAAAAATTACCAAGAAATGCTAAAGCTGGTAAAGTTTGATAACAAAGAGATACATAGTCAGAGTATCTCCCTGCAAAATACCTGTTATGGTTTTAAGTGAAGAAATGTGGAGGCAGTTTTACTCAAGTAAAACTTAACTAGGAAGCGACAAATCCACATCACGAGCTTCCTGATATGCTCCTGGTGCCCTGGTTTTTAGCAAAGACATGCTGAAGTACTAAGGGATAATGAAACATGTCTGCAACTAACTCAAATGGTTCAGAAAAAAAATTAGTTATACACACACAGACACAGGAATTTAGGTGAAGGGTAAATAGGAATTCTTCACACTACTGAGCTGGAAAGTATTTCAAAATCAAGAGACTTAGGAGACAAATCAACCAAACACAGCGTGTGGTCTATTTGTCCAAACCAATTTAAAAAACAAACTGAGAATAAGCAAATGTGAACATTAACTGAGCTATCTGTGGGGTTTTTTGGTCTTTATTTCTTCCCCATCTCCCAGCAACCACTTTTCCACTGCTTTTTTCTGAGTTCAACTTTTCTGTTTTAGATTCCACGCATAAACGGCACCTTGTCGTATTTGTCTTTCTGCCTTATTTCATTCAGCACAACGCCCGAGCTCCATCCATGCTGTCACAATGGCAGGACTGCTCTCTTTTTTACGGCTGAATAATATCCCATTGTATGTATATGCGCCACTTCTTTACCCATTCATCTGTTGATGAACACTTAGGTTTACCCGTTTCTGTACCCTGGCTATTGTAAATGACATGATGACTGACGTGGGGGTGCAGATATCTCTTGGAGATAAGTTTCATTGCCTTTGGATAAATACCCAGAAGACTGCTGCATCATCTGGTAGTTCTATTTTTCATTTCTTGAAGAACCTCCAGACTGTTTTCCACTCCCACCATCAGTGTACCAGAGTTCTCTCTTCCCCATGCCCTCACCAGCCTTTCTTCTTTTAGGTAATAGTCATCCTAACAAACTGTGAGGTGACATCTCATTGGGGTTTTGATTTGCATTTCCCTGATGACTGCTGATGCTGAGCACTTTTTCATGTATCTGTGGCCATTTGTCTTCTTTGGGAAAATGCCTACTTAAGTCCTTTGCCCCTTTTTTAATTGGATTTTTTTTTAATTCAGTTGTATGGGTTCCCTGTATTTTTACTATTAACAGGTTAAATTTTAGTATTAACCCCTTATCAGACATATGGTTTGCAAACATTTTCTTCCATCCCATAGATCACCTTTTCATTTTGTTGGTTTCCTTTGTAGTCCCACCTGTTTATTTTTGCTTTTGTCGTCATACCCAAAAGAATCATTGCCAGGAGCCATGTCATGGAGCTTACTCCTTATATTTTCTTCTAGGAATTTCAGAGTTTCAGTCTACATTTAAGTCTTTAATCCACTTTGAGCTGACTTTTGTATATGTGTAAGATACAGGTCCAGTTTCATGCTCTGTGCATGTGGCAAATCCTCTTTTCCTTGCACTATTTATTGAAGAGACTGTCCCGTTCTCATTGTATAGTCTCAGTTCCTTTGCCAAAAATTGACCATATATGCATGAGTTTATTCCTGGGCTTTCTATTCTGATCTACATGCCTGTTTTTCTACCAATAGCATACTGTTTTGCTATAGCTTTTTAATACAGTTTGAAATCAGGAATATGATGCCTATAGTTTTATCCTTTTTCTCAAGATTGCCTTGGCTATTCAGGGTCTCTTGTGGTTCCATACAAATTTTAGGATTCTTTTTTCTGTGAAGAATGCCATTGGAATTTTTTAGGGCTTGCATCAAATCTGTAAGATCACTTTGGGCAGTATGGACATTTCAACAGTATTAATTCTTCCAATCCATGAGCATGGAGTATCTTCCCATTTATTTGTGTCTTCAATTTTTTCATCCATGTCTTAATAGTTTTCAGTATACAGAATTTTCATGTAAGTTATTTGATGTTAAGGAATTGTTACTGCTTTTGGTGTGAAGTTATTGAGGTTTGTTTTTTTTTTTTTTTTTGCAGTACGTGGGCCTCTCACTGTTGTGGCCTCTTCCATTGCGGAGCACAGGCTCCGGACGCGCAGGCTCAGCGGCCATGGCTCACGGGCCCAGCCGCTCGGCGGCACGTGGGATCCTCCCGGACCGGGGCACGAACCCGTGCCCCCTGCATTGGCAGGTAGACTCTCAACCACTGCGCCACCAGGGAAGCCCCTGAGGTTATTTGTTATTTTTATTTTTTAAAAGATTTTTTTGATGTGGGCCATTCTTAAAGTCTCTATTGAATTTGTTACAATGTTGCTCCTGTTTTATGTTTTGGTAATTTGGCCATGAGGCATGTGGGATCTTAGTTCCCAGACCAGCGATTGAACCCACGCCCCCTGCACTGGAAGGCGAAGTCTTAACCACTGGACCGCCAGGGAAGTCCCAAGGTTATTTTTTAAAAAGAAAAAGGGTCCTTATCTTTTGAAATGTTAGACACGACTTACTTCAAAATAATATAAAAAGGTGGGTATTAATAAGACTGTATTCACTGTGAAAGCCAGATGACAGGGCCGTGAAGGTTCACCACACCATACTCTTCGCTTCTGAAATTTTGATTGTCGTGATGTGTCACCCAGAACCCCGCCTGACACATAGCAGGGACCTGGTAAGTGGTTAACTGAAATGGCTGCGCAGCTCCTGCCTGGTCAGCACGGTGCCCGAGGGAGCCCATTCAGCACTGGAGATGGTTCCCAAGCTGCTACGCAACCCTTTATCCACCCAAATCAGGCTCACTGTAGCTGGAGGGTCAATACCGCCCTCTGGAGGATAAAAGGTAAACCCACAAGAAAGCCCTTCAAGCGCTTTCAGGCCTAACTACTGACTTTATTCAAAAGCTGTCTTCACATTAAAATTCCTTCCACCAGCTAAGAAGGCTTTAATCCTAATGTTTCCATTTACCCCAAAATCAGTTAGTTCCTTCTGCCTCAAGAACTGGAGTAAACACTAGAGTCGTACACATACCCATTTTCATTAATGACTCTTTATTTAAACTTTCCAAGGATCCCAAAACCCATTTAAAAATTAAAATTGCAGGGTACTCCAATAAAAGCACATAAAACCCTCATGACTAATATCACAATTCACAGTACAGCTCTTACTGTGAGAAAGTTTATTTTACCTTTTATTACAAAGGCACAGAAGTCATCTGAGACCTCAGATATTAACCCCACTGTGTATTAATGTCGCACTAATGGGCAACGTAATACAATGATTAAAGTTGATAGTACAGTTTTCCAACAATCCACACGTAGTTACAGATTCTCTCTAAAAAAGAATGCCTAAAAGAAGCACTAGGCCTTAAGACCAATATAGGCATAACAAAAGGGACCTGAAATTTTCTGCCAGGGCAGTTATATTTCTTGGTAGACTTTAACAATGAAAGTCTATTACGGCAACAGGCATACTGGACCCAACTTTGCCAAAGAAATGGGGAAATTCTAACAAGCTAAAAAAATACCTTCCATACGCTCCACGTGAAAGAGTCCGGGGGTCATTCACAGACCTAACCTTCCGTCACTTCCCAGTCTTTACAGACGTGTGTCTCACCAGTCAGTAGTCCTGGGTTTCGTCTCAGCGGCGACGCCAAGGTGGAGGCCCCTGCAGCCAGCGCACTGGGGCAGGCCAGCCGCCGGGTCACTGCCTGTGGCGGCATCCGGCTGGCCGGCTACTCTGCCCCTTGCTCAGCACCCACCTTGTCCTCCGGAGCCCCAGGGCTGGCTGCACTCTCGCTCGTTGGAACAGCCCCTTCTTTCTTCTTTTCTGCCAACACTTCCAGCCCCATCATCCTGAGATAGTGAAGCCGTTCGTTCTTTGGCACAAAAGTTCGAATTGAGGCCTTTCCCCGCCATCCACACAACACAATGGGGCACTGGAGCGTGTCCGGCTTCCTGTGAACAGAACGGCTCCGGGTAAGTGTTAAACATCCTCCTAACTGCACCGTAGGCAGTACTGACTCACAACTGCTCCCCAAAAACACCCCCAAGCCACGGGGAAGGCACTTTAGTCTGTGATTCTACGGAGGCGTCTCTCAAAGGAAAACCAGCTTTCTTCTTCCTGTCCTGAAGAGTATCAACGCCCTCAGGTTGGTCAGTTTTTCCTTCTAAAAACTCACAGTGGAATAACCCCCAAATCTGCAGATTTCAAACACTTGCAGTGTTAGAATCTCCAAATACTTGCATCTTCACCAATGTGAAGAGCTATCTGTATGCCCACCCTACCCACCAACAGGCATCTGTCCTGTCCTTCATGGCTCCTTGCAGCTCCTGCCCACGTCTACAGGTGAGCAAACTGAGGCCCTGTGGAGGCCGGGTAACTGGGCCCACAGTAACAGCGCCAGCCGCGTGGGGCGCCAGGACCGGGAGCCAGGACCACCATTCTTTGCAGACTCAGTGCTTCCCGGAATTGGGTCTGGTCACCCACCCCCATAACAGTCTGACGCCCGGCACACCGAGCCTGCCTGTGTCTGGCAAGCAGTGCCATCCGGGTCCAAACACCCTGCCTGTGCAACCGGCTTCCCAGGTGGCATCAGCTCCCCTTTCCTAACTGGGAGGGCGGCTACTGTCTGTATTACGCACGTGCCCCTTATCAAGCACTGTGCGTATCAGCGTGTACCATGCATACTGTTATTTACTTTCTTTCAAACATGACCCTGGTCTAGTTTTTAGGCTCCTAAAGCCCTCATTTAAGTAAACATGTGTCCCAAGCCTACCTGATGCCAGGCATCAGTGACACAGGCTGTGCAAGGAACAAACAAACATTTCAATCATATTTCTTAAAAAACAAACAGAAAAAGAGAAGAGAAAGGCCTGAACCAGGAAGAGAGGAAACCACTAAGAAAAAGAGATGGAAACACATCTCCTTTTCTTAGTGGTTTGGTAAAAAAACGATGACAGGAAGACACCAGAAAATTCCCATACTCCCATTGTCTTCCTCTTTAAAAAATCTAATTCCTGAAGCTGTCTTTCCCCCTGTCTTTTAACTTGTGTACTTCAACTAGTAGAAACCAGCATATGTGGAAAAGCGGACCCGCATCTTAAAACAGCCTACAGTTTTCTACGTGGGCCACATGAGCACTGTTACCTTAAAACCCACCTGCCATCTTACTCCTAGTCCCCGCCCCCCCAGGCTGCTCCCCGCAGACGATGCTGGGTGCCGGGACCTGGCCTCCTGTGCAGACTCCACCCAGGCAGCTGTCCAGCTGGGTCCTGCCTACCAGAGAAGCTGCCCAAACCCCTCTCCAGCCTAGACCCTGTTCTATCTCCTCCTTCGGAAATGGTGCCTTACTTGACAGGGGCAGCTGTTAAATGTAAACCTGTCTGGGGATGCCAACGCTGACTCTGCCACCCCCTTGCTGAGGACCCCTGGGCCCGACACCCAAGTCCTCTGTCTTGTTTCTGGCAAGTGCTGACCACGCGGGACCTGCTCCCCGTGTGAGGGGTGTCGCAGAGCAGTGGTCCCGTGCTCCCGAGGTGGCTGTCAGTCTAGCTACGGGGGCCGGGCCGCCATGCCCCGGCCCAGAGCAACACTGCCTGATACCTAACGGGTGATCCACAAACACCAGCTGAACCAACAGCAGAGGTGGAAGAACTCAACCTCTCTTGACTGTCCTATCTGTACACTTCCTCTGTTTAAGGTAAAAGTCAGAATTAGATTTCTGGGGCACAGAGAATAGGACTCTGCATTTTATCTTCTAAATAAAAATACACGTGACTTGAAAGGAATGTTTTATCAAGAGTATCTTCATGATATACGAGAATATTCCAGTTCTAAGATTTGCGCAGTACTGTTTGAGGGGAACATCATAAAAGGCTTCTAAGACCACCCACCATCCCCCCACCGCCAAGAACACGGAGGCTCCGATGGCTGGAGCACCTCACTTACGTGGGGTCCGGTTCGTACTTCAGGACGACGCTGCCCTTGGCTGGAAGAGAAAGAGACACACACTGGTCGAGCTCTGCCAGCAGGGACACCTCTGCTGTGCACGTTGATGTGCCCAGAGAATAGTAATCTAGACTCTTGGTCTCAGGGGTCTTGAGGCAGAAAAGAGGGCTTTCCGTCTAAATTTACAACGCCATCCGCAAGCCAGGCACCAAGTGGGGTCACGGGGACAGTGTAGGAGAGGCTCACGTCAGACCACTGAGAGACTGCAACACTCAGCAAGCCTCTCTCAGGAGCAGGGAGGTCGGGATTAACTACTGCTTAATTCTCAGAACTCAAGACTAAATAAATACCTGCTCCAACTCCCAGAAAGAGCATGGAACACCACATCAAAAACTGTCAAAAATTATGCTGTGGTCGTCCAAATGTAGGATTAAAAGAGAAAGAGAACACACGTCCCCTCATCCTTTAAAGCAATCCCTACTTTGAACGCAGCCCTGCCTGGGGAGACGAGGACGCCTCGGCACGGCGAGCTCCGACTGCTCAGGCTTCAGGCCGGAACGTGAGGCATGAGACCACGTAACTTCAATGACTGATTTGTGCCCTTTTCATCCAATCGAGCCGGAAGTAAGGAATAAGTTATAAAAAAGCAAGCAAGAATGAAAAGAAAAACAGAACTAGAGTCCCAGGTGGAATTATTTGTATTCTTAGGAGGAAACGTCACTCAGTGATTCGAGGTGGAAGTTTATGAAACAGAAAAGCAAGGATGTGACCGCTACCCACAGAGCAGCAGGAACCTTGGGCAAGGAATAAGGATGCACATTCACTGCCGGGGGCTGGTCAAGGTGTCAAACCAAGCCAACAGCCTGTGCTCATCTCTCCTGGCCTCAAGACACAGACACACCCGAGTGCGAGGACCTGCCCTCTGGCTGCCCGAGTGACAGCGGGCAGCTTGGGGCTCTGGCAGGTGGCCTGGCTGGGCCCTGACACCTGCACAGGTGACCCTGGGAGGCTGGCTCGGGGCAGGAGAGCAGCTCCAGCAATGCCCTTGACCCTCAACGAAAGGGGTTGTCAGGTGTCTCCAGAAATCCCTCTGAAATCGACACAGGCACCAAGAACAGAGTCACAACATACATAAAGGTGGAAAAGCTCCATCAAGCAGGAACACCTACATCTTCACTATGTGTACGAGGACAAGTTACGTCTCTGCGCCAGTCAAACTGCTTACCCATGTCCTTGACTTGGCCGTATGCCTCACTGCTGAGTTTTCTAAAAAATGGATTTTCCTGGGTTAACAGAATTTTAACATCTTCCATCGAGACGGTGATAATTCTTGAATTAATAAATGGATACAAGGTATATATTCCCTGTGGGAATAAAGAGAGGTGGCCATTACGAATGGCAGCAATCACCACCCATGCACGTGAGGCGAGCCCTCCCCTCACGGCAGCCCCTCCCCTCTCCACAGCCCCTGGCAGGCGGGACGCCAGTGACGCACACGGGACACACGCCAGGAAGCACAGCCCCACCCTGGCGCCCCGGGAAAGCTCAGTGTCTTCGAGAGCCCCCCCCCCGGCAGAAGCCAGCCCGGTGCTCAGTGGTCCTGACCCGCCAGGCCGGCTCAGAATCCCCCATCCACGCCTCCGCGGCTCGTGCCGCCCCACCGGCTGCGCTTACCTCCTGCGCCAACCGGAAAGCACAGTCGAACTCTTCACCGCTGTTATTTCGACACCAGACTTTAACCCCAGTGTTAATAACCTGGGATGGAAAATATCAGATGAAATGCATGTACGTGAAAGTCAGGATAATCGACTAAAATACTCCTTTCTAGCACAAGGAGACAGGGCTCTAAGTAGCTGCGGAAAAGGAGGAAAAAAGGAGTGGAAAATACTTCAAGAGTCATCTGACTAGAATAGACGTTCTCTTGGCCCAACGATACTCTCACATGGCTTTGGTTTCTGTGGCTTATATGGACTGATAATTACAATAGACGTTAAAACCAGGAACCTCTGAGAACACAAGAATAGGTCAGCACACATTCCACGGGCCATCGGGAGCAAGGACACTGTCAGCCTGGAAGCCCCAGTGGACACCCAAGAGAGGGAGGACAGGAAAGACAGCACCTCATGGCCTAGCACTGTCCTGAGAACACTCTGACCTCGGGGGCCTCCAGACCACACAGAGATGAGCTGCATTAAACAAGCAGACAAGAGGGAAATGAGCTGGGAAAACTGTAAAGCAAATGAAAAGAGGGCCCAGAAGTGGAAAAATTCTAAGGAAAATGGAAAAAAACAAATAAAGCTAAGCGCCCACAGGAGCAGCAGGCAGACGTCGGTCCCCCGTGACGCAGACGGCGTGAGCCCAGCGGGGCGGACTGGACGTGGCCGGGCAGCCTGTGCCTGGCAGCAGCTGAGGCCCCCGGGCAGCTTGGCTCGCCCCTGCCCACGGCGGACAAACTGGCAGGGCCGCATCAGGGCCGGCCCCTCCCGACCGAGTCCGGGCAGACGCGAAAGCACGGCACGCTGAGCGCGCGGGCCCCGGGGCTGGGCGAGCGGTACCTTCACCCTCTCGCTGTTGTTCAGCAGCACGTTTCTCAGCTCCTTGGACACCATGTAGAGCTGCCTCCTCTTCCCCTCCACGGTTCGAGTTAACAAGTTCATCTTTGGGAAGGAAGGGCCCAAAGCATAAAATTTCCTGCGAAAAAGACAGGGCTGCTTACGAGAGTTCCGTTCAGAATGTGACTGGCAGCCTGGTCTCCCCGACAGACCCCACTTCTCAAAGCTGCTGTGGTTACGGGTGCTGGCGCTCTGCCGTGGACGCCCACCTGCACCCGCTTCACCTGGGCCTCCAGGAGCCTCGCCTGAGCGCAGCTAGACCTGGGACCTGCGTCAACAGGTGCAACTTCTCCCCTCAACTGCTGCTCCAACACCACACCCGAGAGCACCCACCTGCCTCACGGGCTTTTTAGGAGGGATTTTTACAAACACCGGCAAAGGACCCGTTATCTACAACACGATGAATGTAAGTGACCATCTGGTTTATAGATACTAAGTTCGACAAACAAGGAAGAGATGAACCCAAGACTGTTATCCTGAGCACCTTGTTCCACCTGGAAATCCCACCCAGACCCACTGCTCCTCGTTTCCTAGCCGGGAACAAGGCGGGGAGCCCTGGCCGCAGTCCAGAGTTCTCCATCTCTCTATCATCTACACCTTTGGGTGGTTTAGGTTCTCTGATTACTGCTCACCTTAAACTGAAGGGTTCAGTAAACACCCTCTAAACTTTCATCCAGCTCTGACATGCGTTGTTAAAAAGGGGCTAAATGAAAAACTACAGTTAAATGTGACCACATGTGCACTGAACCCTACGGTAAATTTAAAAGAAGAATTTAAAACATTGAATTCATCCTTACTGGATAGGTGGAAATAATGGGTCGTCTTCAGGAATAAATACAAACGGATCTTCTTTAAATCCAAATAACTTCATTTTCTTAGATGGAGGAGGACTGAGAAGGGAATGGAGACGAGGTAATCTGTCATTGGAGGAATACCGCTAAATCCCAACAGCACATCCCTCCTCCCACCCAGCCCTCATCCCAGCTCCGTGCCGCCCGGGCTCTGGAGGGAAGTAGGTCTCTTCCCTCCGGAGGACAGCCAGCGGCATCCACCACGGGGGTCATCAGCACTGAACCGTGTCCTATACAGCAAGGACCTTCTCACCCCTGCAAAACCACCCCCGAGAGAGCTCTGGGTTCCTGTTTAATCTACGAGGGCTGGGGAGACACAAGAACGTGAGGATCAAGACACAACCATTGAGCTTCCCTGGTGGCTCAGTGGTTAAGAATCTGCCTGCCAATGCAGGGGACACGGGTTTGAGCCCTGGTCCAGGAAGATCCCACGTGCCATGGAGCAACTAAGCCTGTGTGCCACAACTACTGAGCCTGCGCTCTAGAGCCCGCGAGCCACAACTACTGAGCCTATGTACTGCAACTACTGAAGCCCGCATGCCTACAGCCCGTGCTCTGCAACGAGAAGCCACCACAATGAGAAGCCCGCACCCGCAACAAATAGTAGCCCCCGCTCGCTGCAACTAGAGAAAGCCTGCGTGCAGCAGCAAAGACCCAACGCAGCCAAAAATAAAATAAAGACACAACCGTTTCTTACCCACACACACCATCTTTCTTATTTCCATTATTCTCTAAATTCTCAGCTCTTTCAGTTGCTCCTGTGTCGCTAATACCAGCGGCCGGTTTACTCTCCAGCTCCAAGGGGTGGGAAATGCTCCTTCCCATGGGATCTGCGGGGCCCGGCTGCACAGGCCCCCGCGGTTCTGCAGACTCACCCTGCAGCTGGAACAGGGGGTAAGCTTGTTTAAACTCAGACAACCACCTCCTCTGCCCTGATACAGGAAAAGAAGGAACTCAAAACGTCGCAAAATCCATCCAAATGAATACAGCATCTCATGTACAAAAGAGAGACCACAGAATTTTTTAAAAACAAGTGTCTTAAATCTATCTGCTATTTTAAGCAGAATTCATGGGCACTGACTCTAGTTTTAACTTCCTGTTTCCTAGCAAAGGCCAACAACGCCAGCTTGTCTTCACTCAGAAATGCTGCTGCGCATCTGCTCTGCGTGATGAGTCGCATGCTGCCCCAAACATACTATCTGGGGCCGAGGAGACAAAGACATACATAAAGGACAGTGGGAACTCTCCCAGGACCCCTGGATAGACCGCTGTGGAGATTAGAAGAAAGACAGTAGAAAGATAAAGTGCACCTCTAGGGACCGAGATACTACCTGTAGAAAAACGAACTTCTGATCCGGGATAAGAGTATAAATTTGGCTTTAAGGATGTGCAAAACGTTTCACTTACTTTAATTTTTTATGTGTATTTTATATAAGATCTTATATTAAAAAACTATTACATAACACATAGCACAGTGACTACAGGTAATAACACTGTTGCGTATTTCAAACTTCCTCAGAGAGCAGATCTCAAAAGTTCTCACCATAAGGAAAAACATTCTGTAACTATGTATATACAAACAGAATCATTATGTCATCCATCTGAACTAATATAATGTTGTATGTCAATTACACCTCAACTTAATAAAATTCTTTAAAGCTACACGTCCTTTCTAACAGGTCACAAGGTTGGTAAAAGTGATTAATTCTCAATCCCTATGAAGTGAGTTTACGAATTAGGACACTTGAACACAGAAAAGTTCAACATGTCCCTCAGTTCACAAAGCTATTCAGTGGATAAGTTGGTAAGGTTCTAAAGCTATTAACACTAGGCAACACTGCCTCCCAGAAAATGTACTCTATTTAATTGGTTTTTTTTTTAAAAAAAAAAAAAGGCAAAAAAGAACAAACTCCCAAACCCTTTGACAAGGCTAGCAAAGGTACGCATCCTTTCTATGCCCACCTGGGCCTGCTGGTCGGAGCCTGTCTCCTACGCCCCTCTGTGCAGGAGGCTTTCTCTGTTCCATCGCAATGACCCAGATCTAATCCCGCCCCCTCACAAGGATACCAACAGTACTTTGTCAGCATGGCTCTCTCTGGCTCCAATTCTGACAGTATTTACAAGCTCCATCACTTCAACTAGACAAGGGTGTCCTGAAGACTGAGAATCTGAGTTATCAATGTGGCCCCAGCAGAGTCACGCTGGGCGAGCTCACAGGTCAGGCCGCCAAAACAGGTTTTCTCAGCTAAATGAATGAGGAACTGACATACTCACAGGAGACAGAAGCAGCAGTAAGATTTAAATGAGCAAATGATACCAAGTAGTTCTAAAAAGTAAGATGCCACATCAGAGGTGGCACACTGAAGGAAAAGCTCAAAACCACTTACGAGACAAAAATGTCAACACAGCCCCAAGTGCAAGTGAATCTGAAGTACACATATGTGACAGGCTCTGACCAGTACCCTTGTAGTACAGCACCAGTCGTGCACTTTGACCCTGTCAAATGTGACCGGTGCTACGTAAGATGCTTCTTAGAGTGAAAGTTCACACTGTTTTTAAATCTCGGAACGAAGGCATGAAAATTATTTCACTAATAACTTACTTTAATTGCATGAACATCACATTTTATTATAGTGTGATAAATACAATATCATTAATCTCACTTTTTCGTTTACTTTTTAAAATGTGGCTGCAAGAAACTTTAAGTTACCGTGTGGCCGGCGTTCATGTGTCAGGCACGGAGCACTGCTCCGGGCCCCGTGGCCCCACTCCTGACTGGGAGTGAGGGGCTGTGACAGCCAGGGGCTCCGCCTCTGGGAAAACCTCTCCAACCTCACAAGCGCCGTGGCGACGGCCCGCAAATGCCACATCGCTTCAGTGTGAGGCTGTGCCCCAAGCATTCGTCTGGATTAGCCATACCCCAGAAAATGGTTTCCTTTCTGTTTCTCCAAAGGCCAAGCATTATTTGTCCTCGCTTTCCAGCATGGACTGTGACTCCAGGCCATGTTCCACGGCAACGGAAGGAAGGCTGATGGACACGCTAACAAAGTTCCCCATGTTGAAAAGGGGAGGAGAGCGCATCACATGGCAACTTTGTGTCAAGCCTCAAGGCTGCCCTCTCCAAACCCCTCGGCTTCATGGCCTCCCTTACATAACCCAGGGGGCGGCTGAGGTTCGTTTGACAGGTCAGGCCCTATCTACGTCCACTTCAGCCAGGCCTGGACAGCCTGTCATTACCTCTCATGGCCGAGGCAAAGACGGGCTGGCCTGAGGTTGGCAGAGTTGTTCCGACTGAAAACTACCCACAGGAAGGCAGACACAGACACCACCGGCCTGCGGGGGTTCCTTCTGATACTAAACCACAGAGCAGTCGTCTTTATGACTTTCCAATTTTTATTAAAGAACTGGATTTAAGATAAAGAAGAAATGCATTTCCCAACTCCGCCTTTTCCACCTCCCTTATAAGACACGGCTGCTTTCTGGAAAACTCAAAATTTAAATTTAAGAACACCACCATCACCGCCTCACACACAGAAACCCTCCACTGACCTCGGACAGCTTCTGCCTCAACTGCACAAAAAGACCGCACGGTATGCTACATTGCTCTGGAAGATGTTTACCTTTGGGGGACGTTTATTCCATGGCATTGAAGACTTTTTCACTAATACTGCCACGAAGAACCCTCCAGTGTTCTGATGATGTGGTAATATCCTAAGACTGAAAGAAAAAAAAAAAAAAACCACACAATTTACCCTTTTTAACTGATCCTAATACACTCTTTTGCTGTAAATATTCACCCAACCCTCACTGACAGAATCGTCAACGTGTGATGTGTAAAAAGTTAACATAGTGGCCAAGTATTACCTAATCAGGTTCAAGCCATTTATTTTTGTTATTTACAAATGCTCAACGCCTGCAGCTCAGGCCCTGAGAACCTTACTTGCTGAAAAGTTCACACACGAGGGGTCAGCCATGGGCGCAGCCCAGACCACGCACAACACGCCAGAGGTCCCACCTCCCCACAAGCTCACCACCGCTCTAGGTGCATCGCCTGTGACTTCTCGGGGTCCTTCGGGGGGAACATGGTAGGCCGGATTTGGGTGTGTCTGCTGTGCGGAACATCATCCCACGCTGCAAACCACTGCCCATCCTTCGTCATCACCTGCAGAACGAGAGGGTGGGATTCTAGATTACCAGCCCCACCTAACAATAGGAAAAGTCAGAGTGGGAGATTCTTATTTCTCTCCAAAGCGAGGACTGTTTGCAAAAATAAAAATGAGACAACCTTTTATTCCATGAAACAGGACAATCATTCTATAAAGCAGCAATTTCATTTTCCATGTGGGTTTTTTTTTTTTCTCTTTTAAAACAAGCCTCAGATTGTTCCTCGTTTAAAACTGAAAAGTGAATTGTTTCATATTGGAAACAAGGCTTGAATTCCAGCCAGTTAAAAGAAAAAAAGCAAAACTATACTTATGGGGATGAGAATAAACAAAGCTGACTTCTAACTGCAGAATAAAGACAGGAAAACTTTTCCAGTGCCAGAGAGAAATATTTGCGTAATCATACCATTTGTCATTGAACATAATTTTGAAATTGATTCTAAGCTGCATAACCAAATGTACTATTTATTCAAGTTACCCAACTGTGGGTGCTTTAAAACATCCACAAGTCTAACAGGTCTATCAAGTTGTCTGCCCTTCTGAGTCAGAGTCCTTGCAGAAAGACTACCTTCCACTGTGTGAGTCCAGGCATCCACTTTAGTCCTGGCAACTCAGAGGACACATCAGCAAGTTCCAAGGCACCTATGTATCAAACAAAAAACAAAACAAAAATTCACATCATGCCCAGTGAAAGAAGCTAATTATAAAAGATCACATATTGTATGATCCCGATCACATATTGTATGATCCCATTTACAGGAAATGTCCACGGAGGGCAGATCCACACAGGCAGAGAGCAGGTTCGTGGTTCCTGGGGCGGGCGGGGGTGGGAACAGGGAGTGACTGCAAATGAGCTCTTCTCGAAAATGCAGTGAAGCCACTACAGATCACTGAACTGCACACTTAGAACAAGTGAATGTTACGAGCATAAATGACAGCCCAGTAAAGCTGCTGCAATAACGAGCTGCAGAGTCCACACCACGTCCGAGACAAAGTCCACAGCAACAAGAGAAGCCACCGCAATGAGAAGCCTGCGCACCAAAACGAAGAGTAGCCCCCGCTCGCCCCAACTAGAGAAAGCCCGTGCGCAGCAACAAAGACCCAACGCAGCCAAAAATAAAAAAGTAAATTTATAAAAAGAAAAAAAAACCACTGTGTCTACAGTAGCACTACTACAAGAAGCTGTAAGTTAGGGCCATTGCAGGAAACCTCTCAAATGAACTACCATCCACAGACCACAGACAGATCAGACGGTCTCAGGAAGAGGAAAATCCAACATAAGCTCCCTGGAAGCTATGAAAAATGCAGGCAATCGTGAAAATAGAGCGAAAGAATCCCCGAGGTGGAAGTCCAACGGTAAGAAACCTTTGACAAAAGCATCATACTGACCTCCACTAGTACATCCAAATAGTCTGGCTTTTAAAAGCCAACACGAAATAATAGTGCAAGTGTACGAAAACTGGTTTTCTCAATCAAACACTGCCCTGGGCTCAGCAGTGACTTTCTGCCAGCATTTGGGTCAGAAGCTGCCAACACTGGCCCAGCGCGTGTAGACTGAATGCGTATCGGCCACCCTTCCCCCAGCTGAGTCTGAGGACTTCCAGGTGGGGACCACAGCCTCTCCAGTCAAAATCCCCAGCAACTGCCGAGTCCAAGGCCCAGCCAAGGCCTACTGTCTGATGAAGCCACGTCCACACATGATGCCTCTACGTGACGTCTACACATGATGGAGGACGGGGATGAGACATCTACAGTGTGGTCTGTAGCAACCACGTGCAGAGATGGCTGTGAGAGCAAAGCCGAGACTGGAAACCCACCTGCCTGGTTAGAGAGTAATTACAGAACAGGACACTAAGAGTTAAATTTACTATCAAATTACATCACTCACAGCTCTCCTCCTCCAACGCCTTTCAAAATAAAGTACCATCAAAAATGTAGAGCTGATAACCATGCAGGAAACACTGTTCAGAAATCACATCTTTATGTAAGTATAGCAAAACAAAATAAACACAACATAGTAAATTCAGGTCGAAAAGACCCCAAAGGTGCGAACGATCAGAGGGCTGACCACACAGCACAGAGATCACTCGGCCACTAAGAATGTAACGGAAGCCTAGACGGTCTCGGATACCGCCTCAGGAAATGCACACCTGTTTCGACATCTGCATTTCAACTTGCTTCATACACAAGTAGAAAACTCGGAAGCATTCTATTCTGGAAATGTAGTTAGTTTGAAATTTCCAATTATTTCTGTTAAGGAGAAACTGACGGAAAGGTTAACATTTCAGCAAAAACATGAAAACATTATGAAATGTTCTTACAACCTGTCTGGTCCCTCAGTATAAAACAGTGTGATAAGACCTCACACCCATTAGGATGGTTACTATCAAAAAACAAAACAAAAAAACAACCACAACAACCACAAAAAAATAAATAAATAAATAACAAGTGCTGGCGAGGATGTGGAGAAATTGGAACCCTTGTGCACTGTTGGTGGGAATATAAAATGGTGCAGCTGCTGTGGAGAACAGTATGGTGGGTCCTTAAAAATAAACACAGAATTACCATCTGGTGCAGCAATTCCACTTGTGTGTACGCACATGAGAACTGAAGGCAGGGTCTAAAAGAGTTATTGGTACAGCCATGTTCAAAGCAGCGTTTATTCACAACAGCTAAAATGCAGAAGCAAAACCAAGTGTCCATCAACAGATTAATGGATAAACAAAATATGGTCTAAACATACAATGGAATATTTTCAGCCTTAAAAAGGAAGGAAATTCTGATATATTATATAACATGGGTAAACTTCGAGGACAATATCCGAAAAGAGGTAAGCCAGTCAGTCACAAAACAACAATACTGTAATGATTTCACTCAAAGGAGATATCTAGAGTGGTCAAAGTCACAGAGACAGAAAAATAATGGGGGGTGGGGGGCAGAGGGGATACTGGGGAGTTGTTTAATGGGGCCAGAGTTTCCATTTAGCAGGTGAAGAGCTCTGGAAATTGGCTACACAACAATGTGAATGCAGTCAACACTATCAAACTATAAATTTTTAAATAGTTAAGACGGTACTTTTTTTTTTTTTTTTTTGCGGTACGCGGGCCTCTCACTGTTGTGGCCTCTCCCGTTGCGGAGCACAGGCTCCGGACGCGCAGGGTCAGCGGCCATGGCTCACGGGCCCAGCCGCTCCGCGGCATGTGGGATCTTCCCGGACCGGGGCACGAACCCGCGTCCCCTGCATCGGCAGGCGGACTCTCAACCACTGCGCCACCAGGGAAGCCCAAGATGGTACATTTTTAAGTTATGTAAGTTTTACCACAATTTTTAAAAAAATGCAACAGTGTGGTAAGGATCTGACATAACCTTTCAAACTCAGAGAAACAAAAAGGGCCAACTGCATAATTCACGAAATACAAGAAACCCATTATATAAGCATGTTTTTAATCAGGGATACCTCATTTTAGGGTCTATAGGCTAATCACACAAGCAAACATAGAAAAAGCCTACAGAAAAATACACTATAGCAATAAAGGTTTGAAAAGTACATACTCTTATTGAAAGATCATCATGCACTTACCTTCACTCTTTTCCAGTAAAGATGCTATGACTGCTTCATCTTCAATGGGGTTTAGTGAACACGTAGAATACACCATCCTGCCGCCTTCCACTAGCTGTTCAGCGCCCCGAGTTGCAATCCGCAGCTGTAAACTAAGGGCCGGAGACTAGGTCACCCTATGTGCCGAGCACATCCGCACGGCACATACGTCAGAGGCACTGACTGTAGCAGATATTCGTTACAAATTCTATGACAGACATAGTAAAATATAAAACACTCCGTGTAAGGTGAGCAACTCCCATATAAACTCCATATACGAAACAACAAAAATATTAAGACTTTAAGCGAAGTTAGAGTAACCCTACATAAGATGTTCCCTGTTTATCTAAAAAGCACCTATTTATAGATGTTGTTACTATATGTTGTTACTACAATGTTGTTACTGTTCTGTTAACCTTTCCCAACATGCCAACAAGCAAAGCATAAAGCTGATTAACAACTGAATTCAATACATTAGCTAAATTTCACTATTGAAGTCTCCATACTTATAGAAATATTTGCTTTTTCTTTCCATGAGCAGTTTGTATCTCTTAGTACATTATAATCCCAATTGCCTGTTTCACAAAAACAGTAGTAAGTTTTTAACAGAGAAAGAAAATTTCCTGAAGTTATTTATGGTAAATATTCATTAGTATCCTCCAGATCACCCATAGTTCTCTATTTGTATAATTTTAATGTTAAGTGAAAAAAAGAAAGCAAAGCTCTGTAGACAGTACAATCAAAACAGCTATTTCTCTCTGAATGGAGAAACACTATAATACACCAGGCATGACAGAAATTATCTTTGAGTTATAAGAGTTTCTCTTTCCTTTCACTGCTAAGAACTTTCCAAATTTTCTTTAAAGACAACCAAAACATATTTCTGAGAGGTCAAAGTGTTAAGCAAAATAATTCAATACAAAAGAACTGAAAACAGAGAGGAGAAATATTAGTAAGAAATGTTCATTTCATGGAAAACACATGTTTGAAATGTTACAGGAAACTTTTATAAAAGGCATTCTCAATAAATGTATACCTGAAATGTATACAATCTTCAGTTTCCTACTCTTGAGAGGTTTTAAAAACAACTACTTCTGACAAATCAGCAAACTCGCATGAAGGTGGCCATTAACATTCAGAGGATTACAGTCAGTCGGCTGAAGCTCTGGATGCCCAGGTAATTCAACCATGAACCTTCACTAATCTCTTAGTCACACAGGGCTACCAATTACACAGTTTATTTACCCATGCAGCTGCAAGCTGTTTAAGGTGCTCCACTTTTTCCAGACGTCAATGTTTTTTCTCATAGTGCCATCTCCACTGCAAAGAAAGATATTTAAGAACTTAAAACTCTGTACCGGTAAGATGATCACAGCTTAACAAATATGTCATATTCAAGATAAATCACAAAATAGGTATCATTATTATTATTATAAACACCAATTAGAAAACGATCTAAATTCTCACAAGCTACAATAAACTTTCTATTTTTGTTTTGGGGACACTCTAGTACAATAAACTAATTGCACTTCCATTTCAATGCGATAAGGAAATAAAGATTTGAAAAGAACAAATACCTCTCTCAACAAAAAGGTAGTAATTTGTTTCCATTTGAGAAAAAATACTAGCAAAACTAATCTTCAGACCTAGGACACAGAACCTTTTGATCCTGCTACTTAGAAAAGAAACTTGGCTAATCAACAGTAACGTTTTAATCAGAATTACAAGAATAATGATAAACTTACACTCATAAAGCATTTCCACGGCAAATTCAATTAAGCCAATTTAATTTCTTTACCAAGATTTTTCTATATATCAGATTTAAACATTTTTTAATTTCTGCTTTTACTTAATGGAAATCATTTACATGTAAATTCCATAATACAGAGTTGATCAATTAATCTTTCTGTCTATGTCGAATTTTATCTACTCAGAATTTGAGTAATTCCTGTGTCTGTTGGCTTTCTCTGTAAAATTAAATTTTCCTTGATGGTCTAGTCACACGTCCTTGAGGCAAAGGGTCTGCAGGATGGAAACGTCCTATACAATACAACTGCTTTCAAATGACATCCCTTGCTTGTATGGTGGTGGCTTAAATTCTAATTCCCTCAGCTTACAACTCAGAGCTCATGAGGTCACATCTTTCTCACTGTATGATATTTGTGATCGAAAGAACACAGGGGTGGGAAAAATCAGTTTTCCTGACCCAAAGGAAAACTAAAAAGCTGCAATCTGGAAAGAAAGGAACGTAGCTCATGACCTATTTCAATTTTTTGAAGGAGAATTCTTTTCGGTATTTGACAGGCAGTCACACTCAGTGCTAATGAGTTCTGCCACCAGCACTAATCTGCCCCTTGTTTAAATAAGACAGGATTTAATTCCGATGTGTCCTATTTAAACACTGTGTTTAGTGCTAACAAAGTTCTGTGGCAGCGTTTGTACTAAACTTGGTTGAGACAAAGTTTGTGCTTTGTCTCAACGAAGTCATGTGCTCAGAAGGTATTAAACATGTGTGACACCAGTGCCTATGTCACTGCCTCCAGGAAATTAACAGACATTTTACGTTTCATTCTCTTCTTTTTGGAAAAACTCAGTTATTCAGCTATGCCATGAGATTCTTTTATAGGTAAACTCTAAAAATCTAAAATTTGTAAAATTTGAAGAAAGTCATGTGTACAAATACACGAGTTTCCCAAAGGTTGGAACCCCTGAGTTTCACTGTGCTACGTAAGATTCACCACAGAAGCCCAGTGTGATCACGTATTATCCTAAGACAAGTATCCTACATACTCACCGGAAGTAAGCACAAGCAAATCGCTCCCGGCACTAACATCCTGAAAAGCCTGTTAACGAGGCTTTATGATGACGCTGCTTGCCTCTCAGGTATCTTCTTCGTGTCCCTTTTTAAGACGATCAAAACCACCCCCTTTCTGATCTCTTCGTTCTGTTTATCACTAGAATTGAGTTTCTGGCTTCTGATTTACGCTCACAGTGTCTCTCTCTTCAAACCAGTTGCCACAAGATTCACACGTGTGCAATTGCACGCGCACCGTGTGCAGATTCACTTTAGACTGTATCTGATGTGATTTCGAGTGGACTCTGGGCTTTCTGGCCTCTTAATCGTACCTGCAAGGGACGTCACATAAGATGCGGTCATAGAAGAGAATCTCCTTCTTCCCGTTCACATCCATCTGGAGCCGAGGGATGCAGGACGCATCATGGTTGACCACCATGATGCAGGGACTGCTCAGCCGCTTGGCCTGATGCACAAGCAGGTAGCAGCGCTTGTTGTCCACGTCATTTGCGATGACAAACCCCTCTGGGAACATAAAACTGTGCGTCAGGTGAAAGGTGGCATAAATGGAGCAATTTCCTGAAATGTGTCACCTCTAGGCTGGCAGGTGAGACTGGCAACTGAGCAAACTTCAAGACCGAGCTTCAGGTTTGCTAGAACTGGGGAAGTGGTCCAGAAAAAGGAACCAGGTGGCTCGGCATGGATTTTACAGTTACTTAAAATGTCAAAACTTCAAGATTCATCTGTTCAACAATTATTCACTTTGTACCAATTACTGTGCCAAAAGTAACGTTTCCATTATTAACGATTAACTAAAAAGGAGGGTGAGGGGAGAAAGATGTAGAAAACCACAAAATCCCCCAACAAGTGTTTAAAATAGTGCGCGTGTGCTGGGCCTCCATTCTGGACCCTGCGAATCCGCTTCCTGGGGAGGGGCCGAGGCTCCTGAGGGTCAAGTCAACCCGCTCCCTGGGAGACCCTGACCTTTGCAATCTTACATAAGGTCCTCCAAGTTCAAGACAGATGTCCCATTTCGTATGTGATGTCTGGTAATGTCACAGAACTCACCTATTAAATGGCGGTGGGATTTGAACCTAGGGAGTCTGACAGCAGCTCTGAACAACTACACTCTCCTGCCTCTCACATAGGTAGTAAATAGTCAAAAGGAAACAAAAACCCCAATGTGAGACTGTTACTACCGAAAACTCAAAGGGCAATCTACCTACTATGGCTTTAAAATGAAACACCACTTGCTTTTATAGAAAATACACATAAGTCTAAAGTAAAGGCTCTCCCCGCAGTGCACGTGCGGGTCTGAGGATACGTGACAGGTGTGCACAGCGTCCAGCTCTACTTTCAGAGACACAAAACCCATCTGCCTGATGCCTCCTGTGTTATGCTCTTTTCCTTGTCTACAACCCACCAAAGTAGCACCCCTACCCTTCAAACACCAGCCCAGTGCATACCTGGGAAAGGCACGCTCATGTCAGCATGCAGCATTTCGATTAGCTGTGTGGTCTTTGATCCAGGTGCTGCGCACATATCTAAAATCTACTGAAAAGCAAGAAAATGTCTGATGTTCTTCTTTTAATAAATCAATCATCCTACATTTAATTTAGAACGACTTAAAACTAGTTTTTCATTTCTATTTCACAACCCAAATACATTTACTTATAGAATGAATCTATAGCATGTTATACTGAACTTCCAGGGGCCTAATATTATATAATGTCCCCAAACCACAGAAGGATAAAGATACTTACTCCACAGGGGATAGGAACAAAATGGCACTAGGCACCAGTGAAAGCAATAAATTTAGCGACGATGAGTAAAGATGCTAAGTGCGAGAAGCAGTATAACAAAATGCTAAAAGGCAGAGCTAGCTGGGTTCAAGTCTCAGCTCAGTCACTGATGACTAGTTTGTGACTTCAGGCTCCACTTTTCTTTGCCTCCTTCCCCTCATCTGGAAAAATGGGGACAGTGATAGCATCTACCCTCACAGGGTATGCGGATAATAAAGTGAAGCGATTCACAAAAAGAACACAGAACAATCCTCAGCATTCAACACGTGCTCAATACATGTTCACTATGATTTTCAACCGATTTAGTCAATCAGGAACACTGAAGATTATCTGAGTAGTAAGTAAAGAAACTGAGTTGTAAAAATTGCAAAAAGAACCTCAAATAAAATATATGTCATTCTCCACTTTACCCAAAGTGAAAAGAAAAACAGAAATGATTAACTATATAAAGAAAAAAAGGTCTCAACAGAACAGAGACACAAACACTGATAGTAGCCTACCCACCAGAATTTTCTTTTCAATGCACGATACCTTATGGTGAGGGTGAGCATTAAGCAACAGTGGTGGAATCATGCTAACGGCTTCTTGACGACTGATGTTTCCCTTAGAAAATAAAATTTTTTAAAAAATCAGCAATGGCATTAAGAAAGGCAGAAAAAAATTAATACTGGGCATTATTTCCAATGCAACAGGAAAATACCGTATAATTATACACAGAACACAAAAGTTAGTACTATCACATAGACAGTAAGTAGGACAGATTTTTATACTAGTGGATAAATGGCTGCTACCAAAAGACTAAGTAAGGATGACCATAAATATCAAAACAACATTAGAATATGAGAAATTCAAGTATAACACGCGCACAGGACAGGACAGAAAGTCCCCGTTAGAAGTTTCATAGCTGAAACTGTAAGTTTTATCTCTTAGTTCTCCTGTTTCCAGAGCAGCCCACGCCTGCTCTGTATTCCTGAGAACTGTCCCCATCAACCACTGCCCCCATGTTTCCTGTGGAAGAGAGAGAAGGATTAAAACTCCTCACTAAACCAGCCATCCTCTAGATCTTCACTCGTGGGTCAGGACATCTGTTAAACTGTACAGCTGTTCAGATTCAGACAAGTTTCTTAGTGAAATCCAGCACTTGTGTCGATCACAACCCTATTTTAACAGCTTAGGACTAAACGCTTAACAAAAAGCCAAAGAAGCATCAGCTACCAGGAGGCTTCTGCTTCTTTAGAGCCCGGGGCCCCCGTCCTGGAAAGGCACCCAAGCAGCCGTCACTCGTCTTACCCCTGCGCGCCTCCACTCACACCTGCTCCTTTCACCTCGTGGGTTTCCGGACAAGCACTGCATCTGTGAGGACTACACAGTGACTGCCTCGCCAGGGGCACAGGTCCCAAGTTCTGGGTTACACCTGTGATCCTGATGAGCCTGCCTTCTGTTTGCACCCGAGTTGTCCCTCAGAGCATTCACGTAGGACGAGGACGTCAGGCCCTTGGCGAGACACCCCAGCAGGTGGTCCCCGGATTCATGGACACTCCTTGCAGTCAACTGTGCACAACCCAGGGAGTATGGCACCCTGCTGACTCCTGATCAAAAATCTGGACTGGTTCCCTACCATACACGCCACCAACGCTAAACTCCAGGGTCCTCTACCTTTCGAAGCTGCCAAAACCCAGCTCTTCACGACCTGCCGGACTGCGTATCCCTCCATTCCCCACACACCCTCTGCTCTGTTGAAGTTCGAACCTAAACTGCTCTCTAACGCATCCACGCAGATTAAAAGCTGAGCCAGAGAACCCCTTCTTGTATGAGCCCGAGCACAGAACGGGGCCCGTGGTGGTGCTCAGCTCTGTTTCCTCCTTACCAAGGTGGGGACGGGGGTGGGAAACCAGGCAAGCGGAGCCCAGGTTGCCAGGTTACCAAGCTGGACACAGAGCCACAAGAGGGAACAGCTCTACCCTGGACTGAGTAGCTACTAGAAAGGAGCAAGGTGAAAGGTTTCTAAATTGGTTATGGCTTCAAGGCAAGAAACATGGGAAGCACGATAATCCTGTCAGCTGGACACAGAAGCTCCGGGTGAAAAAGAAATAAAAACCATCTGGTGGCACACAGAGGCTTCCTTGGCTAGAAAAAGGAGATTAGAAAACCGGAAGGGGCAGCTTCTGATTTTAAACGTGAGACTATTAAGAATGTCAAAAAAACGGAAAGTAAACTGCAACGCTCACAACATCCCAATTTTATGGGCATTCACTCAATCATGCGTTACACGCGGGAACAGCTATTTTGTCGGGGAAGATGTGAGGCTAAAGGTTACAAGTTCAGTGACTGAACCGCCATCAGGGAACCTGGGGAGGCTGAGGGGCTGACAGGGCGAAGGCGAGGTCGTTCTACGAGAACCGAAGCTGTCGCATTTAGGTCTTGTTTGTCTGCCTGGCAAAGGCGGGGGAAAACACTTTAATAAAATACACACGGCCGGGAGAGCGTATCGCTTTCTGCGCGGGAAAGGCGCGTGGCACGCGCACCTCGGAAGGACGTGAGAGCAGACGGGGCAGCTGCTCCTGAGCGAGGCCCGTGGAGCAGGGCGCTGTGCCCACCCCACCCCCGCCCCGGCTGCGGCCACCCCAACCCGGAGCGGCCAGAAACAAGGAGCCACGCCGGCATGTGCGACGGTTTCACGATCACACGGACGTTTCACGATCAGAGGCGCCGAGATAGCAGCCACGTAAATTACCAGCAGTTCAGGGGGCGCACACACGCTTCAGCGGGTTGTTCTCCCCGCCTCATCCACCTCGTCACTCCCAGAGGCACGTATGGTTAAAGTAAAACTACCGGACTGATGCTAAGGCCCACTGAAAGTTTCAAGGAAACCAGCAAATGTAGGGGTATCTACTCACAGATTCAGTTTCGCTAACCAGAAACTGGTGAAACTTTTCCAGTTGTGGAGACTTCCTCAAGATTTTTCGACTTAAGTTTGTGTGCCAGGCAAGTTCTTCAGGATACCTGACCAAAAAGCAAGCAAAACATTTATGGGTTATGTTAAAGCGGCCTCTTCACGACTTCTTGCTTATACAGGTCATGAGCCAAACGAGACAGGCAGCTGTGTTCCGGCCGCTCAGTGCCGTCCCCGCTGACGGCCAGCAGCCCCGTGAGAGCCCTGGGACACACGGGCGCACTCTCACTGCCCCGCGGCCCCGGCACAGGCGGCCCGGGCGCTCTGAGAGACACGCGCACACGACACCACTGAGAAGTTATGGTGACGCGTGTCCACGATCTGAGCTGCTCCCCACTGCGTTGAGCTAACGTGACGGCGCGGGGGCCAACGGAGGACACGAGGTGACGCGTTACTTACAGGTCACACAGAATCAAAGTGATGCCGTAGGGCAGGTATTAGAATGTTTGACAAACGTTTGATTACAATCCTTTTTACTATGTTCTTCACTATTTCCAAAACAAATCAGTCCAATCATGTACTGAAATGTTTTACATACCAAAAAACCTTGGAAATCACCAGTGCATTAATTTGAGCTCCTAGGCCGCTGCTTATACAGACCTAAGAATGAAGCTTCTCCTGCCATTTCTGGGAATATATTTGAACTGTCTATAAATCACGCCACCACTGATTAGGAAGTGTGTGCTTTTTCATCGCGGCTTGTACCTGCCCACCCACTGAGCTCCAACTGCACAGGTCAGTACACAGATAGGACACGTGGGGCCACGCTCAGCGTAACGTGGCACTTGGTGACAAATCATACCGAACTCACTGTTAACTCTGAGGGACAATAATGAGCTCAACTTAACAATGCAGGGTCACAATGTTTCCACGTGTCAAACTGCGGCGAAGGTGACAGCCATGAAAACGAGGCCGGAACGTCTGAAAAACACCACATGTGACTGCTCTTGAGACTCTGATTACTTGACAGACACAGACTCAGGCTTAAGGTCTGAAGACACTGCTCAGCTGTCCTGTTACCATGAGATACATGTGAAAAATACTTTCCACCAAATAACGAAGATTCAACTGGCTGAATCTGTTCACGGCCACCCTCCACATGTCCCGGTGCTTTGTTTCTATCTCTTATGCCTGCTTCTCTCTTCAATATTTAACCTGTTTCAAAAATACAGAACCAAAATGCAATCATACTTATCAGACAATTTCAAAAAGTTTAGCTTTAAATACTCCCTTTGGCCCCACTAGAGGTGAATGGCAGGGGTTCACTCAGGTTGGCTCCAGCTGTAGAACTGAAGGAAACCTGCTGACCCACTGCTACCTTTGCTGACATACAAACGTCTACTGGCAACCCCAAACTGTCTGTGACTGATGGCAGCACACATGCCAGTTACTACTTTACCAAGCCACCAAACACCACTGATGTGAATGCTGCCTGCCACTATTTACTGTACATCGCTGAAGTCTCATGTTCAAATAGAGACATCAGTCTCTAGATGTAACCTGAGGGAATATTTCCTCACGTGCCTTACAGGCTGAATTGCTAGTAGTTAAAATGTAAATTTACTATGACAAGAATAAAATTCGATTCTAAGTTATTATGATTGTGAAAGCTCTTACTCATACGAGAAAAATATTTAAGAACTTTTAGACAGTTAAATACAAAGACAGACAATTAAAATGAGAAAGTAGGTTTCTTATATAGCTTTAGGAACAACTCTTTTGAGCTAACAAATGTTTAGGAAAATCTTCACAGATTTCAACATCAAACAATCTTAAAAAACTGTATTTAATTTATAGTTATGTAATTCAAATTTAGCTCCTGAGTCTTTAAAGTCCTATTTTGCAAACTTGTCGTATATTTTAAGGATAAATTAAAAGCACCACTGTCCCCTTTGTCCCTAAAAAATTCTTAAGAAAAACAGTCTCTAAGTATATACAACACCTACGATAAATCATCTTCAACCCAGACATTTAAAAAGAACACAAACAGCATGACAATAAGGTGTGTTCTCAACAACTGATTGTCAAAACAAGGTCTCTTAAAAAATGCTTTAGGATAATTCCTTTCAGTTCCTAGTCTATGAAAAGTACGGATAAAAATGAAATCTGCCCAAGCTGTAAGTCCTATACATAATAAGTCCTATACATAATAAGTCCTATACCTTCTACAAAACCTGGTTCCCAAAAACATTTCTCCTGTATTTTATTCCATGATGTACCAAAAGATTAAAAGAATACATGACCTATTTCTGTATTTTGAACAATATAGAAAACCACCAGAAGTATTTTAAGTTTCTGTTTTACTTGCTTACTGATTTATGGGTTTCCCACACTTGACAAGTGAGTTTGATTGATTAAATGTTTATACAATAAAACTATCACACAACTGTCACTGATATTGGAAAAAGGTTGAAGATCAGGAACCCAAATCTTACAACATGATGCTCACACCCTTCAGCCACGTTCAGAAAATTAAAGCAAACAGTAATGCACAGAGAATGCCTGGCTGTTATTGGAGTGACTCGCTTGTGTTCTTCACCCACAGGACACCTGCAGAGCCTTTCCGACAAGTCTGGGAACTGACTGGTCCTGTACCCACACCCTGAATTCAAAAATCGAGAGGCAAAAATAGCCGTTAAATGTTCAATGAGCTGATTAAACAAAAGTATGACCACAGTTTGCAGAGAACAATAAAAATAGCGAAACTAGGGCTTCCCTGGTGGCGCAATGGTTGAGTCCGCCTGCCGATGCAGGGGACGTGGGTTCGTGCCCCGGTCCGGGAAGTTCCCACACGCCGTGGGGCGGCTGGGCTCGTGAGCCATGGTCGCTGAGCCTGCGCGTCCGGAACCTGTGCTCCGCAACGGGAGAGGCCACAACAGCGAGAGGCCCGCGTACCGCAAAAAAAAAATAAAATAAAATAAAATAAAATAAAATAGCAAGACTAATTCCTGTATTTGTTGGAGCTGTGGAGGAAAATCCCACAAGGACAGGCCAGAGAACAGGCGCCTCTTTCCCACAGGAGCACGTGCTGAATTTTCACCTCCTCTTACTGCCCAGACCCAGAGGACGCTCAGAGACCTCCACATCCGAAAAGCTGCACCTCTGAACATAAGGTTGAAGGAATAAAAATGGTTTCAGGTGATTGTGAGAGGCAGCAAATTCAGGCAAGATTATTAGAAATAGAAACGTGCACAAAGACAACCTTAAACCTGCTTCTGAAAACATCAGATGATCCCTACTTAAGTGCCAGGACATCAATCACATCTCCAAACCCTGGCACAGGAGAGTTAAGTCTATAACCCAGGTCCTCTGAGAGGAAGAGCAGCTCACCACGTGAAGGCTACCTCACTCGGCATTGCTGTAGGTACAGCAACTGGACAAACATCTTCCTTGTCCACTGGCCTCAGGACAGCGGACATGCAGTGAGTGACCACCAACAGCCACCTAGCACCTGAGTCCTTTTCCTGTCCTCTAACAGTCAAGCTTTTAAACTCTGACTAAAATCGTTTAACGAAAAAAACCATCATGAAATGTTCTGGCTTAATACTGAAGGTTTAGTCCTGTGTCCCAGAAATGCATTCTATAATGCTGACATTTGGCTTTGATCTGATTTTAGCATCTGGCCATTCAGCATTCATTCTAAAGGTGGATGATGTGCACATCTGTGATACAGACACTGAAAATCCCAACGGCCAACAAAAGAATGAAAAGCAAGCAAATCCACAGCCCATGATTAATGAGAACCTGACCTTGGTTTGTGATCACTAAAGGGTATCACAAGGGTAAAAATGAAAGGTAACATCAAATACTTGAAGAGTCAAAGCTTCAAAAGTTGCCAGGAAATGCTGGTCAAATTCAGCTTTTTATAGCAATCATTTAAAATGTGTTGTTGTTGCTGTTTTGTGAGAGCTCTCAATACCGCAAACTTGATCATCTGAAATGTGGAACTACAGCAATGTAATGAGTTTTCTGTTTATAAATTAGTCCAGGGCTTGGCATTGCTATGGTTTGTGCTCAAGTACTCCAGACATTTTACGAGACAACGTTCTGCCTTCACACACCTGAGCCCTGAACTGGACCCTGAGAAACAAGTAAGCCACAGGACACCTACGGGACAGTAAGATAAAAGGGCAGTAAGCAGAGAGGGCAGGAGTGTGCTTGGGCCCTGGAGACAGCAGACACACAGGACGGCTGAGGCGGCCTTGCTGAGCCTTTGCCAGGTGAAGGGCTATGTTGTGATTTCTAGTCATGTGATTCCTACTCTCTCTCTTTTTTTTAAATAAATTTATTTATTTTATTTATTTTATTTTTGGCTGCGTTGGGTCTTCATTGCTGCGCGCGGGCTTTCTCTAGTTGCTGCGAGCGGGGGCTACTCTTCGATGCCGTGTGCAGGCTTCTCATTGCGGTGGCTTCTCTTGTTGCAGAGCATGGGCTCTAGGTGCATCGGCTTCAGTAGTTGTGGCACGCAGGCTCAGTAGCTGTGGCTCGCAGGCTCTAGAGCGCAGGCTCAGTAGTTGTGGCACACGGGCTCAGCAGTTGTGGCTCGCAGGCTCTAGAGCGCAGGCTCAGTAGTTGTGGCGCACGGGCTTAGTTGCTCCGCGGCATGTGGGATCTTCCCGGACCAGGGCTCGAACCCGTGTCCCCTGCATTGGCAGGCGGATTCTTATCCACTGCGCCACCAGGGAAGCCCTGATTCCTACTCTCTTGTATGATTTTCGGCGGCGTTGAGTAGTCTGAAATGGAGTCACAGTGACCAGCGTGAATCTCCTTGGTGACCATTCGGAAACATCCCGTGTTTGGTAACGTCCTCAGAAAGACGGCATGGGAACAGAAGGGGCGACAGATAGAGAAGAGAACCCCAGGTGCATAACTCTTTAAAACACTGAGACAGTGGCTGGAAGGCTCATCGTCCCAGGACCTGAGGCTCCGAGGCGGAGGGGCTGCTTCAGACAGACAGACACGCTGCTGGAGGCACTGTCAGAGCAGATGGTGACTTCCCGCTTGCTCACACCCCAGGAAAGGGGACCAACACTCATGCTGAGACGCCCCCTTCGTCACCCCCTTCCTTCCCTCAGGTGCATGATTACCTTCTCTTGTGCAGTGTGGTGTGTACAATAAACCGAGCGATTCACAAACTGAATATCGGCTACCCTCCGTGTTACCTCCCACGCCGCGATTCTTACCTGGCCTAACCGCTGGGCCCTGCAACAAAACATTAAGTCTGCAACGCTTCTGACATGAAGACAAGGGGTGTAAATGGAAATGATGGAAATGGTGGAAATGGTAACGTCAAGGAAGGAAAAAGGCTGGACTGACTTGGAAAAATTAACTGAAATCAAGACTTCAACACACTACGCTGCAAATCACATAGGAAAACTTGCACACCAGCATGAACTAACAGCGATCAAAAAAAAGCACTGGGAAGAAGAACAGGAGAATGCCCGGAAAGTATATTCAGGTTCTTTCATGCCAACAGCAAACGCACTACCAAGAAATACATTCAAGTGAGAAAGATTAAAACCTCAGAGAAACATCCAATAGGATGAAGCCTTGTTATACCTACCAACTCAGGGGCTGTGGAACTTCAACTTTCTGCCCGTCCACCTCCAGGTCCTCCAGTTCCTTGAAATACTTGTTCTTTAAGCAATGGAGAATCTCTTTTGCGTGGCTATTAAAAAGTAAGCAAGTTTCAAATCCATCTGGAAAGCTAATTTAATAAATTTTACCTCTTTGTAAATTCAAGATTGTTTTAAAACTAAAACCATCGTTGTGTGGAGAGAACACATTCTTTAATTACTGCCTTTTTACTCTATTCTTTCAAAGCTTAACAATCCTCATTGTCTGACCATACAATACTACTGCGTTCCTTCCCTCCTAAATATTCCTCGAGTTCCAATTTCACTTTGCAGGTCATCTTCAAAAGGTATAACTGAAACCACACCCTGTAACTTACACACTCAAGGCCCATAAGGCAAAACACAGTGATTAACTGAGACCTCTAAGCTTGTTTTGCAAAAGACCGGGGATGTGCAGACATGGAAACAACGTGCTAAAGGCCCCTTCGCGTGGCACAGGCGCGTTTAGGGACTAAAATAACCCACGGTAAACTTTAGACATCACAGGCTGAAAATCCACCGCATGTAACAGACAGGACGCCCCACCCCGAATCTGCACATGTGACCCATAAACAGGCATGAAGAACCGAGAACCTGTAGGGAACTCCTGAAACTCCCCCCAACTTTCCGCCCATCATTTCCGAGCCCCCTCCTCCTCTTACTGCCCACCCCCCAGATAAATACCCCACTCAACAGCTGACGGGGAAAGCTGAGCACTGCCTCCTGTCTCCTTGCTTGGTTGCCCTGCAGTAAAGCCTTTTCACTCTCTGCAAAAGCCCCTTGCCTCGGTATTTGGTCTTTGTGCAGCGGGCAATGGGCAAGCACTTGCTCACCTACACGACTACAAAAAAATTTTTTTTAAGGAAACAGAACACTGTCCGTTTCACTTAAACTCGGTAATGTCACAAATTTTCATGTGTTCCAAAGGGTGGGCATCCTCAACTCACGAATTCCCAGGAGTCAACCCTTCCTCAGGCTGCATTTTCCTTTCTCATTCTAGCCTCCCAACTTGCAATCCCTCCTTTCCCTGCGCCGTAGGACACGTATGCTCCCTCCCCTCAAGGCCTCCAGGGTCTCGAATCCGCACCGCTGACATGCGCTTCTTGGGGGAAAAAATAACACCCGCGTTTTAAACCTTGGGCGTTCTAACCCCAACTTTCCAAGAAATACGAAAAGCATGACCCCCTACCTTTTGTAACCCGTAATTCTTAAAGTGGCCGGGAGAGGCTCCCTGAGCGCTTCCATGAACTGGTCCCACTCGCCTTCGGGCACGATCTTGAGTTCCTGATAGTAGTGCTCGAACAGCTTGTTCTCCTTGACGATCTCGGGGTACCCGCCTTCCCAGCCCTGAGGAATAAGAGGGACGTGTGCCCAGGGCCGGAGAGCCCCCGCTTCACCGCCTCGCAGGCCTGGGGATCGGGGAGGGGATCGGGGAGGCCCCCGCGGGGCCCCGGCTCTTACCGCCCCACTGCGCTTCTCGCCGTCCTCGGCGCCGTCCTCCGCGCTCCCGGGTCGCTGCTGCTGCTGCTGCTGCTGGAGCCGCCGGCCCCGCGACCGCCGCCCCATGGCCCACGCGGCAGCGCACACCGCCCGCACACAGCGAGCCGCCACCCTCGGCCGCGAGCACTTCCGGGCTGCAGCTCGAGGACCCCGCGGGTCCGCGCCTGCGCCTCTCCCGGACCTGCAGGACCCTTCAGGAAACAAGCCAGAGCGCCGCGACCCTTGCTCCCGCAAAACGACGAGCAGGAGGAACCGGGGACAGCCCTGAGTGGGAAAGTGGCTCCAGAGAGCAGGCCGAGAGACGCCTGCTGGCCGAGGGCCTGGGTTTCCGCGCAGGCTCAGGCGGAGATGCGGACAGCCCGAGGTCACGCGTGCGCACCAAGGCGACGGGGGGGCGAAGCGGGCCCGGAGTGGGCAGGGCTCTAGCTTGTGGGCGGGGCGAGTGGCAGACCCGCCTCCCGCCCAGTCCGCGGCGCGCCCCTTGGACTAGTGGAACAGGCGGGGTCAGCGTACCCACTGCTTCCTGACCGCCAGGGCGGCGTGGATCCCGGCCCCGGATTTTGACAGCGGGCCCCGACCTCAGGTAACCGCGCCTCCTGCCGCCCCCGCCGCCGCCCTATATGTGGCGCGTCGCGGCTGCCGGGCCATGGAGCACGCCTGCCGTCCCCCACAATGGAGCTGGCCGAGCGGTTCCTGCTGGACGCGCTCGCCTACCTGGAGTGCGCCCTGGGCTTCCTGTGCTACGTGCTGCTGAAGCTGGTGGGCTCGCCCTACGGGCGCTACGCGTCGCCGCGCTCCGCATTTCGGCTGCCGGCGCGGGCCGCTTGGGCGGTGCAGGAGCTGCCCTCGCTGGCGGTGCCGCTTCTCGCGTGCGCGCCCGCCGAGCGCCTCAATCGCTGGCCCAACTGCATCCTCCTGACCATGTTCCTCGTCCACTACGCGCAAAGGTGAGGGCGGGCGGCCCCGCGCCTCTCCCTGCCACCCCTGATGCGCTGCCCTCTCCCTGCCACCCCTGATGCGCTGCACTCTCCCTGCCACCCCTGGTGCGCCCCCTTCTCCCTGCCACCTCTGGTGCCCTGTCCCCTCCCTTCCACCCCAGGCTGGCTCCCTCCGCCTGTGCAGCAGGGCCTGGCGCCCTCTCCTTGCGCTTCTCCTCCCTCTCCCAGCATCCTCTGTCTACTTTTCTAGTTCCACTTTGGGCTCTTTGCTGTGGGTGGAGGAGCTCTCTTCCCCCAGCCAAATGGTCACCTGCAACTTGGGAGCCTGGTTTCCTCAAACTCCTTGTGACTTCCCCTTTACAATGCACGGACTGTATGGGCTTGAATGGAGCACGTTCAGAGACTTTCACCTCCACATTACGCAAGGGCCCCCGCACCTGTGGAAGTGGCTTTCCAAGAAATAACCTTAAACACACATAAGGTCTTTACATTGACTTCCAAGTGTTTCGTTTTTGTGAAGAATGCTCAATGGCTGTGTCTGAACTGTTCAGGTCTCGTAATAAGTTGGGACTTTCTCCAGCTCTTACGTTTTGTCTTTTACACCGCTAAACCAAATGGCTGGACAAAAGTTTAAAATCAGAATTTGAAAATGTGTATTCAGACTTCAAAAGGTTGCCAAGTTAAGGGCGTTCCCTGCATGCGAAAGACCTGGGCTCACCTGCTCTGTGAACTTGGACAGGTTACTTGACCTCTGTGATCGTGGGTCCCACCCCACTATGCCCACTTCATAAAGTGGGACAGGAAGGAAGTGTGGGTGTCTCTAAGCCTCTCTTGAGTCCCTGGCACAGCTGTGTCCCCATCTGCTTTTAAGCAGGCACTGGAAGTGGGCAGAGTCAGTGTTCCACAAGGCTTTCTGGGTGCCCTGTTTCTGACACTCCTAGAGAATTCTAGTAAGCAAAGTTGTTACCAGACTCATGGAGATTCTGTAATGTGATTGAGCATTACCGCAATTTGCATATCAATAGAATTTTCATGACTACGTACATTTCTCCATAAATATGCCAGAACCTGTGTCTGTCTGTTTTTAGCACAACTAAAAGCAAGCTCTGGAGTCAGACTGCTAGGTGTTATCTCAACCGCATCACTGGTGACTGGTGAGGTAAGTTATTAAGCTGCTCTGCAGCAGATTGCCCCATCAATTAAATTGGCATAGCTATGGTACCAGCCAGCCACCAGTGGGATTGGCATGTGTATTAAATACTAAAGGCAACTCTATAAAGTGCTTGTGAGGTTCTGGGAAATCTGAATGCTCAATGGTGACAAATAACACCACTTTATATCACCATGCAAATGGGCATATCCGCGTACACACTCTGCGTGACATTTGTGCACGCTGCAGCCAGCTTCAGGTGCCAAGAAAAAAATCTGAAGACATTGAAGGCATTGGAAAGATGTGAAGGGAGCTTTGTCTGAAAGCCTGGAGTTGCAGCTTTTTGACGTAAGGTGTCATGTGTAATTGCATCGGGGCTCACTCTAGTGGGAGACTGGGTGCAGCCTCCCGGAGGGCCGAAGTCGCTTCTACAGATAGAACTGGCATAGATCCTTTCATACAGATGAGGCCACGGAGCCACAGAGTTCAGGTGTTGTATCCAAGGTTGTTGGATGAGCGATCTCCGGGACTAACACCCTGCCCGCCTCCTCGGTCTCTAGACCAGTGGCTTCAAAAACTCTGCTCCGAAGGATTTGCCGGGTCACGTGTAGCTTTTTAAACTGCTGGGCTATTTTGCTTTCCCCAAGTCGTTCATGTTACTAAACACATAGCCCATGTGGTTTGGGGGCCTTTAAGTTTTTCCAAATAGAAAAGATAAACATCTTCCATTCTACCCAAGCAACTAATTTATTAAACGGTCATTTGACCTAAGTCGGTGAGCACTTGGACGAGAACGGAAGTGCAAACCACATTGAGCGCTGGTTCCAAACCACTGAACTCCTTGACCCAGAAGCTGTTTCCTCAGCCCCTCATTTGTCAGGGCTCTGTAGACCAGACAAGACAGTAAGAAGGGAGACAGGTGAATCCAAGCCTGAGTCAGGCTAGTGGCAGGAGAAACACAGACCATGGGACATGCTTGGGAGACACGAGACCGAGTGGGCAGCAACTTCCAGAACTTGGCAGACGTGTGCCGAGGCCCTGTGCTAAGACGTGGGCTGACACAGGAGGGAGGCGGGGCCCCGCCCTAGGGGAGCTTGAGCCTCTTGAGGACTGAAGCCAGAAGGAGGCTTCCCGTGGTCTGTGGGAAGGGGTGTTTGCCTGTGTGTTTTTAGCTCTTCGTTCGGCACACACTGACTACGGATTGTTGGATGTATTTGGCATTCTACTCACCGTTGGGCGTGCAGAGTTGAGATGTTCTCTTGAGTCAATGAATACAGGACAGACTGGAGAATCAACAGGATCTCTGGGGCACGAGAGCCAGGGATGGGAGGGAAGGCCTGCCTAGGAGGGCAGGAGGGGACAGCTGTGGGACAGAACACACCAGGGCCCTGACCAGCTCCCCAGGGATGGTGAAGGATGTTTGTAGTAACTTTTTTTTTTTTTAATTTTTTGGCCACACTGTGTGACATGTGGGATCTTAGTTCCCTGACCAGGGATCGAACCCATGCCCCCTGCAGTGGAAGCATGGAGTCTTAACCGCTGGACCACCAGGGAAGTCCCCGTAGGGAGGTTTTTTTAATCTAGGGCAAACCACATGGTTGTCCCGCCAGCGGCCGGCGGCCTTTGCATCCTGTCTGCACTGAGGTCACCTCCTGTTGGTCACGGGCTTCTGAGTTCCCAAGGGCACCACCGCATCTTCTCACACCGCCCTTGGTTTTGTGGGGGGGGGGGGGCGTGTCCGACCTCTCGCCTGCTCACCTGAGGCAAGTGTATGCCGGAAATGGGCAGTTGCCTGTTCTCAAGTCAACTCAGAGCTGCTCTGCATTTGTCAGAAGCCCAGGTGTGGCTCCCTCAACCCCGTCTCACCTTGTGTTCTGCTGCTTTCTGTCCAGCCATGCGGAGATTCAATATGACCCGAACCCAGGGTACCTGTGTCACAGATTTTCCCTTTCCATTCAGCAGTGAGTGAGTGAGTCACTGATTATATTTCTTACCTGCTCATCTGTTTAGCAATAGTTACAAACCAAAGTCCCACTTGAGTGCCGAGCTGTTTTTTTACCACTGGGGCCCCAGTCACCCTGAGGCCCCAGAGGAAGGGTGCCAAACACCCCCCGCCAAGTATGCAGACTTTCAAACACCCACCCCAAGGTCTGCGCTCAACCAGATCTGTGACCTTGTGGGATCTTGATTCTGTTGTCATCCTTGATTGCAATGCCTCAAAGCACCTCACCTACTTCAGGCTCGTCGTTCCTCCTGCTGGGGCCTGCTGATGGTCTGGGGAGAGCCTGGCCCAGCCTCTCTTTTAACAGTGTCATAAACCATGTATAACACTAAAACACAGCAGAGGACTGGAGGGGGTGAAGGGCACACCAAATCCTTGGCCCTTGCCTTGTGGATTCAAATAATTTGAGAAAAGGAAAACTTTTATGTCAAAGTGTAGAATAACAGAAAGTAAAGTATTCATTGTGTCTGTCACCTTGCCTTGAAAGGGCAAAGTGTAAGTATGTAGCTTTACTGCAGTTTAATCACTACCGGGAAAGAGTCTTTTACAGAAGGAAAGATCCAAATCTAGGAAGTGCTGTAGATTTCAATGATGTCAAATTGTGGAGAAAAAAGTAAGACAGTCAGATATTAAAATCAACAACCACTCTCAGTTGTAAACATTTAAAAATGGTTAAATCTACTATTACCTAAATTACTGCCAGATCACCAAGTCGGTTACTTAGTGTTCCCAAACTTGGGTGGGTGAGACTATAGGCTGTCCTAGGAGATGATGTCCAACTGCTTCCATTTCCAGAGTCAAATCATTTGCTGAATGATTGCGTTATTTCTCGTTGCAAGAAAACTGCAGTGCTGTTATTGCAATTGGGAAAACATTTTAAGAGAGAATTCTTATACTTCACTATGCAAATTAAGCAGTCATGGAGCTTGTGTCTGGGAGCCCAAAACTTGAAATCTTAACTTTCAACGATTAAAGAATTGTCATTCCACATGGTTGCCGGCATGTTGACCTTTGAAAGGAATGCTTTCGCTTGAGTCTTTCCAGCAGATGGGCGCAGTGGTTATTTGCCAGTTACTTGGGTTTCGTGTAGGCATTAACCCTACTGGCTTTAGTGGTTCAAGAAGCCACGTGAGAGCTGCTTGGGAGGATGAGAAGCTTGGGTCTCTGGGCGCTACTTTGCAGTGAGTAGAAATGTGGGCTAGCTCTGGGGACTTTGATCTTTTCTGTCATCCATTTTCCTTCATGGGTGCTAATAGGACACTTCCTTGTTTCCTTAAAATTCAGGAAAAAATTTAAGGAAAAATTTGTGGTTTGCTTTATTAATTTTGCCTGATTCTCTCTGAGCCTTTTCCAATAAGCAACTGCAAGTCTTCAGCCCAAGAAATCAGATTTCTGGGCCTCCCTGGTGGCGCAGTGGTTGAGAGTCCGCCTGCCGATGCAGGGGATACGGGTTCGTGCCCCGGTCTGGGAGGATCCCATGTGCCGCGGAGCGGCTGGGCCCGTGAGCCATGGCCGCTGGGCCTGCGCATCCGGAGCCTGTGCTCCACAACGGGAGAGGCCACAGCAGTGAGAGGCCCGCATACCGCAAAAAGAAAAAAAAAAAAAAAAAAAAAAAAAAAAAAAAGAAATCAGATTTCTCCCTCTCACTCATCAGGTCTGTTCTGAATGCATTAGGTTCCAGGACTTAAAGTACATGTGTGCGTATTGCATGCAAAAGAACCTACAACTGAGGTGCGTGCTCCTGTAGAAAACGTGGAGGAATTGAAGGAAGAAAATAAAAACCACCTATAGTTCCATCACCCAGAGATAACACTGACGATATTTTGGCATATCTCTTTCCCATCTCCTTCACTGTCTTTAATAAGTTTTTGATTACTTTTTTTCCTAAGCAGTAAAGATAACACGTATAAACACGCATAAAACCTTATATCCCACTTTTGTCCCTTAACATAAGTATTATACTGGCCTAGTAGAAATACTTGCTGAAGATGACTTCTAAAGACCAATGTGCCACAGAGTGGATAGACAGAGCCAGCCCTGCCTGGTCCTGTTTCTCACCACCACCTTGCGATGTGTTGGATGGCACACCTGGGACGTTGCCTCGGAGCCTGCCCCTTCCTAGCCAACTGTCTCTCTCCATCACCCAGGGCACCATATTCCTCTGAGCCTCTGGGTCCTGATCTGTTAAAGAGGGTAAATAGTAACAGTTCTGAAAGTATTAAAAAAATGTTGTATAGGGCCTCCCTGGTGGCGCAAGTGGTTGAGAGTCCGCCTGCCGATGCAGGGGATACGGGTTCGTGCCCCGGTCTGGGAGGATCCCATATGCCGCGGAGCGGCTGGGCCCGTGAGCCATGGCCGCTGAGCCTGTGCGTCCGGAGCCTGTGCTCCGCAACGGGGGAGGCCACGACAGTGAGAGGCCCGCATACCGCAAAAAAAAAAAAAAAAAAAAAAAAAAAATGTTGTATAGGATTAGGAATTATTGGGAACATTTTTATCAGGAACCACAAGAAGCACTTTTATGCTTTCTAAGCATGGAAACTCACCCGAAAAATAAACAGGTGGCAGACTGCCCTGAGCATCAAACCCCCATGGAGTTTCCGGCATCTCAGGGCTTTTGGTTCATCCAGTCATCAAACATTCCCTGCATTCCTGATTGTCCTACAAACACAAACTTTTGTAAGTTTCCCTGAGTAATAAAAACGATTTGATGGAAAGTACATATTCTTTCTTTACATGGAACAGAAAGAAAATAAAATAAGGAAACTGTAACATAATGAGGAACAAAGTGTCAAATTCAATCCCACATCTGCTTCTGATGATGCAGGAAACAGAATTCTTCCTAGCTCCTTGGGACCTGGCTACTGTGTATCCAGAAGAGGAAATGGCTTTATAACCCAGTACCTAAATAAAATACTTTTAAGTCCAAGTGCTTCATAGTTTCTCAAAAGATTATTTCTATTTTAAGGAATTTTCAACCTCTGACTTAATACCGTTATTTTAAAGAGGGGTGGTATTCATTTCCCATAGGTGAGTGTGAAGATGAAGCGATGTCTGAGAAGAGCTTTTGAAGACGAGTGTCTGTTGTAACCAAGGTGGCCTGGGTCCCAGACCCTGGCGTGTGACTGGTGCTATTTCCATCCAGCAGGTGTACCTGCCTTCCTTACTGTCTGAGCCTGGATCCTTCACCATGATAAACAGCTGGGGTCCACGGCAATCCTTGAGCTGCTCTTGCCCCTCCAAAGTCTGGATGAAGACTCATGAAAGCCATGCCCAGAAGCCACCACTCCTTGGTCCCATTCTGGTTCCTAATTGGCCCAAGTCAAAGGAAAACACTGCTGACAACAGCTGCATGGATTTCCAAGGAAAAGATGTAAAGCTAAAGGGAATAACCCAAAAAGAGAAAAATAATCGAAAAGATGCCAAGAGGGAGCCCTCCCCTCTGGAAGGCATGTTGCATTTGGACATCTGGCCCCTGAAGACCCTGGCCGGCATGTCCTCAGAGGCAGTCCTAGAGGTCTGCAGGCATAGGTGGCATTGCTCAGCATAGCTTGTTCTGACTTGGATGGTTTTATGGCCAGGCCTGTGGGCATCAGGGTCACTGCCGTCCCCTCCAAGGGCAGAGAGCAGAGAGCAACAGAAGAGGCCTGTGTCAGCCTTTATAAGGCCCTGTTTCCAGTCCTTGCCCCTTTACTGACATTCACGTGAGACCAAAGAGGTAAATCCTCTCCCCAGGTCCTTTATGACAGTCTTCCCCAAGTTCCCCCCAGGGCATGCATAGGAGCAGAAGTCAGTGCACCTCTCCTGCCTGGTCAGGTAACAGGACACAGGTACACAGTCCCTGCCAGCCACCAAGCCACAGTGAGCCCCGGGACGCAGCGGCTGCCCGAAGTCCAAATGCCGGGGCCACAGGCAGGAGTGTTTTCTAAGAAAATCAAAGTGATGGCTCTAGGTTAGATCTCCTGTTTTAATCTAGACCAAGGGCTGTGAACTTTTGGGAAAGGGCCAGATAGTGCATATGTTAAGCTTTCTGGGCCAAAGGACAAAATAAGGTACATGGTGTAGGAATTTATAACAGAAGAGAAAACAAGATTTCACAAAAGTTGTATTGACAAAATTTGAAATATGATACCTTAGTGCAATTTTGGTAATACAGGTGTAATGAGAAGAATGGGGTTCTTTTTTTGTTGTTGAGGAATAACATTTAACTTAATTGGACATCAGGGTTAGGGCACTTTCTTATCATAATCTCTTGTAAGTGTCTACCTCTTACCGCGATGACATTTTATCTTTGAAAATGTCCTTTCACGCAGGTATGTCCTGCCAAATATTCATATCAGTCCACAAGTTTATGATTTTAATTTAACACAACCCTGGCTTGAAAGCCTTTTGTGAAATATTTTTAAACTTTATTTTATAAATGTATTTATTTATTTATGGCTGCATTGGGTCTTCGTTGCTGCGCGCGGGCTTTCTCTAGTTGCGGCGAGCGGGGGCTACTCTTCGGTGCGGTGCACGGGCTTCTCATTGCGGTGGCTTCTCTTGTTGTGGAGCACAGGCTCTAGGCATGTGGACTTCAGTAGTTGTGGCACGCAGGCTCAGTAGTTGTGGCTCGCAGACTCTAGAGCACAGGCTCGGTAGTTGTGGCGCATGAGCTTAGTTGCTCCACGTCATGTGGGATCTTCCCGGACCAGGGCTTGAACCCATGTCCCCTGCATTAGCAGGCGGATTCTTAACCACTGAGCCACCAAGGAAGTCCCATGAAATTCTATTGCATTCTTCTCTCTTGATATCTGCCTTTTAGTGGGTCATGACATTGTAGATTAATATCTTCCGATTGAATATCAGGTGGCAGCTCCTCGATTACACAGCTAAGTGGATTTTGAAGTATGGAAACCAAGGTTCGAGAAGCATGGGTAGAGTTAGTCTGGGCTTAGAAAGCGTGTCCACTGCACATTGATGTGAGAAAGTAGATCTTGCTGCTGCTTTTAATTTTAACAGCATGGAAAGTATTAATATAGAGAGCAGTCTGACATGACTTGTGATTCAAACAGTGTCAGTTGTCATTGAAATAACTAACACAGTGTAAATTCTGCACTAAGTGATTTTTGTCCTAGAGTTTGAGGTGGATTCACTAAGCAGGTGAATCGAACCTGCAGCAAAAGCTAATTTCCAAACCCTTTAAAACTCAGTAATACTGGGCCTCCCCGGTGGCACAGTGGTTAAGAATCTGCCTGCCAATGCAGGGGACACGGGTTCGAGCCCTGGTCCGGGAAGATCCCACATGCCACGGAGCAGCTAAGCCCCTGCGCCACAACTACTGAGCCTGCGCTGTAGAGCCCGCGAGCCACAACCACTGAAGCCCGCACACCTAGAGCCCGTGCTCCGCAGCAAGAGAAGCCACCGCAAGGAGAAGCCCACGCGCAGCAACAAAGACCCAACGCAGCCAAAAATAAATAAATAAATAAATTTAGTAAAAAGAAAACCACTCAATAGTAGTGGTTGAGAGCAATTATTCTCAATGAGAAAATTTGTCTTGAGCTCAAAATAGTGGTCAGGTCCATGGAGGGAATGTCACATGCATTGTTGACACTACTGATTCAGTCACACACAATAGATTTTGTTTGTTTTGCCGAGTACCTGATGGCATAGCTTTAAACACCTTACATTTTCACAAGCTTTGTAAATTTGTAATTTATCTGTGTGTCCCACACATTTTTGCCACCATGAGTAATAACATCCTAGCTGATTCCACTTCAGGCTGTCCTGAACTAGTGTTTCGTCAGCCTCTTTGGAAGGATCCTCACCTTTAGTTGTTCCACGCAGACTGTTTAGAGAGCCTGAGCCTGCAGTCACTCCAGCCTCGGCACTGAGCCCTAGAAGAAACAGCTGAGCAATAGCATCCAGGTCCGTGGACACAACAAGAGCCAAGGATGCTCACATGCTGCATCTTCTACCTCGCTTTTTAACTGTAGACGTCGCTCCTGGTGTCCTAACTCCTCCAGCGCTGTTCTCCCCAAAAGGCTAATAATAATGTACAACAAGTTTATATTCCCTGGACATGTTTCTTTGGCTGCTGCAATTAATGGCCTCACCATTGGCATATGGTTTTCCTTGCTTGGCTAACAAAATGAACTGCTTGGTAGCTCCCTGTGGGTCCGTAGCCTCATCTTCATTTCTTTTGTAAAGAAATTCTGTCAGGGAGTGCTGTTTTAAATTCTCTGATTTTTTTGATCGTTGCTTTCCTGGGAGTTGGGGACACTGTGGTGACGGCTCAGCCTGGTCGTGGGGACCTCTGTTATAGTCTCCTGGCACAGCTATAGTGGCATTGCATCCCAAAGAATGCTTTGCCATCGGATGCAGTAACAAAATAGCCCACACTCCACTGTACCTTCAAAGCACGAAGAGGCCATCAACTTTTCTTGCTCTGACAGGATGGGTATGCACTGGTCATACACAGCCCAGTGCTGTGCTTGGTACTCAGGTCACTGCATCACGGTGCTGGGCAGCGAGCACACCAAGCAGCAGTGCAAAGTGATAAGATGGCCACGTACAGGTTCTGTCACAGCTCCTGAGCTCTGCGCAGGCAACGTGTAAACAGAGGACCATGGTCATGTTCCAGTACTGCTTCATTTATGGACACTGAGATTTGAATTTCATATAATTTTCACGCGTCATGAAATACTCTTTTGATTCCCCTATCCCCAATATTTAAAGACGTAAAAAGCATTCTTGGCTCACAGACTGTAAAAAACAGGTGATGGACAGGATTTGTCCCAGGGGCTGTGTTTGCTGACACCTGATCCAGACTCAACGTTGATATCACAGGCATAGAACATGAGTGACAGATGAGGAACATTTGTGAAGGCAAAACAAAAGAGAGGTTTGGGTTTCACCTTTACAGTGTGCCGGCCAATGTTTGCCAGTTCAGAATTCAGCCCTGAACTTGAAACTGGATTGGAGAAATCCGTCAAAAGTTTGCTGTACAGAAACGTCTACCACCTTTGCAGAATGTTTCCTCAGACCTGCTTCTTCAACACTTCATATATATATCTATAATCTAGAAACTTGTGACATCTAGCCTAGAAGTTTGCCTCCCACCATTTTTTGGTACCTGGTTTTCCTATTCCAAGCTTACTGTTTTTCCCTCCATTCTCTGACCCTGCGTTTCTATTAGCCTGTGTTGAACTCAGCATGTGCTGTTCAGGACAACAGTCCCAGTCTTTCAGGAACGGAGCATTCTACATGTTCACAGGCATCTTTCTAAACCAAGTCCAACCCCTGCGTCTCCCACAAGTCTTATATCCTGCTCTCTCTCCTTTTTTTTCCGTGTTTCTCCAAACTTGGAATTCTAACGCTTTCTCAGTTCAGTCCAGCAATTTGCCTCCTGGAAATTTCCTTGAGACCATAACTCCCCAAGGAGTTTTTTCCTAACTTTCCCACCATACTGTCCCCTTTCTACTTTCCCACGGCTAGAGAATCCCCTACGCTGACTGTGGAAACGGGGCTGCTCACTCGTGGTACTTCTGCAGTCTGGGCACTCAGGGACAGGGTGAGAACCCCGTATTTGTATTTTGCCATCGACCGTTTTCTCTGGGTCTCACACAGGGGCCCCTACCTGGCTGAGAAACAGGGAGAGGCAGAAAGGCACCTTGACAACAGTGCCCAATCACAGCATGTCAGAATCCCTGCCTGTTCTTAAGGGAGCCCATGCGGGTCCAAGACACGCACACTTACCCCCAGTCAAGACCAAGTCCTGATCTTGCAGTGTGAGTGTTTGCAGTTAACCTGCATCCCCAGTGCCAGCCCACTGTACCAACTGTCTGCCAGATAGGAATCATGTTTTCCCGAGGCAGAGAGAAATGGCTGAGATTCCCTGTTCTTTTTGAGGGGCTTGTCAACACTATAGTTTCCAGGTAAATCTCTACTTCACTGATGATGTCATAACCAAATGGATGCTTTGCCCTAAATTTGAATAAGGTCTTCTTTGGGGGACGTGTCGTGAACAAGATGAGAACCTTGAAGCCTGCTTGTGATTCATGTGAAAGCTCTCCCAAGATGCTGAGTGAGACTGTTGGGGAGAGAATCCCTTGAGGATGCCTAGCCAACATTATAGTACTATTCTCGTGCTATTACTATTACAATTAACAATCAATTACGTTTTTACTCTAGAGTAGATGGCCAACATGGAAACAATAAGTGTTTACATGTTTCCTTGTTTGAAGCTATAATTTACATAAATAAAATTCACTCCTTTTAAGTCTATAGTTTGATCAATTTTGGTGATTGGATTAAGTTGTGTAGTCCTCGCCACAGTCTGGATACAGAACTGTTGTACAACAATTCCTTTCCCTGACAGAGGGCTTCAAGTTGTCACTTTCTTCTTGGGTCAGTTTTGGTCACCTTTGTCTTTTAAGAATTTTGTCTATTTCATCCACGTTGTCCAATGTATTGACATAAAGTTGGTGAAAATAGTTTCTTATTATCCTCTTAAGGGCTGTAGGTTAGGTAGTGATGTCCCTTCTTTAAATGTATTACACACTGATTTTAAAGAGAAAATTCAAACACAATAAAATTTTGCATCCTGTCTTCTTCATACATTTCAAGTTTCTTGTCCTTGTATTTTCCCTCTTTAAATTTTTAGTAATGTGCCCCTACACCAGCGTGATATAACCTAAGAACATGATAGTCAAATTGCCCAGGTGTACACTGAAACTCAGCCACTCTCTAGCCCTGTGGCCTTGAGCAGATTACTTAACCACTCTGAGTCTTAATCTTGTCCTCTGTCAACTGTGCGTAACACTGTCTCCTGTGCAGGTAGCTGGGAGGCCTGGCTGTGATGGGCACTCAGGGAATGAGAGCCATTGTGATGGTGGTGGACAACGTGATGGTGGTCCCCAACTCGTAGTGCTCAGACTAGAACAAGTTACTGGTTTTAGGATGGTGGGAATTTTGAGAGCCTGTCAAAGCCTTCAGTCTCTCTCATTCAGTGTGTCTGTTTCACATTCTGTACAGTTGGAATCCTGAGTTTGTGCACAGTGGTGTCCATTATTGAAACACGGTTAATTCTTTAACTAGAAATGCTGCTTTTAACAGATGTAGTACTCTGGGCAAGTATTACTAAGAATGACTTTGGTACAAAAAGCAGGATTAAAAACCCAAGACACTTAAAGTAGAATTGCAGAAATTAGATTCTTTATCGTTGTTGCTTTAAAAAAAAAAGTATACATATATACATAAAATTTTTCTTTTTTCCGAAGGGCCTTGATTTTCCCATTTCTGATCCGAGGAGGAAAGCCCATGCCATTGTACACCTTTATACTGGCATTCATATTCTGCACCTATAATGGCTACTTGCAGAGCAGATACTTGAGCCAGTATGCGGTATATGCTGACAACTGGCTCACTGACCCCCGATTTCTAACAGGTGAGTGTCCTTAGTGATGCACTGCATCCTCCTAATCATAACTTCGGTGCTCACCTTCCAGTAGTGTCCAGTTAGAAAACGCACAGTTCTTGAGAGAACAGAGAGTCTGCGTAGGTCCGTGACCTAGCAGGGGGCCAAGCACTGGCGGGAGGGAGGGTCAGGCTGTCCCAGCGCCGCATCAGTAGCAGGAGATGATGCAGGTGCCTGTCACCCTTGCCCACTCAAGCACTGAAAGCACAAATACCAGTTCTTAAGGTGAGCCTAAAAATAGCAACCAGCTCCAGCAGAGTCAGCAGTGGATGGAGAGTGAGTTCATTTGGGCACTAATTGACTGTGTAATCTAAGACAGTCGTTAAACCTCCTACGGTTTCTTCTGGAAAGCAAGAGAAAGTCAGACTGGGTCATCTTCCAACAAGGTAATTTGACTTCTATGGTTATACTGACTTTAAACTTTGAGGTTTGTGAGGTTTTTGAATTTTCTTTTATTTTGGTCAATGAATGTACTGTACATTTTCAAGTTCTAATTATAACCTTACAAGTTCTGAACAAAAATGATAGAACATTAGCCATCAAAAATATTTGCAAGGAGGTTAAAACTACGTGATTTGGGAGCTCTTGTCTTCTTCTATATGTTTACCCTCCCAACGTTTAGACATTCTAGCGTATTCAGGTATAGCTCACCCCCAAGGTAGCATGCTAAGAATCTGCAGTTGGTCCATCAAATTCTCAAACGGCCCCAGAGCCCTTCACCCTAAAGTACATAAAGTGACCTGACGTTTCATCTGGCTTTTTCTCCATGTGTATGAATTTGTCATACTAGAGAAAACGAACATTTGCGTAGTACTTTGTTGTCGACGAAGCGGTTTCACATTTCTCGGTCATATTTTTTTCTGTGCATTAAAATTGTGCTCCCAGAGCAGAGTCCTCATCAAACCTGAGAACTGTGACGACAAGGGATCTGCTTCCTCATCTGTCAAAGGGGGGACGGATGCGAACATTTTCAAGAGCCTTTTCTAGCTCCACAAGTCTGTGCCTCCGTGAAACACCGGACTAAATGGTTTTGTTCGCACCCTGCCCCCAGATATCATCTTGATGTAGCTGCTCCCTGACGGTCTGATTTTCTTCTGCCACGACTCTCAGGAGACAGGACAGGCTTGGCCATCTGCCGGGAGCTGTACCCATGCTTCTCCCTCTCCGAGGTTCCGAAAAGGGCAAAAGTTAGGTCCTTTTCACAGGAGAAAGAAAGGTTATATGGTTAAGCAGCTGGCCCCAGATCTAAATCCAGTAACAGCGGAGTGGTGGTTTAAACCAGATCATCACACTGGCCCACAAAAGGCAATGAGGGACAGAGAAAGGGGATTGTTTTCTAAACGAAAAGATAAAGGTTTTAAATGTTTATTTGAGATTCTCATGGGAATCGTTTTTATGATGAATGGTTTGAACTTTTGATGAACAACAAAACAAAAGAATCCTTTGGTCTGTGAATTTCAATGTCATTTAAAGGAGCTCTGTAGATAGACCATGTTACCTGCAGGTGCCTTTGAAATTGGTCTAAAATTTAAGACATCAATAAATGGTATACAGACTTCTTGACTTCTCTATGATTGAACAGAAGTAATTGAAAATGAGGAAATATGCCAACTGAGAAACAAACTGGGTTACTTTTTTGATAGTATATTCATTTCATAAAGTTTATAGCCTTTGTAATTACATGAATAATTTTAGAAATCACATAATTAATTACACTTACAATAGTTATTATGAAAAGGTTAAGCAAGTATCGATAGTAATAAAGTCTGAACAAAAAGTTTCCCGGAGAAGTAAGAGTGGTTAAGCTAAAAGAATTTATACAAAGATTTTAAGATCCCTAAGCATGGAATTAAATGTTTAGTTCAGATAAGCACAAATATTCGTTTTCCTACGAACCTAGGCAATAGAGGGGGCTTGTCTCTTAGAAGACAAGTAAAGGAAGCATGGAATTTTGAGAACGTGATTCTTTCTGGAACATCAAATGGGGGGCCAAATCACCTAGAAGTGACATAGTGAAATTCAAAGAAGGAAGCGAGTCAGCCATAAATTGATGGATCCAATAAGTGACTTACAAAGCTTATTAGACAATTTGGTACAAACTGTTTAGAAAGGAAGCTGCCTAGTGAAATCAATAGGAAGAAATCTTGAAAGTCTTACTGTAGACCTGAACATGATTTGTATGTCCCTGTTCTAACTGTGGAAAACTATTTAATGCCACTGGGGTAACTGATGAATAACTAATAATGTTACTCCAAGTGTACGTTTCTTTGAAATTGAATTGAATACCACCATTAAGCACCATCTGCCTTTCACATTTTTTAAATATCTCAGAATAATCAAATTAACTCTTTTTTTTTTTTTTTTTTTTTTGTGGTACGCGGGCCTCTCACTGTTGTGGCCTCTCCTATTGCGGAGCACAGGCTCCAGACGCGCAGGCTCAGCGGCCATGGCTCACGGGCCCAGCCGCTCCGCGGCATGTGGGATCCTCCCAAACCGGGTCACGAACCCGTGTCCCCTGCATCGGCAGGCGGACTCTCAACCACTGTGCCACCAGGGAAGCCCTCAAATTAACTCTTTTTATGAAATGAAGTTATTCCTTTTATCAAACACTATTTTGACATTTTGCCTTTTCTTGTTGGAATTAATTGGTATGATACTGATAAGTCTCCTTTAAGTGATGAGAAACCTCTGAAGGCCTTGAAGAATTGGAGAGAAAATGTTCAGATGCTGTGGAATATCTACTCACAACTGGACAGCTGGCAGTTGAAGATTTAGTTGGAAGATGAGGTGGACGAACAGACCCAGGAACACCAACTGATGAATCAGCATGAAATCAGGGGTGGGGGAGGCCATGGATGTGCGTTAAATTGTTCAAATGAGGTTATAGGGAAAGAAGAGAAGAGGACCAGAGATTAGCTCCTCAGAACCGCCCCCTGAAGGGGCCTGAATGCAGCCAATCATGGTAAAGCACGCGCTGGGATTTCCGGTCTCCTCTTCTGCCAAACAGAGGGGCCAGAGGGGGCGTTGTGCTTCAGACAGTGTTTGAGAGGACAAATAAACTTTGTGGGCTGACCCACTGACAATGGTCATACCTCTTCCTAGAAAAGAGCCTCGTGCCTTAGTCATAAGTCCAATTTCTAATCATACCAGTCATCCTAAAAACATAGATTGTGGCCATCAGTTCAAGCTATCTCAAGTAGATTAGATAATTTAATAGTATTATTAGAAAAGCAAAGCCCTATCTAGCAGGCCTAGAGCAGTGCTTATAAGTCATCTTTCTAAATAAAGCACAATATTTATTATATACAATGATTTTTGCTATCAGTCATGGCTAATATGTTATACCAATAATGATAATGTGGAGGGCAATAATACCCTTCATTCAGGCTTGGGTTTGTAAACTTTGTAGTCTATTAACCATAATACTCTTGAATCTTTTATTTTCTTTATATCTTATTTTCTTTAGGTTTTGTCTTGTGGTTGTTAGGCATGCTGATAAACCTCCATTCAGATCATGTCCTAAGGAACCTCAGGAAACCAGGGGAGACTGGATATAAAATACCAAGGGGTATGTACCGAAAATGGGGAACTTATTCTAAAATTTTATTGAATGATGCTTTGCTGTTTTAGTTTTGCCAGATCTCGTAACTAAAGTGCAGTAGTTTTTAGCTGCAGGTTTTCAGTGTGAGTCACCATTATTGTTCCTAACAGTGGCTGATTACTGTTTTGTTAAAATGATAGAAGAAGCAATTCTAAGCGAACGCTTATTAAGCAGAAAGGAAGCTCTAGTTATATCTGTGTTTGGAAAGAGAGATCCGTAGGAATTTGTGGTCTACAAGGGGTGCCCAGTACTTCCTTTCTAGCCACAGAATAGAATCGATACCTTGATTGACCCTCCCTCCGAAAACAATTTAAAATGTTGGGTGAAAAATTTAAATGCATCAGTGTGGTACCAAGAAAGCAAGTGATGATCAGAGGGCAAAATCTAAGTGAGTGCTAGAGTCCAGAGTGCATCTTGTTTTAATCTGCGACCACTAGCTGACCCTCCTGCTGGTTTTGTGGCCCAAATTCGTGCCACGTGCCTGGTCTGAAAAACGTCCAGCTGTGAATTAGGATCCATGTATTCCTGGGGGTGGTGCGCTCATGCCTGTGGCCAACGCAAGCCGAGATCCCCAAGGAACCTGCCTTCAACTCAGGCCTCCGAGAGCCCAGCAGACCACACACCACAGAATAAGGGCCACAGTCAGAAGTTGCAGAGCCCATGAGGAGTAGGGCACCATGAACAAGAGCTTCACGAACGTGAGCGATCTCAGATCTTAGAACTCATAGACACAAGTTGTGAAGTGAATACTTAAATATTAAAAAAATAGAAAAGGGATTGAAATTATGAGCAATATACTCTAAAAAGGACAACATAGATACAAGCTGGAAAACAATAGAGCTTCTGAAAATTTTCTTTAAAAATCAGTAGGTAAAACTAAAACGAGAGTGAGAGTGCGAAGTACACAGCAGCACTTAGTTTGGAATCTTTCAGCTTCTCTTCCTGGAAACCATACAGGAGTAACAGCAGAACAAATGACCAAAAAACCCTGTAAAGCTCAGATGACTTAAACTGTGGCCCTGGGGTTACCCCTGGAGTGTGCAGCTCTGCCCTCCGGCCCGATGACTCCCAGGCCCCCGCGCCCTGCCCTGCCCCTTGGGTCCCCCCACCCTGGGGTGTAATGGCCCAGATGTTGGGGGAGGGGTCTGGTCCACACAGCACCCCACGTGCTTTGAGAAAGGTCTGGCCTGTCATGTAGACTTGATGAATCTGTGAAGATTTGAGGAGTGAATGAATGAGTCTGTCCTTGAAAATTCGTATTTTCTTCAGCTCTTTGTCTAGGGGTCTCTATAGGTCCATTTTATCAAGTTGGTTCATGAACTGTTCGCCTGTGTTCCCCATCCTTGTTTAAGTTTTGTCAGCTTGATTCATTAACCAGTGAGGTGATATATTGAAGTGTGTTAAAACCGTAGCATTTTAGAGTCAGACAAACAGATAGGTATTGATACAGGCGTGTACTTACTACCAGAAGTTGTGATATGAAACCGTAAAACTGGTCATATTAGATGTGTCTCATGGATGAAAATTCTGTAAAGGTGGTATTTCCCCAGAGTTGCTTTGTACGTTCTCCGAGGAAGTATCCACTGGTATCTCTTAAGTCAGGATTTCATTAGGCACCGTTTCATAGTAAACGCACTGCTGGGTCTCTGTTTTCTTCTAGGGGGCTTGTTTGAATACATCACTGCAGCCAACTACTTTGGAGAGGTCGTCGAGTGGTGTGGCTACGCCCTCGCCAGCTGGTCCATCCAAGGCTGGGCTTTTGCTCTGTTCACCTTCTGTGTCCTGTTCACCAGAGCTCAGCAGCATCACCAGTACGTTTGAAAACACTTTTATTTCTAATTTGTCCTCCGACCTTGGTAGAGCAATTTGCACGTTAGATTTTTGAATCGTTCATATCAATTTGCCAAATCCCAGTTTAGACCAGGCTTTAGCTAAACGAGCATGGAACCACGCAAATGTCTGAAGAACAGCCCAGCTGTAATCGTCAGGTATGCGTCAGCCACATCATTTGCACCACCCTGCTCTGAGCCTCTTTGAATGTCTGCTGCTGGACTGGGTGGTCAAGTGGAATGTCAGGCAGGGGGATTCAGGGTCTGACATGGACTCGTCGATGACAACAGGGGACGCTGACCGGGCAGCAGGCCCTCGGGCAGCTGCACTTGGAAGCATCAGCATCTGGCCCTGGCAGAGCCCCTTCCCACAAGGGCATCCCACTGTGCAGGGTGCCTGATGGACTCCTGGGATACCGCACCCCGAAGTCACATTGTTTTCCAGAGTGTGAGGCCTTTATCAGATCCCCAAAAGGGTCTGTGATCCACTTGACCAACAACATAGAAAACAAAGTATGTTAAAGCTGAAGTGAGCTTGAAGGGCATCTCCCCCATCTAACAGGTGGGGAAACTGAGGCTCAGGCTCAGACAGGGTGGAAGTCACGTGTCGCTGAGACTGGAGAGCTCGCAGACCATCTGAGCATTGGGACAGTCCCCTGATGCCGCAGCAATGCTGGAAGTTTGGCGTGGCTGGTTCCCCAACGCCCACATGGACAGCTCGTGTCCTCTGAGCTTGAGAGGATGCTGCTCTGTTTCCCTGGCTTCATTCACTCAGAAACATTCCATCCTAATCTCCAGGGCTGCTGATACAGAGGCATCAAAAAATGTATATCGGGCTTCCCTGGTGGCGCAGTGGTTGAGAGTCCGCCTGCCGATGCAGGGGACGCGGGTTCGTGCCCCGGTCCGGGAAGATCCCACACGCCGTGAAGCGGCTGGGCCCGCGAGCCATGGCCGCTGAGCCTGCGCGTCCGGAGCCTGTGCTCCGCAGCGGGAGAGGCCACAACAGTGAGAGGCCCGCGTACCACAAAAAAAATGTATATCATTGTCCTGCTTCACGGACTTTGCCATCTCTTTGGGGAACAGGACAGAGCTGGAAGGCCAGCAGAAGAATAGATGATGTCACGGTGCAGTGGGAAACACAGACTTCTTATAAGGAGTCCAAAGTCCTGGGTTTATTTCCCAGGCTCACCATGTATTTAAAGACACAGAGGATTATTATTGGAGGTAATGAGGAAGAGCTAAAAATACCTGTTTAGCTAATAGTTGAAGACATTACAGCAAAAGCGTGAGAGTTATTGAGATCCTGAGAGCAGCACCTCTGTTCTTTGAAGTGCCCCCTGCGCTGGTGAGCTGGTGATCTTCCCTCCTGCCAGTGAGGGGAGCAGGGCCACAAAGCCAGGACCCGTGTATATCGCGGAGCTGCTGTGAAGACCGGGGTGGGAAGGAAGCCCGTACCAGCGAGGGCTCAGGAAAGGGGTTGCAGCGTCAGAAGTGGCACAAACACACAAACGTTCAGGAATGATTCGCCGTCTAGGGTTGGATTGAGTCCTAACCCCAGGAACAGGGTCTGTGTAGACGGGCTTAGTTCAGATGAGGTCACCCTGGAGTCAGGCCCTAGTCCAGTAGGACTGGTGTCCTTATGAAGAGGAGACGCTTGGACACAGACATGCACGCAAAAGAAGCGACGGCTGCGTGCAGACAGACACAGAGGGAAGCTGAAGGCCAAGAACGTGGCAGTGATGCAGCCACAAACCAAGGAACCCCGGAGGCTGCCGGAAGCTGGGAAAGGCTGGAAGTGAAACCGTACACCTCAGTCTGGGACTTAAACCCACGTGCCGGGACTCAAACCCGGCCGAAACCCAGATTAGGACTTGAACCCACGTGGCCGGGACTCGAACCCGGCCCAAACCCACAGTCTTCCAAATGAGATCACACACTGGGTTTCAGGACTTACATGAAGCTCAGATTCTTGATGTCTCATCGCAGAATGAATTCAGTGAGAGACAAAGTGATAGGTAAGAAGTGGATTTATTCAGAGAGAAACACACTCCACAGACAGAGTGTGGGCCAAGTCAGAAAGTGAGAAAGGCACCAGGGTAGGGGAGCGGGTCATTTCATAGGCTAATGATGGGGAGGAGTGTTCCAGCTGTTGCAGGAAGGGGCGGGGATTTCCAGGAATTGGGCCACCGCCCACTTTTGGATCCTTATGGCCAGTCTTGGAACTGTCATGGCGCCTGTGGGTGTGTCATTCAGCGTGCTAAGGTGAGCTTGCTGACACTGAGGCTCGAGGTCTAGTGGAAAAAGTCGCCTTGTCCGCTATCTTGGCTCCATTTGGTTCTAATCAGTTTATGTCATGTCCTCGGGCTGTGTCATTCTTTCAAAGGTTGTGCCCCGCCTCTTCCCCTCCTGTTTCAGAAAGCCCCTCCCAGGCTTCCCCGGTGGCGCAGTGGTTGGGAGTCCGCCTGCCGATGCAGGGGACGCGGGTTCGTGCCCCGGTCCGGGAAGATCCCACATGCCGCGGAGCGGCTGGGCCCTTGAGCCATGGCCGCTGGCCTGCGGCTCCCGGAGCCTGGCAGGGAGCAGTGGCCCTACCACACCCGGACTGCGGGCTTCTGGCCGCCAGGCATAAATGCTGTGGTTTCAAGCCCTGGGTTTGTGGCTCTTTGTTATAACAGCCCTGAGGAACCAACACCCCAGCCCTTCCATGATTTACAGTCCATGGGGCCGTAAGCAAAGGCAGTGAGTCTGAGGGCCTCAGTTTTCTCCTCTGCTAGATGATTTCCCCAGATCTCATGCCTATGAAACACTTTTCTCAGAGCCAGAGCAGGCCTGGCTGAAATAATATGTTATTGTCACTTTAGAATAAAAGTATCTAACAACGTCCTAGAAAACGAATAAAGCAAAACGAGGTTCATGCAACAGCAGGGACGACAACTGCCAGCTATCTTCCCCACCCCCACCGCCGCCTCCCTTCCCCTCCCCCTCCTTCCCTCCCTCCCCCTCCTCCACCTTCCTCTCCTCTTCCTCTTCCTTCCCCTCCCCCTCCCCTTCCTGTCCCCATCTCTCTCCCCCTCCCCCTTTCTTCTCCCCTTCCTCTCTCCCCTCTTCTTCCCTCCCCTTCCCTCCCCTCCCCCTTTCTTCTCCCCTCCCCCCTCCCCTCTCCTTCCCTCCCCTTCCCTCTCTCCCTCCCCCTCCTCCCCCTTCCCTCCCCTCCCCCTTTCTTCTCCCCTTCCTCTCCCCTCCCCACCCTTCCCTCCCCTCCCCCTTTCTTCTCCCCTTCCTCTCCCCTCCCCACCCTTCCCTCCCCTCCCCCTTTCTTCTCCCCTTCCTCTCTCCCCTCTTCTTCCCTCCCCTTCCCTTCCCCTCCCCCTTTCTTCTCCCCTCCCCCTCTCCTCCCCTCCTTCTTCCCCTCCCCCTCCCCCTCCTCCCCCACCTCAGCACCAGCACCTACCCCATACAGCCCAGTGCAGGGGCCTAAGACCACCTTCTCATGGCCATGGGGGAGATGCTATTCCTGTCCATTTGTTATATTAGATATTAAAAAGTGAATATTGGTTGGTTTCTAATAATAAAAGCAAAAGAGATAATCCTGACATTTTAAGAAAGTGGAACAGAGGAAGACTGAACAAGCACACACTAGGTCAGTCGTAAAGACGTTTTCTCAGATGAAAACAGGGCACAGGAAAATCCCTCTCAGGGCTGCAGTGTGACACAGACAGAAATAGAAAATAATCCTATTTTCCAAATGAAAGTCTCTGTAAAGAAAACCCAGAGGTGTTCTTTGCAGATTCACGGGTTGAAAGGGCTCTTTTTCATTCATTTGCTGTTTAAATTGATGTCATTGTGAAAGCAATTTTAATTGCTGAACAATTAATTCGGTTTAGTGGAAATATGTTCAGAAATGTTAGATTTACAAGCTGAGGACAAAATAAAGCCTATCTTTTTTTTTTTTTTTTTTTAAATCCAGTCAACCCAACTAATGAAACCATCAGATAAATTGCTTCCAAAAGGAAACAATCCCTGGGACTAGTCCTTGCACCATTTGACTTACTGACAATGTTCCTAAAGCCATATTTTATTACAAGGAGCTTCTCTCTGTAACAGGTAGACATGAAGTATTTAAATCCATCAATGATTGTTATATTGATAATTAGATCTGTAGATCAGAAACTTAGGGTCACCTGTTCCGAGTAGCTAACAGATATTCAGGTTTGAGAGCCAAATTTCAAGGAATGGTTAAGGGGGGCACGTTTTCTCACCGTTTTCTTCCCTGCCAGCCTCCAGCAGCCATGCTTGTTGGATGGGGCCAGGGTGTGGCTGCCCATGATTTCACAACTGTGTGAGAATGAACTCAGGCGTGTGCTCGTTCACACCCGGGCACTGGAGGTTGGGGCCGACCTCAAGCACAGTCTTCGAGGGCAGACTCTGTTGAAATAAATTATTGCATGCTTATCTATTTGTTAACTTTAATGTCATTGTTAAAAATGAACTCAATGTGTCTTCAAGACACTGGTTGATGACACAATGGTTTTTTTAAAAAGACCCACACGAATATGACATCCTGCCATCTTGTCACAGCCTATTTCATGACACTTGGGTGCATAACCGTGATCTGTGAATGCTTGGAAAGTGTTTACTCAACTGTCAGTGACCCGTCCCTGTGTTCACAAACACAAAGCTCTTTCTGAGCCCGAAACACACAAACGGTTAGGGTTTATTTTGCATTCAACAGAAAGGCAATGAGATGTTAGTTCAGTCTCCACAGTAATAAAATCAAGACAAAAAATTGGTATCCAGCCCTGGTCAGTGTCACATAAGCTTTGATTCTAGGGGTAGAAACATGAATGAGAAAAGTAATAGAAATATGCTGCTTGTGCTTTTAAAAGTATCTATACATACACACATACTTAAAGTACTTTCTTCTTTTTGGCCGCGTGGCACGTGGGATCTTATTAGTTCCCTGACCAGGGATCAAACCCATGCCCCCTGCAGTGGAAGCACAGAGTCCTAACCACTGGACCACTGGGGAAGCCCTTTAAAGTATGTTTTCTTGAGGTGGGTTTGTGGTCTCAGTGTTGAAACAAATGAGAAGTCTCCTGGGTGGCTGCACAGCGCCTGGAGCCGTCCCGAGGGCGTGGGCGGGAGCTCCTGTCCTGTCCTTGCTGTCTTCGGGCTGCCGCCTTCACTCTTGCCCATCTGAGGCCGGTGTCCCAGGTCCCCGGGCAGTTTCAGGACAGGGGCTCGCCTCCTGTGCTCCTAGCGTGCCGTCCACAAAGCTGCCCCATGGGAGGCTCTTAGGAACTGGCTGCTGCTCCGTGTCCTGGATCCCGAGCGGGCTGTCTTCCTCTGTTCAGGCTGCTGTCAGAAGCATGCCGTAACCCAGGGCCTTAGAAACAACCAACGATTATTTCTCAGAGTTCTGGAGGTTGGAAATTGGAGCTCTGGGTGCCAGTACTGGCAGTCTGGGAAAGGCCCCTTTCTGGGTTGCTTTCTCGCTGTAGCCTCAAGGACAGAAGGAGCCGGGAGGCCTTTTTAATCAAGGCACTAATTCCATCCTTGAGGCTGCACCCTCATGACCTCGTGACCTCCCAAAGGCCTCACCTCCTAATGCTATGTTGCCTCGGGCGTTAGGTCCTTCACATGACTTGGGCGGGGGTCACATTCAGACCGTAGCACAGGCTGACATGAGTAAATATGTGGACTGTACACATTCTTGGCACCTCTGCTGCCCGTAGCCCTTCTTGTCTCCACACACATCACTGATCTGGAAAAGTCCGTTGTTACTGTGGCCTCGTGTCAGGGGAGGTGCTGCTTGATCTGAGGTCCAGTGACCGGCTTCTGTGGGTGTTTCTCATCATGTGTCTTTTGGGGAATACAGAACAGCGCATGAGACCACCGTGGTATCCGCTAGGTTGTGATTCTGTATTTGTGGATGACAGTGTTGAGTTGATCTAAAATTGACAGGAGTTTGTTGACTCACTTTCAGGTGGTTGTTTTCATATGTTTCTGCCATCTTAACAAATGAGCTAATTTTTTTTTGAATTTTATTTATTTTTTTATCCAGCAGGTTCCAATTAGTTACCCATTTTACACATATTAGTGTGTATATGTCGATCCAAACCTCCCAATTCATCCCACCCCCACGCCCCCACCATTTTCCCCCCTTGGTATCCATACGTTTGTTCTCTACAATAGCTAATTATTTTCCATCATTGTTTTTAGTCTGTTTAGCACTCTTTTGTACTTACGGAAAGGCTTTTTCTGCCTATTTCTCCATTGTGTCAAATTATTTTTAATCTTTTTCTCCACCCATCTAGCTGCCACCCTTCCCAATGGGCTAGTACCCCACAACGAATGAGTGTGCCTTTGTTGATTTAATTTATATCAAAGCTGAAAATACCTGTTTCAGTGCAGGGCCGAATTATGAACAATGCATGTCACGTGTTCCTAGGTTTGTTTGAGGGTCACCTGGCATGTAGCTGCGTGCCCCTGCCACAGACCCTGGGTCTGGAGCAGTAGTTCTCTTCTGGGAACTGGAGAAAACTCTCGGGGTAACTAAGAGATATTCAGGATACACCTACGTGGTTCCTCTCCCCTCCCCCAGTCAGCCTGCTTCCCAGGATCTGCAAAGATAGCACCCCAGTATCCTGATCTGCGTGTTTATCACATGCCTGTAATTTCCCCTGCCAATATAAAAGTGAATTATATGAGTCACATCTTCGTGAATCGTGCTGTACAGTCTGATATGTTTATTCATGATACAGACAAAGTCAAGCTATGTGTCTGAGATGCCAGAATTTTTGTTACTACTTCTAAAAAGCTCAGTATCCCTTTATGATGAGAAATATTGTCCGTTTTTTAGAAACTGTTAAATGTTTCAGTGAGAAAATTAACTTTTTTTGATGTATTTTTTTGTCTTATTTCAGGTGGTACCATGAGAAATTTGAAGACTATCCAAAATTCAGAAAAATTATGATTCCATTTTTGTTTTAAGTTCGTTGTCAGTAGGGTTACCTTCAACTTGAAGCTTGTCGATCATGTTTCGCTCAGGATGATATAAATGGATTTAAGTCTCTGTAATTTTTCTGCTCCTTCACCTTTTTCAAGATGTGCTCTAGGATTGTGTAAATGATAAACTATCTAATAACAGTAGCAAATGTGTAAGCTACCTGATAGCAGTCTAATCAAACTGAAATGGCAGGTGGAAGTATGACGCTGCATACCAGGTCACGGATCTGGAGCTCTGTAAATGCAGCTTGACCCTCCTCTCATTTCTTTGCCTCTTTGGACCAAAACATTCTCTAGCCCTTGCACAACTCCCTACAGCAATGGGTTTAAGGTCAAAGGTGATATTGTCCCCTCCGCCTATGGAGGCGTGTTCTGTCTTCACGTCCCTCTCATCCCCCTAGGTCCGAGAGCCCCAGGTCCCCACAGAGTACCCACCACAGCCTCTCACTGTTGGGTGCTGGGCAGGCAGAGAAGCTGGGCGTAGAGAGAGGAGAGGCCCAGCAGAGGCCGGTGCAAAAGGCCTCTGGCCCTTGCTCCAGCCCGGACCACCAGGTGACTTCACTGGCAGGACAGGGCACTGGAGGCATTCCTAAGGAGCAAGCTGCTGTGTCCCCCATGAAAGGGACTTGCTTCCTGGAGGCCCTCAGCTGGGAGCACGAAGGTGCTGCGGGGCGGCCTTCCCATCTCGGGTCACTCGCCGTGAGCCGTTAGGAGTCTCTGGCTTGGGATGATTTTTCTTCCTCCTTCTAGGTAGAATTAGCGTTTTTTAAAGGCACTTTTTCTTTTTAAGTACCTCTCAATATTGCAAAACTATAATTTGAAGCAGAATTTCTTATTTTAGATGCACTGAAAACCTCCACGGAGATGAATGACAGTACTAAAATGTACTACTTATTGCCAGATAGGTAAAAGAAATCTCCCCACTGGAAGGATACCTACTGAGTCTCTTGCCCCCTCTGTGAAAATCCAATGAACACATGGTACAGACCCCTCCTCACCTGGGACAGCGCTACCTCTACTGCTCCCGCATTTGCAGGGGTGGGAACCGAGCAAGGTGTAAGTGGAGAGAGTCCGTGTTCACTTGTGATCGCTAACGATGCTGGGTGGCAGAGGCCTCCGGGACACGCCTGACGTTGTGTCCTGTATGTTCTCCGACCGACTGCCACCTTTGGGTAGGGAGCAGGCCCTCCTGCCCCCTGCACCCCGGGGCCCCTGGACACCCCATCGGCTCCCTCCCCCCTTCTCCTGGCTCACCTTCCCAACCAGGGGCTCCCTCCCCATGAGGCTTCATATAGAAACTGTGTTCTTGGTGTTAGTGGTTTTTAGAGTCCCTTAGGGATTTAGAATTACACGGACAACTTTTCCTGATGTGGTTGTGCTTCATTTTTAACTAAAAATTGAATGCTTTTGTGGGGAAATTTTATGATCAAATAGACTTTGGCCCTTTTTCTGACTGAATAATTACTTGAAACCATAAAACAATAAATATTTAGGATCTCCTCCAGAAAACTCAAAAATCTGAGCAAGTCTTGACTGATTTGGGCCCCTGGGCTCTGGAAGGTGTACCTGGCCAGAAAGATGCTTGTCTGAGAGCTAGAGATGCTCACTGTGATTTTTACTTCTGTTGGTGCTTCTTTTTTATTTGAGTGACCAAAAGTTTGGATTAAGTGGGGATTTGATGCATGGTTGCTACTTCACTACCATGCGCTGGGTGGATGATTGACAGGATGAAATCTTGTTCTATCTTGTCTGCCTGTCTTCCCTTTGCTAAAAACTGTAACTAACAAAGTATGGCAATTTGTTATTGTGTTAGTTATAATAATTAAGGAGATTAATAAAATTACTGGTAAAAGTTCAGTTGTCTTGTTACCCTTCTGCGTGGACAATTCTTCATGCTAGGAGTTCAGACAGCCCTGAAATCCCTTTCCCACCCATATTAATATTTCATAGTGCTAAATATTCTCTTCTATCTCTCAGTAGAGCCGTGTGACATTCTTCGTATACCTCTTGTGCATTTCTGCTAAGGATATTTTTATTTTTATTTATTTAATTTTTTTAACATCTTTATGGGAGTATAATTGCTTTACAATGTTGTGTTAGTTTCTGCTGTATAACAAAGTGAATCAGCTATACGTGTACATATATCCCCATATCCCGTCCCTCTTGTGTCTCCCTCCCACCCTCCCTATCCCACCCCTCTAGGTGGTCACAAAGCACCGAGCTGATCTCCCGGAGCTATGCAGCTGCTTCCTACTAGCTATCTGTTTTACATTTGGTAGTGTATATATGTCCATGCCACTCTCTCACTTCGTCCCAGCTTAAGGTTATTTTTAGATATATGTGAATGAGAATATGTCCCCAAATACATTTTATAACCAGGATAAATCAAACCTATTGATGTTTGTATATTTGTCACATCCAGCCATGCTACTAAGATTATTTTATGAATTCCAACCTTTTGTTGCTGTTATTCTTAGGTTCTCTAGCTTTACAGTCATACCATTCTCAACAAGTAGTTCTTATTTTGCAGTATTTGAAGCTGTTGCTATTGTCATTTGCTGCTTATATTAGCAAGAAATTCAAAAGCAATATTAAATAATAGAAGTGATTGCTAGGATTCTTGCATAATTTTAACAGGAATGCCTAATTTGAAATTATTATTTTGAGCACTCATTTTCTTGTGTCGTTATTGTTCTGTTTAAGCTTTAGCTGTTGGGAATCTTGTCTTTGCTTTTTTTTTTGTTTATCTTTTTATTGAGAATTTCAAATGCACTTCCTGCAAATCAGAAATGAAGACAAGGGTTGGCCAGCAGGCGTAGAGCAGATGGCAAACTAAGAACAGGCCCACTTGGACATTCTGATCTTGTAGGTTATTCATTAGATATTCTTGAAGTTTATCTTTTTTCTGTTTTACTCTATGTTTTTTATGGTGATTTCCTCTGTATTGCCTAATTTGTTAATATTCACTTTGATCTTATTTTCACTATTCTAATTTCACTCCTCTAATTTGGGGGAGATTTTTCCATTGTGTTCCTAACTACTGAGAAGGAGTGCTTCATTTCTTTTCTTCTGAGCATGTGTATTTTGGGCTTTTATTAAGGCTCTGTGTTTCTGCTGAGTAACATTGACCACATTTCCTTAAGTTTAACCAAGTTCCTGTAATTATGATCCTGAATAGTCCCAGCTATACTTCTTAGATTTGCTTTGATCCAAATATTTTTAGGAAACTAGTTTTTTGTTTGAAATGGTGCTTTTTACTTTTCAGCCATTTGGGGGGATTTTATTTAAACATATTTTGTTCTTTTCACATGTGTGGGTATAGTAGAGACAACTTTCTGTGAGATTTCTCCTTTGTGGATTTTGAGTTTTCCTTTGTAGCCTCAAACCTTTTTTATAAAATAACAACACCATTTTTTTTTTTTTTTTTTTTTGTGCGGTACGCGGGCCTCTTACCGCTGTGGCCTCTCCCGCTGCGGAGCACAGGCTCCGGACGCACAGGCGCAGCGGCCATGGCTCACGGGCCCAGCCGCTCCACGGCATGTGGGATGTGGGATCTTCCCGGACCGGGGCACGAACCCGCGCCCCCTGCATCGGCAGGCGGACTCCCAACCACTGCACCACCAGAGAAGCCCAACAACACCATTTTTAAAGTTGGTGCTGTTTGTTCTATAGTTAATTCAAACATACGAGTTATATTGTTAAAATTCCCTTTTTTTTTTAGCACCTTAGGAAGGATGTCATGTTTTTAGGAGTTCACTTAGAAGTTCCCAGTTACATATGATGAGCTGAACATATGCTTTGACTTCTTCCTCCCCATTCTGACCCCATTACAATCACTGTGAAGGGATTTAAGGGTTAAGGAGGGATGGCCCCATAAAGAGAGTGAGAGCGGGTCACTGCAGCATATCCACAGCATGTGTGGGAGTGGAGACAGGTAAAGCTGGGCAGAGTGGCTGTGAGGATGCACAGAGCCCGCGGTGTGCCTGCCGAGATGGCCCTTCCTAGATGCCAGGGCTGATGGGAGGGTGGGAGGGAAACGTGCACCTTCATATAAGGGCCAACTGCACAGAGCAGGCGACAGACAAGTGCCCCCTTCCACCCCACTCTGGCTCCCCAAAAACAGCACGCAAAGCCCAGAAATCAGCTGTATACTCATTCCCAGGGAAAAGCATGGTGGGAGCAGGGGTGGGAGGCCTGCCATGAATAAAAATGAGCTCTCTGGGGAGAGCGCAAGCAACTAGATGTTGGCATCCCAGGACAAAATGTCTCCACGTTTTGGTCTTTAGGGACCCTCCAGTGTAGCATGGTAGTTAGTCACGTTCTGCCTGGGGCTGCCTGAGAACCTGGGGAAGCATTGTCCCCTTAGTGATAGGCTCCTACTCTGCTTTTCTGGTGCTTTTTAAAAATGTGAACTGATGACCAAGAATCACCGGATACTTAGAAAAGTCTCTGCCGTGAAAATTAAAACAGATGCCTCTGGAGAAAACATCATTCCAGGAGCAAAAAGGAAATGCTTTTAAAAATTGGAAACATCTGGGTGATTCAGCATCCATAGATGAGTGGACAGCTGTGGGCCTTCGTGCACTGGGATACGAACCAGCTATGTGAAGGGGTGGCCTGCTGACAGAGGATGACAAACCACATCTGATAGAGATTTTGTATCCAAGTATGTCAAGACGTCTCAAACTTCAGTAATAGATATTTTAAATATATTTTAATGGGCAGAAGATTTGAACAGACACTCATCAAAGAATACATTTGAATGGCAAGTAAGCACATGCAAAGGTGCTTAACATCTTGAGTCACTAGGGAAACACCCGTCAAACCACAGCGAGATGCCACTGCCCATCTCTTCGAATATCTAAAATTAAAAAATGACCAACCAAGGTCTGGCAAGGATGTGGAGACCCTGGAACCCTCACATACTGCTAGAGGAAATGGGGGATGATCTAACCACTTTGGAAAACACAGTTTCTTAAAAACTTAAACATACATTTAATATATGACCCAAAAATCTCACTCCTATGTATTTACCCAAGAGAAATAAAAGCACGTATCTATACAAAAACTTTTACATGAATGTTCATAGCAGTTTTATTTATAATAGCCCCTGGAAAACAAACTGGAAACAATCCAGTTGTCCACCAAGGGGGGAATGACTTAAATATATTGCTGTGTATCCATACAATGGAATACTATCCTGCATAAAAAGGAATAAACTATGGATCTCAGCAACAACACAAATGTGTCTCAAAATCATGCTGGCTGAAAGAAGCCAGATAAAAAAGAGTGCCTGCTGCATTGTGTGGAGATAAGCATTTGCCTGGGAATGAGGGCAAGGGGGAGGGGTCTTACGAAAGGGCATGAGGAAACCTTTGGGGCTGATGTTTGTTATCTTGGTTATGTGAAGCTGTGTGCATCAAATTATACACTTTAACTATATGTAGTTCATTGTATGTCCCTTATATCTCGAGCTTTTTTAAAAAAAAATCATGTTATTACATTTGCAAAACAATAGGATGCTATGAAAACGAAATTATCTGAGAACAACGAATCTAGGAACTTAGAAAATGAGAATTGATAGAAGAGGTAGAAAGCAAAATCAAGTCTGTCCTAGAAAATATAACAAAAGACCAAGAACAAGGAAACACAGCACCATGTAGACGGTCCCACATTTGACTCATGGGCATAACAGAAAAGCCTTCTCCCCAATTCTTCCCTAACTGGGATGATTTCAAGAACCTCTGTCCACGTAAGCTGATCTGAGGAGTGCTTCAAGGTGACCTGTGAAACAAGGTGGACTCAGACTCGACAGGAAGCCCTGGTTGCCTTCTGGTGAAGGAAGGAAGCAAGCGGCAGAACAATCACTGGAGAATGATACAGTGTTTGCAAGTTGAGAGGGAAACAAAACACTGTATCTGTAGAAAGTATAAAAACAGGGATTGGATACACAGAAGTCCTTGATCATGGTTGTCTTTGAGGAGGATGTTTCAGCAAAAAATAGAAATGAAGTCTTCGCTCCCCCGAGAGCAAGGAAAACAAAGGGACAGCCAACAGGCTAGAGAAGAAACATAACCTGGCCTGAAAGAGTTAATCACACCTTGGTTTACTTTAACTGTCACTCATTTGGAGTAACTAGATTTGTACTTTACAAAGCTAACCTCACTCCCTGACACTGTGTAATTTACATTGGTACTCATCATCCCTAACTCTGTGTCAGTTACATCCCGGGGTGGGGGGGGGGCTCTCACTCCCTATTATGTCTGGGCACTTCCATTCTATACGCCCCTTGTAACAAATCACCCCGATAGGTTTTGCATTTCAGAAACAAGGTCACCGGGCAATAAACCAGAGGCAAACGGATGCAGTTACCAGACTGCCGGACCCCAATTGCGCGGCGGCCTGACACCAGCTATGACTGTTTTGAAATAATGCAAAGGAAAGGAAGAATGCAAGACCTTCACTACTTTGATCCTTATCATATATCCTGGACTGCGAGAGCCCCACATGTAAAATCTCCCCTGATTCCCAGGGAGGGAGGGCACAGCTCTGGAGGTGCTAGCCTGCTGTGTCTTCCCTTGAAAAATAAAGCCATCTCTCTCTTCCTCCAAAATCCCTGTCTCCGTATTTCTGTTCGGCCTAGGTGCACAGGGGAGCCAACATTTCGGCAGCATGTAGAGGAGCCTGGAATTGAGGAGGGGAATCTGGGCGACTTCAGGCTTCCAGTCGTGTTTGTTTTAAAGATCTTAAGCAAATATATCAAATCTATGTTGCAAATATTAATATTTATGCTGGGTGGCTATGTTATACTTTGCAGTTCTATGTGGGTTTTTTTTTTAATTAAAAAAAGAAAAGAATACGGAAGTGGGCAGTGGAGTCTGGATGGTGAGGAGAGTGAAGCCAGGATGCTGTAAATAGGATTGGAGAAAACGGGCTGTAAGCAAGGCGTGCCTTGGGTTGGAGCAGCCGTGCACGTGGAAACTCACAGGACTATGGAGGGCTCCACACGGGCAGCCATCCTGTTCTTAGGGCAGAGGGTCTCACACCTTCCTTTGCTGTGGTGGTTGTTGTTGGGGGCGTCAGAAGCAGCACAAGGAATTCATGAACACCACTGAGATTTGATGACAGTTCCTACACACCGAGTGAGGAAGTGTAACAGATGACAGATACTGTATCCCTGTATCCCCAAAGAGAAATGCAGGGTTAGATTACTCAGTACCTTTCTGGAGAAACCTGTGGTCCACCGTGGCCAGGCACGGAATTAGACAAGGGGGCTAAAAGGCACAATGCAGTTGTGTCCCCAGTAGATCTGGGGTCTAGTGTAGAAGGAAAATACAATGGGATGTTGCATTATGGGAAATGAAAAGGACCGAGGACCCTCAATCTGCTCAGAGGCTTTAGTATGTTTACAGTTTGGGGAAAACAGCCTGGGCAGAGGCCACGCCTGTAGAGGCCAGAGGAGTGGAAGGCCAGGAGGCTTCTGGGACCGAATTTAGTCCAATGTTGGTGAAAATAAGTGAGAAAGGGGGAATTGGAGGGGCTAAGATAAAACAGGTGAGGCACGTGTGAGGAAGACACCGTGTGTCAGGCAAAGGACAGAAAGTCCCGTCGTTCAGAGCCCACAGAGGTACCTGAGAGGGGCTATGATGTCAGACCTGGAGGCCCCAGAGGTTTCTCTGGTAGCCATGAGCGTGATGCACAGGAGTGGGCAGGACAGGGAGACTGGTGAGGAGTCAGGAGAAGAGCAGGTGTGGACCTGCACCAGACAGGTATTGGGGGAGGGGGGGCATGATAAATATCCAGGAGTAGAAGTTGAAAGGCTGTATTTTATTTTATTTATTTATTTATTTATTTATTTATTTGGCCTCACCGCACAGCCTGTGGGATCTTAGTTCCCCGACCAGGGATCGAACCCCAACCCCCTGTAGTGGAAGCACTGAGTCCTAACCACTGGACTACCAGGGAAGTCCCATGAAAGGCTGTATTTTTAAATGAGCCAAAGATCTGAACTTCACTAAGGAAAATACACCTGTGGCAAATAAGCACATGAAAAGAGCTTCAACATTTTTAGTCATTAGGAAAATGCAAATGGATACCACAAACATACTACCACACATGTGATAGAATGGCTCAAATGAAAAGCCTGAACATACTAAGTGTCGGTGGGGATGTGAAGCAACTCGAAGTCTCACCCACCTGGCTGGTGGGAATGGAAAATAGCAAGACCGATTTGGAAAACCAGAAATCTTCTTCCTCTCTTTTCTCTCTCTTTCTCTCTCTCTCTCTCCCTCCCTGTCTTTTCTTCATTTCTTCCTTATTTTCTTCTTTTCATTCTTATGTTCTTTCTCTCTCTCTCCCTTCCTTTTTTCCTTTTTTTTTGAATTTTCAAATATTTAATGCTAATTAAAGACCCAATGGTCTTACATTTTTATCACTATTTGATCATGAACAGCAAACATTGTTGGTCTACAACACACCATCTATCTATATACAAAAACACTGTAACATATTCTTAGGCTCTTAATTCTGAGTTTGAAAGTTAAGCTGAATTTCTATTGAATTTTAGGAAATGTTAACTGTAAAAGTGATTGAATTTTTTAAATGTACCACTTGTTCTTTGAAGACCATTGACAGTGTGAATTTAGTAAGCACACCGCTGGAAGCTTTAGGAGTTACGTTCCTAATATTTATCTTGCCTGGACTTGAAATTACTGAAAGCTTTCCTTCATTGTCAAAGCTCAGAAGTATTGATTCCATGGCATACTGAACTGGAAATGTGCCATTAGAGGATTTGGAAACCATTTATCACATACGAAGTAAAGACCATAATACCATAAGAGACTCCAGTTCAAGTTGGCAGGCAAAATATAATTTGGACTTAAAATGCTGTATTTAAAAAGAAAATAAATTTTCAGTTGGATAAATAAAAATAACTTCATTTTCAAAGACTTGGTACCACAAAGGATGCCGTGCACAGTAAGAATCCTTACTTCACAGTGTCCCTCTGCTCTTTCTAGAGACCTGAAGCTGGTCAAGTAGTGAATAAGAATGGACATTTTCCTCAGTAAGATTCATAAGTCATAACTTATTTACTTCTCCCCATTAAATACTGTTACATTTACTCATTTAAAAACTAGGTCTGTTCAAAGTGGAGGTTCTCCAAGTACAATGCAAATTTGTTTGACCAGAGAAAAGCAAACCTTACTAAGAATATAATCTTTATTGACAACATTTTAACCCTCTTTTTTAGAATTTAATTTAAAAAGCTAGTCCAAAAATGGCCTCTTCCTGTAAAGATGCATCTCTTCCAAACCACAGTGAAAGAGATGTAAGTAATTTTCTATTTGATTTTCTACCACATGCCTCAGAATTCCTTGCAAAATCACTCTCAGACACACCAGAAGAGCATTTGCAGAATGAGTTATGGGGATGACAGTGTATGAGGCTGTTGGACACGTACGCCACAAAACCAGGAGGCTGATTGTTAACCCGTTAAAATTATTCAGACGTCAAATGGTTGGTTATATGATAAATATTTACATAGAACATGGATTCACCAACATCAAAAATAGGTAACAGCGGGGTTCCCTGGTGGCGCAGTGGTTGAGAGTCCGCCTGCCAACGCAGGGGACACAGGTTCGTGTCCTGGTCCGGGAAGATCCCGCATGCCGCGGAGTGGCTAGGCCCGTGAGCCATGGCCACTGAGCCTGCACGTCCGGAGCCTGTGCTCCACAATGGGAGATGCCACAACAGTGAGAGGCCCACGTACCAAAAAAAAAAAAAAAAAAAAAAAAATAGCTAACAGCTGCCAGGAGACTATTTCTTTTAATGTGCAGAGGGTTAGCTATTCTTCCCACTTTCTGCAGGCAAATCCTCCTCTGATAGACATTTTATGCCTTCCTATGATAAAAATCTCTGGCATTTTCCCAAGTGTTTGTCTGAACAACAGGCTAGCAGCCATCATACACAGAGACGTCAACCTCAAGTGTTCCGTTGACCCAGGCTGATCAGTGCCCAGGAGGCTGGGTTCCAAGCATTAGATATGAGCACAGCATGGCCCCCGCAGCTTATGTTTTATCCCCCCTGGACAGCACTGTCCCAGGGCCTGTCCATCGAGGTCCACCTGAAGACCTGGTAGGGAACCTGGGGCATAGTCAGGGCTCAAAACACACTTATTAAATGAAACAGTGACTCCCACACTGCTTCTCACTCAACAAGGAAACCAAGGTAGAAAAGCTCCATGCTTTAGGACGGGACAACCTGGGCCGAGGGTCTGGATCCTGAAATAAGTGTCCTGTAGGGAGTTGGTGGCTTTCACACAGACAGTCTGGACCAGTGTGCCTGTCACTGCCTCTGGCTGGAGGTCATTCAAGTGTATTGCCAGACACAGCTGGCCTGTGTATTTTTAGACCCATCATCGTCTTGGAATCCTGTATGCTTGGAAGCGAGTGAGTGGGTACACATGGTTGATGGCTCTTGGGGGTGTCCCTTGGCGACCCCTCTTGCACAGAAGCAACTTCCAGAAGCTAAAACCCCTCCCTGGGCCAGCTTGGGGCCCTCACGTCAGCCTCTTTGTTATCTGGATCTTGTTCTCAAAGCACAGACTCAACCTTGACTAGCATCACTAAGGATGAGATTTGGGGTATCCTTGCGCTATGATGAAGTCCAAGATTGCCCAATAAGTTGTGACTTAATAGCCTGTAGCTCCAGCATGATTCAGGGGCCCCTGGTTCCTCCAGCCTTCCGCTACGCCCCTGGGGAGGATCCACTGTCTTTGTTTTCCCCATCAGAACATGTGTCTCCCACCCACACTGGGACCAACTCTTAGCTGATATTCAACGTTGGACCCCAGCGCTGTCCCCCCATCCCAGGCAGGAGACTGGTCTGCAGGGAAACTGCCCTGTTACTGCTGAGGCTGTAGCCTCTCCTCGGGGACCAGCGTCCCAGCCTCTCTCTAGTGGCCAGGGCAGTCTTCCCTCATCGTTCAGGATCCTTGGGGAACCAGGTGCATCCAGGGGTCCAACCCACAGCTCTTCATTCAGCATGGAGAGGTGCTGGCCGCCCTGCCCACAGACCTGCTGCCTTCTGAGCTGCCTCTCAGCATCTGCAGTCTCCTATGAGCCGCCTGCTTTCCCATACCTGGCCTCCCTCTACCAAAATCACTCTGGTGTGGCAGCCCAGGGGCTGGAGCAGGGGCCCAAGCCCTTTCCCACAGCTTGTCCGCCCCTCTCCCCTGGGGGGCAGGTTCAGAGAGCCCCTCCTTCCTCCCCTCACTGTGCCCAGGTCTGGAAGGAGCAGGCTGCCCACACTGTCCTCGCTTGCCTAGCTGGGCTTTCTTTCTGCCCTTCAGCTCTGTGGTTAAGCCTTGCGGCTGCACAAGGTGCGGGACATAACGGGACTGGTTTAGCGTGAATGGGCTGCAGTCAAGTGGTACTGCAGAAGCTGTCATCTTGTACAACTGCCAGCTGCCTTATTCGTTTTAACCCCAAGTGATTTTTCCCTCAGCCCCAGCAGATGCTCCCTTCCCTTCACTGACTCAGAATCCCTGCAGCAACCCCCAGGGCTCAGCGCCAAGCTTCTCCTCACTCGACCTGGCAGCAGTTGGCACTCTGCCTTGCAGGGACTTCTCTCTCTGCCTTTTACCTGCTTCTCATCCAAACCACCTGATTCCCAGGCTCCTCCCTCCCATGACTGTGCAAGGCCTCAGTCATCTGCTATCGGCTACCCACGCAGTCTGCTGCTATTTATAGGAAAACAATCCACTGGCTGTCCTGGCTAAATCTGAACTCCAACAAGGCAGAGAGCTTACTATACCTGCCCTCCTCAGGGGATGCTTCTCCAGGGCCAGGCTTCCTCCTGTGACTTCCATTTCTGCTGGATCCAGGAGGGAATGTCTGCCCCGGGTTCCACAGCACAGCAGTTTGAATCACTGTGCCCACGGATTCCATTTCTAGAAACCTCTGTCTTATTGGGTAGGACCCTCTTGATATTACATCTCAGGGAGAAGAGAAATGCCAAAGGGGATGGATACCCAAGGGGTCAGCTCACGGAGAAGGCATCTCCAGCAGGCTACCTCACCTTCCCCTGGTAAGCCCAGCATCGGGGACAGTGCCTGCAGATCAAACCCACTTCTGATACATACTTACAACACATACTCTGAGATTTGCAGTAACTGTTGGGAGTTGGAGACAAGACTTTCAGCTCTAAAAAAATTATTTGAATCAAGCTTCCACAAAATTTAGAGTCGAATCCATAGTTTTATGTCAATACCATAATTACTATAGCTTTGTAATATAGTTTAAAATCAGGGAGCATGATGCCCCCACCTTTGTTCTTTCTCAAGGCTTCTTTGGCTATTTGGGGTGCCATACAAATTTTAAGATTATTTGTCCAATTTCTGTGAAAATGCCATTGAAATTTTCATAAGGATTGCATTTGTTTGTAGATTGCTTTGGGTAGTATGGACATTTCAATACTGATTCTTCCAATCCATGAGCACAAAATATCTTTCAATTTATTTGCGTTCTTCCTCAATTTCTTTCACTGATATCTTGTAGTTTTCAATATACAGGTCTTTCACCTCCTTGGTTAAATTTCTTCCTAGGTTTTTTATTCTTTTTGATGTGATTGTAAATGGGATTATTTTCTAAATTTCTCTTTCTGATAGTTTGTTATTAGTGTATGGAAACACAACAGATTTTTGTGTATTGACTTTATATCCTGCAATTTTACTGAATTTGTTTATTAATTCTAACAGTTTTTTGACGGAGTCTTAGGGGTTTCCTATATTTATGTTATGTCATCTGCAGATAATGACAGTTTTACTTCTTCCTTTCCAATTTTGATTCCTTTTATTTCTTTTTCTTGCCTAATTGCTCTGGCTAGGACTTCCAATAATATGTTGAATAAAAGTGGTGAGAGTAGGATTTCTTGCCTTATTCCTAACCTTAGAGGAAAAGACTGTCACCACTGAGTATGATGATAGTTGTAGGCTTGTCAAATATGGCTTTTATTATGTTGAGGTATGTTCCCTCTATACCTGCTTTGTTGAACATTTTTATCGTAAAGGATGTTTACTTTTGTCAAATGCTTTCTCTGCATCTATTGAAATGATTGTATGATTTTTACCCTTCATTTGTTTAATGTGGTATATCATATTGACTGACTTGAAGATACTGAGCCATCTTTGCATCTCTGGAATAAACCCCACTTGTTCATGGTGTATGATCCTTTTTTTTTTTTATTTTTTAAATTAACTTATTTATTTATTTATTTTTGGCTGCATTGGGTCTTCATTGTTGTGCGCTGGCTTTTCTCTAGTTGCGGTGAGTGAGGGCTACTCTTTGTTGCAGTGCTCAGTCTTCTCATTGCAGTGGCTTCTCTTGTTGCAGAGCATGGGCTCTAGGTGTGCGGGCTTCAGTAGTTGTGGCATGCGGGCTCAGTAGTTGCGGTGCATGGGCTTAGTTGCTCCGTGGCGTGTGGAATCTTCCTAGACCAGGGCTTGAACCCGTGTCCCCTGCATTAGCAGGCAGATTCTTAACCACTGCACCACCAGGGAAGTCCATGTGTGATCCTTTTAATGCATTGTTGAATTTGGTTTTTTAATATTTTGTTGAGAATTTTTCAATCTGTGTTTATCAGGGAAATTGTCCTGTAATTTTCTTTTCTTATGGCATCCTTGCCTGGTTTTGGTATCAGAGTAATTCTGGCCCCATAAATGAGTTTGAAAGATTACTTTCCTTTTCTGTTTTTTTAAAGAGTTTAGGAAGGATTAGTATTAATTCTTCTTTGAATGTTTGGTAGAATTCATCAGTGAAGTTGTTTGGTCCTGGTGTTTTTATTTTTTTTATAAATTTATTTATTTTATTTTTATTTATTTTTGGCTGCATAGGGTCTTTGCTGCTGCACGCGGGCTTTCTCTAGTTGCGGCGGGTGGGGGCTACTCTGCATTTTGGTACGCGGGCTTCTCACTGCGGTGGCTTCTCTTGTTGCAGAGCACAGACTCTAGGCATGTGGGCTTCAGTAGTTGTGGCTCGTGGGCTCTAGAGCACAGGCTCAGTAGTTGTGGTGTACGGGTTTAGTTGCTCCGCAGCATGTTGGATCTTCCCAGACCAGGGCTCAAACCCACATCCCCTGCACTGGCAGGCAGATTCTTAACCACTGCGCCACTAGGGAAGCCCTGGGCTTTTGTTTCTTGGGAGGTTTTGATTACTGATTCAATTTCTTTTATGTGTAATTATGACATATAGGACTGTAACACCCATCTTGTGAGATGCTCTCTCTGCTTTGAAGAAGCCAGCTGCCATGGTGGAATCTGCCCCATGAGAGGTCCACATGACAAGGAGGTAAAAATGGCCTCCAGATGACTCACAGCAAGATGCTGAAGCCCTCAGTCCTACAACCACAGGAACTGAAGGCTGTCAACAACCACACCAGCTTGGAAGCAGATTCTTTCCAATTAGAGTCTCTGATAGGATCCCAACCCGGTTGACACCTTGACTGCAGCTTGGTGAGACCCTGTGCAGAGGGCCCTGCTAAACTGTGCCCCCGAGTCCCAACCCTCAGAAACTCTGAGGTCATAAACATGTGTTGTTTTACACCTTAAAGTTTGTGGTACAATTGTTATGCAGCAATAGATAACTAATACAATTATAAAAAGTATGATGGTTTGCTTTTTTTTTATGAAAACCACAATGGACTGAGGATGGAAAACTTTTCAGAACAGCTAAGACAAATATACACATATCAGGACACCCTCTTAACCTCACAAAGAACCAGAACATCTTGTAAAACTGCCTTTTGTCTGTTTGTTCTAACCCCAGTGCTAACATCAGGTTTGGTCAAAATGTCCTTCCTGCTTTAAGTCATTTCAAAACCCAACTTGTCATAAGATAGTAAATGGAACTGCTAAGTCAGTAAAATAGTCTCTTTTTTTTTTTTTTTTTTGGCGGGGGGCACGCGGGCCTCTCACCGTCGTGGTCTCTCCCATTGTGGAGCACAGGCTCAGCGGCCATGGCTCACGGGCCCAGCCGCTCCGCGGCATGTGGGATCTTCCCAGACCGGGGCATGAACCCGTGTCCCCTGCATCGGTAGGCGGACTCTCAACCACTGCACCACCAGGGAAGCCCAGTAAAATAGTCTTTCTGAACTTCTAGGACCTTGTCCACAGGATGATGGAATCTAATTAACACTATCATTCAACTATGAACCAGTTTAAAAACTGCTGAAAGCAGACCACTTCCTCAGTTTTTTTTTTTTAATGACATTCTCCACTTTTCCCTGAAGAAAATGCAGCTGGAAAATCATATTTATATTGCCACTGACTAATGGAACTCAAAGGTAATATTTCAGAATGTTCACCTTCATTTATAAAAACCTCAGCTTTGTCAAATACAATACGAATGAAATATTAGATTGTTACCTCATCCATTCCTGGGTCTCCTAAAGCAGTCAGTTTTTACATAAAATGAAGACATGTTTAAAGAAGCAATATAAAAATCCCTCAGCATTTAGTGGTCTATCTAGACGTCTGTTGGCAAATGGACAGGTGTCTCTCTATAGGGAAGAACAGGAAGGATTAAATACTATTCTCCTGCTTTCAGGAAGGATGATGGGACTCTCTAGCCCACCAGAAATGAAACAAGACGGATTCAACAGGACTGGAACACGGAGAGCTGATGGGGTGTTGGGGAGGGCTGCCTTAGCATTAGGCTGAGGACTAGGGGTCTGCATCATCCATGCAGCTAGTCCCCCGGTGAGCATTTGTTCTGCTCCAAATGGAAAAGGGGAGGTGGTATCTCTTGAAGACTGTATATATGAAGCCCTCTGGTCAAAGAGATCGACCTTTTGCCAGGGTACCTCCCTCAGTTTGCATTTCCTCTAGGAAGATACTGGAAACCCAGCTGCTTTATATAGATTACACTGGAAGAGTGGGTTCTTCAGTATCTATGAATGAGTTGGTTGAGGAAGAATGAATGAATGAGATTGTTAAAGCTCTATATTTTGGAGGGAATATTTGGAAAAGTTTTATGTAATACCCAGAGCGGAGTGAAAACCATGGTAAATGAAGGACCCCTGGATGTTAAAGACATCTCACTTCCCGTCTTGCCTCATGGAGTGATGCTCATCAGAGCTTGGCCAGGATGAAGATGAACAGCAACGAAGCTCACAGTCGAGCTCCATAGTTTGGGTGCATTTGGGAAGAGTCTGGCCTGGATTCCTGGAAACACTGACTTAGACATTCCAGAGAACTGACAGTTCATTATTCCCCAAAGCTTAAGGAGGAAAACTCAAGCTGTGAGTAGGGGGCCTCTAGGAACCATGGTGCCCACACACTGACCATTGCAAGGACACATTGAGGATCTCAGACAGACAGCCACTGGGCTCTGTCACTCAGTCCCACTAAGAGGAGGTCCTTCTTTGGGGTGGCACGCTTCAGGGCAGACAGCTCCCATTGTCAATGTCAAACGAGAGACAGAAAGAGCTCAAGCTTCATGGTCAAGCCGGACGTTGAAACTTCTGGCAGTTGCATTCCTGTTTGTAGATGTTTGCTGTCTGGGCTGTTGTCTGTGTATGAATCCCGTCTTCCCATCAAGGTGACGAGGGAGCCACCACTCTTTGCTCTCTGCGTCTCTCACTGTGGCTGACAGGGTGGTCCTTAAGAGATAATGTTAATGTCTTAATAAATATTGGCTCATGGAGAATTTGCTGGAGCAAGCACAGACACTAAATTTAAATTCTTCAGTTTGATAGAATTGAAAACAAGCCAATTCTCTCAATGAGGTGACAATTGCCTTTCTCTTTTTAAAAATCTAGCTTGCATGACCTAAAATACACAAGTGGGAGGCAGTATTGTAGAACTATCTCAGGTTAATTAGTGTCTAGCTCTTTGCAAAGTATTCAACAGCCTAGATTGGTTGCTTCCGCACATTGCAAATCAGCAAGATTTGGTCTCAAAGGCTCCACATGGTTGAGAAAACTCCATTCCCAGCTAGGATCCTCTGGAGAGGGCATCAATTATTCCCCATTGTTTTAACATTGATTGTACTCTCTAATTTGCAAGCATGTAAAAAAGAAAATGTTACTTGGCATTAGTATCATTTCCCATCACTTTTGAAAGATGTGTTAAGGGGGTGTTTGGCCCTATCAATCTAGAACAGTACTTTTCCCATAATGACAAGCCAATTATTTCTGCTTTGAATTACAAATATCTCCCTTAGGCCCACAGGGAAAAAATGAGTGACAAGCATATGAAAAAATGCTTGATATGATATGTCAGTAGGGAATTGCAAATTAAAACGAGATACTACTGCATACCTATTCAAATGGCCAAAGTCCAAACCACTGACAAAACTAAATGCTGGTGAGGACATGGAGCAAAAGGAACTCTCATCATCACTGGGGGGAATGCAGAATGGTGCAGCCACTTTGGAAGACAGCTTGGTGGTTTCTTACAAAACTGAACATACTCTTGCTATACTATCCAGCAACTATGCTCCTAGATGTTTGCCAACCTAGCTGAAATGAGCTGAAAATTTATGTCCACACAAAAACCTGAACATGAATGTTTATAACAGCTTTACTTACATTTGCCTAAACTTGGAAGCAACCAAGTTTTTTTTTTAAATTTATTTATTTAATTTATTTATTTTTGGCTGCGTTGGGTTCTCGTTGCTGTGCACGGGCTTTCTCTAGTTGTGATGAGCGGGGGCTATTCTTTGTTGCGGTGCACTGGCTTCTCACTGCAGTGGCTTCTCTTGTAGCAGAGCACGGGCTCTAGGCGTGTGGGCTTCAGTAGTTGTGGTACGTGGACTCAGTGGTTGTGGCACACAGGCTTAGTTGCCCCGTGGCATCTTTCCGGACATGGGTTCGAACCCGTGTCCCCTACATTGGCAGGTGGATTCTTAACCACTGCACCACCAGGGAAGCCCCCAAGATGTTTTTCAAAAGATAAATGAATAAGGAAAAAGATCAGTGCTTGCCAGGGGTTGGGAGTGAGGGGAGCGTTGAGTAGGCGGAGCACAGAGGATTTTTAGGGCCGTAGAGCTATTCTGTATGACACTACACTAACGGACTCCTGTCATTACGCATTTGTCCAAACCCATGGAATGTACAGCATCAAGGGAACCCTAATGTAAACTATGGCTTTTAGTTAATAATAATGTATTAGTTTATTATAATTATTTATTTTAATTCATCATTTAAATAATAATTTAATTGTTAAATGTAAATGCTATTTAGGTTTTACTTTATTTAAATTATATTTTTAATATCGTTAATTGTAACAAGTGCACCACACTAATGCAGGAGGTTAATAATAGGAGAAACTGTGTGTGGAGAGAGGGAAGGATACGGAAACTCCATTTTCCGCTCCATTTTTTTCTGTAAACCTAAAACTGCTCTATAAAGTAAAGTCAGGAGCTTCCCTGGTGGCGCAGTGGTTGGGAGTCCGCCTGCCGATGCGGGGGGCGTGGGTTCGTGCCCGGTCCGGAGGGGTCCCGCGTGCAGCGGAGCGGCTGGGCCCGTGGGCCATGGCCGCTGGGCCTGCGCGTCTGGAGCCTGCGCTCCGCGGCGAGAGGGGCCACAGCGGTGAGAGGCCCGCGTACCGCAAAAAAAAAAAAAAAAAAAGTAAAGTCAATTAATTAAAGAAACAGAGTGAAGTAAGTCAGAAAGAGAAAGACAAATACCGTATGCTAACACATATATATGGAATTAAAAAAAAATGTCATGAAGAACCTAGGGGTAAAACAGGAATAAAGACACAGACCTACTTGAGAATGGACTTGAGGATATGGGGAGGGGGAAGGGTAAGCTGTGACAAAGCGAAAGAGAGGCATGGACATATATACACTGCCAAACATAAGGTAGATAGATAGTGGGAAGCAGCCGAATAGCACAGGGAGATCAGCTTGGTGCTTTGTGACCACCTGGAGGGGTGGGATGGGGAGGGTGGGTGGGAGGGAGGGAGATGCATGAGGGAAGGGATGTGGGAACAGATGTATATGTATGACTGATTCACTTTGTTATAAAGCAGAAACTAATAAAAAAAAGAAAAGAAACAATAGCTAAGTGGAAAGAGAGGGCCTTTTGCCCATTCGGACAGACGGTTCAGACGTGTGATTGATGTGTGATGCCCTGGGGCGGAGCCGCGGTAGGTAAGAGAGGCTGCCCACACCCTGAGCTTCTGATGCTCTGGTTCTCCCAGGGCTGAGCTCCACTGCCTCCAGCTGAAGGTGCCCAGGGAAAATGGACAGGTGACTCATGAGCTGCTTTGCAGAGCTTTCTGCTGGATGAATTTCTCAAAGGCAGGTGCCTAACTCCAGCCAGGGAGTGCCTTCTCCAGAGCTGGACACATGTGCCCCCCATCTGCACAGCTAATCCCCTTTCCAAGCTGGGCTCTGGGGAGGGAGGGCTGGTAGGGATGGCCAGGGCTGGGCAAGTTATAAAAGTGTGCCCTTCCTCAAGACACTTCATGTCTACCTGTCAGAAAATTGTCACAATGTTCTGATTATGTATTTATTTATTATAATTTATATACCAATAATAGTCACCTATTTTTTTAAGTGTAGTCTATCTACTCAACACATGTTTTATTTACTTATTGAGTTATTTATTTAGCCGTCCTGCAGGCATGCAGCATCTTAGTTCCCTGACCAGGGATGGAACCTGCACCCTCTGCAGTGGAAGCGCGGAGTCTTAACCCCTGGACCACCAGTCTTGTTCTTATTTTAGAGCAAGACACTTGCATTTGCTAGAAAACTGTCAAGATAAATACAAACCTGCACTGTCCACGCTTCTGAAGGCACCTCCTAGATTTGGTGCCCCCCTCCGCACTCCCCAACCACCCGACAGCTCCTGGAATATCCATCCCGGTGGCTGGTCCCCTCTGTCCCCCAGGAAGCATCCTCTTCCACACTCACTCGCCCCTGCTTAGGGGCCAGGAGACCTCACAGACGATGTTCAGAATCCCTTCGTGCAGCTTCATCAGGAGTCCTTTGTTTCTTAGGTTAATAGCACAAAAATGGGCTACAGTTCCACATTTCTATTTATTTCCATCAGTTGATTGGACTTGGTTCTGCCTGAATAAGAAGGTTTTCTCTCTTGGGCTCCTTGAGAAGAGAAGCCCTGGGGTGCCGTCCTACATCTTCAGAGGACAGACTCCCCGTACATCACCCTCCCAGTACTGAGTGCAACGTGGGTCCTGAGAATGTCCGATGCCCATAATTTACAGCTGTTTTTTCTATTATAAGTAACAATTTAATTTAAGATAAGAGATGTTATTCAAAGACATATAAATAATAGTCTCTACTAAGAATGTTCACTTAGAATAAAGTGAATAAAGAGAATAAAGCACTGGGAGATGCAAGATTGGCAAGTGAACGCCAAGGCTGGTGGGGCTCGGGGACAATTTTCCCTCTTGAATAAATGAAAAGGAGCATACTGCTACTTTCATTTTTTTTAAGAAGTTGAATATTTTATTATTAAACCGTTTCTTATTTTCCTGCAAGGCTGTTGCTTCACTGTACAAAAATAGTACCAGCAAACACAGTATATTGCAAAATTAAGATAGTAATGCTCTTCATTGGACACTATACAACTAACAAACTTTTCTCCACTGCCATTTATTTCCAGTGGGAATATCATTGAGTATTTTGATCCAAATCCAGGGATGGCTGTAAGCAAGTTATAATATTATATAAGGTTACGATAACAAGGTTATCCTTGAATTACATAATTTTTATAACTAGTTTTACCACAGATAATTTCAGGAATTCTGAATGTTATAACTGGAGACTAGCCTAAAAATCATAGGCTGTTGTGAAAAAGATGCATAGGGTTTATCTGTCGTCGTTAGGAAGTTAAGGGGTATTTTCTTCAGGCAATATTGTAGCAAGTCGTTTCTTTTGCTAAAAGTTGCTTTTAAAAAATCTATCAGCTACTAATTTAAGACAACTGTGCTAGATTAAGTTGTTTCAAACTAGTTTACTTAGGGGTTCCATTTTCACTCAATAGATTTTATGTATTTTTCATGTATTTACTTAGGGGTTCCATTTTCACTCCTCAATAGATTTTATGTATTTTTCATATACTTCTTCACTCATTAGTTCACCTAGTGCTGAAGGGTTACTCTGTGTCATCTTGATCAGCCAACCATCCTCATAACAAGATTTGTTGACAAGTCCTGGATTTTCTGCTAGAGCTTCATTCATTTCAGTTACTTCTCCTGATAGAGGAGAATGGAGTTCCTTAGCAGCTTTCCCATTTTCCAAAGCACCAAATTCCTCTTGTTTGTTCAATTTTGTCCCAGCTTCAGGCAGCCTACAGTAAACAACATCTCCCAAAGCTTCTTGTGCAAAATTGCTGATTCCCACTGTTCCAACACCGTTTTCTGTTGTTACCCATTCATGTTTGTCTGTGAATTTACGCACTGACAGCAGAGCGGGGCTGGTGCGCAGCGCCCCGCCGGCGCCCACCCTCAGTCCCCAGAGCCACGGCGGACAGGGCACGTTGGGCACAGAGATGGCGTGCAGGCTGCAGAGCACGGCTGGCACACGCCGTGCCGCTCGCAGCGCCATGTTCGCAGGGCTCACTACTTTCATTTTTATTAGAAAATATGCCTTATAAGAGCTCCCAGTTTTTCTCTTTCAAACTGTCAACTGAAAAAAATGCACAACCTAAAAGTTGAGAGTTGTTTAATCCGGTGGACAAAAATGAGGACTTAAGCCGGGGACAAAGAATCTCAGGTCACTCTGAAGAGACAAGGTGGGGAGCCAGGTTATAGAGGAGTTTTTGCAGCAAAGACTGGGTAGTGGGAATGTCGAAAGGTTATTGTTAATTAAAGAAAACCAGACATCTCAAGTTAAGGAATTTGGTGCTTTTCTCTGTATGGGGAGATGCAAGAGTCTGGACTCACTGAAATCATTCCTTTGATAAGCACCTCGGCTGTCTGGGGCCAGTATCCTGTGCTTTCTTATCCTGAGTCTCCTCAGGGTGCATCTCTGTGGGGTAGCTGCAGTGACTGAGGGCTTGATAGCGGGCATCCTGTTTCTATCCTGAGTTCCCTCAGGGCTCACGGTCAGGAGACTGTAATGGGATGGCTTAATGGCTGCTACATACTTTGTTTACTGATATGGCAGGCAGCACTTTTGGTTCACATAGTAGAAAACACCCATCCTGCCCTGCAGAGAGGACAGATTCAAGGTCCACTCTCCTCCGCTCGCCTCCCTCCCCTCTCAACAGCCTCCTGACAAGCATTCATTCAGCTCTTGCCAAGTGGCAGGCAGAGCTCAGGCTCAGGTGCTACAGAGATGAATACAGGACAGTTCTCAACCTTGAGGCACTCATTACCTGAGGAGTCAATAAAATAAATTTTTAACACAAGGTGGCTGGTATGTGATACAAATTATGTTCAAGACACGTGTAAGTGGAGGGGGAAATGTCTGATTCTGCAAAGACAGCAGGTAACGTTTCACACTAGTCTTTGGCAGAAATAATTCTCATTGTTATCAGCCATTTAATTCTCTTCCTGTGCAACCAGGAGGATGACATTTACCAGCTCCATTTACACAAATGGGGCCCTGAAACTAATTCCGGCCGGTGGGAGGTAGGCAGATATGATAGGTGATACTTCTAGGCTGGCCCATAAAATACCTTGCACACCTGATCCTTTCTCCTCTTCTCCTGGAGCAAATCTAGAGCCACGTGTGAGAAATGGCAGCATCTCAAGACAGAGGAGCCACGATTGCTGAGTCACTGCCTGAGGGAGGTGCCCCAACTGGAAAACCTGCATTGGATATCAAGTGCATGAGAAACTTTTATTTTGTCGAGCCACTGAAATTTGGATGTTGTTTACAACAGCTAGCGTAACTTATTTAACACCATGGAAATTGCTGGGGGGTTTTTTTTGGCGTTACGCGGGCCCCTCACTGTTGTGGCCTCTCCCGTTGCGGAGCCCAGGCTCCGGACACGCAGGCTCAGCAGCCATGGCTCACGGGCCTAGCCGCTCCATAGCATGTGGGATCTTTCCAGACCGGGGCACGAACCCGTGTCCCCTGCATCGGCAGGCGGACTCTCGACCACTGCGCCACCAGGGAAGCCCGGAAATTGCTGTTTTGCAGTGGGCTGTTTGGGTGACAAAAAATAGGTGGCTATTTTCTTAGCAGTTGGACAAGAGAGGGTGAAGAAACAGCATGCTGGGTGGCTGGACATCTATGTGATGTAGTGACAAATCATCTGACCAAAGGGTCACCTGCAGAGGTTTGGAAGGCAGACCCCATCACGATGGGGGTGTACCGGAAAATGGAATGTTAGAAGCGTGTTCTAATTGGACTTGGCTCTGTTTGGGAAGGCGATCCAAGGGAGAGATGAGCTCAGGAAATAGTTGGCTGTTTTTAAGCAGAAAATGAAAGGTAATAGAGAGTCCAGGAATTCAGGAACTTGTAAGGCTGCAAAAGGTAACTGTTTCTAGTCCCCAAACAGTAAAATATGGGAATAAAATGTAATTGAGCTGACTTTTCAGTTTTGGTGAACTTTCTGAGTGAACTAACATGACTTGGGATGAAGGTGTGAGTGAGCGGGTAGACTGCCCCTCAAGCCCAATGGCCTCCAAGAGGCTGCCTCTTTGTGGAGAGAGAGTCACAGGAGTGAGGAGGCCAGAAAACAAAGGAGTCCAGAACAGTGCTTAGGAAAAGTCTTTGGGTGCAGTTATAGGTAGCTGAGAGTGACTGGAGGCAAATATATCAGCATTCACTAAGTTTTTGAGATGATTGCTTTGCCAAGAATACCACGAGGCAGTGAGGTAAACAGGGAAAAGGGGTCTGTCTTTAGGTAAAAAGAAGGTTGAGAGATGGTCAAGATTCAGTGTTCTGGACACCTAGGATCTGATCCTGTCAAACTGGAAGATAGATACACGAGCCTTGATCTTTTCAGAAGGTAATTGGACTATGGATCACCACAAACTTAATTACATGGTGACTCCAATATTAGCTGTTCTTTCAGACATGGTACCTTTACTGGAAAATATGAACAGAGCTCCTGGCATTTGATATGCAGCTATTTATCTGACAAATGCTTTCATTTATTATTTTCCAACTTGCAAGTACCAGAAGAAGTTTGCTTTTACTTGGCAGGGCCAACAATATATCTTCACAGTCTTGCCTTAGCATTGTATTCACTTGTCTTCTCTGCCATAATCTAGTCTGTGGAGAACTTGATTATTTTGATATCCTTCAGAACATCACACTGACACTGCATGTGCCTGGAATTTGATCAAGAAATAACAAGTACCTTCAATGCTATTTCAGTCAGCTCAGGGTGCCATAACAAAACACCACACTGGGCAGTTTAAACATCAGAAATTTATTTTCTCACTTCTGCAAGCTACAAGTCCAAGATCAAGGGACCAGCAGGGTTGGTTTCCAGCAAGATCTTTTTCTGGTTTGCAGATGGCTGCCTTTTGCTTGTATCCTCACCCAGCCTCTCCTCTGTGCACACAGAGAGAGAGAGTGAGCACTAATGTCTCTTCCTTTTATAAGGACACCAGTCATACAGGATTAGACCCAACCCTTACAACCTCATTTAACCTCAATGGCCTCTTTAAAGACCTCTAACTATAGTAATATTGGGGGTTAGGGCTTCAACATATGAATCTGGGGGACATAACCCAGTGTATAGCAGATGTCATATAAGAACCATGACAGTTAGAGCAGGTGAGATAAATACAAAGAAAATTCATGGGCCCATTACCTTGATAATGTTCCTAGGCCTCTATGGTCTATAGCACATCAGAATACTTTTTGAAGGCTAAAGAAAAGTTGCTGCACACAACTTCTACTTAAAACTAAAAATAGATTCAATACTTAGGGGCACTTTCAGAATTTGGAGGCAACACACACCACGTTTGAGTGTGCTAGTCCAACCTATCTGCAGAATAACCAGAAAGACCACCAGTTTTCAGTGGGGTTTCAGAGGAAGAGAAGATTCTGTAGCAGGTGCAGATTACAATCCAAACTGCCCTGCCACCTGAGCCTCAGGACAGAGCAGATGAGTGATGTTCCCTGTGTGTGGCCTCTCTGGGAAGCCCCAACAAAAGGATCATGGGACGGAGCCATACACTTTTGGAGCAAAGACCTCTCTTTTGCAGAGCAACAGACTTCTCTTTGAATAAAAGCAGCTGGCTTGGTAATAGGCCTTGGAAACTATGGAACTTTGACCACAGGATCGGTGTCCTTGAGACCTGAATGCCTCATTCTGGACTGGGTGCTATCTAAGCTACCAAGTGTGGGTGGGTGCATGAGTATTTCATTACCAAGTAGATGTTGTGTCTATGTGCTTGGCCCCTGGCTGGTATAGAAGGCACAAGGAAGTTGCATAAATATGTGGTTCAGACTCTGACCTCTGTCCCTGCTGAGTTGCCTCATTTTCCTCGTGGGAGATTTGTTATGTCTAGTTGACTGGGGAGAAGCCCTCATGCCTGCTTTATAGTTGGTTCTACACCATGTGGAGAAACCCTTGATGTGGATGCCAGCCCAGTCAGGGGAGTCCCAGCCACAACTGCTCAACTCTGATGTCCTAATACAAAAGCAGCCAGAGACAATATGGCCCCAATACACATGGCTATGTCCCAATAAAACTTTATTTATAAAGACAGGCAGCAGGCTGGAACTGGCCCACAGTCCATAATTCTTGAGCCCCTATCCATGGGAGACAGACAATGAAATGATTGATGAATAAGATGAGTCACTGGCCATCAAAGACTCTCCATAACCTCTCTGAGAATATTAAAAACCATTTTGAGATTTGACATATGCCTGAGGCATCCATGTGCTATGAATTATTTCTTAACTGCATTTAAAAGGAAATCTTAAGTTTACTCTTCATTTCTAAGAGGATTTAAAAATACTCTTAACGGACTTCTCTGGTGTTGCAGTGGTTAAGAATCCATCTGCCAATGCAGGGGACACGGGTTTGAGCCCTGGTCTGGGAAGATCCCACATGCTGTAGAACAACTAAGCCCATGCACCACAACTACTGAGCCCGCAAGCCCCAGCTACTGAAGCTAGAGACACACCTAGAGTGTGTGCTCTGCAAGAAGAGAAGCCACCCGCAATGAGAAGCCCGCGCACCGCAACGAAGAGTAGTCCTCGTTCGCCAAAACTAGAGAAAGCCCACGCACAGCAACAAAGACCCAACACAGCCAAAAATAAATAAATAATAAAAATTTTAAAGGAAATAGGTTTTCTTAAACAAATAAATAAAAATGCCCTTAAGACATATTTTAGTATAAAATAACTTTATCTGTGACCCCCATAATCAATGCAGTAGTGATCGTTCTCAAGTAATTCTTTGCTTTTCAAAGACATTCCTTTTGAATTTCTTTAAATATTTATATCCCTGCCTGAATTCACTGTGTTGGATCTGGCAACTGTAATTTCCAATAGAGGGCGTAATGGGTAGGGGAACATTTTTAACCTGATGCATTATAGTTAATTTATTTCAAAATGGGAAGGGAGAGAACCAACGGAACAGCGGGGCTTCTCTGGGCCTTGAGCTGCTTGGTGTGTGTGTGTGTGTGTGTGTCTTTGAGGGCCCACCCTCTTTTCCTCCCTCTACCGACTGTGTAGCCACCACCGTCCTGGAGCTGGCCTTGGCCACTGCTGCAGGCCATGCTGTGGGCAAGGACATCAGAGGCCCTGGGGAGGGGTGCACCCCTGCCATAGCATCTCCCCTCAAGGCCAGGTTAGAAACTCTTTCTCACATCTTGCCCTCCACTGGTTGAGGCCAGTGTGGTGCTACAGTAAGAGCCGGGAGCTCTGCACAGACTCCCAGCCCCACGCCTCACCAGCCACGGGATTCCTCACATCCCTTAATGCTCTGCACCTCGGTTTCCTCGTCTGTAAAGTGGGAACGATAGTAGTTCCGTTGCAGAGCTGTTGTTATGATTAAATGAGACAGTATCTGAGCAGCCAAAACAGGGGCACCCCGCAGGCAAGGTGGCTCTCAGCCCAGTTCAGGGTCTGCTTCTGATTTTTTTTTGGGGGGGTTCGCGGGCCTCTCATTGTTGTGGCCTCCCCCGTTGCGGAGCACAGGCTCTGGACGCGCAGGCTCAGCGGCCATGGCTCACGGGCCCAGCCGCTCCGCGGCATGTGGGATCTTCCCGGACCGGGGCACGAACCCGTGTCCCCTGCATCGGCAGGCAGACTCTCAACCACTGCGCCACCAGGGAAGCCCTGCTTCTGATATTTATTAAGCCTTCTTCAGTGAACTTGACCTCTCCTCACTCGCCTTCTTCAAAGTCACACTTGTTATTTGCACAGAGTGATTCAGTGAGTTCTTCCATGGTTGTTTCTCGTGTTCTCCCCCTAAAAGAAAAGTGACTGTAAGGGCCGTGCCACGCACTTCTGTGTTTGCAGCAGTTACATGCACAGAACAGCTGTTAGTTTCATATTCAATATTGGTAACAAATATTGATACTTATTTTTATTTCAGGGAGATGAGCAATTATTTGCCTTCCTCCCATCCTTCCTTCCTTCCTTCCCTCTTTCCCTCTTTCCTTCCTTCCACCTTTTTGGACACAGGGTGGTGGCACAATGGGTTCTGGCCTCAGCTGTGACAGCTCAGGCTGCCCACCTCAGGTCTGGGGCTACCCTCCATCCACACAAACAGCTCTCTGCATCTCTGCAGGGACCTCATCTGGCCCAAGGAAGGAACGGCTCTTCGAACTCTCTGGAGCTGGGGACTGGACTGTCCTCCCTTCCTGCAGGGAACCTAGCATGCAGGCCGATGCTGGGCTTTGTGGTTGCTTCCCTTTGTACTTTGTTGACCCAAGGGGCTCAGGGGGTCAGTGGCAGAGCCTTGGGCTCAAGAACTGCTCTCCCAAAGTGTCTGCTCTTCCCCGACCACCGGGCACTGTGGAGAGGAGGCCACAGGCTGTTGGGCAGGCAGAGGGTGGGGTGCAATATTTCACAACCACAGGTCTGCTTAGGGGAAGTGCAGGACCAGCCACGGGGACAATGTACCAGTCAGAGCGCCACCGAGAGACATCCAACTTGGGATCTTTCTGTCCATCAGCCAAAATAACTAGGCCTCCTGTCCCAGCACCCTTTCTGGTACCCAGAAGCCTCTGCTAGTGGTCAGAGCTGCCTTGGTTGAATGTGAAATAAGCGCAAAGGGGAGAAGATGTTCTCCAAGGAGACATCGCTTGGCCTTCGAGAGGCTGGTTGCCAGGGAGCTTCCTTTTCCCTTGGTCAGTGCCAACTTCTTCATCTCTTGGAGCCATCCTTTCTTCCTGTTGGCTCCTGGCCTGGTTGACCAGTGCATCCTTGATTACCCATCACACGTGGCTGTAGGAACAGTCCCTGTTTGCCCCAGGCCCGTGCCAAGTACAAAGTACGTTTACTCACCCTTCATTTATTCACTCAACCAGTAGTGAGTGAAGGCCTACTGTGTGTGTGTTCCGGGCACTGTGCAAACATCAGTGAACAAAGCTCACATTTGTGGAAGAAGACAGAACAGAAACAATCAACCCAGTAAAGAAGTGAATTCCACAGCTGGGAGTTGCAAAGTGCTGTAGGGAAAAGAATGACAGACTCAGGCAGGACTGGGGGCATCAGGGTCGTGGAGAAGAGAAGGACGTACTGATCAGGGCTACCAAGGCAGGCTTGGCTGAGATGGAGGGGAGGCAAGGAGCCAAGGGAGTATATGGAGGAAGGTTGTGGACGGAGGGAGGGGCCGTGGCAGAGATCTAAGGTGGGAGCCTGGAGGGCTTGGGAAGGGAGAGGAAGCCAATGTGGCCAGAGCCTGGAGAGCTGGGGAGAGGAGGAGGGGAGGGCAGGGGGAGTTGGGCCAGCCGCCGTACCAATACACCACCCCTGGGGGGGCTTATAAACAGCAGAAATTTACCGCTCACCATTCTGGAGGCTGGAAGCCCGAGATCAGGGTACCAACGTGGTCGGCTGACAGTCCTCTTCGGGGTCATAGACTTCCCACATCCTCCAATGACAGAAAGGGCCAGGGAGCTCTCCGGCACCTCTTTCGAGGGCCCTGGCCCCATTCATGAAGGTTCCACCCTTATGGCTGAATCATCTCCAAAGGTCCCACCTCCTAACAGGATCACTTTGGGCATCAGGTGCTCAACATATGAATTTGGGGGATGCACAGATTCAGTCTGTATGTAACGAGGCTGTTATAGCTGAACTCAAGGCAGGGGTGACGGTGGCTGGGACTGAGGTGCTCGCAGCAGGGATGCTGAAAGGGGGCGGGTCCTGGGTGCACAGGGAAGGAAGAGCCAGAGTGAAACAGAAGGAGAAGAAAGGATGGCTCCAAGGTTTTCGATCTGAGCAACTGGAAAGATGGAGGTGCCATTGCTAGCAAAGATGGGGGCTAAAGGAATGGGGGCTTTCTGGGGAGGAGCAGCAGCTTCCGATTTTTTTGAAGTATAGTTAATTTACAATATTATGTCTCAAGTGTACAGCAAAGTGATCCAGTTATACAGATATTCTTTTTCAGCTTCTTTTCCATTATAAGTTATCATAGGATATTGAGTATAGTTCCCTGTGCTACACAGTAGATCCTGGTGTATAGCACAGTGATTCATATGTATGTATATGTATGTATATATATTCTTTTTCAGATTCATTTCCATTATAGTTCATTACAAGATACTGAATATAGTTCCCTGTGCTCTACAGTAGGACCTTGTTGTTATCTATATTATATGTAGTAGTTTGTATCTGCTAATCCCAAACTCCTAATTGATCCCTCCCCCCTCCTCCTTTCGTCACCATAAATTTGTTTTCTATGTCTGTGAGTCTGTTTCTGTTTTGTAAATAAGTTCATTTGTATCACATTTTTTTAGATTCCACATATAAGTGATATCATATGATATTTGTCTTTGTCTGACTTACTTCACTTAATGTGATAATCTCTAGGTCCACCCATGTTGCTGCAAATGGCAGTATTTCATTCTTTTGTATGGCTGAGTAATATTCCACTGTACATATGTACCACATCTTCTTGATCCACTCCTCTGCCGATGGACACTTAGGTTGTGTCCATGTCCTGGCTGTTGTGAACAGTGTTGCAGCTTCAGATTTAAGCATGTTGGATCTGAAGTATCTACTCATAGCTGGTCCCCTCTGCTTTTCATGACTCTGCCTAGATTCCCTCTCAGAGAGTGACTTTATCCCCAGGTCTGCAGACCAATAACAATGGAAGGATATTACTTTTCCCCATAAAACTACAGGATTTAGTAATGAAAGTTGTAGCCACGATGTCATATGCATAAACAATAAAAAGTTAAAAGTCATAGTTTAATATTGTCTGTCAAAACTTTTTATAACATATAGCCAAGAAGCATCAGTTACATACTAGCAACTTGATTTAATCTCAGCCAGGTTTCTGAGGTATAAGTAAAGCAGAAAGTAAAGCAATTTCCCGGTACGTTTTATTCAATTGAGAGAGAAAGTCAACCAGACAGTTCCACCGGAAAGTCTTTGCCTTGTACAGGTGCACTTGTTTGGAAACCTGCATTTTATATATATATAGATATAGATATAGATATAGATATAGATATATATATATATTTTTTGCGGTACGCAGGCCTCTCACTGTTGTGGCCTCTCCCGTTGCGGAGCACAGGCTCCAGACGTGCAGGCTCAGCAGCCATGGCTCACGGGCCTAGCCGCTCCACGGCATGTGGGATCTTCCTGAACCGGGGCATGAACCCATGTCCCCTGAATCGGCAGGCAGACTCTCAACCACTGCGCCACCAGGGAGGCCCCTGCATTATACTTTAAATATGTACCTGTATCAGTCAGGGTTTTGCAGAGAAATAGAACCACTAGGATGGTTGGATGGATAGATAGACAGACAGAGGGACAGATACACACACACAGAGAAATAGATACAAAAAGATTTATTTGAACAAATAAGCTTATGCAATTGTGGGGCTGAGAAGTCTGAGCTCCGTTGGGCAGGCCAGCAGGAAGGGCAGGCTAGAAACACAGACAGGAGCTGGTGCTGCTGCCTTGAGGCAGGATTCCTTATTCTCTGGAGAACCAGTTTTTGCTCTTAAGACCTTCAACTGATTGGATGAGGCCCACCCACATTATCAAGAGGAATGTTTATTTCAAGTCAACTGATTGTAAATGTTAATGACACCTACAAAATATCTTCCCAGGAGCACCTAGATTCATGTTTGACCAAACAGCTGGGTACCATAGCCTTGCCAAGTTGACACATAAAATTAAGCATCCCAGCAACCTTCGCAAGCAAGGGTCCTACTCTTCTTAGAGAATTCAGATTTTTTTTTTTTTTAACTCAGGGCTTTTATTAATGAGAGAACTGCTATGACGTTACAATCAGCTCAAAGGAGAATCTGCAGAATAGATATATATAGATGAGTTTGCCAATTGATGCCCTAGGATATTTGGAATCATCCTTTCTACAGGGTAGAAAGCACTTGTATCTTGACAGGACAAAATCCACTTGCATGTTTAATAACGGGACTCTTCAGTTCTCTGCATGTTAACTCCTATCTCTATAGAGTTTCAAAATGGCCCAGCCAGAGACAAGGGTGGTGCCCCTATGGATCAGATAAGCCATACATGTCCCCTAGACACACCAGAGTTCCACTGGAGAATTCAGATCTTGAAAAGATGACATATATGCAAAAAATAAAATACTAAGCTTACTTTTTTTTTTTTTTTGGCCACGCTGCACAGCACACGGGATCTTAGCTCCCCAACCAGGGATCAAACCCATGCCCCCTACAGTGGAAGCACGGAGTCTTAACCACTGGACCGCAGGGAAGTCCTTAAAATAACACCAAACTTTAATGGGGAGTAATTCATAATAAGAGTTTATAACAGTCCTGGGCAGATCTGAGGCTTCGGGAATTGTGCAGAGGCTGAGCTAAGGGTGGTGCAGGCGGCCCGGAGAAGCAGGGGCGCTTCGGAGGGAAGAGCCAGGGGCACGGGGCACAGGGCCTGCTCCTGCTCTGCTTTCTTCACCCCCCATCCCCACTGGGGGGCCGTCATCATCACACAGGCTCACTGGGTTTCCGCCAGCTGCCACGTACTTGCGGTCGGACCAGAGGGGCGCCGACAGTTAGGATGGCAGGTTCCTGCTCTCTAAACCCCACCTGTATCACTCTCCCTTTCACAGTGGATTATTCCATCCTTCATGTTTATCGAGCACCTGCTGAGGCCGGGCCTGCAGTGGGCCCTGGTGATGTGAGGACCAGGAAGCCTGAACCCACAGTCAGAAGGGGGAGGCTGCCAGGCAGTGATGGTGGAGTTAGGGTAGCCTCAGGGTGCTGTGGAAGTTCCAGAGTTGGTGGGGGAGGGATGTTCCTACACCCCAGGAAGTTCAGGTAAGTCTTCTCGGAGGAGGTGACCCCTGGACAGTCTTGAGAATCCTCCATCAGTTTTGTAAAGATCAAACCACAAATGACCTGCGCCTGTTTGCTAAGGTTCAAAATGATTGCAGGAAAGACCTAAGAATTTTTCTATAACATGGTTACATAAATAGTCCCAGCTGAGTGTCACAATTTCCAATCCCAGTTGCTTACCCTTTTCCCATTCCTGTGCTTTTTTTTTTTTTTTTTTTTTTTTTTTTTTGGCCATACAGCTTGTGGGATCTTAGTTCCCCAATCAGGGATCGAACCCGGGCCACAGCAGTGAAAGTGCCAAGTCCTAAACACTGAACTGCCAGGGAATTTCTCCATTCTTGTGTTTTTGACTTGGAGTTATCAGACATTATCTTTAGGAAGGTCATAGAAATCTCTTCAGAAGAATTTAAACTCATTTCATGGTAGTACTATGAGGCCACTTAAAATTGAGCAAGTTTGGGGAAGTGATTAAAAATCAAGCAACATGGCATTTAACATTTCCAAAAAGGATGAAAGTCACCATTACAGATGTAAAGCAGGTCCAACGCCACCTGAATTCGCTGAGTGTCTTTTAAAAAAGCAATCGAGGAGGGAGACGCAAGAGGGGAGAGATATGGGAACATATGTATATGTATAACTGATTAACTTTGTTATACAGCAGAAACTAACACACCATTGTAAAACAATGATACTCCAATAAAGATGCAAAAAAATAAAATAAAATAAAATAAATAAAAAGCAATCGAGACATGTTTAGGAATCAAAGAACTGAAGAACCCACCGGGATTTCTTTGTATATTTCAGGTTTGAGCCTTTATACTCGAGGGAGAATTAATGAGTCATCACTATGTAACTGTCATCCGTTGAGAGCCTTCTTTGCTGAGTCAGCGGAGGCCCCGTTCACAGGGAGTTGTTAATGAGTCAGTACACACGTAAACAGATGTGTGGTTTGCACAAATGTCTGATTCAGGCAGGGCTGAAGCTCCCGGGACCAGCAGTGGAATAATAGGTAGGACTGACTGCCTTAGTCAGCTGGGGCTGCCTTGCAAAACACTACATACGGGGCGGCTTAAACAGCAGAAATTCATGCTCTCACAATTCTGCAGCCTGGAAGTCTGAGATCAAAGTGTTTGAGGTTTGAGAACCCGCTGCCTCAGGGCCTTGTTGGTATCTGTTTTTTCCTGGGAAAGGCCAATATTTCATCTTTTCCTCAGGTTTTTGAAATACCACTTCTTTTCATTTCCTAGATTCTGAATCTACCAGGCTCTGTTTTGGCGTTCTCTACCTTGCTTATTAATTTACTAGATACAAGATTTCTTGGAAGACTATACTCTTACAGTGTTGTTTGATGTCTGGAAGGACAAGTCCCCTGTAATTATTTTTCTTTAAAAATGTTTTTCTTTAAAATTAAAAACAATGCTTCCATAAATTTATTCTTTCTATTATTTCATGTCATGTTAAGTTGATCCCACTTTAATTTTTAGCCAATGGAAGAGCCAAAAACACCCCATAATGCACTTTACCAGTGTGTAGTAAATACTCAGGTTTTCTCAGTGCAGGACACTGAAGTGAGTTACAGGAAGATGGGCTCCTGCTGTCTGGGACATACAGCCAAAGCTGGGGCCTGAGAACGAGAAAATTGCAGACGAGATGTAGTGAGCACAGGACTTTTGAAATGTAAATAATGAGTTTATTCTCAATAGAGAAGTTTTAGAAAGTGACAAATGGTGAAATTAAATGAGTGGATATAAGATGCCAGATTATATTTAAAATGTGGAGACATGGACGGGAGAAGATAGGATGAAAATCAGTGTGGTGTGTGTTTGTGTATGTGTATGTGTGTGCAAAGGTGTGCATGTGTCCATGTGTGTATGTGTGCATGTGTGTATTGGGGGGATTGGGTGAGATGGAGCAATAGATAGTAAATCAAAAAGTAACATTTAGATCTTTACTCTGAGAATTAGGGAAGGCTAGCTCATGAGCTTATATTAAAAATCAACAATATAACCATTTCCAGAATTAAAAGTCAGGATATCTAACTTCGAAATATAAAGCTTCCTCTCCATACCATCAAGAAAAAAAAAATTTAAGGCGAGGAGAAAGAACAAAGACATAGAAGATAAATGCAAAGAACAAGAAGACAGAAGCAAGCAATTATTTATCAACTAGAATAAAAAATATAACTTGTGTAATAACCCAGAATCAGAAAGAAAATTTTCAGAAAGTTCTGAAAATGTAAGTGAGTACTATTCATGAGAGTCATGCCTACAAAATCTGATATTAGCAGATTGAGAGTTAAAGGAAGAAACTAAGCAGAGAAGGACTCCAGCTTTGTTCTGATTCAAGATTTTCTTGCTGTTTCAGCATTATGCATTTCCATATGCATTTTGGAATCAGCTTGCCAAGTTTCACAACAGTAGACATGCTGGAATTTTACTTAGGGTTGGATTCAACCCGCAGATCAAGTTGAGAGGACTGGCATCCTTAGCATATTGGGTTTCCCCATCTATGGAAATGATGTACCTTTCCACTCACATAGGTCTGCTTTAATTTCCCTCAAAAATGCTTCATCATTTTCAATGTAAAATTCCTGCACATATTCTGATACATCTACTTCTAGGTATTTTATTTTTATGTTATGGTCAATGATACATTTTAAAAAATTCTTATTCTGCTTCTTTATTGCTGGCATATAGAAATACAATTGATTTTTGTGTGCGTGTTGGTTTTGTATTCAGTCTCTCTGCTCCATTTGATTATTAATTTGAATACTTTGTAGATTGCTTTGGCTTATCTATGTACACAATGATGTGATCAGCAGCTAATGAGTTTTATTTATTTCTTTATAATTCTTTTGCCTTTTTTTGCTTGGCTTGTCACAAACAGAAGACCTACCATATAATGAGGAATGTGCAACAATGGACATCCTTGTCTCATTCCTGATTTTATGGGGGAGTTTCAATTTTTATCATTAAGAGGTTTACTTCGGGCTTCCCTGGTGGCGCAGTGGTTGAGAGTCCGCCTGCCGATGCAGGGGACATGGGTTCGTGCCCCGGTCCGGGAGGATCCCACATGCCGCGGAGCGGCTGGGCCCGTGAGCCATGGCCGCTGAGCCTGCACGTCCGGAGCCTGTGCTCCGCAACGGGAGAGGCCACAACAGTGAGAGGCCCGCGTACCGCAAAAAATAATAATAATAAATAAATAAATAAAGAGGTTTACTTCAAGGTTTTTGTTGATGTTTCTTATTAGATTAAAGATGGCCCATTATATACCTGGTTTTCAAGAGTTTAGTTTTTTGGGTTTTTTTTTTTTTATAATTATGAATGGGTGTTAAATCTCATAAAATGATTTTTCCCTGAATCTACCTAGATGATCATATGCTTTTTCTTCTTTTTATGCTAATGTGGTAAACTAGGTAGATTGATTTCAAATGTTAAACCTTCTATTGTAATTAACCCAAACTTGATCTGACATATCATCATGTTTATATGTTGCTAAATTTTAGCTCTGGGTCCAACTTGTGCTCCTAACTCCTGGTCCTGCTGAGAAACCGTGTCCCCAGGCCACCACCAGGCAATTGGTTGTAGACCTGTACAGATGGCTGTACGCAGAGGCAGTGCCTCCCTTGAGGCAGAAGTATCCCTGGCCCTCACCAAGGGCTCGCCCTTTGTGGTTTCACTTTGGAAGCAAGACCTGCAAGCCCCCGTATGTCCACCAGCTTCAGATGAGCTGGTGACTGCTTCTCAGATCCTCCATCTCCCTTCACAGACCTTCACTGCCCGAGCCTCTCCCACACCTGTCAGCCCTGGGTCCTAAAATAAGTCCCTCATTCTCATAATGCTCACAGTGGCTCTGTTATCCTGATAGAATGCTGACTCACCAGCGAGAAGAAGCAGATTGAATGGAGCACAGGGGTGTCATTTTACATTGTTAGATTATACAGTTCAGAACAGATATATAACTTTAATGACTCTTCAGTGACCAAACAACAGAGCTTAAAAAAGGCAACAACTATTTGGAAAAATTGATAGAAACACAACTTTTTGCTATGTAAATGTGAAAACTGATGTTTTACTAGAAAGATGCAGATAACTCAAATGGATTCGATAAGAAATAGAAAGCCAGGAAAGAACTCTGGAAATTTTAAAAGTTATCAAAAATCTGTCTTCAATAACATTGCTGTCACAAGATAATTTTACAAATCATTGTCATGAAATCCTTAAGGAACAAATGTCACTATTTAAACTACATGTGAGTCTCACAGATGCAAAAACTTTAATAAAATATTAATGTCTATTGTCTAGTGGTCTATTCCAGTAATAATCCACCATGTCTAAGTATATTTTATTGCTGGAATGTAAGAATGATTTAACATAAATTAAGTTGTTCTACAATTCTTTTTTTTTTTCTTTGTCTGCGTTGGGTCTTCGTTGCTGCACGCGGGCTTTCTCTAGTTGCAGCGAGCGGGAGCTACTCTTCGTTGTGGTGAGCGGGCTTCTCATTGCGGTGGCTTCTCTTGTTGCGGAGCATGGGCTCTAGGTGTGTGAACGTCAGTAGTTGCAGCATGCAGGCTCAGTAGTTGTGGCACACGGGCTTAGTTACTCCGTGGCATGTGGGATCTTCCCGGACCAGGGCTTGAACCCCTCTCGCCTGCACTGGCAGGTGGATTCTTAACCACTGCACCACCAGGGAAGTCCTTGTTCTATAATTCTTGAATGAATAAATAGGTCAAAGTAGAAAGGCTTTATGATTTTTTGATAAATATAAAAAAGGTGTTTGATAATATTCACTTCTGAATTTAAAAAAAAAGCTTCTAGAACTAGAAATAGAATGTCATTTTCTTAAAAATCTAACAACCTATTGGAAATAAGCAGGTAAATTTATTTAGCAGTGAAAAAATATGGGCACTCCCATTAAAATCAAGAACAAGAAAAATGCCTACAATCACTGTTATGGTTAATCATTGATTTGAAAATTTTAGACAATGAAATAAGATGAAAAAAACACGAAGCTGCGTATTGCAAAGTAGGAGACAATGTTATCTCTTTTTACAGGCAATTTGACTGTCTGCCTGAAAAGCCCAAGGGAATCAACTTATTAAAACTATTTTAATTAATGACAAACTCAAACTGCGTGGTTGGTTAGCAATCCAGTACACAGAGATCAATATTTTTCTGAAATAGCAGCAACAGCAGTAAAGTTAAACAATCGTCTACATATTTTCAATTAAGAAAATAAAGATACTAGCAATAAACAGACTGTGCAGAGTCCCTGTCAAGGCACTACTAGTCTTTACTTCAAGACAGAAAATGCTTTTTTTTTTTTTTTTTTTGGCCCACCTCACATCATGAGAGATCTTAGTTCTTCAACCAGGGATAGAAGCTGCACCTCCTGCGCTGGAACATTGGAAGCACAGAGTCTTAACCACTGGACCTCCAGGGAAGTCCCAAGATATAAAATTCTTGAATAAGTGAAGAGACATAACATTCTTCAGGGTGGGAAGACTTACATTAATTCTTATATATATTTAATACAATGTAATAGAATTAATTTATAGGATCTAAAAATGTAATATAATTTAATACATTTGAATTTATAGAACTCTATTGGGTCTTTTTTTGACCTTGACAAAATTATTCTAAGATTTACCTGGGGCTTCCCTGGTGGTGCAGTGGTTGAGAGTCCGCCTGTCGATGCAGGGGACACAGGTTCTTGCCCCGGTCCGGGAAGATCCCATATGCCGCGGAGCGGCTGGGCCCGTGAGCCATGGCCGCTGAGCCTGCGCGTCCGGAGCCTGTGCTCCGCAACGGGAGAGGCCACAACAGTGAGAGGCCCGCATACCGCAAAAAAAAAAAAAAAAATTTAAGATTTACCTGGAACAATACCTTTACTGAAACATACAAGATAATTTGTTTCTTGTAAAGTAACAAAACTTTGGAGAGGAACCGCCCCCCTTACCAGACATTAGACGTACCAATGTACAATCTAATAATTAAAGCGGTATTTTTCTGGTTGAAGAATGGACAGACTAATTATCAATACAGAAAGAAACTTTAGAAACATACGCAAGTGTTTGTAAAAATGTAGTGTGTCACAATCAGAGTAGTCAGAGAAATATTGGATTGAATGACTAATTATTTGGAAAAACTAAATCAGATTTCCTATCTCACAGTTTACACACAAATCAATTCAAATGCATTAAAGTTTTAAATGTGAAATATAAACACATATATTTATTTCCATTGTGTATGCATAATATAAACGCATACATATATGGTGGAAATAAATATATGTATTTGAATGGGTGAAGAAATTCTAAGTGTGACTCACAGTCAGAAAAATTATTCTATGAATAGTTCATCCCTTCACTGTGGTTGATAATTATTCTCAAAATATTATACTAACCCATTGAACCCTTGTTTTATTTTCATGATCCACCAGTTGAAAACAGTATACATGTGCTTCTCTCGAATTATTTTCTCATAAAAAATTCACAAATGTAGAAGATATTTTTCAGTACTGGGCTTAACTTTACCCTAAGTATTTTTTCTCCCATGAAATTATACGTCACATTTTAGACGTCAGGAGACTGGGTCCTAAGGGGTCACAATTTGGATTTAAACATGTCTAGCTTTCAAAAATTTTAACTAGCAGCTGTAAGTAATGTGCCAGTGATGGCAATAATTCTTCACAGCAATTTAAAATTTTTGAATTCCAGAAATGTCTTTGTCTCCACAGCATGTTTGTTTTGCTTTAGACATTTTGCAAACAAGATGCTTTTGGAATAAAACTTTCTAACTCCCCTGGAAAAAAAATTGATTTGTCATTTTATTGTTTAGACGTGAAATGCATTCACCTGTCCGTTACTAGACAGACCTTTATTAAGTAATGACCTAATTACAGGATTCGTGCATATATTTTCTATGACACTTCAAATTTTCACAAACTCATTCTTAGAAATTAGTGGTAAAGAAATGAGGTGAAAGTTTCTCCCATCTCCCTCCAATAGCTGTGTGCCTGGTGGAAAACACGTGCTCTGGTCTGTGTCTCTAAAATATGCTGAGTGCGTTGTCCTGAAAAAGAGCCAGCTTCTTTGGGAAAAAACTTAGCCAAGATCACTTGCTAACTTTATGATAAAATGTAGTGTTTCATTATAAAGCACATATTCCGTTTCAAAAGGATGGGAAGCAAATTTTTTTTAAAATTTTATTGTTGTATTTACAATATCATGTTAGTTTCAGGTATACAGCACAATGATTCAGTTATACATATATATATATATATATTTTTTTTAGAAGATGTTGGGGGTAGGAGTTTATTAATTAATTAATTAATTTTTGCTGTGTTGTGTCTTCCTTTCTGTGTGAGGGCTTTCTCTAGTTGTGGCAAGCGGGGGCCACTCTTCATCGCAGTGCGCGGGCCTCTCACTATCGTGGCCTCTCTTGTTGCGGAGCAGCGGCTCCAGACACGTAGGCTCAGTAGTTGGGGCTCACGGGCCTAGTTGCTCAGCGGCATGTGGGATTCTCCCAGACCAGGGCTCGAACCTGTGTCCCCTGCATTAGCAGGCAGATTCTCAACCACTGCGCCACCAGGGAAGCCCCTATATATTCTTTTTCAGATTCTTTTCCCTTATAGGTTATTACAAAATATTAAGTATAGTTCCCTGTGCTATACAGTAGGTCCTTGTTGGTTATCTACTTTATATATAATAGTGTGTATCTGTTAATCCCAAACTCCTAATTTATCCCTCCCCCACGCCCCTTTTCCCTTCGGGTAACCGTAAGTTTGTTTTCTATGTCTGTGTGTCTCTTCCTGTTTTGGAAATAAGTTCATTTGTATCTTTTTTGGGTTTTCTTTTTTTTTTTTTTTGGTTTCCACATTTAAGTAATATCATATATTTATTTTTGTCTGGCTTCTGGAAGTGAATATTAGCAATATTATTTGATTGAGCTAAGGATGAAAACAAAATAAATTGAATATCTCCTTTTACTCTGGGACAATTTTTTGAAATTTTAGCACCCAGATAATCCATGTCAGCAGTTGTGCTGAGTTCACTGAATCCTACAAGCGACCCATTTCAATCTTTTGATTTTTGCTTAATAAGAGCTTATGTTTTCAAACCAGTGTGGAAAAACTTCTGTCTTGTCCATGAAGTTGAGGTCTTCCGGATAGTGGGCAGCTCAGAGCCCGGCACCCTGATGTGCGGTGGTCACTCCTTAAATACTTACAGATTCAAGTGTGTTTCTGTCCTCAGATTCCCCCCTTTGCTGCCTGGAGCACTTGGAGATGAATGGTGTCTGTCTTCTGTTAATTTGAAACTTTTGTAGTTCTTTTAAAAGATCTGTACCCAATTGCGGTTAAGGACATTTCCTCCCCTGTGATACTGGGTTATCCCAGGCAGTGTCAGAAGGACCCGTACCTGTCCTGTGAATTACAAAGGAGCAGGGAAGCAGCTGGAAACACGTCACACCTGCGTAGATTGAGCTCCTCCTGCTGGCCAGCTGAAGGGCTGGGGCCATTGCAGGGCTCAGATGCTCAGGAGGTAAGACTCCCGCTGTGATGAAGCCTATGGTCCACCTGGGACACCGAGTAAAAGGGTGAAAAATCAAGGGATCCCACAGTTGCCAAATTCCAGGCAGTGGGAGAAGCCCATCACTCCGTTTCAAAATCACTACAGTAACGTTCAGAATGACTGTAAATCTCCACTTCCTAATTCCATCACTTTAGGTTAATGTGGCCAGGAAAGCCTTGCAAAGCTTTTGGCTGGACCTGGGTCTGGGAGGTTTGAATTGTACTGGGAGAGGCAAAGATGAGGTTGAGAGAAACTTCCAGAAAATTGGTGCACCCTGAACACAAGTCAGAGACAAGAAAGACTGCGGCTCGCTAAGCTCAGGAGCTGTGAGCAAAGAACTCTGAGACCCTGGGCACCAGCAGGTGGCAGAGTGGCTGGAGGGAAGGCTGGTCTGGAGATTGAGGTCCGGTTGGGAGGATCTTGAATGCCGGTTCCTTTATTCTGTTGACAACTGTGTATGGGACACCCCGCTGAGCTGTGCCAAAGGGTGCGCAGGTTGGCACTATCCCTGTCCCCAGCTGGGGCAGCAGAAGGGAACGTCACCAAGGTCACCTCACTCTGACATGGCTCATGGCCCATCCCCTGTGCACAGGGTCGGTCACACTGAGACTTTCTACCCAGAACTGTTACCTCCTTCTCCCAGGCATTTGCCTTTTGCTCACGGTGGGTGGGACCTTCCCCGGGACTGAGGACGGTGTTTGACCCCGAGTCCTCATTCTGACTTTCTGAGGGGAGGATGATCCCTGCGAATTCCCTGCTGTCCACCCTGTACCCATCCCATGGGGGCAAAAGGACTCCACATAGGTCTGTTCAGTCATTGCATAATGAATGCACAAGTGGACGAATTTATCTACAGAAGAACCGAGAAAGACACGGCCACAAAGACAAAGCAAAGCTTTGACAGTTGAAATGGTTTCTTTCTTGTTTCCAAACATCTTGAGGTCTCAGAACACCCACTAGTCCTAAATATATATATATATATTTTTTTTTTTTGCGGTATGCGGGCCTCTCACTGTTGTGGCCTCCCCTGTTGCGGAGCACAGGCTCCGGACGCGCAGGCTCCGGACGCGCAGGCTCAGCGGCCATGGCTCACGGGCCCAGCCGCTCCGCGGCATATGGGATCCTCCCAGACCGGGGCACGAACCCGTATCCCCTGCATCGGCAGGCGGACTCTCAACCACTTGCGCCACCAGGGAGGCCCAGTCCTAAATATTTTTAAGATAGAAAGAAATGGACTTGTTAATGGCTGTTTTTAAACTTAGCCAGACTGAGGCAATAAACAGCCCTGCATTTATTAGCCCAGAGTCTGCAAACTCCAGCGCCACCTTGGAACACAGAAGCATTGTCTATGAGTGGGGTGGACCACTGGTGAGATGTGGCCCGTGCAAGGTGGCGTCCGTTGTCCAGAGGTGGTATTGGATCTTCATTATCCCTGATCGTTCTCTGTCCTCTGTCAGAGGATCATGCATCCCACCCTCTCCCTCGGGCGTGGCTACAGCCAGTGGGGTGTGACTTGATGTGGTATTGCCACATCCCAGCAGAATCCTGAGAGCCAAGGTGTGGCTTGGCTATGTCTTCCTTTTCCCTCGCCGTGTGACTGAGTTGGGGACTGATCCTCCGGCCAGGGCCCCTGAATGAAGAAAGTATGATGTGGAACAGCGCCGGGAGGTGCTGCCGAAGTGTGCCGTGTTATTCCTAGAAGCCACTGAGATGGGGGTTGGGGGGTGTTACTGCAGCATAAATGAGCAAAGCTGACTCATCAAGTGAATTTTATTTTATTTTTTTTTCATTTTATGGTATTTTATGGCCACGCTGCTCGGCTTGCGGGATCTTAGTCCCCTGACCAGGGATCCGGGAGTGAGAGTGCTGAGTCCTGACCACTGGACTGACAGGGAATGCCCGCGATTTATATTTTAAAACGTTAAACAACATAGCGTAGGCCAAAGGAAGCGTGCATCAGGCCAGCGTGTTCTTTGCAGCTCGATGCCCACACCCTCCCCTCCAGGAAGGCTAAAGTGACCTCCGGTGATGCTGGTCCATCTCTACCTTAGGGCACGGTCCACTTTCAAAGTGTCTGTGCCAGGACAGGCAAATGCATCACGCAGAGGCCCCCAGGCTGGAGCGCCCTCCTTCCAGCCCCCTTGTGTAGGGGTATTTGATAACCCCGCCCACTCCCTTCAAATCCCAAGCTCTGGAAATGCAACTGTAAGTCCAGAGCAGGAGTCCGGCCCAAAAAAACTTCCCATAGAATGACATGTTCTCTCTGAGCTGCACTAAGGCACTTCATGGCTAAAATTAAACACTTCTCCAATTCAAGAGAATTAATAAATGGAAAACGGCCGTGATTAGCATCCTGTCCTATACTTTTTTTTTTTTTTTTTGTGGTACGCAGGCCTCTCACTGTTGTGGCCTCTCCTGTTGCGGAGCACAGGCTCCGGACGCGCAGGCTCAGCGGCCATGGCTCACGGGCCCAGCCGCTCCGCGGCATGTGGGACCTTCCCGGACCGGGGCACGAACCCGTGTCCCCTGCATCGGCAGGCGGACTCTCAGCTACTGCGCCACCAGGGAAGCCCTATACATTTCTTAAACCACGGTACTTGTCATCATTTCTTTGCTGGTGGTGAAACCCATGCCTTTTTCACAACTTGTGGTCTGTTAAGGAAGCACTGTAGCATCGTGTACTGGTTTGAAACTTCAGAAATGGATTCCTTTGATTGCTCCCTCACTTTCGGGGAGGAGGGTGCCCTGTGCTTTAGAGAAGGTGACTGTCCTGTATCCTGTGACTGTCCACCTACCATTTTTTTCATGAAGAGCTGTGGCCCTTCATGATGGGGGGCTCCAGCCATAGTCCTGTCATGGCTCAAGTTCAGAAGGAAGGCGACATTAGGATGAGAATGCTTTCTCAACAAATAGCGGGTTGGTGGACTAGGAGATCCCAAGCACCGCCTGCATCTGCCCTCCTGGCAGCACGGAATTCACTAGAAACGCCTCTGCCGACGAGTCTCCGGGCCCAGCTCTGCCTTCCACCTCCAGGGCTGCTTGGCTGGGCCTGCGAGGCCTCACAGTCAGGAGAAAAGAACCCGCAGGTCTGTAAACTTGCTATTTTTAGGCCTCGGTGGACCTAAGCCAGTTACCCGGGTGTATGTAGTAATTGCTGAAATATTTTATTGAATAGGGCCTTGAAAAATGACAAGACACATCTTAAATCTACTCAGAAATTTGAACAGGTTTAAAATGCCATGTAGCCTCGCCCTGTGCCATCAGACTGGTCCCATCCCCCCCCCCACCGGCTGCCCTGTCAACCACACCCACGGGCTGAGGTCACCCATCGGCACTACAGGCCAGCAGTAAAGGGTTCCCTCCCAGACACGCCTCTTCAGAGCAGCTTCTCTTCCAAACACAGCACTTATTTGGCCAACCGCCTCCTGGGTATCTCCCCAGGATGTCAGGCAGGGACATCTCAAACCTAACGTTTCCAAAAGGGATGCTCCTTGCTTTCCCTGTGTCTCCATCTGGGAAAGGCAGGCTCTCAACTGCTCAGGCCAGCAACCCGGGTGGACCCTTTACTCTTCCCTCTGCCTCACCCCTCAGTCAATCCTAATAATTCTACCTTCAGACTCCATGCTGGACCTGCCCCCTGGTCCCCGTCAGCCCCCAACATCCTGGGACCAGCGCCCGTATCTCTTCCGTGGAGCTGCCGTGGCCCCAGACTGGTTCCCTGCCTGGATTCCTCCCTCCGCCCGTTACCCTTCACAGAGCACGCGGGGTGACCTGTTGGGGGTGTAGGCGCCGTCTGCATTGCTCGACTCAGAATCCTCTCACCCTGGCCTTGAGGAAGGACACGTGTCTGTGGGTCTTGAGGCCCCTCTTGTCTCTAATTATTAAATGTCATATACAGAAGATCTTGACTCAAGCGATGGTTTAGCAATGACTGGAAATGGAGATGCTTCCAGTCCACCCGCCCAAGTCGTGGTTTGCACAATAGAACAAAACAGACATCCAGAGGGTTTGTCTGGGACTGAAGAGAAATAGAAAAATGAATGAGTTCTTCAGACCTGCAGAGCAATAAACTATTCTCTTCCATCACCAGGGAAGTTGGATCCTGACCAAGAGCCGAAAGCAGGGAGCATGGCCTTTGACTGCATCTTCCCCTCAGTTAGAGGAGGAGATAACTAGGAAACTAAGGATGCCAGGAAAATTCTAGCTTCTTTAAGAATCTCCGCGAAATAACATTGCGAACACACATGTAGGACGTGCACTCTGTGCCAGTCACTCCAGTAAGCACTTCACACGTATGACTCTTTTAATCTGCACACAATCCTACGCATAGGTTACAACCATTGTCCCCATTCTGCAGATGAGCAAATCAGGGCCACCAAGGTTAAGCAGCTTGCCCAAGGCCTCGCCGTCAGAAAACGGCAGAGTGTTTGCAAAGTGAGCTGGTTCCACAGTCCCTGTTCTTAACCAGAGAAACAGATCTGGGTTTAAGAATGGGCTGTAGGCCCCATTACAGTCCTCAAGCACAGGGAAGTTTCAGCAAACTCCGTGAGACAGAGGGTCTGGGTTGACTTACCTTCTATTGCCTCCCTGTATGGAGCTGTAGCTTACGAACGCCAGGGGCTGTGGCAGTAACTACCGGACCTGGCTGCCAGTGACCTCTGTCGGGGGCGGGGACAGAGCCCCTGGTGACTTCAGCTGCGGGAAGCGTCTGAGACTCTGGTGTGTAAAGTAAACACTCAGTAGGTGCTCCTGGTTGTAAAGGCTTCTCCAGGCAGTGGGAGAAACAACAAAGCCAAGGGGCCTCTACTGGGTAAGAATGAGATACGGAAAAACGAGAATTTTCCGGTTTCACATGCAGGTTGTCTTTTACATCGTAGATTTACACGCATTTATATCTAGATTTCTCCTCTAATGGGATGCAGGGCACACAGTAAAACAGGTGGTGCCTGTTAAGTGTTCTGCGGTGCTCTTAGGATAGCCCGGGTCGGACTCGCCGTTAGCGCCGGGCTCCCGTGCTCTCCGTCAGCGGGTCTGTCCTCAGGCTCCTCGCTGGAAACCTGGAAGCTCTCCAGCTCTTCCCTCGTCCCTTCCTCCAGGTGGAATCAATTACAGGGCCGAGGGTTTTACCTCCGAAACATATTCTATGGCAGAGTCAGTGCCGTGTGTTGACCAGACCCGTTTCCTTTCTGTTTGGGGCTCTCGGCTCGACGACACTTTCTAGACTCCCTCCGATTAGGTGGGTCCATGAGCCTGAGTTCTGGCCACCGGGATGAGGGCCGAAGATGCGTCGGCCACCCCAGGCCTGGCCCCAAACCTCCTGCAGGGCCCGCCATCCTGCTCCTTCCGCCTCCTGCCGGCCCACTGCCGAGAACCAGAGGAGCCTGCCAGGCGCCAGGGAACCGCTGGACTCCTGAATTAGACAGCCTGCATCCTTGAGGGACCCCGTGAAGTCCCTTCCCTCCCGACATCCAAGCTCCATCAGACCCAGCTGGATGGGGATGTGAATGAGAGAGAAACTCACTACGTCCTGTCGCTGCGATCTGAGGGCGTTGCTTACACCACCTACAGCTACTGACCCGAACTAGTTTATCTTCTCCTAAATATTCCTTTGCAAACCTGATACTGTGCCCATTACTGACTTTCTAGTTCTCTCCCCAGGTCACGTTCTCCTCACCCCTGTCCCTCGTGCGTCACAATTCCATCTCCTAAGGCAGAGTGGGTCTCTTACAACACAGCTCAGACCCTGTCACTCCTCAGGGCAAATCTTTTCGTGGGGACTCCGATAGCCTCCAAAGTGCTGCAGCGTGGAATATGGTCTTCCCAGGCCTGGCCTTGGTCTACAGCGCCAGCCTCGTGTTAGATTTCTGTGGCCATCCCCTGGGCCCGGATGCAGGGAGGGCAGGCCTGTCTGTCCTCAGGGCTGTTTGTGTCCCCAGGCCTGGAACATCCTTCATCTGCCCGCCTCTACCTCCCTCTGCTGGCTTACTTCTCTGCATCCCGCAGGGTTGTCTAGCAACACCCCCTCCAGGCTCCCTTTTTCTGTATCCCCCTCAACAACCTGCACGCCATGCACATCGCTGTGTTTTCTCCCCCCAGAGCACGTGGTTCAGAGCCTGTGCTGGTCATCTTTGTGCCTGATTCACAGCAGAGGCTCAGCAGCTACCCCTGAGACCTGACGATCACAAGTGTCTGCAGACGTCGCCAGATGTCTCCTGGGAGGCAAAATCCGCCCCACTTGAGAAGCCCTGCCTTTGAGTCAGGTGGGAGAAGGGACCATCTGCTGATTCCGACAAGAAATCAGAGGGCACGTTATCTCGGTGGGGTCACCCTGGTCAATGTTGACCTGAACCTGGATTTTATCAAACCGAGCTCTCAAGGGACCAAATTCAGAAGAGACTGGGGTGGCAGACACTGGGCTTACACAGTACCCACTGCCTGCTTCTTCTGAGCTAACAAACCCGGGTCTTTGTCAACATGGCCATTTGCCCAGCACAAGCAATGTCTCACGATTGGTCCAGGCCTTTCTTGATCATTCTGTGTCTCAATATAATTTTCCAGCCTTTCTTGCAGTTAGGGGTGGCATTATAAACTGGTTCTAGTCAACGAGATATAAGGCGAAATCTAGTTTCTTTTTAGAAATTTCTGCTTTTCTGATAAAAAGGGCCACAAGCAGGAGACACCTCCCTGCTTCACCTCCCTCCATCCGGACTGTGGACATGACAAGTGGGCCTGGGGCAGCCCTGGAGCAAAGGCCAGGGGAGCCACGGGCGGGTCAGCTCGGACTTCCTCGGACGCTGAACCACCCTGCCAGGGGTGCTTTTTCTCCTGACTCTTAGTTATGGGAGAAAAATAACTCTCTGCTTTTGTGTAAGCCCCTGCAGTGGGCTGAATAGTATCTTTCCCCTGACCCCCAAATTAATGTCCACCTAGATTCTCAGAATATGACCTCATTTGGAAATAGGGTCTTTGCAGATGTAATTAGTTAAGGATCTTGAGATGAAATTATGCTGAATTTAGGGTGGGCCCTAAATCCAGTGACTGGTGTCCTTATAAGAAGAGGAGAGAGCACAGGGAGACTCACAGGAAGAGGGCTGCGTGGAAAGACAGAGGCAGAGAAGGAAACAATGCATCCACGAGCCACGGGACACTGGGAGCCACAGGAACTAGAGGAAGCAGGGAGCGTGGGCCTGCCGACACCTTGATTTTGGGCCTCTGGCCTCCTCAACTATGAGGGAGTGGGTTACACCTGTTTTAAACCTCCATGTTTGTGGTGGTTTGTTACAGGCGGACCTAGGAAACAAATACATCCACTGTTAGTGAAGTTTTCTGCTGCTTTAAATGAAACTATTCTGTAAAAAATTTTTTTTAAATTTTATTTTATTGAAGCATAGGTGATGTACAATGTTGTGTTAATTTCTGCTGTACAGCAAAGTGACTCAGTTATATATATATATATATTCTTTTTCATATTTTTTTCCATTATGGTTTATCACAGGATATTGAATATAGTTCCCTGTGCTAGACAGTAAGACCTTGTTGTCCGTCCATTCTGTATGTAATAGTTTGCAGCTGTTAACCCCAAACTCCCACTCCGTCCCTCCCCCCACCATTGGCAACCACAAGTCTGTTCTCTATGCCTGTGAGTTTGTTTCTGTTTCACAGATAAGTTCATTTGCGTCATATTTTAGGTTCCACATATAAGTGGTATCACATGATATTTGTCTTTCTTTGTCTGACTTATTTCACTTAGTATGATAATCTTTAGGTCCATCCATGTTGCTGCAAAGGGCATTATTTCATTCTTTTGTACGGCTGAGTACTATTCCACTGTCTATATGTACCACATCATCTTTATCCATTTAGATGAAACTATTCTCAATGAATACACTAAGACATGGATGGAAAAACCAACTCAAAAATCACATTGGGAGAATTAATTTCCAGGGCCCTTGTTTGAAGACAAGGGAAGGAGAGGAGCAGGTCAGCTGTTGTTCTAGGGAAAATGAAGCTGGTTTCTTTCATGTCTAGGTGGAGCCTTTAAAAAAAAATTGGCTCCAAATATTTACCACTGATCTATTTTTTATTATTTATCATAGAGACATTAAAATGGTGGAGAACAACATTCATGGAATACACTTCATTTATCTTACATTGTGAGGAAGTTAGATTTTCCACATAAAATGATTTTGCAGAAAACTGAGGCTTACCGTTTTTTATGCTCACACACTTCTAATATTGTCAATTATATGTTTATTTAATGTTAACGTTGAAGCATTCTGAAACATATATTTTCTGTTTTCTCAAAGCCAAAATTTTTTTCCATATGCTCGAACTTACGTATAAAGTTTTAAAAATTCAACCTCATTTCTTTATTTTACTTTTAAGGAAAAATTGTGCATATTTAAGGTGTACAGCATGGTGATTGGATACACCTGTACATAGTAAAATAATTGCTACAGCCAAGCTGACATATCCATCTTGTCACATGGATACCTTAGGTTTTTTAGGTGGAGTCTTTTGAGAATCTCCCTGCCCCCCTCAAATCTCATGGTGAAGGACCATGTGTGTCCACCAGGGTCAGGGTGTCCATCCTAGGACAAGAGAGAGTCAAAGCATGATTATGGGGCTCGCTGTTTATAGATTCCCTACAGACCATTTCCCAAATTCTGTTACATATGCCTTCCACAGGAATACTCCTTCCGTATTCCGTTATGTCATACTTGCGTGACATATTGAAGTTAATTCTTATGGGGTCTAACTGCCGGGACTTGCTCTGCTGAGCCCCCCACTCTGGTCGACCCGATTGGGCCAGAAGATTAGAAGTCTGGGTTTCAGGAAAGCCTCAGAGTCCTCATCCAGGGTTGTGAGGAGTTAGACCGGACAATCTGCACGGCATCTTCTGCATCTCAGGTGGGAAGGGGCGTCTTGGGACGGCTGTGCTGTTGAAATGTGGTGACCCCGCCCTGGTGGAATAATGGACGGAGGGTCTTAGGCGATGCTCATCAAAGTCGCTTGAGGGACACAGATCCACCTCCGCCGTTGTCACACTTGCCAAAAAAGACTGAAGCCGAATGTGATCAAGACTCTAGATCCAACAGACCAATTTACAGAAAAGAAGATGACAGGGAACACGTTAGGTGTTACCACAGGGAGATATAACTGCAAGATCCAGACCATGGGACAAAGGAACCAAATTCTTCAACAACAGATGGTAACCCCCTCAACCCTTGCAGGAGAAAAGAGAAAAAGATGAGAGAGAAATCATAGATTAAAAACCTGGGAAGATACAAATCAACCATTGCAATATATAGAACTTTGGGGAAAAAACAACCTATTAAAATTTTTGTAAGATAATCAAAGATATTCATTATATTATGTATCAGACGTTTGATGATATCAAGACATTATTATTACTACCTTGATGGGACAATATCATAGTTTTGTTCTAAAGCAAGTGTGCTTATAACTTAGAAATACCTACTGAAATATTATGGATGAAATGACATTAGCTGGGATTTGCTTCAATGTATTTGGAAGAGAAGAAAGTGGGTGAGGATATGAGTGAACACAGTTGGCCACAAGTTGATAATTACTGGATCTGGGTAATGGGTATACAGGGGCTTATTATATAGATTCTCTCTACTGTTGTATAAATCTGAACATTTCCATAATTAATGATAAGAGGAAGGTCATTCATTATACCAAAATGCTCACTTCCAAGATTTCCTTTTTAAAAAAAAAATTGAAGTATAGTTGACTTCCAATGTTGTGTTAGTTTCTGCTGTACAGCAAAGTGATTCCATTATACATATATATATTCTAGATTTCCTTTAATGAGTGGCCCCAGTGCTTGCAACTTTCAAAAAGTCCAGCACCCACCTTTGCAGGAATATAGCTCTTTGAAGGAAACCTCTGCTCACGAACACAGAATCACTAGGGCACAGTACAGGTGGATCACTCTCTCGCTTTCTCTAATCTCTTTTTTCTCCATCATATTATTTGCCTCCCAGGGACCAGAGATTACCCATAAGCTACATGTAACCCACTGACTATTCTAGTCTGGCTCTCACTGTATGGTAGCATTTTCTGAATTAAATTGCTGTGTCAAGGTGATTTCTGCAGCAAAGTGTGACCCGTCCAGAAAATGCCTCAACTAGTGAGGGTGGTCATCACCCCAGATGCCAAGGGGTCTGCAGAGGGAGGCTGTGCTGTGGCTGATTCTGTTGCTCAGTGAGGCAACCAAGGGCATCTTCTTTCCATCATTCTGCTCGGCCCCCAGAGTGTTGGTCCCCTCTCTTTTCTGGCCTCAGAGTGGCTGCAGCAGTGCCAGGCATCTTATATAACTGTGTCCAGCGGTGAAGAGGGGAGTTTCCTCTTGGATGTCTCCTTTATGTTCACCTTGAAGACTTTCCCAGGAGTGTCCGGCAGCCTTTCCCACAGGTCCTGTCCTCTAGGACAGAGTCGTGTGCCGTGCTCATATTGGTGCTGGCAGGGAGAATGAGACCCCCAGGAGTGACGTAGACGTGGCATGATTCAGCCTCTGATCCAAGGAAGGTGGGCCCTTCCTGTGTACCTGGTCATGCTGACACCTGGGCAGAAAGGGGGCTCTGCCTGCTACAACAGAGGAGGGCAGCGGGGCCAAAGGACTTGAGTGGGCAACCAGCAGCACCTGCCTACAGGTTGACATTTCAAAACAGGACATTTCAGGCTTACGTCTGCATTTCCAGCTTCCTGTGAGAAAGGCCATCTCTGGTACCTTGGGTGAGTCCTGCATTCCTGCCAGCTGGAGAGCAGCATCTGTGGTCCTTTACGGCAAGCAGGTGCTCTCCAGGTCCCCTCGTTCCCACCATTCCTCATTCATGTCACTCTGGGGCCCTAATTATTCCCTTCATAGCATCCCATGACCCTTGAAATGTGACTTCAGCTCTTCTATCAAGGGGTGAAGGCTACTTTCCCACCCCTTAAATCTTGCCAAGGCCTTGTCACCTGCTTGGGCTCATAGAATTGGGAGGAAGTGAAGGCATGCCAGTCTGGGCTCGTGCATGCCTGCTTGCTCTCTTGAAATCCTATTCAGCCACCCTGAGAATGAGCTGGGGCCAGCCTGAGAGGTAATGAGAGACACATGGGCCAGTCAACCCTGGTGTGCCAATTGCTAGCCAGCCAACTTCCAGCCCTGTGAGTGTGTACCCTCTAGCTGACTGAAGCATCTAAGCAACCTTAAGCCAATTTCAGCTGTGTCTGACCCGGATCAGCAGAACCACTCAGTTGATCCACAGACTTGTGAGCAATACCAAACACTTATTTTAAGCTACTGAGTTTGGGGGTGGTTTGTTACTCAGCAGTAGCTGACTAATACACACACACACTGATTTTTTGTCAGTTACTTATATTACCTAGTCAGTTCCTGTGAGCAATTGAGTTTGGAAATCTTGGATCAGGCAGAGATTTTCAAACTTTACTGTGCTTAAGAACTGTCCAGGGAATTTACTTAAAATACTGATTCCTGGGTCTCACTTCTAGAAAGTTTCAGTAGATTGAATGAGCCCCAGATCCCTGCGTTTAAACCAGCATGTCTGATTCTGGTACAGGAAGCCCATGAAACACACTTTGGAAACCATTTGTTCGTGAGAACACTAAAACCATAATGTAATCTCAAATATCACCTCTCCTTTAATATCAGGAGAGAGAGAGAAGAGTGGGTTTTGGCCAAAAAGGGTAAATGTTGGGCTTACTGTGAAAATTGATAAGCAAAGAGAAAGACCTCCCCTGCCCAGAGTCTCAGAGACTGCATTTTGCCCTCAGTGTTGTTTCTTGATTTACGTAAAGAAATATACTGCTTCTAATTTACATAAAAGATTTCTGATCAAATGCATAAACATCAAAATCTGGATATAATTACGAGAAGTGGACTGGTGGCTGATGAATCAGACTAAGGGGGATTAGCTAGAGGCAAACGGCAAAGACAGAGTGGGAGGTCATGGGGGGGAGCTTGAAATGTTGAAAACAAGTAAACAACGACAACCCGTGTACTAGATCCTGGAAGCTCGGCAAGGCAACTTCCTGCCTTCATTCCCCTTGGGTCGGTTAGGTGACCATTGGTCACCCCACCAGTGCTCACTGAGGACATGTCATGTGCCAGACAGCGTCCTTGAGTTGGCACCCAGCAGGGAAAAGGACAGATAAAAATTCTTCTCCTTGTGGAGCTTATATTCCAACGGGGCGAGGGGACACAGAAGACAAACAAGGTAAACACAATTTATATTAGATGGTATAGTGGGTTGAATTGTGTCCACGCCCCCCCCCACACAAAGAGATGCGTTCAAGCTCTAACCCTGGGTACCAGTCGCACGTAACCATATTTGGAAATAGGGTCTTTGCAGAGGTAGTCAAGTTAAGATGAAGTCAACAGCGTGAGTCCCAACCCAATGTAAATGGTATTTTTATAAGAAGAGACACACACACGGGGAAAACTCCATGCACGGATGGAGGCAGAGATTGGAGTGATGTACCTACAAGCCGAGGAACACCAAGAATTGCTGGCGACACCAGAAGTTAAGAGCAAGGTTCTCCCACAGAGCCCTCAGAGAAAGCACGGCCCTGGCAACACCTTGATTTCAGACTTTTAGCCTCCAGGATTGTGAGAGAATAAATTTCTGTTGTTTTAAGCCATCTGGTTTGTGGTATTTTGTTATGTGGCCCTAGGAAACTAACGGAGATAAATGCTAAGAAAAATAAAGCAGGGTAGGGTAGTAGGGAGTGTTGAAGACTAGCTTTGTAATTTAAACAGAGACACTTGGAAGTCCTCACTAAGACCTGAGAGTGGGGAGGGACATCTCGGGGAAGAGCATCCCAGGCAGATGTAACAGCAAGTGCAAAGGCCCTAAGGTAGAAGTGTGCCCACTGGCTTGTGACTTGATCAGGCTAGGATAGGGCACCAGACAATGCAGGGACTTGTAGATCATAGTAAGTTTGAGTGAGAAAGAAAGCCACCAGAGGGTTTTGAGCAGAAAAGTGGCATGATCTTATTTTTTTAAGTCTACATTCTTTTTTTAAAGGATCACTCAAGTGGCTGTAGGGAGACAATGCCAAAGGGGTAAGAATGGAATGGGGGAAACCAGCTAGAAGGCACTGTTTAAAATAGGCTAAAAACATTGGTGGCTTGAAGGGGGGGTGTAGGTAGGGGGTAGGGTGGACTGAGGGTAGCTGTAGGGCTTTGGCTGTTTCCGAAGGTGAAGCCAAGAGGGTGTATTGGTTATGGCGAGAGAGGAGGCTGGGATGACTCCAAGAATTTTGGCCTGAGTCACTGGAAGCAAAGAGTTCCAGAATAGCAACTGACTTGCTTGTGTGCGATTTTCTGTAGTTTATTTAACTGGACATGTTCTAATACTTGATCATAATTTCCACATGTACAATACACAGGTACTGAAAAACGTCTGAACCGAAATAGCCACTTTTATCAAGTAACATCATCTGGCAAAAAACCTTAGTATGCAATACACGGACTTTTCATGTCGGTACAAGGTTTGAGGCGTCAAGCACTTAGTAACGTCTACTCATCTCTGACACAGACGAGGAACAGACCATTTGAAATACGCCTTGTTCCCACACATTTAACAGGAATGGTGCCCAGGCGCTGTGGGAGTGAGGCACACAGCCTCAGGGCCCTGGCTCGGTGCCGTGAAGTCGCCTGGCCCGGGAACGCATTCCCCGGACTCAGGCCAGGACGCGGGTGTGTGTGTGAGTGTGTGTGTGTGTGTGTCCGCGGGGCTCGGCAGGCAGTCTGGGCTCCCATGGCACCGGCAGGCTTGCCTTTGGATCTCACAGACTGCGTGGTTAGCTTTGCGTTCCAAACAATACTATTGTCAGACCCGGCTCAGAGCATCCTCTGGACACGGGGAACTCAAAGAGCAGACAGCTGGGCAATTCTCCAATGCATCCTGCGAACCGTGTGCCAGCTCAAACAGCCGAGGCCACGCGCCCGACACCCACGTACACGGTCTGTTTCTCTCATGGGCAGCACTGCCAAGCTTGCCTCGGGAAATCGCTCCAGTGAGCTAAGCTGAACGGTTTAACACCCGTTTCTGCATAGAAAGTCATTTTTAAATGAAACTAAAATAGCCTGTGAGGAAACCGGCAGATTAGGGTTCTGCCAGGGCACCCCTGGGCCCCGCTCCTGGCAGCCGCTCAGGGGCCAGTGCCGGCCGGGCGCAGGGTGTGAGACCTGCTCTTCCGGGAGGACGCCGGCGAGCACTTGTAAGGGCGCCGACACGAGGGACCGCAGCGTGACCGGCGGCACGCAGGACCCTGATGGACGGGAGGGGGCTTGGGGCATCTCTGTCCTTTCCCTGGAGCAGCGACGGGACCGCAGTGGGGCCTGTCAGTTCCCTACGCAGGTCTGGAGGGTCGGCCGGCGGAGGGCGAGGACCCCGCACGGTGGTGCGGAAACATCCACCGGCAGCGCCGACCTCGCGTTCCTGCGCACGCGCGGCGCGGCTAGGCGGCTGCCGGTACCCCAGGGCCAGCGCGCATGTCTCCACGCCTCAGCCTTACGCGGCGGAGGGAGGTGGGGCTGTCGGCCGCTGCCGGGCCGAGGGTGGCGCGTCGCCTCGTGGCTTCTCCGTGCCCCACCGCAGCCCAGTTTGGTCTAGAAAGGCCCACGAAACCGCCGCCGTCGCCGCCCCCCTCCAGCCCCTCCCTGTCGCGTATCCTTCCGTCGCGGTGCCCCCCGCCCCCCCGCCGGCCCTCGCCGAGGAGAACCCCAGTACGCAGGCGCGGTAACCAAGGCGGCGGTGTCTAGTGAGGATTTGAAATCGGCCGCGCGTGCGCACTGGATTCCCGGCCCCGGCAAGGGCGGCAGCGCTTCCTCCCCGCCCGCCCCCGCCCCCGCCCCCGCCCCGCTCCCTCCCCGCCCCTCATTGGAGCGGAGGCGGCGGCGCCCCCTCCTTCCCCCGCGCCCTGTCGCCGCCGAGAGTGTCTTTTCGCCGCCGCCGCCGCCGCTGCAGGAGCGCTGAGCGAGCGGCGCAAGCGTGATCGAGGGCCGGGCGCACGGTGGCGGCCCTCCCGCGGGTCCCGGGCTGCGCGGCGCCTGGGCCCGCCCCCTCGGCCCTGCCGCCCGCCCCCTCCGATGGCCTCTCCCGCCGGCCCGAGTGGAACGCCGCCGCCGCCGCGGCCCCCGCACCCGCCCTGCGCCGCGTGAAGGGAGCCCGACAGGCCTGAGCAGCCCGCCGCGGCCTGCCCGGGCCCCTCCAGGCCGCCGCGAGCCGGGACCCCGACGGGAGCCGCCGCCGCGAGCCGGCGTGAGCCGCGGCGCAGGCCCGCCCGCCCGGCCGTCCGCCCGGCCGCGCGCGGCCCGTCCGTCCGTCCGTGCGCGGCGCGGCCGGGGCTCGGGGCGCGGCGGGGGCGGGGCCGGGGCGGACGGGCGCGCGGGCCCGCGGGGCGGCGTGTGGATGGATCCGCGCGTGGCCTGGATCCAGCCCGAGCAGAAGGGGCCGGCCAATGCCCTGTGGATGCAGATCTGGGAGACCTCGCAGGGCGTGGGCCGCGGCGGCTCGGGCTTCGCGTCCTACTTCTGTCTCAACTCGCCCGCACTGGACACGGCAGCCGCGGCGGGAACGGCCGGGCTGGGCGGCGGCGGCCTGGCTGGGCCCGCGCTGTCCGCCGCGTCGCCCCCGCCGCCCGCGCCTGGCCCCGCCGCGCTGCCCCCCGCGCTGCTGACGGCGCTCGGGCCCGCGGCTGAGGGCGCCCGGCGCCTGCACAAGTCGCCGTCTCTGTCGTCGTCGTCGTCGTCGTCGTCCAACGCCGAGTCGGGCACGGAGAGCCCCGGCTGCTCCTCGTCGTCCTCCAGCAGCGCCTCGCTCGGCCGGGCGGGAGGAGGCCGCGGCGGCGCCTTCTTCCACTTCGCCGACGGTCCTTCGAGCGGCCCCGGCGCAGCCAACGGGCACCCGGGGCCGCGCGGCCCCGCGCCCGCCGGCTCCCCGCCGCAGCACCAGTTCCACCCGAGCCGCCGGAAACGCGAGAACAAGGCCAGCACGTACGGCCTCAACTACCTGCTGTCCGGCAGCCGCGCGGCCGCGCTGAGCGGAGGGGGCGGCCCCGGGCCCCAGGCGCCGCGGCCCGGCACGCCGTGGAAGAGCCGCGCGTACAGTCCGGGTATCCAAGGGTGAGTGCGCGCGGCGCGGTGCGGCGCGGGGACCGGGGAGGGGGGCGGGGTGGCGGCGCCCGCCCGTGGGGATCCCGGCCCGGCCCGGCATGCCACCCCGCCGCGGGGCTCCCCGGGCAGCGCCGCGGGAGCTCGGAGGTCCCCATCCGGGCTCCCGAGGGTGGATGTTGGAGGCTAACATCCGACTCCCTGGGAGGTTGTTATTTTCATTTTAAACTCCTCTTAACAAACGAGTGAAATGTCCGGATTCTTGCACTAACAGTGTAGGAGAGGGACCCTTGAGTGCGATTTGTGCAGATGTTTTCCTTTTCTCCCTGGCGAAACTGGAAAGGAGGTCGCCTAACTTTCTCTCCATCTCCTCCCACCCCACCCCGACAGGTTAGGGACCTTTTGTCAAAGTGGGGTGCAGATAGGTGTGGAGTTTGTTACCTTGCAGAGAATTATAGTATTGCCAGGAATTTGAATTAAGTGGAAGGTAAATATTGGTTAAATGTTAACTTTATTTCTCCGCGGAAATTCATTTGAAAGAGGATTAGATATTTTGTAACGATACAATTTAACCAACACCGAATTTAGAAATGACATTTTCGGGAGGGGGTTTCAATGTTACGGTTTAATTTTGTGCCGAAAGTGACAAATAGCATCATCTGCAGTTTTTTTTTTTAAAACAAGTTAGTAGCATTCAAAGAAAGTAAAAAAACGTTTGTAGCAAATACTTTTTCTCTGGAAGGCGTCACCTCTGCTTTATGTATTTCCACATCAGCCTAAAGGGGATTAGAAGTTCCTTTTAGGGTTAAGTGCAATTACAGACGCAAGGAGTGGTGAAAAAGGTGTGTGTGTGTGTTGTGTTGGAGCAGTCCCAGGTGACGCTGCTCAGGTGTGAGTGCTACTTACCCAGCCCTCTTAGCTTCCTGTGCTTTCCTGAGCACCCTCCTTGTACAATCTCATGCTGACTTAAAGGGCACCTAATGATTTTCTTGGGTGTTAGGGTTGGAAAACATTAGAGGCTTAGAAGTTTCCTCAATTGCTAGGTATTGAAATTGTCTCTTCAAGTAACTTTTCCTTTTCATGGGTCTGTTTATTCTGCTTTGAAGTGTGTTGTAAAACACTTAAGTTGATTCTACTTTAGAGAGTGTATGATACACAGTAATAGCTGCGTTCTGCAACTCCTTTCACCTGGTGTGGGTTGGAAGCATTACTTTCTTAAATTCCTTGAAGCCTTGAGCATGCACTCAGCCCCAGGGAAGAGCCCAGACTCCTCTTCCTTCTCTTTCTCCAGTTCTTACTTGTAGAACTTTCTAAGAAGAGGTGGTGGGGACACAGTTTCTTCCTTTCTTTCTTTCATTTATTTTTTTGGGCTGTGTTGGGTCTTCGTTGCTGCGCATGGGCTTTCTCTAGTTGCGGCGAGCGGGGGCTACTCTTCGTTGCGGTGCGCGGCTTCTCATTGCGGTGACTTCTCTTGTTGCGGAGCACGGGCTCTAGGCGCGCGGGCTTCAGTAGTTGCAGCACGCGGACTCAGTAGTTGTGGCTCGCGGGCCCTAGAGCGCAGGCTCAGTAGTTGGTGGCGCACGGGCTTAGTTGCTCCGTGGCATGTGGGATCTTCCCCAACCAGGGCTCGAACCCGTGTCCCCTGCATTGGCAGGCGGACTCTCAACCACTGCGCCACCAGGGAAGTCCCGGACACAGTTTCTTGATGTATGGCGTTAAACGTAAGAGTTCTTTGGGGGACCTGTAGGTTTCCAGCCTGTCTTGTAACTGGAATTGACTGTGTTTTTAGCACTTGGGAAACAGAAGGCGCACGGTCTTTGCTTGTAGAGCATTTTTGGGCCCAGACCGTCTGGAGCCCTGCTTCTTCCTCTCATGACCTGGTAGCAGTGCCAGTGTGATGCCCTTGTGCAAACTGCTCAGGCTCTGGAAGCTGTTTCCTCACCCATCGTTTCTAGTACGCCTCAGTACATAGGTTGCTATCGCTTTCCTTAGCAAATGAGCCGACTACCTTCCAGGTGCTGCCCTGGGATCTGGGGGAGGGGTCGGCATGGGAGACACAGCCTCAGGACCCTGACTTGGAAACCTGAGTCCGGGTTGCCCGCGCCTAGGGCCCGTGACCCCTGCCTGTCCAGTCTCTCTCTGCCTGTCCTCCTCACCGTCACGTGGCCTGTTGTCGTCTCTAGTGAGGTCGCTCATGAACCCCAAGGTGGTCATCACGCCTTCTTGCCCACCTTGGATCGTTCCCAGCGCGGCCAGTGGGCTTCTCTCCTCGGGCAGCAGCTTGGGTCAGGTCCCACCCCCGGGCACCTCCCTCGCCCCCCTTAGGTTAGAGGCAAAGCCTGATACCCGGTCTGCTTCCCGGGTGCTGCCCCTCTGGGCCCTGCCTGGGGTCTCCACTCCCTCTCTGTCAGGGTCTCCCGCCTCTACCCCCATCAGCCTGTTAGAAGTCGGCTCCAAGTCGCGTAGGGCTGAAGAGTGGGCTCCGAAGCAGCCGGGAGTTCTGTGTTTCGGGCCACCTAAACAGGCGGGCCGTGTTGGCCGCCCTTCCTTGCCCGCCTCTGTGGGTGGCCCTGGGCCTATCCATTCTCTGCTTTCCCTACCTAGAGGAGTAGCCTGCTAGGCCTGCCTGTCACGTGCCTGGAAGGGTGAGTACCCTACGCTTGGTTCGCCGCTCTGAGTCTTAGCAGACTGCCCATCTAGAAGGGCGGAGCGGAGGAAGGGTGCTCCGGAGCAGACATTCCCATGCCCGCTGGGCTTCTCCAGCTAACTTTTTGGTATAGAGAGGTAGCTGTGTCTGGAACTTGTTCCAGGCTACCAGCTTACCCAGAGTGATGAGGAAGGCTACCAGAAGGGCTCTCACTTGTGGCTTAGAAAGGGAAAGAACTGAGATGAGAGCTCGCCTCGGCCGGCCAGCAGAAAAGAATCTTGTTGATGAGAAGTTGCTCAGCCCATCTAGTCTCAGGACAGCATTTCTGGAAAGACAGTGTCTGCAGTCCTCAAGAAAGGGTAAGCAGTTGCTGGTGGGGGGGAGTGTGAGTAGCGCCAGCTGAACCCCACTGGGCCTTTGCCTGGTAGCCCATGTAGCAGCTGGCGCCATCCCTTCTTTCCTGGGGAGGTTTCTGCCCTTGGGAACTTTGCCTGGCGGCCGCCTTGTAAGGTGACCAACCTATTTGCATCCTGAGTAAGACCAAGAAAAAGCAGGTGAAAATGGGCAGGAATTAGTGTGAGAACCTTCAGAGCAGAGAAGGTCACATTCTTGTCTTGGAGCTGCCGCTGGTTCTAGTTCTTAGTCAGTTTCCTTGGTTGAGCTCTCCGTCTTGAGACTGACCCTGAGCACGTGTCCTGGCCTCTGGCTGCCGCCACTCTCTCCGGCCCTTGTCTCCTGACCCAGCAGTACTTTGTGACCTTGCCTGGGTCAGTCTCAACAGCTTCAGAAACCTTCCCAGTTCAAAGGTAAAGAGAAGTCCTGCATAAGTGAGAGTGGGAGAGTGGACCTCAGATACTCTGCCGCACCCTTCCTGGTGCCCTGTAGACCCCCGGGAGGGAGGTCCTGAAATGGGAGAGAACCCAGCGCCCTGGCGGATGCCTGCAGTCCGGGCCCTGTCCTGGCTTGTGTTCAGCGTTGGTCCTCTCAGGCCTGCCCGCGGTGTGCAGGGCCGCACGCAGCACCCTCCCTGCAGGTCCCCTGACAGTATTTCATTTTTTTTAACATCTTCTGTTCCCTCAGAGAAAATTCACTTAGCCTGAAGTTTGTGAGAAGCCGACAGATGTCGTTTCAGAGGAGAGGCCCGTGTGCCCCGCTGGGCCCCAGCCTGGGTTCTTTCTAACTCCACGCGTGTTCTCTTTTCTCCTTTCTCCCGAGTCAGTGCCTGGAGAAGATTCAGGATCCCTCCTCTCCCTCTGTGCCTCCAGCCTGACGTGGCACTACCTGCAGGCCAACGCATGGCCTCCCACGGCTCGTCCTTAGGGGACCCGTGGGAGGGCACAGGTGAAGGTCCAGCAGGCCCCGCCCCGGACCATGGCTCTCGCCCCTCTTGTTGCCTTGGTCTCCTTCTCATCTCTTCCTGTAAACGTCCGGGGATGCGCAGGCATGGTTATTGCGCGATGGTGGCACACGTGGGCCTTGTTTTCTGAGTGTTCATCCTTGGAGGCCCCAAGGGTGATGCGCTGGGCACGCGTTTGCTGCTGCACTGACCGTTTGTGAAATTAGCTCCCCCTCGGACACTCCTCCCTGCGTGGAAGTTGCATCCTTGTCCCTGCCCCTTGCGCCACGGCCAGTCTCTCTGCAAAGTGAAATTGAAAATCCAGCACAAGATGGTGGCTGTGGTAGTGGGGGAAAGTGATGCCTGGGCGCTGGTCAAGGAGGACGGGCAAAGCTAGCATAGCTGACGCTCGCTCGGAGACGGGGCTGCCGAGGAGGGGGAGGGGGAGGGGCGGGGCGGAGCTCTGGAAGTGGAGGGTCAGGACATTAGGAGTCCCCTGAAAAGTGGGCCCTCGAATGATCTTGTAAAACATGGCCTCCCGGCTGCTCCTGCTGTGGAGGTCGGGGTGGGATAAAGCGGACGTCCTGCTGCTGTGAGCTCTGGATGGAAAGGCGGTGCCAGGGCAATGCCATTGCAGCCGCTTAGATGGGACACGTGGTTGTGACTTAATTGCTCCTAAACGTATTTTTAAGTGTTTTAAAGTAAACAGGTTTTTCAGAATTTAAGATCTGTTTTCCAAAGTGAAGTCTCAGACCTTCTTTTGGTCGCTGTTTAATATGAAATGTTGGCCCCCGTTTTAAATGGATTCATGTAAATAGAAGGGGAGATAGCAGTCATCCTCCGAAAATAAGGCTTTGTGTGCCGTGGTTAGGTCGTCCTGGTTTACGATTTGGGTTTTTGGTTGTGAAGTAGAAGAGGGTTCTAGTAAACAAACAAACACCTATGATGTTCAGATTCAGAAACTCGATTTTGATGGTACAGCCAGAAGGCAGGCTCACCGGGGAGGGGTGACTGTATCTCTCACTGGAGTCATAGGAGGTTGTCATAAGCCACGGCGTCACCTGGAAATTGCCACTGGCCAGCACAGCCGTGCAGAGGCCTGCCTAGAAGACTCTGGTCAGCTTGTCAGGGATTTCTTCTCTCAGAAGGCTGCTGAGTGGGTGTGGCACCCGAGGAAGGGCAGGTGGGTGGTCTCGGTAATCGAGACAGGTGCCCCAGACATCTGCCCCCAGTATGAACGAGCCTCCCAGTGAGGTGCTCACAGGTGCCTCTCCCCAACGGCTTGGGATTTGCGCTAAAAATGAAATGTCTTAGGCTAGGATTTTCATGCTGCACTGGTTTGCTGCCGCTGTGTAACAAACGTCCACAGGCTCAGTGGCTTTACAACAGCACTCACTGATGTGTCGCAGGTCCTGTGGGTCAGAGGTTGGCGCTGGGGGCTGGATTCTCTGCGCAGGCACTCCGCTGGCTGAAGTCTCGGGGCTGCCCACTGTGTTCTCTGCCGGGGCTCAGGGTCCTCCTGCGAGCTCACTCCTGTTATTGGCATGATTCCATTCCTTGCAGTTATAGGACTGAGGTCCCTGATTTCTTGCTGGCTGCCCTCTGGGGCCTCTCTCAGCTCCTTTAAGCCACCTGCATCCTTTGGCTCGAGGCCCTTCCATCTTCAAACCCACCACAGGGCTTTGGATCTCTAGATGGCTCTGCCAGCTGAAGGAAGCCTCCTGCATTAAGGGCTCAGGGAGTTGGGTCAGGTCCACCCAGGTGACTGTCTGTGTTTAGGGCACGTAATCATACAGCATAATCACAGGAGCAGTGACGATTTCATCACGGCCGCAGGTGCCGGGGGTCAGGGTACAGAATCTTCCGGGGGCTGCCTGCTGCACGTGCAGGTGTTCTCTCGTACGTAGACTTCTATGCTGTGGGAACGCAGGTTGTGTTTTTCTTTTCCAACACTTCTCTCCTTGGACTGGACTCCAGCCCATCACGATGACTCTTGCAGATTGTCTGTCCTCTGGCTTGGTTGTCACCCCTGAACTCAGGGACAGCCAGAGTGATCATAGCTGTGAGTGCCTTTCTGTGCCTTTCTCACGTGGACTGTTCTTAAAATATGTCATCTGAGAAGAGGTTATGTGAAAGCCATGGGGATGAACATAGGGAAATTACAGTGATCGAAAAGTCCCGTTTGTGAGCTGTCCTGCACCGGTCAGCTTAGGAAAGGTGCCGCTCCTGTGCTGGGGGAGGGAGGTCGGTGACTCACCCACGTCGCCTCCGTAGTCAGTACCTGGATCCCCGCAGGCCATCCTTGCTTTGCAGAAGACCCTGCACCCCTTGTCCTGCAGCGCAGGTTAGTGGGAGTGGTGTCCTGCCCAGAAGCCCCGCCTCAGAGCTCTGTCCTTTCCTGTGGAGTCACTACTCCTTTTAAAAGCTGACCCCTGCTCCCCTGGGTCTCTTCGGGGGAAGATGGGCTGCGTCCTAGCCTGCATTCCCAGTGCCAAGCATGCACCAAGCCGCTGCTGAGTAAGTGTCTGGTGAGTGAGTGAATGAAAGAAAGAAAGGAAGAGAGAAAGACTCTGGCAGCTTAGAGGGGCAGGTGAGGTGCGGCCAGTCTGCAGAGTTTAAATAAACCAAATGCTAAAAATAACGTTTGCTGTTTGTCTTAGAATTTCTGCAGACTTGATTGCCAACTCTGAAGTTATTTAAATGCAGAGTGAAGTAAAATCTCTCGCAGTGTATCTGCCTGAAGAGCGTGGTTAAATCAGCTTTATGCCTTGTGACAGGATGTAAAAACAAAACATTCAACAGAAATTCTAGTCTCCGTTAGAAAGGCATCTCCATTCAGTTCCAACGGGTCTTTTTCTTACTATAAAATTAATACCTGACATGAAAAGTTAGAAAACTTGGTACCTGGTGAGCGTCCTGTCACCTGTTCGCACGCACGTGGCCTGGGCTTCCTTCTGAGGCCTGTGTTCCCTTTGCTGGTGGGAGGGGACGGAGGCTGGGCCCCGCCCTGGCCTGCGAGGCGGCGCAGAACTTTGTCCTTCTCTGCACTGACAGGGTGGACTTGACGGAGGGCTCTGAGGCTCCCCCTGGTGGGGAGTGGCTTTGCTGATCAGCCCCGTGCCTTTTTATTGTGGGTTTGTGCTCAGTTTTAATTCCCAGATCAGCTGCTCCGAACAATCATTTAAGCCCTCTGTGGTTTGAGATCAGAGTTAATTTCCTGAGTGATAACATGTGGATGTAGGTCGTTTATATCTTTTCATGTTTGAAAGAGATTTCAGGTGATCTTAACGTTTCTGGAATCCTGGGAATCTGAAGGAATGGCTAGAATGCTGGTAGTTAAAGGGAAATGAAAAATCGAACGACTTGTGTGTTTTCTTTTCTTCCATCCCTTTAGCATCGGGAAGCATGTGCGAGGCCTTGAGCTTGCCGGCTAGCCTGCATCTCGGGTAGCCTGGCTCCCGGGTCTGGACGTGGCTGGCTTCATCGAGGGTTCTGACTTCTGAGCCTCAGAGTCCCACCCGTGGAGCAGGGCCTGCCCTGTTGCCCTCGCAGGGCTTATTAGAGAAAGGAGACGTGGGCTCGCTTGCGTGAGTGGTCACGTGGGGGAATTAGGGCTGCTCCTTTGCTTTTCTCCTCTCTTCTCTAAAGAAATGGAAACCAAACTTCTTGTTGCCAACCGGATACAGACAACTTTCCCTCTCAGGCCAAAACTTTTCTCTTGGAGAGACTGCTGAGGACTTGCAGTCGGTGTCTTCAGGGCAGGCAGCGGGCACAGCTGGAGACAGACCCACCTGATGCGTGGAAATGCTTTCTCCTTTTGAGCCAAGGGAAACTTTTCTATTTTTAAAAATTTAAACAATGCCTGAGTCATGTGTCCTCTGGGTTTTTAAGTAAGAATCTTGTCTTCCCAGAGCTTTCAGGGTTTTCCTGATGTATTTATCAGGTATGTGTGTGCTGCGCTGTGTAACTTGCTTAGAGTTGTTTGGGATTTTGGTCTTGTTCTCTGCAGAGTGGAAGGAGTGGAGTGGATGTTATGCTATTTCTCTGAGCTCTTGCAGCTTTTAGCACACGTTCTGTGTATAATAGTGCAGGAAGCAAAAGTGAGGGCCTGGGAAGGTCAGAACTAGAACAGCAGCACCCTCTGTGGAACATGCTGTGAGGATGGGGGGCTCTAATTCTGTGCTGCCCCGTATAGTAGTCACCGGCCCCGTGTAGCTACTGAGCACTTGAAATGTGACTGATGGGATTGAGGAACTGGATTTTAATTGTTTTTAATTTTAGTTGAAATTCGAATGGTCTTATGTTTGGACAGCGCCGAACTGCAGTAACTTTAGATTCCTTGCTTGGAACAGAGATTCCTTACTTGATTCAGTAACTGCTGCCTGAATAAATCCAAACTCAAACAGCAGCAAAAGCTGCGCTACTCAGCAAGTTGCCACTGGAAAGCTCCAGAAAGTGTGTTTCTGCGTTTCTAGTATAAATCCTTTTCAGAGGGCTGCTGTTTCAGTAACACATGAAGCATAAAATGGGTTCCTACGGCTCGGGGTGTCTGGTCCAGCAGGCAGGTGGTGGTTCTCTGCACCTCTGCACACGGGCTAATGACATAATCCAGCCTCTTCCCACCGGGCAGTGTCCTTGGGCAGCAGCAGCAGAGCACAGGGACTCCAGCATGGATGGGGTCGGCTCTCTGCCCGAGGTTCCTCCCTGGTTCTCAGAGCAGGCCCATGAAACGGGTAGTTTTTCTCTTGCTTTGGAGACAGAAAAGCAAAGCCTAGACAGGCTAATGTGATCTGGCCAAAGTTGCTGCATGTGGAAATGTCAGTGTAGCTGTGACATTGGGCGGCTGCAAACCGTTCTTAAACGAAGAGCTTAAACGAAGTTCCTGAAACGAAGGAGCCGTCCCCAAGACGCGGGGATGGAAACTAGCAGCTTGCTCTGCAGACCTGGCTTCCGTGTGTCTGCTGAGGGCCATTTGCTTTTCTGCCTTCCTAGAGAGAGCAGACTGGGGGAGGGGGCCCAGGTCCTCCCTTAAGGACTTTGCCGGTCAGATGACCAATGACAGAGATGCGGGAGATGGGTGGGGCAGCGCTGGGGGAGGCCCCCCGGGGACCGGAAGCCCATCCTGCTGCTGTCGTACCAGGAGTTCCTGCTTCCCCCAGACGTCCGCAGCTGCCTGGGGGCAGTCGTGGTGGAGGCAGCCGGGCTCCTGCCATCTGGGTCATTCTTAGAAGTTACACTTTATGAAAAACGAAGCATTTGATGAATCCTTGGCTTGTGTTTTTCTGGAAGACAGTGGAAAGGCCGAGAAAGAGGACCGGCGAGCGTTTGCCGACGGCCTCCTTGGTGTCCGGCGCTGCCTTTGCTGCAGATCCTGCTTCCTCCCAAGTCCCCCGGACAGTAAGTCGTTTTCAGTCTTGGCAGATGAAGAAGCATCTCGCCCAGGGTGCACCTAGAAGATTCGAGAACGGGCGCCTCCGCGCAGGCCTGCTTGGCAAGAGAGCCCCTGTGCTCAGTGCTGCCTTCCAGGAAGGGGTTGGTGCCCCCAGAGAAGGGGCCCGAAGCAGGGACTGGGTGAACTGGCGGGGGGGGGGGGGTGCTCAGCGCCACGCAGTAAGGAGGATTTTGGTTACTGGCATCTGTTCTAAACGTAAGCAAACAGATCAAAAAATTGAAGGGTAACTCTGAAATGACTGAAATAGCAAAGAGGGTACCTCGCGTGGCTTGTGAAATGCAGAGAAATTCTGAAGTGTTGTTGCAAGTTAGCTCCTGTAAAAACGTGGGTGAGGAGTGTGTCTAAAGAGCCGGTGTCGCTCTCGAAGACGGCCTCACAAGAGACAGACGAACAAAACCTAAGTACGACATGATGGATAGAAATAAGAGTATAGAGCTGAGACCAAATTCCAAAGAATGGGGACCTGTGAGAATTGTCACAGGCTAAGGCCTGGAAGGAAGGGAAGCCTGCAAGATTGGTAAGAGGAAAAAGGGCCTCTTAGGATCAGAGCGAGCCTGTAGGAAGTAAGTAAAGAGCTGGGCTGGGAAGACGGCTCAGTGTTCCGGAGCCTTCCGTAGCAGCTGGATGCTTCAGCTTTTCCTTTGCTCCCATCAGGGGAGTGGTCTTCAGTACTTGTCATGGTGTTTAATCGTCACTGGCCCTACTGAGCCCTCGCCCCTCGCAGGAGAGGGAGAGGTTCTTGTCTCCTTACTGTGTAGGAGAGGGGGTGGTGTAGGAGAGGGCGTGAGGCTCACACTGCCCATAGGTGCGGAGCTGGCATGGGAGCCCAGGCAGTCTGATGGCACAGCCCGTCTTCTTAACTGCTGGACCCTCGGCGCAAAGAGGGGATTGTCCAAAGAGGAATAACAATAGGAAGAAAACACTTGCTTACGTTGAGTTCCAGTCTCTAGGTCAAGAGAAATGACTACTGGCTTCTCAGGAGGGGTAGCAGGCGACATCATGAAGCTCCGCCCCATCCGTGTACACCTCTCGGGCACCCCGCAGATGGACCCAAGAGGAATCTGAGTAGCTTCCTGCAGAGCCAGCAGCAGGCCCTGGTCTGTCACCCTGCGGCTCTCCAGTGGCTCCTTTACGAACCGGTGACAGCACGGCTGTGCGTGACACCGTGCCTCTATGGTTCTGTTTGCTCGTTGCTTTAAAATGAGAGACTGATTTGGACTGTGCTTTATGCTGATTTTTAAATAATGGTATTGTTTTTATAAAACAGATTTGTGCGTATTTTTTGGTAAAAAGCAGAAAGCTTTAAAAATCACTCAACCCCACCACCCAGAAATAACCGCGGACCCATTAGGTGACTGCCATTGTAGACATCTCTCTAAGCCCCGTATGGATGGACACATGCATTGATCAACAGAAATACTGCTATTACAACTTAACGTTCTCCTTAAGTATGATTTACTAAATTATTAATTTTGCTTGAAAGCGAAAGTAATGTTCAACTTCAAAAAGAAATAATAGTTTCTAAGAGATGTTGCTGAGACTAAGAATATAAAGAAGGTTAAAAACCTTATGTGGCTAAGTGCAGAGAAAAGTTAAAGTTTTAATGAAATCACTTTAGTTTGTCTGCTGCCATGTAGGTTAGCGATGTTAGCCCTTGCTATAGACTGAGTTGCCTCCGCTCAGATCATAGGTTGAAGCCACAATGTGGTGGCATTAGGAGGTGCGGCCTTTGGGAGGTGATGGGTTTAGATGAGGCCATGGGTGGAGCCTCTTCATGGGATTAGTGCCCTTATGAGAAAGACCAGAGAGTTCACTCGTTCTCTCTCCACCACGTGAGGGCACATTGAGAAGTCGGCAGTCTGCGAGCCAGGAAGAGGGCCCTCCCCATAACCCGGCCTTGCTGGCTCCTGGACCTTGAACTTCCAGCTTCCAGAACTGTGAGACATAAATGTCTGTTGTTTAAGGCGCCCAGTCTCTGGTATCCCTTTACAGCAGCCCAAGCAGACTAAGATAACCCTTTATGTAGCCTCCCAGCTCCTGATTTGCATTATGTTGTTTGTCTGCCGCCATGAGTTAGGCATTTGTATTTTGTTCTGCAGTTATGATCACTACCGTTTGTTGAGCTCTTACTGAGTGCTAGACCCCACTCTCAATACTTTGTCTGTATTCATTAAATCCTCCTACAGTGCCGCGTGAGGGGGCGCCATCAGCATCCTCATGTTTCACATGAGGAGACTGAAGCCCAGAGCAGCTGAGGGTCCCGCAGGGTTTTGTAGCGGATCCTGCCATCCTGCCTTGGCCCTGAACACTACAGTTTGCAGTCGATTAGTCTGGGTTCTGTCTTTGCATAGACTTCATGCTGTGCGCCAGGCTCTCGCCGGGACGCCGGCAGCTTTACACGTTCTGATGGACATCTTCGGCAGGGCTCCGGGGGCCGTGCTGCCCGGCCCCCCTGCGGGATGGGCTCTGTGCCCGGCCTTCACTCCACTCTGACCAGCCTGGCCTGGTAGCCCTCAGCCCGCCCCACGGGTCCACGCGGCTCTGCTGCGTTCCGTCTGTGCTGCGTGTCGAGAGTCGAGTTTGTACAGGAGGGCTCATGAGCTCCGCGTTCCCCGAAGCCCGCCGGGTGCCTGGAGAACAGGGCCCCCGCTTCACGGCCTTGGCACGCTCCCTGACGTCTCTGGCTGCGAATGCTGTCAGAGATCTGGGGCAAGACTGATTCCGCTTCAGGGACGTGGTTTCTTCCGGATGCCCGCCTGGCCGCGCCTCCCTCTTGTCCTCACCTGGTCCTTCCTGCAGCGTGGGCCCTGCATCAACCCTTCCTGGACCGCAACTGCCCTTCCACCGCAGGCCGGGCTCTGCCTTGACTTTAGGGGCAGGTCCCCTGTCGGGCCTTCGGCGCGGCCCTGTTTTCATCTTCCACCTTTTCCACGTGGACGGCTTGACTCTCTTTTCGTCTCTGTCCGTCTTCCTTAATCGGGCCCTTCTCAGGTGTTGGCACAGCGGCTTCCCTGTCCTCTCCTGCAGCTCCTTGCCCTCTTTTCACCCTGTGTTTACGGCCACGTTCTCACCGAGGTTTTCTGTAGCACGAAGCGTGGGCGTGGGTTTTCCTCATCCCGGCTGGCGTCTCCTCCCACACTGGGGTCCTTGTCCTCATGATGTTCTGGGCCCCTTTCTCTTCCTCTTTGTTTGCTGTGCCACATTCCTGGGTTGCCATCTCTGCTGATGCAACCTGAGGGTGTTCGGAGCCCTCCGACATCCCCTAGAACTTTCCCTCTCAGGCCAGGCTGCAGGTTTGAGAGGCTGCTGCGTCTTTGGCCGACCTTCTGGGACCCGTCGGCCCCCAGGTGGAGAGTCGAGTCTTGGGGCGAGTCCGTGGGCCACCGTGTTGGGGGCCTGAAGTCTGTTCCCTGAATTAGTTTAGCCTCTTAGGGCCCAGCTCATCTGGCCCAGTCCTTTCATGGCCTCGGGGTCCTCAGAAGCCTGGTGTCGTCTGCTCTGAAGTCAGCCCAGGGAACGGAAGACCCTCACTGCTGGTGTGTCAGACTGAGGCTCCCCCTGTCCTTTAGGCCCCGCTGACTTCCTCTCAGGGCCTCCAGGTGCATCCCCTGATCTTTGCACATCTGGCTGCTGCTTGCCCTTCCGTCTTGGCTCCAGTATCAGCTCTTTGGGAGGCTGTCCCTGACCATACGATATAAAGTAGCCGTCAAGACAGCCGTGGCCCCCATTTGGAATCTCTGCACAGTGTGCTTATGCTCGGGGTTGACTTTGGTTATTGACTCAGCCCCCTTCTCCGTGCCGCTGACCTAACTCAGCGAGCACGTTTACCGATTTTGTCTTGCTCCCTCTGTAGCCTGTCAGAGCAGCACCTGCTCCGTCGTGGGTTGGCAGTAAATGACTGTACAGTGATGACTTGCGTCTGCTCTCTGTCCTTCAGTATTGACTGAAAACTTTGGATCTGTTAAGTTCTGTGCTTGGCTCTCCCTTCCTCCTGCCTTTCTATTTTTGCTAGTTTTCCAGCGCTGTTGTGTTGTCCTTTTTCTTAACATTTTTTTCTGGTCATCACGGTGGGGTCTTGGGAGGTTGATGTGTGTTCTTCCTGTCACCTTGAGCCAGAACCCTGGAGCCTGTCTCCTGAGACTTGAAGAGGTAGACACGCCTAGTTGATGCTGAGCAGAATTGGTACAGGTGATTTACGGCCTCCTTTACACTGGATGGAGACATTCCTGCTGATTGAATGAAAAGTAAACATTTGATAATTAAAAGTTATGTTTTTATTTTTCTGATACTGTAGATCAAACTTTGATATATATGCAAATATTGGATACAGGGAAGTTAAGTAGCTTTAATTACAGCAGACGCTCAGATATGCTGACACTCGGGCGTGCGGGGAGACCTGGCTTTCGTGTGGCCACGCGCACTGGCGCCTGGCGGTGACGAGCGCCCACTCTGGTCACATCTGCAGGCCGCACGGAACTGGACGCAGGCTTAACGAGTGCTTGGCCACTCTTGGTGACGTGGAAGGTGATCGGCATGTCCTCCCTCAGGTGCGTTACACACATGGGCTTTCCAGTCCTGAGGGTCATGGGGACGACTTCTCCTGCCAGGACAGTGTCTCGGGGAGAGGCTGTGCAGGTCTCGCATCACCTAGCGTCACCGCCGAGGGGTCAGGGCCAGGGAGGGGGCCGCTAGCGCCCTGGAAGTGGAGCTGAGGCCCCGGAAGTCTGCAGGAGGCAGATGGGAGGGGCAGCCGATGGGGTGTGGAGGCTCCCGGGAGCGCTTCGAGCAGTGTGAGCAGAGACACACTGGAGAGGTTCGTGCCAGGACGTTTCACGCCAGACGTGAGGCTCAGGCTGGTTGTCCAGCCTCTGAGCATCTGTAAAACGGGAGGTGGTGGTGGTTCTCAGGATCATCCTCGTGAAGTGTGTCATACGCTGACTGGACAGAGCAGGCAGGTGGTACGTGTCAGTTACTTATCATCAAACTAAGAATACTGGTAGGATAGTATCACTAATGAATTTTAAGTTTCTAAGTCTGAATATAGCCTCAGAATCGTACTCAACACAACTCTCTGACAGCAGTGCCGTCGATGGGCGCTGGGACAGTGGGGAAACCTGTTAGCTGTCCCTGGTGTGGTGTGGCCGGAGAGGGTAGGGGTACTTGAGAGAACACCCTCTTCCTCACAGGTCTCTGGGTTCAGTCATCCCCATCTGCAGAGGTTTTTCTGGGATTGTAGGGTAGCTTTTTCAGGAGCCCTGTCTTTTGTGTGGGGGGGTGTATGCTAAACCAGTGACTTGGGGTGGCACTAGAACCAGAACTTTAGGGGTGAAGGGGCCTTTAGCCTTGCTGGACCTTGGAGCTGAGCAGAGTCACACGAGTAGTTCCCTTGGCCCCCAGGGTGCCGGGCATGGGCCGAGCCAAAGGGAAAGCCCACGCGGGTTTGGCCTTAATGTAAAGGCCGAAGGCAGCCAGTCTCAAAGAAGACTTAAGCACAGCGATGTCTGCCCTTTGAGCTTTGGAGTGAAGTCAGTGTCAGTAAAGCTGACATGATGACACTTTTTCTTGGCTATGATTATAAAAGCAATAAAGTACTTATTGAAGAAACTTGGAAAATACAGAAAGGAAACCACCATAATTTTCCTGTTGTTAACACTCTCCTGTTCTTAACAGAGCATACGTCTCTCTTATTTTTAATGCTACTTTAAATGTGTCATTTTTGTATGTTTGTTTAAATCTAACTCTAGATAAGTGATTCCTCCTGTCTTAAAAGCTCTTTTAAACAATTTTTAAAGATGGAATTGATATATATTATTTCCTAAATAACTAGGGAGAGACGTTTACAACTTTTCCCTTTTTGTAAACAGCCCATAGTGCATATTTCTGCATGTTTCTGTACGTTGGGCCACTTCCTGAGTGTGGCCTCACAGCCCTGTGGCTGAACGTCAAGATCGAGAGCTGCACAGCTCTGGGTTTGAGTCCTGGTCATGGAATCTTGGGCCATTTACCATCTGTCTAATGAATAGTTTTCTTAAAATCTGTAAAATGGAGAAAATATTGAATAATACTTGCCTCAAGGACTATTTGGGAGACTAACGAAAATGCTGGTAATATGGATGGTATTGTGTAGTATCTCAGGGTAGTCATCCTTTCAGGCTCTTACACACACTGCTTCCCAAAAGATTATCCAGCTCACCTTCACGAGGGTGAGCATCTCTGGAAATTACGACAGAGGATACAGCTGTTTTCATCTCAAAAATGATCCAGCTACTTGAGCTAGCGAGCAAGGCCGGGCCATCCTGCTTTCAGACTTGGCGGTTCCCTCCGAGCACCGTGGCCTGTGGGGGTCTGTGCTGTGGCTGCCCGGCGAGGCTGCGTGGCCGGTGGCCTGAAGCAGTGCACGGGGCCCAGCCGAGTGCCTTCTTGGCCACCCCCCTGCCCCGGCGGCCCTCCTGGCCGTGAGCTCCTCCAGATTGGGGGTCCTGGAGTGCACTGTGGGTTCCATAGGACACCAGTGTTGGGGGGCTGAGGCCCACTGGTCGTTCTTGCCCATGATGGCTTGAGGACGTGCCGCGTTAGTGGGGTGCTTCCCTCTAGGTTGCTCCAGCTGTCCTGGCTCTTTTGTTGGTCGGAGCCCTTTCTTTCCTGGGCTGACCGTGGCCTGGGCCCGGAGCAGCAGTGCCCCCAGCCCGGCTCCCGGCTCCCACCGCAGCCTCCTGTCTGTCACTCAGCTCTCAGGCCCCTCCCTGTGCATTAGCTTCTCCTAGGGCCTCCCTCTGCCATTAACATTTTAGAGGCTCTTTAGAGGCTCTCTCCCTCTAGAGGAGCTGTGCACAGGTGGGGCGCTGCAGGAGTGGAGAGAGGCCGAGGTGCCGACCCCGCGGGCAGGCTGATGGGGGCGCTGGCTCAGCGACGGGAAGGAACGCTCTGGAAACACACAGGCTTTCTGCTTTGCAGTTTCAGTCAGCTTCCTCACACTTTTGAGCTTGGATTATAAACAACCTTCGAAGGTCTGATTCGAGACTTTCTAAATAGTGGTACAGACATTAATTGGCCTGTAACATCATTAAAAATAAATAAAATGATTTATAATTAGCTCATTAACTGTGTCAGGAAATGGGAGTTTTAAAAAGGATCATCCGGGCTTCCCTGGTGGCGCAGTGGTTGAGAGTCCCCCTGCCGATGCAGGGGACGCGGGTTCGTGCCTCGGTCCGGGAGGATCCCACATGCCGCGGAGCAGCTGGGCCCCTGAGCCATGGCCGCTGAGCCTGCACGACCGGAGCCTGTGCTGCGCAACGGGAGAGGCCACAGCAGTGAGAGGCCTGCGTACTGCAAAAAAAAAAAAAAAAAAAAGGATCGTCCATCCCCAAAATAGAAGTAATTCAGTCACTCACTGCAGGTCTCACTGGTCGCTGCCCAGCAGAGCCCTTCTTTGCAGCTGGTGGAGAGGCAGCTGCTAACTCGGGCCGCCTGGGCTGCGGGGGCGCTGGGACTCCGGCGTCTTAGTGTGAGTGCATCCACGCGGGCTTGAAAATCTACCGTAAAACTCCAGTAGTTGTAACTCCAAATACTTTCCCCAAGCCGTTGCTTTTGGCAAAAACGCAGACAGTGAGCACTGTGGAGCTGAGGGGAGGGAGCTCCAGCTTCTGAGAAACCGCTGGCTTTTCAAGGCTTTTGAGGGTTTTAAGAAGGCTTGGAAGGAGTGGGAGAGGGAGAGAATAAATTTAACAGTTGAAGTGAGTTTCTAGTGTTTTCTGTGGCATTTTACATTGTAATCAAAAAGCCTGGTTTTCCACAAGCACTTGGAGTTGAGCAGGTTCCTGGAGGGTGTGGAAGGGAGGCGTGACTCAGGGCAGCCATAGGGCGGGGCCCTGGGGACTGTGGGCCGGGAGAGTTGGATGAGTTAATACCTGAGAGCGCAGCTCTTACCTGCAGGACTGGGAGCCGACACGTCTCGTGACCACGTTGGAGGAGGCTGCGTTCATTCGCATCAGTAACTGCTTGGCCTGTTAGCTTTGCCCCTTTACTGTCCACACTGTTTTATTTTAAATGTACTTCACTGTCCTCGCTTCTGGCCCCTTGTGTCATCGTGTCTCTCACCTGCTGTAGTGCATCTGCCTGTCCTTGTTTGCGTACAGAGACGTCACCGTGGAACAACCTGCAGGTGGCGCTGGGCTGGCAGTGGGAGAGGGAGCAGCTGGGGCTGGACACCGAGGCTCCCAGGCGAGGAGGCAGGGAAAAGCCGGCGGCGGGCGCCCCCCTCAGGACCAGCCGGCCTTCCCCGGCTTCGGTTCACATTTAGACAGAGTCATCCTCCTGAAGTGGGTCATCTCTTTTCATGAATAGCTTTATTAGCTATGAAATTAGACAGTTTGGTTCTCTAACTTAATAATGTATCTTTTGCTCTTTAAAAAAGCTCATTGAGTTGGATTTCATAAATGTTCACAGCAACCGTATACCAGCTGCTGAGATAGATAGGGAAACATTGCTGATCTTGATAAGTTGGGACCAAAAGCAAAAATTAACTTGGGACACGTACTAAAAATGGAAAAGTCAGTCATTACCTTTTGAGCGGGTTTGGCCTCTTACAAGAGTGCTATTGTAAATGAGAAATGTCTTTTTTCATTTTGCAGTGAACTTTTCTAATATCTAGATTAAAAGCATGCTTGTTAATAATGTTCAGAAGTTTGTTTTCCAGTAGTTTCACGATGAAGACTAAAATGCACTGAAAACTCTGGTCTCACTATGTTCATCTTTCTTAAAGTAGCCAGGAAGTGAATCGGTTCAGGGCTTGCTCCACTGCGTTGTATCAATTTGAGATTCTTCCAGATTGACTCTCAGAGTTGCGTGTGGTCTGTATGGGCCAGTAGCCAAGGCTAGAGTGTCTCAGAATCCACTGCGCAGAGACAAGGCATCAGGCATGCTGCGCTTTCCTGCCTCCGCCGCCTGCAGGGTTCCTTTTGCACACAGACAGCAGACCTTTCCCCCCGTGTGCCACCTGATGAGACCACTTAGGAGGCTCAAGCCGCCACCACACAAAGCCATCCAGAGCGCTGCTCCTTGCCGGCCGTATCCCTTTAGGGCCCATGGTGGCGGGGGCCCTCGGGTCCTCGGCTTAGGATGAGGGCTGCGCTGTGCAGAGGTTTCCAGAGTTCGTTCTCGGCCTCGTGGCTGCAAAGTGGCCGCACGGGCCTCACATGCCAGTGGTTCCTCTCTGTTGCTCTTGCTGCCCTCTCCCCACAAGATGCCTTGTGGTCAGCTTCTGATTCCCATATTTCTTTGGATTTGAGGTGCTACTCCTTGCAAAAACCCAACCCATTCGAAGTTGTCTTTTTTTGGCGCGGCAGAAATATTGGGTTGGCCAAAAAGTTCGTTCGGTTTTAAGTAAAAATAAGAGACGCCTTTTTTATTTTCACCAAGAACTTTATGGGACAACATATTCATTCACCGAGCGAACTTTCTGGCCAGCCCAATGTAAACTTCATCTAGACAACTTCCTCCAGATCAGCCAACCTAAAGAGATATGCACGGTTATGAAATGTACCATGAAGAAAGAAAAATACTTAGTTTTGCATTGATTTGATGCTCAGCCATTGATTGAAAGATGCATCCCAATTTTAGACATGTTGAAACGTTAAGGAAAAAAGAGTACGTTTTCGTGATGGCGGAGGAATAGCCTTGCTCAATTCCACCATTACATCAGTTACTTTGGAAAATGCGCTAATCAGGCAGCCTTGTCACTAACATCTTGTCGGGCTCTTAAATCCTAGTTTCGTAAATGGAGCAGTGAGTATGTGTTTAAATTCTATCAAGAACTATAATGCTTACTTTTGACAGACATGGCTCTTATTTGTCCACATTTAGCCCTAAGATTCTAAAACGTTTACTTAGAGAACCTTTGAGAGCCCCAGGACCAGGGGGTGTTTTTATCCCTTGTCTCCCGTTGGACGGTGTGTGGGCAGGGTGCGCTCTCCCCAGGCCCCCACGCGAGGCCCGTGCCCCCTGGGGGAGCCGCCCCTCATTCCTGGACGGTGATGTCTCACGGGACGGAAGGAGGGAGGGTCCCCAAGAGGACGTGCGGTCCTGGGGCCGCCTGCTCTGCCTGTGTTGAGCGTTGCGTTGCTCGGCCGTCGGGGTGGAGCCCAGGGAGCGGCAGCCGGGCTGCAGCCACGAGCCCCACGTGGCTCTTGGGACTGAATTAAGTGAGGCTGCAACCTGAGGCCCTCACTCGCAGCAGCCACGCCTCAGGTGCCCGGTAGCCGCTTGCAGAACGCTGTGCCGTCGCAGGAGTCCTGTCCGCAGCCCGTGCCTCCCCACTCCGCATGGATTTTAGGGCCTGGCAGAGGTGCCGGCACCGGGTACACCGAGGGGCTTGGAAACCTCGCTGCTGTTTGGGGGCGGGATGGGGAGAGTGACGTCAGGGCTTAGAAGCCTGACCGACTTGATATTCTTTTTTTTTAAATGAAGCGATCAGTATTCACTGTTAAAATTAGGAGATGAATACAAGCAAAAAGAATAAAAAAATTACAAGTAATCTTGTCATCTGGAAGTACAGTTGACTTTTTTTGTGTTGTATTTAACGTTTTGTTGTTTCCAAATGTTAAATATAATCAGTGGTGTAACGAGCATCCTCTCGGGCAGTTGTTTTCCCTCTAAAATGTATCATCTTTTCTCCTTTTCACTTTTAAATTTATACATATGATGAGTACATTCTTGTAAAAACCCAGAATTCCAGCAGCGCCCGCATGTAGAGTAGGAGGTGGCCACTCTCACCAGCTCATCCGTCACCTGCAGGAGGAAGCCCAGCCGCCTTGGCACGTGGCCTCTTAGACCTTCTCCTGAGTTACGTGCACGCGGGGCGTGTCTGTCACCTGTCTGTCACGGAGCCTCCCCTTGCTCTTCTCGGTGGGCGGACGGTGCCCCGTCCTGACCCACGGCCCTGCCGCAAGCGTGTGTGTGGGGGGTCTGGAGCCCAGGTGTCCAGGCGTGGGGTTCCGGGCTCAGCGAGGGATGCCTTTCTTTAGCCTTGAGATATGTTGTCAGCTGATCCCAGAGCGTGAGAGGTCCAGCCCGAGAGAGGCCTGGTCTTTCTGAACAAGTCCTTCCTGCTTCTGACATGTGCACTTGACGTTTGCTTTTTAATTTGTTTACACTCCGCATGTTTTTTGTTAGAATTTCTTGGTAATTATTTGACTCTCTCAGTCTTTGCGTTGTGATTGTCATTTTTGTGTTGGAAGTCTGGAAAGGCCTCCTTCAAGTTCGGGATAGCTGATGATTTCCCTTGCTTTTTTCCCCTGACTTCCATTTGATGTTTTCATTTAGTTAATTTAACTCTGCGTCTGTGTTATGTTTTCAAATGTAGAACAAGGCAGGAAGCTAACTTCATTGTTTTTCCGCTGCTGTGTCAGGATTAGGCTTGGCTACAAAGAGTGAAAGTAACAGAGTGATTGATGGTGCCCTGATCCCAGGGGACCAGCCCACCTTCTCCCTCTGCTGCCTTTCTCAGCCTTGTGGGGATCATGGTTCTGGAGGCCAGCCACAGGCCAGCACGCTGGGACTAGGGAAGGGGAAGGGGAAAGGGCTATGGGAGCTCTCCCCTTAGGAAACCCTCCGAGAAGGTCTCCCCAGGGCCTTCTGCTGGGGCCTGCAGTCACCTGCATCCGCAAGAGCGGATGGTCCCTGGCCTCTCAAGTGGCCCGGGCCCTCCAGGCGATCATTGTTCCTGCTGGTTTTGAGATACCACCTCTCTGACCCATGATGGAGGAATTTTTCCGTGATGGCCACAGCATAGAAATTTCCTCGGAAGATTTGGAGACTGAAAGCTAGTGGGGTCACGTGAGCTCTAGGAGATGCGGTGACTAAATTGTGAGTCATGGAGGAGACTTGGGTGTGGTTTTATGTAGACGTCTTGTCAGCTGTGAGATTCCTCTGAGGTTCTGATATGTGAGAAGAGTAACTGTCCTCGTTTTCAAGTAGAAAAGATCAAAACTTTTCACAGACATAACTCAGCAAAGCACTTTGGAGAACCGAATGCGTGTGTATGTTCAGTGTCGGAAGCAATGGCTGCACACGTGGTCGCTGGCACTTAGTGTGAAAGTGTGTTGTCCTAACCATCATAGGTCGTTTCTTAAAGCGATGAAACTACTTGTAATGTGGTACTGAATAAATAATCCCAGCTGTTTCATTGAGCACTGTTTACATTTTTTTAAAAGGACAGTTGGCCATTTAAGTAATTTCTGCTAACAAATCAAGTTATCCTGTACAGGGGTAAACTATTTCTTGGATGTTGATTTTTGATGACATTGTATGGGGAAGGTAGATCTTAAGTGACAAAGTCATAAGCAAAATACGCATTTTATCAAAACCTGATTCATCCCACACATACTGGTTGAATGCTCACCCGAGTGAGCGCTGTTGGGCGCTGAGATCAGGCCCCTGGAGGTCACCTTCCCGGGACAGAGCCCGGCTGGCTGCGGTGGTCACCACGCTGGCTGGAGGGCGGGGCGCAGCTTCTCCCGCCTGCAGGCTCTGTTGGACTGCCCCAACCCACAGCCGCACTGCCTGCCCCACCCTTCCCAGCCCTCGGTGCTTCCTCTCTGCCCTCGGCGTTCCTTCCACCAAGAGCCTGAGCCGGAGAAGGCAGCGGCAGGGCTCTTTGAATCTGCCCGGGCCTCGTGATGGTTGTTAGACCTTCTCGTGTCTTTTCTGCTGCACCGATGGTGCATCACCCTCCAGAGCCACGCGGTCCTCCGGTGGCCCCAGCGGTCACGCAGTGCCTCGCCGGTCCCTGCTTGCCTCGAGGAAGAGCCTGCAGGGGCTGGGCCAGAGCCACCCTGTCCAACCAGGCCGCCAGCAGGATCCCTTCCGTTCCCAGAAGGCAAAGCAAAAATATTCTTCCTAATATATTTGTTACAGCCATTGCTAATTTTTAGACGCAGTTTAATACAAATTTCAGGTAGGCGTTTCATTAGCGTATCTTCTTGGTGGAGCCCAACGCTGAAATCAGGAGGCGTGTGCTCTGCTGGCAGGCGCTTCGCTCTGGGATGTGGGCCCGCCTCGGCCTCGTTACTCATGTCTCCTGAGTCGGGAGGGGAGGCGTGCTCGCCTGTCCCAGAGAAGGGACGCCCTTCTCTGGGACAGGCGAGTCAACAGACATCTGACCAGACTGACACTGTCACACTGGGCGGTGTCCGTGCCTCCTGGGAAGCTGACGGGCGACTTTTCCTGTTGCTCTTTCACGGGACAGTTCTCTCCACCCTGCAGGTGCAGACTGGCAGTGACATTTTGGCAGATGGGAATGGCCTGTTTCCTAGATGCTTTAATGCGTTACATTTGTGGGGTGTGGGTAGGGTTTTGCCATGCCAGGTTTGCTGTTCTTCTTCGGTGTCTCTGGGCCAGTGCTTAGGTGCTCTAGGCCCATATCCGTATTCGACGTCTCTACACTTCTGTACTCCCGGTGTTATCAGAGCAGCGCTGAGCTGCGGGAGAGCGTGTGCTCTTCGTGCTTTGATGGAGTGACTTCCCAGCGAGGTGACGGCTGGTCCGCTGGCACATGCTGTTGCCCCGAGGAGCCCTGTGCTGGCTCCTGACAGCTGCCCGGTGACAGCGTTACTGTCACTTGTTAACAGGGGGAGGTCCCCGGTGTGGTCCCTAACGTGACACATCGGGTCCTGCTGACGACATTGCCGAGCGCCGGGAACCACGGGCCACGCCGCTGACGTGACGCGCCTGCTGAGCTGCTGGAAGAGATGCGGTTAAAGGCTTAGGGTGTAGTTGGCGCTGGGTAGTTGTTGAGATGTTAGAAGCTCTACCTGATAAGTCGTGGAGTTGGGTAGATATTTTGGAAAAATTACTGCATTTTAATGTTGCATGACTTAATACCTTTTTGGGTTTACTAAAAACGGGACTCATGGCTGAATCAGCAGCATGCTTGGGGTGAAGTTTTGCGTGATTTTTTTTAAAAAAATTAAACGTGATAACGTCAGGGCTCCAATCAGCGATGGCCTCACTGACCTTGCAGGTGCACCGTGAACAAGCGTGTCGAGCGTTTGTTTCCTGTGTGTGTCCCATGTGTGCTGTCAGTGGCTTCGAGTAGCTTTTAAACTGAGTGTCAGGATGGTCATTTCAAGTGAGTAGTGGGGGTGGCAGTCCTGAGGGTGAGAGAGTGAGCTTGGCCTTAAACAAGAGCTGAGGGAAGGTGAGATGTTAGACGTCCTGTCCTTACCTTTGTCGCTTGGTACTGGAAGGTGCTGTCAAGTGTTGTCTGCCGTCGGGTGGACTGTCTTGCTAGCTGTTGAGCTAACATGGTAGTATTATTGAACAAATTTCATTTTGTCTTCTCTTTTCCACGCTAATAATCAAACTTAGAATGGAAGCATTCCATTCTTCAAGTCTAGAATCTCTTCAAGTCAAGAACAGATTTGACTTGACCTAATTCCTAGGATCGGGTTATTTGCTTGCCTGTCTTTAAATCCCTAAAGGTCACCGAGGGTGACCTGTCCTTCCTTCCTGGGTCTGCAGCCCAGATCCTTGGCTGAGACTTAACTCCCTGTTGCCCCCGCCGGGGACTGGCAGAGACGTGGGTTTTGGGGCAGGGGTGTGAGGCAGCTTTTGGAGCCTGCTCCTTTCTCCAGAAACCATTGCTTTTTAGACCTTTGTTAGGAAAGACCGAGAGGGAGAGAGGGCCGAACTGACTCGTGTCCCTGCACACCTTGGTGCTGGCCTCCTTGCGGGAATCTTGAGGGGGGATGCTCCAGTGCTGAGTTGAGTGGGGCTTTCTGCCCGAGCGACGTGGTCGTGAGCCCTGGGTGCTGGGTCTAGGGTGTTGTCCGCTGGTGGGCCAGGCAGGCCTGGCTGTTGAGACTTGGGGCCGCCAGGCTCCCGAGGACACGTGTCTTCCTGGCCTGGCCTGTCTCAGACCCTTTAGTGAGGGTGCCCGTGGGTGAAGAGCACAGCCCGGACAGGGTGAGAAACCCAGTGGGTTTCCCTGCGCCGCCGCAGTTGGGATCACCCTCCATCTGTCACGGATGGAGTTCTCTCACTTCGTTCATGGAAAGTCCCTGAAATGTTTCTTTTGAATAAGCCTTTAAATGCCAGTTGAAAGTGTTGATATTTATATCAGCAGATTGGCTCCTGTTACTCTGGTGCTAAACCGTGCCGTGGAGTTTCATCCCCCACGGAGTGTTCACTGCATTATATACTTTCAGAGGAAACAAGAAACTGGGTTTAAGTGGCCAGAAATATGTTTTAGTGTCATGCTGATCTAATAGCAGAATAAGAAGTGTGTAAAAAGTTTAATTGTAACCCTAGTGTGTTTCTCTTTTGTCCGCTAGACTTCATGAGGAAATAATTGACTTTTATAACTTCATGTCCCCTTGTCCTGAAGAAGCAGCCATGAGAAGAGAGGTGGTGAAAAGGATCGAAACTGTGGTTAAAGATCTTTGGCCGACGGCTGATGTGGGTATACCCTTTGCACTTCTGTGTCGCTACACGTTCATGTCAGCCCCCCGTGGCTGCCTGTGTCTGTGGATCTGTGCAGACGTGGCCGAGGCCATGCTTCCAGGTTCCAGGGGGGTCCTGAGATGGGTGGCCGCCCTTACCGAGGAGCTGGTTAGAGACGCACATGCCCTGCCCCTGCCCAGTCAGAAACCCTGGGCCTGCCCAGGGGGGATCTCTGCCGATCTTGTGTGGTTCTGACACCTTCAAGTGTGAGGACCATCAGCTCGAGGGAATTCCTTTTTGGGACAGTGTGGTGACATTTCCTGGTTTAAGTTTACCTTAAGATGAGAAGTTTTACCTCTAATCTGCATCACGCATCATAGCGTGTGTCCCGTTTTGTGAAACTACGCACCACTTTTCCAGAGAGCGAACGCGTGTGCGTTGAGATGCGGTCCGTGGGCACTTGGAGCACGGGGCCGGCGGGAGACGGCCCTCTGGCCGGCCCCGGGCTTCCCCTCCTGGGCACGGTGACACCCGGCACTTTCGGCTTTGCCCTTTGGTGCCCCGGGACAGAGCCCTGCCCTGTGCCTGCCGTGGGCTTGTTTCAGGAGCCACGGGGCTCTCAGCAGGCCCCGGCTTTGCGGGCTGTGGGCGAGGCCAGGACTTGTTACGCCCTTTAGTGCTGAGTTGTTAAAGGTTCCTTTTCGGGGCTGGCGTTTACCTCACAGAGCCAGAGGAGTTTGTTGGACCGCTGGGCCCTCGCAGCAGCGCAGTGTGACAAGGGGCGGGGGAGGGCCGTGCGCGTGGCCGCGTCTGAGGCGCCCGCTCTCTGTTGCAGGTGCAGATATTTGGCAGCTTCAGCACGGGCCTCTACCTTCCCACCAGGTGAGGCCCAGCTGCGCCACCGCGCGGAGGACCGGGGTTGGGTCTGCACAGCCCGGTGGGTGTCTGCACGCGTGTTAAGGCTAATGTAGGTTCCTTGCATTCAAAGCTAAGGCTTAGAGACGCGAGCGAAAGGAAAGGAAGAGACGGTGAGCACGGAGGGGAGATAGCAGGAAATAAAAATTCAATGACCGTTATGGTAATTGAGAGCTTTGCATTCTTCCTCTTGCACTTAATGTGGTGGGATACAGAGCGCTGGCTCCTAGGAGCCGGGGGAAGTGAGAGCCCTGGGGGCAGGTGCGATAGAAGACGGTCTGAGATTTTGGATTTGTTTTTGAAAAATTCATCTTATGTTTTAATGAAGATTCAAGCAAACTTATACGTGAACGGTATTTTGTAAGGATTTTTATCGGATAGAAAAACGTCAAAGAAGTTTGCATTCTAAAGCCGTTCTCCAGTGTACCCTCGTCAAGGTCTCTTCAGTATCTTAGTTTTATGTGCATCGTTTTATTAAAAGCTTATATGCTGCCAAGCCACCGTTAATGCTTGGAGACTAAAGAGGCCACAGTCTCAGGATCTGGGTTGGCATTGGCAGGGCCAGCGGGGAACTGGACAGATTCGAGGTGTCCAGGAGTCCGGGCCAGCGCAGCTGTGAGGGCCTCGGGGCACGGGAGACTCGGTCAGCGTTTGCTTCCGCCTCTGTTACGAGTGGCTCGTTAGCTGCGCTCCCTCACCGAGCGGGAGGGGCTTCCCGGCACTCCGTGCGCCTCTCGGAGGACCTGCGGGCCTGTGCCGGGGCGCCGGTCGGCTGGCCGCGTGCGCAGCCGTGTGGGGAGGCGAGCGGGGCTCACACTCGCTTTTCTCCCACCCAGCGACATCGACTTAGTGGTCTTTGGAAAGTGGGAGCGCCCTCCGCTGCAGCTGTTGGAGCAGGCCCTGCGGAAACACAGCGTGGCCGAGCCGGGCTCCATCAAGGTCCTCGACAAGGCGACGGTAAGCGCGGGTTCTGGGCCCTGGGCCCGGGCGGGGGCTCTGTGCGCCCGCAGGCAGCCTGCGTCCCAGGGGGTTCGCTGATGTGGCCAGCGGTTTCTGGCTGCGCGTTTGAAGACTTCCCTACTTGTAGTGTAAACGCGCTTGTATTTTTTTGTGGTTAGGAGTTCAAGCTGAGAATGTTTAGACACCATCTGAAGTGCAAGTTGTGAGAGCGCCAAACTGTTCCTGCTCTAAAATGTATGACGGGGTCGTCTCTTAGGAGGCTGCGTAAGGAAAAGATATTAATACCCGAAACGAGACAGATTCAGAGGCTGCCTTTTGTGCAGAATGTAGCAGAATGATTAGACTGTGGCATTTATTACGTAGAACAAGATGACCATTTGCCAAGTTATACTTCAGACAGAGAAGCTTGCCTGTTCCTTTCATCGTTCCAAAACTGTACACATGTGAGAACTGTGCTTCTCTCGTGAGAAGCTGGAAGATGAGGCGGCTTTTGAAACGCGGGCCCAGGTTCACCCTAGTCCAGGGCCGCCGACAGCTCAGGAGCTCCGTGTTACCTGCCTGTTGTGTGCTGGTCATCAGAGTCTCGGCTCTGACCTTCTGTGGCTCTGCTGTTTGTCCCGTCGGCCCCTCGAGAGTGTACGGTGGGTGGCCGGTGGTCTCTGTCTTGTTTAGGTGTAGAGCAGCTGAGGAGGCTCAGCCTGATTGTCCTGGGTTCCAGAACTTTCTGGAGGACAGACCGTATGCTGAATAGATGCTGCAGGAGCTCTGTGGTCAGGTGGCCTCATTGCTGTCACACACCTCCTCAGCTGCTGGAGGCGCGTCCTAGGCCGAGGAGCAGGGTCCACCTGCTCTTTTCCATGAGTGTCTTCTGTTTCCAGGCAGCCCTCTCTGCCGGGCAGCCTCACCGGCATCTCATCACGGGCTCTGAGCCCAGCGTGAGAGCTGTGTTTAAGGTGAAAACTGGTCTATTTTGAACAAGCACCAGAAAATAAGTATTGCAGTGTTACTACTAATCTCCAGAATCTGGGGCTTCAACACATGAGCGAGGTGGGGAGGAGAGAGAGAGAGAGAGAGTGAGAGAGAGAGAGAGAGAGAGGGAGAGTGAGTGTGTGTGTGTGTGTGTGTGTGTGTGTAAGGCAGGAAGGTGCCAGGAGTGATTGGGGAGAAAAGTCCGTGCATATAGAAGAGGCTTCATAGCTGTGTCCAGAGGTGCCGGGGAAGATGCTCGCTCCTGAGGAGTTTACCACGTCTGGGAGGCCTGGGCCCTTGACCATGGGCTCCTTCTGAAGCAGTTTTGATAGGTTCTTTGGGAAAGTGTCTTGTTTCCTCTGCCTTCTTGGACCTCGCCCTGCCTGGTGGTGGAGGTGATCTGCAGGAGAGACTGTCACCACCTGCTGGCCTGTCCCTCTCACACGTGTCCTGGGCAGTTTGCCCCCAGGTGTATATGTTTTAGAGCTCAGAGCAGGTGTGCACTGAAGAGCATGTTCCTCTGTTGACTTCCAGAGATTTTAAACCTTTTGTGAGACCCTGATTGTTTTGGTGGAGGGAATGTCCTTTTTTATTCCTTGGAGGCTGCCTTTTTTTCTGGAAGAACACAGTTTTGTGTGGGGCAGGTGTGGTCTGAATGGTTGCTTGGGCAGCTTTTATGAGGCCGTTTTTGAGTGCCTTTTGGTGATGATTCTTGTTACTGAGAGTATTTACAGAATAGCCTTTTACTTGATTTTCAGGGAAAAAAAATATTTTTAAGTTAAATTGTCCTAAAGAGTGAAAACCCACAGTAGAGTTGTTTGGAAAAACAATATCAGTACAAAATATAATTTAAAAAATGACTTTGAATGCTTTGAGAAATTCTAGAAAATGTGATTTGGGGACCAAAAGCCCCTCACATCCCCAGGCCCTCATCGTGGGACAGGGCCTTAGCTGGCTTCCCCTCGTGGCAGGCAGGCTTGGGGAGCACAGGTCCTGCGGGGAGCACAGGTCCTGCGGAGAGCAGGTGGTTGAAGCTCGGTCACCAGGGAGGCGCCGGGTCAGGCCGACAGGGCCGGGCAGAGATGAGCACTAGCTGTTGTCGGATGGGGGGGTGGCCTTGGGGGCTCATGGGGTTGATGCTGGGAAAGTCCCTTTTCTCATCTTTACAATCTGGGGTTCATGATCTCTAAGTCCCTTTTGTGTATAAGGAGAAAAACCCTCTGTACAACTTGGGAAACATCTGATACCCGACCGTGGAAAACGTTGCCTATTAAAGCACAATGAAACCCTTGCAGGTGCCGATAATAAAACTCACAGACCAGGAGACGGAAGTCAAAGTCGACATCAGCTTTAACATGGAGACCGGGGTCCGGGCAGCAGAGTTCATCAAGAATTACATGAAGGTGCTGTCCCAGCAAGTTAGCACAGTAAAAACCAGGGGGTGATAATCTTGGATGAGAAAGACTGTTGCAGTTGAATTGATCCTACAGTACTATTTCTAGAGACACTTCGAAACGGCAGAGCTGTTGTGCAGATTTGCCTTCCTTGGCTAACCGTTTCATACACTCGAGCGTTATTTTAGAGCGCTTTGTTGAAATATTCTTTCTGGTTATTACAAAATGACCATCCCTGTAGCTCAGCGTGCCTGATTGCAAGTTGAGTACATGATAGTGGAGTGGATGTAGGTTTGCTTACTCTGGGTGGTCTCAGTGCCTAAGGATGGGACGCATTCACTGCACTCTGACCAGGTGTGTGGTCCGGTTACATGGAGGGTCCTTGCCTCCTGTTGCCGTGGAGGTGGCGAGGTGACCCCAGCCCCTCTGCCCACAGATTTGGGACCACGCGCCTCCAGTGCTCCCCCTTCCCTCTGTACCATCACGCTCGTCTGAGGGGTCATTTCTACGCCAGCAGAGCAGGAAAAGCAGCAGGAGCTTCCACATCCCTCCACCCGCTTCTCAGCCCTCCTGCCCTCCACCCCTCGCCCTGCGTTTGGCAATGCTTCCCCCCTTGCCTCTCTCTCGGGTGCTTCTGAGTGCTGGCGTTTGCACACTGCCGCCCACCCGCCCGCAGGGCCCTGCGCTGGGCGCCGGCGAGCGGGGAGACACTGGGAGGAGATGCCCATTCACGCCCCAGCCCCACTGGGCTTGGGGTCTCCCTGCAGGCTCCCCGCCCCATCCCTGCTGAGCAGTAACCTGGGGAGGGGCCCCCCAGCGGGGCCCTGAAGAGCCCCTCACAGAATTCATTCTCAGGCCCCTACGGTGTGAGGATGATTGGCCTCGAGCCTTCCGAGGGGCAAGAGGATGAAGTGAGCTTCCTGCCTGCCACGTGGAATTTGCTGTGTGAGAAGTCTTCAAAGCTACAGAATCTAACCAGACGATGTTTTTCTTTTGGAATTTGCAGAAATATTCATTGCTGCCTTACTTGATTTTAGTACTGAAACAGTTCCTCCTGCAGAGGGACCTGAATGAAGTTTTTACAGGTGGAATTAGCTCGTACAGCCTAATTTTAATGGCCATCAGCTTCCTACAGGTGAGTGTGCCTTCTCTCGAGAACCCCTGGCCCTGAGGCTTCCATGGGAGCGCCCTTCCTTGACGCTCTTACCGGTTGCTTCATGGGTTCCAGCTCCTTGCTATCCCTTCGGTATTCTGTTTGGTGTGGTAGAAATTGACTTCTAATCTTCATCACAAAGCTCTGTTTTGATGTATACTTTTTCCTTTGCTCCTCCATAGCTTACTTTTGTATCTGATTTAACTGCTGGAGGGGAGGGCTTGTCTCGTTCTGTCACTCGGGTGTATATCGATCTAACCTTGAAGAAACACTCTTTATATTTAGAAAAATTTCATGCCTTGAGGGACAGTGAAACACTGTTTTTCTTGGATCTTGGCTGTGATTTATACTGCAAAATTTGTCTCAGAAAAATAGTTGGCTACCACAGAAGGTAAAAAAAAATACTGAAGAGGGCTTTTTTTTTCGGAGTGATGAAAAGTCAGTATTTTGTCTTTAATTATCTGTTGCCCTTATTTTGTTGAGTACCATGGAAAAATCAATCAAGAGAGAACTCCCCTAAGTATTAAATGCTGTGATGCAGTGATAAACTATACTTATATGACTTTTTAGACGTACATTCTCTAAGTTAACGGAGACATGAATTGCCCCGTCCACATTCACTGGAATGAAGGACCGCGCCTGTGTTCTAGCTGCGCAGCACCGTCCTCCATGCTTATCAGCAGGCTTGCATTTGTGATTTTATGTCCAGAATTTGGTCATTTTTCTCAGTGTCATTAGTACAGCTGACAGCAGGATTGCTGGTCACTGCGCCTTTCACCATGTTGATTTCCTTGGCGTGTTTTTGCAGAGGTGCTGTAAGAACAGTGAAAACGGAGCTCTGCACCCTGGCCTCCCCTTTCACCTCGGAGACGCTGCCTTTGTAGCCGTTCTTCCCGAGTTTTCGGACATTATTTTGAACAGAGCACAACGTTGTGCACTTAATTTATCTCCTCCCGGTTTCCTGATTGAAACTATTCCAGTAGCCTTGTAACGGACCACTGCCCACTTCCGTGGTGCTGGGCTCCCCGTCTGAAGTGACCGTGGAGGCCTCATCCGGCCGGGGCGGGGTTGCCGCTGTCCCCTGCCCGTCCCTCGGTGCCTTGCCCGCCCTGCCGCAGAGCCGTGACTGCTGTAGCGCGTGTGTTTATTTCACGGCTCGTTGAGGTCAGGAGGCCCAGCCTTGCCCCGGGTGGGTTCTCAGCTGGATGATCTTTGACTAAGGCCAGGAAAATAGGGAAGGGAGAAGGTAAGGCAAAAGTAAGAATGCAGCACTGTGCCTTTGTAAGGTCTTCCGAACCCTGAAAACACCTGCAGGCTTTAGAAACCATGTTTCCTTGAGGAGCCCCGTGTTATAAACGTTTTCAGCCCTCGTGCTTTCTGCCAAGACTCGGACTTTTACGTCCTTTTGGACTGGACCGTCCTTTTCTTGATTGCCGCTGTCCAGTGTGACTTGCTGTGTGAGGGCAGTACCGTCTGCTCGGTCCAGCAGCATGGCCGTGTGTGCTTACGGGGCGCTGGCAGTGAGTGTGTCTATAGCAGACCAGCAAACTGAATGTTTAATTTGTTTTAATTCGTTTAAATATAAATACATACGGCCCGTGGCCATCACAGTGGGCAGTGCAGGTCCCTGTTGCTCACATTCGTGAGCCTCTTAGATTAGTGGCACTTGGGTGGGGTCAGTAGCCAGGGGCTTGGGGCTTCAGAAGAAATCCATTACCTGCTTCAAGAAGGCGTGGTGTGGAGCTGCGGCTGACGCGCACCCATATGCCCGGGCAGGGATGTGAGCTTGCTGTAAATATCAGGATGCCGTGCGGACTACCATTCACGGTTAACATTACCCATTTCACGTTGCCCTGTGGTACTGTTCAGTCTCACACTGCCCCCTGTTGGCTGTATTTCAGAAAAATGGAATTGAGATTAGAATCTGAGAAAGTACCTCCACCATCTAGGTGACTCTAAATCGTGCAGAATATGGTCCACTTATTTATCGGTGTTTGGGAATTTGCGGTTCATCAGACGTCTGTGTCGGAGGTAGCTATATGGGTTACAAACTTCAAAGAATTAAAGTATAATTAAAAAATTCAGGTGAGAAGCTTTTATTTCTTTTGAGCATTCTTGATTGGCAGAAGATATCCAGGCTCTCTTGGTGCCTCCTGGCTGCCTCTGCGAGCGTCCTCTCGGTGCTGGTGGGCAAGCGAGGGCCACCGACTGTGTGCACCCTTGGCTAGCTAGCCGATGCCACCGCGCGCAGCTGTCCGTAGAGAGTGACCAGAATCTGTGCAAACCGTGGATGCCTTGCTTTTACAGTTGCATCCAAGAATTGATGCCCGGAGAGCTGATGAAAACCTTGGAATGCTTCTTGTAGAATTTTTTGAACTCTACGGAAGAAATTTTAATTACTTGAAAACTGGTATTAGAATAAAAGAAGGAGGTGCCTATATCGCCAAAGAGGAGATCATGAAAGCCATGACCAGCGGGTACAGGCCGTCGATGCTGTGCATTGAGGACCCCCTGCTGCCTGGTAAGGACCCTCGCTTTGCCAGCCGGGTGTGGAGGGGCATCCACAGGCCCCCGGCCCCCCCTCCCCGCCACCGAGCCAAGGGCACGTGATCTGATGTAGGTTCCTGCTGTACTAATAGAGTTAATGGTGGCACGTTTAGAATTTGTTCTTAATGCTTCTAATTAACGTAAAGTTGCAACTTTGTTTACTTTCTGTAATCAGAAAAACGTAGAAAGTGAGAACTAAAAAAAGAAATTTATTTTTTCTGAATAGAAAAGTGTTACATATCCATCATAAACCATCTGCTTCCCAGAAGTTTGTCACATAGAAAAGTGAAGTATGCCATAATCCCCTCCCTTTTGATGTGTTTTTCTCCAGTTTTCCATACGTGGATATTAACATCGATTGTTGCCTCCTTATTAATTGAATGGCGTCACGTAATAGCAACAGACTGCAGCTTGTCATTTTATTTAAACAATACACCCAAGACCCCTTTTCTCTGTGCATGGGGAGTGTTCGTTGTAAAGACGACCCCGAGGCAGGTTAGGGTGCTTTACACCCACACCTTTGGTGACCGTCTTTTAAATCTTTGCTGATCTGATGAGACCGTGCCGTACACGTTGTCACGTACCTTACAGTTCTTTAATGATGAGTGAGGTTAAACACATGGTTACTGTCAATTGCACAAAATATTTATCGAGCATTTATTAGGTGACACAGTGTTCTTACTGTTGGGGATAAAGTCAGTGACAGACAAGTGACAGGAAGGGTGGTGGAGGTTGTTAGCTCCAGGTACACTGCCCTTTGTGTTACTTTTTGTGTGAGCGCATGTGCTTTGTCCATCTGTCTGCTGGACCGTCCTCACTGACTTCGTAAGGTCCTGGAAGCCTTGCTTTGCTGACACACTGTACGTCTGTCTCTTGTGTCTGTATTTTTTTTTTTTTTCTTTTACTGTTTTGCTCCTGTATATGTTTTCCAACATCCTCAAATTTATGATTTTTGTTTTGTTTTGTGGCTTCTGGGGTATGAAATTTATTTCTTAAAAATCTTTTGGAAGCTTCTCCTCTGTGGTCTGTAAGCGCTGTGGTCCACACAGGGGCTTATCCCTCAGCCCAGAAGGACAGGTTTCTCTCCCCGGTCTGTCTGGATCAGTTAAATGGCAGGCAGTTCCTTGGTCTTCAGTGTTTGCTGACAAATGAAACCCCACACAGTTACTGGGTTACATCATTATTAAACCTGGAAAGGAGACAATTCCAGTACTTAAGGACATGTCTCCACCTGAACCGTGAAGAGCGAGTTACGTGTCGAAATGAAAATTGGAGACTCTGCCGTCCTTAACAAAAGTCAGCTCCTTGCCTGTGGCTCTTGCCGACTTTAGTGGCGACTTTGTCTTTGTTTGCCGTCCACCCGAGAGTTCGGCCCGGCACCTTCTGTCCTCGAGGGGTTGCTCCTGCAGGCCCCCTCGGTGCTGACAGGTGCGGGGCTCAGGCTGACCTGTCCTCTCGGGCAGGCCCTGGCCGTCTGGTTAAGGTTGTGCTTTGGCTCCACTGAGCTTTCTGCCGTCCGGGGGGTGACCCTGCCGTTTGAGGAACTGTCACTCCGTCTCCATAAATGACAGCTCCTTTAACGGAGATGGATCCTGATCTGACGGTGAGATGGGCCCTCAGGCTGGTACGCCCCCAGCTGCTCACGGCGGTGGGCGCTGTGCACTTCCTGGCGCCCAATCCGGCTGTGCTGGGGGGTCTGGAGGGCGTTTCAGGGCTGGAGGCCCGTGTGGGAAAGGCTCACGTGAGAGGACCACGCGGCTGGGTAGCGGCTCCCACGGCAGCCTTTCTGTTTCAGGGAACGACGTGGGCCGGAGCTCCTACGGGGCCATGCAGGTGAAGCAGGTGTTCGACTACGCCTACATCGTTCTCAGCCACGCCGTGTCGCCGCTTGCCAGGTCCTATCCCAACAGAGATTCCGAAAGGTAGCCCCGTCCTGGGTGCTGCAGTCTCTGCAGCACCGGCGCCCTGGCCTCTTGTCGTTTGTTGATGGGTGTGCCACCCTGTCTTGGGAGAACTGGGAAATACTGGTAAAGGAAGGCCTTTCAGGAGTTCAGGATGGTCATCGTGGTCAAGGGTGGAAAATTTTTTATTTAGCGAGTTAACATTTTCTCAGGGTGTTCGTTTTGGGGAGGTCATTTCTGGCTTTTAAAGCTGTGGCACGTGGTGCTTTTTCTCAGGCCGTCTTCAAGATGTGGGTGCATAGCTCCGAGGGACACGTCCAACCCCTGCCCCGGCCCCTTCCTGCACACTTGTCCCCCATTCCCCGTTTTGAGTGCGCACTCTCGTGGTGTATGCTTTGATTGGCGATGAGCAATATTTCTTTCTGAGCCCAGATGCTGCTGTGGTGGAGGTGGAGGGACTGGGGGGGGGGAGTGGGGGGTGGGAGAGGGGAGTTGAGAGGGAGGCTGAGGTGATGGCCACCAGTGGTCACTGCAGCAGGACCGCCACCTCCATCCTCGGCCGGTGATGGAGAAAGCGGACTCTGAGGCCTGGCCCCAGCGGTGGTGGCCCAGGGCTCTGCGGCCTCCGTCCACTCAGCGTTTGCAGGCAGAGCTTTGGGCCCGTGCTGGGCTCTCGCTGTCTCGCCCGAGCACTGGGAAACGGGACCCCTGTGGTCACTGGGGCTGGGGAGGGCGGGCTTCCCTACTCGGCCCTGGGCTTCAGCGGTCTTTTGTAGATAGATGTAGGTCCAAGGATTTCTGCCTCAGAGCACCCACTTTTTCTGTACTGTGATCGCAAAGTATGTTTGGGCTCACACCCCGGAAGTCATACAGATCTGTAAAATTAGTTCAGCTCTTTGCCCGCCTTTCACTTAGTGAGGTTCTGTGTGAAAATGTAAAGTAGCTGCTGGGAGGGACTGTTGACTGCCCGTGTCCTCCTGCTGCAGCACCTTAGGGAGGATCATCAAGGTGACCCAGGAGGTGATCGACTACCGGGCGTGGATCAAGGAGAAGTGGGGCAGCCGGGCCCACGCGCCGCCAGACGCCGGTAAGAGGCCGCCCGGGGCCGCTGCCGCGCCGCCTGACCCGTCGGTGCGGCAGTGTGTCTTTGTCCCTTGGTGGTAAACTGTTCACTCTGAGGACACCTCGCTTTCTGTGAGTTTCACTTAAAACTGTTAGGGCTAGGCCAGCGCTGTCCAGTAGAAATAACGTGCGCGCCACACGTGCAGTTCTAAAGCTCCTAGTAACTGCATTGCCAGCGTGGAAAGAAGCAGGTGAAATTAATTTTGATAATATATTTTATATTCTATAATATATTTTATTCAACTTCTAGTATTCAGAATATTAACATTTGAACAGAGTTACTGAGATTTTTTTTTTTGGTACTGCGTCCTTGAAATCCAGTGTGTTTTAATACCTAGAACACATCCTGATCAGGGTTTGCGCAATTTCCAGATGAAACTGTACATCCACGTTGTTCCAGGCCTATTTAAATGTTCTCCAGGGACTGAAGTGTAATTTAAAAACTTAATCGAAATGAAGTAAATTAGAAATGCAGTTCGTCAGGCCCCTGAGCAGCGTTTAAGGTGCCTGACAGCTCCATCTTCCCTCCACAGATGACAGGATTAAGACCACCGAGCGGGCGGGCGCGTGCGACGGGGAGCAGCCTCCGCGCCGGAACCCCGAGTCGCCCTGCGGCCCGCGCCTGGCCCTGTCCCTGCCCAGCCCCCAGCTCCTGTCCTCCGGCTCGTCGGCCTCCTCTGTGTCCTCGCTCTCCGGAAGCGACATCGTGAGTGTGTCTGCTGGGGGCGTGTGTGTGTGGAAAACGTCCGCAGCAGTGAGTTTAAACTCTGCCCCACCTCGCTTTATCGCTTGCTCTGTGTGCCCGAGGCCACCCCGCGTGCGCGCCCAGCGGGCCCCGCTGTGCCGAGAGCCTCAGGTGGCGGGCACGTGGCCCCTCGGGAGCGGTGGGCCCGCGCGGCACAGCTACCGTGGGTCGTGTCTCACCCACTTACTGGGAGATAAGACCTTGCAGTCTGGGCGTCTCTTCTGCATTTCCTTTACGTTCTTCGGTTACGTTCTTCTGCCCAGGTCTTATGACTCAGGGGAGACCTGGGCAGACTGGGGCTGCCCGCGTCCCCGGACCCTGGGGGCTCACCCTTGGCCGCTCCCGTCGATGTGAGGGGCACGGGCCTCGGGTGCAGCCGTCCTCTTGTCACCCACAGGATTCGGACACGCCCCCCTGCCCAACGCCCACCGTGCGCCAGTTCAGCCTCCAGGCGCCTGCCCCTCTGCCGGCCAGCCTGCCCGCCGCCCTGCCCGTGCCGAGCGGCAGACCTCAGTCGGCCACGCCCAGGACGCTGGTCATGGCAACTAACACCCAGGTACGTGGCTGGTGACGGCCCCGGGACCAGCTCCCAGCTGCTGCCTGCGCTGTAGGACTGGCTGATACGGTAGAACTTAGAGAAGCAACTTTAAAAGGCTTTGGAAGGTCCACTTCTGTCCTGTAGGAAATTCTCATCTTCTGTGGGCGGATAGGATGTAATTGTTGTTTGAGGGACGTCCTTACAGTTGAGGCCCGCCAGGCCCTGTGCTTGCGGCGAGGGGACTCTTGGTTCCCGGGCACTGAGGTGGCTTTTCCGCAGATTATGTCGGCGCCCAGCGTGAGGCCACCGCCCTGGGGCCGTGCTGAGAGAGGGACTCCGCTGCCTTCCCTGGGCAGAGACGGACGCCATCCTTGCTTTCCCCCGGATTCTCAGTGTTTACACTCTTACTAAGTTCTGATATAAACTTTGACTTCTCCACGTTATCCATTAGGCAGTATTTATAGGGTTTTTTTCTATTTGAATATGTCCTCTTTTAAAAAATTTAGACAAAGTTAGAGCGTAAAAGTTAATTTTAAATATTTTAAATTTGTACCTACTTCCCAAATGTACATCAATTACACGTATATAAAACCCGTCACGTTAATTTACTTCTAAAGTAGAGCCAGTTTCTACAGTGTGGGGTATAATCTGAGTGTAAAGCAACGCGGATGCGTGCGAATGTATTGCCGAGTTCCTCTGCGTTGCTTGGCTCTCCGTCCAGGCAGGGCGTTCTCAGGACACGCCTCAGGCCGCGGGGACTGAGGGCGGCGGGCCCAGGATGCGTGGTGGCGGCCATCAGCATGGCACCCCAGAAACCTTCAGTTGCTGCGTCAGCGTGAAACGAAGAGGCAGGTGCCTGCACTGTGAAAGTAAACTCTGGCGCCAGTGGTGGATCTGGCTCTAACCTTCCCTTGGGCTCGGCTCCCTCGAGAGCCGCGTGCCGATCGACACTGCCCGTGCTCTTCCTCCAGGATGCCGGGCATGTCGGGGGGATGGTCGGGACCACATGCTGGGCCTGGGCCCATCTGTCACCCGCACGGACAGTGAGTGAGGCAGGAGCTAAGGTCATTCAAGTTTTAAGACGAGGCTCAAAGCCCGCTTTCTCATTGTATTCCCAAACTTCACACATTCCTTGCAGTGGGGTAACTAAGGGAAATCCCACTCGAAAACCTCACGTGTACAGTCTCCCCTGCCCGCTCGGGGTGTAGTGGGGACTTAGAGCTGGGGCTGCGAAGCCGTCAGAGGTCCCGGGAGTGGGCTCTTCCCGGGGCCTCGTGCCCCTGGGGGCGCAGAGCCCGCATGGAGGAGAGGCCGCGGGTGTGCTCAGGCCCTGGCGGGGGAGGAGGTGTGAGGAAGGGGCACGTGAGTGCCCTGCAGCCCCCGAGCGCAGCCCTGAGGCCCCAGCTCCTGCTGCAGCTGCTGCCCCGGTGACCACGGGCACTCTCCAGAGGGCTTTGGGGCAAATGCGTCCAATTCTAAGACGGAGCAGTGAGGCTGCTGGAAGTGGGTGGAGGGGCTCCCGCCAGCACCTCTGCGCCGTGACGGGCCGGTGATGCAAAGACGGAAGCGCTGGGGCCTCCGGCGAGAGCGGGGAGGATGGCCACCCCGTGTGCGGGCCTTCGCTCGGGCCAGCCTCCCGCCTGTCACCTGCCTTGCTGAGGGCTCTTTCTGGAGACCGGGGGGACAGTTACTTTGATGACTGTAATGTTTTTGAATTGTTCGGTCTTCAGTGAATATTAAAACCTCACGACTTGGGTGACTGGACATACTTCACATCGTCTTGCTGTTTCAGAGTGTAGAATGTGTCCGATTCAAAACAAAATGTTGTAGTCGGGCATCCAACTAAGGAGCCTGTTTGCACATGGCACCCTCGTCGGCGCCCATGGTAAGAACGGGCTGCTTTAGCCTGTGTCACGTTGTTGCCTCACGGACGTCTCCGGTCGTTCTCTCCCAGACCAGGTTTACTATACCTCCACCAACGCTTGGGGTGGCCCCTGTGCCCTGTAGACCAGCTGGCATCGAAGGAGCTCCGGCGCTGAAAGCTGTCCACCACGTGTCTTCCCCGGCCGTCCCGTCTGCGCCCCCCAATGCGCTCTCCAGCCCTCACCTGTATCACAAGGTACGGGTCCGTCCGCCTGGGTCCTGGGTTCCCAACAAGCAGGTTTGTGATAGCCCGGTGCTTAACACCTCCACCAGAGAGGGAATTCCACAGAGAGTCTTTTTTTTTTTTTTCTTCTCTGATCATTCAGCTTCATGTTTGCTTTTCCTTGTATAGCAAACAACACTTTACAAGTGTTAAGAAATTATTTTAAAATTTCATATAGTTTAATTCATCATGCATCTCTTTTTTCTGTTGCATTTGTTAGCATAAAAATGATGTTTGAAGGGAAGAATATTTTGATTTCCCATTTTTCTCTTAATTCACACGCTAAAAGAACTTTGGTTTTCAAGAAGCAGATGATGAAACCAGGAACGATCAGGCCCATGAGCAGTGTGTCTTCCCACAGTTTCACTCCCTCCCCGTTCTTTGCCATGGGTGCCCTGGGCAGAGGGCTTGGCAGGGCCTGCGTGCGATTGGTTTTCTAGTGACCGTGGGAGTCCCTGTGAATGCGTTTGTCAATTGCCCTGTTTCTGCTCTAAGTCCAGATCCCACATGTTAGAAACTTGGTATCAGGAAGACAGGTCGTTGTTAAGGTGCCAGGATGTTGGAAAGAACCACGACCGAGTCCAGGCAATGGGGGTCGGGGTGCGAGGTCCGAAGGCCGACGCGCCCAGGCTGACGGCGCTTGTCTGCCTCCGCTCTGGTCAGCGCTCTCTGTTGCTTGTCTAATCACATTTGCCAGTAAGTTTTGATCCCTGAGGGTTGGCTCTTTGGACCTATGTCACTGAGCCCTGCTGATCTTTTTTGTTTAGAGTTAACTAATAGAACGTTCCTTCCTGGATTTATCCATCCTGTCGCTACCTGGCTTGCTACGCTGATCTGTTAGAAATACTCAGGATGAAATTACAGCTTTGCAAAGGGCAAAAGCACTCTTGCTTAATAGCATTTTGGCTTTCCTTCTTAACCCCCTTCTGCTGGTTTTGCTCTGAAACCTTCCTGAGACCAGCCGTGTCTTCCCTGGTGTGCTGTGCGTGGGGCTTGGCGGCCTGGGAGCAGCCTGCACACTCCCCGCTGACGTGGACCCCACTCGTGTGTTTCCAGAATGTCATGGTCAAAGTCTGGGGGAGAAAGTGACAGGGACCCTCTTATTTCTGTGGACGCGGAGAAGAAGCTAGAAATGAGGTTCTAGACGTGTTTGGATGTGAACGCGTGTGGTTTGAAACAGGCCCACAGTTCGCGTGCTGCCGAAGCTCTGGGGTAGGGGTAGTTCTCCGCCTCTGGAGGTAGCGACAGGAGTCCCTGGGAGGTGTGAGCGGAGGCTCGCTGTCGGTCCCGTCGCGTCTGGGGTCCCGCGCACACGTGCAGTGGGCCACCGTGCGCAGCCTGCAGCCCTCCCCGCGGGCCCGCCGCCCTTCAGAACCCCCAGCGGGGTCGTGTCTCCTGCTCGCTCGGGCTCCCAGCCCACGGAGGCGGCGGGTCTCCACGTGGGCCCTGTGCGACCCTGTGTCCCTCTCGGTCCCCTCAGCAGCACAGCGGCATGAAACTGTCCATGAAGGGCTCCCACAGCCACGGCCAAGGCGGCAGCTACAGCGCGGTGGGCAGCGGAGGCGTGCGGCCTCCCGTGGGCAACCGGGGGCACCACCAGTATAACCGCGCCGGCTGGAGGAGGAGGAAACACACGCACACGAGGGACAGCCTGCCCGTCAGTCTCAGCAGATAATACTCCTGGTGGCGCCACCCGGCCCTCACCTCCCAGACGGGAGCCGGGTGGCCTCGGCGCCCCCGGGACCTGAGACCAGCACCCAGCACGTCGGCCGGGCCCCCGGCGCCCTCGGCTGCTCGCTCTGCATGTTCCTGTGCGGTGGCCACGTCCGTCCTGAGGAGCGGCTCCCGTGCTCGTCTGTGGAGCCTTACTGGACGTGGACGCTGCCTTCTGCCTTCCCAGGAGTCTCCCTTCAGTGCTGGAGCAGGTCTGGACCGGGAGCTGCGGGGACGGACGGGGCCTTGGCCTTTCTCGGTACCGTGTCTGTCCTTTGCGTTGGTACACTTCATTCCACGTCGTCAGAGCAACGGAGATCGAACCCCGTCATTTGCTGGGAGGTCCTCCTTGTTTTACTGCCCTCACATTTTGTTTCCAATTTCAGAACTGTTTTTCTATGTAAATATTGGAAATTTATGATTTGTGCAATAACTCAGATATTTTTTATTTAATTTCATATTTTCACATAAGTTATATTTAAGGGAGAAGGGAATTTTTTTAAACGAGCTTAGATCCTTTCCCGAGTTGCATTTTCTAAGTTGGGTTTATCCTGTCGGCTGGTTGTCTGATGAGTGTTGTGACAAGCACCGCGAATGAGGGGCTTTATTTTTATGTTCCTTCTCTTGGTCAGACGTGAGGCCTCTCAGTTCGTGGTGAAGGAGCTGAGTCCCCCCCGCCCCCCGCCCCCGCCCCCCAGCGGGTTTCCGAGGGGGTTTGACTCCAAAGCCTTCTGACCAGCTGCCCGCCGGCTCTGCCGTCCGGCCTGTCTGTTGTCTTGCTCTGACCGTGGAGTTTTAATGTTTTGGGTTTGGTTCTTTTAAACTAGACAACAGACCCAGCATTTAGAGTGCCAGAGTGTATAACTTTCTACGGGAAGAAAAGGTGGTCACATTATGAAATCTTAAGCAAATGTGAACTTTGAAACGCCTCACTTTTAGTGACACAGCCTGTAAATGATGGGTCTGGTGAACAGCGTCACGGACAATGGTACCCAGTTTTAGGAATGTGGAGAAAGGAATTATGTTGATTCTATTGTGGAATCTGTAGCAGTATGCATTCGTTCTGTTAAGAGCAAATATAGGAGAAGCACTTGAGCTGCTCAGTGCGCTGTGGAGGGGTTTTTAACACATCACAGGAGAGCACAGCCCAGTGTCGGGCCCCGGAGCAGCTGGCGCCCGACTCGAGCAGCATACAGGTATACTATGCACGTGTATTCTGCCGTGACAGCCACTGTCTTTGTTACCCCTTTTTGAACACTAATATACCCATCCTGCCTCACCCTGAGTTTTTGGAGCACCACAGGGGTCCTGGGAGTTAGGTGCCTCTTCTAGGTCATCCGACTCCCGTTGTTAAAATGGGAGTCCAGGCCCCGCTGACGCTACAGGTGGGGTGGTCTTTGAAGTCCACTAGCAGAGAAGGTTGGGACGAGAAGCTTACTGCCGTGACCCCGGTGACATGCAGGAGCGGGGCGTCCTCAAGTGGGGTCTGAGTGTGGAGAGCTTCACCGCGTCTGCGGGCCCCCTGGAAGCAGGACTGGCCCCCGTGCGTTGAGAGCGGCCGGCCGCGCCTGCAGGGCTCCCTGGGAGGCGCCCAGAGCCGAGTAGCACACTTTGTCTGCAGTTCTTGGTGATCGGAGGTTATCAAAAATATTTAAAGGTATTTAAATCGTGAACCTATTGGTAAAGAAATATTTATAAAAACTGATCCGTAGGCCTGTACTAATCTCTACGCGTTAGCAATATTGACTATAACCCTCCTCCAAGGAAACGCTGCGGGGGACCGTGGGAGTGCCCGCGGGTGTGCCTCGGGACCCTCCGTCCCTGACCCGGGCGCCAGGCTCCAGCCCCGTCACGGTGAACCAATGAATTGGCCTGGACGCCTGTGGCCACGCGCCGCGGGCCTGACAACAGGATATCATGTTTCGATTTTTTTTGTGTGTGGACAACAATGTGGAAGCGAAAATTGACATATTTTTATGTAAAGTTTTTCTATTCTTTGATTTTTAATAAACTTTGGAAACCAGGAGGTGGCTGCGTTCGAGTGTGTTTTTCCTTGCGGGGTGGGCGGTGGCTCCTGCAGTTTATGTTCTTGACTTCTCTAAGTTCGGAGGGCGAGCCATCGTGTTAGCACCGGTTCGGGGCACTCAGAACCTGGTGAAGTTGCAGGCCGAGCGCAGGAGAACCAGACCTGCCCCAGGCTAGGCTGGCAGCGTGCGCCAAAGCCATGTGCGCGGTTTCTGACAAGCTGGGGGGACACTGTACTTGGGCTTCCCGAGGGCTCACCTGTTTCTTCCACGTCTGTCTCTCTTAGGTCAACGTTGTATCACTTCAAAATAACGCATTTTAAACCACCGAACATCACGGTGCAGCTTAATGTAGCTGATGATTAGGATTTATAAGGAAACGTATAATGTTTCTTACACCAGCGAGTGACTGAGCTGCTTGTCCCGGGCTGCGCGGCCCCTGCGAGTGGGCTGCTCCAGGACCTGGTCAGTAGAGCCTGGCGCGCTGTAAGGCCGGTGTCGTGGGTCCAGTGCTCCTTCGGGTCCTTCCACAAAAGGCTTCCGAAGGTGCTCTGGGCAGGTGCTGTCTGGAGATGCCAGGCCTGCTCCTCGGGCACCCATGTTCCAGTGAGGTTTCAGGAAACCTCTGAGAGCAGCCGACGCCATGTGGCCTCAGCAGGGGAGGATGCCATGGCTGGAGCTGAAGAGTGACGGGGGTGTTTTTCTTAACAGGACCGCCTGGGGCGGCCTGGAGCGCGGAACCTGAGTGGCGCCAGGGAGCTGAGCGCATGGGGGCACAGCAGGAGGCCTGACGGCCGAGGCGGGTGCAGGAGCAGTCTAGGAGGGCGGTGGGCTGGGCGAGCTCCTGGAGGCCGCGAGGGGAGGTGGGAGGCTCTCCGTGCCACGGTGGCCACCTCTGGAGGATGGTGCTGGGACAGCCCAGGCGAGAGGGGATGGCTGCTCGGGGCACTGGACGGGCCGCAGTGTGGGTTTAGGATCTGGGGTCGGCCTGGAGGTGGAGCTGGTAAGGCTGCCTGGTGGAAGGGGTGATGGGCAGGGGGGCGGGGTGGAGGGGGTCCCCTTGGCCGCCTCGGGGGTTTCTGCCCACAGCTTTCCACAGGAGCTCGGATGGCGTGACCGCAGATGCTTGAGGCCTCCCCGAGGAGCAGGGGCTGAACAGGCCAGTTGCACGGGGAGCCTGGAACCCGGGGGCGTGGAGACAGGTTACCTGAAGTGTAAGCCGGGCCTCGGGGAGCTCAGAGGGGAGGCGGGGCCTGTGCTGTCCCGGCGGGGCCCTGTGTCCTCCCGGGACTTGGCGAGCCGGCGTCGGCTGTCGTGAGGGCCCCACTGCAGCTCGGCCTCAGTGCGACCCTCTGCCCATCCAGCACGTTGTCTCAGGGCCCATCAGCGCTGACTCCCAGGCTTCCAGATAAACCCCTCCCGGCCACGTCTCCAGGACTTCCCTTTTCATTTATTTGTTTGTTTGAGACTCGTGGCTTGTGGGATCTTAGTTCCCTGAGCAGGGATTGAACCTGGGCCCTCGGCAGTGAAAGCATGGAGCCCTAACCACTGGACTGCCAGGGAATTCCCTCCAGGATTTCCTCTTTGAGTTGCTGCAGGGTCTCTCGTGCCCTCTCTCATCCCCGTTCGAGGTACCTGGCACATGGGCCCCAGACAGCCTGTGTGCACGGTGGCGGTGACATTGGTAATCCAGACACGCGTACACATTTTTGTTTCAGTCACCTTGTGATGATTTTTTAAAACTTATTCTTTATTTTTCTAGTGAAGTATAGTTGACTTACAATATTAGTTTCAGGTGTTCAGCCTAGTATTTCAATATTTTTGTAGCTTATCCTCCATTTAAAGTTGTTATGAAATATTGGCTACATTCACTCCCTGTGATGATTTGATGACACTTTGAGGAGGGTGTGATGTTTATCGTTACGCTTCAGAACTTGCAAAGCTCTTGCCAACCTTTAGGCGACTTAGATGACCAGAGCAAGCTGATTACAGTGGATAGTGGCTACCATGAAGCACAGAACCCCAAACACTCCACCCTTGGGGCTAATTCCCATTGGTTAAGAGCGACTCAAGAATAGGTGTCATTACTGTGTTTCCTTGGCTGCGTGAGGGCGGGGCAGTTCCCCAGCAGTTGAGGAGGGCACCTTGGCCACACCGGCTGGTGTCATTCGCTGTCAGTCTCCCAGCATCACAGGGTCCTGGAGAAGGACCAATTCGTGATTCACAGGCCCCAGAGTGAATTCTGGGCAAAATGGATAAACCCGGTGTTCGTTAGTGGGGTTTTCAGAAGGTAGGGTGAGCTCTGCCTTCAGTGGAGCCGCGTGCCAGCCCGGAGCACCTCAAGGTCTCCCGTGATCCCCCCAGAGACTGCTGACTTTAGGTGAACCCCCTCGCCTCACACTGGTGTTGAGGGCCAGCCGGAAGCCCCCTGGGTTGATGTGTTCAAATGGTTATGAGAAAACCACCTGGACTTGGTTTTCATGGCCAGTGCTTATGTCGTAAGATAGTGGCCCTCATAAAGACGGATTCCGGAAAGTGCACTCTCATCCCACCCTCTGGTCCTTTCGGCTCCTTCCTGACGGACCCCATCTTCCTCTGCCCCTGGCGCCTCCTTTCTCATCCAGCTTCAAGCGCACTCAGGCCCTCGTGGTCAAATCCCTCACCGTTCGTTGTCTCTTAATTGCATTCTCCCGGCAAGACCCGCACCCGAGATCCATGCCCCTGGAGGCCCCTCAGCCCTGCACGCAGGGGAAGGAACAGTGGGGGCGGGGGTGGGGGTCAGCGAAGGCCGGGGCACAGGGCCCCGCAGAGACGAGGCCGACGTTCTAAGTACTTAGTGGGCCCGGATCACCCCGTGACGCCACCAACGCTGTGGCTTTGCACGCCTCCGCGCCGGGCACAGGGGACGTCCCATCCGCAGGTGAGTGAGGGGTGGCGCAGAGGTTAAGGAACTCGGCCAGGGTCATTTAACAGGTGTGGGGTGAGATGGGACACAACTCCCCGCACCCTCAGGACTCAGGTGCGCCTTCCCCCTTTCTCAGCGAGGAGGGTCTCAACCCCTACTTGGTTCAAATTCACACCCCACCTCCCTGCGCCCCTCCCTCCCCTCTCAGACATGGCCTTGCTTCCTGGGTCAGACAGCAATCCCCGGGCCCCAGGGTGCCTGCAGCACCGGCCCTGCCGTTGTAAACAAACACAGGAAGTGCAGCCCGGCCTTTGCTGGGCCCACTCGTCCTGTCCTCTGTCTCAGACCCCTGCTTCTGTCTCCCACCAGCCTCCAGACCCTTCAGGTCTCCCCCGTCTCCTCCCTCTCTGGAGGCTCCTGGCCTCTTCTGGAACCGGCTGCCTGCATGGCTCTCCCCACCCTCTGCCTCCCCTCTGGGCTCACATCCCTGCGACTCTGAAACCTCGGGGCAACCTCAGCTCTGCTCTTGGGCTGGGCTCCCAGGACGCCCTCCTTGGCCTCCTCGACGACATTTTCTCCGCATTTTCCCGTCTCCCAGCTCTGCTTGTACCCTGGCTGGATTCCCCAGGAGCAACTCCCAAGGCCACACTGGTCTCCTCCCCTCCACCTGTGTCCTCACCTGCTTCCAGGGGGGCTGCCCTCAGCCTTCCTCCATCATCCTACCTCATCCACTGGGCACCTGTCGGCCTCTAAATCTGCTGCCTGCAACTCCTCAGGACCTAGACCCATCCCTTCCTTCTCATCCTGCCTGCCTGGGACTGCCCTACCCGCCTCATCCTCCCCGCTCTCCCTGTCGCCCCGCCCTGGGCCCGCTCTCATCCCCGCCCCTCTCCCTGTCGCCCCGCCCTGGGCCCGCTCTCATCCCCGCCCCTCTCCCGGACGCCCCGCCCTGGGCCTGCCCTCTCCTCCCCTCCCCCTCCACCCTCTCCTGGATGCCACTCCTGGGGTCAGCCTTCAGTCCATTCTCCAACTTCCCTCCACGGAGCACCATTGACGATCTTTCAAAAACACAACCTCAACCCTGTCTCTGCTTCTCAAATCCCGGCATGTCTCTCCGGGGTCCTCAGGACGGCCTTCCCCAACATCAGGCTTTATAGTACTGAATAGTACCTTCCCAGTTTTCTCTCTCTGCGTGTACTGCCTGAATTGTTACTTACCTCCTTTTTTTTTTTTTTTTTTTTTTTTTTTAACTCAGGTCCATTTATGTAGGGAGGAAAAGATATCCCTTCTTAGGTGGTTTGGGGCTGAGATTTGCAGGTCGTACAAATGCTACGGGGCTGGGCAGAGCACAGTATCCTGTGACCGGAACTGGGAGCTTCCTGGGGTTCTGCACCCCCAAACGCGCCTGGTCCAGAGAGGAACAGGGAGGAAGCCGGTCATCTCTCATTTCCCGTTTGCCGCCTCATTCTCAGGGGACACTGGCCAGCCCGGGCGCTGGGGCGCTGGCTTCACCACAGCCCCGCGTGTTTCCTTTAGAGCTCGGCCTGAGCCTTCAAGAGCCCTGGACAGTCGTGGCTGGCTGGTAGGACCACCCTGGCTTCCCTGTAGGGGGCCGGGCAGCCCTTCTGAAGAGAAAGCCGCCCTTTCCGATGCCCTCTGAACACTTGTCTCTCAAATGGTCTGTACTGAAGGACTTGTGAGTTGTTTATTTTTTAATATCTGGTCAGCCATTTACCAATAGTCATGTAAAATAAAATAAAAAATGAATTAGAAAAAGAAAAGTGGAAAAGCAAAACCCTGCTTATAAATATACAGATTAAAAGCTCACGTGGTTCGTTACTGGATCCGTCAGACCTAAGCTGTGCTGTCAGGTGTTCGGGAGTCTAAATGTTCCCACCCATGTTCATACCTCCCTATGTGGCCGTGGCTGGGCTTTGGGGACCCAACTGGTCCCTCACCTTGCTCTGAACCGTGGCTCCCACCTGTTCTCAGGTCTCTCCACGGCCCTCCCGGGGAGCATTTATCCTTTGGGAAGACTCATGACACTTAACACATGACTTGTGGTGTTTCCTTCTTGTGGGTGGCCATTATGTGCCCATGTTACACCACTGCTCTTTTTTTTTTGGGGGGGGGGCGGTACACGGGCCTCTCACTGTTGTGGCCTTTCCCGTTGCAGAGCACAGGCTCCGGACACGCAGGCTTAGCGGCCATGGCTCACAGGCCCAGCCGCTCCGTGGCATGTGGGATCCTCCCGGACCGGGGCACGAACCCGTGTCCCCTGCATCAGCAGGCGGACTCTCAACCACTGCGCCACCAGGGAAGCCCCACCACTGCTCTTGACAAAAGTGATTGGAAGACCTGTGTGGGCGTCTACACGGAGGCTGGCTGCCTGAGCCCCACCTATAGGGATCTGAATTAACTGTGTAGACAGAGCCTGTGCCCACCAACTTTAAGACTCAGGGGATTCTCCTGTAGGGTCAGGGTGAGACCCATTGCCCAGAGCATCATGTTTCCTATTTCCACGACCACCTCACCAAAAGGAATACATGTTACTTTGCCGCCACGTACATACGACTCTACAAGTTAAATGAACCACTGCCCATGCTTACATGTGGGATCGATTCTGTTCTACTCTATCCTGCTCTAGCTCATTACAAACAAACAAACAAACAAAAGGGGAAGGGGAGGGGCTTCCCTGGTGGCGCAGTGGTTGGGAGTCCGCCTGCCAATGCAGGGGACACGGGTTCGTGCCCTGGTCCGGGAAGATCCCACATGTTGCTGAGTGGCTGGGCCCGTGAGCCATGGCCGCTGAGCCTGTGCGTCCGGAGCCTGTGCTCCGCAACGGGAGAGGCCACAACAGTGAGAGGCCCGTGTACCCACCCCCCCAAAAAAAAAAAAAAAAAAAGGGAAGGGGAGGGATAAATTGGGAGATTGGGATTGACATATACACACTACTCTATATAAAATCGATAGCTAATAAGGACCTACCGTACAGCACAGGGAACTCTACTCAATACTCTGTAATGACCTATATGGGAAAAGAATCTAATAAAGAGTGGATATATGTATATGTATAACTGGTTCACCTTCCTGTATAGCAGAAACTAACACAACACTGTAAATCAACTATACTCCAATAAAAAAATTAAAAAATAAAAACAAAACAGAGTGCTGGTGGCCTAACCCACTGCATCTCTCTCGCCAGCCCTGATGGTCTGGACCCATCATTTGAAGCACAAGACCCCGGAGCCCAGAGAGGACACGAGCTGCCTCGGTCGAGGAGGATGGGAAGCCAGCCGAGTGCAGCTCTTTCCTGGGGTCCCTGAGCCAGAGCAGCATCCTCTGTGCTGCTTTCAAAAGAAACTGGCTGGGTGGGGTCCGAGGGGCTTGGCCCTTTGAGGAGCATCTCACTGGCTGGAGATGACACTGACCACAGTCTAAACGCTGCTGAATTCTGTTTGGGGTGCAAAACAAAGAGCAGTTGGGAGGTTGTTTGCCTTCCCTCCCTCCTCACGTCCTGAATTTCCAGCTCCCTATGAAGGTGTAGCAGCTCAGGTAGGTCTGGTGCAGGGCGGGGGGTCCTTCCTGAGTGTGGGACGCCCTGACACCCCTGGCCTCCACCTGTGTGTCCCATAGGGAAATGTTGGCCGTGGCTGGGGGTGACTGGGCCCTCCTTTACTCTGTGCACTTACTCCAGGGCCGGCTCCTCCGTCCACACCCAGCGGCTCCCTCCTCTGCTTGGAGCCTCCTGGAGGGTCAGAAGGGCTGTCTGTCTGCACCGTGCTGGGTCCCGTAATCGTCATTGGGCAGTCAGTCAACTTGCTTTCTGATATTTACTATACCATGGTAAGAAGGTAGTGTTTCTTTTGTACTGTTACTTGACTTTTTCAAATCTATCTTCTTTACTCAGTAGATTGTGAACTTTCTGAGGTGTGTGTGTGTGTGTGTGTGTGTGTGTGTGTGTGTGAGTTCGCGTGCCTGTGTGTGTCCCTCACAGCCTCAGTGCCAGGCGGGACATCGCGAAACTTCTTGCTGAGATCTCACTGGTTTATCGGGAGGTGCACATGCTTCTTCCGTGCTTCTGTTGTTACACAGGGAAGAAAGAAGCAAATAGACAGCAAAGCTTCAGTGAGTTAAAAAAAAAAAGAAGCTTTTATGTGGGAAAATGCAGCAGGAAATAAACAGTAAGACTCCAGGTTCATTTTAGGAAAATTGGAGTCTAGATGCACACTAGAATTTAAAAGAATGTCAAGTCCTCCCTTTAGCTGGAACACATCTCACTGCGGTGTTGCCTGTCCTGGAGAGTTTTGTTTGGTTCTTTGATACCCTGCCTGCCAGCTACTCGAACGGGAGGAAGGAAAGCTGGAGCCACAGTGAAGCCGGACAATTGTCAACGTTTAGTTTGGCTGCTTTGTTCCATCTCACCCCACCCCATCTCCAAGTTCCGGGGTGGGGTGTCTACTGGCGGCGAATCTGCCTCCCTCACAGGTGCTCCAGGCCTTCCTGCCGTCCTGCCGCCGCCGCCTGCCCGGCGAGGGGACCTCTGTGCGACGACCGGGGTCCGGGCGGGCCTCGCTGTCGCCCCCGGCCCGGGACTGTCCCCTGGGGGCTGCTTTGCCGGCCCTTCGCTAGGCCTGGCTGCGGGAGCCTCGCACCGCGGAGGACGGAGGGGCGCTGCTGGCGCGCAGCCGACCCCCCGGCCCAGCGCCCCCGCGGCCCCTCCCTCCCTCCGCCCGGTCCCTCCCAACATCCCTCCGCCCAGCGCCCCTCCCTCCCTCCATCCCTCCGCCCAGCGCCCCTCCCTCCCTCCGCCCGGCGAGAGGGTCCCTTTACCGACGGAGGACGGCCCCCTGCGGCGGGCTGTGAGCTCAGTTAAGATCTGGAAGGAAACCACGTGCCCAGGTCTTACAAAAGCACAGGGAAACGGGGCAGCAGCTCTTCTACCGCGACCAAGAGAGGTCTGGGACCTCGCAGCAGTGACAGTGCGGGTGGGACCGCGGCCGCTCCTGCCTCTCCGGGGCTGCCCGTCGGGTCCGACAGGGGGCGCCCCGAATTGCCGAAATCAGGCGTCCACCCTCCGTGCAGACCCGACGGCGTGTCTGGCCCGGGCAGGGGGTTGGTGGCCCTGCTGTCCTCAGGTCGCCGATGGCGACGATGTGCTGCGAAGGAGGCCGGGAGGGGGGAGCTGTCGCGGAACAGCGGCTGGACCTCGGGGAGGGATCCGTAGTGGAGACGGCGCTCAGCCCCGCAGGAGCAGAGTGGGGAGCATCTCCTGAGGGGAGAAGAGTTTCCCACGCAGAGAGGGAGTGGCGTGGCCCTGGGGAGCCCGTGGGCAGTGCGGGTGGACAGAGTCTCTGGAGCTGCGGCCGCCACCGCGGGGAGGGGAGGATCACTCGGCCCCATTGGAGGGGCTGCTTGTGGCCCCGACCTGCAGCCAAGGACGCTGGGGGCTGGTAACTCGGGGGGTTGTTAGGTTGACGGCCCCGTTCTGAGAACAGCCTCATCGGCAAACACTCTGCAAACACATGCTCAGAGCCTGAGCTGGTGGAAGAAATATTTCTTATTCTCTGTCTGCTTTTCCTTCAGGGACCTCCGCCTCCCTCTGCCTATTTAAGTCCTGGGGGTGCATTGGAGGCCCTGTTCCCACAGGCCTGGTGCCTCCATGGGACCGGAGCCTCTCAGCCCCCTCCCCTCCCCAGCAGACCCAGCCCCCCAGGTCCACCAGAGGGATTCCAGGAAGTCCTGCTGTCTTCTCAGAAACCCAGCTGGTCCCAGAATCCGTTTTTTTGTGTGTGTATCTGACAGTTTGAAGCAAACAACTATGAAAGCTAGTTTTTAATATACAGTGTTTGTGTTTTTATTTTATTTTTTATTTTTCAAATATTTATTTATTTATTTAGGCCACACCGCCTGGCATGTGGGATCTTGGTTCCCCGGCCAGGGCTGGAGCCCGGGCCCCCGGCAGCAGAAGCTTAGAGTCTTAACCACTGGACCACCAGGGAAGTCCCTATGAAAGCTGTCTTACTTCACAAATGTCCAACTTCTTTTTGCTCTTGGTGACGTTATTGAAGTCACAGACCAGGCCGGGCTCCCGGCCTCCCCCTGCCGGCCTCATCCCTCCCTCCCCCACTTCAGGATGAAGGTGGGCGCAGCACCCAAGACCCTGGGGGTGCAAGGCAGTTGGGAGGGTGACCCAGGAGAGAGGGAGAGGGGGAGGGGGAGTTGACCTTGTAAGTGGCTGGCGGGAGTGAGTGTGGCCTGACCCTTTGTCTGAACCAAGCTTCTTGTAAGGCTTCCCACCTGTGGCCAAAGTGCCACCCTCGTGGACCAGCATGCTGGGGACACCGGTTCCCTTGGCCTGGGGGCTCCTTGGATGACAAAGGGCAGGGTGGGGTCTGTGTGGCCAGCGCACGCCACAGGCAGTGAGCTCAGGTGATGCTGGAATCCACAGGGTGAGTTCCAGACGTCCAAGATGCTGGTGCCCAGCCGGAGGGCCTCTGGTTGGGAGGGGCTGGGAGGGGCTCCCACCCCACTTCTGTCACTGGCTGGAAGGAAATGTGTCTTCACGGTGGCTCAAAACCAGCTTCAGGGAGACTGTCCTAACCAGGCAGAGCCTAGGTGGACAAAGCATCGTTGTTACTCAAATCCCTACTTGCGACAAGTCCGCTGGACTCAGCGATCACCATTATCATTACACGAGAAATCCACGTTACATTATCAGCAGAGGGACAGCAGGATTGTCAGGTGCTTCACCCTCATTCCAAGGGAGGTCACCGCTTGAAGGGTGCTGGGGAATGCCCTCCTGAACTCTGTTCCCCAGTCACATTAACAGAGTGTCCCACCCATGGCATCAAAAAGAATTTGAAGACATCGTCACTAAAAAGTCCTGAACAGGGATCACACAACCATTTCAAACACATAGCTTGATATGAAAAAGTCAGGCTCAGAGAAATCCACTCAAACTTTCTATTACAAACATAGTAAAAGCTTTTATTTGGAAATTTTACACAAATACAACATTTATTATCTCCATATACTGTATTTCATTGTAAGATTATAATGATATACAAAAGGGAATAACTTTTTTTGCCACACTTCATGTCGATGCCCCCAATTTTTTCCAGTTTACCCAAATGTACTATAAAAATACAGTAAAATAATAGTTTCTGTGGGCTCAGAATTTGCTCTGATTATCACCAGTATTGGGAATCCCTGTCCTAGAGGGCAGTGAGTTTTGTGGTCACAGCTTCATAAGAGTTTTTATGTTACCCTTATATATATACTGCTTTCATTATAAAAATCTACAACTGATGTGGGATAAAAACTAATGAAGCTATAAAGCACGTTTGCTTTTCACTACCTGTGAGATTGCTGTTCAAGGCTCTAATCACAGGACCCGGGTGGGTGAGAGCTTCTTTTCCATTCAAAGAAGAAACCTTCTGTGGTTCCATCATGTTAGAAGCCCAGTTGGCGCCTCACATCCACAGAAACACAGGGGGTTAAATTGGGCAGGTCCGGACATGTGGTTCAGCTGGGGGGCTGGATCCTGGTGGCCGTGGCTTTGGCAATAAAAGCTCCGGAGCTGGGCTCTGCGGAGAGAATCTCCCAGCGGGATCAGCCGTGACAGGGCTTTTAGACGCACAGGCTCAGTATACAGGGAAAGACTCGCTCAGCAGGGTGATAAATCCTGCACATCCTTCCAAAAGTGTGGTCCTCGACCATCCTAGGGCATCACCTCTAAGCCCCTACGTCCTGCCTGATGAAGGGGTCTTCAGTTATCTAGGGCTTTGGGCCCTGGTAGATTGTCAGGCTGGCAGTGTGACTCCTGGGGTCCTTGGGTCATGCTGTAATCAGTTTGATGTCTAGAGGGTCCAGAGACTGAGGATCCAAGGTCAACTCTCAGGGAAACCTGGGACACAAGGCTCAGGTAAGCTTCCCTGGTTGGCGATACTTCACACTGTGGTCCCATGTCACTGCTGGGAGAGTTCAGCACTGTCCATACAGCTCCGTGGACACTACAGCTGGAGGCTTATGTGTTGTATCCCCCGGACTCAGGAGCCTTTGCCTTTGCCGATTTTAGTCTGTATCCTTTTGCTGTCGTAAATTCAGCTTTTCCAGGTTCCATGTGTCCTTCCAGCAAATCATTGAAACTCAAGGTGGTTTTGAGGACCGCAGCAACACGTGGGGCACCTTCTTCTGCTTCTTGTCATTTTCAAATAGGAGAGGAGGGTAAGGGAGGAGATTCAGCACAAACACACTGACATCCATGTTGCTGGGACCCAGGGATTTCCTGGGGGTCCAGCCACCTCCTCCAGAGATGCAACCACTAATTGTCTTGGTGAGCGAGGCCCAGCTCCAGGGACGGGGGCTCTGGAGGTGAAGTGCAGGGGTCTCACTGTCATCAGGGGCTATCCTTGGGCCTCCTCTTCAGTGACAGGCACAGGTGCAAGCCCACCACGCTCAGTGCTTGTAAGGAGCTTCCTGAGTGGGGAATCTCTGCGTGCTGATGCGGTTTGAGCTCTGTAACTGGTGCCGACACTGGCCCAGGTGAGGTGGCAGTTGGAGTGCCGTCTGTGGGTCGAGATAGAGCTTTATTGTCTCTCAGTTCTGGAGGCCGGAAGTCCGGGATCCCGGTGTGGGCAGGGTGCGTTTCTCTCTGGTCCAGGCGTCTCTCCAGCGTCTGGTCCAGCTGGTGGTCTGCTGGCAACCCTTGGCTCAGAAGCATCACCTGGACGTCTGCCTTCATGTTCAAGTGGTGTCCCTCTTCATGCCCGTCCCTGTGTCCAAACTTCTTTTTCTGATAAGAACACCCGTCTGATGAGGGGCCTGCCCTGCTCCGGTCTGACCTCATTTTACTAGTTTCATCTGCGGCGATTTTATTTCCAAATAAGTTCACATTCTGAGGTTCTGGAGGTCAGGGTTCAACATATGATTTTGGGGAGGGAATATTATTCAGCCCGTAACAGCTGCCCTTGTCCTAATCCCCAGAACGTGAGTGTGTTACCATGCACGGTGAAGGGCACTTTGCAGATGTGATTAAATTAAGGAGCTTAAGATGGGGAGACTATTCTGGATCGTTTGGGTCCTGCATATAATGGCAAGTGTTCTCCTAAGAGGAAGGCAGAGGGAGATTTGACCACAGAAGAGGAGGAGGCAATGCAGTGATAGGAGCAAGGGTTGGAGTGATGTGGCCACAAGCGGAGGGACGCTAGTGGTACCTGAAGCTGGAAGAGGCAAGGAATCTCTCTCCCCAGAACCTCCAGGAGGGGCCAGCCCTACCGACCCTCAGCGTTAGCCCCCGACACTGATTTTGGACTTCAAAACTGTAGGAGAATAAATTTGTGTTGTTTTCAGGCACCAAGTTTGTGGTCATTTGCTACAGCAGCTGTAGGAACGGATACGGCACCACGTGCTCTTCCTGAGGCAGAAGGAAGGGCCCTGGAGCTGCTTACCTGCTCCTTTAACTTGGTTTTTCCATTCGGTTGGTTCAGAGGAGGACAGGAGAGACTGACAGAGTCAGTGAAAGAAGGTTCTGGAATGAGCTTGGTTCACCTAGGTGAAAAGTGCTCCGTGTCCTGAGGGATAGTAAAGCTCTAGCCTTGGGGATGCTTCTACTGCCTCGCAGAAATCCCTACAGCTTGTCAACATCCACACGTTAGCACGCGGCTTGCCTGGTCTTCGCCAGCAGTCACGAGGGGGTCACAGCCGTGTGTGTCCTGTGTCCTCCGGAGGGCCGGCCTCGGGCTGCTCTGATCTGACTCTGCAAGGACACAGGTCCTGCCCTCTGCGTCGCTTCCCAGCCTCGCGGGGTTTTCTCCTCACTCGCTCGGACATGGCGCCACCACGTGGACGGAGCGATCACGGCGTGTCCTGGGCACGGAGGCAAGTCCCAGGGGAGCAGAGAGGAGCTGCCCTCCGGCCGCCCCTCAGCGTCTAGGAGACGGTACCGAGACCAAGGGAATCACCCTTGTGTCCAGACTGGCTCTTCCCAGGGTCTTAGAAGCGCTTTTAGATACAAGGCAGCGAGTCCGCTGCTGGTTTATGTTGTGACATCAGCACTTCTCTGCACGCGCACACCTGTGAACAGACCGCACACCCTGCCCTCTAACCGCCCGCCTTTCACTGCTGGGCGGGGCAGAGACCCGCTTGCTTCCCCGAGCGTCTGGGTGGATGCTAGGGGCGGGCCCGGGGGCTTTGGCAGAGATGGCTCATGTGTGCTTCGTCTCTGACCGCTTGTCACCCAGCATTGCTGCGGTGGCCAAGCTGGAGGTGAGCTAAGCTGGGTAGTGTGTGGGGCTTCACCCGACGGGGACGCTCTGAGAGCCAGATGCTCAGCCGCTGTGAGCCCCGAACACTTACTGTCTGCCTGGGGTTTCGGGTGGCTTGTGTGGGATCTCCACAGGGCCACCCCATCTCAGGGATTTGCTTGGAGGACTCACAGGACTCAGCATGCGATTGTACTTGTGGCTCAGATTTATTCCAGCAAAAGGATCTGAAGCAAAACCTGCAAAGGGAAGAGGTGCACGGGGTGCAGTCCAGAAGGGACCAGGCATGAGCTGCCAGGAGCCCCTCCCGGGGGAGCCCCACGGTGGGCGGGGGAGGCCTTAATTCCTTCAGGGAGGAGCTGAGATAGCACTCGAGAAGTGCTGTCCTCCAGGGAAGCTCAGCCGTCCCGGTGCCCGGGGCTTTTCCTGGGGGCTGGTCACGTGGGCACCCACTGCCCAGCAGGGCCGGAAATTCCAGACCCCAGAAGGAAGCAGCTCTTGCCGGCATGGTCTGGACACAGAGAGCCCCTCTGGTCAGTGAGGGGTGGTGGGACCCTGCAGCCCGGGACGCAGGGAGAAGCAGGCGCCGTACCTCGTGCCCGCCCTAAGGAGAGTTGTTCGCATGGGCACTTACCTGCAGGAGCGGAGGGGGCAGGGGACATGTCATTAGGCTCTTTCTGGCCCTTCCGAGCTCAGCAGGCATCACCGGCACTTAATGCTGAATCTTAGTCTCTGACCTCACCCCCCACCCCCGGCATGGTGGCTGCTCAGCAGATACTTGTCAGGAAGGGAGGGAATGAAGGAGGGAGAGGGCTGGCTTCCAGAACACTCCTCGGGGCTGTTCCTCCGCCCCGTGCACCTTGGCAGAATCCCTCAGCCCCACGAAGCCTGGCTCTGGCCCGGCCCCAGCCGGATGGGGAGTTTCAGACCACACTCAACTCACCGGTCCCCTCTGCCCGATGTGGGAGCCCTGAAGCAGGGCTTTAGAAGCTTTTTACTTTGCCTTCTCCACGGCTGAGTCCTGAACGCTGCCCAGCACACAGATGCTCAGAAGTGCCAGTCCTCTGTGATTAGAGGCAGGTGTGTCCCCATTGGCTCAGCTCGGACCCCAGCTTCCCTGGAGCCTGGGGGAGAAGGGAGCATCCCTTCACGAACCAGAGATCCCGTGGGGTGGGGCTGTCCCGGGGAGAACTGTGCTCTGTGCGTGTAACATCTGGCCGTCCTCTGCAGTCAGTGTGCCTGGGCTGATTTCTGCCTTGAGCTTTCGCCTCTTCGTTCTGGGAGGCGGGATCCAGCAGCCCTGGGGACAGGAGTCGGGGGTGGGGGAGGTCATCTCTGCCGGCAGGAGACCTGCAATCCCATCTTCCCTGTTCCTCAGCCAGAAGCTGGAGCCACGGCCGGCCAGCGCTGGGCTCTGTCCTAGCTGGAGCGGGTGCTGCCGTCCGTCGCGTGAGCTCGTAGGCCCGGGCCTCCCTCTCCCTCACCATCTGCCCTCCAGCTTCTCCGTGGTCCCATTCCATGGGCTTTGGTGCCACGGTGCTCCTCTGGCCGCTTTGGACTGTCCCGTCCTGCAAGGGTGACCCCCCGCTGGACCAGACCCCCCTGCCCCTTGGGACCAACTCTGGCCCTCCCAGCACGTGTGTCTGCCCGGGAGCCTGGGAGTTTGACGGGCTCCTCGGGATGCTTCGGGCTACACAGAATCTTCTCTGCACGCGGGGCCTGGCTGAGGGCAACCTGTGGCGGGGCTGTGCCCTCCCAGAGGAAGGGGCATCTCCTCCTAGTTGTCACAGAGGCGTGTGTGGCCTAGCAGGGCAGGGGCACCCAAGCACAGCCGGGTGGCGTTTGGAGGGTGGTCTGTGGCCCGGATTCCGGGCTGTTCCTGCCGGCTCTGGTGCAACCACAGCACTAAGGGTGCAAGAGGTAGGGGCCTTGGCGCTGCCGGGGGCTCTCAGAACTTTCCCTCAGCACTTGCCAGCCCCGGGGAGGCATGCCTTCAGTCCCGACATTGCTGAGGGTGGTGACTGGAGGCACCCACAAAGAGACGGGAAGGGCAAGCCTGGGCTGGTGAGCACGGCCGTGAGGACTGGTTGTGAGGCTGACCAGTGTACCTGCGGGTCCAGGGGACTGGGTGGGAGCTTACGTTGGCTTCACCACGAGGCCCAAGTTCTTTCCCTGTGCTGGGAGCTCTTCTCCTTGTCCGTCTGCAAAGCTCTACTGAGTCTCCAAGAGCCACCCGATGTCCCCTCCGCTGTGAAGGGACTTGCCCCAGCCTGACTCTCACAGACAGGATTCGTGACTTTGAGAAGAAATGCACACTCATCCCTACCTCCCTGGGTCAGCATCGTGCAGTAATGACTCAACCTGGGAAAGGCGTGGATGACGGAATTGAGGGAACCGTGTATATGTGTGTGTGTACACACGTGTGTGCCTGTGTGCGTGTATATGTGTGTTTACCTGCACACATGCAGAAAAACACACCCTTAGGCTTAATGCAGATGCTGCCAGGCAATCACCCAGGGGCCTGCGATGGGGTCTGTTGATTTTATCCTCTTATAATTACATTTTTTTTCCCGAAACAATTTCCAGTTAAATTTCTGTTTGACAAGGTACCAAGCAAAACCCATCTAACCCACAGAATGACAGGAACACGTTTAATCTTTCCAATTTAACCTTTTCATCCTGACTTAACCTTTCCCTTCTTGACATAAATGAAGAAATTAGGGCCCTTGACTTATCGATTTAAGGAGATTGCAGAGGCGCTGCTTGGGAGAACGAGCAGGACATTTAGCTCCCCTGGGCCATGGAAAGAAGGTGCTCGGTGTTTGGGGTCTCAGACCCCTGAGAAGAGGCAACTCAGCCAAAAGCACAGCCCTGCTCGTGGCCCCATAGGACACGCGGGCAGTCTCCATGGAGGCTGCTTATGCACCAGTTGCAGCACCGAGCACCAGGGAAGGGACGGTTTATCTAACACTCAGCAGACCCTAGGACATGGGCACTGGAGTTGTCAGCAGTGTGTGTGGGGGAGGGAGGCGGGAAGTGTGCGTGAACCGCTCCCCTCCCGGCTGGCAGCAAGCCAGGCTGGCCTCCGGCTCTGTGGCTGCTCCCGTGGCTCCCGTGGCCCCCTGGACCACCCCTCCCCTCCCCCAGCACAGCAGCACCCACGGGGCGGGCGAGGGATGCCGCCAGCCAAAGTTGGTGCTCAGGGTTGAAGGCTCGGTGAGCCAGTGCTCCAGACGAATGACGGCATGTGCACAGTAATTCACTAGAGGCCATGCTGGTGTCCTACAGCTGCCTTGAGAGCACCGCAGGCCGGGAGGGCTGCGACAGCAGACAGTCATCTTTTCATATTCTGGAGCCAGAAGCCTGAGATCAAGGTGTCAGCAGGCCCACGCTGTCCCTGAAGGTTCCAGGGCAGGAACCCTCCTGCCTCTTCCAGCTTCTCACGGTGGCTGGCAATTCTCGCGTTCCTTGCCTTGTGGAAGCATCGCTTCGTCTTCACATGACCATCTTTCCTGTGTCTGTGTCCAAATTTCCCTCCTCTTATAAGTACACCAGCTTTGGACGAGTTTATCTAATTACATCTGTCAAGACCCTATTTCCAATTATTGTCCTATTCTGATGTTCCCGGTGGACCTGGAATTTTGGAAGACACTCTTTCAACCCCGTACACCAACCAACTACTCACTCACCCCCGTCCTGGTCAGCCTGGCTGCCACAACAGAGTACCACAGCTTTCTCTGTGCCTTAAACAGCAGATGTTTATTTCTCACAGTCCTGGAGGCCAGATGTCCAAGATGAGGGTGCCAGCAGATTCGGCTCCCGGGAGGCCTCTGTTCCTGGCTTGTACATGGCCATCCTCTCACTGTGTCCTCATGTGGCCTTTCCTTGGTGTGTGCCCATGGAGGGAGATCTCTGTCTTCCTCTTCCTGTGAGGGCACTAATCCTGTAGTAGGAAGACCATTTTGCATTCTCTTACAAGTTCATCACTAAAGGGATGTCGCCTACAAGCTTCAATTACACATCACGGCCCACCTCTGGGAACCCTGCCTCCCACGTAATGAGCGTGAAGCTGAAATACCTTTGTTTAGCTCACAGGAAACATCCTGACCAGGCCCACCGGTGAATGGCTGCAGGAAGGAAGCAGTGAACACATCCCCTCCGGAAGCTGATGGGAACCAGGAAGTGTTTGACTTTACTCCCTCCCTCTGTAGTATAAAAAGAGGCTGAATCCTAGGTCAGGAAAGATGGTTCCCTGGGGCATGAGCCCACCGTCTTCTCGGTTTGCCGGCCTTCTGAATAAAGTTGCTATTCCTTGTTCCAACACCCCATCGGCACCCCAACTGCTCATGTGAGCAGCATGAGCTCAGAGTCGGTAACAATCCCATCATGAAGGCCCCACCCTAATCTAACCCTAGCCACGCCCCAAAGCCCCATCTCCAAATGGCATCACACTGGGGGTTGGGGTTCCACATGTGGATTGTGGGGTCCCAAACCTGCAGCCCAGAGTGCTCACTTACTGTCCCTCGGAGGAGGTAAGCAGGGGTCTCCTAGTGGGCGTGGCCCAGGCGCCAGCTTCTGTAGACGTTGCCTCCTTGATGGTACAGAAGGGACTGTCCAGTGATGCGGCTGATCCACCACTGGAGTGATGGGGATGATGGAGAGGAGGACAGGAAGGACTGGGGTGTCTCGAGGGCATGGGGCAGGTCACCTGTTCAGCTCTGCGGACGTCTGTGATGCCAAGGCAGTGATGTGTGGTCAACCTCTGAGTCTTTGGCGTGTGAATCAGCTTGGGGGCCGCTCCCCTGCTCCCGAGGGTTTCCAGCGTTCCCGTCCTCTGAGAGGGAGATCATGGTGGGTGCAGGATCTAGCCTCTCGACTGGCCTTTGTGGAAATCGGGGTGTGAGTGCAGACGTTTGGGGCCAGTGTGAGTGGGACACTTTCCATTCTCCCTCGGGACACGTGCAGTCAGGACGGGAACTGCCTCCTCATCCTCACCACCCCGTCATCTCCTAGAGGTGGGGTCCTGGCCTGGGGTCTTATCTTTTGCATCTGTGAAATGGGGGTAAAATAATATCCACCTCCCAGTGTTGTGGTGAGGACGAAGAGTCAATTCCCGTTCAGAGAGAGTATTCAATGCAGCTGTTTTTGTTGTTATTACTTTCCCCACTATTTTCACAACTCTCCATCTGCTAACATCCTGTTCCTATAAATGGAATCATGCAATATGTCACCTTCTGTGTCTGGCTTATTTCACTGAGCATAATGTATCAGTGCTTCATTCCTTTTTATGGCCAAATAACATTGGCTTGTGTGGGTACCGCATTTCATTTACCCTGTCAACGGTGGATGGATTTGGTGTTTGTTTCTACTGTTTAGTCACTTTGAATAATGCTGCTATGAACGTTCATATACAAGTTTTTATGTTGACATATTCTTCATTTCTCTTGGGTATATACCTAGCAGTGGCGTTTCTGGGTTATGTGGTAATTCGATGTACGGCTTATTGAGGAATGGCCAAGCAGTTTTCCAAAGTGGCCTCCCCATTTCACATGCCCACCAGCCATGTGTGAGCATTCTGATTTCTCCACATCCTCACCAACGCTCGCGATTACCTGATTTTTTTAAAATTGAAGTATAGTTGATTTACAATGTTGTGTTAGTTTCTGGTGTACAGCAAAGTGATTTAATTATACACATATATGTACGTATATATATTCTTTTTCATATTCTTTTCCATTATGGTTTATTACAGGATAATGAATACAGTTCCCTGTGCTATACAGCAGCACCTTGTTGTTTATCCATTGTATATATAATAGTTTGCATCTGCTAACCCCAAACTCCCAATCCATCCCTCCTCCACCCCCTTCCCCTGCAACCACGAGTCTGTTCTCTATGTCTGTGAGTCTATTCTGTAGATGAGTTCATTTGTGTCATATTTTAGATTCCACATATGCACGATATCATGTTTTACTTGTCTTTCTCTTTCTGACTTATTTCACTTAGTTTGATAATCTCTAAGTCCATCCATGTAGCTGCAAATGGCATTATTTCATTTCTTTTTATGGCTGAGTAATATTCCATTGTACATAGGTACCACATCTTCTTTATCCATTCATCTGTTGATGGACATTTAGGTTGTTTCCATATCTTGGCAATTGTAAATAGTGTTGCTATGAAAACTGGGGTGCATGTATCTTTTTGAATTAGAGTTTTCTCCAGATATATTCCCAGGAGTGGGATTGCTGGATCATGTGGCAATTCTATTTTTAGTTTTCTGAGGAACGTCCATACTGTTCTCCATAGTGGCTGAACCAATTTACATTCCCACCAACAGTGTAGAAGGGTTCTCTTTATTCCACACCCTCTCCAGCGTTTGTTATTTGTAGACTTTTTAATGATGGCCATTCTGAATGGTGTGAGGTGGTACCTCATTGTTGTTTTGATCTGCATTTACCTAATAATTAGTGATGTTCAACATCTTTTCACGTGCCTGTGTCTTCTTTGGAGAAATGTCTATTTAGGTCTTCTGCCTAGTTTTTGATTGGGTTGTTTGCTTTTCTTGTTGTTGTTGTTACTGAGTTGTATGAATATCTGAGTTCTAGATTCTAGCCATTCTAGTGGGTGTGAAGTGGTATCTCACTGTGGTTTTGATTTGCATTCGTCTAATAGGCAAATCCATGATGAACTCATGTCAAGTACCACGGAACACCCATGTGCTATGGTGTCTTAAGCATTCCATACATGAGTGTTTCTCTGTGTGGTGGGATTAAAGATGATTTCATCTTTTAAAATCAACTTCATTTCTCAAGTTTCCTAAATTTAGCATGCATTTATTTTGCAATATTTATTATTTTTCTAATGCTTATAAAAGACAATGAGAGATATTCTTTTTCATAAGGGTAGTCCCTGAAGGAAAACATTTATTTAAATTTATTTATTAAATTTATTAATTAGCTCAAATTCTCATAAGGACTGATGTCTTATGAGGTCAAATATTGGTTTGAGAAGGTGGATGGTGGGAAGCACCAGAGGGAGCAGCAAGTACCAACAGCTAGTGGAGGGGGCTCCCTTCAGAAGGATCCAGGAGCTCACCTGTGTTTGTGACTGTCCACTTTCTTAGGTGACTACTCAATCCACACAATTATGTCTGATTCCCAACTTGGAGATCAATCTTATGTCCATGGCAACCTACGAGTCCCCATGAGGACTCTTTCCCTTTGGAGTTGTCAAGACCTTCTCTTCACCCAAGACAAGTAGCTTCCCATACTTATGTAGGGGGACCCCTGGCCCCTGAGAGCTCCTCTCTCTTCCACTCAGCTCCCCTGCCTGGAAGGAGGCAGAGTTGCTGGCCTCACCCACAGGGTCCAGAGAATGGGACTGATTCACAGCTCACTCCATCCCTTGCCCTCTCCTTCAGTTTCTTGTGTTTGAAAGCAGACCATGGAGGCTGGAGGACCCGAGTACATTTCTTTGCATCCTCGAGGGCAGCCTCTGTTGGGTGTCATATCCAGGTGTCTGACAGCTGTGCTGAGCCCCCTGGCAGTGCCATTGGCACCACAGGGAGAGTTGATGCTCTTGTGTGTTTCCCAGGTGGCTGGAGGTGCCCGCGGGTGAGTGAGGAGACACTCCCCCTGGAGAACAGAGGTGGCAGGAAGGTGCCCAGGAAGCTGGCCGAGCCGTCTGCTTCCACTAATTGTGAGGTCCACCCGGCTGCATGAATCAGTCACACGACATCTGTGCTGGGATGAAAGACAGGTTTCACTCGGCCATCACCAACACAACCAGAGTGTTTTTTATGCTCAACTTCCTGAGATGCTGTGACCTAGCAGAGCTCGCTGCTGCTTCAGTGACAAGATGCTCATCTTCTGCAGGAAACAGAGGAAGTGAAATGCATGCAGCAAAGAACAGCGGTTCAGCTGAGAGAATTGTTCCACGTAGTGTGCAGGGGTGTTTGTGAAAGAATACATCAAACTCTCCCTTAGGTAGTTTTTAAAACTAGGAGACAAACATCTATGCCACTTTCCAAAGTGATTCTTGCACAGGTAAGCTGGGATAATTTCTCTGAAACATGACACAGACTCATGGTTTAGTCAGGTTTGGGCAAAGGAGCATGGAGTCTGTCCTGAGTCCCTGGTCCCCCGTCTCCTCTGGTGAGGATGGAGCCTGGTGTGCCCACTCACAGCGACCCTCACACATGGGAGATGTGTCAGCTACACACATCGACTGGGCTCTGGACTTTCAAATCACGACAGAGTTCAAACAGCCTGAGGAAAGGAACCTGCAGTTGACTTTTATTCACTTCTTTTCTCCATGCTGCCATTTGGAAGCAGGTCGGCAACTTTATGCTATTTTACACCAGATATTGCTGTCACTTGCAGGAAATTAACCTCAGCCTGGTGTTGGCGGCCCCAACACAGGGGATGTGCCCCAGATTCCTGCTCCAAACCCTGAAGGACGTCACAGTACCTGCTGTTTGAAGCCTTGCCCTGGGTGTGTGTGTGGCGAGAAGCGGGGGGCAGTGTACCAACAGCGGGCCAAGGGGCTCCATTCAGAAGGATCCGGGAGCTCACCTGTGTTTATGACTGTCCACTTGCTTAGGTGACTACTCAATCCACACAATTATGTCTGATTCTCAACGTAGGGACCAATCTTATGTCCACGGCAACCTAAGAATCCCCATCAAGGACTCTTTCCCTTGGGAGTTGTCAAGACCTTCTCTTCACCCAAGACAATCAGCTTCCCATCCTTCTGTAGTGGGTGCCTGACCCCCTGCAAGGTGTTTCTCTCTCCTCAGCTTGGCTCCCCTGCCTGGACACTGACAGACAGAGGTCAGGGGTCGGGGCTAACTAAGACCTCGAGAAGCCCGCCCCGTTCCTCTGTGTGGCTACTCACCTCTGAGAACAGAGCAGTAGCCAAGGCTGATCCTTGGTGTCCAGGAGGGACTGCAGATGTATGGGAACCTGGGGGCCTAGAACCACCTGCTGCTCCTCGTGTCTGTGGGGGTCCCTGGACTCTTTTTGGAAGAACTTTTACTCTGGGTATTGGCAACTGGGGTTCCGTTGGCTGCGGTCTCCAAACTGGGGGTAGACCTCAGCTTGTGCCTCTTTCAGTGTGTTCCAGATCCTTCAGGGTCCTAAGTGGAGCTAAGGGGTGATTCTGCCATGAAGGCTTATCTCCATCTGTCCCCACTGGAGTGACCCTGGCTGTGTAGACACTAGCCTCCTGGGTGTGGAGGCGGAAGATCTTCTCATGTCTGAATGGGGGCCTGTTGCTGAGGATGCATCCCATTAGGCAGGTTCTAGTTCAGTCTGGCTGGTGTAGAGACCACGGTCTCTGTTTTGGGCTGAATTGTGCTCCCTCAAAAGATAAGTTGAAGTCCTAACTCCCGGAATCCGTGGACGTGCTTTTATTTGGAAATAGGTCTTTGCAGATGTCATCAAGTTAAGATGAGGTCATACTGGATTACAGTGGGTCTTAATCCAATGGCTGGTCTCCTTATAAGAAGAGAGAAATGTAGACAGAGGCACACAGAGAGGAGAAGGCCGTGTTAAGACAGAGGCAGCAATTGGAGAGACCTGGAGTGATGCGTCAACCAGCTAAGGGTTGCCGGCGACCATCAGAGGCTATGGAGGGGCGTGGAGAGGAGTCTCCTCTAGAGCTTCCAGAAGGACCCAGCCCTGCTGCACCTTGATTTTGGACCTGTAGCCTCTAGAATAGTGAAAAAATAAATTCTTGTTGTTTTAAGCCATGCAGTTTGTGGTATTTTGTTACAGGAGCCCTAGGACTTTACAGCCCTCTTCCAGACTTTGCTAGCCAGGTCTGAGGCTGCCCCCAAAGGGCTGGAGAGACAGGGCTCTTTCTGCTTTGGAGCTCTTTCCCACCTCATCCCCACCCCTGCTCTTGGCCATATTGATGGTTGAAACATAGTATCTCTCTCTCTCTCTCTTTTTTTAATCTTCATTTCATTGATTACTATTTAAACATCTTCTTATATTTACTATTCAATTAAATTTATATATCTGAGTTGCCTATTTAGATTTGTTGTCTGTTTGTAAATTCTTTTTCTCATTGTTCAGAAACTCTGTAAGGTTAAAGTGTACAATGTGTTGATGTGATACACTCACACATTGCAACTTATATACTGAGTTGATTTGTGTGTGTGGTATAAGACAGGAGTCCAGTTTCATTCTTTTGCATGTAGCTGGCCAGTCTTCCCAGCACCATTTATGGAAGAGACTATCCTGTCCCCATTGTAATTTCTTGGCTTCTTTGTCATGAATCAATTGACCATGTATGTGCAAATTAAATTTTAAAGGAGACAAATTAGAATGGTTTTTCCATATATATATATATATATATATATATATATATATATATATATATATATATATATATATATTTTTTTTTTTTTAGAAAGGCTTTTCTACTCCAATACCTGAAACATCATTCTCCTATACAATTTTTTTTCTTATTTTCATAGTTTTGTGTTTTATATTTAGGACTTTAATCGATGTGAAACATTTTTTAAAATTTGCTTATTTTATTGAAATATACTTGATATACAATGTTGTGTTGGTTTCAGCTGTGAATGTTGTAATGTAGGAATTTAACATTTTTCCCCCAATAGCTTGCTAATTTTGCACAAACCACTCATTACCTGTCCACAATTCCTTTCTTCCCTTCCTTCCCCCAATTTGAGGTAACACCTTGCACACAGACAGTGCACTAAACTATAAGCCTCAAGAAGGAAGGGATTGTGTCTATTTTCTTCACTGCTCTATTCCCAATACCAAAAACACAGTGGCTGTCAATTTTTATTGTTATTTATTCTTGAATGAACAAATAGACGAGTTTCTGGGCTTTATCTGCTCTGCTGAGATACTCAGCTCCTCCTCAGTCCACCCATCACTATATAAATTTGTAATTTTTAGGCAAAGCATATATGGCAGAGCAAAACTCCCCTCTCCATTCCTCTTTTTAAAGGTCCTGACTATTTTTACACAATTACCCTTCCATTGTACTCTTTTTTTTAAACAGATCTTTATTGGAGTGTAATTGCATCACAATACCGTGTTAGTTTCTGTTGCACAACCCAGCGAATCAGCCATATGCATACACATGTCCCCATACCCCCCTCCTTCTTGAGCCTCCCTCCCATCCTTCCTCTCCCAGCCCTCTAAGTCATTGTAAAGCACCGAGCTGATCTCCCTGTGCTTCCCACCAGCCAACCATTTTACATTCAGTAGTGTATGTATGTTGATGCTACTCTCAGTTCGCCCTAACTTTGCCCTCCCACCCCATGTCATCAAGTCCATTCTCTATGTCTACCCCTTTATTCCTGTCCTTCAACTAGGTTCATCAGTACAATTTTTTTAGATTCCATATATATGCGTTAGCATACGGTATTTATTTGTTTTTCTCTTTCTGACTTACTTCACTCTGTATGACAGATTCTAAGTCCACCCACCTCACTACAAACAACTCAGTTTCGTTTCTGTTTATGGCTGAGTAATATTCCATTGTATATATGTGCCACCTCTTCTTTATCCATTCATCTGTCGATGGACATTTAGGTTGGTTCCATGTCCTGGTTATTGTAAATAATGCTGCAATGAACATTGTGGTGCATGTTTCTTTTTTTTTTTTTTTTTTTTTTTTTTGGTTTTTCTTCTTTAATTTATTAATGTGGTAAATTTTTTTTTTATTAGTTTCTGCTTTATAACAAAGTGAATCAGTCATACATATACATCTGTTCCCACATCCCCTCCCTCATGCATCTCCCTCCCTCCCACCCTCCCTATCCCTCCCCTCCAGGCAGTCACAAAGCACCGAGCTGATCTCCCTGTGCTCTGCGGCTGCTTCCCACTATCTATCTAGCCTACGTTTGGTAGTGTATATATGTCCATGCCTCTCTTTCGCTTTGTCACAGCTTACCCTTCCCCCTCCCCATATCCTCAAGTCCATTCTCAAGTAGGTCTGTGTCTTTATTCCCGTTTTACCCCTAGGTTCTTCATGACATTTTTTTTCTTATATTCCATATATATGTGTTAGCATACGGTATTTGTCTTTCTCTTTCTGACTTACTTCACTCTGTATGACAGACTCTAGGTCTATCCACCTCATTACAAAAAGCTCAGTTTCGTTTCTTTTTATGGCTGAGTAATATTCCATTGTATATATGTGCCACATCTTCTTTATCCATTCATCCGATGATGGACACTTAGGTTGTTTCCAGCTCCGGGCTATTGTGAATAGAGCTGCAATGAACATTTTGGTACATGTCTCTTTTTGAATTATGGTTTTCTCTGGGTATATGCCTAGTAGTGGGATTGCTGGATCATATGGTAGTTCTATTTTTAGTTTTTTAAGGAACCTCCATACTGTTCTCCATAGTGGCTGTACCAATTCACATTCCCACCAGCAGTGCAAGAGTGTTCCCTTTTCTCCACACCCTCTCCAGCATTTATTGTTTCTAGATTTCTTGATGATGGCCATTCTGACTGGTGTGAGATGATATCTCATTGTAGTTTTGATTTGCATTTCTCTAATGATTAATGATGTTGAGCATTCTTTCATGTGTTTGTTGGCAGTCTGTATATCTTCTTTGGAGAAATGCCTATTTAAGTCTTCTGCCCATTTTTGGATTGGGTTGTTTGTTTTTTTGTTATTGAGCTGCATGAGCTGTTTATAAATTTTGGAGATTAATCCTTTGTCAGTTGCTTCATTTGCAAATATTTTCTCCCATTCTGAGGGTTGTCTTTTGGTCTTGTTTATGGTTTCCTTTGCTGTGCAAAAGCTTTGAAGTTTCATTAGGTCACATGTGTTTATCTTTGTTTTTATTTCCATTTCTCTAGGAGGTGGGTCCAAAAGGATCTTGCTGTGATTTATGTCATAGAGTGTTCTACCTATGTTTTCCTCTAAGAGTTTGATAGTTTCTGGCCTTACATTTAAGTCTTTAATCCATTTTGAGCTTATTTTTGTGTATGGTGTTAGGGAATGATCTAATCTCATACTTTTACATGTCCCTGTCCAGTTTTCCCAGCACCACTTATTGAAGAGGCTGTCCTTTCTCCACTGTACAGTCCTGCCTCCTTTATCAAAGATAAGTTGGCCATATGTGCGTGGGTTTATCTCTGGGCTTTCTATCCTGATCCACTGATCTATCTTTCTGTTTTTATGCCAGTACCACACTGTCTTAATTACTGTAGCTTTGTAGTATAGTCTGAAGTCAGGGAGCCTGATTCCTCCAGCTCCTTTTTTCGTTCTCAAGATTGCTTTGGCTATTCGGGGTCTTTTGTTTTTCCAAACAAATTTTGAAATTTTTTGTTCTAGTTCTGTGAAAAATGCCAGTGGTAGTTTGATAGGGATTGCATTGAATCTGTAGATTGCTTTGGGTAGTAGAGTCATTTTCACAATATTGATTCTTCCAATCCAGGAGCATGGTATATCTCTCCATCTGTTTGTATCATCTTTAATTTCTTTCATCAGTGTCTTATAATTTTCTGCATACAGGTCTTTTGTCTCCTTAGGTAGGTTTATTCCTAGATATTTTATTCTTTTTGTTGCAATGGTAAATGGGAGTGTTTTCTTGATTTCATTTTCAGATTTTTCATCATTAGTGTACAGGAATGCCAGAGATTTCTGTACATTAATTTTGTAACCTGCTACTTTACCAAATTCATTGATTAGCTCTAGTAGTTTTTCGGTAGCATCTTTAGGATTCTCTATGTATAGTATCATGTCATCTGCAAACAATGACAGCTTTACTTCTTCTTTTCCGATTTGGATTCCTTTTATTTCCTTTTCTTCTCTGATTGCTGTGGCTAAAACTTCCAAAACTAGGTTGAATAAGAGTGGTGAGAGTGGGCAACCTTGTCTTGTTCCTGATCTTAGTGGAAATGGTTTCAGTTTTTCACCATTGAGGACAATGTTGGCTGTGGGTTTGTCATATATGGCCTTTATTATGTTGAGGAAAGATCCCTCTATGCCTACTTTCTGCAGGGTTTTTATCATAAATGGGTGTTGAATTTTGTCGAAAGCTTTCTCTGCATCTATTGAGATGATCATATGGTTTTTCTCCTTCAACTTGTTAATATGGTGTATCACATTGATTGATTTGCGTATATTGAAGAATCCTTGCATTCCTGGGATAAACCCCACTTGATCATGGTGTATGATCCTTTTAATGTGCTGTTGGATTCTGTTTGCTAGTATTTTGTTGAGGATTTTTGCATCTATGTTCATCAGTGATATTGGCCTGTAGTTTTCTTTCTTTGTGACATCCTTGCCTGGTTTTGGTATCAAGGTGATGGTGGCCTCGTAGAATGAGTTTGGGAGTGTTCCTTCCTCTGAAATTGTTTGGAAGAGTTTGAGAAGGATGGGTGTTAGCTCTTCTCTAAATGTTTGATAGAATTCGCCTGTGAAGCCATCTGGTCCTGGGCTTTTGTTTGATGGAAGATTTTTAATCACAGTTTCAATTTCAGTGCTTGTGATTGGTCTATTCATATTTTCTATTTCTTCCTGAGTCAGTCTTGGCAGGTTGTGCATTTCTAAGAATGTGTCCATTTCTTCCAGGTTGTCCATTTTATTGGCATAGAGTTGCTTGTAGTAATCTCTCATGATCTTTTGTATTTCTGCAGTGTCAGTTGTTACTTCTCCTTTTTCATTTCTAATTCTATTGATTTGAGTCTTCTCCCTTCTTTTCTTGATGAGTCTGGCTAATGGTTTGTCAATTTTGTTTATCTTCTCAAAGAACCAGCTTTTAGTTTGGTTGATCTTTGCTATCGTTTCCTTCATTTCTTTTTCATTTATTTCTGATCTGATCTTTATGATTTCTTTCCTTCTGCTAGCTTTGGGGGTTTTTTGTTCTTCTTTCTCTAATTGCTTTAGGTGCAGGGTCAGGTTGTTTACTCGAAATGTTTCCTGTTTCTTAAGGTGGGATTGTATTGCTATAAACTTCCCCCTTAGAACTGCTTTTGCTGCATCCCATAGGTTTTGGGTTGTCGTGTCTCCATTGTCATTTGTTTCTAGGTATTTTTTAATTTCCTCTCTGATTTCTTCAGTGATCACTTCGTTATTGAGTAGTGTATTGTTTAGCCTCCATGTGTTTGTATTTTTTACAGCTCTTTTCCTGTAATTGATGTCTAGTCTCATAGCATTGTGGTCGGAAAAGATACTTGATACAATTTCAATTTTCTTAAATTTACCAAGGCTTGATTTGTGACCCAAGATATGATCTATCCTGGAGAATGTTCCATGAGCACTTGAGAAAAATGTGTATTCTGTTGTTTTTGGATGAAATGTCCTATAAATATCAACTAAGTCCATCTTGTTTAATGTATCATTTAAAGCTTGTGTTTCCTTATTTATTTTCATTTTGGACGATCTGTCCATTGGTGAAAGTGGGGTGTTAAAGTCCCCTACTATGAGTGTGTTACTGTCGATTTCCCCTTTTATGGCTGTTAGTATTTGCCTTATGTATTGAGGTGCTCCTATGTTGGGTGCATAAATATTTACAATTGTTATATCTTCTTCTTGGATCGATCCCTTGATCATTATGTAGTGTCCTTCTTTGTCTCTTCTAATAGTCTTTATTTTAAAGTCTATTTTGTCTGATATAAGAATTGCTACTCCAGCTTTCTTTTGATTTCCATTTGCATGGAATATCTTTTTCCATCCCCTTACTTTCAATCTGTATGTGTCTTTAGGTCTGAAGTGGGTCTCTTGTAGACAGCATATATATGGGTCTTGTTTTTGTATCCATTCAGCCACTCTGTGTCTTTTGGTGGGAGCATTTAGTCCATTTACATTTAAGGTAATTATTGATATGTATGTTCCTATTCCCATTTCCTTAATTGCTTTGGGTTCGTTATTGTAGTTCTTTTCCTTCTGTTGTGTTTCTTGCCTAGAGAAGTTCCTTTAGCATTTGTTGTAAAGCTGGTTTGGTGGTGCTGAACTCTCTCAGCTTTTGCTTGTCTGTAAAGGTTTTAATTTCTCCATCAAATCTGAATGAGATCCTTGCTGGGTAGAGTAATCTTGGCTGCAGGTTTCTCTCCTTCATCACTTTAATTATGTCCTGCCACTCCCTTCTGGCTTGTAGAGTTTCTGCTGAGAGATCAGCTGTTAACCTGATGGGGATTCCCTTGTGTGTTATTTGTAGTTTTTCCCTTGCTGCTTTTAATATGATTTCTTTGTGTTTAATTTTTGACAGTTTGATTAATATGTGTCTTGGTGTATTTCTCCTTGGATTTATTCTGTATGGGACTCTCTGTGCCTCCTGGACTTGATTAACTATTTCCTTTCCCATATTGGGGAAGTTTTCAACTATAATCTCTTCAAATATTTTCTCAGTCCCTTTCTTTTTCTCTTCTTCTTCTGGAACCCCTATAATTCGAATGTTGGTGCGTTTAATGTTGTCCCAGAGGTCTCTGAGACTGTCCTCTGTTCTTTTCATTCTTTTTTCTTTATTTTGCTCTGCATCAGTTATTTCCACTATTTTATCTTCCACCTCACTTATCCGTTCTTCTGCCTCAGTTATTCTGCTATTGATCCCATCTAGAGTATTTTTTATTTCATGTATTGTGTTTTTAATCGATGCTTGATTCATCTTTAGTTCTTCTAGGTCCTTGTTAACTGTTTCTTGCATTTTGTCTATTCTATTTCCAAGATTTTGGATCATCTTTACCATCATTATTCTGAATTCTTTTTCAGGTAGACTGCCTATTACCTCTTCATTTGTTAGGTCTGGTAGGTTTTTATCTTGCTCCTTCACCTGCTGTGTGTTTTTCTGTCTTCTCATTTTGCTTATGTTACTGTGTTTGGGGTCTCCTTTTTGCAGGCTGCAGATTCGTAGTTCCCGTTGTTTTTCGTGTCTGACCCCAGTGGCTAAGGTTGTTTCAGTAGGTTGTATAGGCTTCCTGGTGGGGGGGACTAATGCCTGTGTTCTGGTGGTTGAGGCTCGATCTTGTCTTTCTGGTGGACAGGTCCACGTCTGGTGGTGTGTTTTGGGGTGCCTATGGCCTTATTATGTTTTTAGGTAGCTTCTCTGCTAATGGGTGGGGTTGTGTTCCTGCCTTGCTAGTTGCTTGGCATAGGGTGACCAGCACTGTAGCTTGCTGGTCGTTGACTGAAGCTGGGTGCTGGTGTTGGGATGGAGATCTCTGGGAGATTTTCGCTGCTTGATATTATGTGGAGCTGGGAGGTCTCTTGTGGACCCGTGTCCTGAAGTTGGCTCTCCCACTTCAGAGGCACAGCACTGGCTCCTGGCTGCAGCACCAAGAGCCTTTCATCCACCCAGCTCAGAATAACAGGGAGAAAAAGCAGAAAGAAAGAATTAGTAGAAGAAAGAAAGAGAGAGGGAAAGAGAGGAAGAAGGGAAGAAAGGAAGGAAGGAAGAAAGAAAGAAAGGAGGGAGCGAGTGAGGAAGGATGGAAAGAAAGAAGGAAAGAAAGGAGGGAGGGAGGGAGCAATGAAAGCAAAAGGAAGAGTGAATGGAAGAAGGGAGGGAGGGAGGGAGGAAGGAAGGAAAGAAAGAAAGACAGGAGGGAGGGAGGGAGGAAGGAAAGAAAAAGAAAGTGGAAAGAAGAAGGGTGGGAGGGAGGGAGGAAAGAAAAAGAAGGAAAGGAAGAGCGGAGGGAGGGAGGGAGGAAGGGAAGGTAGGAAAAAAAGAAAGAGCAGGTAAAGTAAAATAGAATAAAGTATGAAATATAGTAGCGTTATTAAAATTAGAAAGTAATTATTGAAAAACAAACAAACAAACAAACAAACAAAAAAAACGGACCGATAGAACCCTGGGACATACGGTGGAAGCAAAGCTATACAGAGAGAATCTTACACAGAAGATTACACATACACATTCACAAAAAGAGAGCAGGGGGAAAAATCAAAAATCTTGCTCTCCAAGCCCACCTCCTCAATTTGGGATAATTCGTTGTAAAAAGAGGAAAAGGGCAAGAAGTCTGAAATCTTGCTCTCTAAGTCCACCTCCTTACTTTGGGATAATTCGTTGTAAAAAGAGGAAAAGGGGGGAAAGTCTTAAATCTTGTCCTCAAAGTCCACTTCCTCAATTTGGGATGATTCGCTGTCCATTCATGCACTCCACAGACGCAGGGCACATCAAATGGACCGTGGAGCTTTAATCCGCTGCCTCCGAGGCTGCACAGAGAGATTTCCCTGACTCTGCTCTCACAGCTCCCGGGTCTCAGCCTTGGACCTGGCCCCGCCTCTGTGCGTAGGTCGCCGGAGGGCGTCCGTTCTTCTATCAGACAGGACGGGTTTAAAGGAGCCGCTGATTCGGGGGCTCTGGCTCACTCATGCAGAGGGGAGGGAGGGGCGCGCAGTGTGGGGCGGGCCTGCGGCGGCAGAGGCCGGCGTGACGTTGCAGCAGCCCGTGGCGCTCCGTGCGCTTTCCCGGGAAAGCCGTCCCCGGGTCTCGGGACCCCGGCAGTGGCGGGGTGCACAGGTCCCCCGGAAGGCGGGGCGGACAGTGACCCGCGCTCGCACACAGGCCCCGCGGCGGCGGCGGGCGGCGGCAGGCGGCGGCGGTGGCAGGCCGCGGGGGCGGCGGCAGCAGCGGGCCGCGGCGGCGGCGGCGGCGGCGGCGGGCGGCGGCAGGCGGCGGCGGCGGCGGGCCGCGGCGGCGGCGGGCCGCGGCGGTGGCGGCGGCGGCGGCGGCGGCGGCGGGCCGCGGCGGCGGCGGGCCGCGGCGGCGGCGGGCGGCGGCGGACGGTGGGCGGCGGCGGGCCGCAGCGGCGGCGGGCGGCGGCAGCCCACGCCCGTCTCCGAGGTCCACGCCTTACCCGCGGCTCGCGCCTGTCTCCGGCGCTTCCCTAAGCAGCCCTTTTAATGCCCTCTTCTCGCACACCAGGAAACGAAAGTGAAAGTGAAAAAAGACTCTTGCCTCTTCAGCAACTCCAGACCCTTTCCCCGGACTCCCTCCGGGCTAGCCGTGGTGCACTAACCCCTTCAGGCTCTCTTCCTGCCACCAGCCCCAGTCCTCTCCCTGCGCTCCGACTGAAAGCCGATACCCAAGCCTCAGCTCCCAGCCCCGCCCGCCACGGCGGCAGAGCAGACAAGCCTCTCGGGCTGGTGTGTGCCTGAGGGCACCGATCCTCTGTGCCGGAATCTCTCCGCTTTGCCCTCCACACCCCTGTTGCTGTGCTCTCCTCCGCTACTCCGAAGCTTTCCCCCTCCGCCACCTGCAGTCTCCGCCCGCGAGGGGGCTTGCAGTGTGTAGAAACCTTCCCTCCTTCACGGCTCCCTCCCACTGGTGCAGGTCCCGTCCCTATCCTATTGTCTCTGTTTATTCTTTTTTTCTTTTGCCCTACCCAGGTATGTGGGGAGTTTCTTGCCTTTTAGGGGGTCTGAGGTCTTCTGTCGGCGTTCAGTAGGTGTTCTGTAGGAGTTGTTCCACGTGTAGATGAATTTCTGATGTATCTGTGGGGAGGAAGGTGATCTCCGCGTCTTACTCTTCCGCCATCTTCCTCCGGGGCCCATGTTTCTTTTTGAATTATGGTTTTCTCAGGGTATATGCACAGTAGTGGGATTGCTGGGTCATATGGTAGTTCTATTTTTAGTTTTTAAAGCAACCTCTATACTATTCTCAATAGTGGCTCTATCAATTTACATTCCCACCAACAGTGCAAGAGGGTTCTGTTTTCTCCACATCCTCTCCAGCATTTATTGTTTCTAGCTTTTTTCATAATGGCCATTCTGGCCAGTGTGAGGTGATACCTCATTGTAGTTTTGATTTGCATTTCTCTAATAATTAAGGATGTTGAACATCTTTTCATGTGCCTCTTGGCCATCTGTATGTTTTCCTTAGTGAAATGTCTATTTAGGTCTTCTGACCATTTTTAAAGTAGATTATTTGTTTTTTTTGATTTTGAGCTCCATGAGCTGTTTATATATTTTGGAGATTAATCCTTTGTCTGTTGCTTCATTGCAAATATTTTCTCCCATTCTGAGGGTTGTCTTTTCATCATGTTTATGGTTTCCTTTGCTGTGCAAAACCATTTAAGTTTAATTAAGTCCCATTTGTTTATTTTTGTTTTTATTTCTGTTACTCTAGGAGGTGGGTCAAAAAAGATCTTGTTGTGGTTTATGTTAAAGAGTGTTTTTCCTCTAAAAGTTTTATAGTGTCTGGTCTTACCTTTAAGTCTTTAATCCATTTGGAATTTATTTTTGTGTATGGTTTTAGGTACTGTTCTAATTTCATTCTTTTACATGTGGCTGTCCAGTTTTCCCATCACCACTTATTGAAGAGGCTGTCTTTTCTCCACTGTACGTTCTTGCCTCCTTTGTTGTAAATTAGGTGCCCATATGTGCGTGGGTTTATCTCTGGGCATTCTATCCTGTACCATTGATCTATATTTCTGGTTTTGTGCCAGTACCATACTGTGTTGATTACTGTAGCTTTGTGGTATAGTTTGAAGTCAGGGAGCCTGATTCCTCCAACTCTGTTTTCTTTCTCAAGATTGCTTTGGCTATTCAGGGTCTTTGTGTTCCCATACAAATTGTAAGATTTTTTGTTCTAATTCTGTGAAGAATGCCATTGGTAGTTTGATAGGGATTGCATTGAATCTGTAGATTGATTTGGGTAGTATAGTCATTTTCACAACATTGATTCTTCCAATCCAAGAACATGGTATATTTCTCCATCTGTTTATGTCATCTTTGATTTCTTTCATCAGTGTTTTATAGTTTTCTGAGTACAATATTTGCCTCCTTAGGCAGGTTTATTCCTAAGTATTTTATTCTTTTTGTTACAGTGGTAAATGGGAGTGTTTCCTTAATTTCTCTTTCTGATTTTTCATTGTTGGTGTATAGGAATGACAGAGACTTCTGTGCATTAATCCTGCAACCTTACCAAATTCATTGATTACTTCTAGTAGTTTTCTGGTGGTATGTTTAGGATTTTCTATGTATAGTATCATGTCATTGGCAGACAGTGACAGTTTTTCCCCTTCTTTTCCAATTTGTATTCCTTTTATTTCTTTTTCTTCTCTGATTGCTGTGGCTAGGACTTCCACAACTATATTGAATAACAGTGGTGAGAGTGGACATCCTTGTCTTGTTCCTGATCTTAGTGGAAATGCTTTCAGTTTTTCACCATAATGCTTGCTGTGGGTTTGTCATATATGGCCTTTCTTATGCTGAGGTAGGTTCCCTCTATGCCCATTTTCTGGAGAGTTTTTAACATAAATGGGTGTTGAATTTTGTCAAAAGCTTTTTCTACATCTATTGAGATGATCATATGGTTTTTATTCTACAATTTGTTAATATGGTGTTTCACATTGATTGATTTGCATATATTGAAGAATCCTTGCATCCCTGGGATAAATCCCACTTGATCATGGTGTATGATCCTTTTAATGTGCTGTTGGATTCTGTTTGCTAGTATTTTGTTGAGGAGTTTTTCATCTATGTTCATCAGTCTATAATTTTCTGGTTTTGTGGTATCTTTTCCTGGTTTTGGTATCAGGGTGATGCTGGCTTCATAGAATGAATTTGGGAGTTTTTCTCCCTCTGCAATTTTTGGCAAGAGTTTGAGAAGGATGGATGTTAGCTCTTCTCTAAATGTTTGGTAGAACTCACCTGTGAAGCCATCTGGTCCTGGACTTTTGTTTGTTGGAAGATTTTTTTGGGGGGGAAGATTTTTAATCACAGTTTCAATTTCATTACTTGTGGTAGGTCTGTTTATATTTTCTAATTCTTCCTGGTTCAGTCTTGGAAAATTGTACCTTTCCAAGAAATTGCTCATTTCTTCGTGGTTGTCCATTTTATTGGCATATAGTTATCTGTAGTAGTCTCTTATAATCCTTTGTATTTCTACATGTCAGTTCTGATTTCTCCCTTTTCATTTCTAATTTTATTGATTTGTGTCATTTCCATTTTTTTCTTGATGAACCTGGCTAAGGGTTTATCAATTTTGTTTATGTTCTCAAAGAACCAGCTTTTAGTTTTATTGATCTTTGCTATTGTTTTCTTCATTTCTATTTCTTTTATTTCTGCTCTGATCTTTATGATTTCTTTCCTTCTACTGACTTTGGGTTTTCTTTGTTCTTGTTTCTCCAGTTGTTTTAAGTGTAGTGTTAGATTGTTTATTTGAGATTTTTCTTGTTTCTTGAGTTGAGATTGAATTGCTATAAAATTCCCTCTTAGAACTGCTTTCACTGCATCCCATAGGTTTTGGGTCATTGGGTTTTCATTGTCATTTGTTTCTATGTTTTTTTAAATTTCTTCCGTGATTTCTTCAGTGATCTCATAGTTATTTAGTAGTGCACTGTTTAAGCTCCATGTCTTTGTGTTTTTTACAGTTTTTTCCTATAATTGATTTCCAATCTTATAACGGTGTGGTCAGAAAAGATGCTTGATACAATTTCAATTTTCTTAAATTTTCTGAGGTTTGATTTGTGACCCAAGATTTGATCTATCCTGGAGAATGTTCCATGTGCACTTGAGAAGAAAGTGTACTCTGCCACTTTTAGGTAGAATGTTCTCTAAATATCAATTAGATCTATCTGGCCTATTGTGTCATTTAAAGGTTGTGTTTCCTTATTTATTTTCTGTTTGGATGATCTGTCCATTGGTGTATGTAGAGTGTTAAAGTCCCCTACTATTATTGTGTTACTGTCAATTTCTCCTTTCATGGTTGTTAGCATTTGCCTTATGTATTGGGCTGCTCCTATGTTGGGTACATAAACATATATAATTGTTATATCCTCTTCTTGGATTGATCCTTTGATCATGATGTAGTGTCCCTCCTTATCTCTTGTAACATTCTTTATTTTAAAGTCTATTTTATCTGATACAACTATTGCTACTCCAGCTTTCTTTTGATTTCCATTTGCATGGAATATTTTTTCCATCCCTTCACTTTCAGTCTATATGTGTCCCTAGGTCTGAAGTGGGTCTCTTGTAGACAGCATATATATGGGTTTTGTTTTTGTATCCATTCAGTCAATCTGTGTCTTTTGGTTGGGGCATTTAATCCATTTACATTCAAGGTTATTACCGATATGTATGTTCCTATTACCATTTTCTTAATTGTTTTGTGTTTGTTTTTGTGGGTCTTTTTCTTCTCTTCTGTTTCCCACTTAGAGAAGTTTCTTTAGCATTTGTTGTAAAACTGGTTTGGTGGTGCTGAATTCTCTTAGCTTTTTCTTGTCTGAAAAGCTTTTGACTTCTCCATCAAATCTGAATGAGATCCTTGCTGGGTAGAGTAATCTTGGTTGTAGGTTTTTCTCTTTCATCACTTTAAGTATATCCTGCCACTCCCTTCTGGCCTGTAGAGTTTCCACTGAAAAATCAGCTGATAACCTTATGGGGATTCCTTTGTATGTTATTTTTTGTTTTTCCCTTGCTGATTTTACTATTTTTTTCTTTGAATTTAATTTTTGTTAGTTTGATTAATATGTGTCTTGATGTGTTTCTCCTAGGGTTTATCCTGTATGGGACTCCCTGCACTTCCTGGACTTGGGTGACTATTTCCAATACCATGGTAGGGAAGTTTTCCACTCTAATCTCTTCAAATATTTTCTCAGACACTTTTTTTTTCTCTTCTTCTTCTGGGACTGCTATAATTCGAATGTTGGTGCATTTAGTGTTGTCCCAGAGATCTCTGAGATTTTCTTCAGTTCTTTCCATTCTTTGTTCTTTATTCTGTTCCTCAGCAGTTATTTCCACCATTTTGTCTTCCAGCTCACTTATTCGTTCTTCTGCCTCACTTATTCTGTTATTGTTATTCTAGTGTATTTTTCATTTCATTTATTGTGTTGTTCACCTCTGTTTGTTTGTTCTTTAGTTCTTCTAGATCTTTGTTAAACATTTCTTTTATTTTCTCAATCCATGCTTCCATTCTATTTCTGAGATTCTGGATCATTTTTACTATCATTACTCTGAATTCTTTTTCAGGTAGATTGCCTATTTCATCTTCATTTATTTGGCCTTGTAGGTTTTTACCTTGCTCCTTCATCTGTGACATATTTTTTTTCCGTCTAATTTTTTTTTTATGAGTCGGATTATGTTTCTGTTTTACTGATTGTTTGGCCTGAGGCTTCCAAGAGTGGAGTTTGTAGGCTATTGGGTAGAGCTTGGTCTTGGTGCTGAGATGAGGACCTTTGTGAGACCTCACTCTGATGAATATTCCCTGGGGTCTGAGGTTCTCTGTTAGTCCAGTGGTTCATACTTGGAACTCCCACCGCAGGAGCTTCCTCCTGACCCTGGGCTCATGAATCAAGATCTTGCAAGCCACGTGGGGTGGCAAAAAAAAAAGAGAGAACAATAGCATAGTAAAAAATAAAATTAGACTAGGAAACTAACAGGTATGTTAGAAAGAATATAAAAATTAAAACATAGATGAATCAACAACTGGAAGGTACATCAGTACCACAATAGTAAAAAAGAAGAGTAGGGGCTTCCCTGGTGATGCAGTGGTTAAGAATCTGCCTGCCAATGCAGGGGACATGGGCTCGAGCTCTGGGCTGGGAAGATCCCATGTGCCCTGGAGCAACTAAGCCTGTGTGCCATAACTACTGAGCCTGTGCTCTAGAGACCATGAACCACAACTACTGAAGCCCGTGTGGCACAACTACTGAAGCCCATGTGCCTGGAGCCCATGCTCCACAACAGGAGAAGCCACCACAATGAGAAGCCCGTTCACTGCAACAAAGAGTAGCTCCCGCTTGCTGCAACTAGAGAAAGCCCAAGCACAGCAAAAAAACCCCAATGCAGCCAAAAATAAATAAATAAATTAATTAATTAAAAAAAAAAGAGGAGGACGGAAAAAGAAAAAAAAATGGGCGGGGGGAGACCTTGGCTGTGGAGGGAGTGGCCTAAGCAAGGGTGGTGGGCGGGGCCAGTGCTCAGGACCCACAGGGTGGAAAAGGCCTGGGGGCTGTGGGGGGGAGGGACTTAGGCTTAACGAACAGAAGGGGCCTATGTGTGCCCCCTACCGCTGGTCTCAGAGGGCAGGGGGTCTCACCTGGGAGACCAGCAGGCTCTCCGTGCCTGAGCGGATGGCGCAATCGCTCTCTGCTCCTCTCCCGCTCCGCCTGGAGGGCCCCTCCCATCTGCCTCTACTGATCTCCTCAGACTCCCTCCTCTGCCCCCAGGACCCATGCTACCTGTAAGGGGCTTTGGAGGTAGGGGGTACCGACCTGGGGGCTCAGCAGCCTCCTCGGCCTGAGTGGGCCAGGCGATTCCCTCCACTCCTCCCCCGCTCTTCCCAGAGTGTCCCTCCCACCTGCCTCTTCTGATCTCCCTGGCCTCGGGGGCACCGATCCTGTCTGGCCTCCATTTCTTGTCTCCCCTCAGTCCCCCTACATCCTACTGGTTCACTCTGGGGTTCCTCCCATCTCCTTGGGCATCAGAGTCCCCCATCAGTGGCTGGCAAGCGCCCTAGTTGTGAGGAGACCTAACTGCATCTTCCCACATGGCCATCTTGACTCCACCTCCCATTATACTCTTAAACTCAGCTTCTTCAGTTGCTTTAAAATCTTTGCACTGTTGGGTCTTTTCATTTGTGAACAGTCCATCCCATAATATATTCTGGTCTTTCAAAAATGTCTGTCCATAAGGCCTTATGGGTGCTCTCTGTAGAAGTCGTACCCATTTCTTGTTAAGTTTATTTGTAGATTCATTGTTTTAATTTTTATTAGGCAAGAGACCTGTTCTTTTCTATTACACACCTAATTGGTTTTTTAAAGTGTATAGAAAACTTGATATTTAAAAAAATGTTGATCTTGACTAGGACTCTCTTTATAGCTATTGTTTCAAATACGATGATCTATTTAAATGCTACTTTCTAAGGGAAGTTGTGCAGATTTTACAAGGCAGTGGAGCCCCAAACAGTCAGGCTTGCACACGTGATGAAGGAGTTGCATTGTGCAAAGCTGTAGGGTGAATGCAGGAAGCAGAGGGACTCCTTTTCGGAGGGAGGGGCTGGATGAGATGGGAGTTCACACTGGGAGACTGTGGCATAAATGTGTCCTCTGATGCCTGGTTCTCAGACGGGTCAGGATGGGAGGAGTGGAGGGAGCCGGGCACCCTGGGAGCAGGGAGATCAAGGTCCCTTCCAAAAGAGTAAGCTGGAAGCTGGGTGAAATCCCATTGGGTGATCAACTCCAGCTGTTCTGAAACACCCCAGTTGGTGGCTATGTCTGTCCAGGGCTCCAGAAGAGCTAAAAAGCAGAACGCTGACCAGTGCTGTGGTCCCCGTTTTAGAGATGGGGAGAGTCAGGCTGAGAGAGGGCACATCGCCTGTCCAGGACAGCTGGGGGTTAACTCCACAGTGCCTGAGTGCAAAGTGCCTGCCACTGTCCCCACTCTGAGCCCCCTGCACACACAGACCCTGCAGCTGGTCACCATCAGAGTCCAGCTTTAAGGCTGCACTTCTCAGCGTTTGTTCAGTATGAAGAAGCCCTGGAGCACTTTCTAAACATGCAGACTTGCCTTTTTGATTCTAGAGACACTAATTCTGTGGGTCTGGGGGTAAAGCCCAGAGCTCTTCATTTCTAAAACACACCCCAGGTGATTTTGAGGATGACACTTTAAGAAATACTGGGTTAATTTGCATTCTCTTTGACAATTTAAAAGTGGATTCTTAATTTGGCAGGTTAAATTGAAAGATAAGACAGATATGGCACGTTAACCAAAAGATGCCTTATGTTTCAGAGAATTGCTATCTGGTTCATCTGAGCTGTGATAATAGTGATGCCACAAATGACAGGAATGAAATAAAGCACCTAGTGTGTGCAAGAGGGGATTTACAAGGACTGTAATAGATGTATAATTTGCCTACTTAGTAGTTGCCAAAAAGTGGGTTGACTTATAATAGGGCAATTTAAAAAATACCATGGAAAGAGGCAATGAATAAGGGATGCCAGGTGCCCACAGTGAGTGGGGCTTAAAATCAATCTTCTATCTCTTTGCACCTCTTGACCCACCCACCCACTAACTCTAGGCCACAGCAGAATATGGGCTCCTGTGACAGGCAGAGCCAGGGTACATGTGTCTGTATGTATGATGTGGTTTGGGTGTGTGGTATGTGTGTTTGTGGGGGGTATGTATCGTGTGTGTGTCTGCCTGTGTGTGTGTGTGAGGTATGCCAGGGCCCATGGATTATGCTAATAAATGTCATCCAGACTTGTCTAGAGACACTCAGTGGCCTTTCTCATCTTGGCTACATGCCAGTTGCTTCTGCTTAAAAAAAAATCAAAGAGAATTACATAAACATTCCATGCACAGCATAAATTATGGATGATTATTCAAATTTTTGCTTCTGAATGGAAAATAGTGCATATAAAACACCACAAAGAAGAGGCTGAGGAGACAGATGTCTTGGAACAATCTAGAAAGCAAGGAAGAGCGGGTTGGAAAGCTGCCTGTAGCCATGGGATGATGAAATGGTGGGGTCAGAGGTCCCCTGGCATCAAATAGTCCTGCCTTGCCCCCCAACCCTCCCTGTGCCCGTCTGTGTGCTCCCCTGGGGTGGAGATGGACACCTGCCTGGGAATGTCTCCCCGCCTTCTCATCCGAGCCCCTCCTGCTGCAATGAGAGCCCCCAGCCCACCAGCACACATCACTTACTTAACCGAAGATGCAGGGCTTTCTTCTCAAAAGTGTGGCTCTTGAGTGCATGTGTTGGTGGTCATGAGGGTTCCGGGAACCAGACACTCTGGGTAGAGATTTTGACAGCTGCAGAGATGAGTGGGCAGCCCCACCCATCCTGCACCACCTAGAGCATCACACAGGGGAAAATCCATTTTGAGACGTCTCTGAGGACCAGAGGTCTGCTGTTGACACCTTAGAATTTATTTTCTCAGAGTATTTGGGATTGGGCTAAATTGATACATGGAACTTTCAAGTAACCATTATTTGCTACAATAGAACTGCACGTGTCCTCCTCAACTAAATTCTCAAAGGCCAAAATTTAAATATGATTAACTATTACCATTTTCTTAATTGTTTTGGGTTTGTTTTTGTGTGTCTTTTTCTTCTGTGTTTCCCGCCTAGAGAGTTCCTTCAGCATTTGTTGTAAAGCTGGTTTGGTGGTGCTGAATTCTCTTAGCTTTTGCTTGTCTGAAAAGCTTTTGATTTCTCCTTCGAATCTGAATGAGATCCTTGCTGGGTAGAGTAATCTTGGTTGTAGGTTTTTCTCTCTCATCACTTTAAGTGTATCCTGCCATTCCCTTCTGGCTTGTAGAGTTTCTGCTGAAAAATCAGCTGATAACCTTATGGGGATTCCTTTGTATGTTATTTTTTGCTTTCCCCTTGCTGCTTTTACTATCTTTTCTTTGGATTTAATTTTTGTTAGTTTGATTAATGTGTGTCTTGTTGTGTTTCTCCTAGGGTTTATCCTGTATGGGACTCCCTGCACTTCCTGGACTTGGTGACTATTTCCTTTTCATGTTAGAGAAGTTTTCCACTCTAATCTCTTCAAATATTTTCTCAGACCCTTGCTTTTTCTCTTCTTCTTCTGGGACCCCTATAATTGGAATGTTGGTGCATTTAGTGTTGTCCCAGAGCTCTCTTAGGCTGTCTTCAATTCTTTTCACTCTTTTTTCTTTATTCTGATCAACATCAAAAAAAATCTAGAAACAATAAATGCTGGAAGGGTGTGGAGAAAAGGGGACCCTCTTGCACTGTTGGTGGGAATGTAAATTGATACAGCCACTAAGGAGAACAGTATGGAGGTGCCTTAAAAAACTAAAAATAGAACTACCATATGACCCAGCAATCCTACTACTGGGCACAAACCCTGAGAAAACTATAAATCAAAAGGACACATGTACCCCAATGTTCATTGCAGTTCTATTTACAATAGCCAGGACATGGAAACAACGTAAATGTCCAATGATAGATGAATGGATAAAGAAGATGTGGTACATATATACAATGGAATATTACTCAGCCATAAAAAGGAACGAAATTGGGTCATTTGTAGAGATGTGGATGGACCTAGAGTCTGTCATACAGACTGAAGTAAACCAGAAAGAGAAAAACAAATATTGTTATTAACACATATATGTGGCATCTAGAAAAGGCAAGCTGGGTGCAAAGGGGCAGGAGCCACCCACCTCTACTGCATTGCTGAATGTAAGGCAAGCATGACCAATTTTCCACTTTTTAAGGACAGCCTGAAATCTGGAATTTTGTGAGACATTTTCTAATTTTTATGTTTTAGAAACTATAGGCATATTTTGTTTTATTGTGTTTTGCTTTATTGCAGTTCACAGACACTGTGTTTTTTACAAATTGAAGCTTTGTGGCAACCCTGCATTGAGCAGGTTTATTAATGCCATTTTCCCAATAGCATTATTTTTAATTAAGGTACGTGCATTTTCTTTTTTAGACATGATGCTATCACACACTCAATAGACTACAGAAGAGTGTGAACATAACTTTTATAAGCACTGGGAAACCAAAACATTCCGGTGACTCACTTTATTGCCATATTCGCTGTTGCAGTGGTCTGGAACTGAACCTGCCATATCTCTGAGGTCTGCCTGTAATTAGAACATTTGTAGACCCTTGGCAAGCCAAGAAAAGCAGAATAGCAGCTCAGAGTTGGACACAGGCTTATAATTTACCACGTTTGTTTTTGGGTTATCATGGAAAATCTTATCAATTTGAGCCATCGATTCAATGGGTTGCAGGTGAGAAAATGAGATGATTAGGATAATCTATCACCACTCCTGGCAAACTGAGTTCAGTCCACGGTGGACCAGTGGCAGGTCTGTGCATCATCTCATAGGTAGAGGACACTTCATCGTCACAATAGGATGTACAATCATTTACCATCCGAAGACCTGACAAGGAAGCCCATGAGTCAGGCTTCCCTGGCCTCTCCCAGGGACACCCCGCTGGCAGTGGAACAGGTATTGTATAAAAGGTGATTCCCTAAAAATAAGGCCTCCGTCACTAAATACCAGAGCTTTCATGCTCTCAGGGTGGGTTTGATCAACATACACCAGCTATTTTCAATGGGGATGATTCCCCCCAACCAGGGGCATTTGGTGATGTCTGGAGGTATTTTTGGTTATTACAAGTCGGGGGGCTGCTCTTGGCATCTCAAAGGTGGAGGCCAGGGATGCTGCTAAGCATCCTGCAATGTACAGGGCAGACCTCTGCCACAAAGAATGATCTGAACCCAAATTCCAGTGGTGCCCAGATTGAGAAGCCCCAATCTAGTTCTATGACCTGGATTGCCATGGTAATAAAGCCAGGTGCAGAAGTGACACATAGGTCTGTGTTCTATTCAGTGAGTGCAGTGACATTGAGCATGGTTGGTGGGCTCTGGAGAGTCAGTTTAATTCACTAATTCTTAGCCTCTTTTGAGGAACAATGTTGCCTTTGATGTGTTCACAGTCTATCAGGAAAGCTGGGACAGCTGCTACATCGTGGTACCCAGGGGCTTGTACCCCTATCCAGGGTGAGGCGGATCCACAGAGCAGGCAGCACCACATGGCTGGGGTCGGGGATCTGGCCTCTTGAGCAGTTTTGGAATTTTAATTCATTCATTTAATTTAATGAAAATGTCCACTGTTTCAAAGGATTTGCTTAAATTTTATATGTGAAAACAATGACTTGCAGGGAGCAATGGTTGAAAGTGAAAGCACCAGGGACAGGATGAGTAGCAAGTTGCTTCGTACATGTGTCGGTGGAACGTTGGGGGAGAAGCTTCAGTCCTCTCTGGCCCCAGGTGCCACTGGGGCCGTGGCCACCACCGAGTTCTGCGGGCAGGACTTTGATCAGTGCTGTGCGAAATAGAACAGACCATGGAGAGGAGAAAAAAAATCTCAGTCTGTCTCATTTTTCCATCCCTATTGAGTTTATAGTATAAGAAATCACTCTTTTTCTTGGACTTATACACTGTCAATGAGACAAGAAAGTCATTTGAGGGAAATGTACTAGAAAAGAGAATTTCATTCACTTCCCCAGGAGAATCACTGTGTGTGTGTGTGTGTGTGTGTGTGTGTGTGTGCGCGCGCGCACGTGCAAGTGTCTGCACAGATTAAAGACAAGAAGTGAAAGAAATAAAAATCTTTATGTTGGAGCTTCAAACAAGCCAAGTATGACCTGTTTAATCCCAGGCTACTTGAAAAACAGTGTTTGGGGGAATTCCCTGGTTGTCCAGTGATTAGGACTCCAGGCTTTCACTGCTGAGGGCCCGGGTTCAATCCCTGATCCGAGAACTAATATCCCACAAGCTGCATGGCTCAGCCAAGAAATAAAAAAATAAATAAATAAAAGAAAAAATTAAAAAGAAGAATAGTTTCATCTTATTAAAAAAACAAACAAGGGCTTCCCTGGTGGCGCAGTGGTTGGGAGTCCGCCTGCTGATGCAGGGGACACGGGTTCGTGCCCCAGTCCGGGAGGATCCCACATGCCGCGGAGCGGCTGGGCCCATGAGCCATGGCTGCTGAGCCTGCGCGTCCGGAGCCTGTGCTCCACAACGGGAGGGGCCACAACAGTGAGAGGCTCATGTACCGCAAAAACAACAACAACAACAACAACAAAGAAACAAACCAGTGTTTGGGATCTACAGTACTGGTTCCCTGCAACTGAGGAGTAAACATCAATCAATACAGCTGATCAAGTTATCAGCCATTTGCTACTGACATCAGCTTAAATCCTACTTCTGATTATAAATGTGATGTGCATGTTCATAATAGCACAGTTGGAAAATATAGAACACTGTAAAGATGATCAAAACCTCCTAGAAGTCCAACATGCGTTGATAACCATTGATAACTGTTAATAACTGTTGGTGTATTTTAGGGTGTGGCTCAGTAGATTATGGCCCGTTGGCCACATCTAGCCTGCTGCTTGCTTTTATAAATAAAGGTTTATTGGGCTGCAGCTACAGATATTTGCTTACATATTTTCCTGGGCTCTTTTCAAGCTGTGATGGCAGAGCTGAGTGGTTGTGACAGATACTGCACACCCAGCAAAGCTTAAGTTATTTACTATGTGGCCCTTTGTAGAAAAAAAGTTTGGCCACCCCTGCTTAGGGCAGCCTTTATCTTGGGGGGGGGGGTGTGAGTGCACATGTGACAGACACATTGAGTTGGAGACGAGGAACCAGGAACCAGAAACTAGTTTCAAGATTTCTGGGGACATCTGAGCTGAGGTTTGGCCATGCTGGGTGTGAGGTAGGTGCCCCGGAGAGAGCTGGGGAGATATTCCTGGGGAGTGGAGCCAGGAGAGTGGTCCGGGAGGGCATGGAGTGTCCTGGTAATGGTGGAAGCTGGGGGCGTGAATGAGGATGGACTTTCAGAGTGAAAGGAAAGCCCAGTGATGGGCTACGGGGTTTCGATGTGGTGAGCTGTTCTTGTGCAGGAGGTGGGTCCGAGAGGAAGGGGACAGGGAGCCCTACCTCCCGGGAGGGGAGTGTCACCAGCAGCGACAAATGCTGCAGAGAAGACAACAGAGCTGAGTGTGCAGGGGCCACGGGACTGGAAATCAGCAGGCGGTTAGTGAGTGTGTGTTCACACATGCTACACAGAAATGCCTGCCAGATGGCAGTGAGGAGAAGGGTGCACAGATGAGGAGGTGGTAGGAGCAGCCAGAATGTTCTGGAAGACAGTATGTGTTTCGTGGAATAAAAAAGTGTGCTGAACAATTGTGTGCCCAAAGCATAAAAATCCACCCATAAAAGATTTCTTCCATGGGACTAAATTCATTTCTGTAATGATACTAGCCCCTGATTCAGTGACGTTAGCTACTGGAAGGTTCCTTTTCCGTTACTTTAATATCGATCTGAGTGTAGTCTTCTCAGTGATTTACAGGTCTATTTTGAATCAAGATGCTGCTTCATATATATAAGGAATTTTAATATGGTATTATTCATTGATTTACATATAGGTTCTCTTGTCTCAATGTACATATAAATAAAATCTATATTTTTAATTGCCATAAAGAATCACAAACCCCAGGGAGAGAAATTTTCATACAAATCATTTTACAAAGTCGGTAATTGCAACCCAATTTTGTGTGAATCTGTATTTTAGCATGGAGTTTGACTTAAAGAGATGCATATCTTAAGAAGTTTAGGTAGTAAATGCTTAATTTTAAAAAGGCATTGAGATGAACTTAGTTTAGAATTTAATGAATAATTTCCCTCCGTTTAAAATAAGTAAATGGCGGTCCAGTGGTTAAGACTCTGCACTGCCACTGTAGGGGGCGTGGGTTCTCTCCTTGGTTGGGGAATTAAGTGGACCCAAAAAACCCCCCAAAAACAAAAAAACAAAACCTAGAACTGGATGCCAGTATTTTGAATGTTTTAAATTTAGGGCCACCTAATGGGGTAGTTGTGTGATTTTTAACTGTTCCATCATTTTTCTTAGATCAAGTATTAAAGGAATAGTAGTTTTTAATTTTTAAAAACCCCTCAAGGCCAGCAGGCGAAGTAGAGGGGTCTCAGGGGTGACTCTGAGAGAGGAGGGATGTATGTGAGGGGTCAAATGTCTCTACTTGTGGAAGGAGCTTAGTGGGGGATGGGGGATGGGAGATGGGGGATGGAGGATGCTTTAGAGAAGCTCCTTGAGGAGGTGAATACCTGTAATGTCCCCACCAGGAGCCCACTTTACATTCATCGTGCAGTCAACAGGCCTTGATTTTTCTAATGATGCCACCACAGGATGGGGTGTGTTGGGACTGGACTGGGAGAATTACCTGAGCCCTCCCTCCCTGAGGTCCTCAAGAAGGGAGGGCTGCAGAGAGGTGGCCAGGAGGCAAGGACGCACTGACTCACCTGCCCTGGTTTCCCAGGGAGTTAGGATGAGCTGGGGAGGCAGCAAGGCGACTCCTCCAGGCCCGACTCCCTCCTGGCTCCACGGAAGAGCCTGTGAGGACGCTGGGCCACCTGCCAGGTGTGGTGTCGCTCTCAGGTCCCCAGGAGCAGGGAGGCTCTGCAGGGGTTCTCAAGGGGTCTCCAGCCCAACCCAGAGACCAGACTCCACAGGGGTCTCACTTCAGAGTCCCTAACCCCGTCCAGGGTGAGGACCCTGAGCCAGTCAAGAGAGGTCCAGCCAGCAGACCCCTCCCAGGGAAGCTACCCCTGGCCTGGGAATCTCTCCAGGTGGCTAAACCCAGAGATGGTGTGCAGTGGCAATGCCAGCTCAACCCTCCCGGGAGCAGGGAACATGGCCCAGGGGCTGCGTAACTGCTGGGTTTTGGCTGAAGTCGGATATTTAGGTGTGACTCTCCAGCCTGGGAATTCTGGGTGTCGGGATGCACAGCATAGCCAAGACAGCGCCATGCCTCTGTGGAGAGATCTGCAATCTTGACTAAATTTATCCAGAATTTCCTGCTGTGCCAGATCCATTTCGACTTTGAACTTTAAGAAAACAGCTTCTCGGGTTATGTAACTGGCATCGCACTGGATGTGGGATGGAAGGAGGTGAGAGGAAACCTTGGACACGGAGCAGAGAAGCTGTCCTCCTGCTGCAGGGCCGCTGGTGACGGGCTGCAGACCCCGTGGGTCTGGGATCCTGGTCCCCCGCCCCCGCCCCGGGCAGGAGCCCCCATGTGGGGGGAGCTCTTCCACTTCCCACGACGCTCACTCCAACAAAACTCACCCCTCCACGGTGCCGGGCTCTGCAAAGGGGCTGGCAGATGGATTTGAAAGGAGCCGAAGTTAAGGCTGTAAGAACGTGATGCATCCGTTTTCTCATCACACTCACCTGGGGAGCTGGTGATACCACTGCTGCGGGGCCTTGTCGCCAGAGACCAGGATGGAATTAGGTTGAGGTTGAGCCTGGGTGTCAATGTTTCAAAGCATTCCTGCTGTGCAGCCCGGGCTGAGCCCCACTGATCCGAGGCGTTACTTTCCCAGATAACATTTGTGGATCCACAGACACCTCAGAGCCTCAGCTTAGGAATCTGCAAACTGAGGATCTCGGCTCCTGTGATCTCCCGAATCGGCTAGTCCCAGTGTTTTATGATCTTGATGTTCAAGTGCTATGGGAATCCTAACAGTGCTGGAGGCCACAAAACTTCCCCAAATAGCATTTTAATTTTGGCTGTATTAAGAGGCCTACAGGGGAATGTTTAAGTCCTGGTGAGCTCATTTATGTGTTGTTTCTTATTTCCCTGATCATCGAGCATGAGGCCCCTTGCATTTTTGCATACCGACAACATGCACGTCCCTATCTGCTAGCCAGAGCAAGACATGAGCTTTGCCAGCCCCCAGAAAGAAAACCAGACTTCTCAAGTTAAGGAATTTAGCACTTTTCTCTATATGAGAGGATGCAAGAGTCTGGGCTCACTGAAATCATTCCTTTGATATGACCTCAGCTCTCTGGGGCCAGTATCCTGTGCTTTCTCATCCTGAGTTTCCTCAAGCTTCACCCCATTGGGGGTGGCTGCAGTCTGATGACTCCTAGATGGTGAGCATTCCTGTTTCCATCCTGAGTTCCCTCAGGACTCACTGTTGTGGGTGGCTTCAATCGCTAATGGCTGAGACATCCTTTGTTTAGTGATATGGCAGGCAGCATTCTTAGTCCATATTTGTATCCCCTCAAAACTCATATGTCGAAGCTGAAATCCCCAGTGTGATGGTATGAGGAGGAGGGGCCTCTGGGAGGTAATTAGGTGATAAGGGTGGAGCCCTCCTGAATGGGGTTAGTGCCCCCATAAGGAGATGAAGGGACCAGAGCTCTTGCTCTCTCTCCACCATGTGAGGACACGGTGAGGAGTCAGCCATCTGCAAACCAGGAAGTGGAATCTCACCAGTCACAGGACCTGGCATCTTGATTTTGGACTTCCAGCCTCCAGAACTGTGAGAAACAAATGTTTGCTGTTTAAGCCTCCCAGTCTGCTGTGTTTTGTTATTACCCTGAACTGACAAACATATTATGCCATACTCCATTGTCTGAATATTCCAGAATAGATTTATCCTTTTTAGTTATTTATTTGGTTGAGCCGGGTCTTAGTTGCTGCAGGTGGTCTCCTTAGTTGTGGCTCACGAGCTCCTTAGTTGTGATTCATCAGCTCCTTAGTTGCGGCATGCAAACTCCTAGTTACGGCATGCATGTGGAATCTAGTTCCCTGACCAGGGATCGAACCTGGGCCCCCTGCATTGGGAACGCAGAGTCTTATCCACTGTGCCACCAGGGAAGTCTCAGATTTATCCTTTGTCTTGATGTACTTTTGGGTTGTTTCCAGTTTGGGGCTGATTTAATGCTGCTAGTAACATTCTTGCATTCATCTCTAATTTTTAACAAACAGTATTAGCTTGGATTTGTTTCATTAGAACTTGAAAAGCTGGTCTGGACATTTAGGAAGATTGTACAGGAAATGAGCCCACAAGAATTCTGTTTGGTTTTGATGCAAAGTGCAGAATGAAGCATGATCATTGCATTCAGATTTAATTGAGCTGCTTAGTTTTTGTTGTACTAATAAAAGTGGACGAATGGGATTGGTACAGAGCAAGGAGTAACTGTGGCATTGCTGTGGCTTATTCCCACTCCTCTGGACCTGGGAGATGAACGAGTTGGAGCCAGAAGTGACACGTAAGATGGGGCGAAGGCAGAAGATAAATTCCACCACTGGAACATGCGTGGATTATGGATGTGTATCCCACAGTGCATGAGGGCAACTCCACAGCTCAGACTATGCTTCCTGCTCGAGTTAAATTTTGCCTTTTGAAAAATAAAATGAGTGTTTAAAGATGAATTTTGAAAATCATATAGTTAAAGCTAATGACTATGTTTTCTAGAAGTTTTCCAGGTTTATGGCTGCATTGGGAAAAGTGGAGAGACCTTTAGTCTATAATCCTCAGTCACTTATTTAACAAAGGGAGTGTGTGGAAACCTCGTTAGATGCAAGAGTGAAGCTCCTTTTGTCATCGCCCTCCTTTGCCAACTACTGGGGGCACTACTGCATGCAGTGTTCTTTTTTTTTTTTTAATTGACGTATGGTTGATTTACAATGTTTCAGGTATACAGCAAAGTGACTCAGTTACATACATACATATATATATATATATATATATATATATATATATATATATATATATATTCTTTTACAGATTCTTTTCCATTAGAGGTTATTACAAGATACTGAGTATAGTTCCCTGAGCTATATAGTAGGTCCTTATAAAATAGATAAATATATCTATTTTATATTTAGGAGTGTGTATATTTTAATTTCAAACTCCTAATTTATCCCTCCCCTACATTTCCCCTTTGGTAACCATAAGTTTGTTTTCTGTGTTTATGAGTCTATTTCTGTTTTATAAATAAGTTCATTTGTATCATTTTTTTAGATTGCACATATAAGTGATATCATATGATATTTGTCTTTTTCTGACTTACTTCACTTAGTATGATAATCTGTAGGTCCATCCATGTTGCTGCAATTGGCATTATTTCATTCATTTTTTTATGGCTGAGTAGTATTCCATTGTATATATGTACTACATCTTCTTTATCCATTCATTTGTTGACCGACATTTAGGTTGTTTCCATGTCTCAGCTTTTGTAACATGCAGTGTTCTTTGTTTCTAATTGTCTCAATGATCCTTCAATAAGGATTCAGCAATGAATAATCCTTCTCTTTCATTGAAATTTAACTCATCAGATTGTCTGTGTGTTGATCTGATTGATGGTTTTCCAGTGCAGAGGGTGCTAGATTGGATTCCTTCAGGGTCGAGTTCATTGAGACCCACCCAGGGAGTGACCCCCAGTTGTCCCGCTTGGCCTTCCACAGAGCTTGGCTCTGCTGTTGCCTGAGCTGCCATATTCATAATGAGGTTCCTAGGTATTTTGTTTTCTCTTTGGAATCCTCTTTATCACATTTTGGTATCGTGTTGGCCTCATAAAACAAGTTGAGGAGATTGCCACTTTTGTCTATGGTCTGGAACAGTTAGATAACATTGGAGTTCTTTCCTTTTCTTTTCAAAATAACACCTTTATTGAGATATAATTCACATACCATAAAATCCCCCCATTTTAAAGTATACAACTTAGTGATTTTTCTCCCCTAAGATTGTAGTACATTTTTTTTCAGTTACACATATACATGTATCTATTCTTTTTCAAATTCTTTTCCCATTTAGGTTGTTACATAATACTGAGCAGAGTTCCCTGTGCTATACACTAGGTCCTTGTTGGTTATCTATTTAAAATATAGCAGTGTGTACATGTCAGTCCCAAACTCCCTAGCTATTCTCCCCCTCCACCACACCCTTCCCCCTTGGTAACCATAAGTTCATCCTCTACATCTGAGTCTGTTTCCGTTTTGTAGATAAGTTCATTTGTACCTTTTTTTTTTAGATTCAGCATATAAGTGATATCATACAACACTTCTTTCTCCGACTTACTTCATTCAGTATGACAATCTCTAGGCCCATCCATGTTGCTGCAAATTCTTTGTTGTGTTTGGATAACATAGGAATCCCTTCCCCAGAGGCCCACACTGCTCCCTCTGTCACTTCGTTTAGCTAGCAGATGGGTGTCAATGTGCAAATGGTCCTGGAAAGCAGATGCGACTAGCACTTCCTCTAGCATCTGTGCCCACCGTGATGTCTGCCTTCCTTCTAGCCTTTACAACAATCTGCCACGGTGTGCATCCATTCTTCCTGCCCTGTTTTCTCTGAGTGTATTATAAATGATACAAGACAAAGGATTTAATTTTGCTTATTGCTCTATCTCTAGTGTCTAGAATAGAAGTGGCATATGGCAGGAGTTTAATAAATATTTGTTTGAGTGATTGAATTCAGCTGTAAAACCATCAGGCTCTAGTCACTTTTTTTTCAATTATAGAACTTTTATAGACTATTTAACAATTGTAATTCTTCCTGGGTAAATTTTTATTTTTATATTTGACCAGAAAAGCATCCATTTCCTCCAGTGTTAAAATTTATTGATGTAGCATTGGATGAGGCATTCTCTTGTTTCTTTAAAACTCTTCTTTATCTATGGGGATGACTTCTTTTTCTTATATCTAATCTTGCATTTTTAAAAATTAATAAGCCAGTCCTTGTATATCTGGGATGCTTTGCAAATCTTTACAAGTAAACTACTTTTCTCTTTAAAGTGATTTTACCTGAGTTTTCTTTTCATGTGTAAGATCTAAACCCTCCTCAATTTTGGCTCCTGGTTTGATCTGATGATCCTACTTTCCCACCCTATAGCCCAAGTACCAGATCCGTCAGTCTATGCAATTCAAGACTAACCTCTTTAGAAAACTTTAGAAACCAATTTTTGTTCACCCTCTCGGTCCATAATATCCCAGGCAACCTTTGGTGGACGTGTCAGGCAGTTCACTCGATGTACCTTATGACCCCATCCTTCCTACCCCATAGAACAATGGGTGAAATCTAACCCAACAGGCACAGCCCTTGCTTACAATTAGATTCTTTCTGTCAGGAATTTGACCTAAGATGCACAGAAACCATAAATCAGCTGAAGCAATCCCAAACATTGGCAGTACACTCAGGCAGCTTGGAAGAGAAACAGGCTTCATGTATTAGAAGAGGCACTAAGAGAAAAAAGGACATGTCTTCAGTTTGTGACCTGCTCTAACTGGACAGTGACCAAGGCCCTGATGACGTTGGTCCAGTTCTGGGGTCTGAGCAGGACCCTGCACCCCAGAGTGTGGAGGAGCTATTCGGGCCCTGTTCGTGCACATACTGTGCTTGTTTTGCTACTGTCATTGAGGGAGATTTTCAGCAACTACTGGACACTGCTGACTTGCATTAGTGCCTTTAGCACATCATACCTCTTCCCATCTCAGTTTCCTTATTCATATGTTAGAGCTGATAACACCTCTCTTAGAAATGAGACTATGAGTGTGACTTATAAAGTGCAAAGGGCTCTACAAATGCACATTATTATTATTTAAGTAAGAAATCAACCAATCCATCCATCCATTCATCCATCAGTCTTGACCTAGGCCCTCTCCCATCTCTTTATGTGAGTGTACTTTAGTATGTTTTTTTCAGAAAAGCAATCTGGCAGTATGATCAAGAGTCTTTAAAATACAGAGAGCAGCCAAGATAGCAGAGTAGGAAGACACAGAAAAACCTGAACAAACTTTCTGGTCAACCCAATATATATATATATATATATATATATATATATATATATATATATATATATATATTGGGTTGGACCTGGATGGACCTCGAAGGTATTATGCTAAGTGAAATAAATCAGACAGAGAAAGACAAATACTGTATGATTTAACTTATGTGTGGAATATAAAAAACAAATGAACAAACATAGCAAAACAGAAACAGAGTTATAGATACAGAGAGCAAACAGGTGGTTGTCAGTGGGGAGGGCAATGGGGAGAGGAAAGTAATAGGTGAGGGAGATTAAGAGTTACAAAGTTCCAGTTGCAAAATAAATGAGTCATGGGGATAAAATGTACAGTGTGGGGAATACAGTCAAGAACTATGTAATATCTTTGTATGGTGACAGATGGTAACTAGACTTATCATGTTGATCATTTTGAAAAGCATAGAGATATCAAATCACTATGTTGTAGAACAGGAACTAACATATTGTTGTAGGTCAGTTATACTTCAAAAACAAACAAACTCACAGAAAAAGAGACCAGATTTGTGGTTACCAGTGGCAGAGCATGGAGGGAGGAGAAATTGGATGAAGGCAGTCAAAGGGTACAAACTTCCAGATAAATAAGTACTAGGGATGTAACATACAACTTGATAAATAAAATTACCACTGCTGTAAATATGTATATGTTATATATAAAATAAATATTCTAATTTCTTTATTTTTGTATCTATACAAGATACATATTTAATATACATCATACTATCTATAATTTTTATTTATTCTTCTGTTAGAATTGGTTGTATTTTTTGAGAAATTTGATGTCATCCAAATTGTCAAATTTTTTGGAGTAAATTTGTTCATAATATCTTTTTAATGTTAGTAGGATCTATAGTTTTAGCTCATTTTTTCTTATTTGGCCATTTGTGTTTCATTCTTGTTCTAGTTTGCTGGGACTTATCATTTCAAATAATTAACTGTTGGCTTTGTTGATATTTTAATTGGATTACAAAATTTTTATTGAAGCTCTGCCCTTAGCTTTCTTATTACCTTCCTTCTTAAGTGAGATTTGATTTTTCTTTCTAGGTTCTTGTGATGGAAACTTAAATCTTTGACTTTTGAGCTTGCCTTCTTCTAATACATGCATTTAATGTTGTAAGTCCCCTCCCTCCTTTTTGATTTTACCATTTCTTTTGAGAAATTGCTATTAGTCTTATCTTGACTTCTTTGAAGGTAATGTGTTACTTCTTTGACTGCTTTTAAGATTCTCTTTCTGTCTTTGATTTTCAGCAGTCTGACATTGATAATGTTCCTACATGTAGTTTTATTTATATTTGTTTAGCTCAAAGTTTGCTGAACTTCTTGAACATGTGGGTTGATGTCTTTCATCAATTTGGGCCATTCTCAGTCATTATCTCTTTGAATATTGCTCCTGTCTCATTTCCCCTCCTCTCTTTCTGGTAATTCAATTACATTAATTTAGGTCTTTTGAATATGTTACACCTATCTCTCAAGTTTTAAAATGAATTTTCTTACTTTTTGATCTCTATCCTTCAATTTGCATATTTTTTATTTAACACCTTTCAGTTCATTAATTCTGTGTGTTTTCTGTGTGCAATCTGTTGTAACAGCTATTCATTGTATTCTTAACTTTAGATTTTGTATTCTTCAGTTCTGCCATACCCATTATTTGAAAAAACAAATTGCAGTTCTCAATTGCAAATTGCTATCATTTTATGTATGTTGCCTCTCATTTCCTCTGTTTTCTTGTACATATTAACAATACTTATTTTTAAAGTAACTGTCTGCTATTGTTACTGAACCAAACGTGGGTCTGCTTGCCCACATGCAGTAAAGCCAATTTCCTGACACCGGGTTGTGGTGAAGGAAAGTGCAGCGTTTATTGCAGGCACCAGGCAAGGAGTAAAGGGCAGCTAGTGCTTAAAAGACCCCGAAGGCTTTCAGGGAAAGGTTTTTAAAGATAAGATGAGGGAGAGGGGGTTGTTAGGTGTATGATCAGCTTGTGAACATTCTTCTGATCAGCTGGTGCTGAGGTAATTGGGAGTCAACATCATCAACCTTCTGGTTCCAACTGGTCTGGGGTCTACATGTCTGTGGACAGCAGACAGTTAACTTCCTCCACCTGGTAGGGGTTTCAGTATCTGCAAAACAGCTCAAAGGACATGGCTCAGAATATTATCTATAGTCCTTGTGGAAGAACTAGAGGTCCTTGACTCTGTTTAATGGTTAAACTATTATTTTGTCTTATTTGGCTGTTTTCCCTTCTTTCTGCATTTTCTCACTTCTCTGATTAAATTTACTCTTTGGAACTCAGGGAAGAACTAGGAGGCTACAGTTTTCTACAAACAAGAGGCGGGTGGAGGACACGGGGACAGGGGTAGTCTGTTCTGGGAAGGCCCATAGGGTCCCGTTCTGTTACACTATCTCCTGTATCTGGGTCAACCGTGAATCTAATGCTGTTGATTTTTTACTGTTTAGCATATGGTCTTATCTTTTCATACACCTCATAATTTTTCTGTAAGCTGGATATTGTATCTAAAATACTGTGAAAATAGATTGAGAGAGGAGGTCAGTTTCCAAACTCTAATCATGGATTGAGCTGTATCAGGGCTGAGAGTGAGGGGGTCAGGAGTGCAGAGAGCTGAACTTAAGCCTCTCAAGGGCAAAGCTGAGTCACCCACAGTCTGTCAGAACTGAGGAAACAAAGATTTTCCAGCCTCTCACAGAGGCAGATTGAGTCTGATCAATCATAACTTGGCAAATGTCTTGATGGAGAGAATCGTTACATGTGTGGTGCCCTCCAGTCTCTAATTTTGTCCCGCTTGAACATCAAAATCCTTGCTGATTTTACTGTTTCCCAGCAGCGGGTTTTTACCAGTGGCTGAACCTTGATTCTCAGCCTAGAGGCAACACCAAAATTTGACAAGTAGCTAGAGTTCCTGCTGTCAATTCACCATAGGCTTTCATCTTCTGTCTGCTTTCTTTTCAAACACCTTCCCTCAGGAGATCTTTGATCTTAATCACCTCAACATTCATGGCAATTTTATTCTCCTTTTCAAAAACTTTCTGCCTAGCTCTTTAGGCTCCATCCCCCTGACCAGTCAGCCAAAAAGGTGAGCAAGCGTCTTGTGGATGAAATCAGCTATGCATTTCAGACCCCTCACCTGTAGCATGATTTATCACCCTAGCCCTACACCACCACTAACAGCTTTTCTCTTTCTCTTTCCCCAGCAACATCCTCTACCTGGCCCATGTCTGATCATCAGACTTTTATCTAGACCTGGAAGATGCTTCCATGGAAAAGTGGGTATCAATCATCCACTTTTCTCTCTCTGGAATTTTAGTTCATTTAGTCCTTATTAATTCCACGGCTCTCCAATACTTTAAAATGATTTTTTAAATTTATCCCTTAAAAAAAGTTTTGAGAGCAGGAGCATTGGCTGTGACCTACCATATCCTCATTAGAAGTGGAAGTTCAGGGCACAAGTTTTGACTTTCTTTTCCATAGTTTGATGACTTGATTACAGATCAGTATACTCTATACTCTGCATTATTCATGGGACTCCATACTTTTACTTGTAAAACTATTGCATTGGAGGCATTTTCAGTGGTCACAGGCTAGGATTTTCTTCGTGAAGTTGAGTAGTCCTTAAAAGACTGGAACCTTTGAAACGAACTTTATCAGAATTATGACATCATTCTCAACTTTTGGACCTTATAGCTCAAATTGGAGCTTGATTTCTTAAAGATTCTCCACTTCACTGTAAAGTCGTGTCAGGGTCGTGCCCTTTGATTACTGCTGTTCCTGGAGTTTTTACCTTTTGAAGTTTTTCCTTTTAAGGCATGAAGATGGAGGAGGGATTTGACTAAGGTTTTGGGCTTTTGGTTTGTGTAATTTATGAAGACTGGGGGAGTAAGTGTAAGCCTAGGGAATGTAGAGACGGAATTAGATCCAGTCTGTGCAAACTTCTCATGTCGATTCAAGCAGAGTTCACTTTTCCTCTTTTCCTCTACAGGCTGGCTATTCACTGAGCCACCTTCATTGCCACTCTTCATTTTGGAATCAATTAGATATTTTTTTCAATTACACTTCAAGAAGAACTGATTTCACCACCTGGGTTACAGGCTTAAGCAACTGAAATCTTATTGGATTATTTTATAATCCAGAAGAGCATGTAGACTCATCTTTTCAGTAATGTTGTCAGTGAAGAAGCAGAAACTTCAGGGAAGGTTCTCTTAGGGTGTAAAAGAAGGAGCCAGCTGCAGTGGGACCAAGTCTATATGATGGTATGTGGTGGCTATGGCAAGGTATAGAGAAGTGGCTTGAGTTCTGGACATGAGGGCTACACAGTTCCTCTGAGAGGGAAGGGAAAGAGGCAGGACTGATGCTCATGGAATGCCATCCCCCGTGACCAGAGGGCAGGACTGGTGAGCCGAGGAAGTTCTGTGTGCTGAGACTGTGTGTCTGTTCTTCGCACATGCCATCCAACTAGACAGAAATTATTCCTCTACTTCTATCTTTCACATTTGGCTTGGAGCAACTGACCCTGTGTCATAATATCTCCCGATTCCCCAGTTGGCAGACAGTCTTCCCACTTTTTCACTCCTAAAGCACATGGCATTATTTATGGATCACACTAGTTGTCACTGTACTCTGGGGTGAAAATCCTATCTATCTACTTTGTGGTAAAGCGTCAGTAGGGTAGTATTTTCTAGTTGTTGTAAGAATGAGCTCTAGACTCAGATTTCCTGGGTACAAATCCTTGCCTCTGCTCTCAATAGCTAGTATTTAGGACAACGTAAATTTTCCCATCTGTAAAGTGGGCCAGATCTTGGTAACAACTTCATTAAATTTTGTGAAGACTAAACAAGTCATTATGTAATTAATTAATATGTACAAAGCATTTAGAATACACTGAGTACTCAATAATGCTAGCTGCTACTTTTCTTACTACTTCCATTGAATTAATATATATAGAGTATTGAGAATACATTTGCCTTTAAATAAATGTTATTTTTCTTACCAGATTGTCAGCCCTTTGGTAACAGAGATTGTGTCTCAGCAGCAGTGAAGGACACCACAGTAGCTGCCCTTACACTGGAGTGTTAATAAAGCCATGAAGAGCATCTTTGTAAAAGGGCCTCCAGGATCCCAGAGAAAATATCAAAGGGAATTTTGTAAATGATGGTTAGGCTTCCAGATTCACATGGATCTTACTCATGAACTATGAGAGCCCAAGGTCTGCAGGTCTAAAGGGGTGTGTGTGCTCACTTACAGACTCTCCTGTTTAGTTTCCTGAAAGAACTGCAAGAATTACGATGCCCATGGAGGGGTGCCTGGAGGATTGAGGAGAGGGTGAGGAGCTTGCAGTCACAGTGGGGGACAGGATGGGAACAGGAAATAATGCAACTGCCATGGCACCCTGTGCCAGAACTGGCCTCTGAGGCTGGTAAGTGGAGGAAACACACAGCCTCCTGTTTCACCATTCATGGGACCCACCGCTGATGCTCAAAATGAAGTGGCTGAATATATGAGTTCAATGACCTGAGGCTAAAGTATTATTCAAGCTCTTAGGAGTCAGCCTTTCCCTGACTCCCGCAGCTGCGAAAAAGGCTTGCATGTCACTCACCCTATATAGAGCGTTGTCTCAGGCAGAAACCTGAGGGTGGTGGCAATGCCAGTGCAGATGGGAGAGCCTGGCTGTTTGCATGACACTTGCAGCTCTACCCTGTCACAGTGTCAGCCGCTGGACAGCTGTCCTCGTGCCAAGGAAATGAGTTTACATAGTGAGGCAAATCAAATTTTAGAGGACAATGTGATTAGAGAAAATAAATTATCTTGCAGTCGCAGGATGTGATATATTCATGGTTCAGGACTTTTAACAAAGAAATAATAATAATAAAATCCTTTAGAAAAACAAACTGAAAAACATTTGTAAAATATTTATAAGATGCAGGGCCTTTTTATATACAAGAATTTATTAACTAATTTTTTATTCCATGAAGGACTATTTTTGGAATCAATGACATTGTTCTGGAGAAATACATAAATTGGTGAAGATTTAATAAAACACAAGACAGCCAATACTTTAATTATTGTGACAATTATATTTCAGGCAGGAAAATTATGCAAAGCTATTTGTACTTTTAATATTTTACCAACTATTTTTTTGTTTTTCACATTGATGACAAGGGTGAACTCATTCAACCTAGCAAATAAAGAAAAAAAATCGGGGAGGGAATCTGGCTAAGCTAAAATTGCTTGATCTCTAATTCTTTTGCGATGTGAACCCTAAGTAATGCAGATTTATATCACCCAATGAGTAAACATCCTGATTTGTAGAATGTTTAAAAATAAATGGTGTTTATTTCTCTTTGTCCAACTTTGCGTGTAATTACTGCAATTTCTGAGCAAGTTACTTGATCAGAGACATTGGCAAAAAGGAGAGAACAGAGTAGAGAAACCAAGGGATAGTAGGTGATTATAAACCATTTGCAAAAGGAACAGTTGAAGAAATGGGGTTCTTTACATAAAGAGTGGATCACTGGGTGGGGACTCATGGGCCGCCCTCCAATGTATGAGCATTTCAACGTCTCCCATCTCTCACTGTGCTCTTCCTGGGAGGAGTTCTTGGACAGATGGATGAGAGAATAGCACATACAAGTCATGCTATGGAATGTAATCAAAAGTACCAAGAAACATGTGTGTCATGTGGCTGCTTTATCCTAAAGAAACACAAAGCCTCAGTTTTCCATAGGACCTGACATGTCTGTCCTTGGGATGGACATCGAGGCCCCCTAAGAGATCTCACAGTGGTCTACAAAGGGGGCCACACCAAGATGGATTTAGGAGTTTCTGTAGTGCATCCAGCCTCAAGCCATGGAGGGAGGTGCCTTGTGCTTCTAGCAGGCATCCCAGCCTCTAGGAGTGATTCCTTTGGAGTCTCCCTTGCTTTTTCTTAGATGGGGATGCGGAGAAGAAAGGCACATCCCTCCACACTGGACCACCAATTGTTCTCCTGGTTTTCTTCAATCCTCTGTGCACTTCTAGTCTTCTCTTACCTATGCTGGGGATGACTGTAGGGGCATGATACTGACCAGCAGGGGTGCATTTGTTATTTTTCTGCAAGTTGGTCGCAGATGTGTTCATGCCTCTCTTTAGCAAGTAGTTGTACTTACTGCTTCCTGTCCCAAGCTCCGTGGCTTTAGGCAAAATTCTTAGAGACTAGGAAATGGCCCATTTAACACCCTGCTACATTAGGCTCTAACTGGCCAGTGCACTGCTCAGTATGGCGATTGGTTTATTTGTGTGAGTTAACAGAAGTGAGAGTCACTGAACTCACTGAGGCATGGTTCAAGCTCTACTGAGTCTCGAGGTCTAGCAGGTGGTCCCCTAGTGTGATGCTGCTTTGTTCTTGGACTTTTAGAGACAGTTTTTGTGGAATTCACCTACTGGGTGGATACTGGGTTTGCTGATCTCAAGCGCTTTTTTATTGAGCTTCTGGGACTCTGACTAAAGCAAAGAGCTGTCTGTCCTCAGTGGGGATCCTTGTTCTTTGACACACGTGGAGGTTTTCTAGGTCAGTTATTATCTACGATTGATTATCGTAAAAGTGCGCTTGAGAAAAAAGTGTTTTAAAGATTGGGAGATATAGAACTTTGTATCTGTCCATTAGAACAAACTTCTTAATCATACTGTTCAGCTATTCTTGCTGAAATTTTTTGCCTGATTGATGACCAATAATTACCCTATCAATCCAATATGATGGTGAATTTATCAACTTCTTTCTGTGGCTTTAACACATTTTGCTACCTTTTGTGAATGTTTTTTAGGTATGTACATTTAACAAAATTGTTATATTATTTGAATAAATTGAATCTGTTTTATTAATGTTGTGATCAGAGCTGTCTCCCTAATGCTCTATTTTGTCTCAGTGCCTCTTATCTAGCATGATTACAGCTATGTTATCCTTCTTCTTTGTTGGTAGACATTTATGTCTTTCATCCTTCTTTTCTACATTGAACCGTATAAAATTGGCAATATCTATCCGTTTCATATGGTTTAACCAATGCTGTCAAACTTTACAGGTCTCTATGCTTTAGGTGGGTCTTCTGTATATATAGAGCATCTATGTGGACTTTGGTTTTTATCCCTCCTTTCGACCTTTATCTTTAAAGTATGAGTTTAATCCATTTACATTTACTATAACCTTGGTATATTTGGACCCACTTCTACCCTCTTGATATATTATTTCTGCTTGTTTTACCTTTCTACATTTTTAATTGATATATTTATTTCTTCAATAATGAGACTAGAACTCTTTTATTTCCACACAGTCACTGGTCTCATCCTCTTACAAACGCTGCCATCATGATGTCCTCTATTTCAGTGCTGGCTGATGGAACTTTCTGTGGCAATGGAAATGTTCTATATCTAGGACATCCAATAGGGTAGCAGCAGCTATACTGGGCCTCTGAATGGCAACATCTCTAAGATCTTGTAAACGTGGTGATATTCTTATTTGAATGATGGTTTAACTGTATGCAACAATCTAGGCTATTCAATGTTTTGAAAACACTGATCCATTTTCCCCTTATATCCAATGTTACTATTGAAAAATCTAATGTTGACCGAGTTCTTGATCCTTTGTATATGATCTGCTCTTTATCTCTGGAAGCTTTAAAAATTTTCTTTTTGTCTGATATTTTGAAATTTCATTAAATGTGTTTAAATTATTCTTCTCTGTTGGCCCTTTCATTATCAATTTTTTTATTTCTGGAAAATTTGTATTTCATTTTTTCAAATTTTACTAGTTTCATTTTAATTTTTGTCTCCCCTCACCTGGGGGTCCTTTTATTTGAATTTAGTGCATCTATTTCTTTTCTTCACATCACTTTTATTTTTTCCTGCACTTTCTAATTCTTTGTCATTTCTTTCTTCTTTCTGGAATTGATATTCCAGTTTGCTATGTTATTCCTCAGCTGCATATTTATTGTATCTGTTATTATTATCTGTTCATTATATCTGTTATCTATCCTATTCAGTCCATTCTCTATTTCAACTGTCATACTTTTCACACCAAATGTTTCTGTTTGTTTTCTATAATTGTTTCTTTTTATTTCATATTGCTAATATCTCTTTTCAAATGTTTACTAAATTAATTGTAAATCCTTGGTCTAATATTATTTCTGATTCAGAATCTGTCATCTAGTAAGGTTTTTTTGTTTTTGTTTTTTGCAAAGGGTATGCCCATCAACGGTCTTGCTTTTTTTCCCTTTTTATCCTGAAGTGCATTTTTCTCTGGGATGTCAGCTACTCTCTCAGCCGTGCAGATGGAGGAGGCACAACTCCATTGCCTCAGCGCAAGTAAGCTGGAAACATGGGGGTAGATAAACCTTATGGACAAGAACCTGGCACCAGAAAACACAGTCATACCCCCACCCCACAGGACCACACGTCAGCTCAGGCCTTCACCTCCTACCCTACTGGGAGAGGCGGCATTAGGGAGAGGTGCTCTTAGATTAGAATTTACCAGCCCTGGGGAGATGGGCAAGCTACTGCCTGAAGTTTGTCAGTCTCAGTTCCTCGTACATACAGAACATCTGGACCTCCCTGAATTTCCTCCTGTGGCCATCTGGACCAGAGATCAGAGTTGTCCACTTATGGTTCCTCTTCTATTTTTATTCTCCCACAGTGTTCCAGGCTGCCCCTGACATGGGTCAAATCCATCACCCCATGTTCAAAATAAAACTGTCCCCACCCCATTTCTTGATTTTTTATCTCCAGAGTTCTCCAGCTTAATCTTAGCCAGGGCAGCCAGGGTCATGCTTGTTCAGCATTTGATAAGAACCAGAATCCTTCTATACAAAGAAAAGATTTTAAAACTTAAAGTCTCATTTGTTTGTATATAATTAAGGGCTAAAAAGACTCTGTTCCCAAACAGATAAACATAGTTGGCACCAACACAGACTCAAGCTTAATTCAGAATGTGAATAATTTGGATAGAGTTTGAGATGTTTTACAATATGTTATCTCTTTGAATGTTTACTTTTAACAAAAACTAAATGGCATATTGGCCACGGTCAGTCTCAAGGTGATTTATACGGAATAGTATGAAACAGGTCTTCCCTCATGATAAAGGTGGTCGGAGGATGTCTCTCCCTAGGACTCTGACAGTTAAGCTTATGGAACTGACTTTGAAATGCAATTAGATAGCTTAGGTGTGGTTTTAGTTCCTGTTTGCCATTAGTTAAAGCTTAATCTTGGTCTCAAGCAAATAGTTCTTTTATCTATGAGATAATTAATAAAACGTGAATTTTGCAGAGCAAGAAGCAAGACCGTATTTCTGTTTCTAAATTTAAGCCTGGAGACAGTTAACTCGAGATGATGAAGAACACGTGTAAGACAACTTCAAAGACTTCTGTGAGATCACCATTCAAAAAATCTATAACTTACTTAAGATCATAATGTTTACATTTGAAGATTTAAAAACTTAGAGAAAGTATGGAGGCATACACATCCATGGCTTAGCAATTGTTAATACTTGGGCACTTTTCCCTCATGTCATTGTTTTTATATTATGTATAAAATATACATATTACACATACATACATATTTTTTGTACGTAAAGCATTAAAAAATGGTCACATAGAATGTTACAAAGGTAACCATGGTAGTGAGTTCGGTGAATATTCTTCAGCGCTGCAAAGACAGACACAGAGCAAGGAGGCAAAGACCTAGGGTTCTGTCCATTTGTGGATGGATGTGTGTCTGTCTGCTCGTATTGAGACTGCATTGGTTCGGTAATCACCTAAGAATATACATCAGGTAACCTGGGAAGATTTTAACACGGGATTGTATAATCTCAGTGTTTGAAGGACTTTGGGGTCACTTAGTCTGACACTGTGGTTTCCAGATGGGGAAACTGAGGCGTGGAGGTGAAATGATGCTAAGAAGGTTGTATTATTCCAGTAACACAACTTCATTCCCTGAAAGTCACCTACTGAATAAATTGAAAATTATAGCCATGGTTTGGGAAAACATTCGGTTTCATGAGGACACCTTGAGAATGTGTTCTAAACCGGAGATTTGGAATAATTTATTTTCTAAATAACGATGTTGAAACTGTTCTGTTGTGGCCTCGCAAATGCACAAGCCAGAGTCTAAAATCAGTCTGGGCTGGAGCCTCTCAGCATTCTCTCCAGGGAACTTTTGGGGATTTAAAGACATCAGTTATTCGTAGGTGACAGCATGGCCTCCAGCAAACAGAGAGTGGTGTGCAGTAGTCAATTTTTGTGCATGTTTGATTAAGAAAATTATTAAAAAAAACAAAACAAAAACAACTGTGGGATTTTCAGATGCTTCAGATGACAGCGTGCAGTGCTTCCCACACTCACTTAATCTGGGTTCCATTTCTTGTAGTACGTTACAGGGTGGTGCCCCATAGAATCTAGGTTAGGAATGTCCTAAAGGTAAGAAGATGTCAGGAGGGGGATAGTTCAGGCTTTAGATGAAAATTGCCAAGCTGTATATAAAGGGCTTTACATGCAACAGAGAACTGAGTCTTCACAACAACTTTGCAAGGGAGATACAGGGTCACAGGTGAGGACAGAGAGGCACGGAGGCCCCTTAGGATTTGTCAGTGGTGGCTGCACCTAAGGGGCTGTCAGCTCAGCTCCAGAGCCCAAGCTGCTGAGCCCAGACCTCTGTGGAACTCCTGGGCTCCCAGGCCTGCCTGTTTCTGGGAGTCAGATCTACCCCAGTCCCATCCCTGCACCTTCACGCTCTGAGCTCTGGACTTTTGGCCTCATTTGAATTCCTCCAGTGAATTGTGCAGCCTCTTCCTCAGGGCCTTTGAACATGCTGTTCCCTCTTCCCTTTGTTCCCTGTTAACACCTATTCACCCTTCAGGGTTGAGCTCAATGTCACTTTCTTGGGATGCCTTTTCTGACCCAGCAGACTAAGTTCTGTTCTTCTGTTGCCCACCACCATGTGACTTATCACCAGTCTTGTAAAGGTGTGAATAGGGCCGTGGACTGATGCCCTTCTCCTCCCCCACGGGCAGGCAGGAAGCAGGGCTAGTTTGCGGCATCCATGTACGTGTGTGGTGCTGAAAGCAGGGGATCAATTCATACAGCAAAGATGAGTCTCCCTTCCTACTGGTTAGTCTCTCAGATTTACAATAATGCAAGAGACTGGAAACTTCATTGGTTGACTGATGATGTGTTTCCCTTGTATCCTGGAATAGTTGAAGCATATTTAATGTTTATTATGGTTTGTGGTCTTGAAGTCTGTCTCTTCCAAATGGAGAATACACACACGTGACTTTATATTTCTCCGTTTTTAAATAACGAAAGCTATGTCCCAAAGTACAGCTCTCTTTGACCTTTACTGTTGATGGTATTTTTAGATATCAATTTTGCATCTGGCTCCGATATAGTAAGAAACAAAACACCATCACCCTCCTGTTAACAGAGCTGACAGAAAATACTTCTCCCTATTAACAACTTTCAAGAATGGCATTCTGAATAGAATGAAAGAGTTGTCACTTATTTCTAGCTTTATTTGCTATTACAAGATCTTTCTCTAAGGGTCAAGTTACTATCTTACATATTGCTCTGAGAAAATAGGAATGAACACGGCTGACCCCAACCTGCCGTGATTATGAGAGTAACAAGGAAAACTGGTTGGAAAGCGCTTTGCAGATGCCAGATGTTACATAAATGCTCAATGATTAATTGCCACTGTTCACTTCCCATTGTGAGCTCTCTCTGGCAATGGTAATTTTAAGATGGGAATTTTTCTTCATATGGTTTAGGGAAAGCTCAAAATCAAAATCTAGCTTACAAATGTCTTTTATATTTGAAAAGTGTCTTCACAGGATAATATGGCAGGTTTTCTTTTCCTCCCACTTCTAAGGCAGAATGACAAGGTTATCAAGTGTCCCCATTCTCTGTACGCTTTGAAGCTTTTGTCTGTCATTTCTGCAAAGATGATCTGTCTCACTGCACGCCATGGCCAACCCTCAGGACCTAATGGAAAGTACACCTATGATGCCCAGCTGTCTGATGTCCGGACCTACCACTGCTTGTGTGTGTACCTCAGATTCCTAGGTGGGGTCCCCAAGAAGAGTGAAAGGCAGCACCAACCTGGGGGCAGGTGGAGACGGGCATCTTACACAACCCACCCCCGTGGAAGATGTTGTTTCTATTTTCAGACTTGCCAATCTTCTCTGTGTCTTGGCGATCAGAAGCCTTCCCTCGCCAATAAACCAGTGTGTGGCATGCGAATCACTGACCTCGGGTATCAGCAACATCTACCTTTAATCCCAACCTGTTTACTCCTGCTCTTGGGTGCAGGTCATGTGTTTATAGCTCAAGGAGACGAGATGAGGTCCTTCTGAGCCATCTTCAGTTCGTTGCTCCTGAAGACATGGAACTCAGCACCACCCTTGGAAAAATGATGACTCTTTGGTTAGTGGATCCATTGTAACTGAGTGAGGACCTTAATGACAGTTGCCATCTAGTAGAAAGATCAGCTGAAGAACCTTGGACTTCCAAGAACCTAGGAACTGCAAGAACCTTGGTTGGGTCTTGGGAATTTGAGATCAACATTGGGCTCATACAGGTATACAGGTGTGTATACACTGTGTACATACATGTAATACATATGTGTTTAAATGACCCTGTTGACAATTTGCAGAGAGAACACCCAGATACAGGGAAACTATATAAATACTAATTAGCAATTTATTAAATTTGAAATGCTTTTAACTTTATTTCAACGGTTTCAATAAAAAAGTTACTTAGTTTTTTACGTAGTTTTACTCTGACATTCTAGGTCTAGATTAAAGTCTTGATCAAAAACTGTAATTTGTGTGCCCTGCCCCCGGGGCACAGGTGTGCTGGAACAGGCCCCCACTGCTTCACCGGAGCCACAGTGAACGCCTCTTCCCAACTCCACGTTCAGCAGCATCAATTCGGTAGCTTGAAATCGGCCATGGTAGCAGTATTGACAGCATGGCAGTCAGCACACGGTGCACTTCAATCAGCACCTTTTACCTCCAGGAGAGCCTGTTGTTAAGCATTTACCAGCACACCACTGCTTCCAACTTCTGGTATTTGGAAGAGCCCAATTTCAGTATGGAGGTTATAACTTGCCTCTTCAAGGAAAGTGGTCATGAAGGGTAATTAGGAGCACTTGCAGCAGAAGACACCCTTCTAACACCTGGGACACCTTGCCTGAGAGCCAGGGAGGCCACTGTCATAGGCTGTTCTTTGTCTGCAGCCCTAACACTGTCATGCCAACCCTGCGATGACTGGAACGTAAATACATGTTATCTTTTTTTTTTTAAATATCCTCAAGGTTTTCTTTTCTCTTTTTTTTTTTTTTTTGTGGTACGCGGGCCTCTCTCACTGTTGTGGCCTCTCTCGTTGTGGAGCACAGGCTCCGGACGTGCAGGCTCAGCGGCCATGGCTCACGGGCCCAGCCGCTCCATGGCATGTGGGATCTTCCCGGACTGGGGCACAAACCTGTGTCCCCTGCATCGGCAGGCGGACTCTCAACCACTGCGCCACGAGGGAAGCCCAAAGTTTTCATTTTATTTACTTATTTTTGGCTGCGTTGGGTCTTCGTTGCTGCACGCGGGCTTTCTCTAGTTGCGGCGAGCGGGGGCTACTCTTCGTTGTGGTGCACGGGCTTCTCATTGAGGTGACTTCTCTTGTTGCAGAGCATGGGCTCTAGGCATGCGGGTTTCAGTAGTTGTGGCACACGGGCTCAGTAGTTGTGGCTTGCGGGCTCTGGAGCGCAGGCTCAGTAGTTGTGGCACACGGGCTTAGTTGCTCCATGGCATGTGGGATCATCCCGGACCAGGGCTTGAACCCATGTCCCCTGCATTGGCAGGCAGATTCTCAACCACTGCGCCACTAGGGAAGTCCCAACACATGTTATCTTGTTTTCCACAGCTCCTTTTTAGTGCCTGAATGACAATGACAAAGCAATAATGTTTTAGTATCTGAGGGGAAGAGAGTTTTGCAAATAAGACTCACTGATAACCCCGGATGCTTGTTTGAACATCACAGGAGCTGTGAAATGTAACTTTCCCTCTCATTTTGCGGTTGAGCTGCTGGCGTCTACACAAGCTGTCTGATAAATGGAACAGAATGGATGTTTCTTGTATAGGCTCACGTCGAGGATGCAGCGACTACGTAGGAATGAATTTACCTGTAGGTATATGGGCACTTCTACTTTCCTGTGACACCAGAGTTTAGTAAAACAAATGAAAGTTAATTTGTTTAAGAAGGAACACTCTAATGAGTCTTAAAAACATTTTTATAATGCACCCTTGAGTATAGTTCCCTGTGCTATACAGTAGGTCCTTGTTGGTTATCTATTTTATATAGAGTAGTGTGCATATATTAATCCCAAACTCCTAATTTTTCCCTCCTCCCTTTTCCCCTTTGGTAACCATATATTTTTTACATCGGACATACTATACTCAATATTTTGTAATAACCTATAAGGGAAAAGAATCTGAAAAAGAAGAGACACACATATATAGGTATAACTAAGTCACTTTGCTCTACACCTGAAACTAACACAACATTGTAAATCAACTCTACTCCAATAAAAAAATAATGCACTCTTGACTGCATAGTCATTGTTGTCAGGGTTTTATTTTCTGTTATAGATTTACTGAATTATCATTTACATAACATGCAATTCACCCACTGTAAATGTACAGTTCAATGATTTTTTTTAGTAATAAACAGTTGTACAACCATCACCACAAAACAATTTTAGAACCTTTTCATCACACCCTTGCCGTCCTTCCCCTACCCTGGCTGGATACATTTGTAGATCCTGCACTCAGGAACCACCAGACAAGAAGTGGGAATCAGTTCTTTATTTCCAAATACATGCCTACCCTCCTGAGTTGTGTGTGTGTGTGTGTGTGTCTACAGAAGCTGCAAGAAAGAAGGAAATTAGAACTCATTTCATGCCTCATGTAAATTACCAGAAGATAAAACTTCGCAGCTCACTCCATCACACTTATATTTGATCACTGTTTTATGCCAGTCAGCTCTGGACACGAGTAATTTTCTTCTGAGCCATCCTTACAAATTTTGTTTTCTTTATTCACTCATGACCTTCCTTCCCTCTTCTGCCCTACTTTGCTGGCTCCCTTGTGGAATATCTCCACAGCATGGACTATCATGTGATTTCACTGCATCTTTTTTTAGTGGCACTGATTAGCTCCAAAAGTTACTTGGAAAGTCATTTGTGATGGACAGTTATGTAAGATCTTGGTTCACCAGTTCTTCTGGAAACAATTTAAAATGCCCAGAAATGTATTAGAGTTCAACCATTGCAATAAAACCAAGATTGGAACTCCTGTGTTTATGAGGGAATTGCAAGTTATATGAGGAAGCATCACTTGGAGGTGCTATTTCTCCACTGAGCCTAAAAGTGGCCGAGCAACCAGACTCTTGGCTTTTCTTCTCTTTGTTCATAAATATGTTACATTGTAGTTCATGAAGGATTGTTGCAGTTCTTGCCCAGTGGATTATTACTGTCTGTTACTTTTCTTCTTAGTTAAACCTTGCTTCAGATGTCCAAGGTCATCCAAACTGATCTCTTTACCTGAGAAGTGGTACCTAGTGAGCATTATTCTTCTAGGACTTTATTTCGAAGGAAGCTGCTTTTTCCTTTCCCTCTTTGTATTTATGAAAGTAATACAGCAGTTTACAACTGATTAAGCTTGTATTTTCTCATGGATAGTGCTATAAGTGGGTTGAAATTCTGGGATAGATCCACTTGTCCCTCAAAAATATCAAACTTAAAAGAGTTTTGAAATATGTGGCAGAGACATTTACTGTTCAGTGATTATCCATATGATACCCACATTTCCCAGCCCCTTGGGGCTAGGTAGGTCCATGTCACAAGTTCTGGACAGTGGGCCAGAATTATAAGCATCACTTCTGGACCTTTAGAGCACTTGAGAGAGGATGTATGACCCTACAGTTCTCTCTTCCATTGATGCAGTGAACTGGAAACCACGGGACCCAGATGGTGTAGCTGTCAGAAGCCATTAGCCTGGATCTCTGAGTTACTGTTCAGAAGTAAGTGTCCCTAGAAAGTGGCTGAAATCACAGAAGACTTTGTGAGGTAGACAAACGAACCTTTACATATGACGCCCCTAAGGTTTCCAGATTAGTTTATTACTGAAGGATAACCTACCCTATTCTGGCTAATACACGAAGCATTCAAATGCTAGAAAATAAGACATCTGCAATAACTAATAAATGAACTAGTGCATAAACAAAAGAGGTGATCAGTGATTTAATAACCATTTACAAAGTTGAAATCCTGGTGCTTAGGAAATAGAATTTGTGAAGTTTCTGGGAAAGGGTTTCTTAGGGGAGAATCAAGGGTTAGCAGTTAGTGATGTTGTTTGATTTCATTTCAAATGTCTCAATTTTTGTTACCTCCATGCAGGTTTCAAGCATAATTAGAGGCATTTTAATATTTTAATTCATAAGTAGAGATGAAAGGAAAATTTATTCTCTCTAGACAAGCATATGAAAGTGTGAGAAAATGATTGCCTTAGGTGGAAATACGTTGGGTTTGAGCAGTAACAGAAGAGAAAGGAAAATCTCTGTCTGTTCATTGTTCTAATCATGATTCTTTTAAAGATCCCGGAGATGTTGAAGGGACTTAAAATTAGACAGTTCTCTTTAACAGCCTCAAGAGGGCGCCACCATCCCAGTACCGCTTGGTTGTTGAGCGTCTCCGGACAGGTGAGGTTGACCACAGGACTGGTCGGAGTAGAAAGAATATAAATGTCTCAGGTTGCTGTCGTTTTTACATTCTGGAAATAATTTTTCTACGTAGCAGTTTTAAAAATTAAAGTTAGAGAATGCAGTTTAAATTCCCCTCTAAATTTAGATATTTCCTTTCCTAATAAAACTCAAAAGTATTTGCAAAAGTACATACCAAACAAAACACAAATCAGGGAGTGACTGTATGATTTAGAAAATAATTCACATCAGAATTTCTTTGAATGGTAGCCTTCTTACTTCATTTAATATATTTATAATAGTTTCTTTATATCAACATTTTAGAAGTAGATTTATTTAATAAGGCAAAGTGTATAAACATAGCACAAATCTGATTCACCTTGATATTAAGTTTCCTGAATTCTGTAGACTATCCAGAGTCATAACATATTAGGAACTAACCCTTTGGTAACTTCCCAGAAGCATCTTTTGTTAATGCAACTTTGGAAAATTTTCTTGCTCATTATGAAAGCATAGTAGGTGCTAAACACTTTCTAGGTAAAGGTTGCTGAACATTCATGTGTTGTAAAATTTTTTTCCTTTTCAAAATTTCCTTCAAAAACATCTTGAGATTAAATAGGATACACACACATACGTATGATGTATGTGTGTGTGTTTATTTCAAAACAAGTTTGCTTCTTTCAAACAGTGGGAAACATTAAGACTGTTTCTGGGGTAACAGCCTTCCTTTAGAAAGGTTTTAAGAGTCTGAGAACTACAGAGATGAAGTATTTCTTCACCTGGTCTCTTGAGGGGCAGGATTATTACTCAGAACTGTTGTTTTCCTCTCCCTGGGGCATCTTGTTAGGTTTCAGACTGTTTTGTGCCCTGAGGAAAACATGAAGCAGGATGTGCTGGAAAGATTTAAATCATATCAAGCAGAACGGGGTTTGGAGAAGGAACCTAGGCTAGGGCTTTCCCCTCTGCCTCCACTTCAACCCTATCATCCGCCTGGGGAAGTTGACCGCACAGCTGAGCTTGCTTTGATGTGTAAAACGTAGACACCCTGCTTGGGGTGAAGGTGCCACAAGACCAGCTTTCAGAGGCTCTCTTGGAGGAGGCTTGGGGTCTGCTGTTGTGCTACACAGATGGTGCTACAGAGGAGGATGTGATTGTCGTGACCATGTCTGTTAGGTGGGGTCTGAGCCAGGGGCTGGATGATGGAGTCAGCATGGCACGTTAAGAGGTAAGGGGTCTGAAAAAATGTCTGCTTGGGTAGAAAAAGATCCCGCACTTCCAGAAACACACGCTCACTTAGCCTCCTGACGGTAAAAGACATGGGGTCCAGACCCGAAACTGTTACCTCAGCCGGCAACACAGAGTAAAAGGGGACCAAGTAAACCATGTGGTGATGGGCAAAGCACCTTCATATTTGCAGGTGGGGCACCGAAAAGATGCTGATATTTCAAAGGTCTTGTAACTAGAATAAGTTTGCAAAGTAACTGAGGTTGGACAACCTACCCTCATTTCAGGACTTATTACCCTCATTTGGCGTCTGGGAAATAATAAGCTGTTAGTGTTTACCAAGTAAGATGAAAAACAATTACGGAATTTCAGCCACGTTTTCCTTTGTAATTGCACAATAAAAGGCTTAATCCATGTTTTTGGAGGACCCCTTTTTAGACCAGTTTTTGAGGTTTAATACGTAACGCAGGTGTCCTTGACTTGGGGCATCAGCGTCCTTGGGGTTTGGGGTCAGTGTAGCTCACTCACCAGGTCCACTCCCTGGGTGGGTCATTCCCAGCACCCCTGCAAATTCTTGACCTTTTCTGCTCAGCTTTCTCAGTCGCCACTGAAGATGCTCCTGCAAGATTAGCTCCTTCTTCCCCCGCCCCCACCCCAAACCACGAAACCGTGGCCGCCTTGCTTAGGAAATCCAAGCAAACCGGACCTCTCTGGATCTTTGTGGGGTTTCTCAAAGGTCCATGAGACCCTGGTGAGAGCCCCTCAAACAGTACAAACTTCTGCTGCACGGCTGTCTCCAGGGGCAGAGCCCTTTCCCCTGTTGCCCTTTGGTCCACAGTCCAAGGCTTCCGGTCATCTGGCTTCTGTTGGGTTAGACCATCGGGCAGCACAGAGGGGAGAATGGAAGGAAAAGCCCCACTCCATGCCTCTGCTCTGGCCATGTCTCCAGCAGGACCTGTGTTGCCTCCGTGACTCTCACTCCATCAGACAGACCTGCCGAGGTTCCAGTTTTCCTCCCCATAGGGCTAACCGTGGACCTCTTCCACCTGTCTCTCCAGCTGGGGATGGCTGTCGTTCTCTTTTGTTGTTTATCTCTGGCTTGTTTCACAGCCCGGTTTGGCTTCTCAGCTCCTCCATCCCGTGTAACCAATGCCCTGCATTAATTTCCCTCTGTGTTAAGTGGGTCAGCTGTTCACTTACCCTTCACACACAGTTGCCCCTGCACTTTCATGCCTCTGAGAACCCTCGTCCTGAGAGCATTCCTGTCCCTGTGGGTGAGCAGTGCAGCCTGAGTTTTAGAGAATCCCCTTCCTCTATCTCGTTGCAAAGGATTTGGCGGTTTGCTGCAATCAAACTGTTCCCTGGACATTTCTTAGTGGTTAATTATGTTCTTTTAAAATTAATACATTTTTATACCTGGGTTTACAATCTGGTGGTTAATTTCAGGTTAGAAACCCCTCTTTCCAGTACAGGAAAAATGATGACTTTTATCATTAAAATTTAAGTAATGAACATGTTTGTTTTTGTTTTTTTGCGGTACGCGAGCCTCTCACTGCTGTGGCCTCTCCCGTTGCGGAGAACAGGCTCCGGACGCGCAGGCTCAGCGGCCATGGCTCACGGGCCCAGCCGCTCCGCGGCATGAGGGATCTTCCCGGACTGGGGCACGAACCCATGTCCCCTGCATCGGCAGGCGGACTCTCAACCACTGCGCCACACGTATATATACGTGTTGGTCAAGCACATTTGATCTGCATTTATTCTGGTTTCTTTTTTGCAGGAACGGTAAAGTTTCCATCTGTTGGGCATCCTTTGTTTATTTTCTGTATCTATGTTTTTAATCTAGTCTTTCTTTCATCTTACAGGACATTTTTCCTGCATTCTGGGTGATTTCATGAAGCATGTCATAGATGGTACTGATTCTGTTTCCTCCCCAGTATTAATTCTACACTTTATATAAATTTTTGTGTGTATATTTTTCATACCTTACATGTGTGATGCGTGTTTCTGTTCCGTGTGGCCTTATTTGGGGCGTCACCTCTTCCCGGGGTGCATAGATTCCTTCTCTTCTTGTTCTCTGATCTCCTCAGCTCCTTTTTCACCCTTTAGTTTGTGGAGTTCACCTGAACTTCTCCAGCCTCAACAGCTTCCCACCCCTTCAGCTGCATGCTTCTGAGTTCAGACACAGTTCCAGGTGTATTTCTGTGCTTTTGAAGACTTTAAAAGGTACATATGTGATACATCCTCTCTGATTCCATCTATACGGCATTCTGGAAAAGGTAAAACTATAGAGACAGTAAAAATATCAGTGGTTGCCAGGGGTTGGGGAGGGAGGGATGGACAGGCCGAGCACGGGGGATTTTTAGGGCAGTGACACTATCCTGTACGACACTATAATGGTGGATAGGTGTCATTATGCGTTTGTCCAAACCTATAGAATGTACAACACCGAGAGTGAATCTTGGTTCAAACTGTGGACTTTGGGTGATTATGAGGTATAAGTGTAGGTCCATCCATTGTAACAAATGTACCGTCTGGTGGAGGGAGGCTGTGTGTGGGGGGATGAGGGGATTTAGAAACTCACTGTACTTTTCACTCGTTTTGCTGTTCTAAAATATAAAGCCTATTAAAATATATATACACGTAAAAATTCTCTGTATAATTAAAAAATAACAGAGGCTTTATAATAAAGCATAGACATTACAATTTTCTCCTTTAAATGATGCTTGAGGGTTTTTCCCCTAGGAGTCACTATTAACAATTCTGTCTGTAAACTTCCAGATCCTAGTTTGTATGGCTTCACAGACACACACACACACACATAATTATAACAAGTAGATAGGACTATTCCTGTTATTTTGTAGCCCTTGATTATTATTATTATTTTTACTAACAATATATCTTAAACCCCTTTCCATGTGAGAACATACATTTTAAATTCATCCTTTCTCACTGGTTCATAACATTTGCTCCTTTATCATCTTGAGTGGTGAATGATTTTTCAACATATCTTCTGGATATTAATCCTAGCCTGTTGTATATGTTATAAATATTTTCTCTCATTTTTCCAATTTTCCCTTGGTATAGGGTGGTTTTTTTTTGCTCACATGTATGTTTTAAAGTTTCATGTAGACAAGCTGTCAGTGTTTCCTTGATGACTTCTGAATTCTGTGACTAGCTTGGAAAATCCTTCCCCATTCTAAGATTATAACATTATTCTGATATTTTCGTTTTATTCTTTTAAAATCATTTAGTTTTTTTTTGGTCATGGTATAAGTATCTAATTTTATTTTTTTCCAAAATGATGGCCAATTACTTTGATACCATTGAAGAGACCATTCTTTCTGCACTGATATGAAAGGCCCCATTAGTGATATTTTTAGATTTTCTGTTCAGTTCCGTTGATGTAGTTTCCATTCCTCCACAAATACATATTATTATAATTTCTACAACAAGACAGTATGTTTTGAGATCTGGCCTGACCCTTCCCCTTCTTTGCATGTTTTAAATTAGATTTTATTAGTTATTCTGGTACATTCATTTACTCTGCCGAACGAAAGTGAGAATCAGCACGTCAGGCTCTAAAAAAACATGCTGTTGCAATTTTGATCAGGATTGCTTTGAATTTGTAGACCAATTTTGGGAGAACTGACATAATTTTAGTATCTATTCAGGTGAGTGTTATGTCTATTTATTCAGTTTTTTAAATTTCTGCAAAAATATTTTACAAATTTTTCTTTAGATATTCTATAACTTTTACAGGTATATTCATATAGTTCTTGCACATTTCTTGCTAGTGGCCTATCTAGGCTTTTATTTATTTTTTTCCTATTGTTATTGTGACTGGGATCTTTTTTTCCCCCATTACAATTTCTAATTGCTTGTGACAAGTACATAGAAAACTGTCTTGGGGTAATTCATGCTAGCTGCTGTAACAAACACCCCAATATTTCAGTGATTTAACACCAGAAAGTTTTATTTGTTGCTGATGAACAATCTAAGTTGGGCCTCCTTCATCTAAGCAGTGATTTGGCATACCAAGTTCTTTCTATTCCAGTCATGCAAGCCTGGGAATTCCTGGACTCTATTCTCTGCGATTACTGTGCCTACACTAGCCCCTCCTTTTCCAAACTCATCTCTTTCTTGTAATGGTTTTGCAAGTGAAATTATAACCAAGACCCTCCGCTAACACTCTCTGTTCATCTTCATCTCCAGACCTACAAGATCCACTGGCACGTGACCTGCCTTCCAAAAAATAAAAGCTAAGTTTTACCAAATATCTTGCCACAAGATAACGTTGATCCATTTTCCCGTCTTGAATATCACTCTTCTTACCTCTTGCCATCCAACTACTAAAATAATGCTACAAATTTTAGGTTTTATTATGTTTTTTTGTTTTTTTTTAGTTTGGATATCATTACTTTATTATAAAAGAAACATGGAAATTATTTGCATGATGAAAGATTTCAGAACTTCAGTGACAGCTTCACGTGATGCCATTTCAATAGTGACTTATTTTAGTCGATGTATTTTCCAAGAATGTCACCATCTCTAAATAAGAAATAATCCTTGTCATCTAGAACTACTTTGGTGCCTCCATATTCTGGGAGAAGAACTTTATCTCCAACTTTCACACTAACTGGTTGAATCTCTCCACCCTTTCCTTTAGAGCCTGATCCAACAGCTACTACCATTGCTTGCAATACTTTTCCTTGTGATTTTTCTGGAAGCATAATGCCTCCTTTGGTCACAATTTCGGCTGCACTTCTTTCAACTAATACTCAGTCAAAGAGGGGAAGAAACTTTCTAAATGCCTGTCCTGCCATGACTCGGGTTGCAACACTTCGTACTCTGGTTTTATTATGTTTTTTAAATAGCAAGAATCCTCTTTCAAGTTGCTTAGTTTTGTATTAGGATAATCAAAGTGAGCCCATGTAACAAACAGTCTAAAAACCTGAGTGGCTTCGTCACTGAAGCTGTGTTTCTTTCTCATGTCATAGGTCTAATGGATTTGTTCTGTTTTGAAACAAGGTTTTCCTTTGTCATTTCTAGGAATTTGGGGCAAGGGCAAGGGGAGAGAGTTGTACCTTGTTCAGTCTGCCACCTTGACCTGATGCCTTCTTGTGAATTGATTTTTACCACATTAAAAGTGTGATTCCCAGAAAAATACTCTGTGCCTCTGGCTCCACCAGCTTTTGAGTCCTTGGGCATCATTTATCAGGCAGGAAGTATATCAGCAGTTCCAACCTTACCAGCTGTGAGACTGGAATAACTATACCTCGATGCTGGTACCCTCAGCACCTGGTGTTTCTGGCTTGAATGGGAAACCCAGGAAGACTTGAAATTTTATGTTTCCTACTCCCATCCCAATCCCTCACCAGCAGCATTGCCCCAGTTGGAAGAACTAGATTATTCTTATTTCCTTTGCTACCCCCACCCCAGTTCTGCAGTGAGAGAGAGTGCTAGACTAACCCCAGCCCACTTGGCTTTTGCCAGCTTTTCCCACTGGGGGCTGGGCCATGACCTTGCCTCCCAGATGGACACAGTCCTGATCCCTGGCACCTGCCGCCCCCTGGGTGTCCTGTGCTCCTGCAGCCTCTCACTGCTACACTCTCTCCCCCCACTTTTGCCCCCCCTCCCAGAGGCTGCCGACTCCTGCCAGTGCTGCTCCTGTCCTTTGGAAAAGGGGTTCAGCATGGTTGTCGAGTGCATACTGGTTGTGGTTCTTTTCCTCACGAGAAGGTGTCTCCTTAGAGGGGTTGGCTGCTTCCCGGGCTCAGTTGCTGTTCCTGCTTTTCCTCCATCCGTTCATCAACAACCCACTAGCCTTGAATGAGGTGAGGGGTTCTGTCCTCTCTGTCCCCCCTGGATTGGTAATTGTTTAGGATGCTGAAGCTCTCGATAGAGGTGAAAAATTCACGGAGGAGTAGGGAGACAGGTGAAGTCACTCCTTTCTGTGAACACTTCAGCTTAAATAAGTTTTCTCATACGAATGATGCAAAATCATAAATTGGTACTGATCAAATCTGGGCACACAGCAAAGCCTCTTTTATGCAGTGAGAGGGTTCACTTAATTGAATTTTGCATATAACTGGAGGTTTCTCCTTCCACTGACACATGGGAGGGATTTCAGTGATAGGCTCTGAAAACAACCAGCAACCATTGAGGTGGGGAGGCCATGGGGAAGGGATGGAGCACAGAGAGAACAGCTGGTCGAGGAGGGGGGATGCCAGAGCCCACCAAGGTGAAATCTTGGCTGCTTCTGAGTTTCATTTCCAAAGGGCCTTAGGAGGAGGATGAATTGCTGTCTGTAAACACAACCTTTTGCAGGAACTTTCAATGAGAGAATTGTCCACAACTGAGTCCATGTCATGTCAAAGCCTTAAACAAAATCAAACACAACTGCATTTAATAGAGTGTTTATGGGGCTACCTCAGATTCTTTATCACAAGAGGACATATCACAACATTATCGCCACTGAAATTATGACTCCATTTGATTTTCCTGCTGTCAACCAAAAACATGAGGCTGGATGTGCTAAGTAATCCCTTTTGTGTACGTGGGAATTCTCATCCATGTGTCACCCATGAGAGCATCCGGCCGCTTCATCCTCACTCACAAGACAAACTGAGTGAATATAACCCTTGGAAGATTATGGTAGGAATTGTCACCTTCTTTTGTGTTCAGAGCCCTAGAAGTTTACAGTGACAAAAACAACACACCCTATTGAAAACAGTGTGTAAAAACACATTTACATTGTATATTTTATATAGAGATAAAGAGAAGAAGATACAGAGCTTGTCTTGATTATATGTGGTTCCTCCAGAGGATGTTTTGAAATAAGAAAAGCAAAAGATCATTATTTTTTAGATGAGTGATGTCTGTAAATAAAATTGAAAAGAAAAATGGAAACAACCCTCTAGGTACGGGGTTTGAAAAATATGTAACAAATCCAAGGAACATTTTTACATTTTTTAAAAATTTTACATCTGATCATATTTCTTCCTGAGGTTTCATGAATATATACATAGATGAGAGAGATTAAAAACCTGAAATACTTGTGGAACAGATGAGGGTGTAGGAAAGAAAGCCCTTTTATTCCATGTTTTTTTTTTTTTCTTAGAAAAATTTATAGTTTAACATTTCCCTTTCTGGTTTCCCCTGGAAATCAGTTTTCCTTAGAAATTAAATGAGTGGGGATCATGAGTTTGCCTAAGTGTCTTTTTTGGAAATTAGTGCTTTGCAGTGTTCCCACCTCAAACCTATGTCTCCTGAGTTTACCTTTTAATTCTTTGGTCTGTGAAATTGTATCAGTTGGCAAAGACGGATAAAGGAAAATTAAGAATCAAGTTAAGAAGGAACAAATCGAGGGTCAGCAGACTTTTCAGTAAGGGGCCAGAAAGTCAATCTTTTCTGTTTTGTGAGCAGATGGTCTTTTTTGCTGCTCGACTTTGCCGTTGTCACCTTAGACAGTGGGGGGAATCCTCTCACAGTGTATCCGTACATGAGATCATCACCTTGTGTACTTTAAACCTCTTGCAATTTTATTTTTCAATTAAAATTTTTTTTAAAAAGCTGCCACAGAGAAGAGGTAAAAGAATGGGTGTGGCTGTACTCCAGTAAAACCTTATTTTTAGGTTTCAGTTTCATGTACTTTTCACATGTCCTGAAATATGAATCATGTACTTTTCACATGTCCTGAAATATGAATCATTGTTTGACTTTTAAAATCATCTTAAAATGTAAGAACTATTCTCAGCTTATGGGTCATATTAAAACAGTTGATGGGCTGGGCTGTTTGCTGACTTCTGTACAATATCATACCCTTGACCTAGTTTACCTTTAAAGTTTGAATAAACACATTTATTTATTTATTTATTTATTTATTTTTCAACTCTTTTCTTGAACAACCTCTAACTGGGTATAATATTCTTGGCTCACATTTTATTTCCCTCATTACTTTGCAAACATTTGCTCCATTGTCCTTTTGTATCAAATATTGCTATGGAGAATACAGTTAGCCAGATCAAAAAAAAAAAATCCTTAATGTTGATTTGCTTTTTCCTGAAGGTTTCATTATTTATTCTTGACATTTAATAGCTTAGCTGGTGTCTTAGTCATCTCTTGCTGTGTAACAAATCACCCCAAACTTAGCACATTGTTGTCTCACAGTTTGTGTGGGTCAGGCATCCAGGCAGAGTGTAGGTGGCTGCTGTGTTTCATGCTGTCCCACAAGCTGCAATCATGGCACCAACCCAGGGTCTGTGGTCTCATCTGAAGGCTCATCTGGGGAGGGACTGGCTGCCATTCTCACTCAGAGCCTGTTGGAAGCATTCGGATCCTTGTTGGATTGAGGGCTTCAGCTCCTCGCTGGCTGTTGCCTGGAGTCTGCTCTCAGTTCCTTGTTACGTGGGCATCTTTCATACAGCAGCTTGCTTTATTAAGGTGTGCAGGCTGAGATGGAATAGAGGACTCTACTGAGAAAGAAGTCAGAGTCTTTTATAACCTAATCACCGAAGTGGTAGGAAATCATACCCTTGACCTCGTGTACCTTGAAGTTCTAACAAATACATGTACATAGTCAAAAATGGGAAGTAAATTCATCTGTTTTATTGAATACTTTTACTTTTGATTAGTGACCTCTGTCTCAGCTTTAAAGATACCATAGACTTAATCAAAACAACCTGGGCTATTTACTCTGACTATTCATCCCAGGCAAGCAAGGACCATGTGCCTGAGGGTCAGATGGCATATTTTGGCAGTAACCACGATAAGAGTAGCTGATAATGAAGCAGGACTCATTGTGTTTCCGGGACTCTCTGGAGTAATTTCCAGCATCAGTTCAATGAATCATCACAACAAACCCATAAGAAAGGCCCTAACATTCTCACCGTGGAGCTGGGAGACTCACTGACCTACTCAAGGCCACACAGTCTGAGTGGTGGCACCTGCTCCCTGCTCAGGTGGGCTGGAAACAGGCTGTGCTGACACCCCAGTTTACAGAGGATGATGCCCACCTGAAACAGCTCATCCGCTCCATCAAAGAGTAACCTGTGATTGATTTTGAGTAGAATTTTACATTTTGTAAAATTATTGGTCCGCATTCCAAATGGGACTGTACAGTGTTTTTCTTCTCATCTAAACAGACAACAAACAAAGCTGGAAGGAGCAGCTGGCCCACAATGTTTAAGAAATTCTACTCATCAGTTTTTTTTCTCAGAATTACATTTTTGTGTCCCCTGGACATAAATGTCATACATTGGTGACTCTTTTTCCTTTTTCTTTCTCTTTCTTTCTTTTTTTTTTGACCAGTGTTCTCTCTGCAGTACAAACTTTGGAAGTCAGTGTGGGGCTGTAGAGTTAATCCAGTCAAAATCCTCATTCTGAGCTGGGATGCTGGTGGCCAGGGTAGCTCCCCCCAACCCCCGACAAAGCAGGAGAGAACCAGGGTGAGTCCTTCTCATTGAGCCGTGTGATCCAAAGCATGAGAGTGGAAACACTTGTGGTTTGTTACTACTTCTTGCTTTGAAAAGTCTGTTTTATTACACATATCATTGAATCCATCTGCAACCTGCTTCTTGTGAGATAGAGACAGGAAGCGATAAAATCACCATCCTGGGAACAAATAAAGTGAATCATAATACCTGGAAGTTATTTAACTTTTACTTCATAAACAGGAATGCACATATCTACACGTTTACATTTTGTGGAGGCTCTATGCTCTCCCTTCTTCTTGGACAGGATTTTATTTATTTCTAATGGCAGTATAATTTGACATATAACACTATATTAGTTTCAGGTGTAGAACATAACGATTTGACACCTATATATTGTGAAACAGTCACCCCAATAAGTCTAGTTAACATCTGTCACCACACGTGGTTATAATTTTTTTTTCTTACGGTGAGAACTTTTAGGATCTATTCTCTCAGCAATGTTTATGCAGTACAGTCTTATTAACCACAGTCACTGTGCTGTGCATTCCATCCCCAGGACTTATTTATCTTGTAACTGGAAAATTGGATCTTTTTATCACCATCATTTGTGTTCCCCTCCCCCTAGTCCCCACCTCTGGCAACCACAAATCTGTTCTCTACATCTATGAAGTTGAGAGTTTTTGTTTGTTTGTTTAGACTCCACATATAAATGAGGTCACATGGTACTTGTCTTTCTCTTTCTGACTTATTTCACTTAGCATAATGCCCTCAAGTATCATCCATGTTGCAAATGGTAAGATTCACTTCTTTTTCGTGGCTGAATAATACTCTGGTGTACATATACACTGTATCTTCTGTATCCATTCATCCATCGATGGACACTCAGATTGCTTCCATATCTTAGCTATTGTGATTAATGCCGCAGTGAATATGAGGGTACATTGGACAGGACATAATTGATTAGAACAGATTCATAATGCTTATGTAGTTCAAGAACTACTATGGATACATGATATTCACCATTATTTTAATGACTATATCAGCTAAATACTTACATAGGGCTTACGAGGTGCCAGGATCTATTTTAGGCTCCTTACATAAGTTAACTTAGTCCTCACAAAAACCCTTCAAGTAGGTGTAATTCCATCCCCATTTTATAGATGAGGAAACTGAAGCACAGAGGGGTTGAAGAACCTGCCTTGGTCCCCACAGCTGCAACAGGCAGAGCAGTGCACTGCCGCTGCTGGATGAGCACTTCCTGGTCCCTCAGGGTGTTAGGCTTTGGTGACCCAGCAGGAAACAGGAGGCACAGATGGAGCTCTGTACAGCTGCGGCCAGTCAGGCGGCTCTGGACACCCATTCCCATCAGAAGGTGGAGCCACTGGGGCTGGGGACATGGAGGCTAAGGTTTCACAGCAAGGAGCAGAAAGGATGCCCTCAGGCCTGACTCTTCCACCTGCCTGATGCGGGGCTTTTCTGCAGCACGCGGAGTCACGTGGGCAGCCCCAGGCAGGACTAGCCCAGACCTCATGGCCCCACCTACGTCTGGGCAGAGGTGGGTGCACCGTCAGAGCCCCCAGGATGTGTGCCTGTGCCCCCTGGGCCTGCTCGAGGCAGAGTGAGCCCTCTGCCAAGGGGGGTACAGTAGGAGGCCCCGCTCCCGGCTTTTAGGGGCTGGGGCATCCAGGTGTCAGGAATGTTCCCTCCTCCAGCTCACAGAGAAGTGCTCTGTGGTCCAGAGTCCCCTTAAATATGAGTGAACGAGTCTTCATTCGATTTCTAGAAATACTCACATGCTTTAAAGGGTTGAAACACCCCGGGAAGTCTCCAAAGGCGGCTTTGGAATCACTGACCCAGAACAAGAAACTGCCAAAGCTTACTTTGGGCACAGTGGCACCTCCCCCCCTCCCCCCCAGGATTCCTGTGGCTGGAACCAGGCTTCCCAGAGGAAGGGAGGGCCCTGTGCTAATCTGCAGCATTAGGGCTGCATGCCCTGCAGGCAATTCCCCAATCCTGTGAGTGTAGTGTGATTTCATGAAAATGCAGTAATTAAAAATAACAGGAAAGCCTTTCTAATTATAGATGGTTTTATAGGCACTCTTTTAAAGCAATCCCGAATTTGGCTCCAGTGATTCGGCAATGGTTTTTCTGGGCCCTACGTGGGTTTTATTTTTAGTGGTGCAGAAGGATTTCTAAAGACATTCAGCTGTAATAATAGAAGGGGGCAACAGGAGGCCTTTGCAAAACACCAGGCTCCTTAATTTGAGGAGAGTGGCCGAAAGTAAAAAGGTTACTTTTAGTTATGGTGCTCATTCCCTGGTAGATAACTTTTGTTCATCAATTTCATATTATGTGATGTAAGATACTTCATGTATTGAATGCTTTGTCACTGCTTACACTAATCCTTGAAAGAAATTGGAGGACATTTTTGTCTTCTTATTTTTATGTATAGATGGGGAAACTGAGTCATGATGGACCAGGATAGGAATCAAAGCTATCTTGAGGCTTGGTGTCAATGTCTGCGCACCATGAGATGCTACGGGGTCACTACCACTAACCAAGATAAGAAACGCTGTGTCTTGGCATCATTTGTTCCTTGTTGTCCAGAATCTCCTGGATTTCAGAGGATTCTTGCCTATTTCATTTACCAGATAAGAACAGGGTTAGTTTTGGTTTGATATTTGTTGATGATGATCCCTGCAGATAAAGAAGAGTAGCAACTTTTCCTTTCTTGAAGCTGTGTTGGTGTATACGTTAAATAAACTAATGTCCCCATTTTAGGAAATTCCCTTAGCATCAACAAGGTCTTTTTATGCCAACAGAGAAATAGAGTGTGGGAAGAGGGCTAAAAAGAGAAGCATTTTGTATCAAAGATTTTTTTTTCCTCTGGAAAAGCACAAGACAAGACAATGGTCACTGTTGCTTAGTGTGGAGTGGTAAAAAAAAAAAAATGACCCAGAGATAAAGATGGTGCCCGAAGTACAGACTGGAGTGATGTGGTGGATTCACTCAGGTGGTCCATGGGCTCATTCAACTCGTGAAGGTGGGATGGATATAAGAAAGGAAAAGAAAGGTTGTTCATTTTTAGGGTCTTGATTACAAGAAAGATGCTAACCACAGCTTGAGAGAGAGCTCTGGGAAAACCTCTTACTTCCTCTCCTCTTATAAGAAGGCTTCTAGCAAATGTGCTTCCCCAAATTGCCTTTTTGTCCTTCTTCTGGGTATCCCCCTTTGTATTGGTCAGTGTCCTCCAGAGAAACAGAACCAATGGCACATGCACGTGTGTGTGTGTGTGTGTGTAGACAGAGAGAGACATACATTCACACAGATTTATTTATTTATTTATATTAAGACATTTGGTCACATGATTGTGGATTCCCTGGCGAATCAGGGAAGAGTTGCCGTTCAGCAGTTTAAGTCCACAGGCCATCTGCTGGCAGAATTCCCTTCTTGCTGGAGAAAGGCCAGCCTTTGTTCTATTCAGACCTTTGACTGATTGGATGAGGCCCATGCACATTATGGAGGAAAAATCTACTTTACTCAATGTCCACTGATTTAAATGTTAATTTCATCCAAAAAACACCCTCAGAGAAATATCCAGAATAATGTTTGGCCAAATATTTGGGCACCTTGGCTCAGTCAAATTGACACATAAGATGAACCATCACATCCTTACTTGGAAGCACAGAACAAGTTCAGGAACACCATGGCAGACTCTGCTCACCTGCTATCTATGGATTCCTACATTTCCTAGCTCCCTTGCAGTTCAGCGAGCATCTCTTCCATGTGAAACATTTCAGAGTCATTGCTCCTCCTCAGCTCATTGCTTCCTTGCTTTGGAGGTCAGGGAGTTATGTGTTGAGATGGCAGAGTTACAAGATTGAATCTCCTTGAGACTTCTGCCTATGTGGGTGAGAAATAAATCGTTGTGTATTAAGCCACTGAGATTTCAGGGCACGGTTGTCCTGTTCCGACACAGGCTGTGTGTGCGTGTGTGTGTGTGTGTGTGTTTGACTGTGGAAAGTTGACTAGAAGACCTGTGTGCTAGAGCTCAGATAGCACCACCTCATAAAATGGCTCTCATGCTGGGTAAAAGACCATTTTCCATATATTCATTAGCTGATGCTGATGAGTTTCTCTTCCAGTCAGTTTTTTCATGCAGTGAACACAATGAGTATTGTTACAAACTCATCCGGGTCTCCTGGAGGATCTGATCTCCCTCAGGCTCTCTGGAATTCAGTCACACCTGTCATATATAAATTCCAACCTGGAATCCCTTCTTTGGAGAAGTCTCATCCTAACCCATGTGTCCTGCGGGGCTGGGAATCATGCCCCTTCTCCCCAGGTATTGTGTTGACTACATAAGTTGGAAAAATAAAATCACAGTATCCCCAGTGTTCACTCTGGGTAGATGTTTTACCAAAGCTAGTCTAATTGGAGCACCTCTCTGGATTTCTCCCTGGAATTGGATGGGCGGGGGTAGCTCTTAATCTGGAAATGTGACCCACAAGCATGTAGTCTGGGCTGTCAGAGCCATCTTGCCACCCACATAGACATTGTTTCATTGCAGTGAGAGTCAAAGAGACCAACACACAGAGTGGAACAGAGACAAGAGAGCTGCAAGGTAGAAGGAATGGAGAGGGTGTCTTGACAACATTCTTTTATCCTCTAGATTCAGCCTCATTGGAAATTCACCATAGATTTCTCACTTAGGTGAGTGGATATGTCCCTTTTGTGGCTTTGGCTAGTTGATGTTGGGTTTCTGTCAGTTGCCAGAAGTCCCAACATTTATGGCAGTATTCCAAGGACATCAGCATGTTACTCTTCCTACCATTGGCTGCTGTCAAAGTGGAGTGCCAAGAGTCAGGGAAAGATGAAGCCAATTTGAAACAAAAGAAACTTCACGCATTGAGAAGAGAAAAGTAGACCTTTTACTTTTTTCCTGATTGGCTGTTCTTCCATTTCAATGAGTTAAGTTTGTCTGTCAATGCCACCTAATTTCCTTTATTATAATTTGGGGGGACGTGTTTAATCAGCACATGCTGGCTTTTGCACTGATTGCACCTGTCAGGTACTGAGTGCAGGTGATATTTGCTTGCCTTTGAGTCTTTGTTAAGCAAAGACCTGGCATAAGTCACTTCCAACATGTTATTTCTATTTGAATCTGATTTCCCAAATTTGTACAAAAGATAGCCTTCTGAGGCTGTCTTTCTTCTGACCAGACTCTTTCAAGGTCCCTTGAGATAGATGGAGTTGCTTTCACATCATCGTGTGATGAAGATGCTGCAGGATATGGCCTTGTGGGTATCCCTGGAGCTCCTGGAATGCTCTGAACTTGTCACCTGGCGCTTTCTCCATAAGTGGTCCCTAGGCTGTTCCAGTGCTAGAAAATTTTCTTCAAAGGGATGTTGCAAAATCTCATTTATGAATTACTAAAACCCCAGAGGCAATGTTTGCTCCAAGCCTCTGCACCTGTAGCTAACATTTTACTTGTGATAGTATACTAGATGTAAAATTCAATTTACTGGTACCCAGATGTAAGAGTACAATGACGCAGGTACCATTAGGTGAGACCAAAGAAGCTTTTGGCCGTGACAAGTCTCTGTATGATGGGTTGAAAAGAATGGACTGAGCAAGACATCATGTAGAGAAAGCTAAAGCACTGAGTTATCCCTTCCTTCTAAAAAGAGCACTGCTGAAAACACTTTTGTCGAAGAATTTTTAAACACCATGGTTAGGTGCTTCTTAACTTTCTAAATGCTTTGTATGGTTACATCTGTTTGTAATTTGAAGAGAGATTTGACCACTTGACATTGGCCTTGGTGCCCCCGTCTGTCTTGACTGGACCCTATGTCTTGTCTCTAAATTACTGAAAACCTTGACATCACAGGGATATCTCATATTGTTCACTGGGTGGCTCTTTGCCCCAACTGCTGACCAAGGGAAGCTTCTAGATACCTGAAACATGAACTCCTTAGCTCCACATGGAATCATAGCATTCTTAGAGTTGGAAATGGCTTTAGGGAATAGTTTAACAACTGTTCCCTATTCACAGATGACAAATGAACACCTGGAGAAGGGAAGCCACTTGGTGAAGTTCTCAGTGCTTGCCATGGGGGAGTTGTTGAGAACAGAGGATGCAAAGGGAAAGGGAAATGTCTCGGGGAGAAGAGGGTGGGCATGTGTACCACGTATGTCTGGGACAGCGTGGTCCACAGCCGGGCTCTCTCTGTGCTGGGGCTCAGCCAAGGACTGCGAGGGGGAGGGCTGGGGTTCTTCCCACCCTCTTGTCATTGTGACGAGCTTAACGTGGTGCCTGCTGATGCAGGAGGAATGTTTACAGGGTCTGGGTCTGTATCACAAGCAGGTGTGGAAGGGTGGATCTGGGGCTATTTGGCTGTTTATAAAGTAATGCCACAGTGGTACAGCAGTGAATAAAATAGACCCAAATCCTGGCCCTTGGGGGGCTTGCATTTTTACCATAGGAGACAGAGTGTAAACATGACAAAATAGTGCAACAGACTCATGTGGGTGCTGAAAAGTGTTGAAGAAAAATCCAGGCTGAGGAGGGGTTGGGAGTATGTGTGTGGAGAGCTTCCATGTGGATCCCTGGAGAGGCCAGGAATAGACTCACTGAAACAAACTCCGGACAGAGGTGGGGAGAAGCATGTGCAAAGGCCCTGAGGTGGATGCACTCCTGGAGTTTTGAAGGCAAACAAGACAGTGTGGCTGGTGTGTAGTGAACACAGGAGAGATGACGTCAGAGAGGCATCAGACAGAGGGGACATGTGTTCATGTGTGCGTGAGAACATACGTGTGATAGATGTGTATACGAGTGTGTGCATGCATCCATGTGTGTGAATGTGCACCTGTGAATGTGTGCACAGGTGTGAGAGTGTGCATGCATGTGGGAGTGTGTGCATGCATGTGTGTGCATGTGCACATGCATGTGTGTGTGTGTGTTGTGGACAGGATTGAAGGGCCTTGCACAGACCACTAGAGGAAATTAACTTGGACTCCGAGGGGACAATTAGCCTTGTGCCCCAGTAAAGTGGAGGTTTTGAGTGGAGGAGCACTGGAATTTCCTGGCATTCCCAGTTGCTGCAGGGAGCACTGGCTGTGATGGGCAGGAGTGGCAGCAGGGGACAAGTACGGAGGATTCTAGGGGGCCCTGGGGGTGTGGACCAGAGTGGAAGCATGCGGATGCTGAGGGGTGGGCGGGCTCTGCATCACCAATGGTAGAGTGGGGCTCCCGGATGACATTTTGCTCGTGCTGGCCGCTCTCTCTTGAACTTGGCCATGGGATCCGGAGGGCTCCAGTTGGACGTTGACATTTAAATTTAGTGCTCACCATCTCAAAGCAAGCCTTCTCACTGGGGGACTGTACTGTACCCTGGACAAGAGAGTTCTCTCCCTACGAACGTGGAGAATAAACTCAGGCAAACCAAGATCTCTGCGCTTCCAGGAGGCAGTTCCTGTCCTTCCACCAAACCCACTAGGAATGTGCCGAAGGCCAGGGAAGGATGCCTAGGGGAATGTTTGTCCTCCTGCCAACGCCTGCGAATCCCTGGTTCCAGGTGTGTCCTTGATGCTCAGATGCGAAGTCCTGCCTCCGGGTCGAGGACCAGAGGTGGCATCTCTAAGTGGTGCATATTGTCAGGAGTGAAGACTCCAAGCAGCCTTTTTGGAAAAATTGAAGAGAGAAATAAGAGCATTTGCCCGGCGGTGGGCTTGCGAGGGCCCAGGCAAATGTGTGTTCATAAGCCGTGCGCCTCTTCTCGTCTCTGTAAACCACACACGTCTCCTTCCCTGTCACACTGAGTCCTCAGCCCCTCCTGGCTCAGCCCTCTGCTCGATGTGCGGATGTTAGGACCCTGATGTCACCCCAGGGCAGGTTGTCAGGAGCTTCCACCTTAAACGGGAACACTTTTCATCTTGTGTGAAGGCAGGAAGGCAAATACAGGCTGTCCTCCTCAAACGAGGCCTTTACCATCTTATCAGGACTGTTGAACTGCTCAGATTGCAGGACTCAGTGTCACATAAATGTCACTGCAACCTAAGTGTCCATTGACAGAGGAACGGATGAAGAAGATGTGGTACTTATATACACTGAGTATCACTCAGCCATTAAAAGCCATTTGCAGAGATGTGGATGGACCTAGAGAGTGTCAGACAGAGTGAAGTGAGTCAGGAAAAGAAAGACAAATATCGTAAAATATCGCTTATATGTGGAATCTAGAAAAATGGTATAGATGAACTTATTTGCAAAGCAGACATAGAGTCACATATGTAGAGAACAAATTTATGGTTACCAAGGGGGGGAAGGGGGGTGGGATGAACTGGGTGATAGGAATTGACATATATACACAGCTATGTATAAAACAGATAACTAATGAGAACCTACTGTATAGCGCAGGGAACTCCACTCAATGATCTGTGGTGACCTATATGGGAAGGGAATCTAAAAAAGAGTGGAACTGATTCACTTTGCTGCACAGCAGAAACTAACACAATATTGTAAAGCAACTATACTCCAATACAATTAAAAAAAAAACTCCTAAAAAAAATTGTCACTGCAAATTGCTTTTCCAGGCCGAATACAAGCAATCTTTTATCATCTACTATTTTGAATTAGCTGTGCCTCTCTTCACCAGCATTAGCAGAGATAATTGAAAACTGGCAGCCCTTAAATTCATGTTTTAAAAAAATGGCTCAGAAAGCTTGTTAATGTCTTAAGACCACTGGGGCGTCATTTATTCCTTCCCAGAGGAGTCTTCCATGCTCCATCGATCCAAATGTAGGATCTCAAAATACCTGCCTCCTCTGGCCTCCCAGAAGACCCAAGTGACTTTACTTGTCTTGTTTTGGATGTCTGGTCAAGACCCAGGTCCCTTCTGTGCTAAGGAAAAGTTTTCCTTGAGTGAGGGCCTCTGGGACTCATTGGAATGACTCGCAGCATTAGCTCAGCCCTAGAAGCTCCGGTGGCCACCAGCGCTGGTGCCCAGGGGGTGAAAGGTGCTCCTGTGTGGCAGGTCCTCTCCAAAGTGTGTTGAGTCTCCCTCTAATTTCAACTCAGTTCAGTTTGGTAGTCAGGCACTCAGGGTGGATTGAGAGAGAAGCATTTTGTCTCTCCTGCCTAGTGAATGTTCGTCATGTGTTAAGACTCTTAAGCAGTGAAGCCAAGCACTTCTATTAATTAGAGCTGATAAAAGCATTAAGGAAATATTTAATCCCCTTGTTCTGGGAGCTGGAGATTTTCACAGCCTGACATTTGTGCTCCAAACTACTAGTCTTAATAGGTTTAGCATGGCTGCAGTTGGTAATGATTAAAGGCACTGCTGGCTGGTCCCCTGATGAGCTAGGCTTCCACCCTGGAAGGTCTTCTTGGGGGGTGGTCATTTTATGACTGTCACTGGCTTAAAATGAACACAAACACTCCTGAAAAATTACTGTTCAGAAAGACTTTTCTGAAAATTTACCCTCAAGTGTTCATTTCTCTTAGGAATAAGGGGTCAGGATTAGCAGTAAACACAGTAGCTCAATTCTTAGATACATTCTCTATTAAATCTGTTCTCTATTGGTTAATTTTTATTTTCCTCCCTTTAAAATAATTGCCTCTTAAAAAGTATCACACCATACTATCAACTTTTGAAAAATAATTTTCATTATCAAATAATTGGCCTGATGTGGTTTTTGAAGTCAGACTATTTTCATCAAGAAGCCATGATAAACATGCTTTTGAATCCAAACTATGTTTATTGGGTGAGGTTGTAGCTAAACCCTTATCTTTAACCCTCAAGAAAACATTTGTGTGGCTTGCATTTTGTGTGTATTCTTAAAGCCGGGAAAAATCAGTGGAGCCATATGGTAGTTCTGTTTAAGCAGCTGTATAGCAGAAGGAGATCAACTCCGTGCTTTGTGACCACCTAGAGGGGTGGGATAGGGAAGGTGGGAGGGAGACGCAAGAGGGAGGGGATATGGGGATATATGTATACGTATAGCTGATTCACTTTGTTATACAGCAGAAACTAACACAACATTGTAAAGCAATTATATTCCAATAAAGATGTTAAAAAAAATCAGTGGAGCTGGTTGCTGGCAAAGGAATTCACAGCATGCTCATATCCATGGGGACTTGGGTGAAAGCAGTGAGTAGAGGTGACGATGCATTTTAATAAATGTGCCTGAAAGTACATTCTTCATTGACATTGGCTGTGACCTTGGGCTCTTGATCACTGGTTCTGCGACCCTTTTGTCCTAACCGTTCCCAAGGCTGCATCCTTCAAGCATGATTGGGCTAAGAGTTCGGATCTCTCACTTCTACCCCTTTCTATCATTCTAGTGCCCTGTCACCCACGCTTCAGAAAGAGAAACTCTCTCCCATTCTCTTTCCATCCTATTTATAGCCATGGTCACCAAGATTGCCCTATAAAAGTCTATTTTTCCAGTCCCTGGTGTTTTTCATTGAAATCCAGGTACTATAATTTCTCACAAAATCCTTATAAATAATGACTCTTATGTTTTATGCATTTCACCAAATGGCTTGAGCAGAGTGGGAGAGACCCATCACACCCAGTGCTCTGATACCTCTCTGATGATTCACTTTTCTTTCCCTCTGTTTTTTCTTTGGTTTCAAATCAGTCACAGTGAAACACAGGTATATTTATCTCTAACAACCAAGACATCCTGTTAGGATAGGATCAAGTTTTAGTAAGCTGGATGATATTCCAAAGTGATGTCATTAACTTTATTTAAGGAAATGTATTTCCATGGTTCAATGGGTGGGGTGGTAGCTAGGGAAGAAAGTATGATTCTACTTATAACCCTGAGTCAGAAGCTCCCAGGGTTTTTTTTTTTTTTTTTTTTTTTAAGTTTACCTTCCTCCTGAATTTGTTATTTGCTTTTATTTTTATTCTTTTTATGTTTATTGGGTGAATTTGTAGCTAAACCTGTATCTTTAACCCTCAAGTAAGCATTTGTGTGTGTCGGATGCAAAATTTTTGCCGATCAAAAGCCATTTCTCCCTCTCCTCCCCTACTTCTCCTCTGCTAACAAAACCCTGATCTGAAATGTGTGAAGATCTTTGATCTCAGGGGAGGCTGGTCCCAGGAGAAGGACCATGATTGGCCTAAGCCAACCATCGTGACCCCATTCTTCTTTGTCAGTGACTGTGGGCATATGACCTAGTCCTGGCCTATGGACTTGTATTAGTTACCTATCCTTGCACAATAAATCACCCTAAACCATGGTGGCTTAAGTGATGATGAATGTTTGTTATTATTCCAGTTTCTGTGGGTAAGGAATTTGAAAGTGGCTTAGTTGGGTGCTTCTGGCTTGGGATCTCTTATAAGGTTTCAGTCAAGATGTTGGCCAGGGCTGTGGTCCTCTGAAGACTTGACTAGGGCTGTAGGATCCACTTCCAAGGTGGCTCATTCTCATGGCTGGCAAGTGGTGCTGGCTGACACCTGGAGGCTTTAGTTCCTTCCCATTGGGCCTTTCTACAGTGTCTTTAAGACATGGTGGCTGGCTTCCCCCAGAGCAAGCAAGCTGAGAAAGGGAGAGGGGGAAGGAGAGGGAGAGGTGGAGAGAGGGGAGAGAGAGAGAGAGAGAGAGAGAGAGAGAGAGAGAGAGGAGCTATCCATTTTACGACCTTACTACCTTATGTAGTTCCACAGCATCACTCTACTAGTTATTATATGTCGCTATGTAAAAAGTTCCCCTAATTTAGCAGCTTAAGGAAACACACATTTATCATCTCACAGCTTCTCTGGGTCAGGAATCTTAGCGGTTTCTCTGATTCAGGGTCTCTCATGATGCTGCACTCAAGGTGTCAGCCACGGCTGGATTTCATCTGAGGCTCGATGGGGAAGGATCTTCTTCCAAGTTCATGCGGTTGTCAACAAGATTGAGTTCCGTGCCAGCGGCTGGCTGCAGGCTGCCCTCCATTCCTTACCCTGTGGGCCTCATTAACAAGGTCATTTCATCAAAGTCAGCCAGGGAGAATGTCCATGAGAGTCCTCTAGCAGGACGGAAACCAAAATCTTAAGTAAAGCAATCACAGAAGTGATATCCCATCACCTTTGCCATATTCTGCTGGTTAGAAGCAAGCCAGGGGAGGGGGTTATACAAGGGCATGAAAGTCAGGAGGCGGGATCGTGGGGCCACCTGGAGTCCATCTGCACGGTGCCTTCTGCCACACCTCCTGCTCTATTCACATAGAGCGAGCCACTAAGTCTGGCCCACATCCAGGGGAGGAGGATGAGGCTTCACATTTTGAAGAGAGAGTGTCGGATAATTTATGGGAGTATTTTCAAACCCTTGTTTTCTTGACAGAGCAGCATATGTGCTTGGCTCTTCTCCCTTAGCCTTGTCCTTGGCCATCAAGCTGACAAGAAGCCTGGAGCTGTGGGCACTGTGCAGCATCCCTTCGACCACAAGGAGGGAGACAAAGAGCCATAAGTAGAGGAGGAATAAGGTAGAAAGGGCCGGGGTCATCGACAGTGTTATGGAACACCTAAACCCAAATCAGCACCTGCAACTTCTGGATTTCTAATTGTGAGTATGACTAAATCTTTTTTATTTTGATACTTTTTTTTTTGTCATCCATTTTATACATATCAGTGTATACATATCAATCCCAATCGCCCAATTCATCACACCACCACCACCACCCTCCGCCACTTTCTCTCCTTGGTGTCCATACATTTGTTCTCTACATCTGTGTCTCTATTTCTGCCTTGCAAACCAGTTCATCTGTACCATTTTCTAGGTACTACATATATGTGTTAATATACGATATTTGTTTTTCTCTTTCTGACTTACTTCACTCTGTATGACAGTCTCTAGATCCATCCACGTCTCAACAAATGACTCAATTTCACTCCTTTTTATGGCTGAGTAATATTCCATTGTGTATATGTACCACATCTTCTTTATCCATTCGTCTGTCGATGGGCATTTAGGTTGCTTCCATGACCTGGCTATTGTAAACAGTGCTGCAATGAACATTGGGGTGCATGTGTCTTTTTTTTTTTTTTTTTTTTGCGGTATGCGGGCCTCTCACTGTTGTGGCCTCCCCCGTTGTGGAGCACAGGCTCCGGACGCGCAGGCTCAGCGGCCATGGCTCACGGGCCCAGCCGCTCCGCGGCATATGGGATCCTCCCAGACCGGGGCACGAACCCGTATCCCCTGCATCGGCAGGCGGACTCTCAACCACTTGCGCCACCAGGGAGGCCCCATGTGTCTTTTTGACTTATGGTTTTCTCTGGGTATATGCCCAGTAGTGGGATTGCTGGGTCATATGGTAATTCTATTTTTAGTTTTTTAAGGAACCTCCATACTGTTCTCCATAGTGGCTGTATCAATTTACATTCCCACCAACAGTGCAAGAGGGTTCTTTTCTCCACACCCTCTCCAGCATTTGTTGTTTGTAGATTTTCTGATGATGGCCATTCTAACTGGTGTGAGGTGATACCTCATTGTAGTTTTGATTTGCATTTCTCTAATAATTAGTGATGTTGAGCAGCTTTTCATGTGCTTCTTGGCCATCTGTATGGCTTCTTTGGAGAAATGTCTATTTAGGTCTTCTGCCCATTTTTGGATTGGGTTGTTTGTTTTTTTTAATATTGAGCTGCATGAGCTGTTTATATATTTTGGAGGTTAATGCTTTGTCCGTTGCTTCATTCATTTGCAAATATTTTCTCCCATTCTGAGGGTTGTCTTTTCATCTTGTTTATGGTTTCCTTTGTTGTGCAAAAGCTTTGAAGTTTTATTAGGTCCCATTTGTTTATTTTTGTTTTTATTTCCATTACTCTAGGAGGTGGATCAAAAAAGATCTTGCTGTGATTTATGTCGAGTGTTCTTCCTATGTTTTCCTCTAAGAGTAAAAATACCTTTCATTTTGAAATAGTTTAAGACTCACAGTGGAATTCCTTGGCAGTTCAGTGGTTAAGACTATGAGCTCTCACTGCCAAGGTCCTGGGTTCAATCCCTAGTCAGGGAACTAAGATCCAGCAAGCAGCACAGCATGGCCAAAAAAAAAAAAAAATACTCACAAGACTTGGCAAAGATAGTACAGAAATTCCTGCCTATCATTTGTATGATTTTACATAACCACACAACATTGTCAAAACCAGGAAAATGACACTGCCACAAGGCTATTAGCTCAACTATCAATACAACCTAATTTAGCTTTCACCATAAATTCCTATTTTAAAACAGCATGGTTGATTGAATTTGTCTCTAAATTGCAGCCTAAAGCATTCATAGCTGATACATTATGAAACTGTAAGTATATAAACATACGGATACACCAGTTTTGATATTCAGATTGGCTGGTCAGTAGACAGACACTTGGGAATGCTGACTGTTTCAAGAAATTTGAAGGGAGTTCCTGTCTGACCACCAGAGCACAGAAACAGACTTGTTTTGATGGTCATCACAGATCATAGGATATATGTACATCCTAGAACAGGATGTTTCCAAACTGCAACCTTTATAAATCTCCCCCATGAATTAATTAGGGTTCACCCTCATGCCCATCTCCTTTGGTTCAATGTAAATGATTATTTCCAAATAATCCTGTTTGAGTCTCTGCCCTCGGGGAGCAAGGGGTCTCTAGATCCTGCACCCATGCAGGTGTGGATCCTGCTAAATTAATCTTACATCCCCCACGTGCAGCAGGACCTGGCATACAGTAGGTGCTCAGTAAGAGTGTGTTAAGTCAGCAAGTGAATAAATGACGGGATTTCAATGGAATGTGGCCTTGTCTTCAGTGTGTAATGTGGGTGAGTAGGTAGGTGAGAAGATGGGCACCACTATGATGTCACCACTATGATATCATCTGAATAAAGCTCCCCCCTAGACTCCAGAACTTCCCTTTGGGTGATTAACCCTCTATTTTACTTCCCATGGGGAGGATGGCTGCTCTGGGGGGAATTGGCCCATCAGGGCTTTGTGTACGGTGAGGTTGTTTTGGCCATGGGCCGCCTATTTCTTGGCCCTGGGGTGCTCTGAGAGGCACTGGGAGGGCTTCCACCCTAACCATCTCTCCCACCCAAGTACAACTGATACCTCACGTCCCACCACTAAGGGTCGTGCTGCAAACCAAATCGCCATGAAAGCGTGTTCTAGGTTGGTTTAGTTTTAGTCCCTTTCAAAGCAGCAACAGGAGTCTGGGAGCTGCTCTTCTGGAAAGTGATGCTGAAATAAATCTCGTGGGGATGAGGCTGTCTCTGTGGAGAAAGACCTGAAACTGGAGTGAGCCTGGGACAGGGCTGGCCAGGTGAACCCAGCAGTGGGTGGTGTGGGAGCACTGGGGGCAGATCAGATGGTGTGGAAGAAGGTGAAGGCAGGCGAGGCCCGAGAGGAAGATGGTGCAGCTGCCATGACTCCTGTAGACATGACATGTAGCTCCATTTGGCCCGGGCTGGTCCGAATGGCACCTGCAGTTTACACCATGTTTTGGGTGTTTCCTTGGAGCATCCACATTTGGCTGCATCAGTTAGGGATGATTCAGCACTAATAAATGGAAACTCAAAGTGACAGTGGCTTTCTAATTGGGAAGAACAAATCTAACTCCATATTGGATCTGTTTCTTTCACTTTAACCTTTGTAGTCTATTGCTTTTGCTACAAGTTAAGACTGTTGTCTATAGCTCGAAATACACAGCATATCCCATTCTCAAGGCTCTGACATTTAAGGGTATAACACTTTTTCATTTATATAGAGATAAAAGGGAGAGAATGACATTTGTCTTGTTGGAGGTTTATAGGGACATCGAGGCCTGACCTACATGGACAGCTGGGAGAACAAAGGATTCCAGCACCAAGAAACAACAACCATCCCCACCCCTTCCCCTTTTAGTATAAAAGAAGACTGAATTCTAACTCGGGTAGGATGGTTCTTTGGGACAGTAGTCCACCATCTTCTCAGTCTGCTGGCTTTCTGAATAAAGTCTCTATTCCTTGCCTTAGCAGTATGAGCTTGGATTCAGTAACAGCTTGAACAAAATTTATTTCTATTCATAAGTAAATCCAGGCCAGGTATGATGCTTCATTACATCAGGGATCCGGACTCCTATCTTTTCATGCTGCCAAGCAAGGTCCTCATCATCATGGGCCAGGATGTGACATCAGCTATCACATCCATAGTCAAAGCAGAAGGATGGAGAAAGTGGTTGAAGATGGGGCACAGTGGAATGGCAGCTTTCCTAGGGAATGCTACTGGACGATGTCTCTCAATACATCACTTACATCTCACTGGACAAAATGTAGTCACATGATTATACCTATCTATAAGGGGATCTGGAAAATGCAGTTTTTATTCTGGATAGCCACATTCCTGGCTCTATTTCTGTAGAAAAAAGGAGAAAACAGATTTTAAGAAGGGCCACCAGTAGCCTCTGCCTGAAGCATCCTTTACACACCTGAGAGCTTATTCTCCAAAACTGTCAACCACAGTCATGTAAATTCAGGGGCAAGAACTATTCATGGTCCAAGATTTTGCCCTACTTGCAAGCTAAAAAGTTAGTTTGTTAAAACATCATGGATGCTGGTAGAAGACATAAAACTCCTGGATCAGAAAAAAAGGACAATTTCTTCTTCTACTGTCAGAGTATCTGCACTTTTGCACCTGCCCAAGTCCCAGTTCCTACAAGAGGATGCAAAGAGGGCCATGTGACACCTGCACACACATCCAGCTGTGTTAAAGGGGAGTGATCCTGAGCTTAGGAAACCTGAATCTTTTAACAATGGGCAGTAAGCATGCCTGTCCTTTTCTCTGGGGGGAGACATGCCTCCTTCCTCCAAAGCTGTTCACTGAGCAGAACAGACAGCTGACCCAGAAAGGTGGTCAGCACTTGTAGAAATGCCAGAGGCCCAGGGAGAGTCATCCTGCCACATTCCAGGAGTGTACTGTTCAGATAACATTGTTCCTTAGGTCTCCAGTTAGCAACAACATAGCATATGCCGTTCAAGTTATCTTAATAGTTTGAGAAGCTAAGCCAGAGAGTCAGGCTGGAAAATATTGCTTTAACCCTAGATCTTAGTTCCTTCTGTCCTTGATCTTGTTTAGTGAAGATGCTAAATAGCCAGGACACGAAGCTTCCTCTGCACAGGAGAGAGGCTTCACTCAGCCAGAAGGAGGAAATCAGGCATTTGCTGCTATAAAGTGTATATTAATGGTGCTTTTTGGACAACTGCTGATGTGGAGGTTTCCTCTGGGGGCTCATGTTGTCATTATTTTCAGCACGAGCAATGCCGTCTATTTATATTTTTAAAGTAATGTCAGACGATTATTTTAAAGCATTTTAAAGGTCTAGTTTCTCATCACACTGGACTCGTTGTCAGTTTCCTTCCAGGAAGTCTGGTCTCCCAGCCCTCCCGCTTCTCCCCTGCAGGGTCCCTTCTGTTGATACCCTGGGTGTCTCCACGCAGTGTTCCCCCAACATATACATTCCCTTCTCCAGGTCACCTGGAGACAAAAGTAGGTGAGGGGGAGGGTCCTTCAGTGGCACTGCCACCTCAACTGATGACCTCGTGGAACAAGGAGACAAGTGACCACGGCCCCATGCCTCAGAACTGGCTGTCTCTGAGCATGTTACAGTTGCCATTGGGGGCCAAGCTGGAAAGAAATTCCCCTCTGCGTTTTCCTTCCATTCACAGAGACTCAGCTCCGGGCACCTAGACTGAGCAGTCATCCAAAGATAGGTGCTGCATTTCTCATTTGTTAGTGAAAAATAGCTGTTCTGCATCCTTCATGCAATCACCGAGGGGCTGTTTTCAGCAAATGTTTATGATGGAGAAAGACATTTGCTAATTCACTGCTTAATCGAGGAGAGTAGCCCTTCTTTGCTGTTCTCATGCCAATAGGCAGCCCAGGATGATGGTGTCAATTCATTTGCATTTTTGGATTTGCAGGGTCGTTTTGTTACAGGAGAATGGCTAGTGAGGAGAGGGGTCAGAAGGGCACACATTGAACATGACTCTATAGAAGAGGCAATTAAAGTGGCCTCCACCAAGGGGACGGCACATGGTGCTGGGTCATTGTGATACAGAGGAAATGTCCAAATGTTTCATTTAGGTGGTGGTGAGCCCAAAGGAGCTGGCACCTTGAGGATTTTTAGTCCCTGACTGACCGTGTTCATCCCCTCTGATGTAGGGGCTGAGGGAGGAGCCTCTGGCTTTCAGGTTCAGGGTTCCCTTTATTCTTGTTCTGAACCAGCCCTGCCTGCATGTTCAAATGGGGAACCACTGGGCACAACACTCTCGCTTTGAATGGCTCCTGTCCCATGGCTGTCCTGTGCTATTCTCTTCCTTTCCTCAGCCACCCCTAAGTCCTGCTTTCCTTGAGCCCCATTGATGGGGGAGAGGCCAGAGGCCACCACACTTAGAGTGGGTAAGGGTGGCCTTACCTGGGGGTTGGGTTCTTTCTATCTCTGGCAATAAAGTGACATGAAATTATTTTAGGGGATTTTAAAGTTCAATTTAAAGTTCAATTTGCCAAGAATAGAGTCTGAAGATATTTATCTTCAAGGCAGTGTTAGCACTGAAATTTAAAAGGCCCCACACAGAGAAAATCATCTTTAAAAAAATTTTTTTTTTAACATCTTTATTGGAGTATAATTGCTTTACAGTGGTGTGTTAGTTTCTGCTTTATAACAAAGTGAATCAGCTATACATATACATATGTCCCCATATCTCTTCCCTCTTGCATCTCCCTCCCTCCCACCCTCCTTATCCCACCCCTCTAGGTGGTCACAAAGCACTGAGCTGATCTCTCTGTGCTATGCAGCTGCTTCCCACTAGCTATCTATTTTACATTTGGTAGTGTATATAAGTCCATGCCACTCTCTCACTTTGTCCCAGCTTACCCTTCCCCCTCCCCGTGTCCTCAAGTCCATTCTCTACTTCTGTGTATTTATTCCAGTCCTGCCCCTAGGTTCTTCAAAACCATTTTTTTTTTTTTTAGATTCCATATACATGCGTTAGCATACGGTATTTGGTTTTCTCTTTCTGCCTTACTTCATTCTGTATGAAAGACTCTAAGTCCATCCACCTCTTATAAATAACTCAATTTCATTTCTTTTTATGGCTGAGTAATATTCCATTGTATATATGTGCCACATCTTCTTTATCCATTCATCTGTCGATAGACACTTAGGTTGCTTCCATATCCTGGCTATTGTAAATAGTGTTGCAGTGAACATTGTGGTACATGAATCTTTTTGAATTATGGTTGAGAAAGTCATCTTTAAAACACAGCTTTTGGATCTCAGGATGGGCTGGGAAGGGAGCTTGTCAGGACGCAAGATTCCGCCTGTCCTAAGACTGAGTGTGACAAACAGAGAGGCATGGACACAACTCCAAGCGCAGGTTTTGGCAAAATATCTAGACTCATGGGGCCTACTTCTCACTTTCCATTTAGCGAATGGTTTGTTTTTATTGAGATAGGATAGAATTGGATGTTGAAAAGCTAAGGTAGGTTTAAAAGCACAATGAACCACAGACACAGTAATATGAACATGAACTTTTTTGTCCTTAAGAAGGTGTCATGGGAAAAAAAACTTGTTCTCCTCAGGGGAGCAATTATATGGATTCTGGACCCTCAAGGACCTGGTTGGAAGGGAGAAGGGAGTCATGCCCTGCTGATAAGCAACATTTCTCTTTCAAATTTTGCCAGGACTCGGTCAGGAGCAGGGAGCCCGAGAGAAGGAGCAGACGTCTAGCCATGGAGACCATGGATGCTACAAGTAGAAGCTGCCGGCAGGGCAGGACTCCAGGGCCTGCGACGTGTGCTGTCACACAGGGCTCCTCACGCAGAGGGCCCAGGCTCAGTTTATTCTCTGCTGCCGCTGGCTTGAAATTCTCATTACATTTTGAATAAGGAGCTGGCTGGTCCTGGCTACAGGAGTAGTAAGAAGGGAATCAGAGGGCAAGAGAAAGCAGAGGCAAGCAGTAGTGGAGGTGAGAGAAACAGAAAGTTTAAGACAGAAGATGATAGAGATCGCTTTGTTTTATAGAACTTTTTCTATAGTTTTATAGAACTTGGCAGAGAGGAAGAGGGAGAGAGAGAGGAGAGAGTGAACACTTGACTACATGCTTTTGAATCATGAAGAAAAAAGAAAAGACCTCCTGTTATGTGGCTTCCGAGATACTTGCAGTCAGGAGACGCTTAGATGCAGGTAAATCTTCCATCCAGGTGTGGCATGACTGTCTTCCTCGGTGGCATTGTCTTGAAGTAAAATAAATGTCTTTTTTTTTTTTTTTTTTTTTTTTTTCCTTTGGAAAGATTTGGTTCCTGAGGGAAAGAGGATGGAGGGCTGAAGTGTTTCTCCATTATGTTTAATTCAGGAGCTTTCCGTTCTTCAGGCCTTCCTCCAAAAAACTTTCAACTGCATTTTCCTTTATTCTCTGAAGGGAGTTGTAAGGTTCTCTGATTTACCCGAAGGTCAAGGGAAGGTTTGCAAGCTGCTGCAGAACATAAATTACAGAGCCCCTGAGGTAATGGTGGGGTCAGAACAGGACCAGGGAATACATTAGTGGAGGCTAGATTCATAGCCCTTTTAGTGCTAATTCATCTCTGAATGTGCAAAGGGAAGTCTCTCTTTTCTACTGTTCATGAGGCCTGAGGCTGAGCCTTTTCCATATTCATCACGGAGCTGCACCCTTCAGGCTGCAGAACTCAGAGCCTCCTTGAGCGGTGACTCACAGCTGCTGAGAATTACTCAGCAGACAGAAATGACTGGGCAAGCAGATGCAATTATCCAGGAAACCCGGGCACGGAGCAGGAAGCCAGCCGGCTCTGTGGTTGGCATTCTTGGTATGTTTGCACAGCCTTGTGAGGAGGGCACAGATCGCCGGGGTTTGCGGTCCTGCCAGGAGAGGAGACGTGCAGACTTGTCACAGGCCATCGATTGTGGTGCACGGGAGGCCGCCAGGACACTGCCAGAGGGCGAAAGGCAGTGTGTGTGAGATTCTTGTAGAAGGCGGGTCTTAAGCCAGACCTGGAGGGAAGAGGCCCATGAAGTGGGGTTAAGGTTAGGCTGGGGATGCCTGGGTGGGGGGACCACCAGACGGGGAAGGATAGTGGTGGCATGAACAGTGTAGAGTGAATAAGGAGACTAACAGGGAGAAATGCATTTCGTAGGGAGGCGGTGGGCATCGGGGTGGCAGGCAGAGGTGACTGTGGCTGGGGTCAGGGTCTCCCTCTCTCTTCAGGGCCCAAAGTGATCTCACTGGGGGGCCTGGGAGCCCCACTGCTGTTCCCACTCCCTGCCTTCTAAGGCGGGCGCCCCTGCAGTGAGGGCAGCATGCACTGATGTCCACTTACCTCTAGAGCCAGGGAGGGCACCACATGGAGGTCCCAGGAACAGGGAAGCCATGTGGCAGCGTCATTCTTACAGCTCTTACCTGAGCTTCACGGGGCCCAACGTGCTGAGCCGAGCAATCGAGATTCAGACACGTCTAAACCTCAGTCAGCTCACCACCTTACAGTCTAGTTGGAAAGACAGCCACACGCAAAATGTGATGGCTGAATGTCAGAACTTCAGGGGAAGGCAGGATAACTGGATCTTGAGTCATGGAACAGTCCAGGCTGGCCCACCTCGGAACTAGTGTGCACCTGGGTTCATTCATTCACTTATTCTGCCCTGAACTCTGCTGGGTGCTGGGTGTGTGGTGCTGAGGGACACAGATAAGGAACCAAGTCTCATGAAGCCTGAAGCTTCACTGGGGAGACAGACCACAAACAAAAAAGAGGAAATACTATGATCTCAGATGCGGAGAAGGAAAATGGCGAGTATAGTGGGAAAAGGAGTGATGGGGGAGGAGGTCGTCAGCTGGGTTGTCTAGGAAGGCCTCCCTGAGGCGTGGCCCCTGATGGTGAGAAGGGGTCAGGCAGCCGGGAGGGTCTCCGAGACGGCTGCCGGGAGAGGAATGCACGCGGAGTGTGTGCGAGGCGAGCGCTGCTCGTGGCGCGCTTACCGTTCTAAGAGTTTCACGTGCGCTACTGCACACGGGTGAGAGCAGGGATGGTTTGCACAGCTGGAGACTGAGGCTTAGAGAGATGCCACCACCACAAGGAGACCACAGCCGGAAGTAAGTGGGGCCGGAATGTGAACGTCTAACCCCACTCCCAACTCCAGGGCCAATTTGCTGTCTGTTCTCCCAAAGTGATAGCCCACACGACCCCAGCAACGAGCCTCCTGAAGCTGGGGAAGCGAGCGCTGTGCCCAGACTGAGCTCCACACGCAGATGTCGGGTAGAAAGGCCACGGGAAGAAACCAGAGTGATGGGAGGGCTCAGCCTGTGGTATCTCTGTAGACTCCAGGCCTCCTGGAGTGGCAGCAAGGTCCCCAGAGGGGACCTAGATGCCAGAGCTGAGGGAGTTGGCTAATTCTTAATGTTCTAAGAATCAACCAAGTTTCCTGAGTAAGAATCACATGTGCAAAGTGGAATTTTAGGCAGCAGCTGGGCAGCAGGAGGGCTGAGGGTGTGAGGAGAGAAGAGAAGCACAGAGAGTGGGCCAGTCTCAAGGTCATAGTGTCCTGTGTTGAATTGTTTCCCCAAGAATTCAGTCCTAATCTCCAGTACATCAAAACGTGACCTTATTTGGAAATAGGGCCTTTGCGGATGATCATGTGACAATAAGGTCATTAGGATGGGTTTTCATCCAACGTGGCTGGTGTCCTTATAAAAGGTGGGAAATTTGGACACAGACACAGAGGGAGAATGCCATGTGAACATGGAGGCGGAGATCAGGGTGAACTTACATAAGGCAAAGAAGGCCAAAGATTACCAGTTGTCTTGGATGAGTTGTGTCTCCCTCAAATCCATATATTGAAGCCCTAAGCCCCCAGTGTGACTATATTTGGAAAGGGAGGTCTATAAGGAGGTAATAAAGGTTAAATGATGTCATAGTGTGTGGCTTTAATCTGATAAGACTGTGGTCCTGATGAGAACGGGGATAGACTCCAGTGCTTTCTCTCTCTGCCCCGTGAAGACACAGAGAAAAGGCAGTGGTCTGGAAGCCAGAATCCGCCGACACCTTGATCATGGACTTCTAGCCTCCAGATCTGTGAGAAAATAAACATCTGTAGTTTAAGATACCCATTCTGTGGTTTTTTCATATGGCAGCCTGAGCAGATGAAGACACCAACAAACTACCAGGAGGTAGGCGAGAGGCATGGAACAGTTCTCCCTCAAGTCTCAGAAGGAACCAACCCTGCTGATACCTTAATCTCAGACTTCTGGCCTCCAGAACTGTGAGAGAATACAATTCTGTTATGAAACATGTGGTTTGTGGTACTTTGTTACAGCAGCCCTAGTGAACTAATGCAAATGGGAATGGAAAAGCCTGGAGAGAAGATTCATTCTGGGTGGGAAAATGCCAAGCAATTGAAGGAGTAACATACCAAACATTCTTATTCTTTTTTCCTCAGTGCTTTAATGGAAATGACAGTTTTAGGAAACTCAAGTGATGAATAAAGAAGATTTGAATTTTTACTGATGATGAACATGGAGGCAAGATTATCTTTTAATAATAAGCCCATTTATTTGGGATTTTCTGGGGCAGAACATGAATATAAGAATATTTCCATTTTTATAATCACTCATGCTTTAGAAATTAAAATCCAGAAGCTATGAAACAGATCTCTGAATATTTGTTTAAAAATCTCATAGCTTGTTTAAAATAGTCCATGAGACCTGTATTTACACATCTTGGAATAAATCAGTTCACTTAAGAAAGGGAATATTCTTCATTTCCAATGAGTGTCATAATGTCCATTTGGGGTCCAAAAATATTTCTTTCTCTAGGCTGTGCATACATTGTATGAATTCTTTTTGTATCGCCCTTGATGTTCCAGCCTTCAGGTTACCCTGCAAAGTGTCAAATGTGAGCTCCCAGACCCCGACACTCTCCTTCCCTTCTCCTTATTCGCTCTCCCTGCCTCTTGTGAAGACAAGGTGAGACGGAGGCTGAGGTCCCCCTAGAAGCTCCGCTGGGGTCTGTGACCCCAGGGCCTCAGCGGGGACAGCAGAGCCGTTGAGAAGGGACGGTCTATTCTATTCTGAGGGACTCCCATGGTGCATTGCGAATTTTAGGAGCGTACTTTTTCTCATACTTACATACTCTCTTAGCAGCTGGAGCCTGGTTTGGAAGTATTGGGTTGGCCAAAACGTTTGTTTGGGTTTTCTGTAGCATCTTACGCTGAATGGACTTTTTGACCAGCCCAATAAAATATATTTTAGAGTCAAGAAAGTGAGTCACAGAGGGGGCTGCTTCTGGTTTGTCTCCACGTTAGCTCAGACACTGAAATGCTGCAGCAGAGGCGGTGATGAGCTTTTCCTGGTGCCGGTTTGCCTTGAATTCAGAGTTGCCCCAAAGGAGCAGGGCCTTTCCTTCTGCAGAGCTGCCCTTTCCCTATCCTCTTGGGCAGAGCTCCCGGTGTCCTTTCCCTGTTGCACCTTTTCCCACATGGAAGTGAACCCTCGGGTGCCCATTCGAGGGGCGGGGTCAGAGGAGGAAGGAGGGGCAGAGTAGGGCGCAGGGAGGTGACAGGTGGGAGCCCCGGAGCTTGGCCTCTATGCTCACCTTGCCCCCCATCATGGTCCTTCACTCGGCACATCATCATTATTCCCACCAGCAGTGCCCTGCGATTTCAGCCAGCCGCTGGGAGACCTTCTGCACCCCAAAGCTGGAGAATGGCTGATGTTCACATTTCAGACCTGCCTAACTGCTGCTGGTCACGATCTCACTGCCACCCCATGCTCTGCTGTGCTCCCACGGGCCATGTGAGTCAGGTGTGGACACAGATGTGGTGGGCGGGTCCTGGGATGCGTCCGTCCCCTGCTTTCCAGCACCTTCCAGGATGCTGAGGCTGGAAAGCTAGCTGTGTTCCCTCAACTCCTCGCCCCTGGGATCTCATGTAACTCAGGTTCTGCTTGGTCAGCCTTTGAGCTCAGAATCCCTCAGGCTGGAGGGCAGCAGGGTGTGGCCTCCCTTTTACTGGTGTGGCCCCTGGCAGAAGTGGTGGAGCTGACAGCTGCCATGGAAGCCTCCCCACCCTGCAGCTTCCCCATTATGGAGGGCAGAGCTTTCCTGGTGACCAGGTTCCCTGAGGCTTTGTTTTTCCTGGAAACTCATCCTGGAATCGGATTCTTTACTCTCCCAAGGGGTTCTGTGTGCATTTAATAATTTATAAAAATTCCCATTTTGCTTAACAAGTATAGTGGGTTGAACGGTGCTCCCACCCACTTCCGGAAAGATGTGTCCGTGGAGAGCTTGTGAATGTGACTATTTGGAAATAGGTTCAGATGTAGTTAACTTAAGGCTTTTCATGTGAGAAGATCATCCTGGATTATCTGGGTGGACCCTAAATCCAATGAGAGTGTCCTTATAAAAAGAGGGGGAGACACAGGCACAGAGGAGGAGCCGTGTGAAGGCAAAGGCAGAGATTTCTGTTGTTTTAAACCTCACAAGCCACATCAGTTAGTGGTGGTTTGTATGGAAGACTTAGCAAGTTAACAAACTTGCTAAAGAGGATTCCATTCTCTGCAGTGGAAACTTGGCCCATGCAAATTGTCCCCAAATTCTCACAGATGCAACAATAACAAACTCAGCTGAAGGCGTGGGGAGGGCATAGAGCTGTAACACTGAATTCCTAGCCTTGGCTTTCCAGTAGCAGTGTTCCTGGGCTGTATGTTAAACTCCATCACAGGGTCACCACTAGTGATCTGTTCATCCCACTTCTGCTGCTGGCATTTTGCAGCCACCAACCAACCACAGATGGGGGTGCCCATGACAAAGTGTTTCCTCTCAGAGACAGCATCTATCTTCCTTGCCCCAGACAAAAATAGGGAGAGAACTGAAGTCTTTAACATCGAACCAAGTCCTCAGACATGTTCCGTGCCCATTTTTAAATAAAATAACCTGTTGCCTATGCCTCCCCCTTCCAGAACGAGATCTGGGGTTGACCATTACTGTCCGTCAGTTAGGGCTGCTAGAACAGAGCAGACTGCTGGGGCTGAGGGGAGCTTAAACAGCAAACACCTGTTTCTCACAATTCTGGAGGCTGCGACGTCCAAGATAAAGGCTCTGGCAGAGCAAGTGTCTGGGGAGGGCTGCTTCCTGGTTTGCAGATGACCATCTTCTCATTGTGCCCTCACATGGCAGAGAGGGAGAGAGAGAGGGAGCTCATCTCTCTTGTGTCTTTTCCTTTAAGGGCACTAATCCCATTCATGGGGGCTCCACCCTCATGACCCAGTCAACTCCCAAAGGCTCCACCTCCAATCACCATCACACTGGGGATTAGGCTTCAATGCATGAACTGTAGGGGACACAAACATTCAGCCCATAGCAATTACAAAAGCAGAAGTTTTCCTGACCTAAGTAAACAAATACAGCGATTCCCCCCACCCCAACCCTATACCCAACAAATGGCCCAGTGTTTCTCCCAAAGATACATTCTGTTGCTTCCTTAAAATGACAGGAAAAGATTCAGGCAGCTTTTAAGAATAGTACTTTCTTCCCTTTATTTCCTCACATTATTGTTCTTCAAGGTCTCAAAGGGATAAGACCCCAGTGATATTGTTTTCTTTTCTGCTCCCCACCCCAGCCCAGAGGGCCACCCCTCATTCTAACTCTGGCACACCCTCCCAGACTCCCCTCTCCTGTTTTTTGGTCTATGCTCCCATTTTTTTTTTTGCCTGAAGTTCTCTTGACACAACCAGCCAATGAATGCCTTTAGTCTTTCTAATGTTTGAGAAAAGAAATTTCCTCAAAATCCTCAAATGTCTTAAAATCTATGATGTTTTGCTTAGACTAGAGGGAGTACAGGCCATTAAACGCTTCATCTTTTCTCAGAAATTCCATCTTTAACAACAGATATTTAATTTTGTGTGGTTTCTCTCTTTTCTGAGCAGAGTCTGTGCATGGCCTGATCACACTACATCAGCCTGAGTACATCGAAGGGAGTGCCAGCTCTTTCCACTTAGGTGATCTGTTTTATTAGTTTGTCAATATGCCAGCTGGTAGAAACTGCTGCTGACAGTAGGATGAATCATCCCCAGGCGAGCAGCAACTGTTAGCAGGACAACAGCAGTAGTGAGAGGGTGCCAGGCAGTGCTGGCTCCAGCATTTAGTCTTTTGGGGCTTGTGTTCTGTTTGTGTTAAGAAGCTTATAAGACCCCCCAACCTGGTCAAGACTCAAAGGGCCTCAGGAGGTGTAGTCACCCGCACACGGGCTTAGTTGCTCCATGACACATGGTATCCTCCCAGACCAGGGCTCGAACCCGTGTCCCCTGCATTGGCAGGTGGATTCCCAGCCACTGCGCCACCAGGGACACCACTTAGGAGAGATGGACCCATCACTTTACTGGCATTGGAGCCCCAAGAAAGCAATGGGGAGTTCCAGTTGGCATTCTGGCCACAGCTATAGTGGTGGCTGAATGATGATGGGGCGACAAGCACCCTCGCTTCTTTGGACTTTCTCATCTGCCTGTCCTCCAACTCACATTGGCCATCAAGAAAGAAATTCTGGAACGGCAGAACCCAAGTTCTTGTTGGGGTGAGCTGTGGCTGCATGACCTGATGAATAGTGTTGGTACGAAGAGGTAACACGCAGTGGGCAGGAGAAGGAATCACAGGTAACTTCAGGTGTCAGGATTCGGATGACAGTGCGCAGCTGGCCCCCAGAGCCTGCCCAGATTGACTGACCTACAGCGAGGCTCCTCTAGTAATGTTGTTAATTCATTAAATGCTTCTCTATGGGCCAACTATGTCTAAGCTCTCTTCTGAGCATTTTGTATGTTTTCACCCATTTGGTGCTCAAGGATCTGAAGAGGTAGGTGCACTTTTCACTCCCTTTTGCAGACAAGGGAACCGAGGCACGTGACCAAGGGCAGGTTAAGTGCCTTGTCCAGGGCGCAGGCTGGCAGCTGGCAGAGCTGACACTGACCACGTGATCTGACGTCGTGACCGTAATGCTCCTGACGCAGGAGCACTCTGGACTTCTCCAAGTCACGTTTGTGACATTTGTTCAGGTTCAGCCTGAAGACTGGCTGGGGAGCTGAATTCACAGGCAATGCCAGGAAGCCCGCTGTTTGCCTAATTAATCTGGAGATCTTAAAGGTCTGAGGCTAAACAAACTCTCTGCTCGTGGTTGAGCTCCTGGTGAAAAGAAAGAGGTGAAGCATTGAAACAGACAGCCTTTGTGTCAGGTGGGACGTGAGGCTCACCATGCAGTGCACATTTTAATCTTTCTTCTCCCATGGAAAGCTTGTAAGATAAAAATACCCCATAAGCACAAAGTTCACAGTAAACAAAGAGTCAGCAGAGTGAAGCGATGGGCTTTGCCGTCAGGGTGGAGCCCTGCAGGCCTGTCACTCAGCCTCTTTGTACCTCAGGTTTCCCCTCTGTGAAATGGGAATAACAATAGTTGCTACCCCAAGACGTTGTTATACACGTTGTTAAATGAGTTAATAGCAGGGTGTCAGGCCTATAGTCGATGCCATACAATATATGCTAAATAAATAAAAATCACCGCACGATTCTATCATGGGGTTTGAGACTGTTTCGGCTTTTTTATCCAGTGATTAAATTTGCTTATGTTAGAAATCTATTGGTCCAACAAATTAATAAACAAGTTATCCACGGAGCCACAAAGATTTAAACATCGTACAGATGAGCGGCACTCGCCAGCATCCCATTACTCTGTCTCAGTCACCTCTTCACCTCCGCTGGCGCCCCGTGTCCTGCCCAGATCCAGGCTCAGGAGCGCCCAGGCTGCTGCCACCCCCACGGATGCCACCAAGGACGGCGACTCTTCTGCTGGCCCTGACCCTGCCTCGGCTCCGTCCCTCGCGTCCTGACTCTGAGCCAGCCCTGCACCCTGGAAGCACCCCGGAGGAGGGACCTGGTGTCGGCACAGCTGGCTGTAGGGTACCAGTGGCACATCCCGGAACAAAGGGAGCCAGCGTTCCCTGGGATGCCCATGACCGTGACAGGCAGGAGAGAGGAGGGGCCCGCGGACACTTCCTCTCCTTCCGGCTCCAGCTCCGGGGGGCTGCGCTGAGACCACCACTCTGCCCAGTCTGTCCACCGAGGCCCCGGGTGGCTCTCCCTCTGCGGAGCACCAGGGCCAGCACCATCCTGCACCGTCTTGGGTGGGCTTCCCTCCTCTCCTGGCCTCTCTTCCTTTTCTCACTCTCGTCACTCTGGGGCTGGGTCTGCAGCTCCCCCGATCCAGGGGTGCTTTAGCTTGGCCTTGGTTCTGGTTTCTAAGAAACCTGGTCCAACATCCCTTTCTAACCACAAATGCTCCTTTCCTCATTTTGCCAGACTTGGGCTAGGCTTCTAAACCCGGCAGCCCCCAGTGGACACATCCTCCCCCGTCCCTTCACAGTCCAGCCTGGTCCAGAGTGTCAATCTTCGCTCTTGGGGCTCTGGTACCCGTGTTCAGAAATCCTCCTCCTCCGCCCCACAGCTCGCCCTGACGCTCTACTTTCCAGCTCTCCCACTGTTGTTGCCATAACGTTTTCCACCTGATGAATACGTCATGTTCTTCCTCAAAAGTCCCTGAATTCCCCTCCAAGCTTGCAGAACAAACTCAGAGAATGTCTCTGAGACATTCAAGGCAGTCCCTCCCAGTCTGCCCTGGACTCCCACTTCACTCATTTAGTCAGCCAGTCTTTCCTGAGTACCTTCCAAGTGCAGGCCCTGGGTGATGCCCTGGATACCAGGGTCAGGAAAAAAGGGCAGTGTATCAGTCTCCTGGGACGGCTGTAACAGATTACCATGAACTTGGTGGCTTAAAACAAGCTTCATTTGTTCTCCCTCTCACTGTCTGGAGGCCAGAAGTCCAACAGCAAGGTGTGGGCAGGGTTGGTTCCTTCTGGAGGCGCTGAGGGAAGATCTAGTCCAGGTCTCCCCCAGCTTCAGGCGGCTGCCTGCCATCCTAGGTGGTCCTTGGCTGGTGACCACATCCCTCCAACCTCTGCCTCAGTCTTTACACCCTCCCCTTGATCCCCCGTGTCCCTGTGTGTGGAATCTCCCTCTCCTTCCTCTTATAAGGACACTGTTCCCTGGATGTAGGACCCACCCTAAATCCAGGATGATCTCATCCGGAGATTATCCTTCACTTCATTACATTTGCAAAGGCTGTATTTCCAAATAAGGTCTCGTTCACAAGTGTTGGGGTTTAGGACTTGGACATATCTTTTTGTGGGATACAATTCAACCCTCTACAGTCCGAACAGTATTTTCTGTTCTCTGTTCTTGGAGGTTAGAAGTTAGGCATGTCAGCCATGCTGCCCACATCGGATTTGCTCCCCTGCTGGAAGAGTATTTATTTTCTCATCATTCATCCTTCAGGGCACAGGCCACCTCCATGAAGTCTTGCCCCCTGTGTCGTCGTCTTCTTTGTCCTGCATCCATTGAGCTTGTGCTGGGGTTATCCACCTGGGATTTTGCTCCTAAGACCTGCTTGAAGACAAGACGTGTCCATGGTACAGTATCTTTTAGGTGGTGTGTGCTCAGTAAATACTGAATGCAATGGGACTCTGTGCTTGAAGATGACATTTTTGTAAATTCTTCAGTGTAGATATTTTTTTTCTTTTGACTAAAAATGCAGTTTAGGTGTTGATTAAAACCAGTTTCATGAATAATCCTCATTAACTCTCTTAACCCTGGAAAGCTTTCTGAGAAAGAGACATATAATAGTTTGTTACTAAGTAACATATCATGTTTCTTTTTTAACATAGAGTGTTTCTTTGCTCTTAAGTACTGTTATTCAACTTGGTCGATTAAAAAAGTCTTGAATAGGGCTTCCTTGGTGGCGCAGTGGCTGAGAGTCTGCCTGCCCATGCAGGGGACGCGGGTTTGTGCCCCCATCCGGGAAAGTCCCACATGCCGTGGAGCGGCTGGGCCCGTGAGTCATGGCCGCTGAGCCTGAGTATCCAGAGCCTGTGCTCTGCAATGGGAGAGGCCACAACAGTGAGAGGCCCACGTACCGCAAAAAAAAAAAAAAAAAAAAAAAAAAAAAAAAAGTGTTGAATGTAATGTGTTTTAAGTGTTGCTTCATCTAACAATCTTGATGAAGAAAACCCCCAAAGGGAATATCAGTGAAAATATATTCTGGTTCAGCCTTCTTCTTGCACGTTTACTTTATTTAATGTACCCATCTGTAGGTGAGATGACCCATATGTCATCATGATGTGCAAAGATAAGCTGCAGTTTATCGCATAATTTCTTATATTGAGAAGCTTTCCTGCAGTCTTGTCAGCTACATCTGCTGCAAGTTTTACTGAAGCGTTTATTGCTTATTTTCTGTTTGACTAAGTCCTTGGAGTTGGTAGGGATAGCTGTGAGCACTTATGGACAGTTCCTCAGGTGCCTTTCTCTGGAGAAATGTCCAAAGGAGTCTCTCTTGTTTATCCACAAGACGTGTTACCTGTCTGTCCCTGAAACAAGCAGAGGGGAAGCAAGAACTCATGATTGCTCTTTGCAGAAAAGATTAGAGAGAAAATATTTCAAGTTTTTTAAAAAATTGAAATATAGCTGATTTACAATGTTGTGTTAGTTTCAGGTGTACAGCAAAATGACTCAGTCTTATGTGTATATATATATATATATATATATATATGTACACATATATATTCTCAAGCTTTCAGATTCTCAAACTTTTTTCTTTGTTTTAAAAAATAGATGCATGGGCTTCCCTGGTGGCGCAGTGGTTGAGAGTCCGCCTGCCGATGCAGGGGACACGGGTTCGTGCCCCGGTCTGGGAAGATCCCACATGCCGCGGAGCGGCTAGGCCCGTGAGCCATGGCCGCTGAGCCTGCGCGTCCGGAGCCTGTGCTCCGCAAGGGGAGAGGCCACAACAGTGAGAGGCCCGCCTACCGCAAAAAAAAAAAAAAAAAAAAAAAAAAAAATAGATGCATGTTTTCTTTCAGCTGATACTGGATGCATGTGGCACAACATGCCTGTTTTTCAATTCTTTTCTATCCTTCAGGAGATATTCAACCTCTCATAACTAAACTGGTGACTTAACATACATACTGTTTTGAACTTTGCTTTAATCTCTGACAATATATCTAGGAGCTTCTTCTACCTAAGTTCTATTTAATTATGGAACTGCCACATTCTCTTTTATATTCCTCTAAGTTTCTTAGCAGGAGTGAACCAACATTTATTTAACAGTTGCATACTGAAGAACATTTGGTTTTTGAATCTTTTATTCATACAAACAAGGGTTGCCATCAGTAACCATGTAGATACACCATCTCACATGAGTATGAACGTTTCTGTAGGATATACTCTAAAATGAGTCTGCTGAGTCAAATTTGATGTGCACCTCAAATTTTGGATCCTATTGTCAAATCTTTCTCTGAAGAGATTGCACCAGATTATTCTTCAGCAACAAAGTATGACAGTGCCTGTTTCCTCACATGCTCACCAGCACAATGTACTAACAAAAGGTTAGATTTTTGTGAATCTAATAGTTACAAAATTGTATTGAATATATCCCCCAAGTTTTAGTTTATGGCTCTCATTTGTTTGTTTATTCACTCTGCTAATATTAGTTGAGCACCTACTGTGCTCAAGCACCATGCTATGCGCTAGTAATGCAGCCTGGAACAGAGTGAACCCCAAATACCCTATTCTCAAGGAGTGGACATTTTAGTCAGAGGAGATAGGCAAAGGAAAATATAAGATGGCAATAAATTCTATAAGTCAAAGAAACCAAGGATGGGAGCTAGAGCGTGTGGGGTGGAGGGTTGTAGTTTTAAATGGGGATAAAGGAAGGCTCACTGAGTAGCTGACATTAGTGCAAAGCCCTGGTGGTGGTGAGGGAGAGAGCCACGTGGGATTCCAGGGAGGATAGCCAGGAAGATGGCATGGCAGGCGTAGGAGTTTGGAGCTGTGCTTGGCAGCCGTGCTGCTCATCAGTTGCTGAATAACCAACCCAAACCTAGGAGCAAATCACTTTGTTATGTTGTGGATTCTGTGGGTCAGGAATTTGGACAGCTGATGGGGATGTTCCTCTTGCTTCTTGGTGTTGGGGCCTCCACCGGGAAGACTTGAATAGCTGGGACTAACTTGAGCTCAGAAGCTGAGATCATCCAGAGGCCTCATTGCTCACATGTTGGCACCTGGGCTGCGATGATCAGATGGCTGGGCTCAGCTGAGACTGTCAAGCAGAGTACCTACATGTGACCCCTCCATGACACTTGGGCTTCTCCCAGCTTAGTGAGCAGTTTCTGAATGAGAGCATTCTGAGAACAAATGTTCCAAGAGCACCAAGTGGAAGCTGAAGGGTTTTTTATGACCTAATCTCAAAATTCATAGTCTGTTTTTCAAAATAGACACACACCCAGAGGAGGGGCATGAACACCACCTCTTCATGGGAGAAATGAGCTCATATTACTGGGCAATGCCTTAGTAAGTCTTCTCCAGAGAAACAGAACAAATAGTATCTGTCTATCTATCATCTATAGATCAATACATATGTAGATATACCTATCTACCTATTTATCTATATACCTACCTCTATCTTATATCTATCTCTATATCTATAGCTCTATGGGTATATAGGGTAAGAAGTGGGGAGAGAGATATATTTTAAGGAATTGGGTCATGCAATTTTGAGGTCTAACAAGTCCAAAATTTGCAGGGCAGGCTGGCAGCCTGAAGATCCAGGAAAGAGTTGATGTTTCAGCTCAAGTCTGAAAGCAGTCTACAGGCACAATTCCCTCTTCCTCGGGGGATCTCAGTCTTTATTTTCTTGAGGTCTTCAACTGATTGGATGAGGCCCATCCCCACTATGGAGGTTAATCTGCTTTATTCAAAGTCCACTGATTTAAATGTTAATGTCATAACATTCATGGCAACATTCATGGCAACATTCATGGCAACATCTAAACTGGTGTCTGGGCAAATATCTGGGTACTGTGGTCCAGCCAAGTTGACAGACAAAGTTAACCATCACAGGCAACATATTGCTGCCATCTTTAGGAAGGCAGCAAGGAGGCCAGGATTGCTGGAGTGGGAGTAGCAGGGGGCAGTGTGACAGGAAAGAGAGGTTGTAGGGGACCAGACACTTGGGCCTTGGAACCACTGGACTTTGGCTTTGATTCTGAGATGGGAAACCAATGTAGGGTTACATTTAAAAGGGGTTACTTTGCTTGCCCCATGGAGAATGTTATAGAGAACAAGGATGAAAACAGAAGGCTCAGTTAGAAATCGCAGGAGTACAAGCAAAGGTGATGGTGGTGAGAAGTGTGTAAGACTCTGGATGTTTTCAGAAGACAGAGCCAATAGGCTGCATTAACACATTAAATATGGGGGTGGGGGGAGAGAAAAAAAAGCTTCAGGATGGTTCCAAGTTTGTGGTGAGAAATGGAAGGATAGATTGGAGAATTTTTTCATATGTTTCAGAGCTATTTACATTTCTTATTCTGTAAACTCTCTTATGATATACTGTGCCCATTTTTTCCTATTGCACTGCTGACTTCTTTCTTAAAGATTTATTGGAACTCATAATGTGTTAAGAAAGTAAGCTCTTATGTGTGAAATGATTTGCAAATATGTTTTCTAGTTCTCTATTTGTTTTATAACATTGTATTTTTTTTTTTTTTTTACTGCTTAGAATTATTTTTGCTTTCTGCAAGTGTATTTATCTGTTTTTTATGTCTTCTGGGTTGAAGTTCTCTCATTTTTTTATGGGAATGAATAAAATATGAGAGCAATTTCTTTGCATAAAAGCATTTTCCTTTTCCAATGGGACTGGAAAGAAAATTGTGTAAGACGGGATTTAGGAGTAATAAAGATTTGTAATTTATTTCGTAAACAAAATTTAAGCCACTATGTTTACCATTTCTTCTGAAGCTCCATAAACAGAACAACTCTATATTAAAGTGGCCTGAATTAAATTTTGATTCCTAGTTTTACTCTTTACTACCACTTTTGACAGTGATTTTGGTAAATAATTGAAGCTGGCTAAAGGTAGGCTGAATGACAGAGAAAATAATCTAGAAATGTTTGGTTAGTTCTTGAATAATTAGGTTGAAATAGCTTTTATTTCTTCATATTAAGATTCTTAATAGTCTAGTCTTTTGTTTCCATAATAATTTGATTAAACTATTTATGTCAAGTAGATTATACTTGACATAAAACATCCAATGCTAAGTATTGATGAATTCAGCTTTATAGACAAAGCATCCATTTGGAAATGCATACTTTTCAAGAACACATGTTGGGCAGTCTTTTACCTTTGTAGAACCAAACATTATTACCATATTAATTGCTGATTTTTCTCTGGTTTCAAATTGCATAAAAATGTATCTGCACTTTTTCTATCATTGAGCTCAACTTTTTTTTTTTTTTTTTTTTGGCGGTACACGGACCTCTCACTGTTGTGGCCTCTCCCGTTGCAGAGCACAGGCTCCGGACGTGCAGGCTCAGCAGCCATGGCTCACGGACCTAGCTGCTCCACGGCATGTGGGATCTTCTCGGACCGGGGCACGAACCCATATCCCCTGCATCGGCAGGCAGACTCTCAACCAGTGAGCCACCAGGGAAGCCCTGAGCTCAACTTTTATTCTCAATATGCTAAATTCAGTATATCTATTAACAACATTTAAGGCACATGATAAAGAATCCTGGAGGTTGGGAAATGCCTCCTGCATCTTATTAAGTGTTCTAATTCAGTAATATAGCTTAGAGTTTGATGAATAATAAATATATATTTGTCCATACCACATTCTTTATAACTGCAGTTCTTATCTCTAGATTCACAGTCTATCTTGGTCATTTTCCAGGGTTAGTGGGCTCTTCTTGCTTTTTCAACCTGAGGGCTAGCAGTGCAGCTGCTCACAATCTATTCCTCTTTCCTCCTGGGCTGACCACTTGCAGGAAGACTGAATTCCCAAGAGAATGACTTTTGTCTTGCTCTCTGTGGCTCTTTTTATCTCTTGCTTTGAGGAAAACAGCTACCATGGAGTGCAGCCTCTGGTTGACAGCCCAGGAGGAAATTAATCCTGTCAGTGATCACGTGGGTGGGGAAATCCTTCTCCTGTTGAGCCTTGAGAGGACCACAGCCTGTGAGAGACCCTGATGGAGGGGAGTCAGCTAAGCTGCACCTGGATTCCTGACTTATAAAAACTGAAAGATAATAAATATTTGTGACCTTAAGTTGCTAAGGTTTGGGATAATTTGTTACATGGAAATAGATAACTGATACACTCCCACCACCCAAAGCACACTTCATGCATCCCTCTGCTACGTGACTCTCCTTGTGCTCCCTGGACCACAGGCTAGCCCTGGCCTCCTTTGGGAAGCCTCCTGTCTGAGGCTTGCTTAGGTGTGTCTCTCCATGCTCCCGTGGCATCCTGGCTCAGAGCTTCGGTAGCCTCATCACAGTGACGTTGCCTCTTTACTTGTCTCTCCCCAGGGCCGAGGGCTTCAACAAGGGGCTTTCCTCCCTACTGTTATTTATTCCACCCCCTTCCAAACTGATCAGGGTGATGGGTCACTAGGATTTTTAGGAAACATGAGAACAAGAAAAAGTTGTGAAGACTGTGATTCAAGGACCTTAGGGAAGTAATGGGCAATACCATGAAGAAATACCAATGGTTAGTTGTAAGAAGGTGTCTAAGGCTGAACTTTCTAACTTTCTATGTGTTTGTTCCCCAACCCCCAGCAGTGCAGGCTCTGTGTCCAACACTCTTTCCAGTCATAATGTCCACTCTCCGTCTGTGATCTACGATCCGGGCCCACAGCCATGGTGGCTGATTTATTAGAGCCAGACAGCAGTGTTAATGAGATTTTCTCAAGAGGGAATTTGTAATTTTGGATGTAGAGGCTCAGGGAATTGGAAGCCCTGGGGCTGAGTCAGTGCGTGATATTTACTCAAGGCACGTCTCTCTTTTCTGGCTGGAATACAGAGTGGCTCTAATGAGTTTTACAGAAAGCAGTTTCTTGGGACTCGGGTATGAGAATATGCTAGAGATGTTTGTAATGGACAAGTGCAGCCAAGAATATGCACAGGATCTAAGCTTTGTGTGGAGCTCTGCTCTTGAGCACAGCGACGCCAGAGTAGAATTAATCCACTTGTAGTGTTGACACCTTGATTTGCCTATAGTGTGATTTCTGCTCCTGGAGGTCTTCTCAACTTCTTGGATCTTGTCTGTTTCTCTAGGATTTTCTTTGCTATCGTTAGGTTCTTTACATTCTCTCCCCTAAGCTGGTATCGTGTCTCCAGGAGGCCATTATTTATTTGGTAGCAGGTGGGTTCTGCTGGACCCTTTCCATCTTGTTGGGGACAATTCTTTCCTTAGTGAATGGACACTCATGCTGGATTTGGGATTTTGTTCTCTGCCCACTCTGGCTCTGTTAACAGGACTGCAGGTGGAATCAATGAATGCCATCTACGTGATCATGTTAGCTTACCACGTGTCCTTCAGAGGCTGCTTTGGCTGCATGAGGCAGGCAGCTGAGTACAGCAGCTTAACCATGCAGGGTGTTTTTCTTCATGTAATGAGAAGCCTCGGGTGAGGCCAGCTCCTTCTGTCTTTCTGCTCCCCCATCCTTAGTATGTATCTTTCTTCTTTCTGGCTTCAGATGATGTTACAGCCATATCCCAGGCAGGAAGAGGGGCAAAGTCGAAAAGCAAAAGGCCTTTACCGGTTGAGTCTGGTCCTTCTGTTAGGAAAACGATTTCCTGGATGTTGTCTTTACACGACTGCTCAGCAGTGTCTGCCTCCTCTACCAGAAGGTAAGTGGCACAAGGGCAGGCATCCTGCTCCTGTTGTCACTTTGTGTGCTCAGTGCCGATCTCAGGGACCCGCACACGACAGGCGCTCAGTACCTGCATCAAATGGGTAAGAGGTCAACGAGTTCCTTATCCCTCATGCTTCTGTGGTCTAGAGGAGAGGCCTGGACTGGAGTCCAGAAATGGATGAGTGGGCTCCCATCCTTCTTACACTGACAGGAGCTGAAACTCCCTGGTTTCAGCCTCCCTGTGTGTGTGTGTGTGTGTGTTCAAGTGTGTGCACGTCTATGTGAATGTGTAAGTGTAGGCATGTGTTGGTGTGTGAATTGTGAATCTGAGCACCTGTGAGAGGGTGTGTGAGTGTGTACGTATGTGTACGGTGTACATGTAGGTGCGTGAGCACTCGTATGCCAATGTGTACATATGTATATGTTGCACATGTAGAGGTGAGTTAGAGTGTGTGTTCATGCATCTGTCTGTACATGTGAGCATGAGGTGGGGCACACGTGTGTATGTGTGTGCGAGCGTGTGTGTCTGCTCTCTGGCTCTGCTTGAATTGCGAAATGATGATAAGTTCATCATCGTTTCAATGCTCGAGGAGCTTATACAGGTTCTAACACAAGGGGCTCGTTTTTTAAAGGCTTTATTTTGTCTCATGGAAAAAGGAAAAATTAGCAAGTTGCAGATGTATTGCCTGCATTGGTGGTGTAGGCAGAGCATCCCAGCTCTGGAGGCTGTGCGCTGAACACCTCTCTCTCCACCCACTGCTCTCGGCTAGGCACAGGGCTGCAGCGAGCCTGACCTTGGCTGCAGGGCTGAGGGGCCGCCCTCTTGGAGGTGCTGCTCCTTCCCGGCTGGAGGCCGGCACCACATCTTTGCCTGTGTGGGGCTGACCCACTTCTGATGATGGACCACCAGGCAGGCCTGCACTGGGTATTTCCTCTCCTGTTGCTCCTTATTTTTGCTTGAATGCATGGCCCAGAGGGGTGTCCGGCCGTGGGCTGTGCTGGGAGCTGGGGGATGGGGATTGGTGGCTTTGGAGAAGGTCACCAACATCTCCTTGGCTGCTGGGATGGATCACATGAAGAGCTGCTTCTTTTATCCAGGGCTGGGTGAGAAGTGGCCTATGAGGGACTGACTGATTGATTTCACATGAATGTTGTCGCAGCTCTACCGTGACAGCCCTACCCCGCAAACCACTGGAACGTCCATCAGCAGGTGAAGGTAAGCAAACCGTGCTACCAGAGAATTCTACTCAGGAACTAGAAGGAATGGACCGTAACCCATCAGTGTTTCAGTTCCTGCCTGTGAGTTTATTTTGTGTCTTATTTATGTCATATTTTGAAATACAAAAATTTTTTGACTACCAGTTTTGAGGAAAAAGTGAAGGAAGTTAGAAAGCCCCATTTTGGTCTTTCCAAGTCGCCCGTTGGTTACACTGTTTTGGGCATTGATGTAGGCTAAGTTGGAGAGGTTTTGCTTCTTTGTCCCTGTTGATTTGATGCCTGATATAGAGTATTTGCAGTATCTTCCTTGGATGGGACACAAATAGCATTTTAAAAACACCTAAAGATAGCGTGTCTAAGTCAGAAGGGTGGGAGAAAAATTGGAAACATTAGTTTCTGAAGTCATGTAAGCTAAAGTTGGACAACTTGAAATAAACTTCAGAGAAATTACCACAATAGCTCATCTATGGATAATCTTAATGCCTGGTGCTGTATGGGCCACTCAGAAAGACCAGTAGAGACATTCAAATTGCAAACCAGAAAACTCTGTCCTATTGCCACTGCCTGCCTTTGTTCCATCTGAAGATGCTTTGAGTCCAACATCTAGAAATCTTCGACTGGCTGCCCTCAAGAGTTAGGCTGGGTTTGTAATCTGCTCCAACCATTAACCTTTGTTTTTCTTTTGTTTCCATAGAAATACCTCTTATTAAATACCTGATTTCTTTGCACCATAGAGGCCTAATTTGGGGGGCCCACTTTAGAATACCTCCTGAAATTGGACACAACTGTTTGACTAGACTGACCTACTCTCTGGACCAGGAGACTGGTTCAATGAGATATGGAACAATCTACCAACTCAGCGTCAAAACTGTGAAATTTCCAGGGAAGTTTCAGAGGAGGGAACTGATGGCGTTCAGGGAAGGCCACTCCAAAATACACCACTTTGGCATATTGATTATTTTGAGTTAAATTTACTTAAGAAACAGCCAGCACAAGAAAAACATTCTGACCCTCCTTCATCCCCTTAAGAGGAGGAAATAACTCTCCCATGTGAAAGGGGCCCTCCCTGTACCAGGAGGTAGAGAGACATCCTTATCACTAGAAATAGGGAATTCAGGGCTGAGAAGGCTGTATAAATAAACCTTGTTACTTATTTACTAATTAACTCCCCCAAGCCCAAACTTCTTTGTCTTATCAATTCTTCTCAAATTTATTGTTTCTTTGTCTAAAAGGTATAAAAATTGCCTGCCCTGGTCACTTCTTTGGGTCCCATAGCTTTGCCCCTGCACATATGAAGTTAAATTTGTTTTTCTTCGGTTAAAAAAAAAAAAGATAGCGTGTCTACCTCAACTTGGAGATTAGACAGGATTGTATGGAACAGTCTATTTTGTCGGTTAAAATGCTGGATTAGGGTATGATTTGTGTCACTAGATTGGCCCAAAGTGGTAGGAACTGAAATTCCTTGGCCACAAGCGAAACTGTATGAAGTGGCTCCAATCCCTCAAGTGCCCTTTTGGTGGGTCCTTGGGGTATCAGGAAGCATGTCCGGGTGGGGTCTTTGCTGAGATCCAGCTCCAGAAGAGGTGAGAAGACCCCTGAGGAGAGCGAGGCCTGGGGCCTCAATCACTGAGTCTGGCACGCAGAAGCTGCTGCACACAAAGGACCGGCACAGAGACACTTCAGTCTGTTCAGTCCTTACTGTGCTCTAAGAAGGTTCCTTGCGCTGAAAAAATGAGTCCTTTGGGGCCCAGACCCTCTCTGCAGCTCCCTGGATTGGTCTTGGTGCAAAGGGGTTCACCCCGCCTTCTTCCTTCCTGTTGCTGGCATCACGCTGCTGCGATTTTTAGACATCTACCCTCCTTCCCAAACTCCTCTTTTTAAAAAATTTTTTAAATTAATTAATTAATTTATTTATTTTTGCTGTGTTGGGTCTTCGTTTCTGTCGCGAGGGCTTTCTCTAGTTGTGGCAAGCGGGGGCTACTCCTCATCGCAGTGCACGGGCCTCTCACTATCATGGCCTCTCTTGTTGGGGAGCACAGGCTCCAGACGCGCAGGCTCAGTACTTGTGGTTCACGGGCCTAGTTGCTCCGCGGCATGTGGGATCCTCCCAGACCAGGGCTCAAACCTGTGTCCCCTGCACTGGCAGGTGGATTCTTTTTTTTCTTTTTTTTTTTTTTTTTTGCAGTACGCGGGCCTCTTACTGTTGTGGCCTCTCCTGTTGCGGAGCACAGGCTCCGGACACGCAGACTCAGCGACCATGGCTCACGGGACTAGCCACTCCGCAGCATGTGGGATTTTCCCAGACCAGGGCACGAACCCGTGTCCCCTGCATCAGCAGGCGGACTCTCAACCACTGCGCCACCAGGGAAGCCCTGGCAGGTGGATTCTTAACCACTGTGCCACCAGGGAAGTCCCTGCCTCCGGCTTCTTTTGATAGAGATTCAATCCCTTGTACGATGCAACTTTCATCTGCTTTAATTTGTCCTAATTATCTCTTGGTTCCCAGCTTAGAAGAAAAAAAAAAGGACTACATTTTAAAACTTGTCTGGAGGAGGTTGGCCTGTTTTGCAATAAAGTGAAATTTTGGTGAAATATTTACATCATAAAATAGTACAGATGTGAGTTAAGATAAAATTCAATTTTTTCACGGGAAATTTGGCTACCTGTATGGATATTTAGGCACTACATATTCATAGTATTTTAATATGTAGGTCTTTCCTTTGCTTTCACAAGCAGTTCAAAATCATTTTCTTCTAGAGGTTCATATTTTGACTAGTTTGCCGTGAAATGGGTAGGTAGGTTGGTGAAATTATATTTCCCAATTATGTAGTAATTTACCATTATGAACTGTATGTACACACATTCTCATGCTGATGGTGTGAGAAAATGAGGGATCAGATAGTTAAGTGATCTATTCAGGGAATTTGAATCCTGGTGTCTTCAGTTTGAGTCAAGTTTTATGTTCTTTTCATTATTTCTTTCATTTATTATGTTTTTAATTAGCTATAGTTTTACCATGTAAATGAGTGAAACCTGAAAAACTAGGAGGTAATTTAGTAATCCTCTGGACCAAGCTCTAAGTGTTCAGCTTTTAGGCAGTAGATTTTATGTGTATGTTTGTATTTGTGTGTTTACATATTATTAGTATTATTTTCTGCTGCATTTTAGAAAAGTAGATCAAAGTTAGTGAATGCATTAAAAAAAAAAAAAACACCCAAAAACCAAAGACAAAGGGACACAAGGAAATCTTGGGAGATGTTTCAAATGTCTATTCCCTTGATTGTGGTAATAGTATCCAAACTGTAGGCATATGTTCAAACTCATCAATTTATACACATTAAATATGCACAATTCTTTGTATATCAATTATACCTCCAAGCTCTTAAAATATATAAAGGAAATAGTTCCCAAAGTCAGTGACTGTGAAGGCTACCCTTAGACCTAAAATCATGTTTGCATTTTAGATTCCTTTCTCTTTTTCATGAGTGTATTGATGCTTCAGTAACTATTTCTCAATTCTTCGAGTTTGGGATTGAACAAATACTACCTATACTGAAGTCCATCCCCTTGTTGGATTTTAGAAAAATAAATTGATTTCTTAAAATCATTAGCTGAGGTGCATGTCAGCAGGGGGACTGCTGCTGATGGAATGTTGAGCACAAAAGAAAAAGGGTAAAAAAGTTGTTTTCTTGCAGCAAATTTTCTAGAGTGACCACTCTTTCCTGGTCTTGATTTCTACTTTTTGGAAGAGTTGAACAGTCCACTCAAGTGGTCAAAACTGTGGGAACGTCTGAGACTTAGATCTAGCTTCTGATGGAAGAAATCTTCAAAAGTATTTTGTGTCTTTTTTCTCAAATGCACACTCACACACATGATCACGGGGTTTCAGTGATCACTGGATAGTTGTAGAGGGTCACCCCCTAAATCCAATAGACTCCTTGCTTACCACACTTTATGATATTTCTGCAATAAAATGTGTCTCATAATTCTTTGGTGTGGCTCCTTCCATAAGACTCTCCCCTGATCCATTTCTAAGTCCTGTTATTGACTGATTTCCTTTTTCTCTTTGGCCCTTGGCTATCTTCACAGGATCTAGTCTCACTCATTTTGGACAGGTATTTTGTATTTTTTGTTGACTTTTTTTCTTGTATATTTTCTAACAAGTTATTGATTATATAAAGTTATAGTATTTTATATGTATATTGAACCTGACAAACTTACTGCACTCTCTGATAAATTCTGATGCCTTTAAAAAAAATTAATTAATTGTGCTGCATTGGGTCTTTGTTGCTGCACGCAGACTTTCTCCAGTTGTGGTGAGTGGGGGCTACTCTTTTCTGTGGTGCGTGGGCGTCAGTAGTTGCAGCACACAGGCTCAGTAGTTGTGACTCAAGGTCTCTAGAGCACAGTCTTTGTGGTGCATGGGCTTAGTTGCTCTGTGGCATGTGGGATCTTCCCCGACCAGCAATCAAATCTGTGTCCCCTGCATTGGCAGGTGGATTCTTAACTACTGCACCACCAGGGAAGTCCCCCTGATGCCTTTTAAAAAAATTTTATTTTATTGGAGTACAGTTGAGTTACAATGTTGTGTTAATTTCTGCTGTACAGCAAAGTGATTCAGTTATATATAAAAAGAATATATATATTCTTTTTCATATTCTCTTCAATTATGTTTCATCACAGGATATTGACTATAGTTCCCTGTGCTCTACAGTAGGACCCTGTTGTTTACCCATCCTGTATATAATAGTTTGCATCTGCTGACCCCAAACTCCCAGTCCATCCCTCCCCCACCCCCTCACCCCCTTGGCAACCACAAGTCTGTTCTCTATGTCTGTGAGTCTGTTTCTGTTTCATAGATAAGTTCATTTGTGTCATATTTTAGATTCCACACATAAGTGACATCTGATGCCTTTTAAAAAATGGGTTCTTTCATTTTTTTTTCCTAGAAGTACAATGATGTCTTTTAAAAATATAATACTTTTGCCTCTTTTCTAGTGGGGTTTCTCCTTCTTTCTAATTCTCACCTTATAATATGTTCAATGTCCAGAAAACTATGTTCTATGTTCAATGTCCAGATAACACTAGTGAACTTACCAGGCATAAATAGTGGCCTTATTTCTGATTTCAGTGGGAATGCTACTTAAGTTTTAGAAAGATTTTGCCTATTGATATAAGACCACCATTCTTTATCATGTTAACCATCTATTGTTTTTTAAATTTCTGTTTTTTTTTTTTTTTTTTTGCGGTATGCGGGCCTCTCACTGTTGTGGCCTCCCCCGTTGCGGAGCACAGGCTCCGGACGCGCAGGCTCCGGACGCGCAGGCTCAGCGGCCATGGCTCACGGGCCCAGCCGCTCCGCGGCATATGGGATCCTCCCAGACCGGGGCACGAACCTGTATCCCCTGCATCAGCAGGCGGACTCTCAACCACTTGCGCCACCAGGGAGGCCCTAAATTTCTGTTTTGCTAAGAATTTTAATCTGTAATATTGAATTATATCTAAAACCTTTTAAAGCATCTATTGAAATATTTGTTTTCTTATTTGACCCTTTGAAGTGATAGATTGATATTTTAATAATAGATATTAAACTCCATATTTCATTAGAATGTTCTTTTGATACACTTTAACTCAATTTGCCAATATTTTAGGATTTTATATGTATCTCTATATATGCAACCTCTGTTAAATTTAGTATCAGAGTATTTCAGCTACTTAAAGTGAATAAAAAAACTTTTAATATTTTCTTGTGCTCTATAACATTGTCATGATCATTTCCTTGAAACTATAAAAAATTATCTGAAAATGCATTAATGTATATTTGTTGGCCTTTTAAAAACCAACTTTTAATTTAAGAATAGTTTCATATGTACAGAAAAATGTCAACGATAACACAGAGTGTTCCCATACACCCCACACTCAGCTTTCCCTATTGTTACCATCTTACATGGATTGGTACACTTGTTACAATTAACAAACCAATATCTAGACTTTACTGTTAACTAAACTCCATTCTTGATTCTGACTTCCTCGGATTCTACCTAATGTCCTTTTCTGTCCCAGGATCCCATCCTAGATGCCACATTACACTGAGTCATCATGGTTCCTTAGGCTTCTCTTGGCTCTGGCAGTTACTCAGACTTTCCTTGTTTTTGATGAACTTGGCAATTCTGAGGAGCACTGGGAACATGTTTTGTTGAGTGTCCCTCTATTGGGATTTGCCTGAAGTTTTTCTCATGGTTAGACGAGGTTTATGGCTTTTGGGGAGGAGGACCACAGAGGTAATATACACTTGTCATCACATCGTATCAAGGGTATGCACCATCAACATGACTTACCACTGTTGGTGTTGACCTGGCTGAGGTCCTGTAGTCCAGGTTCTGCTCTCTAAAGCTACCCACTCCTTCCATTCCTCAGTCCTTGGAAGGTGGTCACTCCGTGCAGCCCACACTTACGGGGAAGGGAGTTAAAGTTCATCTCCTTGAGGGCAGAGCATCCACATCATTTATTTAGAATTCTTCCACATGGGAGATTTGTCTCTTCACCCATTTATTTATTTATTTATTTATTTATTTATCTATTTATATCAGTATGGACTCACAGATATTGATAATTTATACTTGGGTTATGATCCAATAGGACTTTGTTTATTTTGTTGTTCTAGTTTGGGGACATTGGGAGAGATTTCAGCTGGTTCCTGTGTCTCTGGACCTTGTGGGTTGTCTCTTTTTTTTCTGAGCATTCCCTTACTTTCTGGCTTATTAGATGCTCCAGGCTCATCTTCTAGAATTTGCCATTTTTCTAAGGAACCCTGATTCTTTTTATTGGAGAATATTAGAAACAAAAATCTGGGTTTTGTGCCTTTTTTGAGATAATTTTTATGACAAATATTTTGAATCTTTTCTGAAGTTGATTTTGATGATTTAAATTTTTTTGGAAAGCCATCATTTTTTCCCCTGACATTTTAAATTTAAGCACCATACAGTTGTATAAAACATTTAAAATTATTTTAAAAATGTTTATTCTATATTATTTCTAGCTATTTTAAAAATCAGCTCTCAGAATTGTTTAGCAATTCTACTGATTTCTTTTCAGTTCATTAACTTTTGTTTTGGTCTTTACTATTTCCTTCCTCCTGCTTCCTTGGAACTGCACTTTTCCAACATTTTAAGTTTATAACTTTTTAAAAGTAAATGCTTAGTTCACATAGATTTTATTCTTTCTCTCTTAATAGTGAAAGCACTTAAAGAAATAAAATTTTCTTTTAAATACAGCTTTGAGTACATACCCTGAGGTTTGATATGCGACAGCCCCACACTAAAATAACAGATATTTTAGGAAATTTACTTTTGTTTACTCTTTAACCAAGAGTTATTTGTGAGGATATTTTAATGTCTTTGGAAGGAAGTATTTTATTTGAGCTCTTATTAATGTCTGATTTTTTTCCTATCTTAAGATGAGATCTTTTTTGGTAATAATTCTGTGGATACATGTAAATAAGTTATCTTCTCTTTGCAGTGTCCACAGAATGAGTGAATGAATGAATTCACAATTATATTATTTACATTTCTTGAGCCCTTGGTTCTGATGTACTAGATCTGTTTTACACTGAGTCCTGTGTCCTACTCCATTTCTTTTTTTAATCCAATGTTCTTTTTATTTTGATCTCCTTTTCTGTACACATGTTGAGGATAGGCTATTTGTCTCTTGAAGATTTCATGACTCTCTTTTTTATAGATTATCTCTTAAATTGATATAAATGTTCCTCATTGTCACATTCAATTCATTTTTGTCTTGAATTCTGCTCTGGTGTTAGTTGTGCTCTGATTTCTTTTTTATATCTGTTTTCCTGACTGATTGTCATTCATCTTTTAGATTTGACTTGCCTGCCTAGTTTTATTTTTTGTCTGTCTTTTGTAAGCAGCACACAGTTTGATATTATTAACCCAATTTGAGAGTTTTGGTCCTTTATAGGTAGGGGGATTTGCTTGATTAAATATATGGTTGTGAAGAGTATGTTTAAATTATTTTCAGCCACCTTCTTCTCCCCGACCCTCCCTCCTCCTCCTTCTTATGAAGTCCACTTCTTGGTGGGGGCAGCAACTCATTTCTCTTGTTTGAGCAGCAACAGTGGTGGAGGATCAGGTTCTGAGGGTCCAGCGTTCATGATTATGGCGTCTGTGCACCGAGGGGGGCGCTAAGACCTTCACAGGGGCTGACCCTCAGTCCCTCAGGCACTGTTCCCGGCTGCTGAGTCACGTGCCTGACTGTCTAGCTGGACCCCTGATAGGCTTTAACAAATTCCTTCCCAATTTAGACCTGCCAGTGGAGCTCTCTTCTTACAATTAAGAACCTGGATGACAGCAGGAGCAAAAAAGTCCGAGCTTGTGACACATGGCATGTAGTCGGACCAGTGGGGGAAGTGAGCTTCCCGCTAGCTACCAGTGCCAGGGGTCCCAGCAGGCACAGTGGCACCAGAGTGTAAGAGGTGTGAGGGTGTGGGTGCCTCTGCTGGGCACCCTGGAGACGGGGTCACAGCACCTTTCCTCCTGGGTTCCCTGGGTGAGACTCTCTTGTGAGGCTGAGTACAGAGGCCGTCGCTGCCCATCACTAGTCCCTTAAAAATATAACACAAAAACACCAATGACACATTCACATTTCAAATGTAAACATTCAAACCGAGTTGCTTTTCACATAAGTCCTTCAGGCTTCAATGAACTTGTGTTACCACCTGGTGAACAAAGGGTGAAGGTCTCTCTACAAAATGTCAGGATTGGCAGAAGCATGAGAATATTTTCCTGGGGACAGTCACCCAGGTGCACTAGAGTTGGGGGCTGGCTGCCCATTTCTGGTTGGTGCAAACACCTACTTTCCTGAACAAGGCAGTCAGCAATCTCTTTGGAACGATCTATCGTATTCTGGTATAGAGGGTGGACTATGTGGTGTGCTCTCTGAGAATCTGCTTTAAAATCCATTCCTATATTTGCTGTAGGTAGAGGAAATTTTACCAGACGTCAACATATGGTTTTTGGTGCTGTTTTCAATTTTGGTCTCTGGTTTTCTCAGATCATACAATTCCGGGGGCACCACTGTACTTTGTATTGGTTTCTTATGGCTGCTCTAACAAATGAGCACAAAACAAGTGTCTGAAAAGAACACACATTTTTAATCTTATAGTTCTGTAGGTCAGAGGTCTGACACAGGTCTTACTAGGCTAAAATCCAGGTATTGGCAGAACTTCATTTGTTTCTGGAAAATCCTTGCCTCCTCCAGCTTCCAGAGTCTGCTCACATTCCTAGGGTCATGCCCCTTTCCTCCATTCTCAAAGCTAGCAAATTTGAACTGAGTCCTTCTCATCTTGCCATCTATGTGGTTCTCTCTTCTGATTACCTCCTCCACTTTTGACCCTTGTGATTACATGGGACCCACCTGGATAACCCAGCATAGTCTCTCTGTCTCAGAGTCAGCTGATTAGCAATCTTAATTCCCTTTCCCATGTAACCTAACATATTCACAAAGCTCTGGGATTAGGAGGTGGACGTCTTGGGGGTCCATTAGTCTTCCACATACGTAGTGTTTCATGCCATTGTAAAACATGGCAGCCCTGCTGAAGTTGGGAGGAAGTATCTTGATTATGGCTACCATGTTACCATATAAATGGAGAATTTCCTAATTTGATTTTGGAGTGGAGCAATTATTTGGGACTGTAGAGTACCACCAATTGCAGTGCTCCAAGCTGCCACACCGAGGCTCCTAGCTGCAATGACATTTGCTTGGGAGTGGAATTTGTGTAGGAGACTTCATCATGGACCCAAGGAAGATGGTTTCTGTATGTAAAGACCAGAGGTGTCTGTACTTTTCTAGGACAGGTAGACAACTCACTTCACACCCATCTTTTTTTTTTTTTTTTTTGCTTTATAACAAATTTAATCAGTTATACATATACATATGTTCCCATATCGCCTCCCTTTTGCGTCTCCCTCCCACCCTCCCTATCCCACCCCTCCAGGCGGTCACAAAGCACCAAGTTGATCTCCCTGTGCTATGCGGCTGCTTCCCACTAGCTATCTACCTTACGTTTGGTAGTGTATATATGGCCATGTCGCTCTTTCACTTTGTCACAGCTTACCCTTCCCCCTCCCCATATCCTCAAGTCCATTCTCTAGTAGGTCTGTGTCTTTATTCCTGTCTTACCCCTATGTTCTTCATGACATTTTTTTTCTTAAATTCCATATATATGTGTCAGCATACAGTATTTGTCTTTCTCTTTCTGACTTACTTCACTCTGTATGACAGACTCTAGGTCCATCCACCTCATTACAAATAGCTCAATTTCGTTTCTTTTTATGGCTGAGTAATACTCCATTGTATATATGTGCCACATCTTCTTTACCCATTCATCTGATGATGGACACTTAGGTTGTTTCCATCTCTGGGCTATTGTAAATAGGGCTGCTATGAACATTTTGGTACATGTCTCTTTTTGAATTATGGTTTTCTCAGGGTATATGCCCAGTAGTGGGATTGCTGGGTCATATGGTAGTTCTATTTGTAGTTTTTGAAGGAACCTCCATACCGTTCTCCATAGTGGTTGTACCAATTCACATTCCCACCAGCAGTGCAAGAGTGTTCCCTTTTCTCCACACCCTCTCCAGCATTTATTGTTTCTAGATTTTTTGATGATGGCCATTCTGACTGGTGTGAGATGATATCTCATTGTAGTTTTGATTTGCATTTCTCTAATGAGTAAAGATGTTGAGCATCCTTTCATGTGTTTGTTGGCAGTCTGTATATCTTCTGTGGAGAAATGTCTATTTAGGTCTTCTGCCCATTTTTGGATTGGGTTGTTTGTTTTTTTGTTATTGAGCTGCCTGAGCTGCTTATAAATTTTGGAGATTAATCCTTTGTCAGTTGCTTCATTTGCAAATATTTTCTCCCATTCAGAGGGTTGTCTTTTGGTCTTGTTTATGGTTTCCTTTGCTGTGCAAAAGCTTTTAAGTTTCATTAGGTCCCATGTGTTTATTTTTGTCTTTATTTCCATTTCTCTAGGAGGTGGGTCAAAAAGGATCTTGCTGTGATTTATGTCATAGAGTGTTCTGCCTATGTTTTCCTCTAAGAGTTTGAGAGTGTCTGGCCTTACATTTAGGTCTTTAATCCATTTTGAGCTTATTTTTGTGTATGGTGTTAGGGAGTGATCTAATCTCATACTTTTACATGTCCCTATCCAGTTTTCTCAGCACCACTTATTGAAGAGGCTGTCCTTTCTCCACTGTACATTCCTGCCTCCTTTATCAAAGATAAGGTGACCATATGTCCGTGGGTTTATCTCTGGGCTTTCTATCCTGTTCCATTGATCTATCTTTCTGTTTTTGTGCCAGTACGATACTGTCTTGATTCCTGTAGCTTTGTAGTATAGTCTGAAGTCAGGGAGCCTGATTCCTCCAGCTCCATTTTTCGTTCTCAAGATTGCTTTGGCTATTCGGGGTCTTTTGTGTTTCCATTCAAATTGTGAAATTTTTTGTTCTAGTTCTCTGAAAAATGCCAGTGGTAGTTTGATAGGGATTGCATTGAATCTGTAGATTGCTTTGGGTAGTAGAGTCATTTTCACAATGTTGATTCTTCCAATCCAAGAACATGGTACATCTCTCCATCTATTTGTATCATCTGTAATTTCTTTCATCAGTGTCTTATAATTTTCTGCATACAGGTCTTTTGTCTCCTTAGTTAGGTTTATTCCTAGATATTTTATTCTTTTTGTTGCAGTGGTAAATGGGAGTGTTTCCTTGATTTAACTTTCAGATTTTTCATCATTAGTGTAGAGGAATGCCAGAGATTTCTGTGCATTAATTTTGTATCCTGCAACTTTACCAAATTCATTGATTAGCTCTAGTAGTTTTCTGGTAGCATCTTTAGGATTCTCTATGTATAGTATCATGTCATCTGCAAACAGTGACAGCTTTACTTCTTCTTTTCCGATTTGGATTCCTTTTATTTCCTTTTCTTCTCTGATTGCTGTGGCTAAAACTTCCAAAACTAGGTTGAATAAGAGTGGTGAGAGTGGGCAACCTTGTCTTGTTCCTGATCTTAGTGGAAATGGTTTCAGTTTTTCACCATTGAGGACGATGCTGGCTGTGGGTTTGTCATATATGGCCTTTATTATGTTGAGGAAAGTTCCCTCTATGCCTACTTTCTGCAGGGTTTTTATCCTAAATGGGTGTTGAATTTTGTCGAAAGCTTTCTCTGCATCTATTGAGATGATCATATGGTTTTTCTCCTTCAATTTGTTAATATGGTGTATCACGTTGATTGATTTGCGTATATTGAAGAATCCTTGCATTCCTGGAATAAACCCCACTTGATCATGGTGTATGATCCTTTTAATGTGCTGTTGGATTCTGTTTGCTAGTATTTTGTTGAGGATTTTTGCATCTATGTTCATCAGTGATATTGGCCTGTACTTTTCTTTCTTTGTGACATCCTTGTCTGGTTTTGGTATCAAGGTGATGGTGGCCTCGTAGAATGAGTTTGGGAGTGTTCCTCCCTCTGCTATATTTTGGAAGAGTTTGAGAAGGATAGGTGTTAGGTCTTCTCTAAATGCTTGATAGAATTCGCCTGTGAAGCCATCTGGTCCTGGGCTTTTGTTTATTGGAAGATTTTTTATCACAGTTTCAATTTCAGTGCTTGTGATTGGTTTGTTCATATTTTCTCTTTCTTCCTGATTCAGTCTTGGCAGGTTGTGCCTTTCTAAGAGTTTGTCCATTCTTCCAGGTTGTCCATTTTATTGGCATAGAATTGCTTGTAGTAATCTCTCATGATCTTTTGTATTTCTGCAGTGTCAGTTGTTACTTCTCCTTTTTCATTTCTAATTCTATTGATTTGAGTCTTCTCCCTTTTTTTCTTGATGAGTCTGGCTAATGGTTTATCAATTTTGTTTATCTTCTCAAAGAACCAGCTTTTAGTTTTATTGATCTTTGCTATCATTTCCTTCATTTCTTTTTCATTTATTTCTGATCTTATTTTTATGATTTCTTTCCTTCTGCTAACTTTGGGATGTTTTTGTTCTTCTTTCTCTAATTGCTTTAGGTGCAAGGTTAGGTTGTTTATTCGAGATGTTTCCTGTTTCTTAAGGTGGGATTGTATTGCTATAAACTTCCCTCTTAGAACTGCTTTTGCTGCATCCCATAGGTTTTGGGTCGTCGTGTCTCCATTGTCATTTGTTTCTAGGTATTTTTTAATTTCCTCTTTGATTTCTTCAGTGATCACTTCGTTATTAAGTAGTGTATTGTTTAGCCTCCATGTGTTTGTATTTTTTACATCTCTTTTCCTGTAATTGATATCTAGTCTCATAGCATTGTGGTCGGAAAAGATACTTGATACAATTTCAATTTTCTTAAATTTACCAAGGCTTGATTTGTGACCCAAGATATCATCTATCCTGGAGAATATTCCATGAGCACTTGAGAAAAATGTGTATTCTGTTGTTTTTGGATGGAATGTCCTATAAATATCAATTAAGTCCTTCTTGTTTAATGTATCATTTAAAGCTTGTGTTTCCTTATTTATTTTCATTTTGGATGATCTGTCCATTGGTGAAAGTGGCGTGTTAAAGTCCCCTACTATGATTGTGTTACTGTCGATTTCCCCTTTTATGGCTGTTAGTATTTGCCTTATGTATTGAGGTGCTCCTATGTTGGGTGCATAAATATTTACAATTGTTATATCTTCTTCTTGGATCGATCCCTTGATCATTATGTAGTGTCCTTCTTTGTCTCTTCTAGTAGTCTTTATTTTAAAGTCTATTTTGTCTGATATGAGAATTGCTACTCCAGCTTTCTTTTGGTTTCCATTTGCATGGAGTATCTTTTTCCATCCCCTTACTTTCAGTCTGTATGTGTCTCTAGGTCTGAAGTGGGTCTCTTGTAGACAGCATATATATGGGTCTTGTTTTTGTATCCATTCAGCCAATCTGTGTCTTTTGGTGGGAGCATTTAGTCCATTTACATTTAAGGTAATTATCGATATGTATGTTCCTATTCCCATTTTCTTAATTGTTTTGGGTTCGTTATTGTAGGTATTTTCCTTCTGTTGTGTTTCTTGCCTAGAGAAGTTCCTTTAGCATTTGTTGTAAAGCTGGTTTGGTGGTGCTGAACTCTCTCAGCTTTTGCTTGTCTGTAAACGTTTTAATTTCTCCATCAAATCTGAATGAGATCCTTGCTGGGTAGAGTAATCTTGGTTGCAGGTTTTTCTCCTTCATCACTTTAATTATGTCTTGCCAGTCCCTTTTGGCTTGTAGAGTTTCTGCTGAGAGATCAGCTGTTATCCTGATGGGGATTCCCTTGTGTGTTATTTGTTGTTTTTCCCTTGCTGCTTTTAATAGGATTTCTTTGTGTTTAATTTTTGACAGTTTGATTAATATGTGTCTTGGCGTATTTCTCCTTGGATTTATTCTGTATGGGACTCTCTGTGCCTCCTGGACTTGATTAACTATTTCCTTTCCCATATTAGGGAAGTTTTCAACTATAATCTCTTCAAATATTTTCTCAGTCCCTTTCTTTTTCTCTTCTTCTTCTGGAACCCCTATAATTCGAATGTTGGTGCGTTTAATGTTGTTCCAGAGGTCTCTGAGTCTGTCTTCTGTTCTTTTCATTCTTTTTTCTTTATTTTGTTCTGCAGCAGTTATTTCCACTATTTTATCTTCCACCTCACTTATCCGTTCTTCTGCCTCAGTTATTCTGCTATTGATCCCATCTAGAGTATTATTTATTTCATTTATTGTGTTTTTAATCGATGCTTGATTTATCTTTAGTTCTTCTAGGTCCTTGTTAACTGTTTCTTGCATTTTGTCTATTCTATTTCCAAGATTTTGGATCTTGGAAATAGAATCTTGGATCATCTTTACTATCATTAATCTGAATTCTTTTTCAGGTAGACTGCCTATTACCTCTTCATTTGTTAGGTCTGGTGGGGTTTTATCTTGCTCCTTCTCCTGCTGTGTGTTTTTCTGTCTTCTCATTTTGCTTATGTTACTGTGTTTGGGGTCTCCTTTTTGCAGGCTGCAGGTTCGTAGTTCCCATTGTTTTTGGTGTCTGTCCCCAGTGGCTAAGGTTAGTATAGTGGGTTGTGTAGGCTTCCTGGTGGAGGGGACTAGTGTTTGTGTTCTTGTGGATGAGGCTGGATCTTGTCTTTCTGGTGGGCAGGTCCATATCTGGTGGTGTGTTTTGGGGTGTCTGCGGACTTTTTATGATTTTAGGCCACCTCTCTGCTAACGGGTGGCGTTGTGTTCCTGTCTTGCTAGTTGTTTGGCATAGGGTGTCCAGCACTGTAGCTTGCTGGTCGTTGAGTGAAGCTGGGTGCTGGTGTTGAGATGGAGATCTTTGGAAGATTTTCGCCGTTTGATATTATGTGGAGCTGGGAGGTCTCTTGTGGACCAGTGTCCTGAAGTTCGCTCTCCCACCTCAGAGGCACAGCACTGACTCCTGGCTCCTCAATTTGGGATGATTTGTTGTCTATTCATGTATTCCACAGATGCAGGGTACATCAAGTTGATTGTGGAGCTTTAATCCACTTCTTCTGAGGCTGCTGGGAGAGGTTTCCCTTTCTCTTCTTTGTTCTCACAGCTCCCGGGTCTCAGCTTTGGATTTGGCCTCGCCTCTGCGTGTAGGTCGCCGGAGGGCGTCTGTTCTTCGCTCAGACAGGACAGGGTTAAAGGAGCAGCCTCTTCGGGGACTCTGGCTCACTCAGGCCGGGCGGGAGGGAGGGGCACGGAGTGCAGGGCGAGCCTGCAGCGGCAGAGGCCGGCGTGACGTTGCACCAGCCCGAGGCACGCCGTGCGTTCTCCCAGGGAAGCCGCCCCTGGATCCCGGGACCCCAGCAGTGGCGGGCTGCACAGGCTCCCGGAATGGCGGTGTGGACAGTGACTTGCGCTCGCACACAGGCTTCTTGGCGGCGGCAGCAGCAGCCTCAGCGTCCCACACCCGTCACTGGGCTCCGCGCCTTCGGCCGCGACTCGCGCCCGTCTGTGGGGCTCCTTTAAGCAGCGCTCTGTATCCCCTCTCCTCGCACACCAGGAAACCAAGAGGGAAGAAAAAGTCTCTTGCCTCTTCGGCAGCTCCAGAGTTTTTCCGGACTCCCTCCCGGCTAGCTGTGGCACATTAGCCCCCTTCAGGCTGAGTTCTCGCCGCCAGCCCCAGTTCTCCCCCTGCGCTCTGACCGAAGCCCGAGCCTCAGCTCCCAGCGCCGCCCGTCCTGGCGGGCGAGCAGACAATCCTCTCGGGCTGGAGAGTGCCGCTCGGCACCGATCCTCTGTGCGGGAATCTCTCCGCTTTGCCCTACCCAGGTATGTGGGGAGTTTCTTGCCTTTTGGGAGGCCTGGGGTCTTCTGCCAGCGTTCAGTAGGTGTTCTGTAGGAGTTGTTCCACGTGTAGCTGTACTTCTGGTGTATCCGTGGGGAGGAAGGTGATCTCCACGTCTTACTCTTCCGCCATCTTACCCGGAAGTCCACACTCATCTTTTAAAGTTTTTTTTTTTTTTTTTAATTTAAAAATAATGTTAAGCTTACGGAAAAGTTGCAAAATAGTACAACGAGTTCCTGTATACCTGTCAGCTAGCAGGCTCTCTTTCATAGCCCTAGTACAATTATGAAAACTAAGAAACTAACATTGGTATATTACTATTAGGTAAATTTTACCCTAGATTTCATCATTTTTCTACTAATGTTCTATGCTGTTCAGGATTGAACCCAGAATCCACTTGCATGTAGTTGTCATAACTCTTTAATCTCTTCAGTCTTTGACAGAGCCTCAGTTTTTCCTTGTCTTTATGCTCTTGACATGTTTGAAGAGAACTGGTCAGGTATTTTATACAATGACCCTCAGTTTGAGGGTCTGATCTTTTCTTATGACTAAATTGAAGTTATGCATTTTGAAGAATACTACACCCAACTTTTAACCTGAATTGACCCCCCACAAGTTGCATGCCCTTTGGATTATCTCTCAACCTTTTGCCTCTAGGAGAACTTAATTGTTCTTAATCTTCCCAATTCAGATGACCTTTTCCTCCAATGTATTGGGTTGGCCAAAAAGTTCCTTCGGTTTTTAAGTAAAAATAAAAGACACATTTTTCATTTTCACCAACAAATTTATTGAACAACATATTCACTGTTTTGTTCCACTACTTTCTGCCATTTTTCAGACAATTTCATAATTCCATCTTCCCAAAACTTTTTATCTTTTTGAGTCAAGAATGGTTCCAGGTACCTTTTACAGTCTTCCAGGGAATTGAAATTTTTCCATTAAGAGATTTTTGTAAAGCAATAAATGGAAATCCGAAGGTGCAATGACTGGTGAATGCAGCAGATGAATCAGAACTTCCCAGTCAAGCTGTAACAGTTTTTGCCTAGTCATCAAAGAAACATGCAGTCTTGCAGTATCCTGATGGAAGATTATGCATTTTCTGTTGACTAATTCCAGACACTTTTTGTTGAGTGCTGCTTTCACTTCGTCTAATTAGGAGCAGTACCTGTTGGAATTAATCGTTTGGTTTTCCGGAAGGAGCTCATAATAGAGGACTCCTTTCCAATCCCACCATATACACAGCATCACCTTCTTTGGATGAAGACTGGCCTTTGGTGTGGTTGTTGGTGGTTCATTTTGCTTGCCCCACAATCTCTTCCATTCCACATTATTGTACAGTATCCACTTTTTATTGCCCGTCACAATTTGTTTTAAAAATGGAACATTTTTGTTACATTTAAATAGAGAATCACATGTGGAAATATGGTCAAGAAGTTTTTTCTAGCTTAACTTATGTGGTACCCAAACATCAAAGTGATGAACATAACCAAGCTGGTGCAAATGATTTTCAAAGCTTGATTTAGATATCTTGAGTATGTTGGCTATCTCCCACGTGGTATAACGTTGATTGTTCTCAATGAATGTCTCGATTTGATTGCTATCAACTTCAACTGGTCTACCTGACCATGGAGCATCGTCTAGCAAGAAATCTCTAGCACGAAACTTCACAAACCACTTTTTTTTTTTTTTTTTTAGATGTTGGGGGTAGGAGTTTATTAATTAATTAATTTATTTTTGTTGTGTTGGGTCTTCGTTTCTGTGCGAGGGCTTTCTCTAGTTGTGGCAAGCAGGGGCCACTCTTCATCATGGTGCGCAGGCCTCTCACTATCGCAGCTTCTCTTGTTGCAGAGCACAGGCTGCAGACGCGCAGGCTCAGTAGTTGTGGCTCACGGGCCTAGTTGCTCCGCGGCATGTGGGATCCTCCCAGACCAGGGCTCAAACCCGTGTTCCCTGCATTAGCAGGCAGATTCTCAACCACTGCCCCATGAGGGAAGCCCCGCAAACCACTTTTGACACATTTGATCAGTCATAGCACCTTCTCCATACACTGCACAAATCATTTGTTTTTGCATTTCAGTTGCGTTTTTACCTTTCTTGAAATAATAAAGCATAATACGCTTTTTTCCTTCTATCTTCAATACTAAGGTGGCTACACAAAAATTCACCAATTTTGATAAGTTTTTTTTAATGCACTCTGATATGACAGCTGTCATAATGCAATCTAACAAAATTGTTTCGAATGAAGTTAAAGACATCTAAGCGCTACTACAGCCATCTTATGGAAAACACCGAATGAATTTTGGGCCACCCCAATGTTTCATTGACACATGCTCATGGCTGGACTGCCACTCAGAACTTCACATCTAAGACTCTAACCCCTGGAGATACGTTTTCTACACGGATACTTGGTGTTTTCACTCATTGTAAACGTGATACTTTTTCCTCATTCTGACCTGGTGTCACACCTTTCCATTTCCTCCTCCGGCTTCTCTCCAAAGGTTAGTTTGCAGATGACATGAGATGATGGAGGTGGAGCGAGGCACTGAGTCAGCAGGTGATCCCTGGGTGTGAGTTAGTGTTGGGGATACTAACCTCTTTCTGGCTTTGCTTCTCTCCTTGTCAGTCAATCTCTTAATCATCTATCACCCATGATATCATAGGCAAAGAATTGACTTTTTCCTGCCATTCTCATTTTCCCTGGGTGAATTCAGTTCTTTTGCTTTCTGTTCATACTATGCAAAAAAAGTAATCTTGTTAATTGACTCTGCTGAAATCAGAAATAAACTGCCTTATCTCAGCTGAGGTCTAATACCGCAAGCCTCTTCTTCACCTATTTTTAGGCACTTTCCCTCGCTCAAGTCCATAAATGGGATCCCTTTGCTACACATCCCACCAAACGGTCAAATAGCATCTCCAAGCTTGCTTTTTTAAAAAAAATTTTATTAAGGTATAGTTGATTTACAATGTTGTGTTAGTTTCTGCTGTACAGCAAAGTGAATCAGTTATACATATACATACAGCCAGTCTTGTTTAGATTCTTTTCCCATATAGGCCATTACAGAGTGTTCAGTAGAGTCCCCTGTGCTCTACAGTAGGTCCTTATTAGTTATCTGTTTTATGTATAGTAGTGTGTAGAGGTCAATCCCAATCCTCCAAGCTTGCTTGCAAAGTCCTTCTTCTCCTGCTCACAGTTTACCTGGGTCCTTCCTTCTCACTGTTTTGAAGTGAAGGAGCCCACCAGGTGATCTGTCCCTCTCCGTCACCCTCCCCTGGGGCTCTCCCCACATCAGCAGTCCTTCCTCCTCTGTCTCTTGCAGGTCCTTTCTCTGCTCTTTCCTACAAACTTCCTCTCGACAACAAAGATGCTAACAGCTCCTCTATTACAGAGGGGACCTCTAGCCTGCCTTACCCACCTCCCTTCTTGTCAAGTTCTCAAAAGAGTGAAGTCATGCTCTGCCACCAGGTCCTCATTCCCTTCAGTTCTTACATTAAAATGACTCCCTCCCCTCTCCCTGCCACCGGAACCCTTCAACCTGATTGCTGCCTGTAATACACTTTTAAATTCTGCTTGGGATGGCTGTGGTGTCTGTCCCGATTCACCAGATGTTCCTCCCAGAGGCTCACTCCTCCCCTGATTCTTATGGCAGTGCAGTATTGGGTACTTTCTCAGCTCTCACTGTTCATTCTCTGCTTCCATTGGAAGCCCAGATTCCATGTCTTCAATTTTAATGGCACCCATGGTTCTCCTCTCTTCTCCCTCCCTCTCTCCCTGGGTCCCTGTATTGCTTTCTGTGGCTTTGACCATTGCTTTGATGCAGGACTAAGAATTTGTATTTTAAGTCCTGGCTCTGTCCTGAGATCCCCACTCTTAGCCCCAAACCTAACGATCCCAAATGCAGTCACATCATCTTCCATTTTTCCCTCCTGTTCTTCTTTCCTGTTCTTCCTGCAGAAAGAAGCTGAGCACAGGACAGTGTTCCAGACTTTTTATGAGACATTCTTTCTACCACTAACCCAGTAGTGGAGGGAGCTTTGAAGTCCTCATCTTTTCTAGCATTTTTTGCAGCATTTTGCTCAATTTATCTTCTTTATGTCCCTTTCCTTCCTTGTCTTTTTGTTTTCCTTTTTCATGCAGGAGCCCCCTGGTTTCCATTCTCAGTCCCCTCCCTTCTCATGCTACATCATCCTGGTTCCTTTGTACAATATCAAATGCCAGTAAAGCTCCCCCAAACTGTAGCTCTGATGCAAACCTGTCTACTGTGCTCCAGACCTGTGGAGTGGATGCTCCCTTTGGACAGACCACAAGCATCTCAGACTCAAGAAGTCCAATGGAATTAATTTTGTTTCCCTTTAAAACTTTCCTCCTCAGATTTCATGGGTCAGAGAATGCAGTAAATCCAGAAAATAGGAGTTACCTGAAACTTCTCCCTTGCACTCACCCCCAACAAAGGACTAGATAGCTCCCTCTTAGCATCTCTCCCATCTGTCCTCTCCTATTTGCCTCTGGTGACATTGTCTTAGTTCAGGGCCTCATTCCAGTAGCCTCCTAATTGGTCCACGCACTCCAGTTCTTCTCTGTCTTCTAGCCCAAGCATTCTGCAAATACCAGAAGAGATATTTCTAAAATGTGAATTCTGTCTAGTCCCTCCCCTGACTAAAAATCTCCCAGCGGGGCTCTCCATCTCCTTCAGGGTAAAATCTACTTTTCTTAGCACATGTGTATTTGTTAGCTATTGCCACAATAGTGCTTCATAACAAAATGTCACAGACCATAGTGGCTTGCAAGGACAACGATTTGTTTTAATGTTTGTGCATCTGCAGGTCAGTTGTGGTTCAGCTGTTCTACTGGGCACCCCAGCTTCAGGCTGCAGGTCAGTTTGGTTTCATGTCTAGTGCACATGGGTTGAAAGAGAAATGGACACTTGGTGATGGTTCTTCATGCAGAAGACAACTGAGAACATGGAGACATGAGGTGCCTTGAGGTTGTGGTCTGCAATTGGTATGCTGTCACTTCTGTTCACCTTCTATTGGCTTTAAAAAGTGCACATTGTGAAGTCCATCATCAGTGGGGCAGGAGCTTGTGCCCATGCTCGTGGGTGGTCTGCAGCCCCAGGAAGTGGGCAGGGATGTAGAACTGAAATATAGAGAGGACATGAAGAGCCGCAAACAGTGATAGCACACATGGCCTGGGACAAATCTGTGTGCTCTCTGCCTCCTCACCCACGTCCATCTCTCTCTGGTCTCAATATTCTTTCTTCACACTAGATCCAACTTCTCCAAACTTCTGTCTGCATCCTGGACCAGTCATCTGCTCTCTTCCCTCTGTGCTTTACACACACCCTTTCTTCTGCCGGGAAAGATTATCCCTCTACTATACCTGGAGAGCTCCATCTGACTCAAATGGAGACCCAAAACTGGCATCTCTACCTCCGAAATCATCTTTACTTTCCAGGCTAGATCAGGTTCTCATAACCCGTGTTTCCATCATCCCAGTTTTACCACTCACTGCACACTTTGTGGGGGGGGGATATTTTATTCTTCTTATTTTGTCTCTTCTAGCAGGTTGTAAACACCTTGAATTCAGGATATTTATTCTCAGCTCCTTGTATGGAACCAAGTCTGTTCTATATGCTCTATGAATATTTGTTGAATAAATGAATGGATATGTGTTTGGATGACTGCTTCTGAGCATGATTTCATTATCTAGTTCATGTTATGAAATCTTGAAACATTATACTATCAGATTTTAAAACAGCTTAAAAAATCATGCATACTCAAAGACATGTACAGAACGATGATTTTTCTCTATCCATCTTTTGTGATCATCCTTGCTTGGTCTAATAGCTAAGTGAATTTAGATTAGAATATTGTTTTTTTCCTCACCTTTTGGATAAACTTGATTTATTTTCTTTCAGCAACACCTATATTGGATGGTGATTACATTGCAGCCTTGTTTTTCTTGGATTTTGCTTCAGGCACAAAGCAACAATATTTCACCTGTAAACAATGAGTTCAAAATAGATTTTTTATTGCAGATTAATTCAAATACCACCCAGTTTTGACTTAGTATACTTGGGAATCTGAGTGTGGGTTATTTTAATATTTTGAAAAGTGAAATCAGTAAACTTCCTTAATCTAATCCTATCTAGTTCTGAGTTGCATAAACTATGATCGATCAAACTCTGAAATTTGTTTGTCTAAGTGAAGGACTTATGGAATGTAAAATTTAAAAAAATCCTACAACAAATACATGGACTTTGAATTTGACCAAAAATCTGAGCAATATTAGCAATTCATTAATTCACATTAAACTAGAAATTTAAATTTGTATTTGTCAGATATAAAAGAGCTACATTACATTCCAGATTTTTTTTTCTTACACTTTTTTCATTCAACCACATTTTTGTAGTATTGGCTTTCTGTTAGGCACAGAGACTAAATCCTTTGATAAGCCTTCACTCCTATGCTTTTACTGAGATGCCTGCTAGATTCCCACACTGTGAGCTCCCTCTCACTGTAATGAGTAATAACACAACTTGTTTAGTTACAGATGTGTTTTTGCTGACTATTGGCTGGAATGTACTAACAGCACTTAATGGACCACCCCCCCCTAAATAATGGTGCTTTAAATCATAAGGGTTTGTTTTATCAGGACAAGTTTGGTAGGGCAGTCCAGGCTGGTGTGAGAGTGTCTGCATGTCCTCAGGTCCAGTCTCCTCCTACTTGGCCACTCTCAGCATGTGGCTCCTATCATTGTATGTAAATCGTGGTCCAAGAGGCTGCTGGAGTTCCAGCCATCATGTCTGCATCCTATGTAGCAGGAATGGAAATAGGGAGAAGAGAAAAAGGGATGCCTCTCCTACTTGTGGAACCCCTTCTGAGCAAACAAATCTCCCATGGGGCAGGAACTGTCTGAGCACAGGGATACAGCGTGGCGAAAACAAAGTTGTTGCTCCCGTGGCACCTCTGTTTTGTAAACACAGGAAGACATTGCTCTTTCATCTGTGACTGTGCCAACAGGGATGGCTCAGGAGGACAAGTGAGGTTGGAGTCACCATGAACCCACAGGGTGGGCATGGACCCACACAAGATGGGCTTGTGTTTGGTATTGATCTGTAATATGGTCAGATCCAGGCTCCTCTGGACCTCTGGACCCCACATTCCTTCTCCCTCATCTTTTCTTGTTTGTTCTGAACCAGGCAAGAGGAACAGAGGGTAATAGGATGGGGGCGTTAATTTTGGATAAAACGTCCTTGGAAAACCTGGAGAAAGTGACAGAGTGAGGGCCTGAAGGACAGGAAGGGATAAGCCTTGTGGGTGGCTGGGAAGAGTATTCCAGGCTGAGTGCGTAGCTGTGCAAAGGCCCTGAGGTCGGCACTTGATTGACATTCAGAGGACAGGAAGGAGGCCAGTGTGGCTGGAACAGAGTTCAAGAGGCTGGTGGTGGGAGCTGAGGTCTGGGGCTTAGATTACACTGGCCCTTGGGGCTGGTATAAGAGCTTCAAGTGAGATGGGAGACTTTGGGGGATGTGTGTGGGACATGCTCTGATTGTATCCCTTTGTGGTGTCTTTGTTTAGCACACTTCCCGACACATAAAAATATTTGGTAAAGCCTGTATGGAACTTTGAGATTGATTTACATTTTCTCAATTATGCATGAAGAATTGATTTGGTTATTCCAGAACAGAATACTTTTTGGGTAAAAAGGTATTATTTTTCTGTATTGAGACTTTGAGAGTCTGAGATCATCCTCATCACTGGACTGTGTGTGTCGCCTGGAAGGCTGTTCCCAAGTGACAAGCCACAAGGGGAGACCACATGTTCACACGTGTTCACACATATTCACATGGAGAACACCGAGACCGACCACCGTGATTTCAGAGGTCAGTGACTGTTATGGAGTCATGCTTTCCTAGTGTCTGTTCTTTGCTTTTGGGTTTTCTCCTTTATTCAGATCATCCCACCTCCCCACAAAAGACAAAGATCAAAAAGAAGACGAGACTGATAGTGTGGAATAGAGAATATAAGACTGCACTTCCACTCAACACGACCCAGTCCCATCTGGGCTTTGCTCCAGCAGATCTGAGACCAACTTTGTGTCTGTTCCCAAGCCCAATAGGCCTTCTCAGGCAAGTGAGAGTCTGTCTTGAAAACTGGAGGTTTTAGGGCTCCAATCTTTCTGGACTGAGGGGCTTGGCATTGCAGTGAGATGCAGGCTGCCCCGGGCCTGGATGCAACCCCTGTGGGGAGGGGCAGCCGGGTTTGCACACAGAGGAGAATGCCAGTCTCTGGCCCAGATGAGTCATGCAGAGCCATTTAGCAGTTGCTAAGTGTGGTCCTGGATCCATTAATGTTGAGAAATGGCAATTAGTGTGGAAGCAAATTAGAATAACAGCCGCGGTGCTGATCATGAAGCAAATGAAAAAGCTCAAGAGGAGAGCATTTTTTCTGAGTGTCTCAAAGAATTCCACCCTTTAATTCTCTGCTCTCCCAGTGTCAGGGAGAGTGACAGCTCATTGACAGACATCCGAGGACCACATGCGGTGGAACAGAAACCTCCAGCGTGACAGGGAGCAGATGTATGGCCTCGGTTGTGCATCCTGATGGGAAGGTGGCTGTGGAGACTCAGACCCGAATTCCGAAGCAGGTTTATCACGGATGTTGCCTGATCCGGGGGTTTGGACCCTCAGATCTTTCTGAAGAGAACATCTGCAGAGAAGGAAAAGGTTTATGGATATACCTGGTTTGAATGGGGACACTGGGCTGCATCCACCTTATTCCACACCCTGTCCTAGCACATGGCTCAGGACCATAAATATGACAGGTGTGCAATACACATGCATTAAACTTTAAAATTTGCTTTTAAAAATTTATATCCATACCATAACCTTCTGATTAAGATTGGAAACGACTATTTGTCAAAATGGACTATATTTTCGGGACTGCATTGTTTTTGATGCTGTATGAGGCAGGATTGTTCCACTGAAGGAATCTGTCATGTAGCATACGTTCCAATTTGTCAATGTCCCCAAGGTGTCTGTCTTGGTCACTGCTAACAGCTGACCATGGTAGGCCTGCTGGCTACTTGATGTTTGCATCTCCATGCTCACCGGGGCCAGAGGGGAGAAGGGCACTGTGGACAATTTCCAGCTGTCACAGGAATCTTGGTATTAAAAGATGAGCAATTCACACCTCATCAAAGAACATCAGACAAATGCATCCTGGGCTGTTGTCTCTGTGGCTTTAAAGCCATTATGAGCCACGTGGAGGTGTACAAACCATAGGGGGCTGACCTCTATTCAGAGCTTTGGCAACTGTTTAGTAGTTTTGAACTCCATTCAACACTGGAATGAAAATGCTTCCTGTGTCCTGAAAATGTAAATGAGATGATATGATTTATCTGGATTTGAGGAAGTATACCAAATTTAAATTATATAAACATTTTAAGGCAGTAGTCTACATACAACATATGAATGTGCATATATAGAATCTTTATGTATATTGTATTAGCTTTCTATGCTGTGTGATAAATTATCACAAACTTAGGGGCTTAAAACAAAACCCCAGTTCCTTAGCTGAGAAGTCTGGGCAGGCTAGGCTGGGTTCTCTGCTCAGCATCTCACAGATGCAAATCAAGGAGTTGGCCCAACGAGACTCTTATCTGGGGGGTTGGGGGAGGGAGACGTTTCCAGGCTCCCCCAGGTGGTGGCTGAATTCAGTTCCTTGCAGTCATAGGGCTAAAGTCCCCCTTTCCTTGCTTGATGTTGGCCAGAGGTTTCTGTTTGCTCCTGGGGTCCCCTCACTTGCTCTCTGGTCCTTGCACACGGCCCCAGTTTTAAAATATTAATTTTAAATTAATTTAAAATATTAATAGGAAGTTTGAGAGTCCGTAAGACCAACATATCAAGAGATACTTGCCATTGAAAAGAAAGTTTGTTACTCACAGTTCCTTTGGGGAGGGGGCATGCCACTCCACAGATGGGCCACATGGGGAAGCACCAGGTTGTCCAAAAGGCAGAGGGTGTTAGGGCAAGTGTGATCAGGGGACTTTATTGTGGTTTCTAAGGGAAGAAATAGGAGAGGCAGGGTAAGCAGGCTAAGGATTGGTTAGATTGAATAATTTCAGGGCTCTGGGGCACGGGGTTGTCCCTAGTTATCTGGTACCCAGCTCTGGAGTGATTAGGCAGGTAGATAGTGACAGAGAGTATTAGAACCTGGTAGAAAATGTGGGTGGGGTGTGGGCTCTGGATCTGTTGGTCGGCATTTGAAAGGTGCTCTTCAGGTGAATTGTTCACTATCTTTAGAAATTATACAGCTCTGGAGGGGGCCATCCCACCAGGATCAGCAAGACCCCATATGTCCAAGCATAAACCTGAAGAAAACAAAAAACATAGTTAATACAGCCCCATCCATGTTCAGAGCCAGCAACTATGTGTGGAATCCTCATGCTTTGATTCTCCCTGACTTCTCCTTTTGCCATCAGCCAGAGAAAACTCTGTGCTGTTCAGGACTCAAATATTAGATTAGATCTGCCTGGATAACCCCTCTTCTGATGAACTGGAAGTCAACTGATAACGAACCTTAATTACATCAGCAAGATCCCTTTTTGCACAGTTACATACCATAATCATGGATGTGATACCTCATTACATTCATAGTCCTGGGGATTAAGGTGGGAAATCTTAGGGCGGCATCTTAGAATTCTCCCATTTATATAAATTTGAATGTGGTATTTGGTCTTCTCATCTTCATCATCTACACAAAGCCCCTTGGTTATGAAATTCACTGGAAACCTCTTTGAATACGTCTCATCAACTGACTTTTGGAATGACATCATCAGAGGTGGAAGCCATTTAAGTGACTGGATTTCTGAATTCCCCACTAGCGGTCCAAGGAAGGGCTGGGACACACCCAGCCCTGGGGAAGTGGACGGTTTGTGTAGATTTTTGGTCTGCGGCCTGGGCGGGGCTGGCCGGGTGACGCCCAGACCCTCCGTGTCCCTGGCTGGAAAGTCTCACAGGCACACATATTTCCCAGCGGCAGAATGGCAGCAGGTGTGGGCGGGAGCCGGAGCCGGGGGTCTCATTTCTGCGCTGCTGAGAGCTCCGAGCCCTCTCCAGGTCCTGCCCGGGTACAGGAGAGAGGCTAGTAAAAAACGAGAGTTGGGACTGATGGTAAAATGGAGTGATGAAAGGAGAGTGCAAAATCTCAGTCTGGAGAGGGTCCTAGGGAAGACACGTTCTCGGAACTGTGGAGCAGGGAATAGGGGAAAGAACTGTAATAAGTTGCTTAAGGATCTGTGGGTTGGCTAGCATTGGCAGGGCTTGACTGCACTGAGCTCCAGACTGTCAGGCTCAGGTCTCCTCCAGGTGTTTTCTCGTCCTGGACCAGTGGCCACCTGGGATGCGCGACAGGATGGCAAGAGCTGAGCCAAGGATGAGGTGGCATCTGAAGCAACCACTTGCATCAGTCTGCTCACATTCCATCAACCAAAGTGACTCGTGTTTTCAGACCCAACGTCATGGAGAGAGGAGGAGGGATGAATATTTGCCGGCAGACCAAAGATAGAGCCGTGGCAGGTGAAAAAGGAAGTTGCAGGGAGTGTGTTCAGTGACCACTTCCTTGTTTGGGTATCTCCTCTCCCGCTCTGGAATCAGACAGAACTGGGTCTGAATCCCGGCTGTAGACCTATGAGTTGGACCAGGTGATTCTTGAGCTGTGACAGAGAGAAAGAACCAGGACAAAAAGCCAAGTCAGGTCACAGGGGAAGAGGACACCCCATGAAGGGAGCAGCAGGGACTGGACACAGATGTGCATCTGGGATCGTGAAGGTACAACAGCTCGAGGAAGGAGAGAAGCCTGAAGAACTTCCCATGCTTTCTCATCCCCGACCCCTTCTGCATACACCATCTTCTACCTCCTTTGTCCTTCCTGGTCAGCTATTCTCGAGTCAAAATCCATTTCTAAGCCAGTTCTTTAGACTTCCTGAGGACACTGTTCTAATTTCTAGTACACTGAGCTTTTCATTCTTCGACTATACTTTACATAAGGTTGTTAAGGGAATGAAGAACAAATAAATGAATAATCAGCTCTGAAGGATCAAATCCAATGCAATAAACCACAAGAAACCCTGTCCCACAGCAGTACACCTGCATGGGCATGAAGTCCTTTTCCAGAATCAAAGGAAGTTTCTGCATTCCTCTCCTGGTGAAGGTGAAGGAAACATTATTGTTTTGATGTGCCACAGGTATTTAATTCATCAAGTCACTCAAATCCTGCCCCACGACAGAAATGATCTGAGGACATAGTGCAAAAATATCATTTACTTCTAAACCATGAAAAAGTAAGTGACTTAATATTTACTTTTTTTTCTTTGTCTTCTTTTCTAGAGGATTTGAAGCTGTTGATAAGAAAAGATAAATGAAGCTGAATCATTCAGATAAACACAAAAGTTCAAGATCATATAGCAGGAGGAGAAAGTAAGGATATTACGAACACAAGATCGTACAGTTTCTATGTTGAACATTAGATTTGACTCAGAGTTTCTCGGTAGCAAAAGCAAAGACAGGGAAGGTGCTTTATAGATTTCTATTTGCCAGATCATGTTCAGATTGGCATAGACCCAGAGGTGTCAAGGATGGATGCAAGGTCCACACCTCTCTACAAGGACCCCAAGTGAAGCGTGAGCACCCGGCAAGGGGTTTGGCAAAGGGACCCTTTTCCTCTTGGATGCTTCAGCCCCGCCTCCTAATCAGAATCTCCAGAGCCGGTCTGGCACAGTTGTGTGTCCCCTCCCCCAAGGCCAGGGAGCACCACAGCTCACAGCCACACAGGGAGGCGGGTCTGTGACCACGCCTGGCCCCCAAGAGCCCAGCCTGAACCTCAGGCTCCTGGCTTCCGGCTGGGGAGACAAGGCCAGGCTGGAGGACAGTCAGAGCAGGAGAGAATGTGCCTGAGCCATGAGTGAGGCAGGACTGCATCGTCCTCGGGACCTTTTCCCGCTGATGCCCTGGGACCTCTCACTGGCACATCTCTCTAGTTTCAGGGAAGTGGGCGTGGGGAGACAGGGAGGGACCAGACCCAGGAGAAGCATCGTTTGTTTTCTAGTTAATAACAACTGAGAGTATATTACCAAGCCATAGCCTGTGAGCCTTGTCTCTCAGGGGATGAGCTCATGTGGGCTGGCCGGCTGCTCCCCTACCTTTCAGCTCAGGGCAAAGCCAGTGGGAGGAGAGGGGGCACATCTTTCTCATGTTAGCAAGTGACAGACACGAGTTGACCGTGGCTAATTTAGTAGCTCAGACGGGAGCTGTTCTGAATTGCTAATTGAAGGGCATCCAAGGGCTTGCATTTCAGAAAGTAAGTAATGAATGGATACACTTCTCCAGTGGAGGGTCAACCCATTAGCTAACCTTGGTTATATGAGAAAAGGGAGTGGGCAGCTTTGCAGGGGCCCACAGGCAAAGGGGTGTCTCCAGGGAAGGCACCCAGAGAACGCAGATGAAGCTATTTTCATGTTATGCACACCAAGGACAGTTAAGTGCCTTCCCCTCAAATACAGAGAATGACCTAGAATAAAGCTAAGCAAAGTCATACCTTCACACTCTGAAAGAGGTACAAGGTTAATAAACCAATCATTTTTGACTGAAACAAAACAGAATAAACAAATGAAAAATATCTCAGCAGGCACTTTTGAAACAGTGAGTATATGAGAACTTTCTTCAATTGTGTTGAACACAATTGAAAATAAATATATTATACTTAACTATAATGTAAACAAATAGCAATATCATATAATATATAATGTGTAATATATTGTATATATCATATATTGTAATATCATTATGATATTATATTATAATATATAATATAATATTAAAAAATAAGTACCTTTAGGAGGTAAAGCCCTAGTGGATTTGAAGGACCCGATGTAAATCATGGAAGGTTCAAGAACCTTCGGGCAGGTAGGGTCTGCAAAGGTAACAGCCAGGCAGAACAGAGCAGGGGGATCTGCATCCCTCCCTCCCAACCCACTTCTCCACATACTAGCCTGTGACCTTGAGCAAATGACATAACTGTGCCACATTATTGCTGCAGGTGAAGTGCGGACTGTAACATCACCGACACGCGGACCTGTGTGAAAATCCAGTGAGTAATTCACAGCAGGCCCATAGCCCCAGGCCTGGTCCATAGGCAGCTCCCCTGAATGGAAGCCACTGAAGCTACATTTAAACCAGTTCTGGGAGTGTGTACACGCAGGGCTCACGCATTAGGAATGCGCCTCTGCCTTCTAGCTGGTAATTCATTATTGCATTTGGATTTTGAGATGCCTTGAAATAGGCATTGTCTGACTTCCTGTAATTGAACTGGGTACACCACTTGATGACAAATTGTAGAGGATAATCATATATGCATATTTAGGAAGAAATGTCTTGGGTCCATTTTGGGAGAGTCAAGGTAAAAAGTCAGGAAGTAAACTATTGAGTATTGACATGACTGCTTTTAGAACCGAGGACTCGTCATTGAGTGCAGTGAGCCTTAGATGCCAGAGAACCCATTTACCGATGACGTTTCTTTCTGACTCTGAGAGTTGTGTGATTATTTTGGGTTGAGAGAATAAATTATCAATTGAACTGGAAATAAAATTCAATGCAATTTAATAGGCTCAAGTCTTGCTGCTGTTGATTTTCTTCCTTTTATTTGTTTTTACAAAAAAAATAACTATATGCAGCTGGCTTTATAGCCATCTGTTTGGGGCAGTTTGTCTGCAGAGATGCTAATTAAGGGGAAAAAAGATTTGTCATCTTAAGGAATGCTGACGACTCTTATGGTTCTCAGGGGAAAAAAACCTTGTTAGAAAATGATCCTTTTTAAATTGCTGTTTATTTAATGTCACTTTTATTCTCTTTTTGATGTGCAAGCAGGATGCTTGCTTATTCTTGAAAATGGTTCACACCTTTCTCAAAAGGGAACAACTCATTTCTAGGAGTTTTTATTTTTTAATTCTTGTAAGCTTTCTCATTTTGCTCAAGAGTCCATTGTATGGCAGTGACCTACTTTTTTTTTTTTTTTTTTGCGGTACGCGGGCCTCTCACTGTTGTGGCCTCTCCCGTTGCAGAGCACAGGCTCCGGATGCACAGGCTCAGCGGCCATGGCTCACGGGCCTAGCCACTCTGCAGCATGTGGGATCTTCCCGGACTGGGGCACGAACCCATGTCCCCTGCATCGGCAGGCAGACTCTCAACCACTGCGCCACGAGGGAAGCCCCAGTGACCTACTTTTAAAAAACTTTTTTGTTGTGTTTATATATGTAAATATAATATACAATATGCAAGATACAATAAATGTTATATATAATTATACTATAAGTGTACACATAATTTACATATATAATTTTGTTGTTTATTTACTTTTATATTATGTGTGTATATAATTCATGTCATATATCTTCTCTATAATTTTATTTTAATGTATATATAATTTCTTATATAATATATATTACATTGTGTATGTAACATACATATGATTGCCACTGAAACCATTTTTAACTGTACACCACAGCGGCATACATCCCATTCACAGTGTTGTGCAACCATCACCACTCTAAACTTCTGGAACTTTTTTCCCATTCCAGTTGTGGCCTGTCTTTGTACTGGGAGGGATGCTCCATGATTAGGTGCCCCAGACCTCCTCCAAGTGCTTTCAGTGGACGGTAACCACCCAAAAGGCAGAAGAGGAGGCCCTTGTCGAGAGATAGGAGGCAGCGGCAGAGGACAGAGCTGGTGGACAGGGCCAGCCTGTGCCAGGCCCCAGGCAGAGGATCTGCAACTCTGTGTCCTTTCAGCAGGGCTCTGAGCCCGCCTGGAAAATAGTGGTTTCCTCTGTTAACTTTTCAGAAAATCAAGTCAGCTTTCTAACCTACAATAACCATCTTTCCGTCTCCTGGGCCCGCTCTCCCCGCTTGGAGGTGGGAGCAGGACAGCCGAGGGGCCGTGAACTTCACCCCAGTAGTGCCCTGTCAAGTCTCCTCTGTCCTTTTGGGCAGACACAGAGGGACTTTCCGTCTCTGCATCATGTCCTTTCCTGGGGACAGAGAAGAGGCTACATGAAGAGACCTGGCTCTTTAAGGCCCATTGTTTGCTTTTCAACCAAATGTGGTTAAATTATAACCCATCCCTTCCTCCAGAGCTCCGTGAAGTTTCCAACAGAAATTGCAGAAATTGTAGGAGGCCATCTGCCTTTTATTTATCAGTAAACAAACCTATTAAAAGTAAACTTCCCCCTCAGGACTATGGAGTTGGAAATGAACACTGAGTAATTTAAAATCTAAATTATTCTAAAATAATTTAACATTTTTTGGCCTATTTAAATTTATGAAAAAGTAAAAACAAGGCTTCAATAATCATTTGGACATGATATTCAACTTCAATAAGTTAATTTGATGCTAATAAGAATAGACCCTATGCTACATCTTGCTAGGAATATCTTCCTTTCAGAAATCATCTACTATTTAAAAATTTTATTAAAATTTATTTAGTGCTACTTGTTTAGCCCAACCTTAGAAACGTTATCAAGATCGATTTTTTAAGAGAGAAACATTTGATTCTTCCAGGGAACAGATTTTCTGGGCTGTATACATCAACATGGATAAACATCTACAGCATAACCCCAGGTAGAGACTCATCAAGTACATACAAGACTCTGCAGAGGGGATATTTCTGAACTGTTATTTCTGTGAAACTAAATTTGAAATATTTATTTATTTATTTATTTTTGTTTTTTGTGGTACGCGGGCCTCTCACTGTTGTGGCCTCTCCTGTTGCGGAGCACAGGCTCCGGACGCGCAGGCTCAGCGGCCATGGCTCACGGGCCCAGCCGCTCTGCAGCATGTGGGATCCTCACGGACCGGGGCACGAACCCGTGTCCCCTGCATCAGCAGGAGGACTCTCAACCACTGCGCCACCAGGGAAGCCCTGGAATATTTAGATAAACTTTAGATTTATAAACCCAAACGAGAAGAATTTACGTGAAATTATAATTGCTGTAGTTTGACTTCTGTTGTTACTTTGTGTTTTCTCTCCCCTACATCACTAGGAGGGGCTGAAGTGGACGGGGGCTCAGGAATTTAGAGAAGATACTGATAACACAGAGAGAAAGTGGAAGAGCAGAGAGGAACAAGGGGCGTGGGGACCCAGTAGGCCTGGGATGGGAAAGGAGGAGGTTGGCACACAGGTGGCACTGTCATCCAGAGATGGTCCCTTGGGGGGTGTCAGTCCTCATGTGATCCCCAGAGACAACCACACCACCCCTGTGACAAAGACCACCTTGTTGGGCCCTCGCTGGCTGATCCTTGGTTTTGGAAAAGGGAAGAACTCAGGTAATCCTATGCTTGGGGCAACAGTAGAACAGAGACACCAAAATTTTCTTCAAAGAATATACTACTTGGAATTAAAAAAATATATATATCAATGAGTTTTTTTTTTTTTAAATCTCAGAAGGACTCGATCAGTGTTGGTTTTCTTTAGCTCATGGTTTAGTATAATTTTTATCACTGCATGTGTTTGTCAAAATAAAAATAATACTAACCCATGAATATGACTTGGGGTACTGGTGTCAGTGGGTGTGGGAGCCTTCCACGTGCATTGATGGTGTGAAAACAAACACAGCACCAGGGGCCAGTGCAGGGGAGATGGCTGAGGACAGTGCCTTCTGGATGATGCCATTGCTTTGGGTCTTCGTAAGCCAACATTGTGCCAACACTGGAAGCCCGAGGTGCAAGGGAGCAGAGGTCACGCGGCATTGATCGGTGGGACCGACAGTGCTGCCAACGAGAGACAAGGAGCCTCCCTTCCCTGGAGGACAGGAAACCGGAGTCTCAAAAGTTGCTGGTAGAGGGTGGTTGTTTTGTGATTGTCCCCATCTTTCCTTGATCACATCCCACTGGCCTGGCCTGGGCACCTCCGTGGTGAACAAGAGTGCATCTCAAGGCCCAGGCCCTCTAGATCTGGTCATGTTTTACAATATTATGTGTTTTTTCATAGGAAGTCATTTAGAGGTATGCATTTCATCTTCCAAAACACCAAAATAAGAAACTCTCGCTGTCTTTATTGATCCCATTGGGGGTCTTAGATTCTCTTAGCTATGGGACACATTGTACCTGATGTGGGATTTTTTAGCCAGGCAGTCATGACACAAGGTCTTTATTAACAGACTTTCAGAATTGGTGAGAGATGCTCATTCAGTTGCTACAGAAGAACATTTCACTGCAGAAGTCGGGTGGCAGCGAGTTGGCTTGATGGCTTGGAACTTGAACACACTTTGTGTGTGGTGTGACTGTGTGTGTCAGGGGTGTGAACAGTTCTGGAGGTGAGGATGTACTAGGGGAGTTAATAACGGACAAATTATTTCACACAAACCTGGACACTTAGTAGTTTTGGGTAAAGCTAGTAAGCCGACTCCTGCCCAAAGCCTGCAAGGCAGAAGGTGGGATACAAATGAACAGGCAACAATAGTTACCTTTTCCTGATCACTTCCCAGCTGTCAAAGAAAATAGACCAATAAAAAGACATTAAAGAAATATAAAGCTAACATTTTATAACCGAGAGAGGATCCAATTAGTTTAGTTTCTTCCAACACAGATCCTTGAATTCAATGGGAATTTGAAGTTTTTGGGTTTAAAATCATGAGATGGCTCCCAAATGCAGCTGACTCATATCACCTTTCCCTTGATTCTCTCTCTCTGTCTCCAGTTGGGTGTGGCCAAATGGGGTCAGAGGCTCCTGGAAGTCTGTCACCAGAGAGTGCTGAGGGATTCATTTCTGCCACAAGCAAAGTTGTATTGTCTTGGCTTTCATTTAACTTCTGTGCCCAGGCCTTGCCTTCTGACCAGGAAGGTGCTGCAGTGGGCATCCTGGGTGGGTCATGCAGCAGCACCTCTGAGTGGCCCGATGAGGGAGAAGGGGTTGTCTCTGTCCCACCGCCCAACTTCGAGGTGACCCAGCACTGACTCTCCAGGCAGGACCTGTGTCCTGGCCCGCAGAACTCTTGTACCACATTGGAGCCTTTCTGCAACGAGCCAGGAGACAAGTCATGGATGCTCAGAGGGGCAGCCATGGAGGCTGAGAAGCACCTTTTTTGTGTGCACTGGAGTTTGCCCAGAGGGTACCCTGGATCTCAGATATGACCACCCTTATCCATGTGATGTAAGGAGCAGCATCCTGACAGGCACAGTGAGGCAACTGTGGTGCTTCTGGAACATCTCCAGGCATCTGTGCAGGATGAGTTCTGGGGAGGAATCACAGCAACAGACCATGAGCAATTCCAGCAAAGCCTGTCCCAGAAGACACTTCCTGCTGCACTTTCTTTCTTTCTTTCTTTTCTTTAAAGATGGATTGAGTGGTTTCTTTTTTATAAATAAACATTTCTTTAAAAAAAATTATTTATTTATTTATTTATTTTTGCTGTGCTGGGTCTTAGTTTCCGCACGCGGGAACTTCGTTGTGGCATGCGGGATCGTTTTAGTTGTGGCATGTGGGCTTCGCAGTTGTGGCATGCGAACTCTTTGCTGTGGCATGCATGCAAGATCTATTTCCCCGACCAGGGGTCGAACCCGGGACCCCTGCACTAGAAGCACGGAGTCTTACCCACTGGAACACCAGGGAAGTCCCTCCTGCTGCATTTTGTAATGAGACAAAACCCAAATGAAAGTCCAGCAGCAACAGTAACAGAAGGAAGAGTGGATCCTGTTGCTGAAGGAAGTTTCAAGCTTGCTGCCTGGGACCACAGCCCCTCCACATCTTTGCCCTTTGTGCTCTGGGGTGACCAGTGGACCACGCACTGGGGATGTGGGATGGATAAGCCAAGACTCAGCAGGACCAGGCTCCTCCTGAGCCTCATGTTTCTGTGCCAGAACCTGTTCCTGGGGTTGTTTTATAATCTAACACTATCTATAGCTTGGGGATGATTTGGGGGACACATCCTCAAGGTCCAGGGTTTCCCTAGTCTAACTGGCTTATGAAGTAAGAGGAGTGTCAGGAAATCATATAATAAATACCCTCCACTTTATACAACAACCGTAGTAATGATTATCTTTTGAGGATTCCCATGTGCTGGGCCACCACAGCAACCCCACGAGGGGGCCCCACCAGTGCTTTGTTCTGAGATAAGTAAAGTGGGGTCTGGAAGTGGCAGCTTCTCCAAATACACAGCCAGTAAACGGCAGGTGAGGGACCACCTGAAGCCCCTCCTCTGCATCTCAAGTTGGTCGCCATTTTCTACCTCTGATGGAACCACATTGGAAAAGGGAACAGACAGTAGGTACGTAAAGGGACCTTCCTGTCAGGTTTTTGTCGTAATGTTGCTGGTTTAGGGAATCTTCATTCCTTCCAGACCATTTCTAAATTGTCCAAATCTCCCCACCCACCACAAGGTTCCCTCGTCTGTAAAGGAGATGTTTCTCCAAACTAGGTATCTCTTTCTCAGAAACAAGGATGTTCCCTTTTTCCAAATTTCTATTTCTGCTTCCATGTCAGCTTCTTTCTTGTAGGAATTGACATCACTTCACGCTGTGTTACAGATATTCCTCTCCATGTCTGTCTCTGCCTACTTGGGGAGGGTCATATTATTTGCAGTTGTATCTCCAATGGGTAACACAGGGCCTGATACATGCTGCATGTTCTTAAATATATGTTGAATTGAACCGAATTGCTGGTTTGTACATGGAAAAGTCTCCCCACTGTGTCCGAAGCATGTGCATTCTATCTTGTGCAGAAGTCCTGGACTAGCACTTGTCATGATTTGGATTTTCATATAATTGAGGTTTTACTATAGTTGCACCTTTTTGGTTCTGAAATATATAAGAACCAAGGCAATTTTGGATACCTGTGAATTAAATTGAGTATCTGTGATTCAAAACGTGTGTGACCTTTCTCCTGGTTCTGGCACTGTGGGTATCAGGGAGCCAGGGAACCCTTGGGCATCTTTGGAAGATGGCATCCAGACACTTGTGAGGTTGTTGAACATGTGTTTAACAGTGTAATGGAAGGTTGAACTCTGATTTCAAGTGATTTCTCTTGAGAAGACTTCAAAATCACCAGTTCAGAGCAGGTCACCTTGAAGGGCCTGGGAAAGGCTGCAAAGATGGAGAGAATAAACAGGATGGCAGCTGGCTTTCCCCACATGACCACATTTTGGGCGGGGGCTCTGACTGACACATCCTCATGGGAGGTGCTGTGTCAAGGGTCTGCCTGTGGAGTCTGGGGCTGGGGGTCCACTTGTCTGGTTTTCCCCAAGAGCAAAGTGATGCTGAATCCAATACAAGTGCTGAGTGCTGCCTGCCTTCTACCCATTCTCTCCTGGTCCCCAGGGACCCTTGGGCCACAGAGGTATAGTGTGGGTAGGAGGTGACACCTCCCAAATTCTCTAATAGATTCTTTGGACAGTTTCCCTGGACAAGCAATTTTGATTTTCTAGGACTCATTTAAGCAAATCCCTATTTCTGTTAGGTCCAGGATACTTTTTCTTCCCCAACTGGTCAAATGCCCCAACAAAACATAGAAAGGCAATGTCACTGGGGACACCTGCAGGCACCTCCCATGTTGGGAATCAGTCTCCACTTTCTTCTGCTCTTACAGAGAAGCCTGCTGCTCTGAGAGACTCCTGGGGGCCTGGGAGCCCAGACCTAATCACACACAATTTTATGTCTTAGTGCCTCTGCCTTGGTTTCCAGGAGAAACTTAGCACATGCAATCTTCCACCATCTTTTCCAATGAATTTCTTTTTTTAGACTTTCCCTTTCTTTTCTCTTTTTCTTTCTTTTCTTTAAGTGACAAGCAGGAGGGAACAATTTAAGAGGTCCATGAAAAATGTTTTTCAATCAAAGTTGTTCCAAAACAGAAACATGTTTGATACATGGTTTTATAGAAAAGTTTATATAAAAAGGAAGAAAATACACCATTCATGGAACCAGACATCAGCATTGATTGAAACTTGGCTGTAAACTGAGAATCCAGGTTGAGGAAAGACAGCCAGGCTCTCTAGTTGTGCTAATGCACCTGCAGTATTTTTTTCTGAATAATAAAGTGTGGAGAAGCACTGTACACTGGCATGGGCAGGGATCAGGAAATCTGGATTTGAGTCCTTTTGGTGCCCATGCTGCCGGGTGGAGGGGCCCTCTCGCCGCTCTGGGCCTCCCTCCCCTGTATACCATGTCCCGTGGTCACCTCTTGGAGGGTGGCCTCCTCAGGAAGGATCCTGCCCACTGCCTTTGGTGAGTGTGTCTAATCTATCTGGTGTTTTAAACATTTATCTTCATCCACATTACCTTTAAAGCAACAATTCATTTTTTTTTCTTTTAATTGGGGTATAGTTGCTTTACAAAGTTGTGTTAGTTTCTGCTGTACAACGAAGTGAATCAGCTTTATGTGTACATATATCCCCTCCCTCTTGGACCTCCCTCCCCCCACCCCCATCCCACTCATCTAGGTGACCACAGAGCACCTAGCTGAGCTCCCTGCACTATATAGCAGGTTCGCACTAGCTATCTGTTTTACACATGGCAGTGCACATACGTCAAACCCAATCTCCCAATTCATCACAACCCCCTGCTCCACCATGTCCACCCGTCCATTCTCTACGTCTGCGTCTCTCTTCCTGCTCTGCAAATAGGTTCATCTGTATCATTTTTCTAGACTAGCTGCTTTTGGAGCAAAAGACATTTGGAAGTCTCGTGAGACCTGGGTAATTTCTCCCCAGGAGAAATGCACATACTCGCATAAAAAGGTGGCCACACCCCTGCTTGAAAAGAAGAGCCCTTGTCCACTGTGGCCCCCATTCACAGATACCACGGCGATGGCAGGATGCTAAGGAAAGTCAGTCTGAGGCTGATTTCAGCATCAGCCCACCTGGAACACTCAGGCTCAGGTCTCAGGTCTGGGCCCCTGGCTAAGCTCGCTCTTGCTCAGGGCAGTTTCATCTCAGGGACTCGCTATTTTTCTTGTTTGGAACTTGTCTGGTTTACTCTGCTAGTTAATGTCAAATTTGGGGAGCAGAACTTGGTTGTCAGTCCCCTCCTTACCAATAAGCCCTAGAATTTTTTATGCAAAGTAATTCACCAATTCCTGAATGAATAACTCTTCCTCCGACAGAGGAAGGTAATTTATGCTAAACTGATAATAAAGAGTTGAATCATCCATAACCTTCCCCTAGTAGAATAAATCCTTCCTCACCAGATATTTGTACATCTGAGGCTACTTAAAGATGCCTGAGAGGCAGGAAGACAAAGTTCTACTTCCTTCCACAACAATAAAAGTGTCCTTGCTTCCCCAGAAGTGATGGATGGGCCTCCTCTGTATTGTCAAATCTCCACCGTTAAGCATGATGGGCTCGCTTGGGAATTATTAAAATACTGCAGCAAACCTGTCTCCATGCAGTACAATTTAGTGGACTCATAAGGCTGCGTCATGCTGTGTTTTGTACACCCCTTCAACTCTGAATTGCATTCACATTCCTTTTGGATCATGGTAAAAGAAAGATGAGTGTGTTCTTGGGGGAAGGTGAGCCTCTTTGACCCTGGCATGTGACACTTTTAGTTGGCTGTATTGATGTACCCATTTTTGCCATGTTTGATCTTTGCAACTGCTTTGACCCAGGGACTTTGTGACTCAGATTCGAAAGTATCTCACTGAACTCCTATAATCTTTAAGCTGTAAAGTGATGTGTGAACCCAGAGTCATCTTCTCTCTGGAGAACTAGATTATTAACTTGATGGATGTTGGGAATGACATGGTGCTTGAGATGAGGAATAGGATCGGCGCTCTCTGGTAGACCAACTGCATAAAATCCAAAGTGAATTTTCCACCTTTGCTCATCTTAGTACAATCAATCACTCGAAACAATCTCTGAGAATTTGGAGCATGTTGGACTAGCAACATCTGAAATACTCGGATTTTGCCTGTGAAGTTAGAATGGTCATCATCACTTCTTTTCCTCTCTGTAGCAAGCACACACCATCTGTAAAATCTTTGTGATAGATACCTTTGCTGTGGTCTCTCCACACTCTGCTTCTTCTTGAAACCGTTTTGAAATGGAACAGCTTGTTAATAGTGTAACATCCCCGACTCAAATGGAGTGCTTCATACTGGGCCATCTCTCTTCCAGAAACCACGTCTTCCTTCCAAACGTGTTACTCTCAGACAACAGACACGTCCCAGGGCTTAGGAAGCTTGTTTATTTTTAGAGATTTGGGTTGGAAAATGAAGAACATAAGTGTGATCAAGTAGGTGGTGTATTTTGTGGTGTGCCTGAGGTGGGATTCTAAAGTTTGGGTGTAGAACATTAGGAAAAAGCCAAACTCATGTTTGCTATTGTTTCAAACCAGGGGCACTTGGTTTAATTCATTTGACAAGTATTCATTGAGCATCTGCTACCTGCCACATGTGATGCTAAGCTCTTAGAGTTAAATAAAACACACACCATGCTTTTGGAAACTTACGGAGATGTGAATGAGTTGACAGGTTCAGAGACAATCATAAGAGAAGGAAGAACATGGAAACTCCATGAGAGAGGCGGGTAGTGCTGGGGACAGTCACAGCAGGGAGCCCATCTGAATGAAGGCAAGAGGTCTTCTCTTCACAAAGGGACATTCAGAGATGGACAAGGGGCACCAGGTAGAATTTTGATAGACAGACTTTGCAGAGAGATGTTACATACAGAGAAAAATTTCTAAAGCCATCTCCCAGGAAAGGCAGTGGGGAATGTTCAGGAGATGGTGAATGGTCTGGTTTTGTTTACAGTGAAGGTCAGTCCTGGGAGATCCTGGGAGAGAATCTGGAAGGGTCAGCGGACAGCTCAAGAGACCACATGTCTGCTTGGCCCAGCTCAGCCCTTGTCTGCACCTATTGTCCCAACACATTTGTTAATCATCATCACTCATGCTTCCTTTCTCTCAGAAATAGCCTGGTTCAGACAGACAATGAATTCTATGGATAGGTTGGCATTTCTTGGCTGCTATGGTTAATATGGCAATTTCTTTCCATCCTAAAAATAACTATTTTCTTAATAACTCTTGATTAACTGTGACATGTGATTTTCTTGCCATTTCATGTTAATGGGGCACAGTAGGAACTAATGTGATATGGTTTGAACTTTCTAAAGATGGCCCAAGATCTGAAAATCTCTCCCACAGAAATGCCAGAAATTTGATAATAGTAATTATAGTAATAATAATAGCCAATGTGTACAGATAATGAGACTTTTAACAGATACTATACTGTTTTATCAATTTATTTAAATGATTGAACCTTGGCAACAGCCCAAGAAGTAAGGATTCAATTATCTCCATCTTACAAATGGGGAGACTGAGGCTCACAGGAGTTAACTGTGAGGGCAAAGTGGTAGAGCTAATGAGCAATAGAGACAGGATTTGAGTCCAAGTGGTCCCGTTCTGGAGCCATCCTTCTAGCTCCAGATCAAATCACACTATTCCTGGGAATGTGATAAGGTGTATTGATCATGACTATTATGAAAATGATGGAGCTTTTCAATTTACAAATTACTTATATATAATTTATTATTTGTTCCTGTACTTTAGGTGAATACCCAGAGAAGTTAAATGCCTTCCAAAGGGTCATACAACTAAGCTGCTGTTGAACTTGGTGCCAAGTTCAAATGATCAGATTTCATGTTTCCATTCTATTCACACACAGTCGTACATACTCCCGTTCTTGAATTCATTGACTGAAAAAGTTTAATGGGTACTTAAAGGAGAGGTGACCTCTGGCTGCTAGGAGCAGAGTCAAAAGGGGAAGGTGTTTTTATCCGGGGTAAAGTTTCTGTTATGGAAGATGAATAAGTTCTAGAAATCTGCTGTACACATAACACCTGTAGTCAGCAGTATTGTGAAATTTAAAATATTTAAGAGAATAGATCTCAAGTGTTCTTATCAAAAAAGGCCCAGAAGAACACAAGGAAGTTTTTGGAGGTGATGAACAATATGCTTAGTACCTTGGTTGTGGTGGTGATGGTATCACAAGAGTATGCATATGTCCAAAATTATTAAGATGTAGATTTTAAATGTGTACAGTTTAGGGGTATATAAATTATACTTCAATAAAGCTAAAAAAACAAAGTTCTTATGAATATCCACATACCAAAAAAGTGGAAGGTAACAGGTGTAAGAAGGGAGGGGGAAGGGGCCAAAGAAAGGGCAAATGGCATAGTTGGAGATCTTCATCTCACATATCACATAGCACAATTTCCCAAGGCTGGCCAAGATTGATGATGTGGAAATTAATTCAGCAGTAGGCTTTTCTTTTTTTTTGCAGTACATGGGCCTCTCACTGTTGTGGCCTCTCCCGTTGTGGAGCACAGGCTCCGGAGGCGCAGGCTCAGCGGCCAAGGCTCACGGGCCCAGCTGCTCTGCGGCATGTGGGATCTTCCCGAACTGGGGCACGAGCCCATATCCCCTGCATCGGCAGGCAGACTCTCAACCACTGCGCCACCAGGGAAGTCCAGCAGTAGGCTTTTAATCTATGTAAAATGATGATTGGGAGGGTGACAAACACTAAGATCTCACTATTAAGGAGGGAAACAAGGTGGTTCTCCTGTCCAGATTTCTATGATTTTAAAAATGCAACAAAGCAAAACACAACAGTGCTAGCTTTTACATCCATGTATCCTTAAGGTTTTGGGAATAAGTTGAGTTTTGTGCAACTGTGTTTTCTGTTTAAAAGTTACACGATATTAGAATAACACCAATTGTCATCCTCTTTATAATGAATGCAATCACCCTCTGTGTAGCCCATCTGCTTTCTTGATGCTGGATGCATGTCTGGGCTCAAGTACTCAGGTAGGTCACTTTTCTTTCTAGATGGCAGCTTCATGATCATCTTCCAGTTGAACATATTTTGTCTTAAAATCATCTCCTCTTCTGAAATTGTAAAGGATATAATATCCAGGAGAGTTCAGATGTTTTAAAGGAGTTCAGTTTTTTTGTTTTGTTTTTGTTTTTTTTTTTGGTACACGGGCCTCTCACTGTTGTGGCCTCTCCCACTGCGGAGCACAGGCTCCGGATGCCCAGGATCAGTGGCCATGGCTCACGGGCCTAGCTGCTCCGTGGCATGTGGGATCTTCCCAGACCGGGGCACGAACCCGTATCCCCTGCATCAGCAGGCAGACTCTCAACCACTGCACCACCAGGGAAGCCCAGGAGGTCAGTTTTAACATGACAGGAGAAATGGGCTCCTCAGAGGTAAAGGGCTTCTGGAAGGAACTGGAAATCCATTCAGCGCTGGCATCTATGAAGATTAGGTTATGCAGGATTTTAAAACTTTTTTGGGAAATGTCTCTGCTTCCAATTCTAACTTAGGCCAAGGAGGCAATCAGACATCTGATCTGAATCCATATTTTTGGAACAAGGTTCAGTGACCTATTGGGTCAACTTCCACAGAAGAAGCTATAGAAACTCAAGTAGAAAAAATTCTGCTGCAACGTTTCTTTCTGTTTCTGACATAGAGTCATTATTTCCAGATCTGAGAAGTGGTTACCAGATCATTTGCCCCTATTAATTTGTCAAAAATTATAAATGGGTAATGACTAATTCTGATGAAATGCTGGTGAACCTATTCCCTGTACATTGCCATTGGCAGTAAACTGGTAAGGTCTTTATGGAAGGAAACTGGGTGGTTTAACCAAAACCAGCCTGTATATCCTTTGGGATTAATCCAAGAAAGAGAGAAAAATAATAGTAAAAAGTGATCTTAGAAGTACTATAAAAATTGTACAAACAGGGCCTCCCTGGTGGCGCAGTGGTTGGGAGTCCGCCTGCCGATGCAGGGGATGCGGGTTCGTGCCCCGGTCTGGGAGGATCCCATATGCCGCGGAGCGGCTGGGCCCGTGAGCCGTGGCCGCTGGGCCTGCGCGTCCGGAGCCTGTGCTCCGCAACGGGAGAGGCCACAATAGTGAGAGGCCCACATACCGCAAAAAGAAAAAAAAAAAAAAATTGTACAAACAAAATGTAAACAAAAGTGGGGAAATGGAAAATGAAATATATGACATTAATCTGATAGAATATTAGACAAGTGTGAAAAAGATAATTGCTAAGTCTAAGTAGTACTATATGGGAAAATATTTTATGATATAATAGTAAGTAAGCAAAAATACAGAATTTTACCTTTGCTCTACACATAGCTATAGAGAATTGCAAGACAGTTACTTCATTTATGTCACTACTATAATATTTATGCCACAAATAATTATAACGATGGAGTAAGAAGTGATTAATACTTGCCCAAGATTAAGGGAAGCCCCAAAGCCCACTCAGGAATCAGACACAATTCCCAGAGAGTATGCAGGGCAGAAAACCTGTAGGCATGACATGCCCCTTGGCAAGGTTTTCATGTATCGGCACTTTGACCCCTTATATTCTTTTTTTAAAATAAATTTATTTATTTATTTATTTTGGCTGCTTTGCGTCTTTGTTGCTGTGCGTGGGCTTTCTCTAGTTGCGGTGAGCAGGGGCTACTCTCCCTTGCAGTGTGCAGTCTTTTCATTGGGGTGGCCTCCCTTGTGGTGGATCACGGGCTCTAGGCATGCGGGCTTTAGTAGTTGTGGCACATGGGCTCAGTAGTTGTGGTTTGCAGGCTTAGTTGCTCTGTGGCATGTGGGATTTTCCCGGACCAGGGATTGAACCCATGTCCCCTGCATTGGCAGGTGGATTCTTAACTACTGTGCCTCCAGGGAAGTCCCTGATCCCTTATATTCTTTCCTGTGATATTAGAAAAACATTTGAAGAGAGAAATAAAACTGTTGTTAGTAGAAATATGGCAATTATATATTTAGAAACTTGATAGGATGAAGCACATTTTCTCAAACCTAACAGACTGTAATGTTTATGTTCTCATTCTGAGAGACAAAACTCCACCTGTGCAGACACCATAGGAGGAAACACAGAGGCAGTCTGTGTGTGGTGCCCACTGCACTTTGTCCTCAAATGTCTTATTGGCAATTTAATAGGTGGGTGTGTATATGCTTAAACAAATAAACCTGGTAGTTCTACAGCTTAAATTTATGGTTATTCAGTCACCAGGACTATTTTTTTGGTTATGAAAATCATTATTTGCATAATTTTCCTGGAGATTCTTAATTTATATTAATTGTAGAAAAAGACAGCTAGCTAAACATGGATCATGGACTTCTTCTCAGTCATGCATTTTAGGAGCTACAAGAAGAGAAAGAGTTTGAAAGAACAGAAATTCCAGTTGAGAAAATGAAACAGTCTCTTGAACAAGTGGTGTTGGCAAAACTGAATATCCAATTGTAAAAGAATAAAACTGGACATTTATCTTATACCACATACAAAAATTAACTCAAAAGAGATTAAGGATTTAAACGTAAGACCTATAACTGAAAGTCCTAGAAGAAAACACAGAGGAAAACTTCATGACATTGTTCTTGGCAATGATTTCATGAATATGGCACCAAAAGCACAGGCAATGAAAGCAAAAATAACTGTGGGACTACATCAGACTAAAAAGCTTCTGCCCAGCAAAGGAAACCATTAACAGAGTTAAAAACAACTTACTAAATAGGAGAAAATGTTTGCAAACCATATATCTGATAAGGAATTAATATCCAAAATGTAAAAGGAACTATTACAACTCAATAACAAAACAAAACCAAAAAACCCAATTAAAACATGGGCAAAGGATTTGAATAGATATTTCTCCAAAGAATACATATAAATGGCCAACACGTATATGAAAATACACTCCACATCACTAATCATCAGGGAAATACAAATCCACAAGGCATCCTGAGAAATCACTAAGAAGAATGGCTGTTCTTGAACCAAAAAAAAAGTCGGAACCGAGGACAATGGGCCTGGGAGATGTCGTGGGTCCGGCGTGCCTTGATGAGGTCAGATGTATGACTAGTTCTCTGCCCTGAGGAGTGTTCCTCCCACCCCTCAAGCTGGCCAAAAGGACCAAGGCACTTGGCCCTTCTCCCAAGTCAAGGAAACCAGTCAAGGCAGTGGACCACCCCAAGGAATAAAGATGAGTTCACAGAAAAAAAATTATGAGACAAATTTCAAACAAGCGAGCAACCAATGCAACAACTGCTAAGCAGTAAAATGAAACTATTTCAACATGAATAAAATAAATTTAAAATAAGGAAAATAACTATCCTTAGAGAGACAAGAGAGAATATTTGTAGCCTTAATCATCTGCAACTAAACTCTAGATAATACCAATGTATTAACCAGGAGTAGCTGAGTTAGGACATCTGGAGGGAGATGAGTGCATCTTAGGGCTCTTTTCTTGTATGGGAGGAGGAGGCATAGACTTTGTTCATCTTCAGACATACGTATGGGGAGAAAACTAAAAGTAAGTTTTCAACGATTTAAGGGTAGCCACCAGAATAATAAAAGTAAGACATGTAATTTTTAAACCAGTGGAAGATAACTTTATATATAAAAATAAAAGTATGAAAAGAGAAGATAAGAAACAAAATAATTAAACATGGTAAGTGGAGAACATAAAGATGGCTAAAATAGTCTTACTATAACCATAATTACAGTAAATGTAAGTGGATTAAATATTCTACTCTGAAGCTGTGTGGATTGAATTTTGAAAAATATTTATATTTATAAGCAATCTCAGTTTATTTTTACATAGAGACATGACAGACTAGAAAACAAAAGAATATATAAAGGTTAAAAATAAAGGGATAGCGCTTCCCTGGTGGCACAGTGGTTGAGAATCTGCCTCCCGATGCAGGGGACACGGGTTCATGCCCCGGTTTGGGAAGATCCCACATGCCACAGTGCGGCTGCTCCCGTGAGCCATGGCCGCTGAGCCTGCGCGTCCGGAGCCTGTGTTCTGCGATGGGAGAGGCCACAACAGTGAGAGGCCCGTGTACTGCAAAAATAAATAAATAAATAAATAAATAAATAAATAAATAAATAAATAAATAAATAAAGGGATACAAAGAATATACATCTGAGTTAAAAGGAAGCCAGGGTAACAATTACAACATCAGGCAACAGTAAAATTTTTCAGTGAAATAATACATCATGAAGGAAAGATAGGGATTTTGAATATAGAGTTAAGAAACTACTCTAAACTAGTATTTGTTTCTACTTGATGTAAACAATCAAGAGGATAAAAATCATGAGCCTATTGAAACCTAATAATATGGCCTCAAAATATATAAGAACTGGTGGAGTCACAGGGAGGAATAAATAACAATACAATTGGAATCAAAGTTAACAATTCCTATTTTAACTTAATAGATTAATGTGATAAGGTAAGCCATATCAGAAATCCCTCGTTACTAAATAAATAAAAAACAAAACAAAACAAACAACAACAAACAAACAAAAACAGTTGTACTAAACAACAAAATCAAAAGCTGGTTCTTTGAAAGGATTTAACATAAGCAAAGTGCTGGCAAAACAGATAAAGGAATAAAAAAGGATGTACAAATAAAAAACATGCAGAATGAACTGGGGGAATAATTTCTAAATATGTGCTAGTGGGCAGTGGTAAAAATGTGAGGTCTCCTGCTCATCTGTGAGAAGTAAACACTGACAGCCATTGCTCTGAAGAACAAGCTGGCAGTGCTTGGAGAAATTGAGTACATAGGTATCATACACCTCAGCAATTCTACTCTTTTGTTTATATTCTGCCCAAACGTCCAAGGTGACATGGGCACTGTAGCAAAGAATTGGAGGCTGCCTAGGTGCTCAACAGTAGGGGAATGGATAAATAGGGTGTGGCGTGCATGTAGGATGGAATGCAAAGCAGAGACAGGAGAAGGAAGTGTAACCTTGCATGACAGCAGGAACAAATATTGCTGTGAAAATAACAATGCATAGAGTAGGTTTATTGTATAAAAACCATGCAAATAAATCAAAACACACACAACGAACAACAATATTATACATAGAGGAGCACATGAAGATACACTTATGGGAAGTGGGTTAGAAAGATATTTAGCAAGTGATAGTGGTCCTCATGGTGGAGAGGGGGGAGGTGGGGAATGGGATCTGGGATTAGGTCAAAAAGGGGAAACATTTTGCTAAAAGTAGGCCAGTGTTGTCCCCATTCATGCTAATGCTCACAGATCAGGGCATGTGATCAACTCAGTTCTTTGTTCCTGAGGACCACACTTCAAAAAAAAAAAAAAAAAAAGAAATGAACTCTTTCCCCCAAATATGGAACTTAAAATAAAACAATTTTATAGGCCAACCCCCACCTCCACCCCAATCAAAGTGTTTATTAGGTGATTTTCAGCACAGTGGAATAGTCATATGGAAATACATGAGGCCTTATTGCCACGCTTAGGTTTAACCCTAACAGTGTAAGATAGGAGGAATGCCATCTCTCTGATTTGCTCCCTCTGTATATTGATTGATAAAATACCAATACTAAGAGTTAACATTTGTACAGTGCTTCTCATTTTAAAAAGAAAAGTCAATAGATTATTTGATCTTTGCAATAACTCTGCAAGGCAGGTGAACTGGAATTACTGTTATGCCCATTTGATAGAGTCCATTGATTCTCAGGGGTTAAGGGATTTATCCAAACTCACACAGCTAACTTTAATCTGAAGCCCCCCCACCACTTTCTTCTTCCACATTGCCTCCCTATTATCCTAGCATGTTGTGGGTAACTAGCAGCCATTTGATAAGCTTTTGAAGTTATCCAAGATTCCAGACTTCAATTCTTTGCTGCAGTTGAACAAACTCTTATTTATGTATTATATTCTTCCCATACATCTTCAAATATTTATTTGCATACTTAACTCTAAAGAGTATTGTTTGGGTTTGTGAGTTGTATTCAAATGGGAATTGTCCAAGAAAAATCTTTGTGTGACTTTTTGCAAGTGTGCCTCCCTGAGTCTCATTTGTTTCATCTGCAAGATCAGAGGTTGAACTCTGCGAAAATGCCTCAGTCTATGCATCTAGAAATGTAATCTTAAAGATGTACTAAAATCAGCATATTTTCTTATTCTGCAAAATTTTTCAGAATTCTCCAGTCACCCATTGCTTCTATACTGTTATCACTTAAAGTAAAAACAGCTTGTTTCAGTAAGAACTCAATACCTTGAAAAGAATCCTCAAATGGGATTGCAATTTTCTTACACAAACAAGTTGTCTTACACCTACCCTCCCTCTGTTCCTGGGGACCAACACACACATCTACATAAGTGGCACTGAGGCTCTTTGTAAGAGTTTTCCTGGACGTGGCACTCCCATCCCTGCTCTTGGCCTCAAGGAGCTGGGACATGGGCTCCTGGCACACGACCCCACCCTGAGCCCCACCGCTGACACTGTGGGATGGTGCACACTTGCTGGTTTGGGACATGTGCCATTTCTTACTCTCAGTTTCATTGAAAATTCAGTTTGAAAATGAGAATGCAGCAAGTTTACAGGCCAATTCCCACCTCCATCCCAATCAATGTGCCTATTTATTAGGTGATTTTTCAGCACAGTGGAATATTCATATGGAGATATGTAAGGTATGCTTTAAAAGGAAGCTAGCATTCCTGAAATAAACAACTTAAAAAAACCAATCTGTAATAAATAAACTTTAAATTTTTCAAACCCAGAAGCGACTTACATCAGATTAGCATACATTTTTCTGTTTGAGCTGGAAGATATCACATCTGTCTATTAAACATGATTTAGCATCTCAGAGCAGCGTTTCTCCAGAAGGAATTCTGGTGCAGCCAAGGACAACTTCTTGGTGAGTTCAGGAAAAGCCAAGATCTTGTGAGAAGTAAGTAGTTTCAGACTCTGGAGAGTCAAGACGACACTCACATAGACTCGGGCTTGAATCCTGGCTGTGCAACTTATTGGTTGTGTGACCCTGAGTAAGTTGATAACTTTTCTCTGCTGGATTTTCTCATCTGAAAATGGGGCTAATCACAGGACCTACTTCATAGAGACGTTGTGAGGATTAAATGATTGGGTATATGTGAAGTGTTTAGAACAAGGCTCAGCATACAGTAAGCACTTAATTAATATGAGCCATGATTCTTTTTCATTATTATTTTTATTATTATTCACCAGGAGATATTATTCCATGTTTTGGCAGGGATGGGAGAACGATGAAATAGGTTATATGAAAAGTGCTATATTTCCATTTAGAGGCATGTATCAGTTTGTTCATTTTTATTGCTGAGTAGTATTTCATTGTATGAATGTACCACAATTTGTTTATCCATTTATCAGTTGTGAGATATTTGTTGTTTTCATTTTTGGCAATTATGAATCAAGCTACTTTTTAAAAATTTTTTTGAATTTTATTTTATTTTTTTTGTACAGCACGTTCTTATTAGTTATCCATTTTATATATATTGTATACATGTCAATCCCAATCTCCCAATTCATCACACTACTACACCTACTCCTCTGCCGCTTTTCCACTTTGGTGTTCATATGTTTGTTCTCTACATCTTTGTCTCTATTTCTGCTCTGCAAACTGGTTCATCTGTACCATTTTTCTAGTTCCACATATATGCGTTAAAATACAATATATGTTTTTCTCTTTCTGATTTACTTCACTCTGTATGACAGTCTCTAGATCCATCCACGTCACTACAAATGGCCCAATTTCCTTCCCTTTTATGGCTGAGTAATATTCCATTGTATGTATGTACAACGTGTTCTTTATCCATTCATCTGTTGATGGCCATTTAGGTTGCTTCTATGACCTGGCTATTGTAAATAGTGCTGCAATGAATATTGGGGTGCATGTGTCTTTTTGAATTATGGTTTTCTCTGGGTATATGCCCAGTAGTGGGATTGCTGGGTCATATGGTAATTTTATTTTTAGTTTTTTAAGGAACCTCCATACTGTTCTCCATAGTGGATGTATCAATTTATATTCCCACCAACAGTGCAAGAAGGTTCCCTTTTCTCCACACCCTCTCCAGCATTTATTGTTTGTAGATTTTCTGATGATGCCCATTCTAACTGGTGTGAGGTGATACCTCATTGTAGTTCTGATTTACATTTCTCTAATAATTAGTGATGTAGAGCAGGTTTTCATGTGCTTCTTGGCCATCTGTATGTCTTCTTTGGAGAAATGTCTATTTAGATCTTCTGCCCATTTTTGGATTGGGTTGTTTGTTTTTTTTTTAATATTGAGCTGCATGAACTGTTTATATATTTTGGAGATTATTCCTTTGTCTGTTGATTCATTTACAAATATTTTCTCCCATTCTGAGGGTTGTCTTTTCATCTTGTTTGTAGTTTCCTTTGCTGTGCAGAAGCTTTTAAGTTTCATTAGGTCCCATGTGTTTATTGTTGTTTTTATTTCCATTACTCTAGGAGGTGGATTAAAAAGATCTTGCTGTGATTTATGTCAAAGAGTGTTCTTCCTATGTTTTCCTCTAAGAGTTTTATAGTGTCCGGTCTTACATTTAGGTCTTGAATCCATTTTGAGGTATTTTTTTTGTGTGTGTATGGAGTTAGGGAGTGTTCTAATTTCATTCTTTTACAGGTAGCTGTCCAGTTTTCCCAGCACCACTTATTGAAAGAGACTGTCCTTTCTTCATTGTATATCCTTGCCTCCTTTGTCATAGATTAGTTGACCATAGGTGCGTGTGTTTATCTCTGGGTTTCTATCTTGTTCCATGGATCTATGTTTCTGTTTTTGTGCCAGTACCATATTCTCTTGACTACTGTATCTTTATAGTATAGTCTGAAGTCAGGGTGTCTGATTCCTCCATCTCCATTGGGTAGTATAGTCATTTTCACAATATTGATTTTTCCAATCCAAGAACATGGTATATCTCTCCATCTGTTGGTATCATCTTTAATTTCTTTCATCAGTGTCTTATAGTTTTCTGTATACAGGTCTTTTGTCTCCCTAGGTAGGTTTATTCCTAAGTATTTTATTCTTTGTGTTGCAATGGTAAATGGGAGTGTTTCCTTAATTTCTCTTTCAGATTTTTCATCACTAGTGTATAGGAATGCAAAAGATTTCTGTGCATTAATTTTGTATCATGCAACTTTACCAACTTCATTGATTAGCTCTAGTAGTTTTCTGATGACATCTTTAGGATTCTCTATGTATGGTATCATGTCATCTGAAAACAGTGACAGTTTTACTTCTTCTTTTCCAATTTGGATTCCTATTATTTCTTTTTCTTCACTGATTGCCATGGTTAGGACTTCCAAAACTATGTTGAATAATAGTGGTGAGAGTGGACATCCTTGTGTTGTTCCTGATCTTAGAGGAAATGCTTTCAGTTTTTCACCATTGAGAATGTGACCCATGCCTTGCACCATTTATAAACACTAACTCACAATTTAAACCTAAAACTATAAAATTTCTACTAGGAAACATAGGAGAAAATATTTAGGAGCTTGATTTAGGCAAAGATTTCTTAAACACCAGAAACATGAACAATAAAAGGAAAAAATCAATAAAATGGACTTCATCGAAATGTAGAAAACAAACTTCTGATTACCTAGGAGGAAAGGGGAGGCAGGAGACATAAGTTGGGAGATTGGGATTGACATATACACACTACTATATATAAAATAGATAACTAATAAGGACCTACTGTAAAGCACAGGGAACTCTACTCAATACTGTATAATGATCTATATGGGAATAGAATCTAAAAGAGTAGGCATATGTATATGTATAACTGATTCACTTTGCTGTACAGAAGAAACTAACACAATATTGTAAATCAACTATACTACAATAAAAATTAATTATTAAAAAAAGGTAAAAACTCCTTTTCCTTGAAAAACTCTTAAGAAAATTTAAAAAGCAAACTGCAGACTGGAAGAAAATACTTTCAAAGAACATACTTGATAAAGAACTTGCATATTTGATAAAGAAGACTCAAAAACAAACCCATTAAAAATGGGAAAAATATTTGAATAGATACTTTACCAAGAAGAGGTTAATGGAAATAAAACACATGAAAAGATGTTCAACATAATTAGTCATTAGAGAAATGCACATTAGAACCACAATTAGATACCACTACACACTCATTAGAAGAATTACAATTGTAACAGCAACAAAAAATTTTAATTAATAACACCAAGTGCAAGCAGGGATGTGGAGAACTGGAACTCTTGTACATGGTTGGTGGCAACACAGAAAGTTACAACCACTTTGGAAAACAGTTTGACAGTTTCTTATAAAGTTGTGCTTACCATATGACCCAACAATCCCACATCTAGGCATTTACCCAAAGAAAAAGAAAACTGAAGTTCACAACAAAACCTGCATATGAATGCTTATAGTGGCTTAATTCATAATCACCAGAACTGGAAATGACCCAAATGGCCTTCAGCTGGTGAATAGATAAACAAATTGGGGTGGTGGTTCCATGACTGTGTTTGTAAAAGCTAAAGGAACTGAACCATGGAAAGGCTGTGACCCTAAAGAAATAGGTTTGGGAAGAGTGGAGAGAAGTACTTCCTCTTTGGCACAGTCTAGGTATTAAAGATGATGAGATCTCCTTAGGGACTCTTTGTTTTCAAACCATTGTTGGAATATTAGGACTGACACATAGGAAGAAAGATTGCTCAGTGAATTGAGGAAAGGAAGTTAATTTAATAGGATCCCAAAGCATTTATCCTGTTCTTTTCTTTTTTTAATAAGAAGCTCAAATCAATTCAATTCAATAAATATTGTCAGACTCTGGGCTGGCCCCTGGGAGCCAGCTCCACACTGAACACTGTTCCTTACAGCACAGTGCCCCTTGGCAATCACTCAAGAGATTTGCATCCATTGGAGAGCCTCCACATTTGATATTTGTTCCCAGAAACTCCACAGGAAAGCCGCAACCCTTAGGAGATGAACAAGCTGGAAATCCACAGGGCACTTCGGATAACTGTGTCTTGTGCACACTAGCAGGCATTCAAATTCTTCTCTTGAACTTCCTTAAATTGGCTTGAATTACATACATTTCTTAAAAGCTGGAAGAGTGTATATGGAAAATACTAACTACAAGGGAGATACAAGGGTACCTCAAAATGATGTTCTTTTAGGTAAATCAGCTTATTTTTTTCAATTTCTATTAATTACCATTGCTTCTCAAATTCTTTTTCTTCACCCAAGGTTGACTTTCTGCTTTACTTTTCTGTTTACTTCTCTCTCTCTCACTCTCTTTCTAAACTTAATTAGAATCATGTTGTACATATTTCATTTCACAAACTTTCCCCTTATATCTGTTATTTTAACGCTTAAACTCTTTGAAAGCATGTGACTTTAACTTATGCAGAACATTTAAGTTTTTTTTTTAATAAACAGATCTCAAAGTCGTGTTGACCTTTTACAGACCTTCACTTCATGAAGATCTGTTTCAGATCTTTTATAAATTTATTAATTTATTTATTTTTGGCTGTGTTGGGTCTTCGTTTCTGTGTGAGGGCTTTCTCTAGTTGTGGCAAGTGGGGGCCACTGTTCATCGCGGTGTGCGGGCCTCTCACTCTTGCTTCCTCTCTTGTTGTGGAGCACAGGCTCCAGACGCGCAGGCTCAGTAGTTGTGGCTCAAGTGCTTAGTTGCTCCACGGCATGTGGGATCCTCCCAGACCAGGGCTCGAATCCGTGTCCCCTGCATTGGCAGGCAGATTCTCAACCACTGCGCCACCAGGGAAGCCCCTTAAGTTTTTAATTATTAGTAAAACCGGTGAACATCTTAGTGCATATGACTTTCAAAAAGAGAGAATATCTTTGTTTAAAATTTTGTTCCTTGTTGAGAAACTTTGGATGGCAAATCAATTTAAGGGTAAGTTTACCATTAATATAACCAGTAATAAACCTGCAGCAATTTAATAGTTCAAAAATGTTGAACTATATTAGAAGGTAAGTTGAAATTAGTGAAACATCCTGAAATAAACATTATCTGTATATGTGTACAGTTTTACTATTTCTAAATCCTTCTCTTGACCAGACTACAGGGTCACAATGTTTCCTGTAGATTTTCCCATTTGACTTTTATACTTTGGGTATTGATGTCACCGTGCACTGCTCCTTATATCACTGTACTTCATTCCATCTAACTCTTCTCCATTTTTGAACATAATGGTATTTCATTTTTTTGCCATTACAATCATTGCTCCAGCAAGCATCTTTGTGCATATTCTTATGCACGAGTGTGACGATTCCTGTTCAGTATGTATTTTTTTCATGCCCCATTGTTTGAAACTTTCTGCTTCATTTTATTGAGGTTGTCTTGTAAGCAGCATATGGCTATTTTTTTCAGCCAGTCTGAACATCTGTCTTCCTGTGGGCAATTTCAATCCCATCACATGTTGTAGCAGATGCTGTGGCTGCCTCTCCCCACATCCCCACCTGAGTTCTCCTGAGCTAAGGGATGTCCCTGCAGGCTGCCACCTTCACCTCACATGTCACTGTGATCCCTCCTTTTTGCTTGGGGGCCTTTTCAGGTACTTTGGAAACTACTCTCCCATAGGCTCAGTGTCGAAATTATGAGAACCAGAGCCACGGGGAGGCAACAGTGGTGGATGGGATGGGTGCATCAGTGCCTCCCTGGCATGGTAAGTGCTAGTTTACAGCAGTTTCAGAGGACAGGGCCCCAGACGTCCAAAGTGCCAGCCAGCACACCAGTGCAACTTTATTGGTTTTCTTACTTCCCATTCTCACATGTGTTTGTGAGATCATCTCCCAAATAAACACCATGCCCAAGTCTTTGCCACAGGGGCTGCTTTGGGAAGCTCCACACTAAGATAATCTCATTATGAATATTATCCCCTTATTTCTTCTGTTTACCTTGCTTTTAATATTCTTCCTCTGTTTCTGTCTTTTGTTGAATTGATCTAGTTTTCTTTGGTTCCTGTTTTTCTTCTGGTTTGGGAACTTTAGATTACATTTCTATTCCTTCAATTGCTTCTTTAACTTTTTAATATATATATGTCAACATAAAACTTTCCAATAAAGTCTAAATTTATTATTTGTTTTGTCCTCCTCAAAAAGAACAGAACTTTGGTAGGCCTTAACTTTCTCTCCCCCCACTTCCCTAATTATTTCTCCCATCATTCCCTTTATTATTGTTGTCAATATTTTATCAGTCTGATATTATAAGTGCTCAATAGTTAATTACATTAACAATGTATTTCATCAACTTCTCTGCTTATCATTGTTTCTTGAATACCATTAATTCACCCTAGGTTTATTTTTCTGCTTAGTAGTTTTAGACTATTATGCAGAAATAGTCTACGGGTTGTAGTAAATTCTCTTATTTTTATATTCTGAAAATGTCTTTACTTTCCTTTCACTTTAGAATGATAACGTCTCACCTGATATTACTTTCCCCTGAATTTCTGGAAGACATTATTGTCTGCTGACATCCATTGTCATCCATTGTCATTGATGAAATACTAGTTTTCAAACTAATTGCTGGTTTCTTTGTAGGTAATCAGTAATTTCATTCTGGTAGCTTTTAAGATTTTCTTAATATCAAACATGTTTTACCTGTTCACAGTGATATGTGTAGAGATTCTCCATGTCTTTTTATATTTTAATTTATCTCTGTCTTCCATATAATAGGTAAATTTCAAAACTATTTTCTAATTCTTTAGTTTTTAAAAATCTGTTGCTGAAGTGCTTATTCTTTTTATTGGGTGTTTTCTAATTCACAAACTATTTTGCCTTGATTTCCAGGGACTCTTTTTCATCGCTATTACTCCATTTTTGTTTCAGAATGTCTATTGTTTTTCATGAAAGCTGTTTCTTGCGCCAATCTCTGAGTATTAAAAAAATCCTTATTTGAATGTCATGTTTCACATTTTTAAGTTCTTTTTATTTCATCTGGGGTCATTTCATTTCATGGTGGTTGACTTTCCTGGGTATCATTCTTAGCATTCCTGTTTCTCAGTCTTGATTTGCAGGCTCGTCTTTATATTCACCATTCCCTCTTCCTCTACCCTCTCTTCACCTACCCTGGTTGTCATTTTGTTGTAGCCTCCACCTCCCTGAAGGTCACGGTGCAGAACCAAGTGTTGTCCTGCTGCTTTGGGTATTTGTGATGTCGTCACGAACAGCCTTGCAGTGCTAAGACTCAAGTTCTACTTGCCAGGCTGGGTCAGCTACTTCTTGTCTGTCTAGACAAGCAGCTCACATCAGCCCTAGCACAATTTTGTGCTTGGATGAGGAAACCTGATCCAAGTCAGTTCAAACTGTGAGCTTGGCTTTGACTCCCAACTACCTACCGGCCTCACCCTCCTGGGTACCTCCATCTGCCCCCAGAGCCTGAGAACAGCTGGTGATCAGCCTCAATCTCCCCATTGTGTTTCTTTTCCTTTTCTGGTGACAAAGATGTTTGTCCTACTTCTCTGCTCAGTTGTATCCTCCTAATCTGCTTGGTGATGTGTTCTCTGTCATTCTTCCAGGTTTGGTGATGATGGCAATGGAGTGAGAGGAGATGTGATGTACAAACTTTCCACACCACCTGGGCCAGAAGTTCATTTTTTCCCCCTTCACAAAGAGTTCATATGTAACCGAGGCACTATTCTAATGGTCACACATTTCAAGTGAGATAAATCAAAATTAGCAAAAAATACAGCATCAAAGTATAATCCTAAATTCCCAGTTTTAGAATGACGTCTTCAAGACAGCTGATTTCTCACAATCACTAACAGGATGAGGGGAAGTCTATGCGGGTGCAGTAGTCTTAGAAATTCATGGGTCTGGCTTATTTGCCAAGACACCAAATGGTTTCAGGGGAATTTACACTCTGATTAGTGTAAGACTTTAGAAGATAAATCTGTAACACTGCAGAGAAGAGGCAAAATTAATGGCCGGCCATCTGGCTTGGTTTTATTAACCTATTTGCTCCAACTGTGCTTGTTGGCTTCTGTAGATGGGGCAGATGAAGATGAACTAGCTAAAAGAAATTTTTAAAGGACTACTGAGATTTTTCTCCCTCCTTTCTTAAAAGAATTTGTGTAAGACAATAGCTTTAGGTAAGGTGTTTATTCATTTACTAGACATTGGCTGCATCTATCATGTACAAGGCACTGCTGAACACCAAGCAGGAAACACATGAGAAAGGCACAGCCCTTGAGTCCAAGAGCCCTAGGGAGATTGATCCTATTGGGTGTTGGTCATGCTTCATGGTTGGTCTCTTTTTTGTTTCCAATTTCTTTTTCCTTTATTTATTTATTTATTTATTTATTTATTTTTTTGCCACACAGCATGGCAAGTGGGATCTTAGTTCCCTGACCAGAGATCGCACCCATGCCCCCTGCAGTGGAAGCACAGAATCCTAACCACTGGACTCCCAGGGAAGACCCTGTTTTCAATTTCTTAACCAGGTGTTGGAAATTTTGTAAGAGCTAAACAAAAATCTTTCCCAGGCCCCGTGGAGGGTCTCCTTTTTATTTCCTCCCTCCCTCCCTCCCTCCCTCCCTTCCTTCCTTCCTTCCTTCCTTCTTTCCAGATACAAGATATATTCCTATTTAGAGTTCCTTCTGTGATGAAATAATTTAGGAAAGGGGTTGCCTATACAAGTGCAGGGTCCCTCGGTCTAAGGAACCAGAAGGAAAGCATCATGACATGATTCAGCATTTCCCATCCTGCTCTCTGAGTTATATGACTACAAGATGCTCTTCAGGGAGAAGTAATCAATGAGTTCTAGAGATAAGGAGAGAAAGAAGTGAAAGAAGGAGAAGAAGGAGGGAAAGAAAGTGAACTACACTTGCCACTGTTCTCACATAATTTATAAATTCTTCCCTTAAACCATTTTTTGAGATCTGATATTTGACTTCAAAGGATGCCCATTAACACCTTCACCCCACCCTTAGATTGAATTGCAGGCTTGGTGGCCAGCAGGTGGAGAGCAGGATGCATGGAGGGACGTGGTCAGCAAGGTCTGATGAGCATTAAGGGCTAGGATGGGGACAGACAATAGAAGTCGTGGGAACAGACTGCAGATACTGGCTGGGGCCATGGGGCTTGGGTGTCCCTGGGGCTGGGGTGTTGGGGGAAGCCCTGAATTTGCATTTGGAAGAACCAGATTTGAGTCTTACCTCTTTCACCTGCCAGATGCCTGATGCGGCTAGTCACAACTAATTGGAGTCTGTTTCTTCGCCTGTACGATGCATAGAGCTGTGTAACTTACAGTATTGTGTGTAGATTAGACCCTTCCAGCTAAGTGGAAGATCTTTGCAGAAAACAGAGACACTCAGCCACGTGGGTTTGGCCTCACAGAAGTGACAGTTGACATCCAGGCCACTGGAATTGGAAAAGTCATTCTGAAGGGTTTTTCATTTCTTTAGGAAATGAGTAGTTTGAGGTCTTTCTTTTAGTTGTTCTTTCTGCTTTTACTGTTGAGCTCACATTCATTGATGTGATTTATTTATTTTTAAAATTAATTTTTATTGGAGTATAGTTGATTTACAATTTTGTGTTAGTTTCAGGTGTGCAGCAAAATGAATCAGTTATACATATACATATATCCATTCTTCTTTAGATTCTATTCCCATGTAGGTCATTACTGAGTATTGAGTAGAGCTCCCTGTGCTGTACAGTAGGTTCTTATTAGTTATCTATTTTATATATAGTAGTGTGTAGAGGTCAATCCTAATCTCCCAATTAATCCCTCCCCCCCTTTCCCCCTTGGTAACCATAAGTTTGTTTTTTACATCTGTGACTCCATTTCTGTTTTATAAATAGGTTCATTTTTACCATTTTTTTAAGATTCCACATATAAGTGATATCATAGGATAGTTGTTTTTCTCTGTCTGACTTACTTCACTTAGTATGACAATCTCTAGGTCCATCCATGTTGATTCAAATGGTATAATTTCATTCTTTTTTTATGGCTGAGTAATATTCTATTCTATATATATATATATATATATATATATATATATATATATATACACACACACACACACACACATACATACCATGTCTTCTTTATTCACTCCTCTGTTGTTGAACATTTAGGTTGCTTCCATGTACTGATGTGACTTAGAAGAAATATGGTGGCACTTACAGGCTTTATCTCTAGGAGATTGTGAGCCAGGTTTAGATTTTTCTCTGGAATTTTTCAGCTCTGTTCTTTTTCTTTCTCACTCTTTCTAACACTTTTTTGAGAAGATGGGGAACATTGGAAGAAAGGTCAGACAAGGATAGAGCAAAGTCATTAATTCAACAAGTATTTAATTTGGCTTCTACTCTGTGTTAGGGATATAATGGTGGAGAAAACACAGCCTTCCAGGAAGACAGGATGGTGGGTAAATGAGGAAACCAGTAAGTAAGCCAGGTGTTGCAGACGGGGATACACGGTATGGAGGACGTGGTAGCTGAGGATTTTCTTTTCCTCTACCATCTTCAGTGTTGTACTTTTTTTCCAACGAGCCATGAGTTTGTGGAATAATAATAGTGACCTCCATCTGTGTCATTCATCATGTATGCCTAACACTGAACATGCATCTCCTCCCTTATGACTCACCGTAACCTTAAAAGGTAGGTACATCATTATCACCATCAGTAGACTAAAACATTTGCTCACTTACTCGAGGTCCTGCAGCTAGTGAGGAACTGAGCAAAAATACAAATCCAAGCGTGTCCCCACATCTGTGTTCCACGCAGAGTTGAATTGCAAAAATGTGGGTTTTGGGGTGTCCCCAAATCAATGCACCGGGGGTTTCATGGGTCTTCTGGGATGCTGCAATCCTGGCCAAGGTAGCTGCATCTGCATGTGGGACTCTGATGGGCACACCCAGGGAGACTTGACTGTGAATTACATCAGGCCTCCTCCCTGGTCCTCACACTTAATGCTCCCTGTGGGCATATTCATCGTACAGTAATTTTTGCCAGTCATACTGGTTTAAGACTGGTTACAAGGAACATTCTTGCTTCTGTACAGTGACCGCTGTTGTGTGTGTCTGTGTCCTCTCTGCTGGACAGTAGCTTTGGGGCACTTCTGAGGCACAGACAGATGGAAGAAACATTTTCAGTTTTTATTTTTGGCAGAGGTCTCCGTATTTATGTATAAGCTCTTGCCATGTGTATGTGTTTACTAAGTGTGCATCAGCTGCTGGCCTCAAATAACCCCCTTCTTGATGGTAATGAGGCCACGCTTTGTTTTCTCTGTGAATAAATGAGCTACCAAATTATCCAACATTTGCAGAGCTTGAGCTGACATGATGCTACCTCCCCCTCCCTTGTCTTTTCCAGAACAGAATCCAATTTGCCATTGACTCTGTTGATCTACTTTTGGAAATATCTATAGGACTGCTTTTTCCTAGAGAGCGAATTTCATGCTTTGTGGTATCTTTTTCTCAAACTTTTTAATGATGTTGATAAAAATGATTGAATTCAATCCAATGTAACAAGCACTTTCTGGGGTCCGGCTGGGTTCTGGGCCCTGAGGATGGAGCATGGAGTCAGTAGGTGCTGGTCTGGGCTCCTCTGGGCAGCAGGTACATGGGGCCTTGCCTCTGTACTTAGCTTCCTGCCCCCCCCCTTCTCTAGTCACATTGTGGACAGATCTCATAACCTGATTGACTTCCAGGTTTTCCCTCTGTAAAATTAGAGGGGAGACCATGGTGAACCATTTATAACATCTATAAAGTCCCAGGATTCTGAGTTTGTAAATCTTTGTTGAATTATTTGTGAAATAGATAAAATCCCACCACCCCACCCCTTAATCCAATAGGACTATGTTGCTTTTGTATAATGATTGAACAACTGTTTAGAACATGTTAAGGCAGAGTGAAATTTTGTCAAAAATATGCATGTGACAAAATTCAGGAGTAAATAGTCACTTTTTATATGAATGAGCTCATCAATTTTCTTTTGTAGGTATTTCAACTATTGGTTCCATATGATATAAATCATCTGTCAGCCAGTTTCTATGAATTTACAGTTAATGTTTTTACTAGACATGGATATATTTAAGAGATGATTGTATTTAGGAGTTGGTCATCTTAGGATTATATCAAACTCAGGTAGTTATGCTGCTCTCATTATCTGTTAATGAAGAAACTTCATTAACAAGAACAGACTCACAGACTTAGAGCACGAACTTATGGTTACCAGAGGGGAAGGTGGGGGAAGGGCTAGACTGGGAGTTTGGGATTGACATGTGAACACTGCTGTATTTAAAATGGATAACCAACAAGGACCTACTGTATGTAGCACAGGGAACTCTGCTCAATACTCTGTAATAACCTAATGGGAAAAGAATTTGAAAAAGAATAGATACATGTATATGTATAAACAAATCACTTTGCTGTACACCTGAAACTGACAAAACATTGTTAACCAACTATACTCCAATATAAAATAAACATTAAAAAAACAAAAAGCAACATTAGAAAAGGTGAAAAAAAACCAAAACAAAACAAAAGAAAAGAAAGCTTCATTAATCTATTAGAAAGCACAGGCTTTTTCTTGGTACTAAATCTGAGGAAGAATTCACACTGCATTCAGAAATAATAAACATTTCACTTAAACATTTGAGTGAATCATGCTTTGAGAGAACTCAACATATGAAATAAAATAATAGTAAGTGGTTTAATAAGATGAAAATCAGCATTTCCTTAAGATATTTTAAAATAAATTTGTTTATTTATTTGTTTATTTTTGGCTGAATTGGGTCTTCATTGCTGCACGTGGGCTTTCTCTAGTTATGGCAAGCAGGGGTTACTCTTCATTGAGGTGCGCGGGCTTCTCATTGTGGTGACTTCTCTTGTTGTGGAGCACAGGCTCTAGGCATGTGGATTTCAGTAGTTGTGGCACGTGGGCTCAATAGTTGTGGCTCATGGACTCTAGAGCACAGGCTCAGTAGTTGTGGCACATGGGCTTAGTTGCTCCACAGCATGTGGGGTCTTCCTGGACCAGGGCTTGAAACTGTGTCCCTTGCATTAGCAGGCAGATTCTTAACCACTGTGCCATGAGGGAAGTCCCTTCGATAAGATTTTAAATGGGCTTCTCCTAAAATGTTTAAAGTTCATTTTTATTTTTATTTTTTTCTTTTTTTAATTTATTTTTTATTAGTTTCTGCTTTATAACAAAGTGAATCAGTCATACATATACATCTGTTCCCACATCCCCTCCCTCTTGTGTCTCCCTCCCTCCCACCCTCCCTATCCCACCCCTCCAGGCAGTCACAAAGCACCGAGCTGATCTCCCTGTGCTATGCGGCTGCTTCCCACTATCTATGTACCTTACATTTGGTAGTGTATATATGTCCATGCCTCTCTCTCGCTTTGTCACAGCTTACCCTTCCCCCTCCCCATATCCTCAAGTCCATTCCCAAGTAGGTCTGTGTCTTTATTCCTGTTTTGCCACTAGGTTCTTCATGACATTTTTTTTCTTAAATTCCATATATATGTGTTAGCATACGGTATTTGTCTTTCTCTTTCTGACTTACTTCACTCTGTATGACAGACTCTAGGTCTATCCACCTCATTACAAATAGCTCAGTTTCCATTCTTTTTATGGCTGAGTAATATTCCATTGTATATATGTGCCACATCTTCTTTACCCATTCATCCGATGATGGACACTTAGGTTGTTTCCAGCTCTGGGCTATTGTGAATAGAGCTGCAATGAATATTTTGGTACATGTCTCTTTTTGAATTATGGTTTTCTCAGGGTATATGCCTAGTAGTGGGATTGCTAGGTCATATGGTAGTTCTATTTGTAGTTTTTTAATGAACCTCCATACTGTTCTCCATAGTGGCTGTACCAATTCACATTCCCACCAGCAGTGCAAGAGTGTTCCCTTTTCTCCACACCCTCTCCAGCATTTATTGTTTCTAGATTTTTTGATGATGGCCATTCTGACTGGTGTGAGATGATATCTCATTGTAGTTTTGATTTGCATTTCTCTAATGAGTAAAGATGTTGAGCATCCTTTCATGTGTTTGTTGGCAGTCTGTATATCTTCTTTGGAGAAATGCCTATTTGAGTCTTCTGCCTATTTTCGGATTGCGTTGTTTGTTTTTTTGCTATTGAGCTGCATGAGCTGCTTATAAATTTTGGAGATTAATCCTTTGTCAGTTGCTTCATTTGCAAATATTTTCTCCCATTCAGAGGGTTGTCTTTTGGTCTTGTTTATGGTTTCCTTTGCTGTGCAAAAGCATTAAAGTTTCATTAGGTCCCAATTGTTAATCTTTCTTTTTATTTCCATTTCTCTTGGAGGTGGGTCCAAAAGGATCTTGCTGTGATTTATGTCATAGAGTGTTCTGCCTATATTTTCCTCTAAGAGTTTGATAGTTTCTGGCCTTACATTTAAGTCTTTTATCCATTTTGAGCTTATTTTTGTGTATGGTGTTAGGGAATGATCTAATCTCATACTTTTACATGTCTCTGTCCAGTTTTCCCAGCACCACTTACTGAAGAGACTGTCCTTTCTCCACTGTACATTCCTGCCTCCTTTATCAAAGATAAGGTGACCATATGTGCGTGGGTTTATCTCTGGGCTTTCTATCCTGTTCCATTGGTCTATCTTTCTGTTTCTGTGCCAGTACCACACTGTCTTGATTACTGTAGCTTTGTAGTATAGTCTGAAGTCAGGGAGCCTGATTCCTCCAGCTCCATTTTTCATTCTCAAGATTGCTTTGGCCATTTGGGGTCTTTTGTTTTTCCAAACAAATTTTGAAATTTTTTGTTCTAGTTCTGTGAAAAATGCCAGTGGTAGTTTGATAGGGATTGCATTGAATCTGTAGATTGCTTTGGGTAGTAGAGTCATTTTCACAATATTGATTCTTCCAATCCAGGAACATGGTACATCTCTCCATCTATTTGTATCATCTTTAATTTCTTTCATCAGTGTCTTATAATTTTCTGCATACAGGTCTTTGGTCTCCTTAGGTAGGTTTATTCCTAGATATTTTATTCTTTTTGTTGCAATGGTAAATGGGAGTGTTTCCTTGATTTCAATTTCAGAATTTTCATCATTAGTGTACAGGAATGCCAGAGATTTCTGTGCATTAATTTTGTATCCTGCTACTTTACTGAATTCATTGATTAGCTCTAGTAGTTTTCTGGTAGCATCTTTAGGATTCTCTATGTATAGTATCATGTCATCTGCAAACAGTGACAGCTTTACTTCTTCTTTTCCGATTTGGATTCCTTTTATTTCCTTTTCTTCTCTGATTGCTGTGGCTAAATCTTCCAAAACTATGTTGAATAAGAGTGGTGAGAGTGGGCAACCTTGTCTTGTTCCTGATCTTAGTGGAAATGGTTTCAGTTTTTCACCATTGAGGACAATGTTGGCTGTGGGTTTGTCATATATGGCCTTTATTATGTTGAGGAAAGTTCCCTCTATGCCTACTTTTTGCAGGGTTTTTATATAAATGGGTGTTGAATTTTGTCGAAAGCTTTCTCTACATCTATTGAGATGATCATATGGTTTTTCTCCTTCAATTTGTTAATATGGTGTATCACATTGATTGATTTGCGTATATTGAAGAATCCTTGCATTCCTGGAATAAACCCCACTTGATCATGGTGTATGATCCTTTTAATGTGCTGTTGGATTCTGTTTGCTAGTATTTTGTTGAGGGTTTTGCATCTATGTTCATCAGTGTTATTAGCCTGTAGTTTTCTTTCTTTGTGACATCCTTGTCTGGTTTTGGTATCAAGGTGATGGTGGCCTCGTAGAATGAGTTTGGGAGTGCTCCTCCCTCTGCTATATTTTGGAAGAGTTTGAGAAGGATAGGTGTTAGCTCTTCTCTAAATGCTTGATAGAATTCGCCTGTGAAGACATCTAGTCCTGGGCTTTTGTTTGTTGCAAGATTTTTAATCACAGTTTCAATTTCAGTGCTTGTGATTGGTCTGTTCATATTTTCTATTTCTTCCTGATTCAGTCTTGGCAGGTTGTGCATTTCTTAGAATTTTTCCATTTCTTCCAGGTTGTCCATTTTATTGTCATAGAGTTGCTTGTAGTAATCTCTCATGATCTTTTGTATTTCTGCAGTGTCAGTTGTTACTTCTCGTTTTTCATTTCTAATTCTATTGATTTGAGTCTTCTCCCTTTTTTTCTTGATGAGTCTGGCTAATGGTTTGTCAATTTTGTTTATCTTCTCAAAGAACCAGCTTTTAGTTTTATTGATCTTTGCTATCGTTTCCTTCATTTCTTTTTCATTTATTTCTGATCTGATTTTTATGATTTCTTTCCTTCTGCTAACTTTGGGGTTTTTTTTGTTCTTCTTTCTCTAATTGCTTTAGGTTCAGGGTCAGGTTGTTTATTCGAGATGTTTCCTGTTTCTTAAGGTGGGATTGTATTGCTATAAACTTCCCCCTTAGAACTGCTTTTTCTGCGTCCCATAGGTTTTGGGTCGTCGTGTCTCCGTTGTCATTTGTTTCTAGGTATTTTTTTTATTTCTTCTTTGATTTCTTCAGTGATCACTTCGTTATTAAGAAGTGTATTTTTTAGCCTCCATGAGTTTGTATTTTTTACAGATATTTTCCTGTAATTGATGTCTAGTCTCATAGCATTATGGTCGGAAAAGATACTTAATATAATTTCAATTTTCTTAAATTTACCAAGGCTTGATTTGTGACCCAAGATATCATCTATCCTGGAGAATGTTCCATGAGCACTTGAGAAAAATGTGTATTCTGTTGTTTTTGGATGGAATGTCCTATAAATATCAATTAAGTCCATCTTGTTTAATGTATCATTTAAAGCTTGTGTTTCCTTATTTATTTTCATTTTGGATGATCTGTCCATTGGTGAAAGTGGGGTGTTAAAGTCCCATACTATGATTGTGTTACTGTTGATTTACCCTTTTATGGCTGTTAGTATTTGCCTTATGTATTGAGGTGCTCCTATGTTTGGTGCATACATATTTACAATTGTTCTATCTTCTTGGATGGACCCCTTGATCATTATGTAGTGTCCTTCTTTGTCTCTTCTAATAGTCTTTATTTTAAAGTCTATTTTGTCTGATATAAGAATTGCTACAGCAGCTTTCTTTTGATTTCCATTTGCATGGAATATCTTTTTCCATCCCCTTACTTTCAATCTGTATGTGTCTCTAGGTCTGAAGTGGGTCTCTTGTAGACAGCATATATATGGGTCTTGTTTTTGTATCCATTCAGCCACTCTGTGTCTTTTGGTGGGAGCATTTAGTCCATTTACATTTAAGGTAGTTATTGATATGTATGTTCCTATTCCCATTTTCTTAATTGTTTTGGGTTCGTTATTGTAGGTCTTTTCCTTCTGTTGTGTTTCTTGCCTAGAGAAGTTCCTTTAGCATTTGTTGTAAAGCTGGTTTGGTGGTGCTGAACTCTCTCAGCTTTTGCTTGTCTGTAAACGTTTTAATTTCTCCATCAAATCTGAATGAGATCCTTGCTGGGTAGAGTAATCTTGGTTGCAGGTTTTTCTCCTTCATCACTTTAAATATGTCCTGCCAGTCCCTTTTGGCTTGTAGAGTTTCTGCTGAAATATCATCTGTTAACCTGATGGGGATTCCCTTGTGTGTTGTTTGTTGTTTTTCTCTTGCTGCTTTTAATATGATTTCTTTGTGTTTAATTTTTGACAGTTTGATTAATACGTGTCTTGGCGTATTTCTCCTTGGATTTATTCTGTATGGGACTCTCTGTGACTCCTGGACTTGATTAACTATTTCTTTTCCCATATTAGGGAAGTTTTCGACTATAATCTCTTTAAATATTTTCTCAGTCCCTTTCTTTTTCTCTTCTTCTTCTGGAACCCCTATAATTTGAATTTTCGTGCATTTAATATTGTCCCAGAGGTCCCTGAGACTGTCGTCTTTTCTTTTCATTCTTTTTTCTTTATTCTGCTCTGCAGCAGTTATTTCCACTATTTTATCTTCCACGTCACTTATCCGTTCTTCTGCCTCAGTTATTCTGCTATTGATCCCATCTAGAGTATTTTTCATTTCATCTATTGTGTTTATAATTGATGTTTGATTCATCTTTTGTTCTTCTAGGTCCTTGTTAACTGTTGTTAACTGTTTCTTGCATTTTGTCTATTCTATTTCCAAGATTTTGGATCTTGGATATAGAATCTTGGATCAGCTTTACTATCATTATTCTGAATTCTTTTTCAGGTAGACTGCCTATTACCTCTTCATTTGTTAGGTCTGGTAGGTTTTTATTTTGCTCCTTCACCTGTTGTGTGTTTTTTCTGTCTTCTCATTTTGCTTATGTTACTGTGTTTGGGGTCTCCTTTTTGCAGGCTGCAGATTCGTAGTTCCCATTATTTTTGGTGTCTGTCCCCAGTGGCTAAGGTTGTTTCAGTAGGTTGTGTAGGCTTCCTGGTGGGGCGGACTAGTGCCTTTGTTCTGATGGATGAGCCTCGATCTTGTCTTTCTGGTGGACATGTCCACATCTGGTTGTGTGTTTTGGGGTGTCTGTGGTCTTATTATGTTTTTAGGCAGCCTCTCTGCTAATGGGTGGGGTTGTGTTCCTGCCTTGCTAGTTGCTTGCCATAGGGTGACCAGCACTGTAGCTTGCTTGTCGTTGACTGATGCTGGGTGCTGGTGTTGAGATGGAGATCTCTGGGAGATTTTTGTCACTTGATCTTATGTGGAGCTGGGAGGTCTCTTGTGGACCCGTGTCCTGAAGTTGGCTCTCCCACTTCAGAGGCACAGCACTGACTCCTGGCTGCAGCACCAAGAGCCTTTCATCTACCTGGCTCAAGATAAAAGGGAGAAAAAGTAGAAAGAAAGAATTAGTAGAAGAAAGAAAGAGAGAAAGAAAGAAAGGAAGAAAGAAAGAAAGGAAGGAATGTCAGAAGAAAGAAAGAAAGAAAGGAGTGAGGGAGGGAGGGAGGAAGGAAGGAAAGAAAGAAAGAAAGTAGGGAGGGAGGGAGGAAGGTAAGAAACAAAAAGAGAGAAAGGAAGAAGGGAGGGAGGGAGGAAGGAAAGAAAGAAAGAAAGAAAGACAGGAGGGAGTGAGGAAGGAAAGAAAGAAAGAAAGGAGGGGTGGAGGGAGGGAGGGAGGAAGGGAAGGTAGAATAAAGAAAGAGAGAAGATAAAGTAAAATAGAATAAAGTATAAAATATAGTAGCATTATTAAAATAAATAAATAATTAATTTAAAAAATCGGATGGATAGAACCCTGGGACAATTGGTGGAAGCAATGCTATACAGAGAAAATCTCACACAGAAGCATACACATACACATTCACAAAAAGAGAACAGGGGGAAAAATCGAAAATCTTTCAAAGTCCACCTCCTCAATTTGGGATGATTTGTTGTAAAAAGAGGAAAAGGGGAAAAAAATCTTAAATCTTGTTCTCAAAGTCCACCTCCTCAATTTGGGATGATTCGCTGTCTACTCATGTATTCCACAGATGCAGGGTACATCACGTTGATTGTGGAGCTTTAATCCACTGCTTCTGAGGCTGCACAGAGAGATTTCCCTGTCTCTTTGTTCTCACAGCTCCTGGGTCTCAGCTTTGGATTTGGCCCCGCCTCTGCATGTGGGTCGCCGGAGGGCGTCTATTCTTCGCTCAGACAGGACGGGTTTAAAGGAGCCACTGATTCGGGGGCTCTGGCTCACTCAGGCCAGGGGGGAGGGAGGGGCACGCAGTGTGGGGCGAGCCTGCAGCAGCAGCGGCTGGCATGACGTTGCACCAGCCTGAGGCGCTCCGTGCACTTTCCCGGGGAAGCTGTCCCTAGATCCCGGGACCCCGGCAGTTGCGGTCTGCACAGGCTCCCCAGAAGGGGGGCATGGACAGTGACTTGTGCTCGCACACAGGCTTCATGGTGGTGGCAGCAGCAGCCCCAGCGTCCCATGCCCGTCTCCGGGGTCCACGCCTTTAGCCGCGGCTCGCGCCTATCTCTGGAGCTCTTTTAAGCAGCGCTCTTAATCCCCTCTCTTTTTAAATTTCTAATTTGAGATTTTTAAAGATTTACCCCTATCTTTTTTGAGGCATAATTGACAAGTAATAATTTTGTGTATCTTATTCTGTTAAATGTCACAGAAAAGAAATGTATTTTGTGACAAAAAGTAGACCTTACATTCTGTAAATTTTTGCTAAGTCAAGGTAGCCTTCTGCTTTCTGAATTCAGATTAGAAAAGTTTCACAGAGAGCATCTCCATTCCTCCACAAATCTCATGGGTTTGTTATATGAGGCCAGCTCCAATTTATACAGACCTTTTATTTCCTCAGTGCAGTGAGGATATCGCTGGCCTTGTGTTAGTTTTCTCAAGCTTCCCTAGCATAAATGTGATCTGGAAGAACTCATCCCAGACCCACTGGATCAGAATCTCCAGGGAAGGATACAGGAAGCTGAACATATGACGAGAACCCTAGTGATGCTGATCACCCCCCAAACTTCAGAAACATGGTTTTAGGATACTCCTTATAGACTGACATAGGCATGGCAAGTTGACCACCTGGCTTAGATCCAACTGTAGGTGAGTCATTCTAACTTTATGTTGACCCAAATGGGGGGGATAATAAAATCAGTTAGGACAGCTGAGAGCAAATAGAATCCAGGGATTTCAAATGACTCCTTCCTTCTAACCCTGCCTTGAAAACTTGGAACCCCTGCCTGATGGGTAGAAGACAAAATGCACAGCAATGATGCAAATCGAGGCACCAGTGCTGGGCACCAACAAAGAACATCTCCAGACACCATGGAAAGTATGCTACATATAAGTATCTAATTCTCTCAAGAGCTTTATTTACTCAAGGAAACTGAGTCTGTGGTAGTCTAAATAACTTGTGCATAAACATACACCTGGTAGAGGGGAAAGATGGGATGAGAGCCTTTCTCAGGTTAGCATCAATTTCCACTAGGTCTTGTTGCCCCTGACAGTATGATAAAAATACTCCTAACAATACCTTATGTTAACAGGTGCTTTATAATCTGCAGGGGAATTTCATAAATATAACCTCACTGCGTATCTAGCAAGACATCTCTTCTCCATTCCACAAGGAAGGCATGGCCATTTCAGTGCTCTCATGTTTATGAAGGCTGTTATCTTCTCCTAGAATCCTCCTGTCTTTATTTACCTAAATTCTACTCATCCTCAGGTCCTGCTCAAATCCCACCTCCTTCACGGCAGCCTTCCTTACCTAGTCCTATGGCTGACCTCTGAATCATTATAGCATCATTGACAAGTTATCTGCAGTTTAACACATGATTTTACTGGGATCTGTGCTGTGTATTTTGCTCGGATTGTTTTAATCCATTTTGCTCATTCATTCATTTCATCTGATTGTGATCCTTCCAGTGTTCCCAGTAATACTGTGAGTTATTTAAGAACGGCCCTCATTTTCATGATGTCTGTGTCCTTCACAGCACCTGGAACAGGGCTGAACATGTTCTTATTTTTCTCAGTAAATGGATGGCCACCAGTGCCATTAAGCCAAAACAGAGCAACACAACTTTCATGCTGGGAACGACTCCCACATTCCCTTGGTCCTTAGAGCTGCTGGAACCCCAGGCCTGCCAGCTCCTGCTTTAGAGGACCCGATATTTATGCTAATGGGAAAATATAATTTTCTATGGATGCCATGAAATTTAAAAAATTAAAAAGGTTGAGAAGCACCATGATGGCCAGATGACCAAATGTATCCCTGGCCTTTACTCAAATAGGCCATCAGTATACAGAGAAATTCAGACAGAGCTTAGGAAGATTATAAATATATTTTAAAGAACCATGTCTCTTGTGAAGTTAAAACTCATACACGGTTGTGTTTAAGAGGTCGATATGAATGGAAAAACTAGAGCATTCCATAATGTCAGACTAGCCCTAGAAATGCCTGATGAATACATTTTCCATTAATGTAGAACTGATTTCTAAGATAACTTTGTAGAGATACCACTGTCTAAGCATAATGTCAACATTGACTATGAACTTACAAGGGGAATGTCTCATTATATTATAATGTTATGTAAATATTTAGAAAGGAAAGGAAATGTTCAACAGTGAGTGATATTAGGCATTGGCAGTTTTCATGTTAAATATGTAATAAGTCTCAAACTCACATGTGTCAAACTATTTTGACTGTGTGAGTTTGTGGTCATGAGACTGAGATTAGCAGTAACTAGACGGAATGAGGAACATAGAGAATGGGGCAACTTTGTGAGGGCAGACAAGTCCCAGAGCAGTACCTAAAAGACCATGATCAAAGTGGATTTGGGGCTGTATGCCAGGACCAGAGAAAGGAATCTGCTGGTCTCAGGGCACCACTACTAAGGGCTGGGCCAGGCCAATGGCCCAAACAACAGGCTGGAAGTCCTGTTCAGATTCACCCAACATGTGCGCTCAGTACTAGGTTAACTCTTTGCAACAACCCTGGGAGGTGCATATCAGCCCAGTCTCAATTTTCTTAGGAGAAGTAGAGTCAGGATTGACTCTAGGATTCTAGGAGCCAATATTGGTAGTCTCACTGCAGAATAAACTAAATCTGAATAATCTGCCCAGTCAAAGCATTCCTATAGGTACCAACTCCTGATCATGGGCACCCATCCCTCCTGAGATGGGACGAAGAAGAGCTAATGCTCATGCCTCCATCTTTGTCATTGATGATGTCTTTCCAAAGGTCCCTTTCTCATATTTGGACCACGTGTGGGTTCCCCCAAAGTCCAATATTTAAAGTGTAGGCATTAAAAGTTTCCAGGATAAATTCTGAACTGATTTAATACCTAATAATTTATGCAGGTCCCAATTTCTCACACTTTTCACCACGTACAATGGGGATCCCGCGGGAGGTAGAAGGATGGATGATGCCTTTTGAAACTCCTCTTAGAAGCCACTCCTTGAAGACTGAGTACAGGAAAACATTAAGCTGCTGGAAAGAACTTATGAAACCCAGTGGGGATTGTGGAGGAGAGGGGCACAGTCTTAGAAGGAATTGAGTTGCCAGCAAGGATGCTGGTCCCAGTCCCTCTACAAAAACAGGGACTGTCTGGGCTTGGTAGGAATTCATTTACATGGACAAATTGGTGTCTCCCAGGTATTAAAGGATCCTGAATCTATTGTCATTTATGCCAAATGATTATCCTTAAGGAAGTAATAGGCAGTCATACCTGGATGTTCTACAGCAAGTATATTGTAGAGGGTACAGATAACAACAAACTCTTTGTTGCTCTTCTCTCACCTCTGGTATTTCTACCTTCAAGGAATTTATACTCAAGTCATATCTTGTCCTTGTTTTGATAACAAAATGACATCTCCAAAAAATGCATTTTGTTTGGAGTTAAGAACTTTAAACTCCAGAAATAAGCTGGTGTGCATTTCTCAAAGACAGAGAGCAAATTAGATTACAAAACGTCTTTCTTTAACAGATGTCCTTTGGTTAGTTCGGTAAATCCTATACCCAGGATTATACTCTTTTTTTTTTTTTTTTTTTTTTTGTGGTACGCAGGCCTCTCACTGCTGTGGCCTCTCCCGTTGTGGAGCACAGACTCTGGATGCGCAGGCCCAGCGGCCATGGCTCATGGGCCAAGCCGCTCCATGGCATGTGGGATCTTCTTGGACAGGGGCACGAACCCATGTCCCCTGCATCGACAGGTGGACTCCCAACCACTGCGCCACCAGGGAAGCCCAGGATTATACTCTTTTTGACACTAAACTATTTTTTTCTCATATTATCATCTGGGTGGTTGTGTCTTCAGTGGTGGCAACTGGATCCCCAGAGCTCAGATCGGTACCATCTGGAATACTGCTTAATGGATGTGGCTTGTTGAGGATGTTTAGGAAAACTACTCAGAGGTATTATTTCTTTGTCCCAGAATGTGTATATAAGCAGCACGACTGAATCTCCAAGGAATCCTGTGGAATCTTAAAATTTTGAAAGAGACATTGAACTTAGAGAAAATCAGAATGAAAACTCCAAATACTTTGAAATGCTAGGAGACAATTAAAAAATCTCCATAGCGTTGAGCAAGCAGTTTTAGCATTATAGGAAGCAAGCAGTGCGTTATCAGCCCTTTTGCACCTAGGAGATTAGAACAAAGTTCATAACCCTGTAAGTTCTTTGTAACAAAATTGCAGTGTTTAGAGACGAAAATAACTGTCTACCATGGAAAGAAATTTTTAGACACCTACTGTGATTGGAATGAAAGTCGACAAAACTCTCTCAGTAATGTGGTCTAGATCACTGAAGTCTCAGCAAAAACGGGGCTGCAGCCCTGGAAATCCTGAGTCCTCTGCCAGTTGACCCAACGTTGATAGCTTTGCCCATTGGGGTAAAGACTGGAGACAGGAGGAGGAAGTCAAGACTGGATGCTTCTTTTTGGTTTCCTTCCTGTGACCTTTAACCCACCAAATACTTTACCCTGGCAGTGACAGCTACTTCCTGGAGAAAGAGTGGGATCAGTTTGTGGTCTTTCAACCTTGATAAAGTGTCTTATTGCACCCTTTGCAGAGACATGGCACCAGCCAGGCCCCTCCTCAGATGTCTGCATCCCAGGCCAGTGGGACCCCTTCTCTGAGCCCAGAGACACCCTCCTCTGAGGTCTGAAATTCAGCTCTGCATGACTCGTCCTCCAAGCTTCCAAGTTCTAATAAGTCCAATTTTTCCCTCGGCCTTCGTGGTTCTAGCTGCTTCCTTCAGTTTGTACCTACATGAAACTTTAGTGGTCTCTTTTAGCCTTTTTAGCTACTTAGTTAACAGTTCTTTATACCTAGCTAATGATTTTTTATATTAAATTCTCAGTTACATTAATTGGTATGCTACCTGGGTTGTAACTGATTTGGATAATATCATTAATAACTCTAAGTAAAATTCATTTATCTTCAGTTTCATAGGTGACACAAATTTAATCCAGTAAAAATGTTTTTATGTTGCCCAAATCATATTCTCAATCTGCTGCAAAAGGATCCGAATATTGGCAGTCATCCACCAAAGTTGTTGGTGAAGAGTGGATATATCAACCAAAACTCAAGGTGACAAGTGACAGAAAATCTAACCTAAACAGAAAGGGGAAGACACTGGCTCATTGATGGAAGAATTCAGGGGTAAATCCTGACTTCAAGCATGGATGGACAAAGGGGTTCAATCATAGTATCTTTTTATTTTTTAACATCTTTATTGGAGTACAACTGCTTTACAACGTTGTCTTAATTTCTGCTGTATAACAAAGTGAGTCAGCTATACGTAACCATATATCCCCATATCCCCTTCCTCTTAAGTCTCCCTGCCACCCTCCCTATCCCAACCCTCTAGTTGGTCACAAAGCACCAAGCTAATCTCCCTGTGCTATGTGGTTGCTTCCCACTAGCTATATACTTTGCAATTGGTAGTATGTATATGTCCATGCCACTTTCCCACTTCATCCCAACTTACCCTTCTCCCTCCCCGTGTCCTCAAGTCCATTCTCTATGTCTGCGTCTTTATTCCTGTGCAGCCCCTAGGTTCATCAGAACAATTTTTTATTTTTTTTTAGATTCCATATATATGTGTTAGAATATGGTATTTGTTTTTCTCTTTCTGACTTACTTCACTCTGTATGACAGACTCTAGGTCCACCCACCTCACTACAAATAACTCAATTTTGTTTCCTTTTATGGCTGAGTAATATTCCATGGTATATATGTGCCACATCTTCTTTATCCATTCATCTGTTGATGGAAACTTAGGTTGCTTCCATACCCTGGCTATTGAAAATAGTGCTGCAATGAATACTGTGGTACATGACTCTTTTTGAATTATGGTTTTCTCAGGGTATATGCCCAGTAGTGGGATTGCTGGGTGGTAGGGCAGTTCTACTTTTAGTTTTTTAAGGAACCTCCATACTGTTCTCCATAGTGGATGTATCAGTTAACATTCCTACCAACAGTGCAAGAGATTTCCCTTTTCTCCAAACCCTCTCCAGCATTTAACGTTAGTAGATTTTTGATCATGGCCATCCTGACTGGTGTGAGGTGATACCTCATTGCAGTATTGATTTGCATTTCTCTAATGATTAGTGATGTTGAGCATCCTTTCATGTATTTGTTGGCAATCTGTATATCTTCTTTGGAGAAATGTCTATTTAGGTCTTCTGCCCATTTTTGAATTGGGTTGTTTGTTTTTTTCGATATTGAGCTACATGAGCTACTTGTATATTTTGGAGATTAATCCTTTGTCAGTTGCTTTGTTTGCAAATATTTTCTCCCATTATGAGGGTTGTCTTTTCACCTTGTTTATGGTTTCCTTTGCTGTGCAAAAGCTACTACGTTTTACTAGGTACCATTTTTTAATTTTTGTTTTTATTTCAATTTCTCTAGGAGGTGTTTCAAAAAGGATCTTGCTGTGATTTATGTCATAAAGTGTTCTGCCTGTTTTCTTCTGAGAGTTTTATAGTGTCTGACCTTACATTTAGGACTTTAATCCAGTTTGAGTTTATTTTTGTGTATGGTGTTAGAGAGTGTTCTAATTTCATTATTTACATGTAGCTGTCCAGTTTTCCCAGCACCACTTATTGAAGAGGCTGTTTTCTCTCCATTGTATATTCTTGCCTCCTTTATCAAAAATAAGCTGACCATATGTGCGTGCGTTTATCTCTGGGCTTTCTGTCCTGTTCCATTGATCTATGTTTCTGTTTTTGTGCCAGTACAACACTGTCTTGATTACTGTAGCTTTGTAGTATAGTCTGAAGTCAGGGAGCCTGATTCCTCCAGCTCCATTTTTCATTCTCAAGATTGCTTTGGCTATTTGGGGTGTTTTGTGTTTCCATACAAATTGTGAAGTGTTTTGTTCTAGTTCTGTGAAAAATGCCATTTGTAATTTGATAGGGATTGCATTGAATCTGTAAATTGCTTTGGGTACTATAGTCATTTTCAAAATGTTGATTCTTCCAGTCCAAGGAGATGGTATATCTCTCCATCTGTTGGTATCATCTTTAATTTCTTTCATCAGTGTCTTAAAGTTTTCTGCATAGAGGTCTTTGTCTCCTTAGGCAGGTTTATTCCTAAGTATTTTATTCTTTTTGTTACAGTGGTAAATGGGAGTGTTTCCTAATTTCTCTTTCAGATTTTTCATCATTAGTGTATAAGAATGCAAGAGATTTCTGTGGATTAGTTTTGTATCCTGCTGCTTTACCAGATTCATTGATTAGCTCTAGTACTTTTCTGGTAGCATCTTTAGGATTCTATATGTGGAGTATCATGTCATCTGCAAAGAGTGACAGTTTTACTTCTTCTTTTCCAATCTGGATTCCTTTTATTTCTTTTTCTTCTCTGATTGCCATGACTAAAACTTCCAAAACTATGTTGAATAAAAGTGGCGAGAGTGGGCAACCTTGTCTTGTTCCTGATCTTAGTGGAAATGCTCTCAGTTTTTCACCATTGAGAACTATGTTGGCTATGGGTTTGTTATATATGGCCTTTATTATGTTTAGGTAAGTTCCCTCTATGCCTACTTTCTGGAAGGTTTTTTTTCATAAATGGGTGTTGAAGTTTGTCGAAAGCTTTTTCTGCATCTATTGAGATGATCATATGGTTTTTATCCTTCACTTTGTTATTATGGTGTGTCACATTGCTTGATTTGTGTATATTGAAGAATCTTTGCATTCCTGAGGAAAAACCCCACTTGATCATTGTGTATGATCCTTTTAATGTGCTGCTGGATTCTGTTTGCTAGTATTTTGTTGAGGATTTTTGCATCAATGTTTATCAGTGATATTGGCCTGTAGTTTTCTTTTTTAGTGACGTCTTTGTTTGGTTTTGGTATCAGGGTGATGGTGGCCTCATATAATGAGTTTGGGAGTGTTCCTCCCTCTGTTATATTTTGGAAGAGTTTGAGAAGGATAGGTGTTAGCTCTTCTCTAAATGTTTGATAGAAATTGCATATGAAGTCATCTGGTCCTGGGCTTTTGTGTATTGAAAGATTTTTAATCACAGTTTCAATTTCAGTGCTGTGATTGGTCTGTTTATATTTTCTATTTCTTCCTGATTCAGTCTTGGCAGGTTGTGCCTTTCTAAGAATTTGTCCATTCTTCCAGGTTGTCCATTTTATTGGCATATAGTTGCTTGTAGTAATCCCTCATGATTCTTTGTATTTCTGCAGTGTCAGTTGTTACTTCTCCTTTTTCATTTGTAATTCTGTTGATTTGTGTCTTCTCCATTTTTCTTGATGAGTCTGGCTAATGGTTTATCAATTTTATTTATCTTCTCAAAGAACCAGCTTTTAGTTTTATTTATCTTTGCTATCATTTCCTTCATTTCTTTGTCCTTTATTTCTGATCTGATTTTTTTTTTTTTTTTTTTTTTTTTTTCAGTACGCGGGTCTCTCACTGTTGTGGCCTCTCCCATTGTGGAGCACAGGCTCTGGATGCGCAGGCTCAGTGGCCATGGCTCATGGGCCTAGCCACTCTGTGGCATGTGGGATCTTCCACCACAGGGGCATGAACCCATGTCCCCTGTATCGGCAGCCCGACTCTCAACCACTGTGCCACCAGGGAAGCCCTCTGATCTGATCTTCATGATTTCTTTCCTTCTGCTAAGTTTGGGTTTTTTTTTCATTCTTCTTTCTCTACTTGCTTTAGGTGTAAGGTTAGGCTGTTTATTTGAGATGTTTCTTTTTTCTTGAGGTAGTATTGAATTGCTATATACTTCCTTCTTAGAACTGCTTTTGCTGCAGCCCAAAAGTTTTGGGTTGTCATGTTTTCATTGTCACTGGTTTCTAGCTATTTTTTTGATTTCCTCTTTCATTTCTCCAGTGTTCTCTTGGTTATTTAGTAGTGTATTTTCCAGCCTCCATGTGTTTGTATTTTTTACAAATCTTTTCCTGTAATTGATGTCTAGTCTCATAGCACTGTGGTCGGAAAAGATACTTGATACAATTTCAATTTTCTTAAATTTACCAAGGCTTGATTTGTGACCCAAGATATGATCTATCCTGGAGAATGTTCCATGAGCACTTGAGAGGAATGTGTATTTTCTTGTTTTTGGATGGAATGTCCTATAAATATCAATGAAGTTTTATGTGTTTAATGTGTCTTGTTTAATATCTTGTTTAAAGTGTCATTTAAAGATTGTGTTTCCTTATTTATTTTTATTTTGGATGATCTGTCCATTGGTGACAGTGGAGTGTTAAAATCCTCTACTATGATTGTCTTATTGTCGATTTCCTCTTTTATGGCTCTTAGCATTTGCCTTTTGTATTGAAGTGCTCCTATGTTGGGTGCATAAATATTTACAATTGTTATATCTTCTTCTTGGATTAATCTATTGATTAATTTGTAGCGTCTTTCTTTGTCTCTTCTAATAGTCTTTAAAGTCTATTTTGTCTGATATGAGAATTTCTACTCCAACTTTCTTTTGATTTCGTTTGCATGGAATATCTTTTTCCATCCCCCCACTTTCAGTCTTTCCGTGTCTGTAGGTCTGAAGTGGGTCTCTTCTAGACAGCATATATACACGTCTTGTTTTTGTGTCCATTCAGTCAGTCTATATCTTTTGGTTGGAACATTTAATCCATTTACATTTAAGGTAACTATCGATATGTATGTTTCTATTATCATTTTCTTAATTGTTTTAGGTTTGTTATTGTAGGTCTTTTCTTTCTCTTTTTCTCCTGCCTAGAGAAGTTCCTTTAGCATTTGTTGTAAAGCTGGTTTGGTGGTGTTGAATTCTCTTAGCTTTTGCTTGTCTGTAAAGGTTTTAATTTCTCCATCAAATCTGAATGAGATCCTTGCTGGGTAGAGTAATCTTGATTGTAGATTTTTCCCTTTCATCACTTTAAATATGTCCTGCCCCTCCCTTCTGGCTTGCCAAGTTTCTGCTGAACGATCAGCTGTTAACCTTATGGGGATTCCCTTGTATGTTATTTGTTGTTTTTCCCTTTCTGCTTTTAATATATTTTCTTTGTATTTGATTTTTGATAGTTTGATTAATATGTGTCTTGACGTGTTTCTCCTTGTATTTAACCTGTATGGGAGTCTCTGTGCTTCCTGGACGTGACTGACTATTTCCTTTCCCATATTAGGAAAGTTTTCCACTATAATCTCTTCAAATATTTTCTCAGTCCCTTTCTTTTTCTCTTCTTCTTCTGGGACCCCTGTAATTCTAATGTTGGTGCATTTAATGTTGTCCCAGATGTCTCTGAGACTGTCCTCAATTCTTTTCATTCTTTTTCCTTTATTCTGCTCTGTGGTAGTTATTTACACTATTTTATCTTCCAGATCACTTATCCATTCTTCTGCCTCAGTTATTCTGCTATTGATTCCTTCTAGAGAATTTTTAGTTTCATTTATTGTGGTGTTCATCGTTGCTTGTTTGCTCTTAGTTCTTCTAGGTCCTTGCTAAATGTTTCTTGTATTTTCTCCATTCTATTTCCAAGATTTTGGATCATCTTTACTATCATTACTCTGAATTCTTTTTTAGGTAGACTGCCTATTTCCTCTTCACTTGTTTGTTCTGGTGAGTTTTTACTTTGCTCCTTCATCTGCTGCATATTTCTCTGTCTTCTCATTTTCCTTAATTTACTGTGTTTGGGGGCCTCTTTTTCACAGGCTGCACGTTTGTAGTTCCCTTGTTTTTGGTGTCTGTCCCCAGTGGGTAAGTTTAGTTCAGTGGTTTACGTAGGCTTCCTGGTGGAGGGGACTGGTGCCTGGGTTCTGGTGGATGAGCCTGGATCTTGTCTTTCTGGTGGGCAGGACTGCATCCAGTGGTGTATTTTGGTGTGTCTGTGACCTTATTATGATTTTAGGCAGCATCTCTGCTAATGGATGTGGTTGTGTTCTTGTCTTGCTAGTTGTTTGCCATGGGGTGTCCAGCACTGGAGCTTGCTGGTCATTGAGTGGAGCTGGGCGTTGAAATGGAAATCTCTGAGAGCTCTTGCCAATTGATATTTAGTGGGGCCGTGAGATCTCTGGTGGTCCAATGTCCTGAACTCAGCTCTCCCTCCTCAGGTGCTCAGACCTGACACCTGGCTGGAGCTTGAAGATCCTGTCAGCCACATGGCAACAAAGAATGGAGGCATGTTTTTGTGTAGTCTGCTATCCTACTAATCCCTGATTTTCCAATCCATTCAGGAAGCAGATTCCAGTTTTCATGTTGTATTGTTGCTATTGTTCTTTCAACGTCTCGTCAGCTACCCAGGGCTTGACCACCTTGCTCTCTTGGGCTGTGGTCCCAGGGAACTTGGAGCTGCATGTGGCCCAGGCTCCTGCAGGGTTGGGGGCTGGGTGGTGGAAGAGCCCCACCCTGGGCCTGGCATCGGGGATCCCACCTGGGACTGGTGAGCACCACTAGCCCTGCTCAACCTGTCGTAGAAGAACCTGCAATCTGGAGAAGGATTGGCATTCTGTCTGGACCACTACTTAGTCAAGTCCATGCGGCACATCCTCCTCATCAGACACTCCCAGTACCATGTGGATGTCTCCCTGGAAAGAACCAGGCTCTCCAATCATAATATCTTAATCTTGTTTCCCCCATTCCCTGCCTTTGCTTTTCTCTCTGCTGGCTTCATTCTCAGGCAAGCTCTGTCTTGTGATGTCAAGATCAGGACTGGCAGCTTCTGGCTCATTCTTATTCCTTTAGGAACCCCAGCAGATAGATGCAGTCTCTGTTTTCAACATCCCCAGGAAAAGTGGTGGATGATTTCAGTGGTTCTGGGTGTTGTGTCCATCTCTTCATCAATCCCCTGTGGTGGGGCTAGACTACGTTTTGATTGTTTAGGGTCAAATGACCACAATGGCAGGGAGGATGGGGGAGCAAAGAGTCAATTTCACCCAATCCTAATAGACTAGAATGTGGTTGTGATTCCTCTCCCCACCCCCCATCAAAATCTAGGTATTGTGACTAGAAGGTGGGGAAATGAATACTAGCTACAAAAACAACAGATGTCCCTCACAGTTGAGGCTCAGAATTAAGGAGAGAGAAGTGAGAAGAGCCATTATGAGGCCCCACTCAGATCTCCCCTCAAGAGAGCCTGGCCTTGGGAACATGGCCTACTGACAGCCTCCAGCTGCTGTGCTTGTGGACATGGGTCCTGCCAGCCTCACTCCCCTTGGGCTACCCCTGGTCAGTGACTCAACATCATGGGAGCCCTGGACCTGGGCTGTCCCTGCTCAGTGCAGGATTTCTCTGTCAGCCAATGTCAGTTCAGGCACTCTGCACCACCCCAGGTAAGTCTTTCTCAGTACTGTACCTTCTGAGACTTTTGCCCAATCCTGCCTTCCGTCTCTCCTTCCTCTGATATCAGGTCTGCACCAAGAGCTGAAGGCTCTCCATGCTTACTACTTTCTCCCCTTCATCCTTCACAGGCACTTCTAATAATTTTTGCATGTAAAATTATTTCTTGGTGTCTGCTACTTAAAGGACCTGAACAGGCACAGTCGTGCACACACCTTTCATTTCTCTGTCCTCCAAATGGGGAGACACTGTGTGCTATTGGATTTTGGCTGATGGTTTGAAGGAGGTATTGAATTTCTCTGTGAGTGATGATGTCTGGTGAGCAGAGAAGTAAAAGGCTGAAGGTTAATAATTTTTCTTCTGACCAAACAGCACAACCTTTAGGAAAGAGGCTAATCCTGAAAAATGCTCCCATTCAGGCAAGCTCAGATTTTCAACTTTTCATCTGTGGTGCAGGCACATAAACTCAGACGTTCATGGACTTCATAGGCTGTAACAAGAGAAAGTGTTTATTGAATGGGTTTGGTCAGTGGGAACAGAGCAGGATCAGCAGAGAACATTACTCAGGTTCACTCACTGAGAAACAGGGAGACGTTGACCCTCTTTGAGCCTTTGGTAGTGCCTGAAATTTTTTAAACTTTGCTATTTAATGGAAAGTATGAATTGTTGGTAACACCTGTAGATTTCTCATGAAGTCAGAGGCTACATGAATTCCTGGCAAACATGAAGCTGGACGAGGCAACAATTCCCGTCTCTTTGGTTTAAAACTTTGCTCTCTGATATATTTTGGTTATCATTACCTAATTAAAACAATATGCATTTCCATGAATATTTTTTATTGGAGTATAATTGCTTTACAATATTGTTAGTTTCTGCTGTGCAATGAAGTGAATCAGCTATACTTATACAAATATTCCCTTCCACTTGGACTTCCCTCCCACCCTCTCCCACCCCATCCCACCCATCTAGGTCTTCAAAGAGCACCGAGCTGAGCTCCCTGTGCTACATGGCAGTTCCCACTAGCTACCTATTTTTCACATGGTAGTGTATATATGTCAATTCTAATCTCTCAATTCATCCCACCCTCCTCTTCCCCTCCTGTGTCCACATGTCTTTTCTCTACATCTTCATCTCTATTCCTGCCCTGGAAATAGGTTCATCTGTACCAATTTTCTAGATTCCACATATATGCATTAATATATGATATTTGTTTTCCTCTTTTTGCCTTACTTCACTCTGTATGACAGACCCTAGGTCCATCCACATCTCTACAAATGACCCAATTGAGTTCCTTTTTATGGCTGAGTACTATTCCATTGTACGTATGTACCACAACTTCTTTATCCATTAATCTGCTGATGGACATTTTGAATGATTCGATGTCCTGGCTACTGTAGCAGTGCTGCAATGAATATTGGGGTGCATGTGTCTTTTTGAATTATGGTTTTCTCAGGGTATATGCCCATTGGTGAGATTGCTGGGTCATATGGTAGTTCTAGTTTTAGCTTTTTAAGGAACCTCCATACTGTTCTCCATAATGGCTGTATCATTGTACATTCCCACCAACAGTGCAAGAGGGTTCCCTTTTCTCCCCACCTTCTCCAACATTTATTGTTTGTAGATTTTTTGATGATGGCCATTCTGACTGGTGTGAGATGATACCTCATTGTAGTTTTGACTTGCATTTCTCTGATAATTGGTGATGCTGAGCGTCTTTTCATGTGCCTCTTGACCATCTGTATGTCTTCTTTGGAGAAATGTCTATTTAGGTCTTCTGCCCATTTGTGGATTGGGATGTTGTTTTTTTGATATTGAGCTGCATGAGCTGTTTGTATATTTTGGCGATTAATCCTTTGTCAGTTCCTTCATTTGCAAATATTTTCTCCCATTCTGAGGGTTGTCTTTTCATCTTGTTTACGGTTTCCTTTGCTGTTCAAAAGCTTTTATGTTTCATTAGGCCCCATTTGTTTATTTTTGTTTTTATTTCCATTACTCTAGAAGGTGGGTCAAAAAAGATCTTGCTGTGATTTATGTCAAAGAGTGTTTTCCCTATGTTTTCCTCTAAGAGTTTTATCGTGTTGTATTTTTAGGTCTTTAATCCATTTTGAGTTTATTTTTGTGTATAGTGTTAGGGAGTGTTCTAATTTCATCCTTTTACATGTAGCTGTCCAGTTTTCTCAGCACCACTTATTGAAGAGGTTTTCTTTTCTCCATTGTGTGTTCTTGCCTCCTTTGTCATAAATTAGGTGACCATAGGTGTGTGGGTTTATCTCTGGGCTTTCTATCCTGTACCATTGATATATATTTCTGTTTTTGTCCCAGTACCACATTGTCTTGATTACTGTAACTTTGTAGTATAGTCTGAAGTTGAGGAGTCTGATTCCTTCAGTTGCATTTTTCTTTCTCAAGACTGCATTGGCTATTCAGGGTCTTTTGTGTTTCCATACAAATTGTGAAATTTTTTGTTCTAATTCTGTGAAAAATGCCATTGGTAATTTGATAGGGATTGCATTGAATCTGTAGATTGCTTTGGGTAGTATAGTCATTTTCACAATATTGATTTTTCCAATCCGAGAACATGTTATATCTCTCCATCTGTTTGTGTCATCTTTAATTTCTTTCATCAGTGTTTTATAGTTTTCTGAGTAAAGGTCTTTTGCCTCCTTAAGTAGGTTTATTCCTAGGTATTTTATTATTTTTGTTGTAATGGTAAATGAGATTGTTTCCTTAATTTCTCTTTCTGATCCTTCACTGAAGTGTATAGGAATGCAAGAGATTTCTGTGCATTAATTTTGTCACCTGCAACTTTACCAAATTCATTGATTAGCTCTAGTAGTTTTCTGGTGAAATCTTTAAGATTTTCTATGTATAGCATCATGTCATCTGCAAACAGTGACTGTTTTACTTCTCTTCTTCCAATTGGGATTATTTTTATTTCTTTTTCTTCTCTGATTGCCATGGCTAGGACTTCCAAAGCTATGTTGAATAATAGTGGTGAGAGTGGACATCCTTGTCCTGTTTGTGATTTTGAGGAAATGCTTTCAGTTTTTCACCATTGAGAATGATTTGCTGTGGTTTTGTCATATGTGGCCTTTATTATGTTGAGGTATGTTCCTTCTGTGCCCACTTTCTGGAGAGTTTTCATAAAACTCATTTCATAAATGGGTGTTGAATTTTGTCAAAAGCTTTTTCTGCATTTATTTAGATGATCATAAAGTTTTTATTCTTTAATTTGTTAATATGGAGTATCACATTGATTGATTTGCATATATTGAAGAATCCTTGCATTCCTGAGATAAATCCCACTTGGTCATGGTGTATGATCCTTTTAATGTGTTTTTGGATTGTGATTACTACTATTTTGTTGAAGATTTTTGTGTCTATCTTCATCAGTGATATTGGTCTGTAATTTTCTTTTTTTGTGATATCTTTGGTTTTGGTATCAGCATGATGTTGCCCTCCTAGAAGGAGTTTGGGAGTTTTCCTCCATCTGCAATTTTTTGGAAGAGTTTCAGCAGGATAGATGTTAGCTCTTCTCTAAATGTTTGATAGAATTCCCTTGTGAAGCCATCTGGTCCTGGACTTTTGCTTGTTGGAAGATTTTTAATTACAGTTTCAATTTCATTACTTGTGATTTGTCTGTTTATATTTTCTATTTCTTCCTTGGTTCATTCTTGGAAGGTTCAGCCTTTCTACAAATTTGTCTATTTCTGCCTGGTTGTTCATTTTATTGGCATATAATTGCTTGTAGTAATCTCTTATGATCCTTTGTATTTCTGTGGTGTCGATTGTAATTTCTCCTTTTTCATTTCTAGTTTTATTGATTTGAATCCTCTCCCTTCTTTTCTTGATGAGTGTAGCTAAAGGTTTATCAGTTTTGTTTATCTTCTCAAAGAACCAACATTTTGTTTCATTGATCTTTGCTATCGTTTTTTTCATTTCTATTTCATTTATTTCTGCTCTGATCTTTATGATTTCTTTCCTTCTACTAACTTAGGGTTTTTTGTTCTTCATTCTCTAGTTGTCTTATGTATAAAGTTAGATCATTTATTTGAGATTTTTCTTTTTTCTTGAGGTGAGATTGAGTTGCAATAAACTGGGCTCTTAGAATTGCTTTTGCTGTGTCCCATAGGTTTGGGGCTGTCATGTTTCTGTTGTCATTTGTTTCTATGTATTTTTTAAATTTCCTCTTTGATTTATTCAGTGATATCTTGGCTATTTAGCAGTGAATTGTTTAGCCTCCACGTGTTTCTGCTTTTTACAATTTTTTTTCCCTGTAATTGATTTCTAATCTCATGGAGTTGTGGTCAGAAGAGATGCTTGATATGATTTCAATTTTCTTAAATTTTCCGAGGCTTGATTTGTGACCCAAGATGTGATCTATCCTGGAGAGTGTTTCATGTGCACTTGAGAAGAAAGTGTATTCTGCTGCTTTTAGATGGAATGTCCTATAAATATCAATTAAGTATATGTGGTCTAATGTGTTATTTAAGGCTTGTGTTTCCTTATTTATTTTGTTTCTGGATGATCTGTCCATTGGTGTAAATGGGTGTTAAAGTCCCCCATTATTATTTTGTTACATTGATTTCCTCTTTTATGGCTGTTAGCATTTGCCTTATGTATTGAGGTGCTCCTATTTTGGGTGCATAAATGTTTATGATTGTTATATCTTCTTCTCAGATTTATCCCTTGATCATTATGTAGTGTCCTTCCTTGTCACTTTTAACAGTCTTTATTTTAAAGTCTGTTTTTTCTGAAAAAAAACATTTGTGATAAACAGTGTATTTCTTATTGGTGACATTTTTCTTCTTAAAAATAAATTAATCAAGATTTTAAGCAGGAAACTGGAATCCAATAATCAAAACTGAACTAAATAGTGAAGGACTTGAATAGACATTTCTCCAAGGAAGGCACACAAATAGCCAACAGCACATGAAAAGATGCTCATAATCAGTAATAGTCAGGAAAAGGCAAGTCAAACCCACAATGAGATATCACCTCATACTGGTTAGGATGGTTATCATCCAAAAAACAGAACATAATGATTGTTGGTGAGAACATGGAGAAATCAGAACCTTTGTGCTCTGTTGGCAGAAATGTAAAATGGTGCAACCACTATGAAAAACAGTATGGAGATTCATCAAGAAATTAAAATAGAACTTCTATCCAATCCTGCAACCTCACTTCAGGGTACTAATTGAAAAGAATTGAAATCAGGATCTCAGAGAAATAGCTGCACTCCCATGTTCACTGCAGCATTATTCACAATAGCCAAGCTATGGAAACAGCCTCAGTGTCCTTCCATGGTAAGTGGATAATGATAATGTGGAATATACATGTAATGGAATATTATTCAGCCATAAAAATAAGGAAATCCTGCCATATGCAACAAAATAATGAAAATTATGGACATTTTGTTAAGTAAAATAAGCCAGTCACAGAAAGACAAATACTACCTCATTCCACTTCTCTGAGGAATCTAAAATAGTGAAATGTATACAAGCAGAGAATAGAATGGGCGTTGCCAGGGGCTGGGGAGGGGAGGAAATGGGGAGATGTTTAGTGGGTATAAAGTTTCATTTATACAAGTTAAGTTCTGGAGATCTGCTATACAACATTTTGCCTGTAGCTAATAACACTGTATTGTGCACATAAACATTTGGTAAGAGGATAAATCTCGTGTGTTCTTACCACAATAAAAAGAAAAGAAAGAAAGCAAACCCTTGGGAGTTCTTCTGTGAGTCATGGTCCCCATTTTCTCTTAATTGATAAAATTTTAGCTTTCTGTTTGGGATGGTTTTTGTCTTGTTCTATTTAATGAGGCTCAGTCCATTAGGAAGATCAATGGGAGGGGTCAAATAAATGAATTCCCACTGGTTCTAATGGAAAAAACTCTGTCTGTATGCTGAAAGAGCCTTTTCTAATTAATCAGGAGAACATTTCTCCTCTGTGACCATGAGGCTGTGTCTACTTGAAACCCCCAGGTCAATTACAAGTGAAAAATACAGCATCAGTAATTTGGTAGGAATTCAGAAAACAGAACTTTCTTTCTGCCCAAGCCAACAACAGTATTTCTGTCTGTTTTTGCCCTTCCCAAGACCAATTAATCCTGAGGATCATACAAAGCTGTAATCCATTTTCATTGGTCCAGAGTAGATGCTGGTCAAAAATATTTTGTAATTAGTCAAAGAAGTCTGTGGTATTAATTGTCATTTGTCTTCACAAACATGAATAAAATCATAAAAAAGTGGACCAAATGCTGTGTGTGTGTATGCGTTTGTCTGATAAGTTCAGGCTCAAATGAACATAAAAGATGAAATGATTGTATATCTGCACACTTTAACTTAAACCAGGTTCAATTTTGTTATGATTTCAAACACTTTCCTCACTTATTGAGAATATAGTCCTGGAAATTAGATTTCTAATGAAAACAAAGACATCTCTCTTGTTGCTAAATTATGGTTGTCTTAAAAAATATTCCTTGGGCTTCCCTGGTGGCACAGTGATTAGGAATCTGCCTGCCAATGCAGGAGACATGGGTTTGATCCCTGGTCCATGAAGGTCCCACATGTCACGGAGCAACTAAGCCCGTGAGCAACAACAACAAGAAAAAATAATTTCTTTTGATTTCATACTATCAAAGATGAATATTTAATACTCTTTTATGCACCCTCAACAAAAACTCACTTTCCCAATCCTCTGGACATAGTTATATGTCTGTTTTGGATAAAACAATATTCAGAGATTGCATTATCATGCCTGCATGAGTGTCTATGACTGAGCTACAGAATATACTAGGATTGGATTTCTCCTGCTGGACAACTTTTTGTCTCTAGTGTTAATCATGCCATGTTTTTATTTTTTTATTTTTTTTATTATTTTATTTTATTTTATTTATTTTTATACAACACGCTTTTATTAATTATCTATTTTATATATCTTAGTGTATATATGTCAATCCCAATCTCCCAATTCATCCCTTCACCATGTTTTATTTTTATTTTTATTTTTTTTTGTTGCAGTACGTGGGACTCTCACTGTTGTGGCCTCTCCCATTGTGGAGCACAGGCTCCAGACATGCAGGCTCAGTGGCCATGGCTCATGGGCCCAGCCACTCCGCGGCATGTGGGATCTTCCCGGACCAGGGCACGAAGCTGTGTCCCCTGCATCGGCAGGCGGACTCTCAACCACTGTGCCACCAGGGAAGCCCCCACCACCATGTTTTAAATTTGTTTAGTTTTCTGTACACCAGAGACTAGCCCATACCAATCTCTCCAACACATTAGGAATCCATCCATCATACTTCATTTTTCCCCTCGAGTCGTCCATCTTCCTCCATCATTCTGGAGCTTTCCAGACCCTGCAGAGCTGGTTTTCTGAGGACCCACTTCAGCTCCACCCTGGGATTTTCATTGTCTCCCTTTCTCATATTGGATTCCTTGTTTCTCAAGCCCCACGTTTCCCTCTTTCTTGGTAAACTCATTTGGTGCAGTGTATCCCCAAATGGCTTCCTGAGTGAGGATCCATGAAGTAAATATTTAGTTTAGTGCCTTTGCATATCTGACAATTTCTTTCCTGGGTATAGAATCCTGGTTGGGACATGACTTTCCATTTTGCATTTGAAGGTTCTGTTCATTGTCTTGTAGCTTTCAGTCTCACTCTTGAGAAGCCTAATGCCATTATGATCCCTGATCCTCTTCTTTCAATTTTTGAGATCTTTAGTGTTTTGGACTTTCACAGTTATGTATCTTGTTGTGGGACATTTAAAAAAAATCCCTGGATTGGACATTTTGTGGGCTCTTTCAACCAGGGAAATCATGTTCTTCAATTCTATGAAATTATATATAGTTCACATGATAATTCCTTCCTTTTTGCTATCATCTTTTAGAAATTCTATTATTTAGATTTTTAAACTTAACAAATTGATCTTATTTTCTGATATTATCTTCCTGTTTTCCATTTCTTTGTCATTTTCTTTCTACTTTTTGGGGGCTGAGAAAATTTTTGACCTTTCCTCTAAGCTGATCTCCTGATCTCCTTTGATTCCCTCTTAGTCCTGCACCTCAGGACCCTGGTATGTGGCGATCAGTTTTAAAAAGCTCTTTGTTAATTATCTGATTCTTTCTTTGTAAATTATCTTTTGAAAAAATACCATCCCATTTTTAATTGATGCAATTCTTCTTTTATGAAATATTTTTCTAACACTTTTACTGAAGTCTAATATATACATGTATGTTCATTTTAGGTCTGGGGTTAAATCAAGGAAATGGAGCTTAGTTCCATGTTTGGATTTATGGAGATTATTATTTTTCTTTTAAAAGGACAGACAAGAAGGGAGAGATGTGAGTGGAGTTAAGAATTAGGGGAAGTAGGAATTTAAGCCAAATATATCCACGTGGATATAATTATCTGGCAATGGGCAGAAGCCCTGTGGAGTATTATGGACTTTCTATAGGATATATGACAGAGAGCTTGAACCAATTTTATCTTATTCTCAAAGTTTTGGCAGTTTTGGTCAACACCTGGATCACAGCAAGTTTTTCTATATATGTGTATATATGCTTATCTAATACACGTTTTGTCTGTGTGGTTCCCCATCTTCTCCACATCCCCTGAGTCCATCCACGTGCTCATGTGTGCACACAGCCACACAGCATACACCTTGTTTTCCACACAAGTCTTCTTTTCACTGTGCTCATAATATCTTTATGGACCTGTATCTTTCATTCATCCTCTGTATGGGGAGTTTTGACTAATGGCACCCAGCTCAAAGTGGAAATAATTTTCTACTGCTTGCAGGAAGAATTCATCTTTCACTTCTCTGTCCCTGTACAGCGCTCTGTACTGGTAGCACGGATCAGGCTGCAAGGGATGGCAAGAGAAGTGTCTGCTGGCTTACCCTGTCTCTGGGGACATGTGGTCAGCCTCTAGATGCATGCTAAATTAGAAACCTGACCTCCAGGCAGCAGCTTTTGTTTTAGGCAGCTGGAACCCTTTCAAGGAAGGACTGGGAGCTGGAGGTGTCTGCCTGAGCCCCAGGTTGGTCACCACAGTGTCTACTCCCAGCCCATTAAGAACTGCTTCTTGGTTTGCTATAGTCTCATGGGTCATGTGGATGCACGCCACACTGGCTTCCAGAGCTACGTGTTTGAGGCTTGTCCCTCAAGTAGGAGTCTTAAAGTTGGGGTGCTAAATGTGGGTGCAATCCTTCTGCTCTTCAGAGAGAAGCTGAGGGTTGGGTGCTCCTTCCTGATGGTATGGCACGGTGTCAGGGACAGGCAAGAGCGTGTCTCAGCCTTTCCTACCTGCTTGATGTCAGTGTTTTTTCTCATTCACCTGATGTGTGAGAGTCACCCAGCTAGCTTGTGGATTTCTTTCAGCAGGAATGGCTCTGTGTGTAGTTCTACATTTGGTGTGTCCACGGAGGAGGGGACCCCTGGAGCCTCCTCTTTTTAAAAAGATGAAAGACCTTTTCTTCTGGCTACAAGTTGGAAGTTCTTCAAATGAAATATTACAGGGTTCTAAGAAGAAAGGTTTTATTGTTGTGTTTTTCTTTTACATGTTTCATCAAACACTGGGCACAGGCTCTGAAGTTCTGCTTAGTGATGAGATTTACGGAGGTAATTTGTTCCTTGATTCATGGTTAATACATTTGCCAACAAATTATCATTCTTAATAATTTCATTTCCCTGCTGACAGCCAGACCTGGACGGGGTGATTAATCCACCCGGGGCTCAGGTGTGCCTTCCCGACCATGTTGAGAGCAGGATGCACTGTCACCCTCTAGAGTGAGAATTCACAGTGGCTGTCACCTGGCAGGCAAAGCTGTCACTGTAGAGGTGCCATGCTCTTCCTTGTCAAATATCCACCAAGATTTCCACACAAGCAAGTGAAATGAACTAACGCAACTACAAACAGTGGGGCTATTTCTTTGACTTGCTTGGGTTCTTGGACCTTTTTACAAACTTTATAATCACATATCTGTTAACCATCAATGTAGACTTCAGTGCTCAACTGGTGCTATGAGATGAACTGGCCAACACTGACCTTGTCATACATAGTTTTTCTGAGTTCTGCTGTTATTTCCCTATTAATAAGGCTTCCTAGGAGTTTAGGGAAATATTCCTATAAGATGACAAGCCACACAACCCTTTCCAGTTATCTGATCTGGAAATTATACATCCACAGTCCTAAATGATGGTCTGAAACTCTATAATGATGGTTTCATCCCTCTCCAGATGATGACACAGTTGAGAGAAGGATGGATATCAGTTGAGAGGTTTTATTTCCCTTTCATTGATGCAGATATGCTATTTCCCCTTAAAGAGAGCTGTTAGTTCTGTTTACTGATCCAAAACAACTGGGATGTCTAGTTTTGGGTTGGCTATTTGGACATTATGTGGATTCTTATTCCCCAAGTAAATGTTTGTGGGTTGTTTCTAAATTCAGGATGCCTACATACAGATGCCAGACCCTAGGTTCCTCCCCCAACCTCTTTGCTAATCATTCACTAGAAGTGAATAGACAGAGGAAGGGAGTGTTCAGTGTGTGTCTATGTTTGTATGTGCAGACCATCTCACACTCTCTCACAGAGCCTTTTGTACTGCTGAGAGTAGACTGCTCTTCCTACCTCTTCAAAGATTTAGGATTTATCTTTAATCTCACCTAGAGCACTAAACCACAACTAATATAAGCTGAGATAATGTATTTAACTGCAACTTCTGAGAAATTATTGACAGTATTTTAAAGGCAGTAGCTTCTATAGCATCTAGAAAGAGAACTAAATAGTTAGAAAAATTACCATATGCCTAAAAATGTCTTATCAGACCAAAGATCAAAAGAATGCTGTCACTAAAGCATAGCATGAGTTCTACCTGATGGACTCATAGTTGTTAGAGTGAGCAGATAAAATTAACACGAGATTATATATATATATATATATATATATATATATATATGTGTGTGTGTGTGTGTGTGTGTGTGTGTGTGTGTGTGTATACATATACATACATATATATGTGTATATACATATACATACATACATATATATACATATATACATATATACATATATATATGTGTGTGTATATCTATATCTATATCTATATCTATATCTATATCTATATCTATATCTATAGGGCCCCTTCCAACTCATGCTTATATAATTTTTATTTCTGCCACCTATGATGGTTAATTTTATGTGTCCACTTGGCTAGGCTAAGGGATGCCCTGCTAGCTAGTAAAATATAATTTCTGGGTATATCTGTGAGGGTGATTCTGGAAGAAATTAGCATTTGAATCAGTAGACTGTGTAAGGAAGATTTGTCCTCACTAATGTGGGCAGGCATCATCCAATTCATTCAGGGCCCAAATAGAACAAAAAGGTGGGTGGGTGGAATTCTCTCTCTCTTCTTCAGTTAGACATCCATCCCCTCCTGCCCTCAGGTATCGAAGTTCCTGGTTCCTGGACCTTTGGACACCAGTGGCCATCCAGCTCTAGGTCTTCGGGCTCAAACTGAATTAAATCACTGGCTTTCCTGGTTCTCCAGCTTGCAGACAGCAGACTGTGGGACTTCTAGGCCTCCATAAATTTGTAAGTCTATTCCTATAATAAATCTCTTACATGTCTCTGTATATCCTATAGGTTCTGCTTCACTGGAGAACCCTGACTAACACACCACCCAACTAAGAGCTTGGTTGTGTACCATGGTGTGGTGTTTGCTAGACCTTTCATTAATATTCATGCTGTTTCCCCACTACATTGTGAATTGTGGAAATCATAAATCTATGACAGACATTTCAGAAGTACTAATTCTTTATAATATCATTATTAAAAAGTAAAGCAGGTGGTGAGTAACCCATGGTGTCACCATGCAACATGGGGAAGACACATAAGAAAAGAGAAAATTATATGATGAGTTATGTAATACAATATGATGAATGATAAAGTTTGTGTGAGTCAGAGAAGACTAGAAGGAATATGCTTCAAGAAAGATAAACTGGTCAACTTTGACAAATATCACTGATATGTCCAGTAAAATGAAGACAGGGAAGTGAACATTGAATTTGGAAATATGGGGGTTGTTAGTGACTTTTCCAAGTGCAATGTAAGTGCCAGGTAGCCAAGTGATGGGCAAAGAAGACCTATTGGAATGAGTGGGGGGAGAAATGGGATGTACGTGTGTGGAAGCAATACTGATAAACTTCCTTTTTAGAGGAAATGTGCTTTGAAGGAGAGAGGAGACTGGAGATGGGCATGAGGGTCAAGAGAGGATTTTTTTCTTCCAGTTTCATTGAGATATAAATGACATACAGCATTTATAAGTTTAAGGTGTACAGCATAATGATCTGACTTACATACATCATGAAATGATAATCACAATAAGTTTAGTGAACATCCATCATGTCATATAGATACAAAATTAAAGAAATAGAAAAAAAAATTTCCTTGTGATGAGAACTCTTGGGATTTAGTCTCTTAACAGCTTTCATTTATAACGCATGGCAGTGTTCATTATATTTATCATGTTGTACAATACAACCCAGTACTTATTTGTCTTATAACTGGAAGTTTGTACCTTTGACCACCTTCCTCCAATTTCCCCTCTGCCAAATTCTCTGCCTCTAGTAACTGTAAATCTGATCTCTTTTTCTATGAACTTGTCTGTCTGTTTTTGAAGTATAGTTGACCTACAACACTATGTTAGTTCCTGGAACACAATACAGTTCTTTGGTATTTCTATATATTTGAAAATGATAACCATGATAAGTCTAGTTACCACTTGTCACCATATAAAGATATTACATATTTATTAACAGTATTCTCCACACTGTGTATTTTATACCCTTGCCTCATTTATTTTGTAACTGGAAATATGTACCTTTTAACCTAAGGGAGGATTTTTTTTAAGGTAGAAACATGTTTATGCACTGATGGGATTAACCAGTAGAGAAGAAGAACATTCATGTGCTGTGCAATTAAATTGTAAAATGCACATAAAACTATGAAACAAGTACAAATGAGGGAGGAGAGTGGAGGAAATGATTATCATTTTTCAAAAATGTTGTATTGTGTTTAATTATGAAAAAACTTCATGATCACCATAAAAACCACAGAAGAATATAAAAGAGTAAATCTAAATTACCCCAAAATTAATCATTCTTAAATAACTTGTTTTAATATTTTACTAGTTCTAATCTGCTTTGTTTATTGCAGTTTTATATTCAGTATTAATATTTAGTAGGAAAAGCTGCCTTCATTAATTTTACAGTAACTTCCTAATTATCTACCTTTATTTATTTTTCCAAAAGAGCTTCAAGTCTATTTTGTGATGTAATAAAAATACACTATTGGGATTTTAATTTAATTTTGAAGAAATTTGTAATAACTTTACAGTAGTCGGTCAGTCTTCCTAACATCATATTTCATATTTTCAAGTCATCTTTATTTTCCTTTAAGAAATATCTTCCTCATTTTCTTCATCAAAGTCCTGTACAGACCTTGTTCAGCTAGTCCCTGGGTAATTTGTTATTTTTGTTATCATGGAATATTTTAATTTTACTAATTGTCATAACATAGTAGTTTATCACTGATAGCTCAGAAATTTTCACGGGAGTTCATGTTTCAGAGTATGGATCCAAATCCCTGCAGAAAATAGAAAGATTGAAATAGCCTTTTATTTGTATAATTCTTCTAACTTTTATTTAAATCAGTGTCTACCCTCTTAGCAAGTTTCTGAGTACATAATACAGCATTATTAACCATGGGCACTAGGCTATACTGTAGATCTCTATGACTTACTCATCTTGTATCACCAAAGCTCTGTACTCTTTGACCAATACCTCCCCATTTGCTCCTCCCACAAGCCCCAGGTAACCACCGTTCTTCTCTCTGTTTCTACGAGTTTGACTCTTCTAGATTCTTCATATAAGTGTGATCATGCAGTATTTGTCCTTCTGAGTTTGGCTTATTTTACTCAGCATGGTGTTCTCCAGGTTCATCCAGATTGTCACAAATGGAAGAACCTCCTTCTTATCTTAAGGCCAAATAGTATTGCATTGTGTGTACACATCACATTCTCTTTATTGATTCATCTGTCATTAAACATTTAGATTACCTCCGTGTCTTGGCTATTGTAAATAATACCACAATGAACTTGGGAGAGCAGACATCTCTTTGAGATTCTGACTTCAATTCCTTTGGATATATACTCAGAAGAGGGATTGTTGGATTATAGAGTTGTTCTATTTTTAATTTTTTGAGGAACCTCTTTTCATAGTGGCTGCATCAATTTACATTCCCTCCAACCGTATACACGAGTTCCCTTTTCTCCATATCCTTGCTAACACTTGTCATTTTTCGTTTGTCTGTTTTTGTTTTTTATAGACATCCTAACAGCCATCCTAACATCCTAATGAGGTGATATCTCATTGCAATTTTAATTTGTATCTCCGTGATGATTAGTTATGTTGAACACCTTTACATATCTTACATTAAGTGGTCTTACTACCAAATAAATAAATGAGGTGAGAGGAAACTTTTGGAAATGATTGATATGTTTATGGCATTGATTGTGGTGATGGCTTCATGGGTGCATATTAATCTCCAAACTCACCAAGTTGTGTACATTAAATATGTGCAAATTTTTAATGTCAATCATATCTCAAAGTGGTTTAAAAATAAAATAAAATCAGTGTCAAGCTGATGATTGACTCAATATATTACACTATTTGCAGTAAGACTGTATTTAGCCTTATGTAAAAGAGGTCAGCTTCTTTTACATGGTATACATGTTCTTTGCTTACTCACTTTTAACCAAAAGTATCTGCAAAGGACTGAATGTTTATGTTCCCCCCTCCCATTCTCAGATTTATATGTTGAAATTCTAACCTCTAAGTTGATGGTGTTTGGAGATGGGCCCTGTGAGAGGTGATTAGATCATAAGGGTGGAGCCCTTTTGAAGGAGATTAGTGTCTTTATAAAAGAGGCTACAGAGAGAATCCTAACCTCTTCCACCCTGTGAGGACACAGCTAAATGATGCTCTCTATGAACGAGGGAAAGGGTTCTCACCAGACATTGAATCTACCAGCATCTTGGACTTTCCAGCCTCCAGAATTGTAAGAAGTAAGTGTTTGGTGTTTATAAACCACCCAGTTTATGGTATTTTTGTCACAGCAGCCTGAATGACTATTCAAACATTCATTTATCTATCTATCTATCTATCTATCATCTATCATCTATCATCTATCTATTAAATATTGGAGTATAATTGACCTACAAAACTATGTTAATTCCAGGTGCACAACACAGTGAGCCAGTATTTCTATACATTACAAAATGATCACCATTTTGTTTAGTTACCATCTGTCTGTCACCATACAAAGTTATTACAATATTATTGACTATATTTCCCATGTTGTACATCTCATCCCCATGACTCATTTATTTCGTAACTGGAATTTTGTACTTCTTAGCCTTCCTCACTTATTTCACTCATCTGCCCATCCCCTATCCCTCTGGCAACCACCTATTTGTTCTCCGTATCTGTGAGTCTGTTTCTGTTTTGTTTTGTTTGTTCATTTTTCTTTTTTTTTAGATTCTACATATAAATGAAATCATACACTGTCTTTCTCTATCTGACTTATTTAACTTAACATAATACCCTCTAGGTCCATTCATGTTGTCAAAAATGATGAGATTTCATTCCTTTTTATGTTGGAATGATATTCCATTGTATATAAGTATATACCATAATTTCGTTATCCATTCATCTATCAGTGGACAGTTTGATTGCTTCCACATCTTGGCAATTGTAAATAATGTTGCAATGAACATGGGGTGCATATATCTTTTTTAAGTAGTGTTTTTATTTTCTTTGGAAAAATACTCAGAAGAGGAATTGCCAGATCATATGGCAGTTCTATTTTTAATTTTAAAAAGAACCTCAATACTATTTTCCACAGTGTCTGTATCAGTTTACAGTGTACTAGGGTTCCCTTTTCTCCACATTCTCACCAACACTTGTTATTTGTTGTCTTTTTGATACTTGTCATTCTGACAGATGTGAGGTGATACCTTGTGGTTGTGATTTATATTTCCCTGATGATTAGCGAAGTTGAGCATCTTTTCATGTGTCTGTTGGCCATATCTTCTTCTTTGGAAAAATATCTATTCAGGTCCTCTGCCCATTTTTTAAATCGGGTTGTTTGTTTTTTCAATGCTGAGTTGTATGTTTGCATATTTTGGATATTAAGCCCTTAACGCCATGATCACTTTTTTTTTTTTTTTTTTTTTTTTTTTTGCGATATGCGGGCCTCTCACTGTTGTGGCCTCCCCCGTTGCGGAGCACAGGCTCCGGACGCGCAGGCTCTGGATGCGCAGGCTCAGCGGCCATGGCTCACGGGCCCAGCCGCTCCGTGGCATATGGGATCCTCCCAGACCGGGGCACGAACCCGTATCCCCTGCATCGGCAGGCGGACTCTCAACCACTTGCGCCACCAGGGAGGCCCCATGATCACTTTTGATCCTTTTGTTTAAAGAGTCCATATATACCTACTTCTTTGCAAATACTCTTATTCACAACTATTTATTCTTTTAAGGGACCTATTCTGATGTGTTACAAATCACAAATACAACCAGATATTTCTTTCTTTCTTCACTTGAGACTGAGTATTTCAACACTGGAGTGACTAAAATATAATCAACACTCAGGAGACTGGGTTGTGAACAGATCTCTAGTTGGCTATCAAGGAGCATTTAATTGACAAAGACTATGGACAGCATGTCAATGTTTAACCACAGACACTTGCCTCTCTGCTGCCCTCAATGGCCTCAATCTCGCCATTACTGTCTGGTGGTCAGCAGTGGTACTGGGGCAGATAAGGTGTTTCTCTCATCCCATAACAACCTCTGTATGTATAATCAAGTTGCTGACAGATCTATCCCCAGAACACAGCAGTGAACATAAAAATTTATTTATTTTTATAAATTACTTTAAAAAATATTTATTTGTTTTCTTTCTTTTTTTTTTTGGCTGCATCTGGTCTTAGCTGTGGCATATGGGGTCTTCAATGAGGCATGCGGGATCTTTTGCTGTGAAACGGGCTGGCTTTTCATTATGGCGTGTGGGCTTCTCTCTAGTTGTGGTGTGAGGCCTCTGGAGTGTGTGGGCTCTGAGGTTTGTGGCACACAGCCTCTCTTGTTGAGGCATGCAAGCTCAGTTACCCTGTAGCATGTGGGATCTTAGTTCCCTGACCAGGGATCAAACCTTCGTCCCCTGCATTGGAAGGTGGATTCTTTACCATTGGACCACCAGGGAAGTACCCCCAAATTACTTTTAATATATATTATTTGCAACTGAATACTTTAAGGCCACTCATCACTCAAAACACTGCCAAATATTAAAATATAAAATCTGAGAGAATTCAGAATCCTGCTGGTACAGAACTGCACAAAAACTTGTGCTTGTGAATGTGTCCATTGTTGTTATCAGGGTTCAATGCCAGCTTATTAAATATTATTTTTCTCTTTGGAGTCCAGGTGGAATGGAATAATGGAGAACTGTTGGACTGGGAATCAGGGGACCTGACCCAGCAACGTGGCCTTGGAAAACTCACTTCTCTGTGGATTCTCACCTGTGAGAAGAAGGCAATGATAGAGAAGGCAGGATAGCAGGAGTTGGGACCATGGGCATTTGGACCACTTCTCTAGGTAACTTATTTTTGTCTTCAGGGCCTGCTCAGCCTAGCCCTGTGTACACCACTTCCTTTCAATGATGGGGTGCTGATGTGCATGCCAAGCTTTATAGCTTGATGGGCCAGGCACCCATGAGAAAAATACATTTGTTCTTGAAGGATTGTGAAAGCTTTTCCTGACTATACTAGACTTTGAGTTTTTTCTATTGATAATTAAATAAAAAAAGAAGATTTTTATAAAACCACATGTTTTAAATATTAAATCCTTTGAGTCAAACAAGTAATTCTTTTGTCAAAACTTAAAGTGAGAAAGCTTCTTATATCAGTATTTTAATAACTTAATATTTGTATTGAATAATTAGAATAACTTAATTATTAATTTTGGAAAAATAGTAACTATGCCCTTAGATTATGAATTTTTCAAAATTGGCAGTGTAGATACTATCAAAATATGCTTTACAGGCTGATATATAAGCACAAATCTTAGCCTATTATTATGAATGTAACCATTATAGAAATGACCCAAGAGGTTAAAGGTTAAAAAATGGACATGATACTGATCATTCCTAAAAGCACTGAAACTAATCTTACAAGCAACGCTTTTTGTCTTAGCAAAATTTGTATTTCTTGGGGCAGAGTTCAATTTCAGTCAGTTCCTTTGCCATCCGTTCTGAACAAGGAAAATCTAAAAGAGCAAGATTTTACCTTTCAAAACACTATTCTTTGTGAAACTTTCTTATCTATAGGTTTCTGTGTAGCCAGCAATTACTGGACCACTTACCATAGGTTAAACTCTTAAATGTGATAGAACTGTCAACAAGCCTACCAGGTATCCACAATTATCATTGTTATAATTTTACACTAGAGGGGACCGGGGATGCAGAGTTAGACCCAGGCTGGATAGTGTGTGGGCCTGAAATGAAGCTCTCCCTTTCCTTCTCTTCCAAGTTTCACCAGAACCTGTAAGTCAGGTGTTTCCCCATCTTACAGAAGAGGAGCTAAAGGTCAGAAAGGGTATCATTATTTCATTTATTAGTTTATTCACTCACTTGATTCATCCATTCATCCATCCATCCACTATCCATCCATCCATCACTCAGTAAGCATCTACTTAGCAATTACTATGTGTTAAGCCAATATCCAGTCTTTCTGTTTTTTTCCTTGATAATAAGGAACACCTGGGACACTTGATGACTCTACAGTCCCCCAATTATGGCTACTTTAAGTATGGTCCCTGGATCAAAAACATGGGTGTCACCTGAGAGCTTGCTACAAGTGGGGACTCATGGGCCCCATCCTAGACCTACTGAATAAGAACCTGCATTTTAACAAAACTCTCTTCTTCTTGGGGATTTGAATCTACATTAGCATTTAAGAGGTGAAACTGTCCCAGGTGAAACTTGTCATCAGAGAAGTTTGGGACATACTTATGGGCATCATGTGGAGGGTTTTGATGTCTAGAGAGGTGTGGGGCTTGATCTTTGCCCACAGAAAGCTCACCATAAAGGCTCCAGGACTTTTTTTCTGAAAGTGGCCTCCAAGGATTGTTATTTGAAGAGTCTAAAATCAAGAGGGCCCCAACTCTGTCATTAAGCCCCCAATTCTGAATTCAGGGCCCCTCTTCTCCTCATGCTGCCCCAACTTGTATCTTTGTTCCACACCATCGTTGACTCTGTATGGCAACTTTTGTGACACTTGTTAAGAATATTGTAGAGGACCTTGAATTAAATGACATCCACTCTGGGTGCATCTTCCTGATACTGGACTCCTAGGCTGGGAAGCCTGATGTGGAGCTCAGAGCTCTCACTCCTGTGGGAGAACCTCTGTGATATAATTATTCTCCAGTATGTGGGTTGCCCACCCAGAGGGTATGAGGTTTGATTATTTTTCAAGTGCGCCCCACTACCGTCTCATTGTGGCTTCTTTTTTGTCTTTGGATGTAGAATATCTTTTTTGGTAGGTTCTAGTCTTTTTTTTTTTTTAGAATCAATTTTATTTATTTATTTTTATTTTTGGTTGTGTTGGGTTTTTGTTGCTGCGTGTGGACTTTCTCTGGTTGTGGCGAGTAGGGGTTACTCTCTGTTGTGGTGCGCGGGCTTCTCATTGCAGTGGCTTCTCTTGTTGCAGAGCACAAGAGAAGGTGCACAGGCTTTAGTAGTTGTGGTACATGGGCTCTAGAGCACAGGCTCAGTAGTTGTGGCACATGCGAGATCTTGCTGGACCAGGGATCAAACCCATGTCCCCTGCATTGGCAGGCAGATTCATAACCACTGCGCCACCAGGGAAGTCCCCAGTCTTTTTAAAAAATTGATGGTTGTTCAGCAGTCAGCTGTGATTTTGGTGTTCTCATGAGAGGAGGTGAGCTCATGTCACTCTATTCCACCATCTTGTCTCCTCAACCTTGGTAAATGTTTTTTTTTTTTTTTTTTTAAGTGAAGAATTTTCCCAGAGTTTCCAAATTCCAGGAAGTGATCATTGGAACACCTGTGGTGGGTACCACCTCCTTCTGATGCCGTCACAAAACATCCTTTGATAATAGTTGTGTAGGGATCTTCAGCCCTTTCCATCCATCAGCAATACTCATTTGAACATCTTGCTACTTTCCCTGTTTATGTTTTATTGCTCTGCCAGTAGAAATATAGTTGAATCCAGCAGACATGAATGTATAAAACAGATTGCTCTACTATGCTGAATGATGTCTACAAAGACAGACCAGAGGAGGGAAGCAGATTCTTCAGGATTTGCCTCCTGTAGGGTAGTCGTTCTTCAAGTGAGGTCTCTAGAGATGCAGCTTTTTTCTTTTTTTCTTTTTTAAACAGCTTTATTGGAGTATAATTGCTTTACAATGTTGTATTAGTTTCTGCTTTATAATAAAGTGAATCATCTATACGTATACATATATCCCCATATCTCCCCCTCTTGTGTCTCCCTCCCACCTTCCCTACCCCACCCCTCTAGGTGGTCATAAATTAGAGGTGCAGCTTTAAATGACAAATGAGGTCTTTGCAACAGTGATCACTTTCAGTGGTAATGCATTATCATCATCTTCAAGAGATATCAACAGGGGAAAATGAATAATAATTTTCTTAGTTCAACCAATCGGCTACAAGCAGGCAAAATCAGTACCATAACTAATGTTTTGTAATGAAGCACACTCTGGATGTGGGTGTGTATAGTGCATGTGTGTGTATGTTGACAGAGATATGTAATATTTTAAAAAATAGCTTTGAAAAGACACTTTTTGCTAATTTTATATAAAAGACCAACAGCAGTTTTCTGTGAAACTTCAATATGCAGGGAATTGGAATGGAAATACTGATGAACATCTTCTGAAGAAGGTAGCAGCTATATTGTGTTAAATATAATGTGTTCAATTAAACAAGTGACTCTGATATATTTTTATTTGGACAGCTAAATCTTCATTAACGTTCTTAAGTCCACACTGCTAGGATGCACACATGATATTTCTAGACTTTAGCTTCTCTTCAATAAACAGCATCTTCAATTTTATGACATTTTTCAGTTTACTGCATAATACCCCATGTGTCAGAGGAGGAAACCAAAGCTCAGACAGGTTAGATGATTCACCCGAGGTCATAGAGCTACCAAATATGAGAGACATGATTTGAACTCCAGTCTTCTGCTACCTCTCTAAGTATTTAGCTATACTGATGATTAGGGATGCTGGCAGGGGCCTGAATTCTGCAAAGCAAGTTATGCCATACTTCTCAGTTTTTAAAATGTGGAGGTTGTTTTACTTGACATGATTCACAGTTTACAAAAAAAAAAACAAACCCAGAGCAAAAATCAATTAGAAAAATAGTCTATCGATTTTAAGGTACTTAAATAAAAAGACTGTGTTTATTAAGCCAGAATTTAAATAAAAAGACTGTGTTTATTAAGCCAGAATTTAATTGAAGTGTCTCAGTGAGGGGTTCACACCCCAGCCTTCACATTTCCCTTTTAGTGGCTTCCTTAGATTTAGGATTGGGTTTTGAAGCAGTTTTTCTGTTCTGCTCAAATGAATCCCTGGGAATTCTTGAAAATGAGTTCATATATATGAAAGAATTGTTTCTGATTGACATACTCTAATGAACAACATCTGTGATGTTCTAGAACTGAAAATAATTGCTCATTATCTCCTTGTTCTAAATAAATGTTTGTTCAAAGCTGCTCTAAATTGGAAAGTTTTCATTGTCCTATGCCTACTTCATGAGGCAGTTTGTGAAACCCAAGCCACTCGGGGCCATCCTGAAATGTGAAGGCTGTCAGGCCTCGGGGACTGCCCTCCATCACCGCATGGGGGATCACGCCCAGGGGCTCTGCAGTACATGGGCTCCCAGGCTAAATTACTCTATGTTACAAGTAAAATCCAGGTGTCAGCTACAGTTTCTCAGCCACATGGGGTGAGAGAATTTGCCTGAATCTCCTGGTCCCTGACCCTGCACCTTAGCAAGTGTACAGCCCATGGGAACCCAAGCTCCACCGTGAATTTCAAGGAAACCTACCAGGCTCAGAGTCTCCTCCTGGAGTTGGCCTCTCCTGTGCAGCGTCTGTTCCTGTTGGTCTCAGCCCTTCGTCAGGAGATTTCCTCCGCCTGCCTTACCTTCTAACTCCTCTTGAATGTTCTCTCCCTTGGTTTTTAATTTCCTCGGGGCCTCTGTGGTTCTGTTTTCTGATAACCATCATGCTTCTGCCCACAGCATCCTGTCCTTTCACGGTGGTACTACCTTTCATTTTCTCGTTGAGATTATTTGTGTGTGTGTGATTTTTAAGTTTTATGTTCCCTGCACCATGCTAGCTTGTTTTGAGTTCCTGCTGTTGTTGGCTTTGTTTTCTCCCTACCCCCTTTTAAAAAAATTGTCTTTGTGTTGGTCTTGTCCTTACATGTTGGAGGCTTCCTTCCAATGACTCATGGTGCTTGGTTGCTCACTTCTGTTTTTGAAAGGGAGTTGATAAAAACCTGACTGGATGTACCGTGAAATTGAGCACCTTCCTGAGTGCCTTCCTGATGGTAGTCTTGATGAAGAGACCTCACCGTTCTGCTAGAGAACCCACAAATGTCAGTCTCTAGGTCTTTCTTCTTGGTCTGGTTGGTTCTCCAGGAGGAATTTTCTGTCCTCTCCTGCCTGTGTCATGATTGGCTGACGTTGCTCTGGGCTCTGGGTGAGGGTAAGGGCACTGGGACACTAGCGTGCAGTTTCTACACCTGTGCTATCCTGTATGGAAGACTTTTAAAAATAAATTTATTTGTTTTATTTATTTTTGGCTACATTGGGTCTTTGTTGCTGCATGCAGGCTTTCTCTAGTTGTGGCGAGCGGGGGCTACTCTGCCTTGCTGTGTGCGGGCTTCTTATTGCAGTGGCTTCTCTTGTTGCAGAGCACGGGCTCTAGGCACGCGGACTTCAGTAGTTGTGGTACACGGGCTTTGTTGCTCCGTGACATGTGGGATCTTCCTGGACCAGGGATCGAAATGGTGTCCCCTGCATTGGCAGGAGGATTCTTAACCACTGAGCCATGAGGGAAGTCATTAAAATGAATAAAAATTAAAAAAATACTTTTTCAGTTGTAGCTTCCAGAGCATTCCCATCATCTTGGAAAGTTGAGTTGAAGAACACTGCTCCAGTTCCATGCCACCTTCAGGAAGGCAACCTGCCCTTGTCTGGGCTGGTGCCCCTGGGATTAGAATCTCTGTGGTTCAACCTCTCCAGAAAGAAAGCTCCAGCATTTGGTTGGGGTGGAGGGGAGGCTCTGCTTCTCCCACAGACTGATTTCAGGTGTTCCTCCCTAGGATGGCACCTGGTCCTGGACCTTTTCATTCTGTGACATGACATAACTCCCTCTTGTCCCCTCACTGCAGGCACTTTATTTATACTCTCTCTGCTCTGCTAAATCAGTTTCCACTCACCCATCTGCTCTATCCCAGAATTTTGTTGACGTCCTTCATTCACTATTGTCTCCGCTTCTGTTTGCATTGCCTTTGTGGTTTTATGAGCTTTGTATCATATTATCCTCCTGCAGTGGGAGCTCAGGAGGAACCATGCCTTGTCCTGTGGGTTCTACCCTCATTGTTTGACCTGGAAGACCTGTCGCTTCTGATTATCTATGTCAGAGGCCTCAGGTGAGGAAGTGACCTCTAAGGAGTCTTTTGCTAGAGGCAAAAGAAGGCAAAATTATCATGAATAGTAGCTGAAGCCACTGATGGCCTGAGGCTTTTGAGAAGTATGACAGCTGGTAAGCAGTACGGAAATGAGCCTGAGACACTAGCTTCCTGCTTCCCAGTTTGGATGACAGCTCTTCCATGGTCATGAGGTTTAACCTCATTCCAAATGTTTAGGTGGAAGGAGGATTTGCATGGTGTGCACTACCTCAGGCATGTTAGGATTTTGTCTTTCATTAAAGATAAACTTCTTTCGAATATAAGCAATGACTGAGAGTCAAATCTGGTTTTAGTAACATGCCATAAGAACTAATACCACCCTGGTATTCCAGAGTATATCCATCCAACCATCCATCCATCCAGCCAGCCAGCCATCCAATAAACATTTATTTAGCAGGTTTAGGTGCCTGACTTACAGTCCATAAAATAACAAAAACACTGATAACAGCATAAAAATTATTTTTAATAACTGGTAATATAAAAATTCTCAGAAAGTCTATTTTCTCAGATATTTTCACCAATTCTCTGCACTCCTTTATAAAATTAATGAACACCATTAGCATAGAGCTTAGACATAAAATTTAGATTAACCCAAATTTTGAAGTCACTGGAATCTGAACAAATATTTTTTCTTCAACACTTTTTGGGTGTTTTAAAAATCTTACTCTCTGGTAATTCTCTCCTACAGCTGATAACTACTTTCATCTTCCAGATCAATATTCCTCCAAGGCGTGTTCTCTTTCTCTCTCTCTTCCTCCACAGCTAAGCTTCTGCAAGGTGGTAGTTATGGAGACTGCACCTCTTTCTTTGACTTGAATATTGACTCCAGAGGACTCATTTTACAAGTATTTCTGGCTCTATATGGAAGAGATCTGGGTCTGGGTCTATAGCTAGGATACATTCTGACAAAGATCAGAAGTAAACAGGTCAGAACACTCCTTCTACTAACTCTCAATTTTTTTAACTATTTAACTCTCCAGTCTGTCCACTACCAATGGCTCATTCCTCTCTAGCTTTAATTATTTCCTTCAGCTTTCTATCTCTTCCAGTTGCATCCCAAGTCTTGACTTGCTTTCACTATCTACTTGCAGCCACTTATAGCCTCTATTTCTACCTCTTTCCACAGCAGTCTTGCTCTGGTCTCCCTCATCCTACTGAAACTGCATGCTTCAATAATTATCAATACCCCACTGGTCAGCAAATCCAACGGTCTTTTCATAAACCTCCTTTGGATCTTTCAACAGTCTTCAGCATTGCTAACCATTCGTTGTTCACCTCTGACTTCTCTCTTTTTTTTTTTTTGTGACACGTGGGACTCTCACTGTTGTGGCCTCTCCCTTTGCGGAGCACAGGCTCTGGATGTGCAGGCTTAGCGGCCATGGCTCATGGGCCCAGCCGCTCTGTGGCATGTGGGATCTTTCTGGACCGGGGCATGAACCTGTGTCCCTTGCATCGGCAGGTGGACTCCCAACAACTGTGCCACCAGGGAAGCCCCTGACTTCTCTTTTATATTCATGATTCTGGTTTCTCCTTCTTCTCTTAACTTCCCAGTATCTGCTTCTATCACCTCCATTATTGTCCTTCTCTAAGATTCAGGTTTCATCCCTGTTTTTCTCTCTCCATAATCTCTACCTCTGAGTCCTCAGCATGAAACTGGTGACTCCCAAATAGATGGCAAGCTCTGACCTCTCTTCCCAGCTCTTGTCCCACATACTGAACTTCATCCTGGCATTAGCAGTTATTCTGCTGTTCTCTCACCTTTGAGTGTGAGTGCATATTATTTTCAAAGATGCGTCTCATCTCAATTTCCCCAATTCTTTTACCATTGCCTTTTTCTAAGTCCCTTCAAGTGAAAGCATTTTCTTTTTTACTCTTCCCTTGGGCTCTGTGTCTCTGACCATCAAGTCTCACAGACATCTTCCACCTGCTTATTCCCTCCGTGTCATGTCATTTCAGGTCATTATGGTTTCTGCCTTGTGCTTGTGCAACAGCTTTCAACCTACCATTTCTAGCTCCTCCATGACGTACACAAAGAGAAGTCTAACCTTCCTGAAATGGTCCTTTATTATGTCATTATTCATTTCTAAAATGTTCAGTGTTTCCCTGCTTTCTAGAGGATCAATGTCAATTCCTTGTCTTGGTGTCCAAGGCTTCCCATAGTCTAGCACGAGACTCTCTTTATGTTCTCTCTTCCTTTCCATGAACCTCACCTGTTGGAAACTACCCTCTGCAGCTGTTCTGTGTTTTGCTGAGCCTCCAACTTTGCTAACCCTCTTCACCTGCCTAAGAGGAATCTGCCTCCAAGTCTTCCTCCCCATCTCTTCAAAGCGAGCTCAACTTCCAAGGCTCAAATCAACTGTCCTTCACCTTGGAGTTTTTCCTAGAGCTCTTCACATACTATGGTCACTTCCATCTCTCTGCTCAAAATGAACATTCCTTTATATTCCTCTGGACCACTTTTGTCCCTTTTCATTTCTGCTCTGCTTCCTGTTAGTGGTCACTGTTTAACTGAATTTCTATTTGCCAAAGGACCATGGAGTAGATTTTAAATCCTTGGAGTAAAGATTTACATTATCTGGGGTTGTTAATGGGAATAGTGGCAAAGGTTTAGTGCTGCTAGTTTCTAAAGTTTACTCATACCTTAAAACATACATCTCTTTGGTATGTGACCAAATGCAAAATGATGGCAAGATCAGATGAAGATGAAGATCAATAAAGTTAATAGGAGTCTTTCAGTTTGGCCTAAATCTCTAAATAGAGAAGACATTTTAATGGAATTAATCAAATAGAATTATTTTCCCCAAGAAACAAAAGCCTGAAAAATTTGGTTTACCTGGATTTTTCTTACCTAAGATGCACAAATGTTGTAGTAGGGTGACTAATGTCCTATTTTTATTATTCTGTGTGAAGAGATTTGTTCCTTATAGGCACCAACTAAGTAGATGCCTATGGAATTTGAGAGTAGCTTTCATTTTCAGCCAAGTTAGACCTCACTGGTTTGAATGTGAAGTGGCATCATTAAGAGTGTTTGCATGACTAATGTAAAAGCTTCTTTTCCTTCATGGAAGATTGAAATACCAAGTTCTTCAGAATTCCTAGCTCCTTTCATGCTGTGGAGTCATCTTACCCACCTGATCTCTTCCCTGTGCAATTTTCGGGTTTCTGAAGTTAGTGCTGCATCTCGCCAGCAATTCCTGTGGATTGGAGGATGAGGTACCTTCTGTTAACAATCATGATACAAATTTCTTCTTTAATATTTAAGTGTGAAGGAGAAAATGAATAACTAGAAGAGGACTTAAGTGTATTTTTAGCTTTTTAATAGCTTCCTTCCTCACCAGAAACCTGCTGGCTCTTAAGTGCAGTATAAAGAAAGACATGACAGAGCTTCCCTGGTGGTGCAGTGGTTGAGAGTCCCCTGCCGATGCAGGGGACACGGGTTCGTGCCCCAGTCTGGGAAGATCCCACATGCCGTGGAGCGGCTGGGCCCGTGAGCCATGGCTGCTGAGCCTGTGTGTCTGGAGCTTGTGCTCCACAACGGGAGAGGCCACAACAGTGAGAGGCCCGTGTACACCCCCCCCAAAAAAGATATAGCAGGTCAGTGATTTTAAGTCTTTCCAGACAGAATTCCCTAAAGAGAAAACTGGACATGAGTAGGTAAAGAGAGGCACAATAAAAACATAATGGGCTTGGTCTGAATGCTAGCAAACCCAGGGCAGAGGGGGACACGTCTGTCATTCCTTCTGTTGATAACCCCATTGTGTCATGTTGCCCTGTGTCCCATCTCTGCGCCTCAAGCCAAGAATTGCTTTTTAGCAAAGTGAGACCCATCAAATGTGGCCTTCAATTGCAAAACCTCTTTGGTGAGTTTTTATGTGGCTGTGTTTTGCCATGTTCCTGTCCCCTAAATTTGCTGTGCCCTTTTCCTGAATTGGAAAGGACTCTTCTGAAATTTAGCTCATCTTCTGGTCGAGTTAATCATGTGCTGATAATAAGAAGAATAACGTGTGAGAGCAGGCAGGTTATGTAACTTGTTTTTTCTCTGCCACAATTAATAGCTCTAACACTGCCAGAGAGAGCTGTTTAAAAAGATGGTTTAATGGGAAGCGCTTATGGCCCTTTATGTGCTTTAACTATCAGGATTCCATGTGTGTGTGCAGAAAGTGAAAAATCATGGAGAATAATCATGGGGGAGCTTGGATAAGAATAGGGTCTGTTTAGTCCAGTAAATGGAAAAGAAGCAGGCTGGGCAGGCTTTAAGCTCTCAAAGGACTTTGCTGTGAACCCTGGTGTCCTCACTCGGAGTGGTTCAGTCAGTTTCATGAACTCCTTTCTCTGTGCTTCCTTATCACCTTGAACTGCTCCTATTGGCCACGTTGGCAAGATACTGGGAGGCAAGTTGGAAAACGGTGGATTCCCGGACCTGCAGTCAGAGGGAAACTCCTCATACTACAGAAAGCAGGAAGTACCTCAGTATTTAAGTTTTTGCCTAAGGAAACATTTGTTTTTAAGTTCATGTCCATCCTAAAAGGACTTTTCCTTTTCTTGACTGGAGGACGTCAGCAACTGGTGGGTTTGGTGACACACAAATGAGAACTGAGGGTTACTGAAGCTTTGTGCAAAGAGAGTGTTCAGCTGAGATGGGCATCTGCCAGCATGTTGGGGAGCAGTAGAGTCGGCTGCTGAATCTACTCTAAGTAAACTTTGAATAATACTGGATTTTTCTGAAAATGGCGATGAAAGTCCAGAAGGAGGATGCAATATCCTGCAGATCCTTGTGGGACAGAGCTGTGTTAGATATGAAAGTGGATCAAGGGAACAAGGACCCGACATGAGGATCAGTGTGGACTGGGCCCTGGAAAAGATGGGTAGGTTTTACTGTAACTCCGTAACGAAGAGATAGTGGAGTCAATGCACTGTTTTATCTACGTGTAAATTATATACATATATCATACTTTGCTGAGTTTGATGATATTCAACCTAATTAGGGTAAACCATAGACTTCCTTACTTTTATAATGTGGGTTGTTGTTTGAAATGAAGTCTCTTATGGTCGCTAGTTGCAGATATTGTTATGCATGGATTTTTCTCTGCTGACAGCCTTGCCCCTGAGTTCGTAGGGGAGCACTCAGAAGAGAACTTCCTCATCCCCTCTCTGCCATAAACTCTGCTGTCCCTCCAATGAAAGAAGTGGCTCTTCCTTGTCTCAACAAAGTCTAGATCTCACCCTGTGTACTGGATTCCATCCTTTTTCATTCATTCCAGCATGAAATACTCCCTTTACATCTTCCATAATCAAATTTTAGTTTTTACAAAGTCATTTACATCAGCATATAGAAAGGCTGTATTTTTCCCTTTAAGACATCCTTTGCCGGCACAATCACCCCTCCAGCTACTAGTTCATTTCACTATAGCCCTTTAGAGCAAATTTCCTAAGAGTGGTCTTTTCCTATCTTCACTTTTTTACCTCTCGTTCTCATTTGGGTGTATTTCAAGTGAAATTTTCACCCAACAGTCCCACTGACATAGTCATTATTAAGGTCTCAAATCCTGTGGTCCTTCTAATTCCCAGCAGCATCCGGTAGATTACATGTGCACTAATGTGCTAATGTATTTTATGTAACACAAAATGCGTCCTAAAAGAGAAATGGAAAATCTTACATTAAAGTTAATGTGAATATAATTTTAAAATTTCTTTTATATCACCACAGCTTCAAACTATCATTTGCTAGTATCTCAATGCACAGTAGGATTGTTAATGTGGGTGGATATAAGTCTGTATTGCTAATCATCTTTGAATAATTTTGAGTGTTTTGAGATGACTCTTGTCAAACCCAATTAGACCTCCATCCTTTGCCTCTTCTGAAGATTAAAGAGGACTCATCAGGAAGGCTGCTCTTCCCCTCTTGGTCACCTGTACTTGCACTGTAAGCTTCATGTTTAGTAAGTACTTTCTCTCCTGTAATTTTTTTTTTTTTTTTTGCAGAGTAACATGCTTTTATTTTACCATCACACATATAAGGAAAGACAAATATAATGATGGTATACTTTCAATTTGACATAGCAATCTCACGAGTATTTATGCTATTTAGGAAAAGAGATACATCAATTACTGAGTTGTTAACCAGGCAAATTATCATAAGACAATTAAGCCACACATTTTTAGTAGGTTATTTTTCCATGAAAACAAGAATTTCCAGAGTCTTAAGAACAAATTATATTTCTAAGAATACAGTTTTAACAGAAACAAGTTGAAATCCACTGTAGATATTCATTAAAGTCTCTATATCATACAGGAAACTGAAAAGAAGACCCCAGGCAAAAATGAGCCAGGTAAAAATTAGGCCTAAAATTAAGACTGATTGACTGAGAGCCTTCAAGAAAGGTTCTTTCTCTGTCAATGGTGATGGTAGGAGAGGTACTTTTTCTCAGGATTAACATGGGAGAACTGAAGGGGCCTGGAATGTTAAATATGTTGCCTAGAGAAGAGTTGTTTAAAGAAACACAATGCAACTTTGAGTGCTTTCTCTCTTGTTTTCATTTGACTTAATTTATGAGGAGGATTAATACTGTGTCTTTTATTTCACTAGTATTTAGTAAAATCCTGTTATTTCCTCTTGTTTCTGCTTACTGGGAAAATTGAGCTGTATAGGCTTTATTTTGCTTTCAGTTGGGAACATTTGGAAAAATAACAGTCTTATTTTCCTGAATGATATAGAGACTTAAATGAATCTCCTGGAATCTTTTAAAGCCAGCTGTCTATTTTGTGGGAGTCTACTTAGTTGAGACTTGATTAAACCCATAAATCTATTTGCTGCCATATGTGAGTTGGCCACACATATGACATCAAAGACAGCATTTGTTGAGGGTGAGCAAAGGGTGAGGATAACTGTTAACTCATCAAGGGGGGGCCTCATTCGTTTTGCACAATGCCCCACCTCCTTGTACCTGTCATATGTGTTTGTCTAAGATTGGGCTGAAAGGGAGTCCAAGCATCAATCCACAGATTAAATATCATTCAGGCCAAAATCCTTCCTTTTTTTAGATACAAATATATAATATATAAATAGAAAGCCTGAGGTTTCTTCTTTACTCCAGTGTCCCACCTCACAGACCCTCTTTGCTGTGTATCTGCTTTGCAGACTCCTGCTCTAAACAGCGGGTGTGTGGTTTTCTACTTCCTGGACCCTGCAGCTGCTTGTCACCCCCCAGCTACTGAATGAGACTCTCCCGGGTTTGGGTTTGGGAACTGTACTTGTAAAAGTTCCCTCAGTAATCTGATGTACAGCCAGGTTTGAAAATTAGGAGAGTGCCAATCATTGACTTTAATAGCTTGCTTTCTCTCTCATTTTCTTTTTAAATAATAACCCTGTGTATTAGCCTGCTAAGACTGACATGAAATACCACAGTCTTGGTGATTTAAATGACAGAAATTTATTTTATCAGATTTCTGAAGGTTGGAAGTCCAAGATCAAGGTCCATAAAAGATGGTTCTTAGTGAGAGCCTGCTTCCTGGTTTGTAAATGGCCACCTTTTTCTGTGTCCTCATATGGCCTCTTCTCTGTGTGCATGTGGAGAGAAATCTCTGGTGTGTCTTCCTCTTCTTATATGGGTAGCAGTCCTACCAGATTAAGGCCCCACCCTTATAACCTCATTTAATCTTTATTACCTCCCTGTGGGCCCCATCACTAAATACAGTCATAGTGGGGATTAGGACTTCAGCAGGTAAATTTTGTAGGACACTGTTCAGTTCATAACATTCTGTGATAGTTAAATTTTGTGTGTCAGCTTGGATAGGCTGTTGTTTGGTCAAATGCTTATGTAGATGTTGCTGTGAAGGTACTGATATTTTGTTGGTGTGACTAGCATCTACAACCAGTTGACTTTTTTTTTTTTTTTTTTTTTTTTTGCGGTACGCGGGCCTCTCACTGTTGTGGCCTCTCTCGTTGCAGAGCACAGGCTCTGGACACGCAGGCCCAGAGGCCATGGGTCACAGGCCCAGTCGCTCCACAGCATGTGGGATCTTCCCAGACCAGGGCACGAACCCGTGTCCCCTGCATTGGCAGGCGGATTCTCAACAGCTGCGCCACTAGGGAAGCCCCAACCAATTAACTTTAAGAAGATTACCCTCGATATCATGTGTGACCCTCATCCAGTCAGTTGAAGGCCGTAAGGGCAAAAACTGTGGTTTCCTGGAGAAGATGGAATTCGGCCTCAAGACTGTAACATGGAAATTCTGCCTGAATTTCCAGACTGTTGGTCTGCCCTGAAAATTTTGGACATGCCTGCTTCCACAATTGCATGGGGACATTCCTTAAAAAATATATACCCATCCTTTTGGTTCAGTTTCTTTGGAGAACCTGATCCACCTTTCTTTCTTCCTTCCTTCCTTCCTTCTTCTTTTCTTTCTTTTTATTTATTTTTTTATTGAAGTATAGATGATGTACAATATTATATAACTTACAGGTGTACAATATAGTAATTCAAAATTTTTAAAGGTTTTATTCCATTTATAGTTATTATAAAATATTGGTTATATTCACTTTTCTTATTTTAAAAGTAATACAGTACCTCGGGTAATGACTTCATTTAATAATTCTATGGTTGAATAAACAACAAGGTCCTACCTTGTATGGGACAGGGAACTGTATTCAATATCCTGTGATGATATAACAGGGAACTATATTGAATATCCTGTGATGAACCATAATGGAAAAGAATATGAAAAAGAATATATATATATATATATATATATATATATATATATATATATATATATATATATATATATATAAAATATATTATATATATATAACTGAATCAATTTGCTGTATAGCAGAAATTAACACAACATTGCAAATCAACTATACTTCAATGAAATTAAAAAATAAAATAAAAGTAATACATATTCAATTAACACATTTTATAATAAATACAAATAAGTACAAAACATAAACTAAAAAGCAACTATAATCCTAATATGTAGAGAGATACCCATCCTTTACGTTCTGTTGTGCCTTCTTCCACTAACATCATAAAAAGCCCATAAAACGTGATGTTGTGACTATGTATGCTTGTGTGTTTTGTTATACCATGAGCTTCCTGAAAATAAGTACTTCTTGTTATGTATTTTTTTACCCCATTGCCTGATATATTATTTAGCACGTTGTAGAGTCTTAATACACACTTTTGAATAAATGACTGAATAAATGGGAGAAAAGATACAAAAGCAGATAGGCTATTAGGCAAATGAATAGATTTATGAATTAATTCATTGGGAGAAAACTTAAGATAAGGGTTATGAATCAGCAAAGGAAATTGGGGAGGAAGTTGTCCTTAGAAAGTAGAAGGACTGATCTGACACACAGCATTGGAAGTGAAGTGAATTTATACTGGCACCAGTATGCTGGACTCAGCCATCCTCTGCAACAGTAGAAGACTAGGATTGGTCCACCTGCAGCATTTGTTAGGCAAATTCAGCAAAAAGACATAGAATAACCAATTGAAGGTATTGACACTGTGATGAGTAAGTTAGATAAGAAGGAAAGTAAAGGCAAGAGGAGTTAAATGATTAGCTGTCTAAGATTAAAAAACGAATGCAGCGGGAGGAAGAGAGGACTAGAGGAAGGAGTTGAGTTTGTGATATCTTGAAGTTCCTGTTTTCAGATGTGAAGAATTTCCAAGTGATAACAAGATCCAGGCTGTGACCAAGGGAACTAATCATTGTGGTAAAATAGAAAAGAATATCACTGGAGCCATAAAAGTGAAAAAACCTTTGAGGAAAGCATATTTCATGGGCTTTCTAAATGGCCTTAAGTTTACTCAATAAGATGATTGGGATAAGGGAGGGAAAAATGAGCATAAGCTAAACATGGAGGTCTTCAGTGAATTTTGGAGTGAGTCAGAAAGATGGAGAGGCAATTGGGAAGGAATAGTAGTAAGGAACAGAGCCTGACAATGGGCTGGGAATTTTTCAGTGTGGTTAAAGGGAAAGAATCAAGATAATGCGGTCTTGGCCCATGAGGTGTTTGGGGTGAGTGTCCTCAAGCACTGTTTATAAGGTGCCATCCCTGGATGGAACGAGTTTAATACAAAGTAGTTTGGTAATTTATTCTTTATAACAGAATTTCCTTCTGTTATTAGATGTTACTCTGAAAAACTGGATCACAGAAAATGCAAGCCTTTAATGTTGTTCTTGTTTCTTTTAATAGACCACAGGAGTCAGATCCTATTTGGACACCTCTAGTCTGGATAAATAGGCACCAAGCTGATTGCAAGGATGGGAGTCAGGTAACAGAATAGGACTTTGGATACCCAGAGGAACGTGCTAAAACTTAGGGAAAAAAAAAAAAAGACAAAAGGAGAATGAAGGTGACTTGAAAGAAATCACTCCCTCTTTTCCCATTGCCTGAAGTTAGCCAGGAGGGGCTATATATACCTGGTATCTGGTGCGGATTACCATCAGGTACAAAATGCCCTATCGTTCGTCTACATTTTCTGTTCTCCCTGAGACACTTAAAATGAACCAATGCCATGAAAACATTGATCAAACAATGATCCAATTGCTATTAAAGCACAAAGTCTAATTTTAACATTTATAAAATGTTTCTCTTTTCAAAAGATCCTATATTTAGCTAACTTAGTCATAGATCTATTTAGGAAAGGAATGTGCAATTTTATTTTCTTATTTCAGTAATTTTTGAAAAACCAATTTATAAGTAGAAACTTTTTCCTTAGGGAGAAAGAAAAAAACTTCTCTTGCAGTCAGCCAGCCTTTTTGTCCTATACTTGATGTTTCTGACAGTAATTTTCTGGGTTTATAATTTGCTAATTATAAAATGGTCCAGTTGGAAGTCTATGCATTGAATGTTGGTTTTACTGCTTAGCACACCGTGGTCAGGATTGGGCAGGAGGAAGCGAAAACATTCTCATATTAATTGCTTATTAGAGCACATTGCTTATTTGCATCCATGTGGATGCAGACATGAATGAATCTGGAAAACTTACTTGGTTCATAAAGGACTTCAAAAGGCAATTCTTATTTTTTTAAATTTATTTTGAATTCTTTTGGGGGAAAATTCTTTGAATAATCTACAAGGTAACATTTTGTATGATAATGATACTTTCTTAAACTTCTAGCTTACAGGAGTTGATCTTAAGGGTGCAGAGTCTTTCTGTAAATGATGCATTAGAAAGTAAAAGAGCTGTGGATTTTACTTTCCCCATTTTAGACTGTAGGGAATGTTGACACTCAAGGAACGTAAATGTTGGTCTGAAGCCCAGGTGTGCTGGTTTTGCTTCCCTGCTTTAGCCATGAATCCAGATGGTTTCTCAAAGTAAAGCCTTGCAGGTGATCATGGAATTTTAGACTCACAGGATCTTATTGCAGGGAAATCACTTGCTTCAGACTTCAGTTTCTCTTTTTTTTTCCATCAGATTCTGATCATCTTGCAGAGATTGCTCTTTCCTTTAAGATGCCTGATGAAGGAAAACATTTCTGTTGTATGTAATGTACTTTCAATGTTATCAAGCCTTCTTGTCTGGAAAGTTGATCTTCCATCACCTCCTCTCCATCTCTGTGAGAGGAAGGTCTAACTGCTCCTTTTTTTTTTTTTGATGCAGACCACTTTTTAAAAAGTCTTTATTGAATTTGTCACAACATTGCTTCTGTTTTACGTTTTGCTTTTTTTGACCACGAGACATATGAGATCTTATCTGCCTGACCAGGGATTGAACCCAACCAGGGATCGAACCTTACCAGGGATCGAACCTGTACCCCCTGCATTGGAAGGTGAAGTCTTAACCACTGGACAGCCAGGGAAGTCCCCAACTGCTCCTTTAAATGAATATGGACTTATGCATATAGGGGTTTAGCATGACCAACTATTTAATTGATTTCAAAAATTCCAAATGGTAACAGTGAATTGATTTCCTTGGTGTCACTACTATAAGTGATTTTAAATCACTTTATTTCTATTAGTGTTATAACAGTAATTGTGCAATAAAATTGAAAAAAACAATCCCATGATAGTATCAATGCCTATGACATTATTTTAATAAATATAAATGATGCATATTGTAGGATATTTATTCTATGAGAAGAGAAGTTAGATATTTGGACAAGCCTGGAATATTCTGGGTAATTTGTGATTTACTTTTTTAACAATCGTTTTCAGGTCAGGCAAATGGAAAGTAATGTCCTGGTTAAACTTCACAATGGCTTAAACTACAAACTCTGTTTTTAAATTATGGGGGCTCTATGCTCTATTAAGAATGAACCAAGATTTTGACATATCTGTTCAGGTATGTCAACCCTTCTTGTCAGGCTGACTGTGGTTGTGAAGGTCATGAAGAGGGAGGGTCAAATGATTGGCTTATAGTCAAATTGCCTCTGCCTGATATGTCCTCATAAAAGTGACTTATCTCTTAATAACCCCCTTTAAAAATATGCTGCTTCTATCTGTCTATGGTTAAATTTTGGTCTTTCTGTTCAGATTAACATTGTCACAATCTTTAGCTTTTGTTATCCTCATGGAATGTTTTTGTTCACTTACACATCCAAACCCTTGGTCCTTTTGCCAGAGTTGCTGATAGCATTCTGTAATTGTTTGACAATTCAGGTCTGCGGGGAATAGCAGACACATAAGAAAAGCTCCAAATCCCAGGGGCATGCCCCTCCACTGGAAAACAGAGCAGGAAAGAATGAATTGGTAGCTGTCTCTGATGGAGATTGTTAAAAAGACAGGAAGCATTTAGGAGAATAATTAAAGTCTGCCAAAAACAACATCTGGTAGTAGTGGTTTATGACTTTCTCCTCCAAAGAGTGCTACTTTCAAACTATAGAGAATGTAAGAAACCTCAGCTTATGTTAATTTCCCAACGTTTGTCTTCAGCTCCTGATTTGTAATACATTCATGAATAGCAGAACACAGTAAATGATAATTCATAGTTTCCAAGGGTATAATCATTTTTTTTCCTGTTCTATATTGAGCCTAGTTTCCATCTCTCTTGATGTTTCAGTGTTGAATAACAATGTGTTACATACCATATAATACACCTTATGCTGGGTTCCAGGAAAACAGGCAAATACAATAACAATACTTTAGAGATGACAGGTGACTCTCCAGAGAAGACAGGGACAGAGGGCGTGGGATGACTGACTGTATGTGGAAACTTGGGGTGTATTTACTGCAAGTAATAGAGGAAAAACGATAGTCATTGTGGGAAAGAAATGCTAAAAACAAGAATAAAGAAACGCAGGCTGACATAATAAGCATTCACAGGGTGAAATCAGGCGTGTGTTCAGAAAAAATGTTGTGGGGAGGTGGTCTGAGGCTGCCTGGTAAAATGGTCTCCTAAATCCTCTCTCTAAGGACTACTTCCGACTAAAAATATTACATGTTCACCCCGTCTTATGTGTTCCTGTCCTCACCAAAATCTTGGAGAAGTTTTAGTCAGATATATGACCATCTGTAGCATCATATTTTCAGTATATGTGAGTTTGCCTTTTCCAGGACATATTCAGGAGCCAAAAGAGCAGAAACCATTCTTGCTGTCTCATCCAGCCACTTGGGGTTCCTGCCCTCCTCTTGTTTCCCAACAGAGGGTCATCTCTCTGACAGGTGGCAATGAATGTTGTCATAGTCCCCTCCGGTGTTTGAGCAGCAGACAGACCACTGATGGGCAGGGTCAACACTGGGAGGCTGGGGTTGCTCCAGGGTATCATGGGGTTTTACCCTGATTGTCATGGTCTAATTTGCACATTTATTGGATTCATCACAGCTTGTTACATCTGGAGGAGGTGCTTCCTAGCTCTGTATGAGTCCCCAGTTATCTAAACAAAATCGATGATGTACAAAATTCATTTCTTAGCCTGGATGTGAAGGAAAGAGAGAACCCTGCTCAGTCACATTTTTGCTTTGGAAATCATTCCTGAGATGCTTTCTCAGGCTCCTGTTCTCCCATCAGTCTGTCATCAATCATCGATGGGCTCCCACCAGCCAATGACCACTGACCTGGGTTCGAGAGAGGAGTTGTAAGCACTCGAATAACAGACACTTGACAACAGGTAGGACGTAGAACTAAAATGAACAACACAGCAAGATTAATGTTCAAGATGAATGCAGGAGTGTCAGCACGGAATTGGTGGGGGGGGGGCGCTGACATCCAAGTGAAGACTCCAGTTATAAATCCAGTGAGTCTGCTGTGTCCACAGAAACAAAACAGAGGGGGTAAAGTCTCTCCCCTGAAAATCTCCCTGTCTATCTGGGAGATTCAAGAGTCCACGTGTGCTAACTACACAATGAGGAATAGGCTGAACCAGAAGCACATACAAGGACCCTGGGTCAGTTCCCTGGAGCTGTAACAAATACCCACTGGACAATTTAACAATACAAATTTATTTTCACACAGTTCTGGAGGTCAGAAGTTCTAGATCAAGGTGTTGGCAGTGTTGGTTCCTTCTGAGTCTTCTTTCCTTGGTGCGTATTCAAAAATATTCACTGTTTATTTTTTGCTTTACTTATAACGTAGTTTTTTTAGATTATAAAATATATCATCATAGGAAAAAATGATTAGCAAACAATTTTCTACATATTTCTAATGTTGAAGTTTTAAATTTTCACAATGCCAAATGTATTACTATGGTTTGTGTTGGGGGTGTATTCGTGTGTTTGCTTTTCATGAGATCTACAAACAGTTTTCTGTAATGTCAAGTTGAGGACCAAGGTCCAGTTAAGAGGAGTCCCCATACACCACTTGACAAAAAGCTGTGATACACAGACGTAAAAGAGGTGAGACCCTCTAGCAGACAGAGCATGCGTGCTGGAAAGGAAAGCCTGTTTGCTTTCTTCTTCTTGGCCACATGGGAGACTGTTTCTCTGTTTCCCTTCTTTTGGTTGGAGCCCAGTCCTGAGTCCCACCAGTGGGATGAGGAAGGCAGTGATGTAGACCACTCCTGGCCTGGCCACGAGGCCACCCACACGGCTCTCCATGGTTTCCTTTCCTTGGGTGTCAAGCATGACAGGCTAGTGTTGAAAATGGCGGTGTCACAAGAAGAAGCATCCGGGGCTGGTGATTATAATCATGGGAGAGAGCCTCCCAAAGTCCTTGAATGTGCACTAAGAGAGAAATAAATGTGTATTGTGGTCATCTCCCAAGATCTGGAGGGACTTTTTTTAAGCATCCCTCATCGATCACCCTGACTAATACAACCCAACAGTACCTTTGAAAAAGTCACACTTTTAAAATAGATATTTCAGGACAGGGCTATATACTCAAATTTCATGCATAAGATGTAATAGTTGAATGTTAAAAAAATGCCCCGAGTCACACAGTTTTAGAGGCAGGGGTGGGAAATCCATGATTTAGGGCCAATGCACTGTCACAGTGAAGATTTGGAATCAAAGGCAAAGAATGACTCAACATCTCTCTAGGTTAGAAACACTATTTTAAATCAAAACACATTCTGACCCTTCTGTCTTCTTCCTCCTGACTTTCTCCAAGGGTACTGTAGAAAAAATAATACTTTCATCTATGTCCACCCTTTCCATTCAATTCTAAAGCTTACTACAAACATTAAGCATATCCACTCAGCATTTCACTATGTTTTTGAGGGTTTGAAAGTGTGTGTGTGTGTGTGTGTGTGTGTGTGTGTGTGAAGGATGTGCAGGTGCTGCTGGGAGGAATTGTGCTCCAAAGAAGCCTCTTTCAGTTGTAGGAAGGGGAGTGAGGTTTTTGTACATGGATGGATGGCAGTGTCTTGGGAAGAGGCCCTTTACTGAATGTCCTTTTGGAGGAGGGAAAATGGAATGAAGATGGATTCACATGCAATAGCCTCTTGCCCGGGAGAATTCACATCATAATATCTTGGAATTTACCTACATAAATCTAAGGAACAAAAAGTTGGTAGCCAACCCTAAATGGACGAGATTCTCCTCTTCCATGCTGTCTTTTCACGTGTTTGAGTAGAAAAAGAAAGGTCATGACAGCATTTCTAAAATTACACATGCATGTTGCTTTCCTTTCACCTCCTTTTGTCCACTCTCCTTTCTAACTTTCAGGCTTGACAACCAACTTTGACATCCTTCAATGGTGACACAGATATACAAGTAGAGAAACTCTGGCACCTGTGCTCTGTTGCATAAATTTGCACCATGAAATATAATTATTTCTACCATGAGACTTGGAAAACATATCCTTCACAAAAAGCCTCAGGGCACAGAAAAATAAAAATGTTTAATTAAAATATGTGCAAGAAACAGCTGTACATGTTTCAATTGCTCAGGGCAGAGAAGTGTCTCCCTCATCGCATGCTGTAATGAGATTGATTTGTCAGCTGGGCTACATTCATCCAAGGTCAGACTCTAGGGCTCATTTCATCTCCAGAAGATGAATTAACTACAGCTTTTAATTTGGTGTGTGAAGCTTGTAAATGATACAGTGAGATCCCATTGTCAGAACATATGGAAATGTTTTGAGAGAACATCATTTTTTTTTGATTTTATGTTTGAAATTCAAGGAACAGTAAAAGGAGTTACTTTGGTAACTTTCATGTTGCCCCTCCAATTTGAGCATCAGGGATATTTCATCAGGAAAGGATGCTCAGCAGAGATATTCATAACATAAAGCTGGAAATAAAGGGGCAGGGGAGGCCAGGTCGGAATGAGTAAGTGGATAAAGAGTCCCAGCCTTTATTGCTTCCTAGCAGATGACTGACTCATTTCTCAGTTCCTTCTGTAGAGACTCTCAGAGTTGGAATTGCTTAATTATTGTAACTCTCCAGCAGGCAGGGCAAAACTGGAATAACTCATTGCAACCATACTATGTATATAAATTAATTTTGTTATTGTTGTGTCTCTCAAACTTCAGTGTGGGTACAGTCATATGGAGTTCTTGTCAAAATGCAGATTCCAATGCAGTAGGTCCAGAGTGGCCTGAGATTCTGCTCTCAGGTGATGCTGCTGATCTGAAGACCAGGTTTTTGAAGAGTGAGTCTCTAGGTCATGAATTCTTAGACTGTTACCTTTGCTATAGGAGAATTATGATCTTTCTAACCCCCAAGTCATAGGCAATTTGTAGGCATGCATGTATATGTATTTTTCAGGAGAAGTAGTGTCGACTTTCCTTGTCTTCTCTAAGAGGGTCTGATACCTGAAGAGGTCAAGAACTCCTGTCATAGCAGGAACCCAGGAGCGAGGTGAGCTGGTCATCCGACCTGGAAAAAGTGGTCATGCCCAGCAGTCACTTGTATGTTACTATGAGAAGAGACTAGTGATGTACAGATAAGACAGAAAACATGTTTAGTGACTGAATTTGGGAGAGGAAGGTACATAAGGCTTCAGCTAACTGCTGGAAAGTCTGAAGATAAAGCAGAAGCTTAGGGAAACAGTGATTTTCCTTCCTATTAGAAGCACATGACTATTAGTGAAACAGGCCTTGATGCTGGCTATACTAGTGGTCATTAGGTCTGGTTGCAGAGTGGACTCATTCTTTACCTGTACTCAGGCTGCTCTTAGAGATCCTGGGTGGGTATATTCATCTGCTTTGGCTTCCATAACAGAAAACCATAGTCAGGGTGACTTGAACAGCAGACATTTATTTTCTCAATTCTGGAGGCTGGCAGTCCCACATCGGCATAGTTGGGGTCTGATGAGGGCCCTCTTCCTGACTTGGAGGTGGCTGCCTTCTCACTGTGTCCTAACATGACAGAAAGATAGAGAGCTAGAAATAGAGACAGAGAGAGAGGGAGAGAGAGAGAGAGAAAGACCTCTTCCTATAAAGCCAATGATCCTATTGGATTAGGGCCCCACCCTTATGACCTCATTTAACCTTAATTACCTCCTAAAAGCCCTGTCTCTTGGTACCATCACTTTGGGGGTTAGGGCTTACGTGTGTGAATTTTGGAAGACACGATTCCATCCATAGCAGTGAGTATGTCCAGAATGGGACATTTGCCTTTCAGAGATCCATGGATGATATTCTTTCATGGTCCAGGTTGAGAACCATTCATCTGGAATGGGTGAAGAAAAATGGTTGCACCTGAGAATAGAAATACCATTAAAAACAGACAGGTATCAGTTAGACTAATGTACTATCTGTCTACTACTGGGATGGTCTTTTCAGGACCATGGAATCCACAGTACACATCTTGTGCGAATATTGGGTTTTTAGTGCCCATCAGTTGAATAAAGCTTCATTCTTGGAGAGGAATGGGGATTTAAGACAGCACTTGCACCATGAGAGAGAAAAATTATTCTCCAGGGTCAGAGGTCTTGCTCCTGGATTCTAAGGCACAGAGGACCTTGGAGAATTCCAAGTGGTGGTGATAAGAGCATGTAGTGACCACCCCCTTTTCATGAGAATCAGTCCCCAAAACAGCCCAGAATCGAATCTGAGGTCAGGTTTGTCCAGGTGTCCCAGAGCCACCGCCTCTAGTGGCAGAAGTAAGTTATTCTCAGCTTCGTTCTTAAGTTTCATCCCCTCCCTCCCCAAGGATCAAAACAATCTTATGAAATGTTATTCACAGCTGAGCAAAGATTCCATGGAGGGCAGCAGCAGCAGCAGCAGCAGCAGGTGAGCCCTAACGGCATGATGAGGAAACTAAAGAACAGCCTGCCTACTTGCCCCGGGGGCATGTGTGGAGCGCTCTACAGGGTATTTGAAATAGCAGGTAAAGAAACATTAAAGGGGACAATTTTTAGTAATCAGTACATTGGGGTTCTCAGGCTATCATGATTTAGGCCTTCAAAATAACTGTGACCAGGACCTTCAGGGGAAAATAGATAAGGAGGAACAGAGAACCTCTTGCTTAGCTGGAGTGAAATGTTTTAAATTAGGAAAGCAATTTTGGAGATGAAAGGGGAATAATTTCTTCACCCAGTGCATCAGATTTAGGGAAAAGGGGTCCAATATTCTGAGACCTGAAAAAGGGCAGAATTGTCTACTTATATATAGGAAGCAAATGCAGAATAAAAGTGTCCACCCGTCTAGGCATTTGGGCTTCTCCAGCTCTGCAGCCAACATCTCACATCTGCTAAAAATTGGTAGGAGGAAGGAAAGGAACCCAGGGGGCTTGACCAGAGCATTCTGAGTTTACACTTTATATGCAAAAGAGCTGAATCAGGAGAAACTTTGTAAGGCAGCTGGTCCAACCTCTGATATTTCAGATGAGGAAACTGTGGGAAAAGAGGTGAAGTAATTTCTCCAAAACCTCTGAGGACCAGAGATGGATCTGGGTCTTTATAAGAGACCTCCAGGATTCTGAATGCCCCAGGACTCTCGTGTATTAGTAGGACAAGAAATCTGAATTCAATGATCTTGTCCACTTTTTTGATTTGGTGTTTCATTTCTCTGTGAGCCACTGTATTCAGTTACTAATTTCTATTGATTCAATGTCCAAAATATTATCTTCTCCATGCTTTGAAAGCAATTTCCTTCCCTTTTGTCCATGCACCACTCCCTCTTTCTCTTATATTTGCAAACCTTTCTTACTACTGGATATTTCCCCTAAATATATTCATATATTTAAGGTCCAGATATCATTTAAAATTCCTTCCTTGTGCAAAAGTCTACTTCTGGGATGACATGGCCTCTTCCTCCGCAGTCGAGCTCCTGAGAAGAACAGTCTACACTTGTCATCTCTGTTTTGATTATGTTCTACCACTCTCCATCAACTCCTTACTGGATTTTGTCCCTACCACTGCATTGACATTACTTTGCTTGAGTCACTATAGCCTTCTTTTGGCTAAATCCAACACCCCTTTAGCATCCCCATCTTTCTTGCTCTCTAAGTAGTGCTAGATGTGCATAACCTGTCCCTTCTCCTTAAAGTTCCTCCCCTGGCATCCATGATGCCACTACTGGGTTTCCTCCCATGTCTTGGGCTTATCTTTTACTCTCATTGCTCTAAAGCCATCTTCTCTTGATGACCTCAAGCATTCCTGTTGTTTCAATTACCATGAGTTGTTTTGTATTTAAGAAATCTCTATCTGTATTGGGATCTCTCCCCTGAATTCCTGAGATGATATTCAGCTGTTTATTTTGCAGTTCTGCTTAGATGTCCTAATGACTTCTTCTCAACCTTTCCAACATCATCGCCATCGTCATCCTCAACCTTACCTCAGATGAACCTGCTTTTCTTCTAGTGGCCCTTGAGTAATCAAGACAAAAGGCTGGGCATTTTTCTTGATTTCTCTTATACCCCACAGGCAATAGCCAAATCTTATTGCTCGAGTTCCTATGTATGCCTCTGGCAGAATGTATTTTCAACTATCATCATGTACATCACCCTCTATTTAATTTCCTGTTTAGTAGTCTGAATTTCATTGTTGATTATGAATAAGCACTATCTTGACCAGTTCTGTCCCAGGTTCCACCTCAGTGCCCAGTATATAGTGGACACTCAGGAAATAGTTTCAAAATAATTAGTTAATGCTATTATGTTTTTTTATTTTTTAATAAACCCTGACAACAACTATCTCCAAAGAAAGTCAGCAAGACAAAAATAAAGCAGGCTGAATCTCCAAGGGCAGGGCTAGATATAAAATTTCTTGTCAATTTACACCCCAGGAAGACTATTGAGTTTTCCTTTTAATGCTGAGGTATGGATTAGAGCTTGTTGCAAGTAGGTTACTTATTAAAGGTGTTACTTACTTTATTGAATCACCCTCTTTGCAGATGCTGAGCTACGCTAACAGGCTCCCTGGGGGAAAGCAGATTGGGCTCATCTGAAAGTTAGGAGTTTGTGGTCAGCTGATGAATTAGAGCACTTGTTCTTGGTCCTTTCATGGAATTGTAATCAATAACCTATTTGATGTACTTATCTTTCCCTGGATTTCATAGTGACAGTAGATGAAGGCATTCTAACTGCTTTATTTTGGATGGAGACATGGGGTAGAGCCACCTCCACAAATAGTTAGTGAAGGGAAAGGCACTGTGTTAGGCACTTTGTAGGGAGAAAGGGAAGGTGTAAAATGGTGGGAATAATATTTGAGCTCAAGTTGTTCACAGCCTGACAGGGAAGCAGGGAGTGTTAATGTGCAGACAAACATCATTTATTATACAGGATGTGGCAGCTGTCATGAGATATAACTCGCACAGAATTCTGGCCATTCATGGCAGAGTAAATTACATATAGCAGCAGATTCAAGAGAGTTGAATTCAAAACAGAAAATAAAGTGTTTTGTGGTTCTGCAAGTGGGGCTGGACTTCCGCGTGTGGCGGAAGTAGGAGGAGGTGGTCATCACGGGCAGAGATGACAAAAATCACAGATACAGGAAAGTATGAAGTAGTGACAGAACACTGGGGGTCAAATTAGAATTCGGATTATTGTGGGGAAGGTATGGAAGATACACTGGACAAGAATGGAGTGTTTTGCAGTACAGCTTGAGAAGTCAGCTATAGGAGAAAAACCTCCTGAAAGCTCATATTTTATCTTAAAATGTCTACTCCATAATGCACCTGTCTTTATTTTAAAATTTAAAAATATTTTCTATTGTTTATCATTGACTACAATAGGTACATCAGGAAGATTCTGGAGTGCATTCTGTGGTGTTGAGTATCCCACGGCACATTGCCATGTACACACGGGTAACAGTCTTCAATTTGACCAACATTTTATTTACTTATCAAATTCATCTGTAAATTTATTATGTGCTGCAAACTACTGACTTTACAAATGTTAACCCATTTAAATCTCAAAATAAAATATGTGGTAGGCACTGTTGTTATCCTCATTTTAAAGAAAAGGAAAATGAGGCTCAAAGATGATAAAGTGTTTGCCCAACATCATACTTCTAATGGGGAGAGGTTTAGGATTCAAACCTGGGCAACAGAGCTCCAGGGATGATGTTCTGACCACTAACTAGAAGGACTCTATTGAAATTATAGAGAACTTTTAACCTTATTTTGGAAATTAAAATGAGCTAGAAATCTAGACTAGAGCATATTTAATGAGTTGAAATGTGTCACTGGTACACAAAGAATATTTTCCCTAATAAAGGTTTATACATATTTGCATGCATGTTTACATATGTGGTATGTGTGTATACACACATGAACTGCAGTTTTAAATGAGTTGACTTTATCTGTAATTATGATTTTCATTCCAAATATGTTATAATAATCTTTTTTTATTGGGGTATATTTGCTTTACAATGTTGTGTTAGTTTCTGCTGTACAGTGAAGTGAGTCAGCTGCATGTATACATATATCCCCTCTTTTTTGGATTTCCTTCCCATTTAGGTCACCACAGAGCATTAAGTAAAGTTCCCTGTGCTATACAGCAGGTTCTCATTAGTTATCTGTTTTATACATATTAGTGTATATATGTCAATCCCAATCTCCCAATTCATCCCACCCCCACCCCTCTCCCCTCTTGGTGTCCATATGTTTGCTCTCTACATCTGTGTCTGCCTTGCAAACAGGTTCATCTGTACCATTTTTCTAGATTCCACATATATGCTTAAATATACGATATTTGTTTTTCTCTTTCTGACTTACTTCATTCTGTATGACAGCTTCTAGGTCCATCCACATCTCTACAAATGACCCATTTCATTCTTTTTTATGGCTGAGTAATATTCCATTGTATGTATGTACCACATCTCCTTTATCCATTCATCTGTCAATGGACATTTAGGTTGCTTCCATGACCTGGCTATTGTAAATAGTGCTGCAATGAACATTGGGGTGCACGTGTCTTTTTGAATTATGGTTTTCTCTCTTGAATGTAAACACCATCTGACTGGAATGTTTTGGGGCAAGAAATTGGCTACCAATGCAGGAAGTGCACCAGGTAAACTAACTCTAAAATTGCAAAAGAGATGCCAAGTGCATCTATGTGAAAAGACAAGGACTGAGATGCTAACCCCCAAGGCTTATCAGCATTGGTGATAACCCCCTTGGGTAGATTCCTGTTGGAAGTGACCCAGAGGTCACACAGCCCTTGATGGGAGACCAGGAATGCTCCCACTCTGATCTGCCTGGAGAAGATGTCAGCAGATGGAATGAGGTCTTTACAGTCCTTCTTTTGTTGGACTAGTACCTTGAGAAGCTCAGATATTCTAGCCCCCAAATTTCTCTAGATATAAAGCCAGAAAAGATGTTGCTGATAACCTATGACAGCCCAACATATTTTCTGATCAGGAAGGTGGAATTCAGATTTCAGATTATATATCCTATTAATCTCCCCATGACACTGACCATATTATTCCCCTCAAGTGAAGCTTGGATAATCAATAACTACCCAGCTACTTCATGTAGTTCAGAAAAAAACAGGAAGTACATGCATGAAGAAATAAGTCATCCAATGATGGGGTCAACCTTCAAATTATTTTGTTTAAAATATTATATCCTGTGAATGTAAGCAGTGAACATGGTGTTCATTGAGTTATTCATTTATTTCTTAATTCCATAAATATTTGTTAGTACTATTCAGGCACTGTTCTAGGTGCTGTTCTAGGTGCTGAAACATTGGAGGATAATGGGGTTCATTCAGTGGTTCAGGCACTGTTCTAGGTGCTGAAACACTGGAGGGGAATATGGAAACCTAATGGAACTTTGACTCTAGGACAAGGAGAGAAGAGATACACATCATAATTACAGAACTGGAAATAAAAATATAACATATTAACCCTTTGTGGTCAAAGATGTGAAGAAAATATCCAAAGAGAGATGAGAGAGGGTAATTGAGCTGGCTGAGGGCTGTTTGAATGGAGCAGACAGAGCAGGGCTCTGCATAAGTGGGATGAAAGGTGAGGACCACAGGATAAGAAGATGTGAAGAGTGTGGAAAGAGAATTCCAAGAAGAGGGTACAACACATAACAAGGTTCTGAGACAGGAAAGGGCGGGGCTTCTTTGAATAATAGAAAGGAGGCAGGGAGACATCCAAAGGGAAGGTAAAAGAGGAGGCTGGAGGGGCTGGCAGAGATCTAGGTCCTACAGAGTGACAAGGAATTTGTTCTCAGATTTTTTTCTCATTATTCTATTGAAGACTTTGAAGATGTCATCAGTCCCCATGGATTCTTGTCATTATCTTTATACTCCTGAATATGACTTCCTAAGTCAATTTTGCTGAAACTCTTTAAAAGCCATGGGAAAAAGCCCTTGGTAATTTTTCTAATTAAATTTTATCAATAATTAGACTATAACAGGACTTCACTTTTACCTGTTTTGCAGAACTGTTACATCAATTTGCTCTCTCCTTTGAAAATTATTATTGCTTTCAAGTAAGTGGCAAAAGATTATTAAAGTCACCCCAGAGAGTGTTTCAGATTTGTGAAGTGTGGCGAGTACAATCCAATTCTCCTAACTGAGATGGAGAAAAAGACAAGTGCAGTTCAATATTAATTATCGCCATGAGAAGACAGAGGGATCAAGAGGTAAACCTTGGTCTGAAGGCTGGCTTGCACATGTGAAGAAGAGGATGAGTCATAAGACTCCTCCATCATCAGACTTAAGCTTCTAGGACATGGGAGAGGCTCCCCCTCGAGGAGAACCTGGGAAAAATGCAATAGTTTACTTGGGTAATTCAGGGTCCTAGACGCTGAGCTTTCTTTATCTTTTCACAAACTGTTGGCTCCCATTGCCATAGCACTTAGAATTTCCAAGATGTAGGACACACAAGGCCATTAAGCTGAATTCATCCTCCATTGCTGGCTTGGGCTCTGCTCTCAATTGGAGAGATTGTGTATGATCCTGAGAGACTCCCATTTTATCGTTCCAAATTCAGGATTAGATGTTCACTTGATTAATCAGATTTCCTGGTGCCCCTTCATCTAAGGCTCATCTTCCATGGGGGAGGCATCTATTTGTTTGAAGCAGAAAGGGCACCATGGACACCTTACTACTCTGGAGTCTGGATGGCTGAAAGTAATCTAAAAAGGACAACTTGGTCTCCACTGCTTGCCCTGACAGTGCCAGCCCTTGTGTGGCTCCATTCTATTTCATCTTTGGTGCATACTACTCAGGGGTGCAGGGAAGGACAGGAGTGTGGCTAACAAAATTAATTTCATAGGAGCAGTTGAGAATTTAATATTTATTTAGGCCTTACTACGTGTCAGAAAAGGCAAAGAACACCTGACATGCATGATTTTATTTAATGATCATAACTATCCATGATGTAAAGCTATTAGGATGCAAATTTTGCATGAGGATGTTAAAAAACTTACTCAGGGTCTTACCTGGGCCCTTTGACTCCTGAACTCATGTTGCTAACCACTGCTCTCTCCCTTTCTTGGGCTCAGGGAAACATAAACCCTGAGCAGTAAAATCACAAATGTTGATAAATTTTGAAATACAGAGAGGACTAAACAAGCCCTCTTAATATGAGATTCATAAACCTAAGAACTGAAGTATAAATTAAGTATTTTATAATCAAAATACTTGGCTTGGATCGACAAACACATACCTTTTAGAGTAGGTCATAGTTCTCATAAACAAAGGCTTTTTGTTCAGAAAAATGGACTGAAGAATCAGAGGAACAGGGATTTGCTAATTAATTAATTAATTAAATTGCAAGAACACTTAACGTAAGATCTACCTTCTCAGCAAATTTTTAAGTGCACAACAAACACAGTTGTTAGCGCTAGGCTCTATGTTATATAGCAGATCTCTAGAACTTATTCATCTTACATAACTTGGCTTTGATTTATATTTCCCTGATAATTGGTAATGATGAGCATCTTTTCATATGCCTGTTGGCCATTTGTATGTCATTTTTGGAGAAATGTCTATTCAAGTCCTTTGCCTATTTTTAAAACTGGGTTATTTGGGATTTTTTTCCTGCTATTAAGTTGTAGGAGTTCTTATATATTTTGAAGATTAATCTCTCATCAGATATATAGTTTGCAAATATTTTCTTCCATTCTGTAGGTTGCCTTTTCACTCTGTTGATTGTTTCCTTTTCTGTGTAAAAGTTTTTTTTCTTTATTCACTAGTTTGTTGTATTTTTTAGATTTCACATATAAGTGATATCATAAGTATTTGTCTTTCTCTGTCTGACTTATTTCTCTTAGTATAATATCCTCCAAGTCCATTCATGTTGCTGCAATGGCAAAATTTTATTCTTTTTTTTGGTCAAGTAGTATTCCACTGTATATATGTACCATATCTTCTTTATACATTCATCTATTGATAGACAATTAGGGTGCTTCCATATCTTAGGAATTGTAAATAATGCTGTGCAGAAGCTTTTTAGTTTGATGTAGTTTTGTTTGCAATTTTGCTTTTGTTGCTGGTACTTTTTATGTCAAATCCAAGAAATCATTGATAAGACCAATGTCATGAAGATTTTACCATATATTTTCTTCTAGGAAGTTCATAGTTTTCACATCTTATATTTAAATCTTTAATGCATTTTGAGTTGATTTTTGTATATGGTGTAAGATAAGTTTCCAATTTCATTCTTTTGGATGTTATATCCAGTTTTCCCAACACCATTGGTTGAAGAGACTATCTTTTCCGCATTGCATAGTCTTGGCACAGTTGTCAAAAGTCAGTTGACTGTAAATGCATGAGTTTATTTCTTGTCTCTTTATTCTGTGCCATTGGTCTATATGTCTGTTTTTAAATTGGAACTTTTAATACAAATAACAACAATTGTAATTCTTTTTGTGTGTTTGTGTGTGAATGTGTATTTCAGAATGAATGTATGTCTATTTTTTATGATTATAAAAGTAATACATATAAGAAACTCGTAAAGAAGAAAATTAAAATTTCTAGTAACGCTACCCTGAATTCAACAAATAGTGTCTGCTTCTGCTCAGAGGTGTCTACTATGAACTGTGAAGAAGTTCACATAATACTTTTTCTGCATTATCTCATTTTATCATCCAGCCACTATGTAAAGAAAGTACTAGTATTCCCATGTTATGGTTGGGAAAATGAGCCTCATGGACTCAGTTGTCCTATATTAATCACAGAGTGTTAAGATAAAGGTTATTTTGATTAGCCTTTATTTTTTCACTTCCCATCTCCATAGTTATGTATACTTTTTTCATGTAAAAATGACAGTTTTCACAAAAATTATTCCTTCATTTTTAAGAAAAAATAGGAAAGATGTATTAATTCATGAAAATAATTACATATTTAAATTTTTAATATGTCAAGGATGTGACAGCTTCTAGCTTACAAAATTATCCTATCAAGTATTAATCACATAAAGTTTCACAGTAAAGAACCCATTACAGTCCTTCATTTTTCTCTTGTTGTATTTCTCATTATTATCATTATTATTGTTAATGTTCTCACTGTGATTAATGTTTTTTGGACATGATTAGAGAAAATAATTATGGTTAGGCTATATACTAAATATGACTTATGTTAAAATAATTCCACTTTTAACTGTAATGATTTACTAGTAAGAGATATTAGGTTTCCAGAAGCAAATGTTTACCCATATATGCTTGATATCTCCATAGAGGTTTTCCTTTAATGACTTTTTATATTCTCCTGGTTTTGACTAACCAGATTTTCATCAGGAGTGAAATTGAGTAATATGTGCTATTATAAATTTATTCATTATGAAGAGTGTAATTTGGGTTTTGAGAATGCTCCAGTGAACACATTTGCCACATATACCAAGCATTATTATGTGGTAGAAGGCTGTGAGGCAAATGAGTCAATCTATAGGAAATGGACATTTAAAACAGTTTGGTACACCTAATATATCTTTATGAGTTGGGATAATTACCAAATACTGTATAATGAGCTCTTGACTTAGCTATTAACTACACAGAGATATGGAGACCACTGACCCAACCATCACATAAAATGAAGGCTTGCAAAACACAAAAGGTACAAAAAAAGGGAGCCATTTATTGTCATTTGAGTTGTTCTTTTTTGAGAAACATATCTTTGGAGGAAAGAGCTGTATAGGGAGATTTTACTTATTTTTAAGCTTTCCCAATTTCATGAAGAAATGGATAGAACTAAAAATGACCAGCACTCCTTTTCCTGGTTCAGTAAGTTTTCCCTTGCTGATGAAGACAATCTTATCTGCAGGTTTATAATTCAGAGCCATTAAATATAGTTCTGCTATTTTAAGAAGTCAGCTTAAGATTGATACTTTCTTAATTAAGAGGAGAATTCATAAACTTTGTGCATTAAAATTTTAAGACAGTCAAAACGTTAAAAATATGTTATATTATTCAAATCAGTAAGCCTATTTGATTCAATTTTACTTGTTCTTGTCTTTTTTCCTAATGATTCAATTTTACATGTTCTTAGTTTTACTTTTTTCCTTGTTACTGAATTAGTTTTTACAATGACAATTGGTAAACTTTTCACAATCATGGGAAAATAAATACTAGTGTATTCACCAAAGATACAGATTCTTAATTATGGGCAAGAATCTATAACAGAGGAACACATTTGCTTTTTTGCAAATAGGCTCTGGACTCCTGGTCCATAATTGAGAGGCAGACATTCCAAAATGTGCAAATATATTGTGCTCCAAAACTTCAAATTCGTGTTTCTCTTATGCATAATGATTTTCTTGTGAGGTCAACTGAGACAAGCCCATGGACCATATAGTTTACCAGAGATCTTGAACTCCACAACCCTTGGGTGAATGGGGTAGTTGAGGAGGAGCTTCGCAGGTAGGGAACAGGAGTGCTCATCAGGGATGCTAGCTACCTGACAGTTATCCTCCTGTACTTCTGTTACTGAACCAAACTTGGGTCAGTTTGCCCTCGTGCAGGAAAGCCAATCTCCTGACACCGGGTTGTGGTGAAGGAAAGTGCAGAGTTTTTTACAGGCACCAAGCAATGAGTCCAGGCAGCTGCTGTTCAAAAGGCCCCAACTTCCCGATGGCTTTCAGGGAAAGGTTTTTAAATACTGGGTGAGGGAGGGGGGTTGTGGGGTGTGTAATCAGCTGGTGGACATTCTTCTGATTGGTTGGTGATGAGGTATTTGGGAATCCATATCATCAATCTTTTGGTTCCAGCTGGTATGGGGTCTACATGCCTGTGGGCCACATACAGTTAATTTCTTCCACCTGGTGGGGACTTTGGCATCTGCAAAACAGCTCAAAGGACATGGCTCAGAATATTATCTATAGCCCTTGAGGAGGAACTAAAGGTCTGTGTTTAATGGCTAAACTATTATTATTTTGTCTTGCTTGACTGTTTTCCTTTATTTCTGCATTTTCTCACTTCTGTGAATAAATTTATTATTTGACTGAAGTTTTTATACAGACAAAAGGCAGGTGGAGGATGTGGGGGCATGAGGGCAGTCTGTTCTGGGAAGACACCATAGGGTCCTGCTCTGCTACACTTCCTTGTCAGCATGACCCGAATTTGCTGGGGTCAGTAACCAGCCCAGGTGAGACACTTACTTTCCATATCCTTGGTGCCTCAAGGGGACCTCATACCCCATATCTTATTGATGAGATATGAGAGGAAAACAGAAGGGAGGCTTCTGAAAAGAGAAACCACAGCTGGAGCTTCCCCTACCCCATGCTTTTGTGCCTTGAATGTGGAAACTCTGCAACTGACCCTGGAGCTGTGGCAGCCTTTCCTGACACATGGGGTGCCCCTGACGCTAGGGAGCCCCTCAACTACCACCAGCTGTTAAATGCATCTGGATTCCTTGTTAGAGGAGAAAAATATACTCTGACCCACTTAAGCCACAGATACCAGGCTTCCTGTTTCTTGCAGCTGACAGCATTCCTATCCCGGCCCATCCAGTGCAGACTCCTTGTCTCTCCTTTCTTCTCCTTTGATTCCTTGTCCTTCTTCTTCTCTTTCACAAGGGGCGTGTGCATGTATGTGCATGTGTGTACATGTGTGTGTGCATATGTGTGCATGCACCTGCGTGCATACTTTTTTCTTACCTTTAACAACACTTTCTCCTATTTTTGAGAGATGGGAAAATAGATGGAATGGGCGTATGTTTGGATCAGGAGGGTCTGCTGTGGTGGACTCAGTAAAGAGGGAGAAAAGGGAAGCCTTGCACTCTCTGGATAAGACTGGGGGTTGACTGCAATGCCCTGAGAGGATAGTCCTGCCTACAAAAGGGAAACCACACATTGGGCCTGAATAGCTCAGTGACCCACTTATCACACGAAGTCTGCAATCTTGAGATGCCACGATTTTCCCCAAGAGTGTTAGAGGCCTCATGTCAGCAGGTGGAGCCAGCCTATTTGCCCTTGACTGCAAGTCACATTGGATATTCCTGCCCCCACAAGGCTGGAAAGGGCAGCACCTGCAGCAACAGAAATTCAGGAGGAGAAGCAGCTTGGTCAGGACAGAAAGTCCTGTGTGGAAGCTGCCAGCCCTCCAGCTGCACCATTTTGGCTGGTCTGGGCCACTGCAGGGTTTCTAACGTGAGATGGCCAGATGGCCGAAGCCTTCCTAAGGTCTGGCTACCGGAATCATGAGGGGTTGATTTACTTTCTGGTCTTCATAGGCTGGGTCTTCATACGACTCAGGAACCATAAGAAAAACTCCACTGGTGGTGGTGGGTACGGGAAGGCACTGGGAATTACTCTCCCTGCCCCCAGACACCTCTCTAAGGGCATGATCGGAAAGATGAACATTAAATACCTCTCACTGGAAAAAAAAAAGCAGATGAACCTGAATTATTTTTCTCCGACTGGACTTAAACATTCACGGCTGAGTGAATCCTAATTTGCCACAAGACATCTTTTTGTTTTTCTGGGGACACCTTTATGAAAAATAGCAAAGTGCCTGTACAGTTGTCTGAAGACATTGCAGGTAAAAAATCCTGTTAATATTTACAGTTCCCAGTGTATGATATTGTGAGAAAAGGAAATTATCCTGCTGGCTCTGTTTTAAATACGAACCAGAAAAGTGGCTGTATTTAAGTGGAAAAGTACTGATGTGGAGAGCTGAAATTTTCCCCTGAAAAATAGAAGCTGTGACCTAATTGTGAAACATTGCATCCTAGAATTATTATTTTTTCATATCCCTCTAACCCTTGTTTAAAAAAAAAAACCCTTAAACTCTGTCCTCATAAATCCTATCTAAAATCCATGGTAGTAAAATCAAGTTAATTGCTTTTCACATAAGAACATGTTATTTTATCACAGCAAGGTGAAGACCATGTAGAAAGGGGGATGAGTACTAAACAAATGTTAGTTTTTTTCTGAAAAACTAAATGCATCAAACTTGATTATCTATTTTGGATCTACAAAACTGTGAGTGATAACAATTTAGCTCTCCATGGACTTAGTCCTCCAAATTTGTCATCAGCACTCGTCCAGTTTTTAATTTCCCTACCATTGTCCCCCTTCCACCCATGCTTCCCCCTTATCTCTTCACACTATTTCTACTATTGTCATGCAGGCTCCTGGCTCCCTGTTGACAAGGTGTCCCTCACACTACTCCCCTGTCCCTTTTGAAACACATCTGTCTTATGTTCAATTCTCTTAGGGCCAATGGTAAGTGTTCAAACATTGGTTGGTGGGCTAACTAATCAAAATATTAATTGGGATACCATCTTTATGACTGGTCACACTTCCACGTGTGATTCATACCAAATAATACACATGTGTTTTAATACAGACCTTTAATACTTGATATCTTAAAGGCAAATGTGGAACATCAAACGAGGGCAGGAGCAGTGTGGGTCATAGTTATCTGTATCGTATATCGGTTGAGGGGATAGCCCAGTAAGGTCTATGGAGATAATATAAGGGAGCTGAACTGCCACTAGGGTGGTGGATATCCCATAACTGTAAGAACGCAGAGAACCTGCTTTACCAGAACTCTTCTCAGAGAGTATTAGAAACAAATGAAAGGGATATTTTAATGCTGGACGTGGGACCTGGGGCCACTGTGGAACGTGCTGGGGTTGTGTGACTTGATGGTCTGGTCCTCAGCATCACTCAGTTGGCATGGGGATGAGGGTATCAGAAGGCCAGTTGAGCCCTGCCCCTGGTGTTCTCTTTTTCTTGTTTGCCTTTAAGGAATATTAATGTGAAGGGGACCAAACCATCCATTTGTCTAGAAGGTTGAGTCTCAGTCTAGCCCTGCCAATAAGAGACTGAGAGAAACTGAAGATGTGACACGTGGGGGGTTGGTATATACATATTTCCTTCCATCTTGCAATTAAAATGCAAAAGGAAGAATGTGGAGCTGTTGGATTTCACATTGTGATTGATTTATACCAATATTGACTCATGACAGTAAGTGGGGAAAATTTTTCTGACTCTAATAAAATCACTTTTAGTTTCTGACCTTTTGCAAGATAGGTTGTACTGCATGGCAAAGTGCCAGATCTCAGAGTGGTAAATCTGGTATTTCCTCTCTTTGTCCTCTTCCTCCTCCTTTTTCTCCTTCTTCTTCGAAATGACAAATTAAAATATTTTGTCCTGGGAAGATTCCAGCCATTTAAAAATAATAATTTGGGTGTATATATGGAGTGTTTTGTGTTAATTTCAAAGCTTTGCATTCGAGGCAGTACATACTTATCCCTGGCTCCTGGCTCCTTCTTAAATGTGTATAAACATTTCCCAGTTTTCTTACATTAAATAAATACATTCTGATCCTGCTCTTCCTCTTTCTGCATCCCTTCTCAGGTGGACTTCTGTGATCTCCACAAGAGCATGGCAGTCTGTCTCATTTCACTCCGTATTCAGTGGATAACCCAGTGCCTTTTCTACAACGTGTTCTCAGTGAGTATTTGTTGAATGAATGAACAAAGGAGCCACTCTCTCTACTCTCTCATACTGCATTCTGTGCATATGAATAAAATTTCATCAAATAGTTATGGTCAGCTTAATAAATTATCTAAAAACAAATAGCTGTATCATTACCACTCAGATTGACACGTAATTTTGTCAGCATCCCAGATAACCACTTGGACACCTTCCGCATGCTCCATCTCTTCAAAGTTAATTACTATCCTGACTTCTAGTTTTATCTGTTTTTAGACTTTATATAAATGAAATCACACAGTATGTAATCTGTGTCTGGTTCTCATTACTAAACATTGTAAGGATATATCATAATCTAATTTCCCCAATGTATCATCAAAGGACATTTGGGCTGTTTCCAGTTTGGGGCTAACTGCTGCTATTGCTGTGACTGATTTGTTCATGTCTCTTTGTTGCAAGGACTTACAGTTCATAGGAGTAGAATTGCTGGGTTGTAGAATATGGAACTTTTCAACTATAGTAGAGAATTCCAAGTGCTAAGATCAATTTACACATCCACTAGCACTTTATGAGAATTTCAGTTGCTCTAAACCCACACAGAAACATGACATCCCGGTATTGTGATTTTTAGCTCTTCTGCTAGGCAGAGTGGTCGTTCATTGTGGGTGTAATTTGCATCTTCCTGATTGTAATTTAGGTTGAACACATTTTAAATATGTATTGACCATTTTGATTTCCTCTTTTGCAAAATGTCTGACACTTCTTCTAAAAAAATTTTTTTTAATCGAGCTAACTATATATGAAAGAATGACACTTCTTGATTTCAAAACTTACAGCAAAGCTACAGTAATCAAGACAGTGTGGTACTAGAATAAGATTGGCCTGCTGACATATAGAACAATGGGACAGAACCAAGAGTCCATAAACAAACCTTCACGTTCATCATCAATTGATTTTTCATGAGTGTATCTAAACCATTCAATGGGGAAAGAATAGTCGTTTCAACAAATGGTGCTACAACAACAGCATCTCCGCATGTTGGATAGATACTCCTCACTGTACATGAACATTGACTTGAAATGAGTCATAGACCCAAAGGTAAGAGGTAAAATTAGAAAACTCAAAAGAAAATATAAATTGTATCTCAATAAAGTTGTTATATAAAATTGTTTTATAAAATCTGTGTAACATAAGAATAGTGAGTGTATGTGTGTGTGTGTAAACTTTTTGAAAAGCAAACCATTTGTAAACAAAGATGTACATCTTTGTCACAGCTTACCCTTCTCCCTCCCCATATCCTCAAGTCCATTCTCAAGTAGGTCTGTGTCTTTATTCCTGTTTTACCCCTAGGTTCTTCACTGATTCACTTTGTTATAAAGCAGAAACTAAAAAAAAAAAAAAAAAAAAAGTACATCTGCTGTGTAGCTGGCCATAGAGAGATAATGTTACTGAATTCAAGCATGCTAATAATTGTTCAGTGATAGGGTGGGTGCATTTTATATATGTCTGTTTTACTATGTCTTAGCTACACTTTAGGACATTGGTTAGGGGATTTGGTTAAGGTGTAATACATTATAATTTTCCCATTAAAAATAATTGAAAGTAGACTCATCGTTCTCATTTTTTGTACAGAACTTCTAATTATCAGAGACATTATTGTCACTAAGTGAGTGATGCTTAGATTTTATATGTCCCTATGCAAGTTTAGGAATATATATTGTTTTAGTATTTTTGCCGTTGTTTCTTAGAGATTGCAACCTTCAACCTTGACTCATTAATGTCTGATATTCTTTGGTGCTTCACCCTCTTGCTTGATGATGCAAAGACCTTAGAACACTTTATCTCAATTTCACCTTCTTATAACGTTAATTCCATTGCCTCTTGTGTTTTAATTTTGAACATGTTTAAACTCCTAGATCTTATTACTATTATTTTTATTATTTAATATTTCTTTATTTTTACTCAGGTGTTTACCTTTTTATTAACTTTTATTTCTATTCTTTCCATTGTCTTTACCTTAAAACTGAAATAATTTTTCTTTTACCAGAAGGCATTTTGAAATATTTCCTGTCTTGAGGTCTGTAATGATTTTTTTTTTAAATTTTTGTTGCTGTCTGAGCTATATACTTCAAAGTGGAAGAAATTTAATTTTTGGATTACATTTCTAGTTTGTTGTTTTATTTTTATTTTCAATAATATAAATATATTACTGCATTTTCTTCTGTTTTTCTTTGTTCCTGTTATGCAGAGAGTTCCAAGTCTTATTGCTTCTTCTTGGAAGGTAATCAATTTTTTTCTGGCATATTTTAATAATTTCTTTTTGTGTGTAATTTTCTTCAACTTTACTCTGAAATTTGTGGCTTTCCTTTTGTCTGGCTTGGGAATTCAGGGGCTGTTTAGAATTGTGTCTTCACAGCTTTCATTAATTTTTGAAAATTCTCATCCATTCTGTCCTCAAGTATTTTTTCTACTTTACATTAAATCTCCTCTCTTTCTGGGACAATTATACATGTTAGATATTTTCACTTACCCTCTCCATTTTTTTCTATTTCTTTTTTCATTCTGTGCTTAATTCTGGATTTTTTCTGTCTCATCTTTCAGTTCACTCATTTTCTATTTAGCTGTGTCTAATTTGCTGATAAACCATCTAATGAATTATTAATTTTAGTCATTTAAATTTTCATGTCTTTAATGTTTATTTTTCATTTTATGGTTTCCAGTTTGCTTTTAGTCCTCATTCTTCTGTTTTAGATCCTTAAAAATGCAGATCTGTTTTGATTACTTATTTATTTTTTTCTTCATTTTAATTCATGTTATTTGTCTGACTGCATTCTGGTTATTTTTGATTGAGTGCAAGATTTTGTATACAGAATTGTATAAATACTCTTGAGGCCTAAAATAATAGTTCATCCTCCAGAGCGTCTGTAATTTTTATTATTTATTTATTTACCTACTTTTTAAAATTACTTTTTATTGGAGTATAGTTGCTTTACAATGATGTAGTAGTTTCTGCTGTACAGCAAAGTGAATCAGTTATACATATACATATATCCTCTCTTTTTTTGGTTTTCCTTCCCATTTAGGTCACCACAGAGCACTGAGTAGAGTACATTCTCATTAGTATAAAATAGATAACTATGAGAACCTATTGTATAGCACAGAGAGTATTTAATTTTTAAATTGAATTTTGCTTTTGGCAGACATTGGCACTAGATTTTGGCATCATCTTAATACAGTTTTAGGGTCTGAAATGACTCACTTCACTAAGTAATTGCTAAGGTTAGTTCCTTTCTTTCTTTCTCTCTTTCTTTTTTTTCTTTCTTTCTTTCTTTTTATCTTTCTTTCATTCATTCTTTCTTTCTTCTTTCTTTTTTAAGCTCACTTTTACCTGGTGGTGTGTCTCACAAACATCACAAATTAAATATTGGGTAGCTTACTCCATTCTTTGTAGGGACCTGGGGTCCATTTGTTCCCCATAGTCCTATTAACCTGTCAGAAGTACTGCTCATATTTTTAGCTTTTTTTTTTCTGTCCTTTCCAGAATTTGGAAGATACCATTAATAAAATTGTGCCCCAAATTTTCCTCATTTGGGTCTAATTTCTGACTATATCACAACCTTATTAGCTCTCTCTAATATCTCCCAACAGACTTTTTAGATCATGTCCAAGTTTTCTGCTTGTTCTCAGTAGAAGTATTGGTCCAAATTTTCTAGTCCATCCTCACTCATTATTAAGTCCACAACATTCTTAATTTTCCCACTGTCCTTCCACCAAAACTCTCGATAAAGTCACCAACAGCTTCCACATCAGAAACTCTGATGGACATTTTCAGCCCTTGGCTTTCTTGAACACTCTAAATCATTTGATTATGTTGTCCTTACCCTGCTTAAAAAAAACATCCTGTTGATTTCCTTCCTTGCCATCTGGTCATTCTGCTTTGCCATTGTCTCCTCGTCCTCCTAACGTTCACACCCTCTCCCTGAGTGAGCTCACCCATTCCAGCAGCTTCATTAGCATCTATATATTGTTGACTCTCGAAGGGATGTCTCCAGAGAAGACCTTTCATTGTGAGCTCCTGTATGCTGCATAGCCACACCTAAAACAACTCTACTTAGATGCCTCTTGGGCTTCTCAATCTAAATGTGATCAAATAGCATTATCTTTCCCTAAGCTTCACAAACACCCTTAATTCCTTTCAGTTCTTGGTTCCACATCATCACTCAGTTTCCAAACCTAGTGATTATTTCTTCTACATATCTCTCAAACACATCTATTTTTTCCTATCCCCACTCCCTCTGCTTTTGGCCAAATCACAAGCATCTCTAGCTTTCTTAACCCAACATTTATTCTTACTGCTTCAAAAATATTCTCTATCTGTGTCCAAATTGGTCAACAACGGGGCTCTGTATACCACAGTGATGCAGGTGCCCAGACTGACAGGTTTCATCTTGACATATACTTGTATAGTCCCAGGAACAAGGAAAGGAGAGCATGGCAAACCTCACACTGGCTCCTGAAGTTTCTGCCCCAGATTGACTCATGTTATTCCCATTCCCATTCCATTGGTTAGATCAAATCCTATGACCAAACCTAACCCAACAGGTAGAGGTATATGATCACCCCAAGATTAGGTGAGTCTATCATATTTTCTTTGTCTTCTTCTTTCTCCATCCTCCCTTCCCCACAATATGGACATAATCAGCTCAAATATTGTTTTCTCAGGAAAGCATTTCCTTCTTTTATAGATTGAGCTAGTTACTTCTATCAAATCCTCATTCATCACACTAACCATAACTTGGTTTATGCCTCTTGCTCTTGCCATATTGTAAAATTCATGAGGACAAAGTCCATGTCTGCCTCATTTGCTTCTGTGTCCCTTGTGTCAAGCCCAGGACCTGGCCTTTAGAAGGTTTCATGAAATAGTGGTTGAGTAGATGAATGAATGGCTGCAGGTTACTAAAGGAAGCATGGTATGTAATTTAACCAGTAAATGATCAGCAGCTGGCAGTTAGCTTACCATTGGGAGATGGGAATAACTCCTCTCTGACTAGAAAAAGATGGCCACAAATGCCAATGTAACACAGATCTACATTTTAATACCACTGTGATTATACACTGGTTGGTTTACTTCTTTGAAAATCTATATTCACCTATAAAATGGAAATACTATCTGTGTTAGTTAGTTCACAGGGTTGCTGTGGGATAAAGGCCAACATACCATATTATATGAGTTCATTTTTAAGAATAGCAGCTTAAAAACAGGCATTTTCATGGAGTTAATTCATTATCAATTTTCCCTTTTCTCTTCATTTATTCTTCTCTATTTCTGTTTCTTTCTTCCCCCTTCCTCCTCTTGACGATGTTTAGAGCTAACATTTAAGGTAGTTTATCCTGTGTGAGGTACTGTGGTAACTGCAATTGTTTATCTAGTTTTATTCCCATGAGCTTAGTGCTACTTCTCTCCCCATTTTTAACTTCCGTTAAGTGAACAGTGGTTTTTACATGATAATCCTTCGTGTTTCTGAAGTTCAGCTGCCACTGTAAATTATTAGCTGGAATGGCACTTATGTCATTTTTTCTCTGTGTAGCAACAATGGTATTTTGTTTATACTCTGAGATTATAGACCTTCACATAGAAGTTCTACTTCTTGTCACTATAAACATTCATAGAGACAGGATGGGCTGTGTCACCCTGTCACTTAATAGCTGTCTTGGTTAATTTGGTTCTTGGTTGTTTAGGTTACTCTCCAAGTGTTAGTTTCTATTTATTTTAATTAGAAATGAAAACAGCTGTCTTGTAAATTTTTTTTTGTGAAGGTTAAATAACATTGTATGAAAATGCCTAGCATGGAACATACACATAGTAGGATTTGTACAACTTATAATTGCTTGTATATTTATTATACAGTGCACACATAAGGAGATAAATTAGTTGGGTATAATTCACTAATATGGGTCCAAATGTTAACTTGTTCAGAACACTACTACTACTAATAGACATGAACTTATATCACTTTAGTTTTAAGATGGTTTGAGAAAAAGGTCTTTGGCAGTTGTTATTATACCATGGCTCCAAACTACTCAGGAAGAATAAAAATCAAAGGAGTTAATATACAATATAAGTAATATAATATTAATTTTATTATATAATAATAATTATTATAATAGCTAAAGAGGAGGAAGGGGGAAGAAAGAAACAGAAATAGAGAAGAATAAATGAAGAGAAAGGGGAAAATTGATAATGAATTAACTCTGTGAAAATGCCAGACACAGTTCTAAATAGTTTATATGTATTAACTCATTTAATCCACACAACTATCTGAAGATGTAGTTCTGCTATGCAACCATTTTCAGATGAGAGAACTGAGGAACAGAGAATTTCAGTAACCTACCCAAGATCAAACACTAGCAAAGTATGGTGGTTGAGATATTTTTCAAAGCAGCCAGCCTCTGAAATTAAGGATCTGACCCAGTGTTGTCAATAGAACTTTCTGAGATAATGGGGCTATTTCATATCTGCACTGCCCTGCATGGTGGCCACTAGCAATGTGGCTATTGAGCATTGGAAATGTCACTACTGCAACGAGGCGGTCTTTCTTACTGAATTTAAGTTTAAATAGACACATGTGGCTGGCAGCTATCATATCAGTGCAGCTCTAATCTCTATGTTCCATTCCTTCTCCAGTTAAAATTAAAAACCCAAAGCATTAAGTGTTAGATTGATAAATCACATTTAAAAAAATGAGAAAATAAATACCTTTAGGACAGTTGGGTTCAGATGATTACTTGTATTTGTGCTTGATGGAATGCAGCCGAAACATTTTTTTAAAAAATTCCAGCTTCGTTTAATGAAATAATTTAAGACCTTAAATTTTGCTCTGACCAATGAAACCCCCAAACAATAATATAATGCAAATTGACTGCTTCACTACATGAAAAAAGAGAGTTTTGAGTAAAGCATGGCATAGGCAGAGTAAAAGGCCAGTGACAGACCAGGAGAGTTTTCATGATGTGTAACACACAAGGAATTTACCTGTGCCATGCGAAAGGCCCACAGGAGGGGGAGACCAAAGAACAAACAGAAAAATGGATAAAGGCCATGAACAGGAAAAGTGATAACAGACAAATGGTGAAGAAACATATTCTTAGATGCCCAATTTTACTATTAAGAAAATGAAGGAGGCTTCCGGGTAAGATGGCGGAAGAGTAAGACGCAGAGATCACCTTCCTCCCCATGGATACACCAGAAATACAGCTACACATGGAACAACTCCTACAGAACACCTACTGAATGCTGGCAGAAGACCCCAGACCTCCCAAAAGGCAAGAAACCCCCCATATACCCGGGTAGGGCAAAGCAGAGAGATCCCCACACAGAGGATCAGTGCCGAGCGGCACTCACCAGCCCGAGAGGCTTGTCTGCTCGCCCACCGGGGCGCGCGGCGCTGGAAGCTGAGGCTAGGGCTTCGGTCAGAGTGCAGGGAGAGGACTGGGGCTAGCGGTGAGAACTCAGCCTGAAGGGGGCTAATGTGCCACAGGTAGCCGGGAGGGAGTCCGGGAAAACTCTGGAGCTGCCGAAGAGGCAAGAGACTTTTTCTTCCCTCTTGGTTTCCTGGTGCGCGAGGAGAGGGGATTAAGAGCGCTGCTTAAAGGGGCTCCACAGACGGGCGTGAGTCGCGACTGAAAGCGTGGAGCCCAGTGACGGGCGTGGGATGCTGGGGCTGCTGCTGCCACCACCAAGAAGCCTGTGTGCGAGCGCAGGTCATTGCCCACACCGACCTTCCGGGAGCCTGTGCAGCCCGCCACTGCCGGGGTCCCGGGATCCAGGGGCGGCTTCCCTGGGAGAATGCACGGCGCACCTCGGGCTGGTGCAACGTCACGCCGACCTTTGCCGCTGCAGGCTCACCCCGCACTCCGTGCCCCTCCCTCCCGCCCGGCCTGAGTGAGCCAGAGTCCCCGAAGAGGCTGCTCCTTTAACCCTGTCCTGTCTGAGCGAAGAACAGACGCCCTCAGGCGACCTACACGCAGAGGCGGGGCCAAATCCAAAGCTGAGACCCAGGAGCTGTGAGAACAAAGAAGAGAAAGGGAAACCTCTCCCAGCAGCCTCAGAAGCAGCGGATTAAGGCTCCACAATCAACTTGATGTACCCTGCATCTGTGGAATATATGAATAGACAACACATCATCCCAAATTGAGGAGCCCGGAGTCAGTGCTGTGCCTCTGAGGTGGGAGAGCCAACTTCAGGACACTGGTCCACAAGAGACCTCCCAGCTCCACATAATATCAAATGGCGAAAATCTTCCAGAGATCTCCATCTCAACACCAGCACCCAGCTTCACTCAACGACCAGCAAGCTACAGTGCTGGACACCCTAAGCCAAACAACAAGCAAGACAGGAACACAACGCCACCCATTAGCAGAGAGTTGGCCTAAACTCATAAAAAGTCCACAGACACCCCAAAACACACCACCAGACATGGACCTGCCCACCAGAAAGACAAGATCCAGCCTCATCCACAAGAACACAGGCACTAGTCCCCTCCACCAGGAAGCCTACACAACCCACTAAACAAACCTTAGCCACTGGGGACAGACACCAAAAACAATGGGAACTATGAACCTGCAGCCTGCAAAAAGGAGACCCCAAACACAGTAACATAAGCAAAATGAGAAGACAGAAAAACACACAGCAGGAGGAGGAGCAAGATAAAAACCCACCAGACCTAACAAATGAAGAGGTAATAGGCAGTCTACCTGAAAAAGAATTCAGAATAATGCTGGTAAAGATGATCCAAGATTCTATTTCCCAGATCCAAAATCTTGGAAATAGAATAGACAAAATGCAAGAAACAGTTAACAAGGACCTAGAAGAACTAAAGATGCATCAAGCATCGATTAAAAACACAATACATGAAATAAAAAATACTCTAGATGGGATCAATAGCAGAATAACTGAGGCAGAAGAACGGATAAGTGAGGTGGAAGATAAAATAGTGGAAATAACTGCTGCAGAGCAAAATAAAGAAAAAAGAATGAAAAGAACAGAGGACAGTCTCAGAGACCTCTGGGACAACATTAAACGCACCAACATTCGAATTATAGGGGTTCCAGAAGAAGAAGAGAAAAAGAAAGGGACTGAGAAAATATTTGAAGAGATTATAGTTGAAAACTTCCCTCATATGGGAAAGGAAATAGTTAATCAAGTCCAGGAGGCACAGAGAGTCCCATACAGAATAAATCCAAGGAGAAATACGCCAAGACACATATTAATCAAACTGTCAAAAATTAAACACAAAGAAATCATATTAAAAGCAGCAAGGCAAAAACAACAAATAACACACAAGGGAATCCCCATCAGGGTAACAGCTGATCTCTCAGCAGAAACTCTACAAGCCAGAAGGGAGTGGCAGGACACACTTAAAGTGATGAAGGAGAAAAACCTGAAACCAAGATTACTCTACCCAGCAAGGATCTCATTCAGATTTGATGGAGAAATTAAAACCTTTACAGACAAGCAAAAGCTGAGAGAGTTCAGCACCACCAAACCAGCTTTACAACAAATGCTAAAGGAACTTCTCTAGGCAAGAAACACAACAGAAGGAAAAGAACTACAATAACGAACCCAAAACAATTAAGAAAATGGGAATAGGAACATACATATCAATAATTACCTTAAATGTAAATGGACTAAATGCTCCCACCAAAAGACACAGACTGGCTGAATGGATACAAAAACAAGACCCATATATATGCTGTCTAAAAGAGACCCACTTCAGACCTAGAGACACATACAGACTGAAAGTAAGGGGATGGAAAAAGATATTCCATGCAAATGGAAACCAAAAGAAAGCTGGAGTAGCAATTCTCATATCAGACAAAATAGACTTTAAAATAAAGACTACTAGAAGAGACAAAGAAGGACACTACATAATGATCAAGGGATCAATCCAAGAAGAAGATATAACAATTGTAAATATTTATGCACCAAACATAGGAGCACCTCAATACATAAGGCAAATACTAACAGCCATAAAAGGGGAAATCGACAGTAACACACTCATAGTAGGGGACTTTAACACCCCACTTTCACCAATGGACAGGTCATCCAAAATGAAAATAAATAAGGAAACACAAGCTTTAAATGATACATTAAACAAGATGGACTTAATTGATATTTATAGGACATTCCATCCAAAAACAACAGAATACACATTTTTCTCAAGTGCTCATGGAACATTCTCCAGGATAGATCATATCTTGGGTCACAAATCAAGCCTTGGTAAATTTAAGAAAATTGAAATTGTATCAAGTATCTTTTCTGACCACAATGCTATTAGACTAGATATCAATTACAGGAAAAGATCTGTAAAAAATACAAACACATGGAGGCTAAACAATACACTACTTAATAACGGAGTGATCACTGAAGAAATCAAAGAGGAAATTAAAAAATACCTAGAAACTAATGACAATGGAGACACGACGACCCAAAACCTATGGGATGCAGCAAGAGCAGTCCTAAGAGGGAAGTTTATAGCAATACAATCCCACCTTAAGAAACAGGAAACATCTCGAATAAACAGCCTAACCTTGCACCTAAAGCAATTAGAGAAAGAAGAACAAAAACATCCCAAAGTTAGCAGAAGGAAAGAAATCATAAAAATCAGATCAGAAATAAATGAAAAAGAAATGAAGGAAACGATATCAAAGATCAATAAAATTAAAGCTGGTTCTTTGAGAACATAAACAAAATTGATAAACCATTAGCCAGACTCATCAAGAAAAAAAGGGAGAAGATTCAAATCAATAGAATTAGAAATGAAAAAGGAGAAGTAACAACTGACACTGCAGAAATACAAAAGATCATGAGAGATTACTATAAGCAACTCTATGCCAATAAAATGGACAACCTGGAAGAAATGGACAAATTCTTAGAAATGCACAACCTGCCAAGACTGAATCAGGAAGAAATAGAAAATATGAACAGACCAATCACAAGCACTGAAATTGAAACTGTGATAAAAAATCTTCCAACAAACAAAAGCCCAGGACCAGATGGCTTCACAGGCGAATTCTATCAAGCATTTAGAGAAGAGCTAACACCTATCCTTCTGAAAATCTTCCAAAATATAGCAGAGGGAGGAACACTCCCAAACTCATTCTACGAGGCCACCAACACCTTGATACCAAAACCAGACAAGGATGTTACAAAGAAAGAAAAGTACAGGCCAATATCACTGATGAACATAGATGCAAAAATCCTCAACAAAATACTAGCAAACAGAATCCAACAGCACATTAAAAGGATCATACACCATGATCAAGTGGGGTTTATTCCAGGAATGCAAGGATTCTTCAATATATGCAAATCAATCAATGTGATACACCATATTAACAAGTTGAAGGAGAAAAACCATATGATCATCTCAATAGATGCAGAGAAAGCTTTCGACAAAATTCAACACCCATTTATGATAAAAACCCTGCGGAAAGTAGGCATAGAGGGAACTTTCCTCAACATAATAAAGGCCATATATGACAAACCCACAGCCAGCATCATCCTCAATGGTGAAAAACTGAAACCATTTCCACTAAGATCAGGAACAAGAGAAGGTTGCCCACTCTCACCACTCTTATTCAACATAGTTTTTGACGTTTTTGCAACAGCATTCAGAGAAGAAAATGAAATAAAAGGAATCCAAATTGGAAAAGAAGAAGTAAAGCTGTCACTGTTTGCAGATGACATGATACTATACATAGAGAATCCTAAAGATGCTACCAGAAAACTACTAGAGCTAATCAATGAATTTGGTAAAGTATCAGGATACAAAATTAATGCACAGAAATCTCTGGCATTCCTATATACTAATGATGAAAAATCTGAAAGTGAAATCAAGGAAACACTCCCATTTACCATTGCAACAAAAAGAATAAAATATCTAGGAATAAACCTACCTAAGGAGACAAAAGACCTGTATGCAGAAAATTATAAGACACTGATGAAAGAAATTAAAGATGATACAAATAGATGGAGAGATGTACCATGTTCTTGGATTGGAAGAATCAACATTGTGAAAATGACTCTACTACCCAAAGCAATCTACAGATTCAATGCAATCCCTATCAAACTACCACTGGCATTTTTCACAGAACTAGAACAAAAAATTTCACAATTTGTATGGAAACACAAAAGACCCCGAATAGCCAAAGCAATGTTGAGAACGAAAAATGGAGCTGGAGGAATCAGGCTCCCTGACTTCAGACTATACTACAAAGCTACAGTAATCAAGACAGTATGGTACTGGCACAAAAACAGAAAGATAGATCAATGGAACAGGATAGAAAGCCCAGAGATAAACCCACGGACATATGGTCACCTTATTTTGATAAAGGAGGCCGGAATGTATAGAGGAGAAAGGACAGTCTCTTCAATAAGTGGTGCTGGGAAAACTGGACAGGGACATGTAAAAGTATGAGATTAGATCACTCCCTAACACCATACACAAAAATTAGCTCAAAATGGATTAAAGACTTAAATGTAAGGCCAGACACTATCAAACTCCTAGAGGAAAACTTAGGCAGAACACTCTATGACATAAATCACAGCAGGATCCTTTTTGACCCACCTCCTAGAGAAATGGAAATAAAGACAAAAATAAACACATGGGACCTAATGAAACTTCAAAGCTTTTGCACAGCAAAGGAAACCATAAACAAGACCAAAAGACAACCCTCAGAATGGGAGAAAATATTTTCAAATGAAGCAACTGACAAAGGATTAATCTCCAAAATTTATAAGCAGCTCATGAACCTCAATAACAAAAAAACAAACAAGCCAATCCAAGAATGGGCAGAAGACCTAAATAGACATTTCTCCAGAGAAGATATACAGACTGCCAACAAACACATGAAAGGATGCTCAACATCTTTACTCATTAGAGAAATGCAAATCAAAACTACAATGAGATATCATCTCACACCAGTCAGAATGGCCATCATCAAAAAATCTACAAACAATAAATGCTGGAGCGGGTGTGGAAAAAAGGGAACACTCTTGCACTGCTGGTGGGAATGTGAATTGGTACAGCCGCTATCGAGAACGGTATGGAGGTTCCTTCAAAAACTACAAATAGAACTACCATATGACCCAGCAATCCCACTACTGGGCATATACCCTGAGAAAACCATAATTCAAAAAGAGACATGTACCAAAATGTTCATAGCAGCCCTATTTACAATAGCCCGGAGATGGAAACAACCTAAGTGTCCATCATCGGATGAATGGATAAAGAAGATGTGGCACATATATACAATGGAATATTACTCAGCCATAAAAAGAAATGAAATTGAGCTATTTGTAATGAGGTGGATGGACCTAGAGTCTGTCATACAGAGTGAAATAAGTCAGAAAGAGAAAGACAAATACTGTATGCTAACACATATATATGGAATTTAAGAAAAAAAATGTCATGAAGAACATAGGGGTAAGACAGGAATAAAGACACAGACCTACTAGAGAATGGACTTGAGGATATGGGGAGGGGGAAGGGTAAGCTGTGACAAAGTGAAAGAGTGGCATGGCCATATATACACTACCAAACGTAAGGTAGATAGCTAGTGGGAAGCAGCCGCATAGCACAGGGAGATCAGCTCGGTTCTTTGTGACCGCCTGGAGGGGTGGGATAGGGAGGGTGGGAGGGAGACGCAAAAGGGAAGAGATATGGGAACATATGTATATGTATAACTGATTAAATTTGAAAAATAAAATAAAATAAAAATAAAGAAAGAAAGAAAGAAAGAAAGAAAGAAAGAAAGAAAATGAAGATTTATAAGTATATATTTAGGGCAACAAGAAGGCCTGAGTTTGGCCGTCGATACAACTGCCCAATAATGAAGGCTGTGGTTGTTACACCATTGCCACCTCCAGGGGAAATGGTGGAGATGGCTTCTCTTCTGGTTCTTAGAAACAAGCCAGCTTAGCCGGGATAGTGGCCCTGGAGCTGCTGAGGATGTAGTCCTAGGAGCCAGGCAAGTGAGGGCTTGCATTGCTGCTTTCCCTCTTACCAGCCTTGTGACTTACATGGTCCTTTCACATCTCTTAGCCTCAGTCTCCCCATCTTAGAAGGAATTGTAGGACAATGATGCTCCAGCATGAGTGGCAACACATGCCAAGCCGTGTGTGGGTGACATGGACCATCACTGCAGTACTTTATATGAATGAAAACGTGGCTGATGAACTGGTCAGCTACTCTTCTTAGTAGCTCTGATTTTTTGCTTCATTAAAATTTGTTTCCAGAAAATAGACAACTAGTGAGAACATACTGTATAACACGGGGAACTCTACTTAATGCTCTGTGGTGAACTAAATAGGAAGGAAATCCAAAAAAGAGGGGATATATATATATATGTATAACTGATTCATTTTGCTGTACAGTAGAAACCAACACAACATTGTAAAGCAACTATACTCCGATAAAACTTAATTTAAAAAATTTGTTTTGGGACTTACATGGAAATGTTGCAAATGGTTTTTATCATTCCTTTGCACAATTAACGAATACTGTTGACTGCTTAAGGCACTGGGCTGGGTTCTGAGGGGTATTCACAGTAGAATCTGTCTGGATCTGACCATGTCTAGATGAGATGATTTAACATGGGCATGAAAGGGTACAAAACAAGTCACATCATCAGAGATGCTAGTCAAGGGACTTTCATAAACTATATTCCATCCCAACCCCTGATACCTGAAGTTTCCTGTTTTTGAAAGTATAGAAATATATAGGAACAGTCATTGCTCATACTACTGCCTTATATTATGACTAAAGTGATTTTTTTGGTCTATTCAATTAAAATGCAAACTCAATTTCAAATGTACTTTCATACATGTTTTCAGGGTAAAACTAACTATATTTAGACTGAAAAGATTTACCTTTTCATTTGTAATTATAGACTAGGTTTAGAGTTGAAGAAATTCGAGTTTTTTCTTTATCAGGATGCACTTATTGTTCTCACAGATGGAGGACAACTATAAATTTACAGTGTGTGTGGGCTTATTGGGTCTAAAAAAGTTATATCATTATTTATATCTTACTGTAGGAGAGACCTTGTCTGGGGAGAAGAAAAACAGCCTCAGGCTGCCAAACCTGGTTGATATAATTATTAGCTAAAAAAAGACTGAGGTTTTCTTCCTGCTAAAACATAAATATGAATTTGTTATTGTACAGTTTCAGTGTCTCGGGGTCCCTGAACATTGTTTATGGTGTGTGGAAAAATAGATATTTAACTCTCATTGTCAGCAAGCATGCTAGGCATTTGTCATTTCTCTGGACTCAAGGACTAGGCATGGAGATCACAAAAAATACCACCAAGGTCAGTTTTGTCACACTTTGTGTTTTTAAGACAAATCCCTTTTATCTTGGATGTGAAAGTGATTTGTGCACTGAACAGTGATTTTTATGAGTTGTTTTTTTCCTTTTATTTCCAAGTAGAAAATGGAAGAACAAAACAACAACCCAAAGAAGGATGCCGAGTGAATGAAAGCACTCATTTTTTCCATGATACAGTGTGTAATACCTGGCACACAAAGATCAATCGATGTAATAGGGTCCCTGCCCTGTAAGAGCTCAGAGTCTAAAGGAATCTATTGTGATTTAAGCCAGTGACAGAGACTGGCTGATGTCAACTTGCTGAGTCACTTTGTCTACTCAGTGTATCTTCTGTGTTAGATGCTCTTATGTGATACAGAGATGATTCTGCTTAATACCCTCCCACTACTGCATGTCCTTCCACATGCCTCTGCAACATTCTTTGTGTCCATTGACCAATCTTCTGCTTTCCAGGCTGCTGATGAGCTGATCGGCACATTCATCACTGTTCCACCAGTCCTGTGTCTATTCTACCCTATGGTCCCTTCTGTCTCTATACACAGTGGACAGCCAAGTGCATTGCCCAAGGCTCTGCCCATTGTGGGGATTTCCTTCTCCACTGTCTTTTAAAACCACATTTGAGCAAGGCTGTGATCAGCTGCCACCTATTCTCAGCTGGCACCTACAATCTGAGCCAATCCACCCATAGTACTCAACTTGGGATTTGCCTCCTCTTGCTGGTTGTACAGGATAGTCCATAAACCCATAGGCATGAGCTGAGTATATTCTCTTCTGAAGAAAGTGTTAGTTTGTTTTTGGTTGCACAGAAGATGGTTGCATCACGTTAGTGAAAAGCGTGACTTTGATATTATCTTTATTTGAAAATGAATTATGGTTTAGAGAGATGCATATGAGTGCCAAGTTGGCAAGGGGTGGACTGTGGTGGATTTGCAGGTGTCCCATTGACTAGGATGAAAGTGTTTCCTAGGCTGGCATATTTCTTTCTTTTATTTTTTTAACATCTTTATTGGAGTATAATTGCTTTACAATGTTGTATTAGTTTCTGCTGTATAACAAAGTGAATCAGCTATATGCATACGTATATCCCCATATCCCCTCCCTCTTGCATCTCCCTCCCACCTTCCCTATCCCACCCCACTAGGTGGTCACAAAGCACTGAGCTGACCTCCGTGTGCTATGTAGCTACTTCCCACTAGGTATCTATTTTACATTTGGTAGTGTGCATATGTCAATACTGCTCTCTCACTTCGTCCCAGCTTACACTTCCCCCTCTCTGTGTCCTCAAGTCCATTCTCTACATCTGTGTGTTTATTCCTGTCCTGCCCCTAGGTTCATGTGGGGATGCAGCCAGGGTTGCAATTGCTCTTTGGGTTCATCCTCGCTGGGCTTATCTCTTTCTCTTGACTAATATCTTAGTTTCCTATTGCTGCTTAAACAAATCATCAAAATTTAGTGACTAAATTACATATATTTGTTATTTTACAGTTCTTGAGGTCAGAAGTCCAACACATGTCTTATGGGACTAAGATCAATGTGTCAGTAGGGCTGCATTCCTTCTGGAGGCTCTAGGGGTAAATCCTTGTGTTTTACAACTTCTAAGGCTGCCTGCTTTCCCTGGTGTGTGGTTGCCTTCCTCCACCTTGAAAGCCATTAATGTCAGCAAATCTCTCTCTGATCAGGGCTGAGAAAGATTTTCAAGGATCATGTGCTTGCATTGGCCCATCTGGATGATGCAGGATGATCTCCCCATCTCAAGTTCCCAACCCTAAATCCCATCTGTAAGGAACTTTACAGATGTAATGTGCCTTATTTACTGGTTCCAGGGATTAGGACATGGACATCTTTGGGAGCTGTTATTCTGCTCACCACACCTGGCTCACCCACCATCACACCACCATCAAGCAACTCTTCTTTGCTGAGATGCTCACCTTGACTTTCTCCTTTGACCTCCTTCCCATCTTCCAGGTCCTCTTTTCCCTCAAGCAGGTTCCATTTTTTATTTTCACCCCCAAAGCAACCTCAATATGTGTAAAACAATGCATCTTCCCGCACAACTCTTTTCCCTTTCCAGTGCTAGTATCCTTGTGTCTGAGTCTGTACATTGTTCCTCCTCCTTCTTTAAAGTAACGTCTGACCAGCTTGCACTATCTGGTACAATGATTATACCAGCACTTATGCAACAAAATAGGATAAATCAATAGAAATCCAGGAATGATTAAATGCAAAATATGTATAGAAAAGTAGAGCAAGAGGTAGGTGAGGCTAGTCCACAAAGCATATTCTTCTTATTTTTTAAATTGGAGGTATAGTGGCCTTACAATGTTGTGTTAGTTCCTGCTGTACATTGAAGTGGATCAACTATATGTATACATATATCCCCTCTTTTTTGGATTTCCTTCCCACTTAGGTCACCACAGAGCATTGAGTAGAGTTCCCTGTGCTATATAATAAGTTCTCATTAGTTACTTATTTTATACAGAGTAGTGTATATATGTCAATCCTAATCTCCCAATTCATCCCACCCTCTCCCCTTTCCCCCCTTGGTAACCATCAGTTTGTTTTCTACATCTGTGACTCTATTTCTGCTTTTCCAATAAGTTCATCTGTACCATTTTTCTAGATTCCACATATATGCATTAATACACGAGATTTGTTTTTCTCTTTTGACTTACTTCATTCTGTATGACAGTCTCTAGGTCCATCAACGTCTCTGCACATGGCACAATTTCATTCCTTTTAATGGCCAAGTAGTATTCCATTGTATATATGTACCACATCATCTTTATCCATTCCTCTCTTGATGGACATTTAGGTTGCTTCCATGTCCTGGTTATTGTAAATAGTGCTGCAATGAACATTGGGGTGAATGCATCTTTTTGAATTATGGTTTTCTCCAGGTATATGCCCAGGAGTGGAATTGCTGGGTCATATCATAGGTCTATTTTTAGTTTTTTAAGGAACCTCCATACTGTTTTCCATACTGGCTGTATCAATTTACATTCCCACCAACAGTGCATGAGGGTTCCCTTTCCTCCACACCCTCTCCAGCATTTATTGTTTGTAGATTTTTTGATGATGACCATTCTGACCAGTGTGAGGTGATACCTCATTGTAGTATTGATTTGAATTTCCCTAATAACTAATGATATTGAGCATCTTTTCATACTGTTTAATCACCAGCACAGGCTCACAGAAATAGCCCTGAGTTTCCTTGACACCAGAGCAAAGAGCAAACCATGATCATTCACAGGAATTTTTTCAAGCATTTTGGCAGCAATTTCTCTTTTTGTTTTTCCAGTGATTTATTCCAAAAAAACCCAATCTATAAAACAGATGAAAGTCAAAGTATCTCCTCAAATCCCATCTCTCTCTCTCTCCATCTTTTCTGAACACATCAGGGTGCCCCAGCATTGCACCTTTGCACTTATCATTTCTCCTTCATTATCCTCCTGTTCAGGTATCCACACTGCCTGCTCCTTCTCTTCCTTCAGTGGTCTGCTCATGTGTCATTTGGCACCCATGTGTCCCTTACACTGAGTCACTTTTTCTACAGCCCTATCATTGGCATACTATGTATTCATTTCAGCTATTCCTATTCAGGGAAGTCATGACAAGGTTACACATGGTGGCCTGTACTCCATATATATAAATATCTTAAAGTTATAAGTCAAGCTAATAAAAACTTAAATATATTTCTTCATCCTTCCTGACAAGTGTACCACTTTAATGAACAAATTAAAAACTTTTGTTTCAAATCACTGAAAGTCATCTAGAGTAAAAGTCAACTGAAATTGATCATCCTTGGGCTTCCCTGGTGGCACAGTGGTTGAGAGTCTGCCTGCTGATGCAGGGGACATGGGTTCGAGCCCTTGTCTGGGAAGATCCCACAGGCCACGGAGCAACTAAGCCCATGTGCCACAACTACTGAGCCTAAGCTCTAGAGCCCACGAGCCACAACTACTGAAGCCCGTGTACCTACAGCCTGTGCTCCACAACAAGAGAAGCCACTGCAGTGAGAAACCTGCGAAGTCTACGCACCGCAACGAAGAGTGGTCCTTGCTCGCCGCAACTAGAGAAAGCATGGGCACAGCAACAAAGACCCAATGTAGCCAAATAAATTAATTAATTAAAAAATAGAAATTGATCAGCATTGCTTATATCTGGATGTCTTGTTCATGGGCTATGTAGGTTGCAGTAGTAATAACTACATACCTGTGTAATTTGTAAGTTACTGTATATTTATTCCATACAATTTATTATTATTTTAATATAATTTGAACAAAACTCATATTATGTTAGACAATAATGATCTAAATGATTAAACAGTAAAATATCATTGTATTAAAAGTGCACTTTAAAAAGTATATTAAAGAAAATGTAAAATTTTTGAAAATTTGAAATAATTTTAAGATTTTTTTTCCAAAATGTCATTTATATTCTAAAGATCCAAAATTATTTATTAAAATTAGAGATGAAAGTACAAATTATAGTGAACAACTCATAATTTTAAATAAAACCCCTTAAGTTGTATTTCTTTAATTTTGGAAAGTTTAATGAAATCTCATTCCATATTTTAGAAAAGTGAACCTAGTGTTCAATGTGCTTTTTGTACCAAAGCCATAATTACGCTTCCTTTGTAGGTCAATGACTAGACTTACAAGTGTACAAATGCTACAACAGCATGATTCTCAGCCACCAAGGCCACAGGTGTACAAACTACCCAGGTTTGTTAGAGGAGCTTCTGGGCCACAAGACAGAACAGGAAGCCCAGCGATGCTTGGCACAAGTAGGAAACACGCAACACTGTGAACGAAGCTATGGTGTTTGTGGTTAGGAAAGTAGACTCTGATGGGCTGGTGACCTTGCGTTTTTGTCTTACTCACAGGTTCCTGCCATCAGAGCACCCTACTCTGAAGCCAGTCTCTCCCTATTGCCAGCTTAATTTTTTATTTCACTTGTCAATTCCAGGCCTTATTCATTCGTTCTTGCTTCTTGCTCATCCACCCACTGAGGGGAAAGTCAGCTCTTTGAGGGAAATGTCCTTGTTTGTCTTGGTCATGGTTCAGATTCCAGTAAACCGGAAGTGATGTGGACTCATCATTGCGCTAGTCACACATTTTTATTTTTTATTAAAACCTTCAAGGTGAGTATTTTTATTCCCATTTGACATGTGAGGGTATGGAAGTGCAGAAGGCTAAGCAACAGACAATACCATGTTGCTGTGAGCAACAAAGCAGGAACCCACATCCAAACCTGGCTGACTTCTCCGCCAGTGCCTGAGGCAATGGAAACAGAGGCTATATTTTTAAGGAGATGCAGTGGATGCCCAGACCCAGAAGGGACTGCTCTTCCTCTGCATTCCCAGAGCATCTGCTTCTCTCTGGGCACTGGCCATACAGGTCATCAGCCTTACTCAGGATATTTGTTTACCTGTCCTGGTTCCCTTTTCTCCGCTAGAAACTCCTTGGGGGTGGGGCGAGTGGGACAGATGTCAGACTCGACACGTGGCATCATCAAAGGCTGGGGTTTTATCTTTTACAATGAAGTCATTTTTGTAATGCTGGCCTTTCTCTTCTATACAGACACTCGTGGTGAAGGCAGGTAAGCGTTATGATACCATAGCTTTCCACCTCTTGGGAACGCTGAAATCACAGTGCAAGCACTCCAAGAAAAGTGTCGTTACTGATCAGCTCATCTTTTAGAGAAGAAACTGTTGGGTTTGTCAAGAATCACTGATTCCCACCGAAAATGAAACCACTGATCCCTTGGAGCCAAGACTTGAATTTAAGAAAGAAGAGTAATTGGATCGATTCGTTAGTTAATTCAACAGCATATTTGAGATGCTACAGGATATTATTTCATGTGCTATGCAGACATGAATCCCACGGACTCTGTCCTCAAGGCACTGATTTCCTAGTAGGAAAGGAAGACAAACAAACACATGACTAAAGTAGAATGAGGAGCTTGGGTTGTTTTTCATCTTTGTCCAGTACCTGAACCCTATCTGGTACAAAGTGAGTATCTGCTGCACTGTGGCAGGATGTAAGAATATTTAAATCAGGTATGAATAATTTTGCAAAGAACAAGTTGAATTCACAAAACTGCAATGACTTGTATTGTACTTTAATAGAACCTGATCTCCAGAGAAAATGTTTTTATCATTTTCACATAATGAATACACATTATTTTTAACTGTTATAAGATCAGTGAATTTGTTGATCTTCCTCACGTCAGAAATTTTCAAATCTAGGTAGATATCGTAATTGTTTCATAATACAGTTATCAAAAACAGAAGGTAAGCCTGTAATTTATCTGGCTTGTAAATAATATGAATACTAATGATAATTAGGACAATCAGCATTTCAATTTCAGATATATGTTGTTTGAGTATCAAGGTAAAATAAGAACTGGTCACATTTCTGCATTCTCTGTGCAACATTAACTATTTGAAGAAGACATTTGGATTTAACCTCAGGCCATGTGTCTGTTACCTGTCAGGAAGTTTGTCCTAATGGGATTCCCCCTTGTCACATCTCTGTCAGCTGAGCTCTACACAGCAATCTGCCCAAAAGGAGTGAATCTTGGGTGATCATTAGACGGATTGCTGGGTCCTGGACACCTACTCCATTGAAGCTATGATTTACCTTGGGGGGAGAAGACAGTTTCTGACAATGCTTTCTAAAACGTTCCTTATTATACTGCCTTGAGCTTGGGCTTATTAATCTCTTTGGGGTATAATAAATGGGAACTCTTTCTCTGTATATTTGCACCCACATTTTACTGCTCTCCAAACCCTGATTCCCAACAGCATAAGAAAGATCTGTGTTGTACCAAAGGGCTCTCTCGTGGTGTCCCTAACACCTGGGAAAAGCTGCCTGTCTCAGAAGAGCACATGCTCTTTTCAACTAAGGGGGAAATAATGGGGCGGGGGTGGGGAGAGGAGCCTCGTCCACCCCTTCCCACAAGATGACATCCTGAGACATGATGCCAGTAGTAAGTAGCTTCTAAGTGTAAAAACAGCTACTGTATCTGTTAATCCTATACCTACCACCCCTAACTTGTCCCTCCCCCCTTCACAAACTACTATGTATAAAATAAATAAGCAAGAAAAATACAGTGTATAGCACAGGGAATTATGGCCATTATCTTGTAATAACTTATAATGGAGTATACTCTGCAAAAATACTCACTATGCTATACACCTGCAACTAATATAATATTGTAAATCAACTACACTTCCATTAAAAAAAACAGCTAACATATTTCTTCCAGGTAAAGATGGCATTTTAACAAAGCATGAGAAAGCAATAACATTTTGAAAGGAACATTCACTCTGACAAAAGCATTGGGAAACAGACATATGGATATATTTTCTTCATTGTAATTGGAGCCATATGATAGTGTTGCTGAAGTTATTGTCCTCTTTAAAATTATTTATGTCCACATACTTAAAAAACTGAAAACAATTTTCTGTCATCTAATAATCTTCCAAATGATGACTTTCAGTGAGTTTTAAACCTATTTCTTTAACACATAAAAGTGTGCACATTCTAAGGGAACCTTCCTACACAGGTGGTGGGAATGTAAATTGTTATAGTCACTATGGAGAACAGTATGGAGGTTCCTTAAAAAACTAAAAATAGAACTACCATATGATCCTGCAATCCCAGTCCTGGGCATATATCCAGAGAAAAACATGGTCTGAAAGGATACATGCAATGCAATGCTCATTGCAGCACTGTTTACAATAGTCAAGACATGGAAGCAACCTAAATGTCCATCAAGAGATGAATGGATAAAGAAGATGTGGTGTGTGTGTGTGTGTGTGTGTGTGTGTGTGTGTGTATACATAATGGAATATTAGCCATTAAAAAGAATAAAATAATGCCATTTGCAACAACATGGATGGACTTAGAGATTGCCATACTGAGTGAAGTAAGTCAGAGAAACAGAAATATTGTATGATATCACTTATATGCAGAATCTAAAAAGAAATGATAAAAATTAACTTATTTAAAAACAGGAACAGACTCACAGACTTAGAAAAGAAACTTATGGTTACGGGGTGGGGAAGGGATAGATTGGGAGTTTGGGACTGATATGTACACACTGCTATATTTAAAATGGATAACCAACAAGGACCTACTGGATAGCACAGGGAACTCTGCTCAATATTATGTAACAACATAAATGGGAAAAGAATTTGAAAAAAGAATAGATACATGTATATGTCTAACTGAATCACTTTGCTGTCCACCTGAAAAGAACACAACGTTGTTAATCAACTATACTAGAATATAAAATAAAAAGTTAAAAAAATCATATAAATTTTTAAGATATGAGAAGAAACTTCAGAGTTACAGAGAGATGGGTTAAAAAAATGGTCACAAAAAAAGGATGCACATTCTGATTACTTTGAAAGATTAATTGATTGACATTATAGAACATAGATGTTTAATAGCCAAATTTTAATAAAACTTTTGCACAATTGCTTGATGAAATAGACAAATAAGTATCATAATTTAGTAAATTCAGGATTATTTTATTGAAGATCATATAGTCCCATGAGGTTTCTTTTTTCAATTAGGTGTCCATTAAATGTAAATCAACATAAACTGAAGTTAGAACTGGAATTTCATACCAATTTGTCACAAAGTAAGAAATTAAGATTTCCAAATGTAGTGAAGATATTTGGCAGTATCTTATTAGATTTTTAAGTTAAAAATGTTAAATCCCTGTACATTGTGACTCAGTATTAACATTTCAAGGAATCTATGCCAAAATAAAATTGCACAAGAATCTATATATTCATATTCAAGGGAATTAATTGCAGCATTATTTAAAATTTAGGAAAACGGAAAGAAAATTACTAAATGTCAGTCAAAAAGAGAATAAGATAATACATTTTAGTAAATACACACCTGGAGTGATACATACATTTTAATAAGAATGGCATGTGATTATAGACATTGACATGCAAAAGATTTAGTGTGTAAAAAATTAAACACTTAAACTGTTAAGTGAAAAGAGTGAGTTACATATCAATATGTGTACTTTGCACTTTTCTTGGTCTACGTGTGTGCAAGGGTGTGTGTGTGTGTATACACTTGTATGTTTCTATGTATAGATAGAAAATATTGGGGGAGAGCACTAACATACTGCTTAGTAGTGAATAAAGGTTATCTACTGAGGGTTAGGATTAGATTGGTGTATTGGGAAGATTGGATTTAACAATAACTGTTTCAAATTTCAGTGGCATTGTGCATGAAGAAGGCCAGATTTGTGTATTTAAGAGCAAAAGAGGGAGGTTTCTACTAGCATGTTAGTGGACTAGGAATTCAGTTCAACCCTCCCACTAAAGACTACTGGAACAACATATAGAGTAAATTATAGGTTATAAAATGTTCTTGAAGCACAGGGAGATCAGCTAGGTGCTTTGTGACCACCTAGAGGGGTGGGATAGGGAGGGTGGGAGGGAGGCACAGGAGGGAGGACATATGGGGATATATTTATATGTATAGCTGATTCACTTTGTTATACAGCAGAAATTAACACACCACTGTAAAGCAATTATAATCCAATAAAGATGTTAAAAAAATGTTCTTGAACACAAAAGAGGCTTAACAAGGTACTGAGTTATTTGGCCAAGACTAGGAGAAATCCATAAGGGTGAAGTTAGCATTTGGACAGTGTTGGTCTTGGAGCATTTGCCATTATACAACACAGGTTAAGAGGTGAAGTGGTTCATTTGTCAGGCTCTTAGGGGGACCAATGTGGGAGTTGGAGGTCCACCAAAGTAGGACCTTGATAAATCTCTTTTGCCTTTTCTTGGAATGTGAAAGTTTGCACCCTAGGAAACCAGCTTTTACATAGGCTGCAGCCTAACTTTGAGTCACCTGGGTGCTCAGAAAAACATCACTTTCTGAAACTGGATAACTTTGATCATAGATTGCTAGCGACCTAGGGGTCAAGAAAAATAAAATTCTTGGCACAAAAATCAAAGATAGCCTGGCATACATAGGGAAACCACATAAATGAAAAGAAAAAGAAAACATGAAAAGCTATGAGATATTGGAGTCACCAAGTACAAACTTTTAAATAATGATACTTGCTATAATCAGAAGATAATGAAAAAAAGGCTAAAAAGATGAACAGTTCTAGAAACAAAAAAGTGACACTGCAATTTTGAAAAAGAACCAAATAGAAATTCTAGAGATGCAAAATGTTAAAAGTTAATTAAGAACTCAATAAGTGGATTTAGCAGCACAGGAGCCACAGCTTAAGAGAGAGTTAGTGAACTGGAAGATGGGCAAGAAAAATCCAAATTTAGACACAGAAATGTAAAAGGATTTAAAAATACAAGATGTAGAAAAGATATACAGAATAAAATAAGAAGAAATGAAACTTATTAAATCAGAGTCATGGCAGACTTCAGAGAGAAAAGATTGAAAATAAAATAGTGAAGCTGATAATACCAAAAAGAAATATAAATATCTTAAAAGAAAGTGAGAAATAATAAATATTAACTTTCAGATAAACAACTTCTAGATCAAATCCTGAGAACGATAACAAAAATTAAAACCAGAAAATAGTGTCTCTTTTTCTTGTGCTCATGTAAAATAACTTCCAATTTAGAATTCAATTTACAGCAAAAATAAAGGTGAAATAAAAACATTTTGGGACAAAAAATAATCAAGGGCATTTGTAACCAGTAGAACTGCTCTAACAGAAATTCTAAAGGGCTATCTTTAGGCAGAGTGAAATTAATTCCAACCTAGAAGGTTAGAGAGACAGGAAGAAATTAGGTTTAATAAATAGGATAAATATAAAGAGTGATGGTAAAAAAGCTACCCTACTAATAATAGGTAGAGTTTGAATAAATAAATATGTAAAATACAAAAAAGTAACATACATTTGAATGGGTAAATGGAGTTTATGTGTTCAAATTCTTTGCATCATCTGGGAAGTATCAATTAATATCAGAGTTTAATAAATTGAAGGTGCATGTTGTAATCTCTAAGGCAAACCCTAAAATCAGTGTATCAGTTAGCTGTTGCTGCATAACAAACAACCCTATAACGCAATGGCTTAGATAGACTGTTTACTTTTGCTGTGTCAGTTTGGCTGACACAGTTTGTCAGTCAGGCAGGCTCAAGGGCAGCTCTGTTTTAGGTTAGAGCAGTAGCTTAGTGACTCTGCTTCTCTAGTAAAGAATAAACCATAATAGAAGTAGAACAATGAGTGAGTTGGTATGAGTCCAAGAAGAAGACACGGACTTTAATTCGGTTTGAAATATGTATGGCAGAGAGTCCAGCAAAGGAGGACCCAGGCAGAAGCAGAGAAGAGCTGGGTATGACAATGCGATGGCTGGATGGGGTGGGGATGGAGGGAGTAAGCCAGAGGTGAGGCTAGAGAGCGGGCATGGCCATGGTGAAGGGCTAAGCTTTGGGATTTCAGTCTGAGTGCAGCGGCCAGACCTCTACCTGTGGTGAGCAGGTAAGAAATGGCCAGACCTGTGGTTTTCAGAGGTGACTGGCTGCTCTTTGGGAAAGAGAGGGTAGAGCATACACATATGTACCTGAGGTAGTTAATGGAACCCTCAGCACCCAGTTCATGCCTGGCGGTTTTAGCCACATGGGATATTTCAACAGGCCTGGAGGCTGTAACACAAGGTCCAACACTGGCTTTTCTTTTCTTCACTGATGTAACTTTGGAGATTCCCCTCCAATAGTCTGAGTTGCTGTTTTCTCATTTTACAAAATATTGAATTGATAATACTTTAAACATTTTTCTGAGCAGTGACAAAATAATGAATGTGAAATCAAGTGCACGGATCTTGGCACATTGTGGAAAATCGATGTGTCATATGAAATGGAGAATCAAAGAAATGAAGCAAGAACTCAGTAAATGTGTGTTTGAATGCATGGACAGCTTTGTAAGAGATGGAGCGCAGTGCCAGTTTGAATCATATTCCTTCCAAGGGACTTTTCCTTTCAAGGGAGCTTCTGGCCTATCATATGCTTAATTGTTCTATGAAACGATAACTTTCCTACATCTTCCTGATGGATATAGTTATACAGATATACTGCCATGAAGATTTTTAGTGATGCACACTCCTGATTTTAAGCACTGATTTTAATTGACTTTTAAACTAATATTAATATTATATACTACAGGCAAGCACTCTGCCTAGATTTGCACTCTTTGAGGGAAGTCAGTCATTCCACTGGACAGATGAGGAAATTGAGATTCAGGGAAGTAAAGTAACTTGCCCAAGGTCACATGGGAAGTGGAAGATCTGGGATTTAACTTGGTTTTATAAGTAACAGAAGAGTGTTCATTTTAGGGTATAAGGCTGGGAAAAACCCCATAATAAAGACAGAATTTACAGCCTAATAAACAAATCACCATTTATTACCTGCTGACCCTATATAGGCATTAATCCTCACGTTAACACTGTGTGCTCTTCACTATGACAGCCTCTTATTTTCTTCCGAGTACATGCCTTTCAGTTTCGTGAGGGTTAGCCACATTTCATTATTTGTGCTCCATTAGCATCCATGATAGAAATCCAAACGTTCCTTTAGGTGATGTGAAGCAGATATTTAAATTATGAACTACTCTGTTGCATTTTATTTGGAAATGGGCTTTTGAGCTCGAATTGCCGTGTTTATTTAAATAAGCATTGCCCTCAAGGTATAGTTACATTCAGTTATTCAGAGGTAAGGACATGAATCTTTGCTTAATTAAAGGCTCTGAAATCATCAACTGGATCAGAACTCTTTTGAACACAGTCAGACACCCACAAAGTGAAAGGAACTTACCAAGCAAGTGCAAGCAGTGCTGACTGGGAATTGTGTGGCTGTTCCTTCCTTAATCAGAATAAAATGCCCCAGGTTTTTTTTTTTTTTTTTTACATATTTATTGAAATATAATTGTTTTACAACAGTGTGCTAGTTTCTGCTTTATAACAAAGTGAATCAGCTTTACATATACATGTGTTCCCATATCTCTTCCTTCTTGCATCTCCCTCCCTCCCACCCTCCCTATCCCACCCCTATAGGTGGTCACAAAGCACCGAGCTGATCTCCCTGTGCTATGCGGCTGCTTCCCACTAGCTGTCTATTTTAGGTTTGGTAGTGTATATATGTCCATGCCTCTCTCTCACTTTGTCACAGCTTACCCTTCCCCCTCCCCATATCCTCAAGCCCATTCTCTAGTAGGTCTGTGTCTTTATTCCTGTCTTACCCCTAGGTTCTTCATGACATTTTTTTCTTAGATTCCATATATATGTGTTAGCATACGGTATCTGTCTTTCTCTTTCTGACTTAATTCACTCTGTATGACAGACTCTAGGTCCATCCACCTCACTACAAATAACTCAATTTCCTTTCTTTTTATGGCTGAGTAATATTCCATTGTATATATGTGCCACATCTTCTTTATCCATTCATCTGTCGATGGACACTTAGGTTGTTTCCATCTCCTGGCTATTGTAAATAGAGCTCCAATGAACATTTTGGTACATGACTCTTTTTGAATTATGGTTTTCTCAGGGTATATGCCCACTACTGGGATGGCTGGGTGGTAGGGTAGTTCTGTTTTTAGTTTTTTAAGGAAACTCCATACTGTTCTCCATAGTGGCTGTACCAATTCACATTCCCACCAGCAGTGCAAGAGCGTTCCCTTTTCTCCACACCCTCTCCAGCATTTATTGTTTCTAGATTTTTTGAAGATGGCCATTCTGACTGGTGTGAGATGATATCTCATTGTAGTTTTGATTTGCATTTCTCTAAAGATTAATGATGTTGAGCATTCTTTCATGTGTTTGTTGGAATCTGTATATCTTCTTTGGAGAAATGTCTATTTAGGTCTTCTGCCCATTTTTGGATTGGGTTGTTTGTTTTTTTGTTATTGAGCTTCATGAGCTGTTTGTAAATATTGGAGATTAATCCTTTGTCAGTTGCTTCATTTGCAAATATTTCTCCCATTCTGAAGATTGCCTTTTAGTTTTGTTTATGGTTTCCTTTGCTGTGCAAAAGCTTTGAAGTTTCATTAGGTCCCATTTGTTTATTTTTGTTTTTATTTCCATTTCTCTAGGAGGTGGGTCAAAAAGGATCTTGCTCTGATTTATGTCATAGAGTGTTCTGCCTATGTTTTCCACTAAGAGTTTGATAGTGTCTGGCCTTACATTTAAGTCTTTAATCCATTTTGAGCTTATTTATTATTTTTTTTAAGTAAATTTGTTTATTTATTTTTGGCTTCATTGGGTCTTCGTTTCTGTGCAAGGGCTTTCTTTAGTTGCGGTGAGCGGGGGCCACTCTTCATCACGGTGCATGGGCTTCTCACTGTTGCGACCTCTCTTGTTCTGGAGCACAAGCTCCAGACGCGCAGGCTCAGTAGCTGTGGCTCACGGGCTTAGTTTCTCGGCAGCATGTGGGATCTTCCCAGACCAGGGCTCAAACCCGTGTCTCCTGCAGTAGCAGGCAGATTCTCAACAACTGTGCCACGAGGGAAACCCATTTTTTGAGCTTATTTTTGTGTATTGTGTTAGGAAGTGATCTAATCTCATACTTTTACATGTACCTATCCAGTTTCCCAGCACCAATTATAGAAGAGGCTGTCCTTTCTCCATTGTATATTACTGCCTCCTTTATCAAAAATAAGGTAACCATATGTGCATGGGTTTATCTCTGGGCTTCCTATCCTGTTCCATTGGTCTATATTTCTGTTTTTGTGCCAGTACTGTACTGTCTTGATTACTGTAGCTTTGCAGTATAGTCTGAAGTCAGGGAGCCTGAGTCCTCCAGCTCCATTTTTGTTCTCAAGATTGTTTCGGCTATTCGGGGTCTTTTGTGTTTCCATACAAATTGTGAGATTTTTTTTTCTAGTTTTGTGATAAATGCCAGTGGTAGTTTGACAGGGATTGCATTGAATCTGTAGATTGCTTTGGGTAGTAGAGTCGTTTTCACAATGTTGATTCTACCAATCCAAGCACATGGTATATCTCTCCATCTATTTGTATCATCTTTCATATCCTTCATCAGTGTCTTATAATTTTCTGCATACAGGTCTTTTGTCTCCTTAGGTAGGTTTATTCCTAGATATTTTATTCTTTTTGTTGCAATGGTAAATGGGAGTGTTTTCTTTATTTCACTTTCAGATTTTCATCATTAGTGTATAGGAATGCCAGAGATTTCTGTGCATTAATTTTGTATCCTGCTACTTTACCAAATTCATTGATTAGCTCTAGTAGTTTTCTGGTAGCATCTTTAGGATTCTCTATGTATAGTATCATGTCATCTGCAAACAGTGACAGCTTTACTTCTTCTTTTCCAATTTGGATTCCTTTTATGTCCTTTTCTTCTCTGATTGATATGGCTAAAACTTCCAAAACTATGTTGAATAAGAGTGGTGAGAGTGGGCAACCTTGTCTTCTTCCTGATCTTAGTGGAAATGCTTTCAGTTTTTCACCATTGAGGACAATGTTGGTTTTGGGTTTTTCATATGTGGCCTTTATTATGTTGAGGAAAGTTCCCTGTACGCCTACTTTCTGGAGGGTTTTTATCATAAATGGGTGTTGAATTTTGTTGAAAGATCTGTCTGCATCTATTGAGGTGATCGTATGGTTTTTCTCCTTTAGTTTGTTAATGTTGTGTATCACGTTGATTGATTTACATATAATGAAGAATCCTTGTGTTCCTGGGATAAGCCCCACTTGACCACGGTGTATGATCCTTTTAATGTGCTGTTGGATTCTGTTTGCTAATATTTGGTTGAGGATTTTTGCATCTATGTTCATCAGTGATATTGGCCTGTAGTTCGCTTTTTTTGTGACATCTTTGTCTGGTTTTGGTATCAGGGTGATGGTGGCCTCATAGAATGAGTTTGGGAGTGTTCTTCCCTCTGCTATATTTTGGAAGAGTTTGAGAAGGACAGGTGTTAGCTCTTCTCTAAATGTTTGATAGAATTCGCTTGTGAAGCCATCTGGTCCTGGGCTTTTGGTTGTTGGAAGATTTTTTTTTTTTTTGCGGTATGTGGGCTTCTCACTGCTGTGGCCTCTCCCATTGTGGAGCACAGGCTCCGGATGCACAGGCTCAGCAACCATGGCTCACGGGCCCAGCTGCTCCACAGTATGTGGGATCTTCCTGGACTGGGGCATGAACCCGTGTCCCGTGCATTGGCAGGCGGACTCTCAACCACTGCGCCACCAGGGAAGCCCTGTTGGAAGGTTTTTAATCACAGTTTCAATTTTAGTGCTTTTGATTGGTCAGTTCATATTTTCTATTTCTTCCTGATTCAGTCTTGGCGCACTGTGCATTTCTAAGAATTTGTCCATTTCTTCCAGGTTGTCCATTTTATTGGCATAGAGTTGCTTGTAGTAATTTCTCATGATCGTTTGTATTTCTGCAGTGTCAGTTGCTACTTCTCCTTTTTCATATCTAATTCTATTGATTTGAGTCTTCTCCCTTTTTTTCTTGATGAGTCTGGCTAATGGTTTATCAATTTTTTTTTATCTTCTCAAAGAACCAGCTTTTAGTTTATTGTTCTTTGCTATCATTTCCTTTATTTCTTTTTCATTTATTTCTGATTTGATCTTTATGATTTCTTTCCTTCTGATAACTTTGGGGGCTTTTTGTTCTTCTTTCTCTAATTGCTTTAGGTGCAAGGTTAGGTTGTTTATTCGAGATGTTTCCTGTTTCTTAAGGTAGGACTGTATTGCTATAAACTTCCCTCTTAGAACTGCTTTTGCTGCATCCCATAGGTTTTGGTTCGACGTGTCTCCATTGTCATTTTTTTCTAGGTATTTTTTAATTTCCTCTTTGATTTCTTCAGTGATCACTTCATTATTACGTAGTGCATTGTTTAGCCTCCATATGTTTGTGTTGTTTTTAACAGATCTTTTCCTGTGATTGATATCTAGCCTCATAGCTTTGTGGTTGGAAAAGATACTTGACACAATTTCAATTTTCTTAAATTTTCAAAGGCTTTATTTGTGACCCAAGATATGATCTATCCTGGAGAATGTTCCATGAGCCCTTGAGAAAAATGTGAATTCTGTTGTTTTTGGATGGAATTTCCTATAAATATCAATTAAGTCCATCTTGTTTAATGTATCATTTAAAGCTTGTGTTTCCTTATTTATTTTCATTTTGGATGATCTATCCATTGGTGAAATGGGGTGCTAAAGTCTCCTACTATGAATGTGTTACTGTGGTTTTCCTCTTTATGGCTGTTAGTATTTTCCTTGTGTATTGAGATGCTCCTATGTTGAGTGCATAAATATTTACAATCTTTATATCTTCTTCTTGGATCAATCCCTTGATCATTATGTAGTGTCCTTCTTTGTCTCTTCTAATAGACTTTACTTTAAAGTGTATTTTGTCTGATATGGGAATTGCTACTCCAGCTTTCTTTTGGTTTCCATTTGCATGGAATATCGGTTTCCATCCTCTCACTTTCAGTCTGTATGTGTCTCTAGGTCTGAAGTGGGTCTCTTGTAGACATCATATATATGGGTCTTGTTTTTGTATCCATTCAACCAGTCTGTGTCTTTTGATGGGAGCATTTAATCCATTTACATTTAAGATAATTATTGATATGTATGTTCCTAGTCCCATTTTCTTAATTGTTTTGGGTTTGTTATTGTAGGTCTTTTCCTTCTGTTGTGTTTCTTGCCTAGAGAAGTTCCTTTAGCATTTGTTGTAAAGCTGGTTTGGTGGTGCTGAACTCTCTCAGCTTTTGCTTGTCTGTAAACATTTTAATTTCTGCATCAAATCTGAATGAGATCCTTTCTGGGTAGAGTAATCTTGGTTGTAGGTTTTTCTCCTTCATCACTTTAAATATGTCCTGCCAGTCCCTTTTGGCTTGCAGAGTTTCTGCTGAAAGATCAGCTGTTAACCTTATGGGGATTCCCTTGTGTGTTATTTGTTGTTTTTCTCTTGCTGCTTTTAATATGTTTTGTTTGTATTTAATTTTTGACAGTTGGATTAATATGTGTCTTGGTGTGTTTCTCCTTGGATTTATCTTGTATGGGACTCTCTGTGCTTCCTGGACTTGATTAACTATTTCCTTTCCCATATTAGGGAAGTTTTCGACTATAATCTCTTTAAATATTTTCTCAGTCCCTTTCTTTTTCTCTTCTTCTGGAACCCCTATAATTCGAATGTTGGTGCATTTAATGTTGTCCCAGAGGTCTCTGAGACTGTCCTTAGTTCTTTTCATTCTTTTTTCTCTATTCTGCTCTGCAGTAGTTATTTCCACTATTTTATCTTCCAGGTTACTTATCCATTCTTCTGCCTCAGTTATTCTGCTTTTGATCCCTTCTAGAGTATTTTTAATTTCATTTATTGTGTTGTTCATCGTTGATTGTTTCATCTTTGCGTCTTCTAGGTCCTTGTTAAATGTTTCTTGCATTTTCTCTATTCTATTTCCAAGATTTTGGATCATCTTTACTACCATTATTCTAAATTGTTTTTCAGGTAGACTGCTTATTTCCTCTTCATTTGTTAGGTCTGGTGGGTTTTTGCTTTGCTCCTTCATCTGCTGTGTGTTTTTCTGTCTTCTCATTTTGCCTATCTTACTGTGTTTGGGGTCTCCTTTTTGCAGTCTGCAGGTTCATAGTTCCCGTTGTTTTTGATGTCTGTCCCCAGTGGCTAAATTTGGTTCAGTGGGTTGTGTAGGCTTCCTGGTGGAAGGGACTAGTGCCTGTGTTCTGGTGGATCTTGTCTTTCTGGTGGGCAGGTCCACGTCTGGTGGTGAGTTTTGGGGTGTTTGTGGACTTATTATGATTTTATGCATCCTCTCTCCTCATGGGTGGGGTTGTGTTACTGTCCTGTTAGTTGTTTGGCATAGGGTGTCCAGCACTGTAGCTTGCTGGTCATTAAGTGAAGCTGGGTGTTGGCATTGAGATGGAGATCTCTGGGAGATTTTCACTATTTGATATTATGTAGAACTGGGAGGTCTCTTGTGGACCAGTGTCCTGAAGTTGCCTCTGCCACCTCAGAGGCACAGCCCTGATGCCTGGCTGGAGCACCAAGAGCCTGTCATCCTCACAGCTCAGAATAAAATGGCGAAAAAAAAAAAAGAATGAAAGAAAGATGAAGATAAAATAAAATAAAGTAAAATAGTTATTAAAATAAAAAATGAAAAATAATTATTAAGAAAAAAATTTTTAAGTAATAAAAAAGAAAAGGAAAGAAAGAAAGAAGGGAGCAACCAAACCAAAAAACAAATCCGTCAATGCTAACAAGTGCTAAAAACTATACTAAAAAAAACCCCAAAACGGACAGACAGAGCCCTAGGATAAATGGCGAAGGCAAAGCTATACAGAAAAACTCATACACAGAAGCATACACATACACACTCACAAAAAGAGAAAAAGGGGGAAAATATATATGTATCATTTTTCCCAAAGTCTACCTCCTCAATTTGGGATGAGTCATTGTCTATTCAAGTATTCCACAGATGCAGGGTACATCAAGTTGATTGTGGAGATTTAATCCAGTGCTTCTGAGGCTGCTGGGAGAGATTTCCCTTTCTCTTCTTTGTTCTCACAGCTCCCGGGTCTCAGCTTTGGATTTGATCCCACCTCTGTGTGTAGGTCGCCAGTGGGCATCTGTTCTTCGCTCAGACAGGACGGGGTTAAAGGAGCAGCTGCTTTGGGGGCTCTGGCTCACTCAGGCTGGGGGGAGGGAGGGGTACGTAATGTAGCACGAGTCTGCGGCGGCAGAGGCCAGCATGATGTTGCACCAGCCCGAGGCGCACTGTGCATTCTCCCGGGGAAGTTGTCCCTGGTTCCCGGGACCCTGGCAGTGGCGGGCTGCACAGGCTCCCAGGAAAGGGGGCGTGGACAGTGACCTGCGCTCGCACACAGGCTTAATGGTGGCGGCAGCAGCAGCCTTAGTGTCTCATGCCCATCTCTGTGGTCTAAGCTTTTAGCCGCGGCTCGCGCCTGTCTCTGGAGCTCCTTTAAGCAGCGCTCTGAATCCCCTCTCCTCATGCACCAGGAAACAAAGAGGGAAGGAAAAGTCTCTTGCCTCTTCGGCAGCTCCAGACTTTTTCCCGGACTCCCTCCGGGCTAGCCGTGGTGCACTAACCCCTTCAGGCTGTGTTCACGCCGCCAACCCCAGTCCTCTCCCTGCGCTCAGACGGAAGCCCGAGCCTCAGCTCCCAGCCCCGCCCACCCCAGCGGGTGAGCAGACAAGCCTCTCGGGCTGGTGAGTGCCAGTCAGCACCAATCCTCTGTGCGGGAATCTCTCTGCTTTGCCCTCCGCACCCCTGTGGCTGCACTCTCCTCCGCAGCTCCGAAGCTTTCCCCCTCTGCCACCCGCAGTCTCCGCCCATGAAGGGGCTCCTAGTGTGTGGAAACCTTTCCGCCTTCGTGGCTCCGTCCCACTGGTGCAGGTCCCGGCCCTATCCTTTTGTCTCTGTTTATTCTGTTTTCTTTTGCCCTACCCAGGTACGTGGGAATTTCTTGCCTTTTGGAGGGTCTGAGGTCTTCTGTCAGCGTTCAGTAGGTGTTCTGTAGGAGTTGTTCCACATGTAGGTGTATTTCCGAGGTATTTGTGGGGAGGAAGTTGATCTCCATGTCTTACTCTTCTGCCATCTTGAAGCTCCTGCAACATTTATTTTATAGCTGGAAGTTTATACCTCTTCATCCCCTTCACCTAATTTACCCCTCCTCCAACCCTCCTCCTCTGGTAACCACTAGTTTGTTTTCTGTATCTGTGAGTCTGTTTCTGTTTTGCTATATTTGTTTGTTTGTTTTGTTTTATAAATTTCACATGTAAGTGAACCATACAGTATTTGTCTTTCTCTGACTTATTTCACTAAGCATAATACCCTTCAGGTCCATCTATTTTGTTGCAAATGGCAAGATCTCATTCTTTTTTATGGCTGAGTAGTATTCCATTGTGTGTGTGTGTGTGTGTGTGTGTGTGTCTACTTCAACCATTCATTTATAAATGGGCACTTAGGTTTCTTCTATACCTTGGCTATTGTAAATAATGCTCCTATGAACATTGGGGTGCTAGCAATTCCACTCTTGGGTATTTTTCAGAAGAAAATTAAAACATTAATTCACAATACTTAAAAAAATTACCTAACGTAACAAAGTGAAGAAAATGCATTTGTAGAAAAACATTTCTTTCATATAAAGAAAAACTGATATTAAAATGTAAGAAGACCCTAAACCTCAGGTAAAACATTTAAAAAATTTCTAGCTATCTCTTTTTCCTGCCAGACTCCTCATGGCATAACAGCTTTGCAGGAAAGCCTTGTACAAAATAACTTTCTTACCAGTCCTTTCTGCTCTCTGGTGTTATAAAGTTAGTTAATTTAGAGTATCAATAATCCTTCTACAATGGCTTGGATGGGAGCAAACTCTACTGGTATGTTCAAGCCTGCAGATGGTGGCATGCATCTGAAATATCCCCATGTAAGGAGAAGCATCAGGACCTCCTGTCACTGCATTTACTGTTGTGGGTCTTGAGTGGATGCAGAGTTGTGGTGAGATTAGAGATATTATAATATTGGGGTTTCTAAGTGTTTGAGACCCTCACTCTCTTTGAACTTGGCTCATACTTGGCCTTCTTGGACCCCTCTGTTTTGGGGTATGTCAGGTTACTAATAAGTCTCTCTATACCCTTCCAGCAGAAACGACTCCCCCTTCCTTAATCCACCAGCTCTCAAGAGCACTTACCCTGTGCCTGGCATGGCTGTGAGCATTTTATGTGCAATAACTCATTTAAATAACCTTAAAGAACAATCACCACTTAACACAAGAACACGGACCTTAATAACTTAGCAATTTGTTGGTCAAAATTTCTCCAAAGAATACACACAGGGCTCTCATCTTAGTGGGGTTGCTTTCTCTACTTTCTGGAAAGCAGGCAAAGGAGTCTTCAACGTGTGGGTTTATGTCATTCCTCACACATTTTGTGAGTCAGCTGCTGTCGAAGAGATGGCCCACGTTGCTCTAATTATCCTTTACATTCTATTGAAAAAAACTGACAGACAGAAATGTAAACATTTTCTTCTACACAGGACATTTCAGAAATTGGGTTAACTGTTTATCGACTTGCCAATATCAATCTTTTAAAGAAAGGATTCTGCTCTTCAATGAGGAGAGATTTCAAAAATTGAGTTAAAGGTTGTGTAGTAATAGCAGAAAGATGAGGGCAGCCGTTACACCTCCAGGCAAAAAGGACCAACTGGAAATATAAACCAAGAGGAGAATATCGATCTTATACCGTGGAGATGTTCACCTAAGTGGGGTCACTGCAGGTTGTCAGGTCTGCCTTTCTGCCCAATGTCCTCCTTTCTAATCCTCCATGAGCAGGAAGGGCAATCTCGGCTGTCCAGCAGGTGACGTAAAATCACCCAGGACCTACCCTTGTGGGGCGGAAGGGAACAGAAGATTCTGACTAGGTGCTAAGGTAAGACGTGCAGTGTAAACTTGTTTCCTGTGCATGTCCCAGGGCCCCATTTCTTTAAGGACCTTTTGTTTTTAATCTATTCTATTTCATTTGTTTATTTATTTATTTTTAAAATTTTTATTGGACTAGAGTTGATTTACAATGTTGTGTTAGTTTCAGGTGTACAGCAAAGTGATTCAGTTATCCCTATACAAATAGTCATTCTTTTTCAGATTCTTTAAGGATCTTGAGGATAAACTGCAAGTTCTTAGAAGGGAATAGAAGCAGTTTGTGGCAACCATCTCTGTTCCCAATTAACGGCATGGGGGAGACACCACAAACAGACCTGCACTAAAGACGAGGAGCCAGGGTTAAAACAAGCCAACTGAACGCTTTGCCCCTTGAAACATTTCTTCATTAAACCTGGAGAAAGCTTTGAGTCTAGCAAGCTGAGTACAAAGAAGTTCGAATACAGACTCATACTTCCTGAACCACTGTCAACCTTGTGTCTCTAGAGCGTGCTGTGCACAGGCTGGCATCTCTCCATCAGCTCTGCCATGGAGTGAGGAAAAAGCACATATATTTATTCATTTCATTCAGGTTGCTGTATATCTGGCATACTAAAGAGGGAAATCGGGCCCTTTTTAACTAGGGGAAAAGCAGAAAGATTTTCATGTGAGAAGACTGCAGTCAAGCATAGGTCATCTTAGCTACTCAGGAGCTGTAATTGCTTCTCTCCCGGACCGCCTGCTGAGTTTCGAGTATCAGTCTACTTAATTTAGCACGAAGCGATTGAGGATGCTGTTTTAGTCGTTGACTAGAGAGAGAAACTACCCTCAGAACAAAGTTAACTTTACTTCTTAAGAATCCCTTCTTAATGAATCTGATTTTTTTCTTTGTTGTCAATATGCTTCTCTACTTTTGCTTTCATTTCTCTCACATTATGCCCTTTACCATGTTATCATTTTTAACTTGGTTTATTCTCTCATTACCCTTAAACACAAGTGGGACAGAACCTGATTAGGTTTACCTGTGAAGCTATGCTATTTGAACCATGTATTTATTTGTTTATTTCACAGAGCTTTTTGGAATGTCTTTATGGTAATATCAGAACTGGTAATGAAGATGGACAGAGAAGGCCCCAGGCAAGGTCTTAGTGGTGGAAACAAATAAAGTGAGTCGTCTCCATGCAGGGTGGTGGGTGCTGCTATGAAGGTCAGGGTCAGTGCATTGAAGGTCCAGAGAACGGCAGCTTCCCTGAGAGGCTGCTTCAGTGAAGAATCAGAGGAAATTGGGATCCATTGGTCTGAGTAGCTGGGGAAGAATATTTCAGGCCGAGAGAATAGGAATGGGGCAGGACGGGAATAAAGATGCAGACCTATTAGAGAATGGACTTGAGGACATGGGGAAGGGTAAGCTGGGACAAAGTGAGAGAGTGGCATGGACATATACACACTACCAAATGTAAACTAGATAGCTAGTGGGAAGGAGCCGCATAGCATAGGGAGATCAGCTCGGTGCTTTGTGACCACCTAGAGGGGTGGGATAGCGAGGGTGGGAGGGAGGGAGATGCAAGAGGGAAGAGATATGGGGATATTTGTGTATGTATAGCTGATTCACTTTGTTATAAAGCAGAAACTAACCCACCATTGTAAAGCAATTATACTCCAATACAGATGTTAAAAAAAAAAAAAGAGAGAGAGAGAGAATAGGAATGTCTTGGCCAATGCAGGAAGGCAGGAAAGATCATGCTTCATTCAGGGAACTATACATGGTTTGGCAGTGGGAGAAGAGCCCCTGTCAGGGGCAAGGAAAGGTCAGGAAAGACCCTGACCAAAATATTTGTATGGGAACAATGGAATCTCATTGTAGGACTTTATACAGATTTTGTTTTGGTAAAATGATAGAAGATGAGCTGAAATGGCAGATAGGGATGAGACTACATGGGATGTCAGGGGACCAGCCAAGATCTCAGAGCAACAATACTGACTGTGGAGGGGTCATCAGGGCAGGAGAGAAGATGATGGCATGGCGGGGGCGTGGTTAGCATTTGAGGGAGAATTGGTTAATGGTGATGCGAGGGAGAGTGGTCTCTCAGGGGCTCCCAGGTATTGACTGGTGTCAAGGAAACCTGATCTGTGCCCAGAGATTTCCTTATAGAAGGAAGGGGAGGAGACGGGCAGATTCTGTTTTGTTAGAGGTTTGAGATGACCAGAGAGGTTCAAGAGGGATGGATGTTTAGGGAAATGTCCAGGTGGTAAGCAAAAGCCCAGAGTAGGGGGAGCCTTGTGTGTGCAGGTATTCTGTGAGGAGAAGATGGATGGATATTGGCATGGGATGGAGTTTGTGTCCAGCAAGCAGAGGGGGAACTTGCTTCTGAAGAACTCTGAAGTCGTGTTTCTGTGTAAGGATTTTAAAATTGTGTTTTTAAATGATGCAGCATTGAAAACAATGGAGGTGTGTTGATACCCTTTGTGCCATAATGGATGAGCTGAGAACCATCTGGACAGAGAGAACCTGCCATTGCTGATATGAGGCAGGGAGCTCCAAGGCCAAGTTCACCCAAGCAGGTCTCCCTCAGGGTGGTAAATTGGGCTGCACACACTCCTGGGCCGGAGGAGTTTCCTGCTCCCTTCCCTTTACTTTCAACTAATTATAATTTCAGAAAACAAGTCTATTATGTAAGGTGTGGCTGTTTTTTATATTTTATTGTAATGATCCGATTGCTCTAACCCTTGTAGCCCTGTACAAGCAACACCTCATCTGTGTCTTGCAGCAGCCCTTGGAGGAGGCTTGAGTAGGGACAGCTGAGTGATTAAACCAAAGAGAGCCCTGGTTTTGGAGTTGGACAAACCTTGGCTTATATTTCTCCTCTTGGTTTCCTTATCTGACTTCTTTGAGACTCACTGTGTATATGGGGATAATAGTAATGCTGTGTAAGATCGTGTAAGAAAAATTGTCTGTGGAGGCCCTGATAGAGAGTTGGCACTTACCTGTGTCTGCCTTTTATTATAGATTTTCTGCAGCAATGAGTGAACACAACCTACATTATCTTTCCCCTTGCCATCCTTTCTATATTCAATACCAGAATCCTCTCACTCCACCCCTACAACCCTCAGTGGCTCCCCTCTGCATGTGACTCTAAGACTCCATATGGGTTTACAAAATACACAGTGAATCACACTTTCTTGTGTGTTTATTCGCAGCAAGGGTAGGAACCCTGCTATTAGGGAGTCTTAGCTCAGGGCCTGAGATCTTGGTGACTGTTGCTGCCGTTGACCTGGTCCAGATATTCCTCTGTGATCTTAAAATGGAGTTGTTAAAACTTGTGTGCTTATAATAACAACAAAAGGAATCTAGAAGATTATTAGACCCATAAGAAATCAGGCAGTTGTAACCAACTCCAAATATTCAGAAATGTAGCTACAGATATGATAGTATGAGTTTCCTGGAGCTGCTGTAACAAATTGCCACAAACATCGTAGCTTAAAATAAATTTATTCTCTCACAGTTCTGGAGAAGAAGTCTGAAATTGGTATCACCAGGCCAAAATCAAGGTCTCAGCAGAGTTGCTCTCCCTCCAGAGGCTCAAGGGGAGAATTTGTTCCTTGCTTCTTCCAGCTTCTGGTGGCTGCCAGCGTTCCTTGGCTTGTGACCACATCACTCCAGTCTCAGCTTCTGTGGTCAAACTGCCTCTTCCTTTTTCTGTCTCTGTGTGAAACTTCCCTCTGCCTCTTTTTTTGTTAGGGTACATGCAATTGCATTGGGTCTTCATGGAGAATCCTAGACGATCTCTATGTTTTGTTTTAGTTTTTTATTAGCATTTTTACAAATGTTGCATTAATTTCTGCTGTACAGCAAAGTGATTCAGTTATAAATATATATACATTCTTTATATTCTTTTCCACTATGGTTTATCATAGGATATCGAATATAGTTCCCTCTGCTATACAGTAAGGCCTTGTTTATCCATCCTATATATAATAGTTTGCATCTGCTAATCCCAAACTCCCAATCCATCCCTCCCCCAACCCCTCTCCCCCTTGGCAACTGCCAGTTTGTTCTCTATGGCTGTAAGTCTCTTTCTGTTTCATAGATAATTTCATTTGTGTCACATTTTAGATTCCACATATAAGTGATGTTGTACGGTATTTGTCTTTCTCTTTCTGACTTACTTCCCTTAGTATGATAATCTCTAGGTCCATCCATGTTGCTGTAAATGGCATTATTTCATTATTTTTTATGGATGAGTAATATTTCATTGTATGTGTACCCCACATCTTCTTCGTCCATCGTCTCTTTATGGACATTTAGGTTGTTTCCATGTCTTGGCTATTGGAACTAGTGCTGTTATGAACATAGGGGTGCGTGTATCTTTTTGAATTATAGTTTTGTCCAGATATATCTCTTTATCCTGAGATTCTCAATCACATCCATAAAGTCCCTTATTGCCACGTAAAGTAACATTCACAGTCCAGACATCGTGATGTTTACAGCTTTGATGTTTTTCTAGCCTATCACAATGACCTCTAGCTGCCCCTCTTATGAGCACCCATGAACCTGTCACCTGCAGCCCCCGCTGTCTGCTCAGATCCCTTCTCTCAAGGACCCAGTATGTTTCTGGATGATCCTCTTCTGTATGTTTCACTCTATTCTGTGGGTCAGAGCTTAATATAACCTACAGATAACTGGTTACAATTGAATCACAGACATTCAGGCTTTCAGTGACACTTTCAATGGCAGTTTCTCTTGCTCTGCTTGTTTTTTTGCCTTGTAATTGCTCAAATTGCTTCTTCCTTTGTGGATATCTAACATCCTCCTGGGTCCATGCCTGATCCTGGTGGCCCACCTGGGCACAGCCAAGTCCTCATGAACTTAAGTTGACTCACAGCACCCAGACTGATGCAACCACACCAGGAACAAGTTTGCTTAGTCATTCTCTTGTTCTCACCATTAATTTTCAGCTAATCGGTGATATGAAAGGCAATGGATCTGTAAGTTTTGAAAAACATAGGGAAAAAAATCAATAGGCACTTTTATTGTCTCTTGGTTTCTGAGCTAAAATTATAGATTCTTTTATAGCCCTTAGCCAAGATTAACTTCCCCACAAACCTTATTTTTTAAAAGCATTGGTCTTCTAGCAGTGTCAGTACCATTGCCTGTAAACTCCTTCATATTTATTGTTTATACATTTGTGAAACTACTGATACAATATTTCTGCTTCGATGCTCCTTTACCACCTGCAAGGAGAGCTAAATTGCTAAAAATCTGCCTCTGTTTCCTGTATTTTTACAACCGTTTACAAATGAGAATATGAGTTTTACTTATAATGACAGCCTTAGTTTTGTAAATGTTTTCTGATATTTAAGGGAAAGTCTCCATGCTGAGGTCCAGTGGCCCTGGTCCTAAGACTAGGATGACAAGCCCCACTCTGCATTTCCTACCTCAGTTTTTTTTGTGACTTGTTGCCCACATGTGCCTTTTCTATCACTTTTCTTGCTCGATTCCTGCTGCTTCTGGAACCCCTCCTGTCAAGGGTTGGTGACATTAAAACCAGGTATCTCTGATGAAAGAGCTGCCTTAATTTGCATGAAGGAGGTCATTGTGAAACATTCATCCAGGACAGTCAGCAAGGAAATCCCGAGCATCAAAATGCTGCCAATGAGCGTGGGGACTACTTCCAGAGAACCTGGCATCACCTGCTCTTAGGTCTATGGGCAGAACAGTGAGAGAGGATCATGAGGCTATAGTTTTGGGAAGTGAACCTAATCTCTGGGAGAATGCCACCTGCACCAGAATGGAAGGTAAGGGGATGGATAGATGTTAATAGAAGCAGTAAATCGATTCCTGGTGCTATGCTATGACCCCACATGTGGACAGCTTCATCTCTTCCCAAGGAAGCTATGTGTGGGATAGCATGCTACATAGAGTTCTGGGTAGTGCTCATACACTGCTCAAGAAATTCGGTGTGGTTTCTGTGTTTTGCTCAGTTTTCTAAAAAATTAGGACTTAATGCACTGATTTTAGATTTCATAGGGCCCACAATTTGGTCTGTAAATTATATATAGTTTTTCAGTCTTCACTAGATATGTTCATAATCTGATTATTTCAACAAAGAAAGGGCATTTTGAAAAATAACATTTATTTTAAGCAGTATAGATTTCTTAAATATTGTCAAGAAAAAAAAGACAGATAAAAGTCCAGTTTCTCATGAATGGTTCACTTTGGAGGAAGATAGAGTATTATAGAAATCACAGTGTCAATACAAATAAATCAACTTTTTATCTAGACTGATATTTTTTGAAATACATGAATAGGGTTAAAACCAAGTAGAGATTTGGTACATCACACAGAAGTATTGGGATGCTTACAAATATTTTGGGGGTTTCATCATGATATACTAGTAATTTTTTTCTAATTATAAATATACCATGTTCACTGTAGAAAAAGTGAAAAATTCACATGCACCCCTATGTTCATCATGGCATTATGTACAAGCACCAAGATATGGAAACAACCTAAGTAAGTGCCTAATGATAAATGAATGGATAAAGAAGATATGGCATATATATGTACATAATGGAATACTACTCAACTATAAAAAGATGAACTCTTGCTATTTGGGACCACATGGATAAACCTCGAGGGTAGTATGCTTTGTGAAATAAATCAAAGGGAGAAAGACAAATACTGTATGATTTCACTCCTATGTGGAATATAAAAAACAAACAAACAAAAATAAATGAAAAAAACAAACCAAACAAAGGCAAACATGTAGATACAGAGAACAGAGTAGTGGTTTTACCAGAAGGGGAAGGAGCAAGGGAGAGTGAAATGAGTGAAGGAGGTGATTGTATGGTGATGGATAGGAACTAAATTGCTTGGTGGTGAGCGTGCTACCATGTATACAGAATTAGAAATACAATGTTGTACACATGAAACTTATATAACGTTATAAACCCATGTTACCTCAAAATGTGGAAAATTCAGAGGAATAGAAAGAAAAAAAGACCAAAATCACCCATAATTCTGCCACCCAGTGCCAACCACAATGCATAAGTAGATTTTTAAATTCTTTGACCCTATGTTTCGAGTTCAGTGTCCTGCTTTATTTTTTTCTTTGACACATAACACGTTTCCAATGATCTGGGAGACGTGACACAATTGCCTGATCTGCATAATGAGATTACTGACATGCTCAGGTGGTCAAACCCCTCTCCCCTGGCCATCAGAGAGGTGCCGATTTTCTTAGCCAGCATCTGTACACTCAATGAGCATTCTTAGACACATATCTTTTCTTTTCATCCACTTTTCTAATTATTCTCCTAAGATAATGTTAATATCAGTTTTTTAAAAAGACTCTGAAACTTTCCACTTAATTGAAGAATCCAACAGAGTTGTGGGTGGATTGTACTGCCGGCAGTGTGGGAAAGGGGAGATGTGAGAATGGGCCTCTTTTGTGGCTTAACAGCGACAACTCACAAGTATCTGAGCCTTTCAGAAAAAAAGATATGCCAACCTATGTTTTATTATCAGGATATATTTAAGTAAGATAAGAGCTACAGGCTTCTGGGTTGTAGGTCCTATTTTACAGGATGTACCAATAACTTCAAAGTTTTTGTGTCCCTGTTTCACAAAACACTTTCTTTTTCTTTTTTTTAACATCTTTATTGCAGTATAGTTTCTGCTGTATAACAAAGTGAATCAGCTATACGTATACATATATCCCCATATCCCCTTCCCTCCCTCTTGCATCTCCTTCCCACCCTCCCTATCCCAGCCCTCTAGGTGGTCTCAAAGAACCGAGATGATCTCCCTGTGCTATGTGGCTGCTTCCCACTAGCTACCTCTTTCACATTTGGGAGTGTATATATGTCCATGCCACTCTCTCACTTCGTCCCAGCTTTCCCTTCCCCACTCCCCATGTCCTCAAGTACATTCTCTATGTCTGCGTCTTTATTCCTGGCTTGCCCCTATGTTCACAAAACACTTGCAAGGGCAGTTTTCATAACAGAAACAGGATAAGGTGACATATTTTAGCAAAGGCTTCACACTGCACAAGAGAATGAGAACTAAGGATTCACTAGGTGGTCTCATTTTCCTACTTTATAGAAACCAGCATTTGTGTTAGCATATTCACAGATCAGTGTTGGCTGTTCTCTAGTTGTAGGAAAAAGGAACATTTTTGCCCTCTCCTTTTTCTGAGATTTCTTTCACCAGCAGGCATGGTGACCTTTGGTTTTCAAGGGCATAAATAAAGGCATTCCTTTATCCCCTACAGAAAGGTGGGGGGAAATGTCCCAAGACACTGAAAACTTACAATATGCAAAGGAAAAGAAAAATAATTACAGCCATAATGCCTTCTTGAGAATGAAATTTCAGGATCAAGGTCTACGAAATCTGTTAAAGGATTTTGCCTCCAGAAGCCAAATTATCTTCTATAATCATTACATCAACTTACATTTCCATCAGCAATAAGTTTGTGAGCATCCAGGGCATTACATCATGCTTTAAAAAATCTTTTAAACACCTGTACTTATTTCTAGTGAGATAATGCTACATATTTCTGAAAATATTCTCAGGGCTGCTAGAGAGAGGCAGAGAAACACATTTTAGTTGACATACTAAGTTCTGTGTAACTTTGAAAGACCCTGGGTTAGTAGCTTCTCTTTGTAGCTTTACCTTCTTGATTAGATTTGGCCCTGGTCATTTTGAGGCTTGGCCTCTATTAAGCAAAACCAAGATGTGAAGGTTGGTAGAGTTACTGTAGAAAAATAAAATCCAATACAAGAACTTTGTATTATAAATTAGCGAGGGAAAAAGTCGCAAGGACAGCATTCTTACATTTGATGCTGTTGGTAATGAGAGCTCTGCAGAGCTTTCCCACACTGCCTTCTCTTAGCTGCCAGGGCCATTTCCACCAAGCATATATTGACCAGAATATGGTGCATCGCTCAAGTCTGGAGCAATTGTAGAAGTGAGCTTGATTGATGTGTTCTTCCTTGCTGATGAGGACACTTCCTCCAACTCTGCCATCCCTGGACAATGTATGACGGGACAGCCATCAAGCTGTCAAGCTGCTACTGACCACCTCTGCTTTCCTGCCAAGACAAGTATTCAACAACGTCAGAGTGGTAGGTGGAAAAGCAAATGAGACTTCCAGAAGGTTGTAAATCTCCAACTCCTCGGCCTCTGGGATCTATTTTACTGGTAATAAAAGTCATCAGGAAAATACATGCTTTGAAGGGAAGCCATGCCCTTCATTTAAATAAATTTAAATGAAAAATAACAACATAATTCAGGAAAATTGAATGCCACTTTCTCCCTATTCTGTTACCCATTTGCCTGGGCTGTTCTGTCTTCAAGGGGACATTACAGAATCTGCACCAAAACTGAATCTTTGTAAACAGAGAGCATTTTTTGCAGGAAGTGTGCTGCATTGTAAATGTTACACAATTGCCAGCTTGTATTCGATTATTCTTCCCAAGTCTATAAGAAAAATTAAGTGATACAATAATAGAAAAAATATCACCTTTTTCAAAAAGAATATTTACATGTTAACAAGCACCACACTGTAATGGTTATTTGTGTGGTATAATTTTAAGGACTGAACAGTTGAAATATTTTGGGGGAATAAATTTTAGTGCTTTGGCTTTAAGACACAAACTCATTGAACAATAAAACTGGTGTTAAAAGTTGTGATAATAATGCCAAGCGTGAAGTTGGGTTCCATTGATGTCTGTAAAACCAAAGGTAAGTAGAAGGAAAAAAAAAAGTTGTATTGTCATTATTATTACTTTGAGATGGTCAAAGGACTTGGAATGGAAGAAAAACATAAAAGGTTTGAGTGCCATGAGAATGGAAAGTGTTTTGTTTACAAAATATTTTCTATCCAGAGTACTGCAGAGACCCAGTGAGTACTCAGTAAAGATTTACTGGTTTCAATGGTGAAATGAATGAATGAATGGATGGATGGATGGATGGATGGATGGATGAATTGTGCCTGGTAGGTATAGGAAGAGCAAAGGACCATAGGAATTATTAGGTCTTCAAAATCCATTCTTAAAGGATGACAGTCAAGAGCTACATGATCAACCAAAGATGGCCTTATGGAGGAGCATGGGTTGGTTGTTGTAATTAACAGTGAAAATCCATTTGCCCACCTGTGATATTTCTCTGTGCAAGCAGACAACCATAACAACATGCATACACCCAACAAACAGTTACACATATCTCAACTTTATAAGGTAAGGAATACTGTGCCAAGCAGTTGTAAAACATATAAATTATATGTTAAGCATAGGAACATAGGTATTTATCAGTATTTGAATCAGTTAACAATTGACTAAATATAAATATATAGCTACACACAAAACATGGGAAACTTTTGGTTCATTGTACCTGTTGAACCAAACATTTGGCACTCACATTAGGATTGTTTTTAACAACTTAATTTTTGGAATGTTGACCTGTAGAATCATTCCCTAAAATAACTAAGTTAACTGAGTAAGTAAACTATGGCAGCAAGCAGAATCCACTTTCTTCTCTCTATTAAAGGAAAGAACAAACAGCTTTAGCTGCTTCAGTGTTTTGGTTTTACCAAGTTTGGCAAATTCATGTTGCTGAGCAATTCCTTTTAGAGATACTGAGTTTTAGAAATAAGTCCTCGTGTTGTTCTCATCTCTGAACAATAAGGAGGGGCTGTTTTAACCTACAGCCCACAATGGAGCCTGTGGTTCTAGTCACCCTAAGCTCCTTGAGGCCAGTGGGTGTGTCCTTCCAAAGTCAGGCTCTTCTCTTCTCCAGGCTGTTCCTCCAATGAATGAAATTCCCCTCTGAAACATAGCAGAAGTGATGCAGAGGTGTGAACATCTCACTTTGCTCACTTTCCTCAAGACTATGATATTAATATGCCTCAAGAAATTAATGTGCACATTTCTAAAGCCTTCTGACATTTTCCCTTTGGATTTTCTATATGGTCATTGTCAAAAAAATATCACTGAGCTTCTGCAACTATCCAGTAGGAACTGATTTATTTCTAACAATTTTTCTGCCTGAAAAAGTCTTGATAATTCCTTTGGGCTTGCATATATCCCACTCAGGTGCACACTGTTCATGCAGATATCTGGGGTCAATCTGACAATCATTCAACTATGTACTATATTCTCTATGACTGACAGATCATTATCTGTAGAGATCTGAATTTTAAGGTTAATAGTGGGGTTATCAGAACTTTAACTGGAGTGCCCTTGGTCTATTTCTTTAGGAATTATGGTGTAGATTTAACTTACAGTGCTTCAAGAAGTAACCCCATGTGCATTTTAATCCTCGAAAAATATTCATATCTAACTGGAATATCCTGTAATCAAAGTGGAACTTGAAAAACCAGAATGTGCAACTCTGAAATAAGTAAAAACCAACATAATTGTACCATCTTTGCAGAATGCAAACTAGGCTTGACAATTGACAATTTAGTAGCCTCCATGGAATCCCGAAATAAGGCTAGCTTTAAGAGGTTCAACTATATCTTTAAACCAAAGAGGAAAATGAGGTTTTAAAGAGAAGAACAAATCTCCCTTAAGCACTGACAGTAACTTTCCACATCTAGCTATTCCAGATGCAGGGCTGCATCCCAACTACCCTACGGCAGAAAAAAGTCCTAAAAGTAAAGGAAGGAAAGATTAAAGCTGCCTTTGTCCTGAGTATGCAAGTTGCAGGGTTCTGTCTCCCTGGTTGTTCATAGTTCACATTTCAGTGACTGAGGAAGCAGATGGTCTCCCTGGAGAAAAGCTTAGGTTGATTGGAGTCTCCCTCAAAGGGCTTCTGAGGGCTTCACTGGAAGGTTTGAAGCAGAGGCCAAAGGAACGACTTCCCTTCCTTTGAAACATGAGGGAGTTCTTGAGTTGCATGACAAAAAACTTCCGGGTTCTGGAGCTGCTAAGAAAAAGTTTCATGCCCTATTCAAAACTCAAGAAGTAGGAAAATGAGCAATGTTAGTGCTGTGTTGGCAGCACTGAGAATAAAAGACACAGAGCAGGGATGAGCTGGTCTTGGCAGGACAACTCTTCACTACTGCAAATGCCAGTTATGTCGGGGAGCAATCATAGAACTTCTAGAATGCTTGCCACATGCAGGAAATTTGATCTGCAGTCCTTCATAAGATACATACAATTTCCCTCTAGCTGACATCCTTAACAAATCTTTGCTAAGACTTCTGTGTGATGCGGGTGGATATAGAAATGGCAGGTCATTTGCGATGGCTGGAGGAGAAGTGTAGTGCCTCTGTTTTAAGACTCTACAGTTACCATGGAGGCCAGTGACAGCAGTGGACTGGCCAAATTTGAGATACTGCAGGACCCCAGAAGGGCCTGGGTGACGGGTTTTTCTTCTTGCAAAAATTCTTCTATTAAAATAACACATGCATGAGGTGAATAAGTAGCATGGCATTTTCTGAAATTCTAAGTATTTACTGTAGTTGAATGAAGAGTGCAGAGTGTAAGTGACTGAGGTATACATAGATAGATAGATAGATAGATAGATAGATAGATAGATAGATAGATAATGGATGGATGAATAGGTATTGAGATAAATGATAGATCTATAAGTAAAGATACAGATATGGATATAGATAATCTATTGGTTCTGTTCCTCTGGAGAAACTTGACTGATAAAATCAGTCTATCATAGAGGTGAACACTCAAATCCGATTGGCTATATCTGATTCCCCCACCACTATGGAGTTGCAGAAAACATAAGAAAGTCACTTAACCTCTTTCTCCTTCAGCTTCTTCATTTGTACAATGGAGGTAATATTAGCATATACCTTATGATTTTTTGTGAGGATTAAATAAGCTCATACATTTAAAATGCTTAGAAAACTTGTGGGCCCATAGTAAACATTTCAGTATCTGTTAACTACCTCTATTAATATTGATAAATGCTGTTGCTTGTTAAAATTCTGTAAGAGTAACATACAACATTGAATATTCTGTGAAATAAGACTGATCTCCTCAAGCAAACCACTTCAAGAATTCTTAGCAGACTCCAATACCCTCTAAGACTGATAATTTGCATAAGAGTTGCTTTACGGTGCTGGTTCATGTGTTTTTTTTTAATCTGCTGTGAGAAATATTAGGTTCTGGAAATGCTATGTATTGAAATACCTGTGCAGTTGTGTTATGATGGAGATGAAGGCTTTGAGATGGGCCCAAAAGCCACAATACCATTTTGAAAAGAAGTTGGCCATGATTTAAAAAGTTGTTACCTGGAAATTTTCCACCACAATCAAAAGATCTTTGCTTATGGGCACATCATGGGTCACTTGCAGTGAACACGTAGATGCCTTTGATGTGCTACTAGATACTAGATATCACGTGTTACGTGATACTAGATCTTGGAATGTGGACACCTCTGCTATATTCTCTTCCATTCCAAGAAGCCAGATATGCTTTAGAATGAGGTTTCCTTTTTTTACTTTGTAAAATTTATACATGGTTGTTATAGAAAATTTATGGAAATTTAATAAATGTAGAAAATTTGAAGGGAGAAATATTAAAGAATTCCAACCTTTTTCTGTACCTATTTTTAAACATAATTGAATGGTATTTCCAGACTAGTATATTTTAAGTTAAACATCATATCAGCTTTTCTGATTATGAATAATATATGCCACCTTAGAAAATTGGAAAAAATGTAGAAAAATATATCAAAAATTACTTGGAAGCTCATAACAATAGAAAACCCAGTTTTGAGTGGTGTAGAATTTTAGTTTTTCCTATGCATTTAACAATTTTAGAAGTTGTAATCAATACATTGACTATGAGGAAGATTAACACAGAATGAAACACAGATTGTTGATAAGAAAAGCCATGAAGGGGAGGTTTGTGTCAGATGATAAGTCCTTTCCACCTCTGTAAAAACATATTTATTCAACCCAGTATGGTATTTTTTCAATTGTATCTATGCTCCTGGTTTCTGTTGTACTTGTTCTGCTTTATTCTATGAAAACAGTTTACAATTCCCGGCTTGGATAAGCTTTCTGTTTCTTCCATCTCTGTCCCTTTCTCCATCATTACATAAATTTTCTTTTCCTGTTCCTATTCATATAGGATAGTTTACCAAGTCTGACCCACTCTCACTAATGTAACATTCTGTGTCAAGCTTTGTTTCATGCTGCTTCTCTTGTCCATCCTCAGAGTTTCAGCCTACCCGCAGCTCTTTCTTTGCCACTTCTCTGGCTAACTTTTCACCTCAGCCTGTTTGTTCCTAAAACCTTTCTGCTCCTTTTGACAAAGGACAGGTCAATTTGGTTATTGGTGAGTATACTCCTCACCGATCAATGGTTTATGGTACTAATTTTTTTCAGAGATATGCTCTTTCTCTGAATTTTTAGAATGAGGTTCCCATTTCATTACTTCCTTGCAGTGTTTATTTTTAAATGTTCTATTTTTTTGCAGTCTTTCTTTTTCAAAAGTCCTATATTTTTCAGTATTTTTTCATAAGTTCTGTTTTTCCCCCGACTACTGTCCAACTTTTTGACACTCCAGAGTCAGAGCAGATGAAGTCCATTATAATCTTCAGCATCCCTTGCTACCAGGAGTCTTTCTGCTCTTGTTCCCACCTACACTGTGGGGACTAAGTTCCTAAGATGCAATGTATTACCTCCTGTCTTTTTTGCTCCACTGTCTTCCAGGCTGTTTCTGGAGTGTTGTCACCTCCAGGAGGGTGTTGACAATGGTAGAAATCAGAAGCTCAGCTGCTTCTAGAACTGCCAGCCAAGATGAAGAGAGACAACTAAATATTTTTCTGATAGGTAAAGATCTTTTATTTTGAAACCTCAGAGCACAGGGTGCCAAAAGCACTTCATGCTATAGAATTAAAAATGATAAATTCACATTTTAAAACTTAGATGATTTTTTTTAACAGAAAGAATACACATGTTAGTATACAAGTCCTTAAAATATTGAGAAATATTGATAAACTCTTGACTCAAAGCCTTGATAGTAAAATGCTCTCAGCTGGTTATTGCTATTGTTTCATTGATCATTTTCTCCTGTGCTGTAACAAATTACCACAAACTTAGTTGGCCTAAGCAATACAAATTTATTATCTTTCAATTCTTTAAGTTAGAAGTCTGACAAAGATCTCACTGGACTAAAATCATGGTATGGACTAGGCTGTGTTCCTTTCTGAGCACTTTCTGTAGGGGAGAATTTACTTGCTCACCTTTTCTAGCTTATAGAGACCAACTGCATTCCTTGGCTCTTAGGTACCTTCCTCCATCCTCAAAGCCATCAATGGCAGGTCAAGTCCTTCTGTCACCTATGTCACATCTCTTCCTGACCCTTTTTAGGTCAGCACATCTCTCTCTTACTACAGGTGAGGAAGAGTCTCTACTTCTAAGGACCCATGTGATTACATTGGATCCACCCACATAATCAAGGATAACGACTCATCTCAAGGTTCCCAATCTAATTCACATCTGCAAACTCCCTTTTCCAGGTAAGATAATATACTAATAGGTTTGGGGATTAGGGCATTGACAACTTTGAAGGCTATCGTTCTGCCTGTCACAAAGAGTAAGGCTGGAAAACATTTACCAGCTTAAGAACAATAGTGAAGTTAAAGGGTAAAGGACTTCCCATCAGATTTGTAATTATTCAATGTCTTTATCATCATCAAAGAGAGTAATTTGTTTGTAGGAAGTTCTCCTTCAGTGGTTTTCATGTAAGCTTTAACCTTGAGTTGCTGATGCTTGCATACTAGTTTGTTGTTGAAACTGTATTTATTTTTTCCATAAACAATTTTAACCACTTTACTGAGGTGTGATTGATGTGTAAAATGGTGTACATATTTAATGTATTCAACTAGATGCGTTTGCGGATAATCCTACACCCGTGAAACCACCATCACTATCAAGGCCTTAAACAATCCATCACCCCTCAAAGTTCCTTCCCACCACCTGCATTATTATTATTGTTTGTGTGCTAAGAACACTTAACATAAGGTCTACCCTCTCAGCAAACTTTAGATATACAATACAGCATTGTTAGCTATAGACACTATGCGGTAGAGTAGATCTCTAGAAATTATTTATCCTGTATAATTGAAACTTTATCCCTCAACCAGCATCTCCCCATTTCAAACTCTCTTCAGCCTCTGGCAATCACCTTTCTACTCTTTGCTTCTATTAATCTTACATTTTACTAATTGGTATTTAATATTTTTTGTGTGCTAAAAATTAAATGATATTTATATCTATATCTATATAGATATAGATGTAAATAATGATATTTATCATGCATTATATGAAAAATGAGTATATAATAAAAGTGAAAAAAGAAGATAACAACACATTATATATATATATATATATATATATATATAATGCCAAATATATAAATATATAAATAGTCACAAAAGAAATTTAGAAATGCATCTTCCCAAATCTTTAACAGTGGTCATCTCTGAAAGGTGAGTTACAGGTGATTTCCTTCTCCTCTTTTCCTTAATCTCCAATTATATTTGTGACTTGATGGAAAAATATTATCACAATAGTCACCCTCAAAAAGGGTCCCAACAAACTAATAGATGGTATAAGTTGTAAAAAACATCCTAGAGGTAATGAATGATCTTCTTGTCCTATGAAATAATAGAAACTTAAAACATTTCAACTTGTGTTATAATTAACATTGCTCTGAAAAATAAGTTTTGGTACTAGCTGCTGTTTCTAGTAAAGGAAGATGAAGTATAAAGAATAAGAGACTATAATTTTTCCATACATTTTAATAATTTAGTAGCATAAATTCAGATATGATTCCATGGCACTTTGGGTAAATCCCAAACCTGGAGAAATCAGCATTATGGAATGAATTTTCTAACTGCTAGTGGGGTTGCACTGCACTCCACTCTGTGGAAGAAAAATGGTAGAAGTCATGCAGAGAAGGTGGTGGAGCATGATTTATGTACAAAATGGGCTTCATCTTGGGTGGAAGTAACACCAGAGGTGTCGATCAGGTCAGGTAGGCAAGCTATGTATTTCACATCTCTTTTTCTCCTTTCATACAGCAAAATACTGAAGGACTCTCAGAATTTTATATCCTGATGATTCTGTGAGAACAAATAGAATTGTCATGCTACACCACAACCCTAGAGTGAAAACTCTCTATCATCTTCTCCATGAGACCCAGAAAAGTGAGATTTGATGATACTTTTTCAGTGGCAAATATTTTCCCTCAGGAATAAATAAACATCAGTTAAGGGTCTTCTCTCATATATTTTAAAGTAAAATAAAACTTCTCAGCATATAAATTCCAGGAAACATGCTGAATTTCTTTAATATAACCCCCTGTATCAAACTGCCATTTTGTGTAGTCTAAACTGAGCCCAGATGTAGAAGAATGCCAAACCACATTTTATTTATGACATTGTAGTCTCTATAAGTTCCTTTGTAGGCTCTAGCCATGTTATGATGTGACACATTTTTTCCTGATTATGAAATAGCAGGTGTTCATTACTAACCTGAAATAAAGACAAATCTGAAAAATGAAGTAAAAAAGCACTCTATAGGCCCATATCTCAGGAATAACCAGTTACCATTCTGGGCTCTTACTGTAAATAGAGTAACACACAATATTGATCCACCAGTGGTTGCAGTTCCACATCAACCTACATGAGCATGCTGGCAGTTGCAAAACTAACTTCCTTTCATAATCACTGAAGAATTATTCTTAAAATAGCTTCCTGGGCCACTTGCCAGTTTTAATACATCACAATTTCCAGGTGTGAGCCTCAAGAATTTATCAGTTTAACAATCTCCTTAGACATTTCTTATAAACCAACTCAATCCAATTCCAAAAATAAATGTTTTGAAGCCACTGGCAGATATCATGATTATTGATTCCTGATTATTGGTGTCCCTCTCTCCCTCACATGAAGTGTTCAACCCAACAAAAAACATTGTAGCTTCTACCAACTCACAGCTCTCAAAGCTGACCAATAACACCACTTACCTGCCTTGCTACCATCCTGGGCAAAGCAACCATTATCTTTTGACTGGAAAATAGAAGCAGCTTCCTCAATGGCTTTACCGGTTTTGCTCCTGCCTAGAATCATATTGTTAAATATAGATGGATGATATTGTCTCTTACCATCTACTGGTTCCCACTGCAGTGACAACAAAATATAAATGCTTTTCCCAGGCTTTCAATGTTCTACACCAGCGATCCTCAAACACACCCTTTCAGCCGTGTATGCTAGAAGAGTCCAGGGATACTACTAAACAGTACACAGGACAGCCCCTGCAACAACAAATTTTCTGTGCCTAAATGTCAGTAGTGCTGACAGTGAAAAGTCTTCTCTACACAAGCTGGGTCTTCTACCAACCTGGCGTTTATTCACCATTGTAGCCATTTTCCTCAATTCTTCCATCTGTAGAATGTGTTGAGCTCATTTCTACATCCGAAACTTCCTAATTACTTGTGGGAGAGTCAGGATGAATGCCTTCTAACCTGCACCAGGTATGGTATGAGCCTGAAATAAGCTTTGCATGTGCTGAGTCACTGAGACACAAGCGCTGTCTGTCCCCACAGCAGACAAATGTCTTAACCTGACTCGTATACATACTCCCCAAGTCAATGAATACACGTTATCAACATGGATTTTTAACGGCCGTACTATTTTCCACTTAGGCTATGCCACGATTTATTTAATGCTACTCCATTGTGAGAAGAGTTTGTTTTAGTGAAAAAGAAATATCATCAACAAAAACAAACAAAAAACAAAACAAGAAAACCTCCTAGAACTAATAGAAAAACTGTCTTGTGCACTGTAAGACATTTATCAATAACAGCAGCCGTGGTCTCTACCCGCTAGATCCCAGGTGTGACAACCAGATATTGCCAAGTGTTTCCTGAGGGAAAATCCTCTGTCTGAGAACCACTGATGTAGAGCATTACAAACCTGGGAAATACATCTATATTCTGTTGTCGCTGCAGTGGGAAACCAGTGGATGGTAACAGTGCAGTGAGATAAGCTTACTTTCTCAATCACTTTCCAACACACTAGCAACAAACAAGTAGGATTTGAAAATTAAAACACAATACACTTTTCATTAGCACCCTCTCAAGATGAAATACTTAGGTATAAATCTGACAAAACATCTACAAGACATATATGAGGAAAACTACAAAACTCTGATGAGAGGGGAAAAACAAGTAAATGGAGGGATACTCTATGTTCATGGGTAGGAAGACTCAATATTATCAAGATACCAGTTCTTCCCAACTTGATCTATAGATTTAAAGCAATCCCAATCAAAAGCCCAGCAAGTTACTCTATGGATATTGAAAAACTGATTCTAAAATTTATATGGGGAGGCAAAAGATCCAGAGTAGCCAACACAAAATTGAAGGAGAAGAACAAAATCAGAGAACTGACACTACTTGACTTCAAGACTTATTACAAAGCTACAATAATCAAGAGAGTGGTGTAAGAATAGAAAGATAAATATGTGAACAGAACAGAATCCAGATACAGACACATATAAATATAGTTAACTGATCTTTGACAAAGGAGCAAAAGCAGTACAATGAAGCAAAGATAGTCTTTTCAACAGATGGTGCTGGAACAACTGGACATCCACCAACAAAAAAATGGTTTTAGATACAGACTTTACACCCTTCACAATTATTAATTCAACATGGATCACAGACCTAAATGTAAAAGGCAAAACTATAAAACTCTTAGAAGATAACATAGGAGAAAACCTAGATGACTTTGGGTATAGTGATGACTTTTTAGATGCAACACCAAAGGCACAATCCATGAAAGAAAGAATTGATAAGCTGGATTTCATTAAAATTAAAAACTTCCACTCTACAAAAGACAATATCAAGAGAATGAGAAGAAAACAAACCAAAGATTGGGAGAAAGTATTTGCAAAAGATACATCTGATAAAATACTCTAATCCAAAATATACAAAGAACCCTTAAACCTCAACAGTAAGAAAACAAACAACCCAATTAAAAATTGGGCCAAAGACCTTAACAGATACCTCATTGAAGAAGATTATATAGATGGCAAATAAGCATATAAAAATATGATTTATAAGGGAAATACAAATTAAAACAATGAGATATCACTATACACCTATTAGGATGACCAAAATCAGGAACACTGACAACACCAAATACTGGAGAAGATGTAAAGCAACAGGAACTCTCATTCATTGCTAGTGGGAATGCTGAATGGAACAGCCACGTTGGAAGACAGTTTAGTGGTGTCTTACAAAGCTAATCATACTCTTCCCTTATGATCCAGCAATTGTGCTCCTTGGTATTTATTCAAATAAATTGAAAACTTGTATCCACATAAAACCTGTAAACATATGCTTATAGAACATTTTATATATAATTGCAAAACAACCAAGATGTTCTTCAGTAGGTGAATGGGTAAATAAACTGTGGTACATCCAGACAATGGAATATTATCTGGTGCTAAAAAGAAATGAGCTCTCAAGCCATAAAAAGAAAAGGAAGAACCTTAAATGCATCTTCTTAGGTGAAAGAAGACAATATGAAAATCTACATATGATTTCAAACCCATGACATTCTGGAGAAGGCAAAACTATGGAGGCAATAAAAAGATCCGTGGTTACCAGGTGTTAGGAGGGGTGGGGAGAGGTGAATAGGTGGAACATGAAGGATTTTCGGAGCATGAAAATACTCTGTATAATACCATAATGGTGGATACATGCCATTATACACTTGTCCAAACCCATAAAATGCACAGCACCAAGAGGAACCACGATGTAAACTGTGGACTTTGAGTGATTTTGAGGTGTTGATGTAGGTACACCAATTGTAGTAAATGCCTCTTGTGGGTATTTGTTGATAGTTGGGGAGGCTCTGCATGTGTGGAGGCAATAGGTATGTGGGAAAATTCTGTGCCTTCTACTCAATTTTGCTGTGAACATAAAACTGCTCTAAAAATGTAAAGTCTTTTCAAAAAAGAAATGTCAAAGAAAAAAATCACATTTTCCACCTTATGATCTCTGCAAGATCAAGGCATATTTTCTTTGTCTCCCAGTTTTGACCAGGGGTTTCCAAATGCTGGTCTTCTGAGATTTAGTCAGTAAAACCACGTTCATCTTCCCCAACAATTTCATTGTTTTGTAACATTTGAACATGAGACAAGGAATGACCTCCGAGCTGCCTTTAGTAAAATTTCTTAATATTTTGGATCCAAACTTGTAAAGAGCGTGTTGGCACTTGCTACTGTGGATGGCTGAAATCAATGATACCCAAATGCCCCAAGGAATGCCCCATGCACAGCAGGCATTCTGTAAGTGTCACAATTTGTGGTTGGTCGCTGTGGTCTGCTGTGGGCACTGATCAGATTTTTAAGTGCTGAGCAATTGATGGGAATCAAGGAAGGGAACCTGCTCTGCTGAGATTTTTTTTTTTTAATAGAGAGGAAAAGAGAGAATTAAACTCACAAAAACAGAGGATAAAGATAAAAGGCTGCTTGTTTATTTATTTTGAATTAGAGAGATATCAGCTGAGTTTTGGAACCCTCTGAGAGTAACTGTCACCCAACTTAGATGTTGATGCTCGTGTTCACTTTTTGATACAAACATTTCTGCTGGTACCCTGCTGTCTATGTGATGCTGAACACACCAGCAGGGGATGTTTTTGAGGCCAAATTCTAAGCAGGACCCTATATCCAAAACTTTTTCTTTTACCTGTCATATGACTGTGACTCATGTGTAATACTATCTAAGGTCAGATAGTTTTATAAAAGGACAAAATTAAGTTAAAATCCTCAGGAAGACAGACACTTTGGGACCCTTTTTGTTAGCTATAAATTTGAACTTTGCTTGTCCAGGCCATCACAGGAAACTATAAATTGTGGTTTATAAGTTTAACTCCAGTGAATCAAACCTAGATGGCTGAGCTGTTTTTAGAGGAGAAAACTGGAGAAATCTAGGAGCTCCAATTATGTCAAGCTTTAAAGTTTGGCAAAAACAAAAGTATAATTTGCAATTATACTTTAGAAATCCAAAGTGTACAGAAATCTAAAATTGACAGATTTTCGGATTTTCTCCCAAAAGAATTGTAAAAGTGTCTTGGGCATCTACCTGTCATGTCTTTTGCCATGTACAATAAATTTGATAGTCTTGGTTTGGTGATTTAATGGAAAGAAAGCAAATAAATCAGAATAATGTGGGATTTTAGAGTTTTGCATTGGTCACAGATCTGACTGTCCTTGAAGTGGTTTTATTTTGCAACATTGTAGAATCCTAATGAGATATGAAGAAAGAAAGCCTGGAAAACAAGTGCATTTCCATATTGGCATCGACACAGGAATGTCAGCTGAAGGGAAGTAGGAGGACTGCAAACCTCACTGAGTTTTTCCTGACCCAGCATCTTAAAATGTCCTCATTTTAAAGCATCTGATCACAGGCTCTTAGAAACTTGGCCTGGCATATCTTCTAGAATGGAATAAGCAACATGACAGCAGGGCTATCGAGGTAAAGAAACTTGCTGAACTAAGATCAAAATGCATTTTGTTTTGTTTGGTGGTCTTTGATGATCAGAAGGAAAAGGACTGGGTAATATAGGAAGACATTTTGTAAAACAAAGAAGCTTTGGCACATTGGCTGAAAAAGGCAAAGCAAGGAAAGTGGGTAATTGTCTTAACCCAAGAACAAAGGAAAACAAATGTTTATTTATAGAGAGCTCAAAGAAACTAACACAGCTCAGATAAACAGCCAGTCCTCACATGTTATGGTTTATGTTGGTGCTTTCTTCTGGTTTTGGGCAGAAAAACTCACATTCTCCATCTTATGTCCTATGCAAGGCATGTGCACATCCAGGCAGTTCATCAGCTGCTCTCCCACTCCCTGTAATACAGGCATCACCCCCACTTTTTAGAGATAAAGCCACTGAGGTATGGAGAGTTCGAGGACCATGCAGGACAATGCCTCCAGTCGGTGGTGGAGTTGGTCTCTGTCTGGGACACCCTATTTTTTGGAAGGTGGCTCTTGAGAGACTAGTATGACCAGGTTGGTGGGGACAGAGCTAGTGCAAGATGTGCAGGAGCTTTGTGCAGTAGCACCCCAAGGTATAGGCTGGGCCCATCTTGGTGGGGTTAATGAGGTCATTTTATAATTCTGCTAAGCTTAAGAACCTCCTTTTCAAAAACACAGATTCCTTCACCTTTTCTCCTGGGAAACTTTGGTTCAAAGTATCTATGTTGTGATCCAGGAATCTGTATCTCTGAAAGCCTTCTGTAGTTGACCTTGGGTGAGGTGGACACGTCTGGTCTTTGTTGCATGTTACTGCTGTGATTTGCACCTAGCCTTTGTGCCAATGGTTGTCACGATCTCTCTTCTCCTTTATCTTCTTCGTCTTGGTCTTCTTCATCTATGCCTTCTCACTATCTCTAATTTTAAGTTAAGAAATACTAAAAATAAAGAGGATAACAAAGCAAACAGTCATGCACTTATGATTAGAAATGTCACCTTTACATATTTGTATTTTATATTCATTTGGATAAGAAGAGCACAGCTTTGGCGATGAAGCTGAAGTTTTCCTTCTGCTGCTGCAGTTTGTTCCCTATTTTTGCCCTTTCTTGGCCAGAGTTCTCTTCTTGGCATTATTGTTCAACCATTTCAAGTGAAAAAAGGGTCACATGATTTGCTTAAAAATCAGTTTCCTTCCTCAAGCATCCGTTGATTGTGCTCTGACCTGCAAAGCAATGGAAGCAACTACAAAAGCCCTCACTTTACTCAAAGTGGTTGCTACCAAGAATTAGCTCACCACTAAATAATTAAACCCTCTTCCTGCTCCTTGGAGGAGAAAGAGGGCAAACAGAGACCCTAGAGATACCTCTGCTTCCTACCTGGAGGAACAGGTCTCCTACATTATGTGATACTGAAATAGTCCTCCATACTCAGTTCTTTGAAAATTTATTTTGTAAACTGCTGTTAAATATGAACTTACAAACACATACACTCTTCAGTTAGCGTAGCACAACTCAGGCTGAAGTTTCCAGTCCCTCAAAATATGCCCTTGCAAAAATCAGCACAAATTTGTGTTACCTCCCATGGTCAGCCTGAATTAACAGAAATTGCATTTGATGATAGCCTGCAGTCACTGAAAATTGCCCACCATTTACCTTCCTCACCAACAAATCACTAGAATCACTGAAAGTAATTTCAGGGACACATAGGTGGCCTAAAGTAATAAAAGTTGAATGAAGTGTCACCAATTTTCACAAGAAGTCTCTCAATGCAGATTTCTTCTAGGGATTCTAAAGGGATCCCATGTTTTAAATCTCAAGCATGTCACTACCTAACTTACAAGAAAGTGATGAGCGCTGCGTTCAGAGACAAATGAAGTATGGGCAGTTTCATTTATAGAACAGATTTTATCTTTCAATGTAAACCTCATGTTATCTCTACAGCACCCATGTGGATGGAGTGAGGGAAACATTTTCATCCCTTCTCTGCCCATGAGGAATGTAAGGAGTAGAGACAAGTAACTCAGCCGAGAGCACAATTAATAAATGGTAAGTCTGAAACAAGACCTAAATTTCTCCAACCCAGTATTTTTCCACTTGGATCACTGTATTTCACTAGAAACCCTCCTTAGATGATCCTGCATCTGAGAATAGACAAAGGTAAAATAGAAAACTTTAGCAAGGTCCTTCTGGGATGTTCAGTAAATTGTTACCAGAGAACATGATGGCTGATGTCTTACTATTGCCAGGAAGGAAAACAAGCAACTCTTTCAAGGTAAACATATAATATTTAGTATCTGCTCTTCTATCTTTATACTCCTATACAGATAATAATGGGCAAAGCACTTCATCTGCTTGTCTTTGGTGAGTCCCCAAGGAAGCTAACCTTAGAGCTTTCACAGGAAACAGCAATGCTCAAAACTAGTCCTGGGATGCTTCTATGATGTGGTCTTTACACTGGGTGGGCATCTGATGGAACCTGCTCTCGCCTTTTCCAGCCAAAACTATTTTGGTTGTGGTGGAGGGACTTGCAGTGTGAGGCTCATTCATTCTCCATCTTGTGCAATGGAGCAGATTCAAAATGAAATTCTAAACACCACACTAGACACACATTCTAGGTTGGGAGTCTTGGTAAGGTTCCCGAGTCATTTCTCAAGTAAGCAAGTAAATAAAGGAATGAAATATTTAAAATACAAAAATTTGGGTGGAGACTGGGTGGATTTTTTATTACAGTATGTGTACCAAATCTTCAATCTTAAAACTTTATTGAACTGAATGATTCTGAATGTCAAGATTAAAAAAATGTATTAAATAAGGCTTCCCTAGTGGCGCAGTGGTTGAGAGTCCACCTGCCGATGCAGGGGACACGGGTTCATGCCCCGGTCTGGGAAGATCTCACATGCCACGGAGTAGCTGGGCCCGTGAGCCATGGTCGCTGAGCCTGTGCGTCCGGAGCCTGTGCTCTGCAACGGGAGAGGCCACAACAGTGAGAGGCCCGCGTACTGCAAAAAAAAAAAAAAAAAAAAATGTATTAAGTAATCTATTTTACCTCCCTGCTGTATTTTATTCACTATTTTTTCATTCAATTTTTTTTATTCTTTTGAGTTGATTAGAATATAAAATACATATTTTTCTAAGTACTAGTTTGATAACCTCCTCTTCTCTACATTGTCTTTTAAATTTCTATTTGGGATACATTTTAACTGAGTTTTTACAAAGTTAATTTTTTTTTTTTTTATGGTACACGGGCCTCTCACTCTTGTGGCCTCTCCCATTGCAGAGCACAGGCTCCAGACGCGCAGGCTCACGGGCCTAGCCACACCACGGCATGTGGGATCTTCCCGGACCGGGGCACGAACCCGTGTCCCCTGCATCCGCAGGCAGACTCTCAAACACTGCGCCACCAGGGAAGCCCAAAGTTAATTTTAATTTTATAAAAGCATGACCGTTAATACTGGGAAAGACATAAAACAAAGTATTTTCACAAATAACTGAATTGACTTTGAGCACAAATATCTAAAGTTAATAAAACATCAATCACTGGTTGTCTATTCCTAGTGTCTGTGTTGTTGTGGAGAGAAAGAGGGTGAATTACTCTAAAAGCTGCACTGTTCATCAGATGAAAAAATGGCGGCTGTAGTTAAATGGTCCATTCTGGGCTTTTTAACTAAAACTAGGAGGAATGACTCCATCTTTCTCCTGCCAGTCTCCTTGTTTCACCTCAACACACATGCACACACAGACACACATATTTACTTTCCAGTGGACGTTAAGGCTTTTGTGTAGTTGTGCTGTGGAGCCGGCTTAGGCTGCCCTGGCAGGTGCAGGACAGAGTAAAACCACCAGACAGGCATCGGGGGCCAGGTCTTCTTTACCCAGCTCCCTCCTCCTGGGCATCAGGGACCATTTTGACATTGGCCACATATTAGACTTCCTCTCTCCAGCCCTTCCCTCCTTCCCAAGATCCAAAACCCACATTTTTAATTCATCTTCCATCTATGTGATTTACAAGCCCATCAAACCAGATGTTTGTAAATCTGAACTCTGCCCATCATTCCCAAACTTATGCTCCCCTGAAGTTCCCCCACATGAGAAATAGCCATGCTGTTCTTTAGGCTTCCAGAGGTTGAAATCACGTTGTTCACTGAAATGCCCCTTCCCCACCGCTGTGATCTAGTTATAGCCAGGAGTTTTCCTTTATTTTATATTTTGTACACAGTACACTGCCCTACACATAGTAGGTTCTCAATAAATGGTTTGTTGGGTAAATGAGATTTACCCATAATGACTTGAAAAAAACTGGACACTGGCCTCGTTATGTCAGAAGAAGACAGCAGTGACAGTGAAGTGACCATGCCCATGTGCAATACTTAATCTGTGAATTAAGAACAGAAAGCAAAGATTTGCACTTGGAGTTTATTTTAAAGCTATTATTCAGGGATTCAGAGTGTGGTCTTGGGTCATCAATAAGGAATTCTATATCTACCAGCCAAAAGCAATGGTCTACTACCTAAGACAGCTATAAAATATTACATCATTCTTCCTTTGTTTTGTAGAGGGAGCCTGCTGGAACATGTAAAATATTACAATGTATACACCACATACTTTCTACTCTAATTAGAGACCATTTGTTTTGATTAGGTGCCAATATGGCTTTGGGGGGTAGGTTGGTAAAAAATCCATTGAATTCAGGTACTGGCAAGTGGTCCATTCTCAAGCTCCTCCCAGGTGATCTGAGTTTTGTTTTGGTTAAGAAATTCAATCTGAAGGAAATGTCAACCTTTGCTTGTGTTGCTCACACTCTGCCCCAAATCAATTTCTAGATAAACTTTACAAGATTCACAGAGAAATTTGTTAGGTAGAAACACACTACACCACTGATAGTTGTTAGTTGCTTTATTCAGAAGGAAAAAAAGACAGTTAAAGGGATGCATGCACCAGACAAGACAAGTAAGTAGATAAAATTAAGTTCTTTTCCTCCTTCATGTTCTCAGTGTCTGTTATCAGTACACTGATGATGTTATTATAATGAATTGTGCTGGATAAGAAATGCTGTAAAGAGATTCATACAAAAACATCCTTTTACATAAAATTCTCACAGTCGGAGGATGCTACAGCTGGGTTATCTAGCTCAGCTCTTTCATATATTGAGCATGAGGAAACTGAGTTCTAGAAAGCAGTATTCACTCAAGACCTGCTAAGGAAGGAAGAAGCTTGGTAGATGCCACACCTGCCTTCTTTTTTTTTTTTTTTTTTTCTGGAATTTTTTTTTTTTTTTTTTACAAATTTAATCAGTTATACATATACATATGTTCCCATATCCCCTCCCTTTTGCGTCTCCCTCCCACCCTCCCTATCCCACCCCTCTAGGCGGTCACAAAGAACCGAGCTGATCTCCCTGTGCTATGCGGCTGCTTCCCACTAGCTATCTACCTTACGTTTGGTAGTGTATATATGTCCATGCCGCTCTCTCACTTTGTCACAGCTTACCCTTCCCCCTCCCCATATCCTCAAGTCCATGCTCTAGTAGGTCTGTGTCTTTATTCCTGTCTTACCCCTATGTTCTTGATGACATTTTTTTCTTAAATTCCATATATATGTGTCAGCATACAGTATTTGTCTTTCTCTTTCTGACTTACTTCACTCTGTATGACAGACTCTAGGTCCATCCACCTCATTACAAATAGCTCAATTTCATTTCTTTTTATGGCTGAGTAATATTCCATTGTATATATGTGCCACATCTTCTTTATCCATTCATCCGATGATGGACACTTAGGTTGTTTCCATCTCCGGGCTATTGTAAATAGGGCTGCTATGAACATTTTGGTACATGTCTCTTTTTGAATTATGGTTTTCTCAGGGTATATGCCCAGCACTGGGATTGCTGGGTCATATGGTAGTTCTATTTGTAGTTTTTGAAGGAACCTCCATACCGTTCTCCATAGTGGCTGTACCAATTCACATTCCCACCAGCAGTGCAAGAGTGTTCCCTTTTTTCCACACCCTCTCCAGCATTTATTGTTTGTAGATTTTTTGATGATGGCCATTCTGACTGGTGTGAGATGATATCTCATTGTAGTTTTGATTTGCATTTCTCTAATGAGTAAAGATGTTGAGCATCCTTTCATGTGTTTGTTAGCTGTCTGTATATCTTCTGTGGAGAAATGTCTATTTAGGTCTTCTGCCCATTTTTGGATTGGGTTGTTTGTTTTTTTGCTATTGAGCTGCATGAGCTGCTTATAAATTTTGGAGATTAATCCTTTGTCAGTTGCTTCATTTGCAACTATTTTCTCCCATTCTGAGGGTTGTCTTTTGGTCTTGTTTATGGTTTCCTTTGCTGTGCAAAAGCTTTGAAGTTTCATTAGGTCCCATGTGTTTATTTTTGTCTTTATTTCCATTTCTCTAGGAGGTGGGTCAAAAAGGATCCTGCTGTGATTTATGTCATAGAGTGTTCTGCCTAAGTTTTCCTCTAGGAGTTTGATAGTGTCTGGCCTTACATTTAAGTCTTTAATCCATTTTGAGCTAATTTTTGTGTATGGTGTTAGGGAGTGATCTAATCTCATACTTTTACATGTCCCTGTCCAGTTTTCCCAGCACCACTTATTGAAGAGACTGTCCTTTCTCCTCTATACATTCCGGCCTCCTTTATCAAAATAAGGTGACCATATGTCCGTGGGTTTATCTCTGGGCTTTCTATCCTGTTCCATTGATCTATCTTTCTGTTTTTGTGCCAGTACCATACTGTCTTGATTACTGTAGCTTTGTAGTATAGTCTGAAGTCAGGGAGCCTGATTCCTCCAGCTCCGTTTTTCGTTCTCAAGATTGCTTTGGCTATTCGGGGTCTTTTGTGTTTCCATACAAATTGTGAAATTTTTTGTTCTAGTTCTGTGAAAAATGCCAGTGGTAGTTTGATAGGGATTGCATTGAATCTGTAGATTGCTTTGGGGAGTAGAGTCATTTTCACAATGTTGATTCTTCCAATCCAAGAACATGGTACATCTCTCCATCTATTTGTATCATCTTTAATTTCTTTCATCAGTGTCTTATAATTTTCTGCATACAGGTCTTTTGTCTCCTTAGGTAGGTTTATTCCTAGATATTTTATTCTTTTTGTTGCAATGGTAAATGGGAGTGTTTCCTTGATTTCACTTTCAGATTTTTCATCATTAGTATATAGGAATGCCAGAGATTTCTGTGCATTAATTTTGTACCCTGCAACTTTACCAAATTCATTGATTAGCTCTAGTAGTTTTCTGGTAGCATCTTTAGGATTCTCTATGTATAGTATCATGTCATCTGCAAACAGTGACAGCTTTACTTCTTCTTTTCCCATTTGGATTCCTTTTATTTCCTTTTCTTCTCTGATTGCTGTGGCTAAAACTTCCAAAACTAGGTTGAATAAGAGTGGTGAGAGTGGGCACCCTTCTCTTGTTCCTGATCTTAGTGGAAATGGTTTCAGTTTTTCACCATTGAGGACGATGCTGGCTGTGGGTTTGTCATATATGGCCTTTATTATGTTGAGGAAAGTTCCCTCTATGCCTACTTTCTGCAGGGTTTTTATCATAAATGGGTGTTGGATTTTGTCAAAAGCTTTCTCTGCATCTATTGAGATGATCATATGGTTTTTCTCCTTCAGTTTTTTAATATGGTGTATCACATTGATTGATTTGCGTATATTGAAGAATCCTTGCATTCCTGGAATAAACCCCACTTGATCATGGTGTATGATCCTTTTAACGTGCTGTTGGATTCTGTTTGCTAGTATTTTGTTGAGGATTTTTGCATCTATGTTCATCAGTGATATTGGCCTGTAGTTTTCTTTCTTTGTGACATCCTTGTCTGGTTTTGGTATCAAGGTGATGGTGGCCTCGTAGAATGAGTTTGGGAGTGTTCCTCCCTCTGTTATATTTTGGAAGAGTTTGAGAAGGATAGGTGTTAGCTCTTCTCTAAATGCTTGATAGAATTCGCCTGTGAAGCCATCTGGTCCTGGGCTTTTGTTTGTTGGAAGATTTTTAATCACAGTTTCAATTTCAGTGCTTGTGATTGGTCTGTTCATATTTTCTATTTCTTCCTGATTCAGTCTTGGCAGGTTGTGCATTTCTAAGAATTTGTCCATTTCTTCCAGGTTGTCCATTTTATTGGCATAGAGTTGCTTATAGTAATCTCTCATGATCTTTTGTATTTCTGCAGTGTCAGTTGTTACTTCTCCTTTTTCATTTCTAATTCTATTGATTTGAGTCTTCTCCCTTTTTTTCTTGATGAGTCTGGCTAATGGTTTATCAATTTTGTTTATCTTCTCAAAGAACCAGCTTTTAGTTTTATTGATCTTTGCTATCATTTCCTTCATTTCTTTTTCATTTATTTCTGATCTGATTTTTATGATTTCTTTCCTTCTGCTAACTTTGGGATGTTTTTGTTCTTCTTTCTCTAATTGTTTTAGGTGCAAGGTTAGGTTGTTTATTCGAGATATTTCCTGTTTCTTAAGGTGGGATTGTATTGCCATAATCTTCCCTCTTAGAACTGCTTTTGCTGCATCCCATAGGTTTTGGGTCATCGTGTCTCCATTGTCATTTGTTTCTAGGTATTTTTTAATTTCCTCTTTGATTTCTTCAGTGATCACTTCGTTATTAAGTAGTGTATTGTTTAGCCTCCATGTGTTTGTATGTTTTACAGCTCTTTTCCTGTAATTGATATCTAGTCTCATAGCATTGTGGTCGGAAAAGATACTTGATACAATTTCAATTTTCTTAAATTTACCAAGGCTTGATTTGTGACCCAAGATATGATCTATCCTGGAGAATGTTCCATGAGCCCTTGAGAAAAATGTGTATTCTGTTGTTTTTGGATGGAATGTCCTATAAATATCAATTAAGTCCATCTTGTTTAATGTATCATTTAAAGCTTGTGTTTCCTTATTTATTTTCATTTTGGATGACCTGTCCATTGGTGAAAGTGGGGTGTTGAAGTCCCCTACTATGATTGTGTTACTGTCGATTTCTCCTTTTATGGCTGTTAATGTTTCCCTTATGTATTGAGGTGCTCCTATGTTTGGTGCATAAATATTTACAATTGTTATATCTTCTTCTTGGATTGATCCCTTGATCATTATGTAGTGTCCTTCTTTGTCTCTTCTAGTAGTCTTTATTTTAAAGTCTATTTTGTCTGATATGAGAATTGCTACTCCAGCTTTCTTTTGGTTTCCATTTGCATGGAATATCTTTTTCCATCCCCTTACTTTCAGTCTGTATGTGTCTCTAGGTCTGAAGTGGGTCTCTTGTAGACAGCATATATATGGGTCTTGTTTTTGTATCCATTCAGCCAGTCTGTGTCTTTTGGTGGGAGCATTTAGTCCATTTACATTTAAGGTAATTATTGATATGTATGTTCCTATTCCCATTTTCTTAATTGTTTTGGGTTCATTATTGTAGTTCTTTTCCTTCTGTTGTGTTTCTTGCCTAGAGAAGTTCCTTTAGCATTTGTTGTAAAGCTGGTTTGGTGGTGCTGAACTCTCTCAGCTTTTGCTTGTCTGTAAAGGTTTTAATTTCTCCATCAAATCTGAATGAGATCCTTGCTGGGTAGAGTAATCTTGGTTTCAGGTTTTTCTCCTTCATCACTTTAAGTGTGTCCTGCCACTCCCTTCTGGCTTGTAGAGTTTCTGCTGAGAGATCAGCTGTTATCCTGATGGGGATTCCCTTGTGTGTTATTTGTTGTTTTTGCCTTGCTGCTTTTAATATGATTTCTTTGTGTTTAATTTTTGACAGTTTGATTAATATGTGTCTTGGTGTATTTCTCCTTGGATTTATTCTGTATGGGACTCTCTGTGCCTCCTGGACTTGATTAACTATTTCCTTTCCCATATTAGGGAAGTTTTCAACTATAATCTCTTCAAATATTTTCTCAGTCCCTTTCTTTTTCTCTTCTTCTTCTGGAACCCCTATAATTCGAATGTTGGTGCGTTTAATGTTGTCCCAGAGGTCTCTGAGACTGTCCTCTGTTCTTTTCATTCTTTTTTCTTTATTTTGCTGTGCAGCAGTTATTTCCACTATTTTATCTTCCACCTCACTTATCCGTTCTTCTGCCTCAGTTATTCTGCTATTAATCCCATCTAGAGTATTTTTTATTTCATGTATTGTGTTTTTAATCGATGCTTGATTCGTCTTTAGTTCTTCTAGGTCCTTGTTAACTGTTTCTTGCATTTTGTCTATTCTATTTCCAAGATTTTGGATCATCTTTACCATCATTATTCTGAATTCTTTTTCACATAGACTGCCTATTACCTCTTCATTTGTTAGGTCTGGTGGGTTTTTATCTTGCTCCTTCTCCTGCTGTGTGTTTTTCTGTCTTCTCATTTTGCTTATGTTACTGTGTTTGGGGTCTCCTTTTTGCAGGCTGCAGGTTCGTAGTTCCCGTTGTTTTTGGTGTCTGTCCCCAGTGGCTAAGGTTGGTTTAGTGGGTTGTGTAGGCTTCTTGGTGGAGGGGACTACTGCCTGTGTTCTGGTGGATGAGGCTGGATCTTGTCTTTCTGGTGGGCAGGTCCACGTCTGGTGGTGTGTTTTGGGGTGTTTGCGGACTTTTTATGATTTGAGGCAGCCTCTCTGCTAATGGGTGGCGTTGTGTTCCTGTCTTGCTAGTTGTTTGGCATAGGGTGTCCAGCACTGTAGCTTGCTGGTCGTTGAGTGAAGCTGGGTGCTGGTGTTGAGATGGAGATCTCTGGAAGATTTTCGCCGTTTGCTATTATGTGGAGCTGGGAGGTCTCTTGTGGACCAGTGTCCTGAAGTTGGCTCTCCCACCCCAGAGGCACAGCACTGACTCCTGGCTCCTCAATTTGGGATGATTTGTTGTCTATTCATGTATTCCACAGATGCAGGGTACATGAAGTTGATTGTGGAGCTTTAATCCGCTGCTTCTGAGGCTGCTGGGAGAGGTTTCCCTTTCTCTTCTTTGTTCTCACAGCTCCTGGGTCTCAGCTTTGGATTTGGCCCCGCCTCTGCGTGTAGGTCGCCAGAGGGCGTCTGTTCTTCGCTCAGACAGGACAGGGTTAAAGGAGCAGCCTCTTCGGGGACTCTGGCTCACTCAGGCCGGGCGGGAGGGAGGGGCACGGAGTGCGGGGCGATCCTGCAGCGGCAGAGGTCGGCGTGACGTTGCACCAGCCCGAGGCACGCCGTGCGTTCTCCCAGGGAAGCCGCCCCTGGATCCCGGGACCCCGGCAGTGGCAGGCTGCACAGGCTCCCGGAAGGGTGGTGTGGACAGTGACCTGCGCTCGCACACAGGCTTCTTGGCGGCGCAGCAGCAGCCCCAGCATCCCACGCCCGTCTCTGGGCTCCGCGCTTTCAGCCGCGACTCGCGCCCGTCTCTGGAGCTCCTTTACGCGGCGCTCTTAATCTCCTCTCCTCGCGCACCAGGAAACCAAGAGGGAAGAAAAAGTCTCCTGCCTCTTCGGCAGCTCCAGAGTTTTCCCGGACTCCCTCCCGGCTAGCCGCGGCACACCAGCCCCCTTCAGGCTGAGCTCTCGCCGCCAGCCCCAGTCCTCTCCCTGTGCTCTGACCGAAGCCCGAGACTCAGCTCCAGCGCCGCCCGCCCCGGCGGGGGAGCAGACAAGCCTCTCGGGCTGGTGAGTGCCGCTCGGCACCGCTCCTCTGTGCGGGAATCTCTCTGCTTTGCCCTACCCAGGTATGTGGGGAGTTTCTTGCCTTTTGGGAGGTCTGGGGTCTTCTGCCAGCGTTCAGTAGGTGTTCTGTAGAAGTTGTTCCACGTGTAGCTGTATTTCTGGTGTATCTGTCTTTTTCTCCTTTGTGCTCTGTCTAGTTTCACTTGCTCACAGGGGGCCGCATGCAGAGGCCTTGTACCCGGCACTTGAGACCAGAGCTCCTGGTGCAAAAACGTCAGTGCTGACACCTCAGCTCCGTGGGCTGCGCGCAGAAAATCCTGCCTTCTTTTTAATACATCTTTCTCTCCAACTTCCCTCCAAGATTGCTGATTGCAAGTCAGTTTCCAGATAACTGACGTGGCTGCACTTGGAGGAGATTTTAAGCATAAATCCAATATGATGATCCCTTGCTCTCTCAAAACTTATTGGCTTCAGGCTTGTTCTTCTCAGACATCTTCCAGGCACCCTAGCGGTTAGGACTACCGGTCCCATTTATAGCACCTTATGGGCCAATTCCTATGCCCAGAGGCACATAACCCCTGGTTGCCCAGAGATTCTTAAGTAAGTGTTCATTACTAGCCTCTAGTAGAGCCTCTGGGCTTTGGTGAAGATTCTTTTTGAGATAAACCGGATGCAGATAGCTATACAAATTTAAATATCAAATTTTGACATGTTTTGGGAAAACCCTCTTTCATCTGAGTCATAGCATGAGGACAGATCAGCTGTCGAATGTAGCAGCAGAATTAGTATAGATGCCATGATAGTGAAGTAATGTGTGCTTTTCATAGGAGATCATTTACTGAGACATAAACGTTTCTAAGAAGGCAAAGCTTGGGTCCTTCTGGCAACATCCACTATCGTGTGGGGGGGATGGAGGTGGGTCTGGGTCCCACCTGCTTCGGAGATGAGGCACCTGCAGGTTCCCCCTTGTTGACAGGGCCCCACCCTGCAAGCCACCTTGATCCACCCCCTTGATCTTAGACCCAGGCTTGTTTCTCTTCTTCAATGTCTTAGAGGGTTTTTTTTTTTTTTCTAGTTTCACTTCCTTTTAGATGAGCTTACAGCCACCCAGCAAGTCAAACAAGTGTCCGTGGTTAGATTTTCCAGAATTTCTGGGTGTGGACTTGCTGTCAAAGTATGTTGTGCCCTTATCTGTTTTGTGACACTTCACTTTGAGAGTGTGGGTCATCCTGGAGGTGACAGCCATTGCTCCCAAGGATCCTGAACTGTTGTAGAAATACATGAAACTTTTTTTTTTTTTTTTTTTTGTACAACAAATCTAGTAAGAGCCAAGGAGATTCAAACAGGGACGAAACAGGAGGAGCCAGGAAACTGGGAATTCCCTGAGACATTCCTGACCTTTACAGTCACTGGTCCCACAGATGGAACTTGAATGTGACAGTGATGTCGTCATCCAGCAGGAGTGTCGGGGTATCTAGACAGGGCACTGACCAGGGTGACTTGGGTTCCCACAGACACGCTGGCGTTAGCAAAAGGCAGCTGGCCTAATCCAGTGGCCCCCTTCCAGAGAGCAGCACTGTTCAGCCCTGTCTCTAAGACCTCCACTCTCCCATGAACATACTCTCCTAAAGCATATCTCATGTCATGTTTATATCCTTTGAGGGAGCAACGTCCTTCTTCCAAGAAGTTTTACCCAACTGACTTCATCTTACACGGATCACTTCTTTCTTTTTACTTTTTTCTCATTCTTCTGTATAAATTCCTCATGCTCTACTTTATGTTTATTTTTTAGTGGTTTCTTTCAGATTAAGCATAGCCTTCCTCTCAGACTGAAAGCTGCATTGTGTCAAAAATTACCTTGTGTATGTTCTGAGTTTTCCCTAACAAATTTGCTAGCCCCATCAGGTGTTCTTAGGATGCGTGTTCAATGGTGTTGACTCTCTCTTTCCACTGGCTCCGTGGAGAGAAAGGGCCAGTCTGTCTGCTTGGGTCAGTACTATACAGTGTTGGCAGCACAGGTAAGCAGTCAATAGCTTTTTGTTGAATGAGTGACTGACTGAATGAGTGAGCGAAAGAATGAGTAAGTGAATGAATGAAAAATGTGCAGATGAACTAAACACCAGAATCACCAGCGGGCACCACCGGGCCACATAAATCTCTCCTCTTGGCCATTTCACACCTTTCATCTTAACCACCATTGAGAGCCCAGCTCACCTGGCCGGCTACTAACTCTTTAAAATTAAAATGGATTCTGTGATGGATCCAGAAAAGACTGGAAAAAAACTTATAATATTTGAAAACGAACACTGTAGCTTGGTTTTCACTTTCTTTTTGTGAAAAATTAATGTATGCTTATTGTTGACAGAATTAAAATAGCACAGAAATTGACTGTAATTTGATGATCTAGACATAACAGTGATTAATGTTTTCACATTCCTGGTGAGTTTTCTTTCAGTCTTTTTTTCTGCGTTTATATTCATTTTCACTCTTGGTGTCATTCTGCAGAGGCATTCTTGGGTTCTTTTTCTGCTCACCATATGTTCTTCCAAATTGCTTGTAGCTGTGTTAAAATGCTAGAATTATGCTGACATGTCAATGCATCCATTGATTAAATTTTGCTTGGAGCTTCAAAGGACTCTGAAAGACATGGGTTTGCTCTAAAGTCTGCCATGTTCCCTAAAGGAAATTCCCCCAAATCCTGCAGCTGTAGCATCTTGTGTGGATCAGCTGGACCAGCCTTAGAGATCAAGCAGGTGCCACCATCTGAGATGCAGACAATGTGCTTAGCCAAAAATATTAAATTTCTCATCTGCTGTAATTCTGGTTACAAATTATTCTGAAATAAATAGCACACTCCTTTCCCCTCTGCACAGTCTGTTCATTGGAGAACAGACTCCTACAATATGCATACACTTTCCTGACACGTTCCTGAGGTGGCCTCTAGTTGTTAAATTAGAGAGAATGCAAATTCATGGGAATTTTATAGGGAAAAATATGGTCCCTGCCCTTCCCAATAATGGCGAAAACCACAGTCTTTGATCCTCTCCCTATTGTTTTGAGAGGTGTTTTTTTGTTTGTGCCCACAATTAGACAGTCTTGTTTTAAACACCATGTCCTATTTTTATAACAACGCTAGACTGCATTCCAGAAGTACCCATTACAATATTATGTTGGCAATCCCATTAGGTACATTTTCTGCATATTTGGCAAAATGGTCCTGGCCAAGTGATTTCATTTTTAGAAAAGGATCTTCATTAAAATATGATGTAATCTCTTGTATAAACTCTGCTAACAAGTTTGGTTTAATTTTTCTCTTCTCCTTGGCATTCCTTTCTTGAAAAAAAAAAGACACTGCTTTGTATTCCAATGTCACTTTCTTCTTTAATTTTCATTTTGGAAAACAATATATCCATTTTTGATAGCTAAGGGTAATTACAGTAAGAGAAAACACTAGCAAGGAGAATAGAGTATGGGAAAAGGAGTAGGAATAATTTATGGTTCTCCATGGGTGAATATGAAGTTTAAGCAATACATAATTTATAAGCCAAACTCAAAAAGTCAGTGGCAGAAGGTAAGTCCTGGCCTGTGGGTTATTCCACTCAGAGGGTGAGTTGCTACCTCAGCCATCAAGCAAGAGTGGTCTTTGCCCAGCTGAGCAACTGGTCAACTCAGTGCAGAGAAGTAAAATCATTTCCTCTTGCTGTTTTAGGTTTGCCAACATGGACAGCAAATGTTTCTTTATGAGGCTGCAAAGAATAAGACATGAATGGAAGTACCAATAAGGAGGGTTCACTGATACGGCCGTGGAGCACCTATGGGTTTTGTTGAAGTTGCCTGCTACTGATGGTCCATCCTCGGAATTAAGGGAAATCTCAGAAAAGAACCACTTTTCTGTGTTTTCCCGTAGATCCCTCACTCCAGGAAGAGATATTTTGTGATTGACATCATTTGAATTTTTTCCATTTTTTTAAAAGGTTTTAGATTAGGAGTAAAACAAAATGAGAGGCCACTCTGATGAGCTCCATAGATTTCCTTTTCATTTTATTTCAGTTAATAGGTCACCTAGTATGTGTAAAGCACTCTGCAAAGGGTCTGGGTGGGCGGGGAGGGGTCCAAAATCTATCATAAACTTTCCTGAGAGCCTGAAAGCCAACTGTGTTTGTGTTGCTTGTAATGAAATCAACCTTCCTTATGTCATCTGTGTCCCTGAAACTAGAGTTTTTTTTTCCCAGAAACAAGGGGGAATAGGCAGCCCTACATGTGAGAGCAGGGAGGATGCTTTTGGGGGGGTGCGCTCAGGGAAGTGTTCATATCCCTTCATCCTGGAAGTTTCTCCAGGGGCACGAGGAGGTGGAAGGCAAGTATCTCCTTCCCCATCTTCCCAAATACACTAAATATCCCTTCCTGTGTCCCCATGAAGGACTCAGCAGTAAGCAGGGCATCGCTGCCTTCCCATGCTCAGCTTTTCTGTCAGGGAATATAGGGAAAAAAGAAGTAAATATTCTTAGCAAGGAGCAAGTTCTCTGAAGAAAATCTAACAGAGTAACTGGATGGCGAGAGTGGTTGAGGGCTATTTTATTTAGAGAGACAAGGAAGGTCTGTCAAAGTAGGTGACATAAGCAATGGGTCCTGAGTTCTGAGAAGTAACTGTCTGGGGGATTCACCTGATCAAGAGGGCAGAACAAGTGTAAAGCCCCTGCAGCTGCAGAAACACAGGAAAGAACAGGGTTTTGCTGTGGTCGCCGTGAGAGGACAAAATATCATATCCTCAGAAATCCTGCTCGTTACACTGAAGGTGAGGGGAAATGTATCAAGAGTCCATAAGCTTCCAGACTGAAACAGCAAACACGGACCTGCTGATTCAGGGACAACTGGTCAGATGTGCCTTTGCCGTGAGATCCAGCAAAGATGATGTGCAATATTTCAGATCGTTTTCATAAATGTCACCCCCTTAAAGGTAGGCTCTCTGACCACTGCTTCTCTCTGCTGAGCTGTTAGGAGGGTTTTGTCATTCGAATTGCACGTGACCCATTTACCAACGCATGCAACCTCGTCTCAGTACTTAGCACTGTTTTCCATGAGACCAGACGTGTGACCTGAAAGTTTCCCTGCACAGGGAGTGAGTGGACCAGAGTGAGCATCACGTGAGTGATGTGACCGCTCTCCTAGATGGATGTGACAGTGAGGAGTGATGGCTGTTTCCTGGTTATGTGGACAGCACACTGCACGTCTTGGGTCTTCTGAGCTGGTAGAATGGGGCACCAGCTGGACTTTGTAGCTTAAAATTTGTGGGCTCGGGCAGAAAACACCAGTTGCTGCTCCCTAAACCCTCCCCTCCCCCAAATCCCCAACCCCTGCCCCTCCTGCTCGAGCCAGGTGAGATTGGTGACTTTGCCCTTTGCCCTCTGCTGTCAAGTCATTGGCAAGCCCTTGGGCAAGTGGTTCAGAGCAGGCAGCCTTTGCCACACTGCTCCCTAGTCTCCATGGAAAACCCAGTTTCTCATTATAATGACTTGTCTTAGGACCAAGCAGTCCACTGTTTCCTTGGCATTAGAATTGCACTTGAGAGCAGCACCTGGGGGCAGCCCACTTCTGTGCCTCCCCAGCCTGTCCCATGTCCCAGCTGGCCTCAGGATGTGTCTGGGCAGGTGAGGAGGTTGTCAAGGGCAGCAAGAACCTGATTTCAAAGCCCTGAAGAAATAATGACTCTCCACTAGGTACTGGGTGAGTGATTTCTTCACATCCACAGAGCATAGGCTACCTCTTCCCGGACCTGGGGGAACTCCAAATGTAGTCAGACGTTCATGGTGTTCCAATATCTTCTCAATTTTCACTCCTTCTGTTGCTGTGATTAAACTTTTAAAATTTTTTGTCTGCGCTGGCCACGTGCATTGTACTGCAGAGTAAGTGGTTTGTTCCTACTCATCAGTTCAATGAAGAATCTCTTGGGTGCTGAGCACTGTGCTGGGGATGAGGTGGAGATGGGGCCCCCACCTGCCTCGATGCAACTGAGAGAGCAGAGAAGGAGGGCAGCACAGACCCCGCCTAAATGAACCCCAGCATGGTAACTGCTTTGGCAAGTATGGGGGCAAAATAACCAGGTGACACAGGGGAGGAGGGAAGCCTGGTGAATTCTGACCCCTAAATTCTCAAAGAAAAATGTGGTCTTCTCTTATTTGTATCTCATGATTATCATTGGGCCAGAGAGTCATGAATTTAAAGAAGAAAATGAACTATTCCATCTAACACTTTAATACTGTTAATGTTATTAACATACAAGCCCTACCCACTGCTCTAACTCTTGCGATTTGATACAAAAAATTCTTTAAGGAAATTCAATTAAATAAGTTTGTAAATGATAAATCATTTAAGGAAGTTTAGTCAGGTCAAGACTTGAGCAGCTGGTTTAACATTTATCATAATCATAATAATCAATCATAATCAGAAAGTGATTGTGATTTATTTTGTTAGTTTTAATAATATAATCTACATTTGAAATGTAAAAGGTTAAGAAAAAAACTAATTTTTTATATGTATCATCCTTAGTCATTTGGACACTGATTTATAACCCAATTAGCTATAATTAATCCTCTCTGCCCAATTCTAGCATATCAAAAAGTCACACCAATATAAACTAAGGTAAGGCATTTGGATTCATTTAAAGTTATCAGAGGGTTTTATCAGGGGAAGGCCAATTGGATTTAGGTTTTTTGGAAAGATTCCTCCACTGCTAAGTGGAGAATGGATTTGAGGATAGGAGATAGGAGGTCATTGAAGCATGAAGGCATGAGATGATGGTGACATGGATTCAATATGTAATTTGACCAAATGTGAGTCATGAAGCAAAGACAACTTCCCAATGTTTGGCTCGAGCCACAAGGTGGTTGTAAATACTATTAACAAGATGGAAGCCCAAAGGAGGAAAAAGTTTAGGTTACTTCTGCCTATTGGACACACATAACAGCCCAGAGGTGGCCTAGGTGGTCCTGAGGGTAGGTTGGGAGTCCAAGGTGGGCAGCTGTGCTCTATGAGGTAGTCCAGGGACCAGGTTCCTCCTTCTTTGATGCTCTGCCATCCTTCAAGAGTTTAGGTCATTTTCTTCTGTAACTGTGTTGTAGCCTTTATCTATGTTGTAGGAAGGAAAGAAGTGGAGGACAAGCACCATCATGTCTGCCTGAATTCCATTACCCATGAGAGTAGAGTCATGTGTTGCAGTCACATGACCAGAGCTACCTGCAGGCGAGGCTGGGATATGTGTTCTCGGATGGGAGTCCATGTGCCCAGCTACAACATGGGGGCTTCTCTAATTGGATGTTCTAGGGACAATCAACAACTTTCATTTCAAGATCCAAACGTAAATGTAGAGTAGGCAGTTGGATATACAAAGCTGAAGATCTGGGAGAGGTTCAGTTTGGAGAGAAACAGGTGCTACCTAAGGATACTGGGGATAAAGGCATTTAATGAGATTAGAGATTATTCACTGCATATTTCTTGTTATTTGTTTTGGAAACTAATGTTCCTTTCTGACCATTGCAGAGTCCTTTAGAATAAAGGTATGTGCAGGTGTTTTCCACTGATAAACAGACAAGCTTCTGAGCTTTGGTCTTCTGGAGACAGAGGACAGCCACGCGAGGCAAGGCGGGCTACGATTACTCTGTAACCCTTGCCCCCACACCAGGGACCCTGCAGCAATCAGCAGATGAAAACATAATAAAGAGATCAAGGGATGTACAGAGACCCAGGATTTGAACTAATAGAGTCACAAAAAGCAGTTTGGAGAAAACTGTAATAAAGAGCAGCCTTGGGATAGTAGCATCCCATGTCTCTTATCTTAATCTATCTTAGTTCATTATTTTTGCATAATTATAAATGATGATGGGACTAATAATGACCTAAAAGTTAGACCAAACCAAAACCCTTTAAATGTTTTGTCGCCATTCCACAGAGAACAGTTGGAGCCTTTGCCTAAATCTTGGTTTGGGTGTTGAGGCTTAGGATACCATACACATGAAGAGAATTTGGGAGAAAGATTTGGGCAGGCACCCCCCAGTGCGGGCTGGCTTAGGCACAGAAGAAGGAGGCTTTCACTTTTCCATGTGCAGGAGGTTTACATTTCCCACCAGTGCCTAAAGCATGAGGTGCAAATGTGGGCTTTCTTATCAGTCTGTCCAGACGTGGGCAAAAGAGGAAAGGTATCGTGAGGCCTAGAAAGAAGTCATCAGTCACACATCAATGATGGAGACAAAAATTTTATTGCCTTAAAGCTAGTTAGAAAAAAGGTTGGTGCAGTATGCTGAAAAATTATAAAATGACACCCTACATAATAATATCCTTGATGCTCTTATCTTAGGAAAGGTCTCCTCCGTAGGACTTAGTTTTAGGGGAGGCGTAATGTGTTACGATCAAATGGAACAAGCCAACCCAGTTCAACGTTGGCCTTTCACTGGCTCTGTGACCCTGGGTAAAATAATTATTCCACTTGTCTTAGCCTCAGTTTCCCCAGTGGTAAAATGTTGATGATAAGTGTACCCACTTCATATGGCTGAAAGGATTGTGTAGGGTGGCATACATAAGGCACTTAGTGTGTGGACCATTTCCGCACTTCCTGTGTATTATACAGTATTGCTGTTATCAAAGTAATCTTTTTTTTTTTTTTTTTTTTTTGTGGTACGCGGGCCTCTCACTGTTGTGGCCTCTCCCATTGCGGAGCACAGGCTCCGGACGCGCAGGCTTAGTGGCCATGGCTCACGGGCCCAGCTGCTCCGAGGCATGTGGGATCTTCCCAGACCGGGGCACGAACCCGTGTCCCCTCCATCGGCAGGCGGACTCTCAACCACTGTGCCACCAGGGAAACCCTCAAAGTAATCTTTTAAATACAAAGTCAACGGTCACCTTTAAACTCTTTCAAGATGTCCCACAAAGACAAGTAGTTCAAAGCAAATACATAAAGGAATTTGCCTAGAATTTTATTAAACTTCTTATTTTATTCCCTTTTAGGAAAACTTGGAGAAAGCTTTTTTTTTTTTTTTGCAGTATGCGGGCCTCTCACTGTTGTGGCCTCTCCTGTTGCAGAGCACAGGCTCCGGATGCACAGGCCCAGTGGCCATGGCTCACGGACCCAGCTGCTCTGCGGCATGTGGGATCTTCCCAGACTGGGGCACGAACCCGTGTCCCCTGCATCGGCAGGCAGACTCGCAACCACTGTGCCACCAGGGAAGCCCTTGGAGAAAGCTTTGAACTCAGTGGACCTCTGTATAAAATCTGGAAAGGACCTGGAAGTCCTATCTGGAAAAGAGAGAGTGTCCTTGGGAGAAGAGCCTCCTTCTAGCATCCAAAGTGAGGGTCACCAGATGGCCGATTTCTATCGTAGAGAACAAGGAAGCACACGGTTTTCATTTGTACTGTACTGTGTAATCTCAAAGTAGCAAAACAGCCCTTTAAAGGCAACTACTCTGGGGAGGCCATATAGAAATCCGGCCAGTGATTAAAAACTTCAAATGCCACATGCCAGAGGGAATGCACAAGGAAATGCACCCGTTACACCTAAAGAAAAGTGGAGCTCAACATAGAACAGAGGACACTGTTGTTCTGAGTCACTTTCTCAGTGGGGACAGGCATGTTAGGGGCAGGGAGAAGGTGGGGTGCTTCTCCTAGAAGGTCCCTGGGGTACATTACCTCCATTCAGGTAGAGAGGAGAGTTGTGGACCCTGGAAGGCCCAGGATACTGCTCTGGACAGACTTGATGAGGAGAGTCATAGACCTCCCTCTCAAAAAGGTGAAGAACACACCCACTGCTCTGCATCCAGTATGTCTACAGCCTGCTTCATCTGGAATCATAACCACAGAATCTTACCAAGCAACACATGTCAACCACAGTGGTACTGGATGAGGTGTTATTTTATATATATATAGCAGAATGTGAAATTATGGGGGAAATAATTTGTTTAAAAGAAGGAAACAAGGTCCTCCAATAAAAAGAACAAAAAAGGAATACGGGACACTAGTTGATAAAATGCATACTGAAGCGTTTAGGCATGATGTGAACGAATACCAGCGACTTTGTATCAGACAAAAATTAGTGTCGATTGATAGATGGATAGTCATGTGACAAAGTGAACATAGGTTAAAATAAGCCCAGAATTTAGGAGGTGGTTATATGGATGTTTCCTATACAATTCTTTCAATTTTGTCTTTATATTTGAATATTTTCTAAATAAAATATTGAAGAAAATAGTCAAAGCACACTTTATATTATAGTTAGAATCAAATGTTTAACCCCAATGAGGTAAGTAGCTCATGGTTTCAAGCTTAGGAAACTTGCAAAGAACAATCTTTTCTATTAGAAAATGTGTAAATAAAATATTTTTGCTAGGCATTAGACTCTGGACCGATAGAGTGAGCTGTGCTCAGCACCAAGGACAGTGACTAACTTCAAAGATAAATTTGTCTTTGGCCACCAGGGAAGGGCTGGAAACCTGCCATCTTTAAGAAGAAAACACCCAATCTTTAGATTTTGTTTTCAACTCCAGAGGAAATATTCTAACAGCTATTTGCCCAACTTGCCCATTTGTGATTGCACATCATTTTGATCTGAAGAACAGAGGACTTGGCCCTAAAGAAGCTTACAATCAAAAAAGAAGAATTAATATGTATTATTCAAATTCTCAGGTGCCCAAGACCTTGTTGGAAACATGAGGTCTGGTCTCACTGTGAAGTACAACCTTGGTGTCACTTTGCAAAGATAATTGCCTAAACATCCCTCCACATGTTAACTGCAAAATGTATAGGGTGAGGTTCTCATATCCATGTGTTGCTGAATGACATACTGTATAATAATATCAGTAGTAATAATATATAGTATATATTTTACTGAAAATAATAATATATTCTGTACTACATATATAATAATTGTATTGCAAACTTCTATTATATATAAAATACACACAATCATAATATTCAATAATATACCATAATAATTATATCCTATATTAACATAATTATGTTATATGGTTATGTAATGTCAATATAAGTAGATAATAATATGTAATATATTGTTAAGATATTATTGTTGCATATGTATAATAAAGATAAAAATAACTATATTTTAGACTTTCCAGAGAGTTGAGTGTAAATGTTTAAAAAACCATTCATTTGGGCACTTCAAGATGGCCCAGGAGTAAGACATGGAGATCACCTTACACCCCACAGATACACCAGAAATACATCTACACGTGGAACAACTCCTACAGAACACCTACTGAACTCTGGCAGAAGACCTCAGACCCCCCAAGGGCAAGAAACTCCCCACGTACCTGGGTAGGGCAAAAGAAAAAAGAAAAAACAGAGACAAAAGAATAGGGATGGGACCTGCCCCTCTTGGGGGGGACCCATGAAGGAGGAAAGGTTTCCACACACGAGGAACGCCCTTCGTGGGTGGAGACTGCAGCTGGCGGAGTGGGAATCTTCGGAGCCATGGAGGAGAGTGCAGCCACAGGAGTGCGGAGGGCAAATCGGAGAGATTCCTGCATGGAGGATCATGCCGACTGGCACTCACCAGCCCGAGAGGCTTGTCTGCTCAGCCGCCAGGGTGGGCGGGGCTGGGAGCTGAGGCTTGGGTTTCAGGTTTCAGTCGGAGCGCAGGGAGAGGACTGGGGCTGGCGGCGTGAACACAGCCTGAAGGGGGTTAGTGCACCACGGCTGGCCGGGAGGGAGTCCGGGAAAAAGTCTGGAGCTGCCGAATAGGCAAGAGACCATTGTTTCGGGTTCACGAGGAGAGGGGATTCAGAGCGCTGCTTAAAGGAACTCCAGAGACGGGCGCAAGCTGCGGCTAAAAGCGCGGACCCCAGAGATGGGCGTGGGATGCTGGGGCTGCTGCTGCCGCCACCAAGAGGCCTGTGTGCGAGCATAGGTCACTCTCCACACCTCCCCTCCTGGGAGCCTGTGCAGCCCGTCACTGCCGGGGTCCCAGGACCCAGGGACAACTTCCCCGGGAGAACGCACGGGCAATGTGCGCCGGCCTCCACCGACGCACGCTCGCCCCGCACTCCGTACCCCTCCCTCCCCCCCCAGCCTGAGTGAGCCAGAGCCCCCGAATCAGCGGCTCCTTTAACCCCATCCTGTCTGAGCGAAGAACAGACGCCCTCCGGCGACCTACACACAGAACTGGAGCCAAATCCAAAGCTGAACACCAGGAGCTGTGCGAACAAAGAAGAGAAAGGGAAATCTCTCCCAGCAGCCTCAGGAGAAGCGGATTAAAGCTCCACAATCAACTTGATGTACCCTGCATCTGTGGAAAACCTGAACAGACAACGAATCATCCCAAAATTGAGGTGGTGGACTTTGGGTGCAACTGTAGACTTGGGGTTTGATTTTTGCATCTAATTTCTTCCTGGTTTTATGTTTCTCTTAGTTTAGTATTTAGAGTTGATTATCATTGGTAGATTTGTTTATTGATTTGGTTGCTCTATTCCTCCTTTATATATATATATATATTATATATATATATATATATATATTTTTTCTTTTTCTCTTTTTGTGAGTGTGTACATATATGCTCCTTTGTGTCATTTTCTCTGTATAGCTTTGCTTTTACCATTTGTCCTAGGGTTCTGTCTGTCTGTTTTTTTGTTTGTTTGTTTGTTTTGGTTTGGTTTTTTTTCAGTATAGTTTTTAGAATTTGTTCTCATTGGTGGATTTGGTTTTTGGATTGGTTCCTCTCTTCTTTCTTTTTTCTTTTTTTTACTTTTTAAAATTACTTTTTAATTTTTAATAATTATTTTTTTTAATTTTACATTTTTCTTTCTTTCTTTCTCTTTTTCTCCCTTTTCTTCTGAGCCATGTGGCTGACTGAGTCTTGATGCTCAGGCTGGGTGTCAGGCCTGTGCCTCTGAGGTGGGAGAGCTGAGTTCAGGACATTGGTCCACCAGAGAACTCCCAGCTCCATGTAATATCAAATGGGGAAAGTTCTCCCACTGATTTCCATCTCAATGCTAAGATACAGCTCCATTCAACAACAAGCAAGCTACAGTGCTGGACACACCATGCCAAACAACTAGCAAGACAGGAACAAAACCCCACCCATTAGCAGAGAGGCTGCCTAAAATCAAAATAAGGTCACAGACACCCCCAAACATACCACCAAACATGGTACTGCCCACAAGAAAGACAAGATCCAGCCTCACAAAACAGAACACAGGCACCAGTCCCCTCTACCAGGAAACCTACACAACCCACTGAACCAAACTTAGCTACTGGCGGCAGACACAAAAAACAACAGGAACCATGAATCTGCAGCCTGCGAAAAGGAAACCCCAAATAGAGTAAATTAAGCAAAATGAGAAATCACAGAAACACAACAGATGAAGCAGCAAGGTTAAAACCCACCAGACCAAACAAATGAAGAGGAAATAGGCAGTCTACCTGAAAAAAAATTTCAGAGTAATGATAGTAAAGATGACCCAAAATCTTGAAAATAGAATGGAGAAAATACAAGAAAATTTAACAAGGACCTAGAAGCACTATAGAGCAAATAAACAATGATGAACAACAAAATAAATGAAATTAAAAATTCTCTAGAAGGAATCAACAGCAGAATAACTGAGCCAGAAGAATGGATAAGTGACCTGGAAGATAAAATAGTGGAAATAAATACTGCAGAGAAGAATAAAGAAAAAAGAATGAAAATAATTGAGGTGATTTTCAGACCTCTGGGACAACATTAAACTCAACAACATTCGAATTATAGGGGTCCCAGAAGAAGAAGAAGAGAAGAAGAAGGGAACTGAGAAAATATTTGAAGAAATTATACTTGAAAACTTCCCTAATATGGGAAAGGAAATAGTCAATCAAGTTCAGGAAGTTCAGAGAATCCCATACAGGATAAATCCAAGGAGAAACACACCAAGACACATACTAATCAAACTATCAAAAGTTAAAGACAAAAAATATATATTAAAAGCAGCAAGGGAAAAAAAAAACAAATAACATACAAGGGAATCCCCATAAGGTTAACAGCTGATCTTTCAGCAGAAACTCTGCAAGCCAAAAGGGAGTGGCAGGACATATTTAAAGTGATGAAAGGGAAAAATCTACAACCAAGATTACTCTACCCAGAAAGCATCTCATTCAGATTTGAAGGAGATTTTAAATCTTTTACAGAAAACAAAAGCTGAGAGAATTCAGCACAAGCAAACCAGCTTTACAACAAATGCTAAAGGAACTTCTCTAGTCAGGAAACACAAGAGAAGGAAAAGACCTACAATAACAAGTGCACAATAATTAAGAAAATGGTAATAGGAACATACTTATCGATAATTACCTTAAATGTAAAGAGATTAAATGCTACAACCAAAAGACATAAACTGGCAGAATGGATACAAAAACAAGACCTGCATATATGCTGTCTACAACAGACTCACTTCAGACCTAGGGACACATACAGACTGAAAGTGAGGGATGAAAAAAGATATTCCATGCAAATGGAAATCAAAAGAAATCTGGAGTAGCAATTCTCAAATCAGATAAAATAGACTTTATATAAAGACTATTACAGGAGAGAAAGAAGGATACTACATAATGATCAAGGGAACTGTCCAAGAAGAAAATATAACAATTGTAAATATTTATGCACCCAACATAGGAGCACCTTAGTATATAAGGCAAATGCTAACAGCTGTAAAGGGGGAAATCGACAGTAACACAATCATAGTAGGGGACTTTAACTCCCCACATTCACCCATGGACAGATCATCCAAAATGAAAATAAATAAGGAAACACAAGCTTTAAATGATACATTAAACAAGATGGAGTTAACTGATATTTATAGGGCATTCCATCCAAAAACAACAGAATACACTTTCTTCTCAAGTGCTCATAGAACATTCTCCAGGATAGATCATATCATGGGTCACAAATCAAGCCTTGTAAATTTAAGAAAATTGAAATAATATGAGGTGTCTTTTCCAACTACAATGCTTTGAGACTAGATATCAACTACAGGAGAAAACCTGTAAAATATACAAACATGGAGGCTAAACAGTACGTTACTTAATAACCAAGAGATCACTGAAGAAATAAAAGAGGAAATCAAAAACTACTTAGAAACAAGTGACAATGAAAACAGGACAACCCAAAACATATGGGATGCAGCAAAAGCAGTAATAAGAGGGAACTTTATAGCAATACAGTCCTAGCTCCAGAAGCAAGAAACATCTCAAATAAACAACCTAACCTTACACCTAAAGCAATTAGAGAAAGAAGAACAAAAAATAAAACAAAGTTAGCAGAAGGAAGGAAATAAAGATCAGATCAGAAATAAATGAAGGAAATAATAGCAAAGATTAATAAAACTAAAAGCTGTTTCTTTCAGAAGATAAAAAAAAAATTGATAAACCATTAGCCAGACTCATCAAGAAAAAAAGGGAGAAGACTTAAACCAATAGAATTAGAAATTAAAAAGGAGGAGTAACAACTGACACTGCAGAAATACAGAAGATCATGAGAGGTTACTACAAGCAACTATATGCCAATAAAATGGACAACCTGAAAGAAATGGACAAATTCTTAGAAATGCACAACCTTCTGAGACTGAACCAGGAAGAAATAGGAAATATAAACAGACCAATCACAGCACTGAAATGGAGACTGTGATTACAAATCTTCCAACACACAAAAGCCCAGTACCAGATGGCTTCACAGGCAATTTCTATCAAACATTTAGAGAGGAGCTAACACCTATCCTTCTCAAACTCTTCCAAAGTATAGCAGAAAAACACTCCCAAATTCGTTCTATGAGGCCACCATTGCCCTGATACCAAAAGCAGACAAAGATGTCACAAAGAAAGAAAACTACAGGCCAATATCACTGATGAACATAGATGCAAAAATCCTCAACCAAATACTAGCAAACAGAATCCAACAGTACATTAAAAGGATCATACACCATGATCAAGTGGGGTTTATCCCAGGAATGCAAGGATTCTTTAATATACAGAAATCAATCAATGTGATAAACCATATTAACAAGCTGAAGGATAAAAATCCTATGATCATCTCAATAGATGCCGAAAAATCTTTTGACAAAATTCAACACCAATGTATGATAAAAACCTTCCAGAAAGTAGGCATAGAGGGAACTTGCCTCAACATAATAAAGACCATATATGACAACCCCACAGCCAACATCATGCTCAGTGGTGAAAAATTTAAACCATTTCCTCTAAGATCAGGAATAAGACAAGGTTGTCCACTCTCACTGCTATTATTCAACATAGTTTTGGAAGCTTTAGCCACAGTAATCAGAGAAGAAAAAGAAATAAAATAATCCAAGTCAGAAAAGAAGAACTAAAACTGTCAGTGTTTGCAGTTGACATGATGCTATACATAGAGAATCCTAAAAATGCTACCAGAAATCTACTAGAGCTAATGAATGAATTTGGTAAAGTAGCAGGATAAAAAAATTAATGCACAGAAGTCTCTTGCATTCCTATACACAAATGATGAACAATGTGAAAGAGAAATCAAGGAAACACTCCCATTTACCATTGCAACAAAAAGAATAAAATATCTAGGAATAAACCTACCTAAGGAGACAAAAAGACCTTTATGCCAAAAACTATAAGACACTGTTGAAGGAAATTGAATATGACACAAACAGGTGGAGAGATATACCATGTTCTTGGATTGGAAGGATCAACATTGTGAAAATGACTGTACTACCCAAATCAATCTACAGATTCAATGCAATCCTTATCAAACTACCACTGGCATTTTTCACAGGACTAGAACAAAAAATTTCACAATTTGTATGGAAACACAAAACACCCAGAATAGCCAAAGCAATCTTGAGAACGAAAAACGGAGCTGGAGGAATCAGGCTCCCTGACTTCAGACTATATGACAAAGCTACAGTACTCAAGACAGTATGGTAGTGGCACAAAAACAGAAATATAGGTCAATGGAACAGGTTAGAAAACCCAGAGATAAACCCACGCACACATGGTCACCTTATTTTTGATAAAGGAGGCAAGAATATATAATGGAGAAAAGACAGCCTCTTCAATAAGTGGTGCGGGGAAAACTGGACAGCTACATGTAAAAGAATGAAATTAGAACACTCCCTAACACCATATATAAAAATAAACTCAAAATGAAATAAAGACCTCAATGTAAGTGCAGACACTGTAAAACTCTTAGAGGAAAACCTAGGCAGAACACTCTGTGTCATAAATCACAGAGAGTTCCATTTTGAGCCACCTCCTACAGAAATGGAAATTAAAACAAAAATAAACAAATGGCACCTAATGACACTGAAAAGCTTTTGGACAGCAATGGAAAACATAAACAAGATCAAAAGAAAACACCTAGAATGGGAGAAAATATTTGCAGTGAAGGAACTGACAAAGGATTAATATCCAAAATTTACAAGTAGCTCATGCAGCTCAATATCAAAAAAAAAAAAAAACCCCACAATCCACAGATGGGTAGAAAACCTAAATAGACATTTCTCCAAAGAAGATATATAGATTGCCAACAAACATGTGAAAAGATGCTCAACATCACTAATCATTAGAGAAATGCAAATGAAAACTACAATGAGGTATCACCTCACACCAGCCAGAATGGCCATCATCAAAAAAATCTACAAAGAACCAATGCTGGAGAGGGTTTGGAGAAAAGGGAACCCTCTTGCACTGTTGGTGGGAATGTATAATGATACAGCCACTGTGGAGAACAGTATGGAGGTTCCTTAAAAAACTAAAAATAGAACTACCATATGAGCCAGCGATCCCACTACTGGGCATATACCCTGAGAAAACCATAATTCAAAAAGAGTCATGTACCACAATGTCCATTGCAGCACTATTTACAGTAGCCAGGACATGGAAGCAACCTAAGTGTTCATCGACAGATGAATGGATAAAGAAGATGTGGCACATATATACAATGGAATATTGCTCAGCTATAAAAAGAAACGAAATTGAGTTATTTGTAGTGAGGTGAATGGACTTAGAGACTGTCATACAGAATGAAGTAAGTTAGAAAGAGAAAAACAAATACCGTATGCTAACACATATATATGGAATCTAAAAAAAAATAAAATGGTTCTGGAGAACCTAGGTGCAGGATGGGAATAAAGACTGCAGACATAGAGAACAGACTTGAGGACACGGGGAAGGGGAAGGGTAAGTTGGGATGAAATGAAAGAGTGGCATGGACTTATATATACTACCAAATATAAAATAGATGGCTAATGGGAAGCAGCCACATAGCACAGGGAGATCAGCTGGGTGCTTTGTGACCACACAGAGGGGTGGGATAGGGAGGGTGGGAGGGAGACGCAAGAGGGAGGAGATATGGGGATATATGTATATGTATAGCTGATTCACTTTGTTATAAAGCAGAAACTAACACACCATTGTAAAGCAATTATACTCCAATAAAGATGTTAAAAAAACAAAACAACATTCACTTAATTGCATATCTCCAGTGTTTCATGTCATTTTGGTTCTTTGGTCTATGACACTTAAAATCATTTGGGAACTTCTCATGTAATTATTTGAAAAATAACACGAAGTTATTTGAATGAAGAAGATTTGAAGGTCAGACCAGGATTTAGAGTCATTGTTAACAATCTGGAGAATTAAGAGGTTATGAAATTATTGTTATTACTGAAACCAATTTTTTTCATTGTCATCCCTAAGATAAATGTTTTGCTAAATTATTGGGGAATAGATTTATTTTTAATTAATTTAAGTTGTACTGTTATTTTTTGTATCTATGTATGTGTGTGTGTGTGTGTGTGTGTGTGTGTATAATATTTATATAATACAAAAGACGTTTTTCCCTTTAGATTGTCTTTGAGGGAGCCCCTGTCTTCTGAACTTAACAGAAAGGAACAACCAAAATTTATTCTATTAGGAAAAAGGAAAAGAACAACAAAGTAAATGAATTACCTTCTTTAGTTTGCTGGAAGGTCAGTGTGTCCCACTTTGATATTCCCTTAATGGTTAATTCGTCTGGATGCCAAGCAAAATCTGGCTGAAACTCTTCATCAACAAGATCCAAGTCAGTGTGCTGGGCCAAACAGGATGGTTAAAATTAAATCTGAGCAGGAGAACATTTAGTAGTTGCCAGGGTGGGGGTACAATGACAGAACAGAGATGGGTGGGGTAGGTACAATGACAAAACAGTCCTGCATCTTGACTGTGGTGGGGTCACCCATGGAATCAGATTGCACAAAACTACACACACACACACACATGCGTGCACACACACACACCCACACACACAAATGAGTGCCTGAAAACACTGGTGGGAACAGAATACAGTCTGTTATCTAGTTAACAGGATTATACCAAAGCCAGTTTCCTGGTTTTGAGGTTTTCTTACGTTCATATACAATGTCACTATTGGTTCATGAGACCCTGTGTAACTGCTTGTGAGTCTATGCTTATTTCAAAAGAAACATTGAAAAGCTAGTATTCAAAGAAGGTAATGGCATTGAACCTTATCAAAAATTGCTTTTAATGAAAAAATGCCAGCCTTCCATCCAACTAAAAAAAAATCTAACCATGGAAATTGCTGTCTGGGGAAAATAACCATGAATAGGTGTAGCTTAAATGCTTAGTAACCTCATTAATTTTCTTCTTTAGTTGTTTCGGTTTTATTTATTTCTTTTAGTTTTCATTGTTCATGTTATTCATAGTTTAAATGTTATTGACTTATGACTCAGTAACTAAATATGCTATTTTAAAACAGAGAGTTGACAATTTCAATAGAATCTTCATGGGTTACGGATATTTACAAATAATATTTAAAGTAGTAAGAGTCAGAGGTTTTTTTTAAAGTAAATACCTTAGTTTAATAGTACTTTTTTAATGCATTCTTTATTAAAATTTTATTTATTTATTTATTTTTGGCTGCGTTGGCTCTTTGTTGCTGCACATGGGCTCTCTCTAGTTGTGGTGAGTGGAGGCTACTCTTCTTTGCAGTGCACAGGCTTCTCATTGCAGTAGCTTCTCTTGTTGCAGAGCACGGGCTTTAGGTTCATGGGCTCAGTAGTTGTGGCTTGCCAGCTCTAGAACGCAGGCTCAATAGCTGTGGCACATGGGCTTAGTTGCTCCGCGGCATGTGGGGTCCTCCTGGACCAGGGATCAAACCCATATTCCCTGCATTGGCAGGCAGATTCTTAACCACTGCACCACCAGGGAAGCTCCGATACAGAGATTTTATAGCAACAGTATAAAATATTTTAAGAATAAAATGATGGAATTTCGACATTCAGTTCTTTAATGCAACTAGAACTTCTCAGGTTGAAATTTCTGGTGCATAATCATTCACAAGCACCTTGAATAACTTTCACCCACTGAATGGTGCATCCCTCAGGGTAAGGGGTAAGGACACTCAAGCAGTATTTTTCTGTTGATTTCCAGCCCCTGACATAAGACCAGGCACAGGATGCTGCCTGTATGTGGTGCACTTGCTGACTTGCCCACATAAACCCTCCTGATACTCCTAGGCCTAACAAAGGTGTTCTTCTTGTGCATCTGGAAACCTACCCTTGCTTGTAAAAAAGCATACAGAAAAAAAGACTTTCTTGATTGCTCAGAGAGGCAATGGTGTTAGAAATTATCCATTTCCAATTTCTAGCAGGCACTAAAAGTGACTTCTGCCGGGAGTAAATCTCATAAATAGAACAACAAAGGTGACCTGGCTCTCCAGGCACAGAAAGCAAGGACTCCATGGCACTCTGCCTGACTGTTATTTCTGCATCTGATCCTATATTTTCCACCCGATTTTCCTTCTGAAGCTTATTCCCTGCAGGCAAGGGAACACTGTGACTTAAATTTAAACATGTGAACTTAATATTATTTCATCTGACCACTTGGTGACCGTAGAGAAACAAGCAATCTCTTTTTCCTCCCTATGTGAGTCCTGTGAAGTCAAGGCAAGCTTGTCTGGAAGTGATTTATGGAGCTACGACCAATCATGTCAACTGGAGGAAAGGGAAATGGGAGGAATCTCCCTGCAGGGATCCCCTTCCAGCTGTGCCATTAGACCAGATTCTCAGATCTCATTTCTGCCATAGGTTGTTCTCTCTAATAAGACCCACAGGCTGATTCCTCCTTGGAACAAGGGCGACTCTCAGAAACCAAAGCTCTGCCACTACCTCTGGCTTGGATCTGAGCGGGAGAGGTCTTGTCCTAGGCTTGATGCCAAAAGGAACAATTAAAAACACCCCGAACAACCACAAAGCAACCACTCATATCTTTTTCCCCCAGATAGTAGCAAGATAGTCCTGCAAAGAAATGTTGCAGATCAGAACAGAAGCAGGATTTGGACTTTGGTTCCTGAAGCTTTCTTACATCAAATATCTATGGGAATATGTTCTGTGAGAGTGGTAACTGGCCTGCCCTCATCATTGGAGAGTTCAGAGTGAGGTGGAGAAATGGGGCGATGGATGGTGCTGAGCTGCAGGTGGGACCATTTTCCTCTCTGGCCTCAGAATCTTCAAAGACGGAGACTTGGACCATCCACACTACTCCAGAGTGGACAGAAATAAAGAGTTTTAGAAGTCAGCTAAAATCAGAGCAAAGGGTCACTCTGACTTGCCCTTTGTTTGTCATCCTGTTGTTATTATCTTGGTAGGTTCACTGAGTCCGATAAGATGGGGCAAAGTCAGGGTGGATCCGGAGGTGTCACTGTGGGGAGGGCACAGTCACTGAGATACGTGTGACTTTGGAGTCCTCAAGGTGATCACTTTAATGGGGAAAACTGCCAGCTGGGACAGGTGTGCAGGCTGTGCCGGACCCCCAGGGAGAGAGCACCAGCCAAGAAAACTGGAAGGGTCCAACCAGAGGTGGGTTGAGGGGAAGAAGGCAGGTGATGGAAGAGAACTTGAATGCCAAGCAGGAAACTGGGGCTGAAGATGGGTCCCTGCAGACTTGACTGAAAGTTCAGAGATGCATTTGATTCATCTGATGAAGAAACTCTGCTTCATGGTAAAAACGTAGTGCTGGCCAAGCCAGACCAAGTGTCCCACATCACGGAGCTTACATTCTAGTGCGTGGGACAAATACATCCACAAGGGAGCTGTTGCAGATGCTGATGGGGTGGTGAAGAGAATAAAGCATGGGTGAGGCAGAGTGCCCCAGAGGGATTACTTCAGCAGGGGTGGTTAGGAGGCTCTCTGAGGAGGGGCCAAGGAGCTACTGTTGCTGGAGGGCTGGGGTACAACTTGTAGGGAGCGAAAGGAACCTGAGGCAAAGCTGGGACGTGGGAGAGACTGTGGCACTTTTGAGGGGCAGTGAGGATGCCTGTGTGCCTGGATGTCAGAGGTCAGATGTGACGCCTATGACACTGGACATAAGCCTTAGGACCCAAATCAACTTATTTGCTTTGGTTTCAAGTTTGAGGTATTTATGGTTATATCCATCTCTGTGTTCAGTGCTGTAGGGACTTTAGGGTTGGGCTTCTGGTTTCCAATACTTTCTTGCTCTCTAGGTACCAAGGAAGAGAGATTCTATAATGCAATTTCAATCCTCTATCTTAAGTTGCAAGTTCACCTTTATAGCAAACCTCCAGAATCTTTATTTAAAAAAAAAAGCACATGCAATAAAAACTTTTTTTTTTTTACTCTATCTCTGGCATCTTTTTGCAGGACCAGCTTTTATTCTTTTAATCAAGTGCTTCCTTTTTGGGACAATAGTTACTAATGTCTCCCCAACCCCAACTGGGTGTAGGGCACTTAACACATGGAGCAACATGAGAGAAGAGAGACCACCACCTCGGCTACATACGCCTCCTCCCTGCCATGCCCTAAGACCACAATGGACTGAATAGCACCTCTAAGACCCAGACCTCAAACTGAAGCTCAGATGGAAAAGCAAATCTGCCCTGAATCTGAAAGGAAGTGGGTCAAATCATCAATATCACATAAGAGCAAGGAGGATGTCTCAGCTCAGCTGTTCCATCCTGAGCAGGATAAAGAGAACTCTATGGGAAGTCTACAACCACACTTCATCACACAACACATCAGAAAGGAGCACACCTAGTAAATGACAGACTGAGAAGGCGAAAAAACACAAAATTCAGGAACCATGAGGGAATGTGCCACAATTGTGTCAAGCTGTGTGACAAGTTAATGAGACATGCATTCAAAGAAATAATAGCTCAAAGACAATCTGAATAAACAAGCAAATGGTATGAAAAGGGAGATGGAAACACATCTGAAGAATGACATATTTTAACTGAATTAATAAATAAAACAGTGAGAAAGAGAATGGAACCCACACTATAGTGAAATCATTCATTAAGAAGATTGGAGATGATCAGAGATGATCAAAGTGCAGATAATTAAAACAAATATTTTATTATAATCAGAGAAGCTAGTAGATATGGAAACAGACTAAAATGATCTGATATCCTTGCTGGCCTTGAGGATGAAATCACAATACACTTCAAAGGTACCTGAAAAATCCCTGAGTTTGTAAAAAAACAAATCTATGGTTGGAAAATCACACTGGGTTCACAAAAACCGATATTCAATCTTCAACACGAAGACAATTCTGAGGATAAGCTCAAGGACAAGGGACAGGAGAATAAGTTAACCTCCAGGAGGAAGTCAGTGTAGTCAAGGCTCTGACTACTGAGTGCAGGGCAAGATTTGACATCTGCAAAGTGCCCGAGAAACAAAATAATGAAGGAATATTAGTGTCTACTGAATTGTCACTGATGAATAAAGGCATTTTAGCATGAAAGAGCTTAGGAAATACAATCCCTACCAACCCTCTTGAGCAAACAAAACAAAACAAAACATAAAACTAAAGAAGAAAAGAACTAAATGATGAAATCTCTCTAATTAAGGAAGAATCAAAGTAAACAACTCAGGTACAGAGAGGCCATAGGAAAAGCATGGAATCCATATAACTCTGAGCAAAAATGACTTAGAGGGTCAGGGCTAGGGTGAGGTATGTTTTCATTTCCAAAATTAAAAAAAAATGCAAAATATGAAAAAATTTTAACAGAACAGTGTATTGGAAGCACAGTTGGCCATGTGGAGACTGAGACTTCATGTTAATTAACCACATTCTTTCTCTACTACAAGGTCATTGTTCCTTCTGTCTACAGCACTGTGCTCTCTTTGTGGGCCTGGCTCCTATATCTTGCCATTGTACCCTTAGCTGACCACTGGTTTTAGCTTGTCAACCTTTCCTTGTCTCTCATGGTTCTCTCACCCCAAAATAATTGTCTAAGATTTCCATGTATCTTCCTTCATATTTATGAAAGAGGGAAAAAAATCTTAGTGGTAAATCTGCTCTTGTAATACCATTTGGAAGCCATCCTTTCCAGGGATTTAGTGGTCTACCCCTTGAAAAGGGGATTTAGTAATTCAAAGAGAATTACAATATTCAAATCAAAGCTAGTTTAAAACTTCCAAAATCTTATGTACAGGTTCTCATCAATTCTTAATTGTCCCAAGTCCATGCTCAAACCAACAACAAGCTTGGTTCAGGTAAAATTTCACTGGATCTCTTGACATCAGAGACTGGCTACATTGGAATTTTCTATAACTTTATGAATGGCACCTACCCCATCCCATATGCTGACATTTAATTATGATATTTCTCTGAATTATAACTCGTTTATTTTAAGAGTGTAGAGAAGCAATCTGATGGTTAGTATAGGCTTTGGGAGAGGGCTAGGAGGTGATATTGCTCTGTAACCCTTAGTAGGAGTCTTAGTAAGTGAAGAATAATAAGTAAACATCTCATAAAAACCCAAATGTTTAACTTCATAATTTTTTCAATCACATTTAGTGTGAGTTAAAAGTATTTCCACACCACACTGTGTTTGTCTATTTATTTATTTATTTATTTATTTATTTATTCATTCATTCATTCATTTAATGAACATTTATTGAGAATTTACTATATGTTAGGCATTGGGGATATTTACTTATGAAGAATCACCCTTGTCCTGAGGCTTAGAATCTAGCATGAAGGCAGATCCATTGACCACACCACAAAGTTGAAGACTTCGGATGGGCTCATCTTTGGATTATAATGGTCAGTCCCTCTAGTTCAAATTCAGGTTTCCTTTTTACTGTCTGTGTGGCCTTAAGAAAGTTACATCACTTCTCTGTGCCATAGATTTCCTACTTTTAAAATCAGGGCAATAATATTACCTACCTCATATGATTGTTGGTAGAATTAAATAAGATGATACCTGTGTAACACTTAATATAATGCCTGGCACAGAGCAAGAACTCAAAGAATGTTTGAAATAAAAGCAAATAGTATTATGTGAATCTCTGCATACTGCATTTTAGAATTATTTCAGGGCCAGGACAAATATCTGAGATCATTGAGTCCAACTTCTTTAATTTACAATGAAAGTAATTGGAGTTCAGAGAATGTGAATGATTTGCTCACAATTTGTTGATTCACTCACGTAGCAAATACTTAGTAATCAGCTACTCTGTCTAAGAAATGGCATCAGCTGCTAGAGGTGGAGTGGAGGAGGGACAGGAACTGGACAACCCTCGCCTTCATGGGTTACAGTCTTGATAGAAGCCGATTTCTACTTGAAACTACTCTGCTACCATGATAGCTCTACCACCTGGAGAAGATTCTGATTACTATGGATTTGCAAAATCCCTTCAGTTGTCCCGGGGATTTCACATACATCCTCTCATTGAATCTTTGTTCTGTGAGGTGGCATGACTTGTTGTCTGGTTATCTATGACTGTATAACAAATATCCCAAAACTTAGTGGCTTAAAACAATACACATTTATTACCTCACAGTTTCTGTGGATCAGGAATTTGGGAGTGGTTGAGCTGGATGGTTCAGAGTCTCTAATGAAATTACAGTCAAAGTGTTGGTGGAGGCTGCAATCATCTGAAGATTTGACTTAGGCTGGGAAGAGCCATTTCTAAGATGGTTCACTCCCAGAGCAGTTGATGAGAAGTCTCAGTTCCTCCTCCCTGAACTGCTCCAGAAGGCTGCTTGAGCTTCCCCACAACGTGGCAGCTGCTTCCCCAGAGTGTGTCATTTGACAGAGAGAGACCAAAGAGGAAAGTGCTTTTTATGACCTTGTCTCAGAAGTCACACACCGTCATGTATACCACATTCGATTTGTTAGAAACAAGTCACTATGTCCAAGCTGCCCTCCAGTGAAGGGGAAATAGGCTTGACTTTTGGAAGGGAGAAGTATTGAAGACTTTATAAACATACTTTAAAACAACTCCCATGTATTATTTTCAATAAACAGGTTAGGCAACAGAAGCTCAGAACACGTGCTCTATTTGACTCCAGACACATGGTAGCATCAGAACTTTTTGCTTCAGACTTGGATTTTCCCTCCCCCTCTGACATTCTGGACACTCTCATTAGAGGCACATCGTATTTCTTTCCATTCCAAAGAATCTGGTATTTTTCCTCTCGATTGCTCTTAGGAAAGATTCTTTTAAACACAATTTCTCCTTCAACATTGTTATGTCTTCAAAGTTTTCTACTTTAAGGCAGATATAAAAACAATTTGTTCAAAATTTGTCATTTAATTTCTTTCAACTATTTTAGACTACTTTTTTTCCAGTAATAAAAGCTTTTTCCATCTCCCCTCTTCTCTGACCCTTCCGGGTTAGTTTTTAAGAAGATTATGATGCCAATGAATTATTCTTACTGCCACAGATACTTGAGTTTCTTTTGGGTAGAATTTTAATATACTTTCTGTTTTATGTCTGCAAGATGAGGATTCATATTTTTACGCTAGAGATAAAGCAGAATTAGGATGCAAAAAAAGAAGAATTAGAATATTAAGCTATAAGCTGGACATTTCCTACTTGGAAGAGATCTTAACTGACATGAAAATAATGCAACAGAAAAATTCTAGCTCTTAGGCTGGAAACTGTCTCCAAAGGTCCCATCTTTCCTCACATCAGCCTGAATGGTGTCACTTCCTTTCGACAGAGGAAGAAGCTTGGGCTCTTTAGACTTGCCTACACCCTGCCTCTTTCTGTCTCTGTGTTCCCTCTAGTTTTTCTCCTTCCCTGGCTTCAACATGTGAAGGGAGAGGAAGATAAGCAATATTATTTCCTCATTTTATTTAACTTGATTTTAAAGTCTCAATGTATAAGCATTCTCTAGCTCCCAATCTGGTCTAAATCTATGTCTATTTTGTAAATCTCTGTGGTTTATCTAAGACTCTAATTCCCACCCTCCATTCTTTTAGCTTTGTTTTGTGGCTCCATAACTCTATAAAGTGAGGAAAAAGTCTTGTTTATAAGGACACCTTTTTTTTTTCCTAGTGGCAACAAACTCTTGTCACTTACCTCCATTTTCCTCCACTTTGGTGATACAACAAATGTGAGAGAACTTGGGAAATACTATGCGGTATATTGGAGAGTGTGAACTTAGCTCAGAGGCAACTGTGGATACAGTTCAAAGTCTTTCAGTTTCTGGATTCTTCTTTTTTTCTCTTTTAGTTAATTTAGCATAAATTTCCAGACATTGCTCCTTTCTGAGTACATCTAAATGACAAACATTCTCTTCCCAATGAAGTCCCTATAGAAGATGCCCTTGATTTAGAAAAGAGGAATATATGTAAAAGATCCACTATGATTAATCTGCATTTTAGCCCAAAGAATGATTGCAGTTATTTGTGACTTTTTTGTGGTAAAGGATATTAGCAGATCACACATGTATTCAATGAATCAGGTGCTGAAAATATGCTTAAACTGCCTGGCAATTGATTTTTTTTTTTTAAGTCAGTAAGAGTTGATGTCTAGTTTTGTTTCTGTTTCTCTCAGAATATAATGGGGGCAATGGGCAGACAAAAGAAATTGAAGTTTTGTTGACAAAGTAGTTAAAATCTTCTTTCTGGTTGGTTTCTTGGTTTTGTGGAAAACTTGATTTCATCATCCTCCTGAGCACCTTTGATTTCCTTGTCTCATTTCCACACACCAAACACAAACATGCCACATGTGTTCTTGATTTTCTTTTGGTATTAGAAGTTCATGCAATTCAAAGCCAAAATGTCAGGCAGCAGGCTTCCAGTCATTTGCTCAGCCATTTCCGAGGTGGTTTCCTGGGAAGCAGTCTCTTCTGTCTTGATCCTGAATGCCCTGGTTTCCCGATCCCCCTCCTTCACTATTTCCACCAGATCCTCTCCTCCTGGCTAACTCAGCGGCTTCTTCCACTTGCCCAATCAAATCCACACTCCCCAGGCTGGTCTTCACATCAGGGCTGAGGCTGCTCTTTGGTTTGGAGCTCCTCACTCTTCTCATCCAGATTCATCCTCAGAACCAGCCTAACACACATTGCCCTCTGTTGCCACCAGTGCACTGTTTGCTCCAACTTTCACACTCCAGTTCACACATGTGTCCCTCATCTCCAGACAGAATACTCTCTTCCTGTATATAATTCTGGCCTCTATATTCTTTCAGGGCTTAGTATCACTTAACCTTTTCCAGAAAGTTTTCTAACACAAGTCTTATTCAATTAATATTTATTTTATTTATCTGTCTGCTTGTCTATCTATTGATCTATCGATTGATCTATCTTCTATCATCTCTCTTTTCCTCCTCCTAACCTCTTTCTATTCCCTCTCTCTCTCATCTACAAACCACACTTTTCCTCTCACGTGAGTCAGATTTTAACCTGAGCTTCTTTCATACTTGTGCCATCACCTACACACATGCCTGTCTACATTCACACTTAAAAGCAAAATGTCCTATTTTCTTTTGTGACTTAAAAATATCAGTCTCAGTATTTTATAAACTCTGATCATACATACAGTATATCGTATTTCCCTACTTAGCTCTTAAGTTCCTACAAATCTCCTTTTATCTTTTTTTCCTATTGTGCTTTTGCCTATCACAATATAAAGCACAGAAGTATATTTTAATATATATTTAACATATATTATATATAATATATGTTAGTATATTATAATTATTTAATATATAATAATTTAAGATAATATATAACTTAATATAATATTTAATTTAGTATATAACATATGTTCAATATGTTAGGTAATATATTTTAACCATATATATATATATATATATATATATATATATTTTTTTTTTTTTTTTGCGGTATGCAGGCCTCTCACTGTTGTGGCCTCTCCCGTTGTGGAGCACAGGCTCCAGATGCACAGGCTCAGCAGCCATGGCTCACGGGCCCAGCCGCTCTGTGGCATGTGGGATCTTCCCGGACCGGGGCACAAACCCGTGTCCCCTGCATCGGCAGGCAGACTCTCAACCACTGCACCTCCAGGGAAGCCTCATATTTTTAATAAATATATTTTGAATTGAATTTGTTTGTCTTATAGAACAATTTCACCCCCTAAAGCAGCATTTCTCAAACTTTTATTTTCATTATAATCCCCCTAAGGAATTTTTAGGCACACTTTCTCTAATTACCCCTCTTATGAAATGTTAATACCACAGATATACTTTATAGATGTTATTTATTCGGTGTATATCTGTGCTTTATCTATGAGTAAGATTTTTTTTGCTTCCTCCCCCCAAAATAATTTTCAACCCCTTAGGGTAACATCTGTATTATGAATACATGCTCTAAAAAATATTTTTCATATCAACTAAAATTTAAAGTTATTGTAACTGATAACATGTTTCATAATTATGACAAAGGAATCTCATAGTCTTTAAGATATATTAGTAATTTACAGTTTCTCATTAAAATCTTCCTCTTCCAATACTCTTTCTTCTTCCAAGTATTTGAGGAATTAGATTAATAATATCACGGATAAATTTTCTAATTTTTAAAAATGGCCCATTATAAAAGCAGACACTACAAATCTAATGCAATCTTTGTTTCTTCTGGAAGGTCCAAAGGAGTTCCCTCCAAGGCTGTATCTCACTGCTTGTTCATAATCTCTTGAAAATAAGCTTTGAGCTACCTGACAGATTTTCTCTTCTCTAAAAAAGTTTTCACTGTAGAACTGTAAAATCAGACTACTATACTCAAGATAATAGACTCATATTTCTCTTTTGCTAGGGGAGATGAAAACTCCTTATAGCCATTTCCCAACTAACTACTAAATGTCCACCAGTCTCGTATCATGAATCCAGTAGATTTATTATGCCAGTCTAATGCTAATAGGCTCAGTAAACTAAATTTATGAGTGGGAATGATTTGTTTTTCTGGATTTTATGCTTCCTGGAGGCTTCTACTGTGACTTGTAACCCACCTAGGCAAGGAAAATCCCTAATTGGGCAGTTTGCTCTAGATTATTCTACTTAGGTGTCCAATCTGGCCAGCAGAATCTTTAATGATTGCATCCACTTATCTATTTATATCAATATGTATACAAGTGTGGTTTTATACAACAACCCATGAATAATACAATACTACCTTGCTGTTAACACCCAATTCCTATTGTCCATGAGTTGGTTCAAAACAAACAAACAAAGGATGAAGAAAAGCTAAAGCAAATCCTACTGAATTTGTCCTTTAACATCCAGATTCTACTGAACATTTCTAGTTCAGAACACATGGTGTTTTAGCCAAGTTCCTTTAGGAAGACCTCACCTGACACAAAGATTAAAGTGTTGCTATTTTATTTGGGAGGCACAAGAGCAGGGAAGATGTAAAGCAGTGTGACAGCTGCATTGCTGATTGTATGCTGCTTCACAGGGAGCCCCAGAAGGACATAATAGGCAGCCCAGCAGGAGTGCTCGCTCAGCAGGTAGAATATCTCCAGGTTCTAGGAGGAGAGAAAGGAGGCAGTTCGTGTGCCCAGCTCTCTTTTGTCTTCTGTCTCCACCAGTTAATATTTACCTCCTGGGGAGATAATCCCTAGCATTTCTGTATTGAGTCATTCTGGTTCTCTGTGGACAATCCAAGCCAGATACCATGATCCAAGGTGCATTTTATCCAGCACAAAAGTGCATGAGAGAAAGAATCAAAGAAACTGCAGGAACCCCCGAAAAGACTGGGTTTGGGTCCCACCCCAAATGGCTACTTCTCAGGACCTGCAGGGCTGGTTGCATCTGTGTTCACTCAGCGTTCAAATTCAGGAAGCTTTAATTGTATCCAGTCAATAACGCCCCAGGGAGGCTTTGCCCTCTTCTGAAGTTCTCACCCAAATTCCTGCCAACCGGGTGGCTTCTCTCTGTAGTCTTGACATTTTCTTATTCTCTGAGATTTTTCTAGACTTTGAGCACTTCAGGGCCAGAGACTATATCTTATCCCCCTCTCCCACTGCACACTCTGGGATGTATACACAGACCATGGGAGCTTGTTGAATAAACGAGTCAATGGATAAATAAATGGCATTCTTTGCTGTCTCTCTATTCTCTTCCCCTACCCTGAGGATTCCCCAGCCCCCACCCCACCCAATCACTTTGTAGTGGTTTTTCTTGTATGTCATTACTTTAGGCAGGAAGACTAAATCTTCACCTAAACCTACACAAAATAGGATTCCTCATCACACAGAGCTGTAGACATCAGCATATTCATAATGGCATTAAACAATTTCTCTGGATGCAACTGTCTGCTGCTTACTGTTATGAATAAGGATAGATATTGTCTGTTGCTTACTTATTATGATCCAAGAATTGTGCTAAGTACTTCATGTGGATGGTCCAAATTATTTCCTCAAAGTGGCTTTATGAGACAGGTATTCTTTGTCTGTTTTCCACTTGAGCAAATAGGCTAAATGATGTTAAGTAACTTAACTTGTTAAGTAAATGATAACCTATGTATCATATAAAATGTGGGGTGTTATTTGAACCCAGGTATATCTGACCCAAAACTTGTGATGGTAATCACTCTTTTGTACTACCTGGCATGTAGCATACAGAATTAGCACTATTTTATAGCAATGATTCTCAAGCCGGGGCAATTCTTCTCCCCCAGGGGACATTTTTTTGTTGTCATGACTGATGTGTGGGTGGGTTGCTGTTGGCATGTAGTACACTGAAATTGTGGATTCTGATGAATATCCTACAACACCCAGGACAGCCCCCACCAGGAGGAATTATCTGGTCCCAACTGTCAACAGGGCTGAGGTTGATAAACCCTGATCAACAGGAGAAAACATCTTCCCTAATGAGAGGTGCAGGCAAACAATCCAAACCCAAGAATGGGTGCTATTTAAAGATTATCTAGGCTTGTTTTAAAATTTATATACAAGTTCAGAGATTCTAAACCTGTCTGCTGTAAACTGTCCTTGCACTTTGACTATTTCTATGATAATATTCACTTCATTGTTGTCATCTCTTTATCAGGTCATTGCTGATTTCCTTTTCTCCTTCATAAACCTGAATTACTCTTGTTCTCTAAATACAGATCACACATGTCTTTCTATCTTTGTGCTTTTAGATCATCTAACGGTGATTTGTTGACTGTCAACTACATTATCAGCACATTAGAAGTGTGGTGGTGATTCAGCAACCGAGGGATGCTGGAGACCCTGGAAGTGTCTGGAGAAGTTGGCCCTGAACAATGGGAAATGTGTGAATAATCAGAGGACATGATATTCCAGGACAGAGAAGTGTTACCAAGGAAAACCCCAAAGTCAGTGAGATTACAGGGTCTGCAGGTGTTGGGCTGCACCCCACAAGCCTTCAAGCCCAGTACTTGCCCAGTCTCAAGATTGAAGAAAGAGCCCAGAGTCAGTGACAGAGACATCAATGCTTTAAAGGATAGGGGATCTCCTATGTCCGATGCAAGGTCTGGAGTGACACCCCACCATATGGGGCAGATGGCAGCAGTCTTCACTCCCGGGGAAGAGAGAGATTACAGCTATAGGGGAAACTGAAGTCAGGTTGGCTCATCAGTTGCCCAGGAAACCAGCAGAGGGGCGCACCCATCACCGCCTCTTTGATAAACTATCATAGTGGAGATAGTTTTGATCTAAAGAGCAGACCAAACACTAGCTGGGGCCAAGGGCAAGTATGTGGGCAATTACTGATTAAGCTCTATGATGAAGAGGGAAGTTCAGTCAGGTGAGTAGATGCAGATGAGGCAGGGACTCGTCGAGCAGGGGATGTACAGAGAGCAAGAGAACAGCCATAGAGCAGGAAATCAAAAGAACAACCCAAGATCAATAGATGGGACATTATAATAAAATGTCAAATGAAGTTGAGGAGATGAATTACAGATGTTCTTGAAAATCAGACTCAAAAATTCATGCCTGGCTCCGTGCAAACCAAGAACCCTCGTGCTTCTTGTCTTGCTGGCAGCAGGCCCACGGGGAGCATGAGTTTCTGACTGTAGGGAGTTGCTCCCTGGAACTCTGACTTGAGACACCTGGGGCGTGGATATGCTTTTTCCAGACCTCAGGTATTGCAATGCAGTCCCTCTCTCCCCAAACAGCATGGCCTGTTTTATTTTAGGGCCTTATACTGCTCATTACAGAGAGGAAGCATAGAGATGTGTCTTCATGCTTAAAGTAACTAACATAATACTTTCCTCCTTACTCCTCATCTGCAGTTCTAGAAGAACACTCTTGGAATGTGAAATTCCACTTTCTACAACCACAGGGGAAGTGCTAACTTTCTAACACTCCTGTCCCTTTGGATCACTCTTTTTTCAAAGGCCACACTAAGCCCTTCTGGGAGATGGAGTCCCCTTCCCAAGGGCAGGACCGAAGAGCATAACCCCACCACAGCACCCCACCACACAATGTGTTTCCAGTATTATGCATCTCTGAGGTCCATTGTTGATAATCTCTAGACCAAAGGAAACCTGGTCCAAGGAAATACTGACCCTAAGAGAAGTAGACACCTCTGGGGCATCTCTTAGCCAGGGAAGGAATAAAGAATATTCACATTAAACTAACATTTTCTCACCACCTATTATAGGCCAGGCTCTGAGTTGAGCACACAGAAGTGTGTAAATCCATGCAATGCTCTCAACAACCCAGTAAAGAAGGTTAGTTCTTATTATTCTCATAATTAAGAAAATGGTCTTAACCAAAATAGTAGAAAACTTAACATCCACCTAAAAACCTGCACATGGATGTTTATAGCAGCTATATGCATAATTGCTAAGACATAGAAACAACCAAGGTGTCTTTCAGTAAGTAAATGGATAAATAAATAAGCTTTGTAAATCTAGACAATGGAATATTTTTCAGTGCGAAAAAGAAATGAACTACCAAACCATGAAAAGACATGGAGGAACCTTAATTGCATATTACTAAGTGAAAGAAGCCAATCTGAATAGGCTGCATAGAGTATGATCCAATATATGATATTCTGGAAACAGAGCAACTATGGAGACAGGAAAAATATCAGTGGTTGTCAGAGGTCAGGGGAATGGGGGGGATGAATAGGGAACACAGACCATTTTTAGGGCAGTGAAAATACTGTATGATACTATGATGGTGGATTCATGTCATTAAACCTTTGTCCAAACTCGTAGAGTGTACAACACCAAGACTGAATCCTAATGCAAACTATGGACATTGGGTAATTATATCAATGTAACTTCATCAGTTGTAACCAATAGACCACTCCAGTGAGGTTCTAGATAATGGTGGAGTCTGCACATGTTTGGGGGCAAAGGGGGTGTGTGGGAAACCCCTGTACCTTCTGCTCAATTTTGCTGTCAATCTAAAACTGCTCTAAAAAAATAAAGTCTATAAAAATTGTCTTAGGAATATAAATTGGGAACTAAATAGAAGCATTTGTCTTCAAAATGCATCTTAATCATTATTCTGGTTTTGTTTGGACTCTCCATGCAATTCACAATAGTTAGCAATATAATATATGTATGTATGTATATATATGTATATGTATATACACACACATATAAGGTGTCTCTTTTTGTCTCCGGTAATCTGAAGAGTATTTTACAATTCCACAGCATTATGGTTTAAAAATAATTTTTTATAATAGCTAATTTCCCTCCTGTCTATGATTTTTCATCTGCTAGTTTCCTTGTGTTTTGGAGGGTTGAGCATTCACTTTGTGAGGAATCTATCAAGTATTTTCAGAGACATTAAGTTCAAGAGAATGTCCTTTGAGTCCAACAATATGTTTAAAAGATCTCTTTTGACAGCACGGACCCGCTCCTAACAGGCTCCAGGGCTGGGCGGTGGTGAGAAGCTCGGGACAGGACTGCTGTGGGAGCCGTGCACTTGAGAGAGAGAGAGAGAGAAAACGAGTCAGAGAGAGAGAAAGAGAGAGCGCTGCCTGTTATGCTGCAGTCTTTATTGTTGGCAGATCAATTTTCTACAAAGAGCTGCAAATTAAATGGAGAACATGGCTACATTTCAGAAGTTTTGTTGAGACGCTTCGCGGGCGGAGACTGCAGGTGGCGGAGGGGGAAAGCTTCAGAGTAGCGGAGGAGAGCACAGCAACAGGGGTGCGGAGGGCAAAGCGGAGAGATTCTGGCACAGAGGACCGGTGCCCTCAGGCACACACCAGCCCGAGAGGCTTGTCTGCTCGGCCGCCGGGGCGGGCGGGGCTGGGGGCTGAGGCTCGGGTATCGGCTTTCAGTCGGAGCGAAGGGAGAGGACTGGGGCTGGCGGCAGGAAGACAGCCTGAAGGGGTTAGTGCACCACGGCTAGCCCGGAGGGAGTCCGGGGAAAGGGTCTGGAGCTGCCGAAGAGGCAAGAGACTTTTTTCCCTTTTGTTTCCTGGTGCGCTAGGAGAGGGCATTAAGAGGGCTGCTTGGGGAAGCGCCGGAGACAGGCGCGAGCCGCGGGTAAGGCTCGGACCTCGGAGATGGGCGTGGGCCGCCGCCGCCGCCGCTGCGGGGCCTGTGTGCGAGCACGGGTCACTGTCCACCCCATCTTCCGGGTGGGCCTGTGCACCCCGCCACTGCCGGGGTACCGGGACCCAGGGACGGCTTTCCCGGGAAAGCGCACGGAGCGCCTCGGGCTGCTGCAACGTCACGCTGGCCTCTGCCACCTCAGGCCCGCCCCACACTGCGTGCCCCTCCCTCCCCTCTGCCTGAGTGAGCCAGAGCCCCCGAATCAGCAGCTCCTTTAAACCCGTCCTGTCTGAGCGAAGAACGGACGCCCTCCGGCGACCTACGTGCAGAGGCGGGGCCAGGTCCAAGGCTGAGACCCGGGAGCTGTGAGAGCAGAGAAGAGACAGGGAAATCTCTCTGTGCAGCCTCGGAGGAAGCAGATTAAAGCTCCACGGTCCACTTGATGTGCCCTGCATCTGTGGAGGGCATGAATGGACAGCGAATCATCCCAAATTGAGGAAGTGGACTTTGAGGACAAGATTTAAGACTTTCCCTCCTTTTCCTCTTTTTACAACGAATTATCCCAAATTAAGGAGGTGGACTTAGAGAGCAAGATTTCAGACTTCTCGCCCTTTTCTTTTTTTTACAACGAATTATCCCAAATTGAGGAGGTGGACTTGGAGAGCAACATTTTTGATTTTTCCTCCTCCTCTCTTTTTGTGAATGTGTATGTGTAATCTTCTGTGTAAGATTCTCTCTGTATAGCTTTGCTTCCACCATATGTCCCAGGGTTCTATCGGTCCATTTTTTTTTCAATAATTACTTTTTAATTTTAATAATGCTACTATATTTCATACTTTATTCTATTTTACTTTACCTGCTCTTTCCATTTTTCCTACCTTCCCTTCCTCCCTCCCTCCCTCCGCTACTCCTTTCCTTCTTTCTTTTCTTTCCTCCTTCCCTCCCTCCCACCCTTCTTCTTTCCACTTTCTTTTTCTTTCCTTCCTCCCTCCTGTCTTTCTTTCTTTCTTCCCTTCCTCCCTCCCTCCCTCCCTTCTTCCATTCACTCTTCCTTTTGCTTTCATTCCTCCCTCCCTCCCTCCCTCCTTTCTTTCCTTCTCTTTCCATCCTTCCTCGCTCCCTCCGTCCTTTCTTTCTTCCTTCCTTCCTTCCTTCCTTTCTTCCCTTCTTCCTTTCTTTCCCTCTCTCTTTCTTTCTTCTACTAATTCTTTCTTTCTACTTTTTCTCCCTGTTATTCTGAGCTGGGTGGATGAAAGGCTCTTGGTGCTGCAGCCAGGAGTCAGTGCTGTACCTCTGAAGTGGGAGAGCCAACTTCAGGACACGGGTCCACAAGAGACCTCCCAGCTCCACATAATATCAAGCAGCGAAAATCTCTCAGAGATCTCCATCTCAACACCAGCACCCAGCTTCAGTCAACGACCAGCAAGCTACAGTGCTGGTCACCCTCTGCCAAGCAACTAGCAAGGCAGGAACACAACCCCACCCATTAGCAGAGAGGCTACCTAAAAACATAATAAGGCCATAGGCACCCCAAAACACACCACCAGACATGGACCTGTCCACCAGAAAGACAAGATCAAGCCTCAACCACCAGAACACAGGCATTAGTCCCCCCCACCAGGAAGCCTACACAACCTACTGAAACAACCTTAGCCACTGGGGACAGACACCAAAAACAACGGGAAATACGAATCTGCAGCCTGCAAAAAGGAGAACCCAAACACAGGAAGATAAGCAAAATGAGAAGACAGAAAAACACAGCAGGTGAAGGAGCAAGATAAAAACCTACCAGATCTAACAAATGAAGAGGTAATAGGCAGTCTACCTGAAAAAGAATTCAGAATAATGATAGTAAAGCTGATCCAAGATTCTATTTCCAAGATCCATAATCTTGGAAATAGAAGAGACAAAATGCAAGAAACAGTTAACAAGGACCTAGAAGAACTAAAGATGAATCAAGCATCGATTAAAAACACAATAAATGAAATGAAAAATACTCTAGATGGGATCAATAGCAGAATAACTGAGGCAGAAGAACGGATAAGTGAGGTGGAAGAAAAAATAGTGGAAATAACTGCTGCACAGCAAAATAAAGAAAAAAGAATGAAAAGAACAGAGGACAGTCTCAGAGACCTCTGGGACAACATTAAATGCACCAACATTTGAATTATAGGGGTTCCAGAAGAAGAAGAGAAAAAGAAAGGGACTGAGAAAATATTTGAAGAGATTATAGTTGAAAACTTCCCTAATATGGGAAAGAAAATAGTTAATCAAGTCCAGGAGGCACAGAGAGTCCCATACAGAATAAATCCAAGGAGAAATACGCCAAGACACATATTAATCAAACTGTCAAAAATTAAACACAAAGAAATCGTATTAAAAGCAGCAAGGGAAAAACAACAAATAACACACAAGGGAATCCTCACCAGGTTAACAGCTGATCTCTCAGCAGAAACTCTACAAGCCAGAAGGGAGTGGCAGGACATAATTAAAGTGATGAAGGAGAAAAACCTGCAACCAAGATTACTCTACCCAGCAAGGATCTCATTCAGATTTGATGGAGAAATTAAAACCTTTAGAGACAAGCAAAAGCTGAGAGAGTTCAGCACCACCAAGCCAGCTTTACAACAAATGCTAAAGGAACTTCTCTAGGCAAGAAAGACAACAGAAGGTATATACCTACAATAGCGAACCCAAAGCAATTAAGGAAATGGGAATAGGAACATACATATCAATAATTACCTTAAATGTAAATGGACTAAATGCTCCCACCAAAAGACACAGAGTGGGTGAATGGATACAAAAACAAGACCCATATATATGCTGTCTACAACAGACCCACTTCAGACCTAGAGAAACATACAGATTGAAAGTAAAGGGATGGAAAAAGATATTCCTTGCAAATGGAAATCAAAAGAAAACTGGAGTAGCAATTCTTATATCAGACAAGATAGACTTTAAATTAAAGACTATTAGAAGAGACAAAGAAGGACACTACATAACGATAAAGGGATCGATCCAAGAAGAAGATATAACAATTGTAAATATTTATGCACCCAACATAGGAGCACCTCAATACATAAGGCAAATGCTAACAGCCATAAAAGGGGAAATCGACAGTAACACAATCATAGTAGGGGACTTTAAAACCCACTTTCACCAATGGACAGATCATCCAAAATGAAAATAAATAAGGAAACACAAGCTTTAAATGATACATTAAACTAGATGGACTTAGTTGATATTTATAGGACATTCCATCCAAAAACAACAGAATACACATTTTTCTCAAGTGCTCATGGAACATTCTCCAGGATAGATCATATCTTGGGTCACAAATCAAGTCTTGGTAAATTTAAGAAAATTGAAATTGTATCAGGTATCTTTTCAGACCACAATGCTATGAGACTAGACATCAATTACAGGAAAAGATATGTAAAAAATACAAACACATGGAGGCTAAACAATACACTACTCAATAACGAAGTGATCACTGAAGAAATCAAAGAGGAAATTAAAAAATACCTAGAAACAAATGACAATGGAGACACGACGACCCAATACCCATGGGACACAGCAAAAGCAGTTCTAAGGGGGAAGTTTATAGCAATACAATCCCACCTTAAGAAACAGGAAACATCTCGAGTAAATAACCTGACCCTGCACCTAAAGCAATTAGAGAAAGAAGAACAAAAAAACCCCAAAGTTAGCAGAAAGAAAGAAATCATAAAGATCAGATCAGAAAAAATGAAAAAGAAATGAAGGACATGATAGCAAAGATCAACCAAACTAAAAGCTGGTTCTTTGAGAAGATAAACAAAATTGACAAACCATTAGCCAGACTCATCAAGAAAAGAAGGGAGAAGACTCAAATCAATAGAATTAGAAATGAAAAAGGAGAAGTAATAACTGACACTGCAGAAATACAAAAGATCATGAGAGATTACTATAAACAACTCTATGCCAATAAAATGGACAACCTGGAAGAAATGGACAAATTCTTAGAAATGCACAACCTGCCAAGACTGAATCAGGAAGAAATAGAATATATGAATAGACCAATCACAAGCACTGATATTGAAACTGTGATTAAAAATCTTCCATCAAACAAAAGCCCAGGACCAGATGGCTTCACAGGCGAATTCTATCAAACATTTAGAGAAGAGCTAACACCCATCCTTCTCAAACTCTTCCAAACAATATCAGAGGAAGGAACACTCCCAAACTCAATCTACGAGGCCACCATCACCTTGATACCAAAACCAGGCAAGGATGTCACAAAGAAAGAAAACTACAGGCCAATATCACTGATGAACATAGATGCAAACATCCTCAACAAAATACTAGCAAACAGAATCCAACAGCACATTAAAAGGATCATACACCATGATCAAGTGGGGTTTATTCCAGGAATGCAAGGATTCTTTAATATACACAAATCAATCAATGTGATACACCATATTAACAAGTTGAAGGAGAAAAACCATATGATCATCTCAATAGATGCAGAGAATGCTTTCGACAAAATCCAACACCCATTTATGATAAAAACCCTGCAGAAAGTAGGCATAGAGGGAACTTTCCTCAACATAATAAAGGCCATATATGACAAACCCACAGCCAACATCGTCCTCAATGGTGAAAAACTGAAACCATTTCCACTAAGATCAGGAACAAGACAAGGCTGCCCACTCTCACCACTCTTATTCAACCTAGTTTTGGAAGTTTTAGCCACAGCAATCAGAGAAGAAAAGGAAATAAAAGGAATCCAAATGGGAAAAGAAGAAGTAAAGCTGTCACTGTTTGCAGATGACATGATACTATACATAGAGAATCCTAAAGATGCTACCGAAAAGCTACTAGAGCTAATCAATGAATTTGGTAAAGTAGCAGAATACAAAATTAATGCACAGAAATCTCTGGCATTCCTGTACACTAATGATGAAAAATCTGAAAATGAAATCAAGAAAACACTCCCATTTACCATTGCAACAAAAAGAATAAAATATCTAGGAATAAACCTACCTAAGGAGACAAAAGACCTGTATGCAGAAAATTATAAGACAGTGATGAAAGAAATTAAAGATGATACAAATAGATGGAGAGATATACCATGCTCCTGGATTGGAAGAATCAATATTGTGAAAATGACTCTACTACCCAAAGCAATCTACAGATTCAATGCAATCCTTATCAAACTACCACTGGCATTTTTCACAGAACTAGAACAAAAAATTCCAAAATTTGTTTGGAGAAACAAAAGACCCCGAATAGCCAAAGCAATCTTGAGAATGAAAAACGTAGCTGGAGGTATCAGGCTCCCTGACTTCAGACTATACTACAAAGCTACAGTAATTAAGACAGTGTGGTACTGGCATAAAAACAGAAAGATAGATCAATGGATCAGGATAGAAAGCCCAGAGATAAACCCACGCACATATGGCCAACTTATCTTTGATAAAGGAGGCAGGAATGTACAGTGGAGAAAGGACAGCCTCTTCAATAAGTGGTGCTGGGAAAACTGGACAGGGACATGTAAAAGTATGAGATTAGATCATTTCCTAACGCCATACACAAAAATAAGCTCAAAATGGATTAAAGACTTAAATGTAAGGCCAGACACTATCAAACTCTTAGAGGAAAACATAGGAAGAACACTCTGTGACATAAATCACAGCAAGATCCTTTTGGACCCACCTCCTAGAGAAATGGAAATAAAAACAAATATAAACAAATGGGACCTAATGAAACTTCAAAGCTTTTGCACAGCAAAGGAAACCATAAACAAGACCAAAAGACAACCCTCAGAATGGGAGAAAATAGTTGCAAATGAAGCAACTGACAAAGGATTAATCTCCAAAGTTTATAAACAGCTCATGCAGCTCAATAGCAAAAAAAAAAAAAAAAAAAAAAAAAAAAAAAAAAACAACACAATCCAAAAATGGGCAGAAGACTTAAATAGGCATTTCTCCAAAGAAGATATATAGACTGCCAAGAAACACATGAAAGAATGCTCAACATCATTAATCATTAGAGAAATGCAAATCAAAACTACAATGAGATATCATCTCACACCAGTCAGAATGGCCATGATCAAGAAATCTAGAAACAATAAATGCTGGAGAGGGTGTGGAGAAAAGGGAACACTCTTGCACTGCTGGTGGGAATGTGAATTGGTACCACCACTATGGAGAACAGTATGGAGGTTCCTTAAAAAACTAAAAATAGAACTACCATATGACCCAGCAATCCCACTTCTAGGCATATACCCTGAGAAAACCATAATTCAAAAAGAGACATGTACGAAAATGTTCATTGCAGCTCTATTCACAATAGCCCGGAGCTGGAAACAAGCTAAGTGTCCATCATTGGATGAATGGATAAAGCTGATGTGGCACATATATACAATGGAATATTACTCAGCCATAAAAAGAAACGAAACTGAGCTATTTGTAATGAGGTGAATAGACCTAGAGTCTGTCATACAGAGTGAAGTAAGTCAGAAAGAGAAAGACAAATACTGTATGCTAACACAGATATATGGAATTAAAAAAAAAATGTCATGAAGAACCTAGGGGTAAAACGGGAATAAAGACACAGACCTACTTGAGAATGGACTTGAGGATATGGGGAGGGGGAAGGGTAAGCTGTGACAAAGCGAAAGAGACGCATGGACATATATACACTACCAAACATAAGGTAAATAGATAGTGGGAAGCAGCCACATAGCACAGGGAGATCAGCTCGGTGCTTTGTGACCGCCTGGAGGGGTGGGATGGGGAGGGTGGGAGGGAGGGAGATGCATGAGGGAAGGGATGTGGGAACAGATGTATATGTATGACTGATTCACTTTGTTATAAAGCAGAAACTAATAAAAAATAAAAAAAATCTCTTTCTTGTTTGTGATAATTTAATAAATGATTCAAATCAATGGCAGCATGCTTGTAACTCTGTAACACAAGTAAGGTTAATTGACATTGTGGAGATAATGAATCCCCAAACCACAGTAAAAAAGTTAATAAACACATGACAACTAAGCCTTCATATGTTAAGACATTGTCATACAAGAGATAATTGGGTCCAAGAGATTGTAGTGTTAGCCACAACCGTTCTAAGTTTGGGTTCTTCCTGGATCCTTCCAATTTCATCCTTCTATCACTAAGATCTAGAGGACCTGTCAAGTTCCCAAGGAAATTCTACAAGAGTGAGAGAGTGACTTCCCATGGTGGGGGACGTTTGACTCTTTGCTGCTGGACCTGGTCTGCCTATATTTCTTCTCTGCTCCTGCATGTTTACTCCAAATTGTCAAGTGACTTCAGGGTTTTGGAAATGGTTTATTCCCCCTCTTCACACTGTCATAGTTTCTTTCATTTCTCCTTTTGCCTTTTTTAAAAAAAATTATCAGTTTCTTCATTCCAAGCTGGGATTTCAAATTGGTCCATTCTCAGAAATGAACGATGGTTTTTCTTTACTTATTTGGATGACAATCCTTTTTAGTCTTTTTTTTTTTTGTCATTTTCTCTAAACTTTCTGAGCATTTTTCTTATTCTCATATCATTTCAGGTGAGGTTTTATGGAGAAAAAACATAACTAAGGGATCTTTCATTGGTAGCTTTCTTTTTTTCCCCCCTTCAGATGTGAATTAAGATAACAGAGGTAAAGTCTCAACTGTCCAGCAGGCAAGACAAATCTGTGAGTTGGCCATATGGGAGAGTTGTAACAGAGGTTTGGGATGCTATGGGCATGTAACAGAGGGGACTGTGCTTGTCTAGAGGGTCAGGGGAACTTCCTTTTGGAGCGACTTTTATCTGAAGGAGGGAGGATGGGGCAAAGGGGCAGGGAGATTCCCAGCAGTGGATTCTGCCTGTCCACAGGATAGGGGCATGGACTTATCCAGGGATTGAGGGAGGGAAGCAAAACAAGGAGAGGATGAGCTGATCAGGATAAATCATCCTGAGGTTTGGCCTTGGGCTGATCTGGTCAGGGTGGGGTGGGGTTCTTCAGGATAGCACAGAGTGAGCCTCTTGTAGGCAAAGGGGTGGTTCTTTCTCCCCTCTATCTGTCAGTCATTGTCTGTGGGCCTCCTGGGCATGGGGGCTTCCATCAGCTGAGGGCTAGAAGCAGAAAATTCTCTCAGCTTGAACGCCTTGAACTTAGAAGCATGCAGTCACTCTTTATATTTTGGATATTAAATGCTTAATTACTTATCTGCTATTAGTATGCAAATATTTCTTCCCAGACTATGTTTTAGGTTTGGAATGTCATCTTCTGTCACAGAAATGGTTTTCATTTTCATCTTGCACAATCTGTCAGCCTTTTCTTTTATGGTTACTGGACTTTGTGACCTGCTTAGAAATGCTCTCCCTCACCAGAAGATTGTAAAAATACTCTCTCCTTTCTTTTTAAATTAACACACATATTTATCTTAAACTCTTTATTTGTAGTTGGAGTTTATTTCTGTGTTTTATGAAGTTGGGCCCTAATTTTATTTTTTCCCGTATGTGTAGCTGATCATATGGTACCATTTATTGAATTATTTGTTGTCTATTGGTTTCAAGTACAGCCTTCATCACATAGTAAATCGTTTATATATATACATATATATGCATATATGTAAGTAATATATGTATTACACACATATATTATATAGACACATATATACATATTATATATACATATATAGTATACATATATTATATACATATATTATATACATATATTTTATACATATATATACATATGCATGGCTGTTTGGGTTCTGTTCTTTTTCATTGGCTCATTTGTCTTTAGGAGAAAGAAAGCCACTCCCATGAGACATGTCCTTCCTCCACTGGACCATGTTTGCATTCTGCTACACATCTGGTACAGCAACATGAGTTTTGCACCCAAGGGAACCAGGATGAAGATAAGACAACCAGTAGAGGGAAGTACAGCCCAGAAACCTAAAGCACCAAAACCCCTGATCTACTGAAATAAACTAATCGAAAGCAGTTTTACCATTGGACTTCACAGGTGATTGAAGGAATAGTCCTTCTGGCTAAACAACTTTGGGTTGTCTGTTACTCAAATGCAAAGACATCTTAACATAATTACATACACCTTTCAAAATTAGAGGCTCAGATTCTGTGGAAATTTCCTTTGGGATTTTGATTAAGGTGACATCAAATTTATAGATAGATTTGGAGAGAAGTTACATGTTTACAATGATAGTTTCTAATGGTTTCTATCAATATGTGAATATTTTCTATCTATGAATAAGGTTTAGCTCCATGTTTTCATGATTTATGTTCTAGGTTCTTATTGTTTGGGTGATCTCATTCAAACCCATTTATATGTAGATGGTTCCTAAAATTTTATCTCCAGCCTCCACCTTGTTGTCTGAATTTTGGGCTTAAATATCTAACAGGCAACTTGTGATCTTGGGTGTCTAATAGGTATTTCAAACTTAGACTTTATAAAAATCTTTTAATTTCCTCTTGAGAAGCTATTATTGTTCAACTCAATAAATGTCAGCTTCATCTAACATTTGGTTGATTATCTTCACACACTGCATTTGGTCCATCGGCCAAGTTTGTTGGCTGTATCTTCATGACATATTCAAAATAAGACCGTCTTTCAACCTTTATTTCTGACACCTGAACCCACCTCTTTGCTTCTACTCTTACCCCTGCAAAACACAGAATGATCCTTTTAAGGCAGATAATGTTACTCCATAGAAAAATCAAACTTCCCATGCGTTTCCATCACAATTGGAAATAAAATCTAAAGTCTCTTCCTTGGACTAACGAATCCCTCAAGATATGTCCACTTGCTTCATGATCGTAGCCTCCTCCCTTGGGGTTCTTTTCCTCACTGACTGAACCACACTGACCTTCATCTTTCTCTCCCATCACCCCAGACACATACCAGCTCTTCCTGAGATGACCTAGAATAGCATATGAAGCATGGAGCATGGAACCATAGTCATGGGATGAAGTGATAAATGTTCTTCTACAAAGTCTGATAGTGTTAGTCATGTAAATGCTAGTAGCTAATGATGTTTTAATTAAAATTAAAAATAAAATAGAATTGAATTAAAATAAAAATTTGTCCAAGAATTAAGAAAGAAATGAGAAGAAATTCTCACTGCATTGGGAAGTGAGTGCTTTGTGACTCAAGTGCCTGTGGAACCCAGCTTTAGCTGCTCCTGTGTCACACTTCATCCAACCTAAGTTTTCACACTTATTTGCCTGCCACAATTATCAATTAATTAGTAACTAATTCTTGGTGGGCTTCTGGCTTTTTTTTTCTGTCTGTAATACATTTTGTTCTGAATATTTCATCCTAAGCTTCAAGACTGACTGCAACCCTCCTCTTCTGCAAGAAATGCATTTTTTTAACCACTAGACTCTGCCTGCGATTTGGGTTTTCATAACTTGAACACCCTCCACAGTATCCTTTGTGGCCTTTAACCTCCCAAGACATTAAACCATGCTCTCTGCTCTTATATTGGCCCATTGCAATGTTACTGCATAGCCTGGGCCCTTATCTGTTGCTCTGTGTTCCCTGAGGAAGAATTCAGGCACTCAGCATTTAGAACATCAAATCCATTGGAAAAGCATCAATCCAATGTGCATTAAATGCCCTGTTCTCTGTTTTCCTTTTTATGTTTTAATTATATGTGCTCTTTTAATGATGCTTGTAACTTTTTAAAAGGTTTTGTGACACATTATATGAAACCAGTCCTGTAGATTTAGTATCTTTCCCTACCCAGTTAGGAATAAGTGACTACTTTGTAAGTAGTGAGGTAGCCATAATGCGGTTTAAAAATTTTCTCACCCACCCCAAACTCTGCCACTATATATGTATATATTCATTTAGAGATAGTGCAAACTGAAATATGTTTTCTTTTTCTCTCAGGTTTTTTTTCCTATTTGTGGGTGTGTACATGCACAAATGTCCACATTAGATTAGGACTTTCAAAACATAAAAATGTGAAAAAGAATAGAAAAATCTTCCATAGTTCTGCTATCAAAATACAATCATTTCTGACTTTCAGCTGTATTATTTTCCTGTACTGATAACAAGCTTATTTTTAATACACTTTCCAACAAGTTGTATATTCAAATTTGCATTTGCTTCCTTCATCTAGCATTGCCATAGTTTTTTCATAGCATTACTGTAATAACCCCAGTTACACTATAGTAACTGCAGTTACACTATTTTCATGGCTGCAGAGCATTTTAATAATTGGGACCCAGAAGACAGGCAGGAGAATCTCTCTGTGGTACAAGGCAAAAATGGGCACCTCTCAGCAAGAGGTAGAATCTATTACTCCACCTTTGAATCTGGACTGTCTTGTGACTTGCTTCTGCCAATAAATGTGATGGAAATAGCATTTTTTTAGTTTTGACTCTGGACCTCAAGAGCTTTTGCACATTTCCACTCATGCTTTTTGATGCCCAAGCTAACCTGCTGGAGGATGAAGACCATGTGAAGAGAAAGCCCTAACCACCCCAGTCTTCCCAGCTGAGGCACCATATACGACATCAAAAACAACTAAGAGAGCCATTTGCAGATAAAACCAGAACTGCAAAATAAATGATTTTTATTCTAAGCCACTAAGTTTTGGAATGGTTTGTTGTTCAACAAAAACTGATAAATTACCTATATAATTGATTTAACAAGTCAACTATTATGGATATTTAGGTTGGTTCTAACCTTTTGTTAATATCTTAAATAATTCAGTGAACATCTTTGAACACATGTATTTATGCACAGATCCAACAGATAATGTCCTCAATATAAATATAGAAAACTAGGCTAATGAAGGAAGAGGAATAAAAATATGCAGAAACTTGTTAAATGATGCTAAATTGTTTTCCAAAACAGTTGTATTAATTTACAGTCCCACAATCATGGTATGATATTGCCCATTTTATCATACTTTTACCAACTTGGGATCTTTTATTAAAAGTAAAACTAATTTATAAGGCATGCATATACTTCTTTGTTTAAATTCGAAATCTTAGTATTTGGAGGATTAATCACTTTCACATATTCATATATATGTTTTCTATTTACTGTGTCAAGCTTATTAATTGTTGAATGAAACCTTTATTTACACAGTTATGTCTCAGATGTGATATGGGTACCACTCTATGACTTTGGAAATGTGTATCAACAATTGACAAATCTCTACAGGGACAGCATTCTTCAGGAGAACTAAGGAATTCTGAGTTAGGAGAGCCAGGGTTCAATTGGGCTGTTTTTCAGTCTTCATTCCCCACTTTTATCTTAGGGATCTGAATTAGTATCTGTTGAATTCTCTTTCACTCGCTGCATCACTGTCCTCCAGTAGCCTCCATCTTTGTCATCATCATTATTCTCATACTTCTCTTCATTCTCTTCATCATGAGAATGATGAGCTCATTTTTCTCCCATTGTCTTTTTTCTCAACCTCATCCCTGTTGTCATCAAAACTGTCATCACTCCTCTGTCATCATTTTCCTTTTCAGGAGATCTTCACACATTGGTTTTGTTTTTATTTATTTTTTGATATCATAACCTGTATGATGAGAATGATGTGCGTTCCTTAAAGATAGGAGTATTTCCAAAATTTATGGTTCCTCCATTAACTGGTATATCTAGGACATGTGATTGGGCAAAGCAGATACAGATGTAAAGAGATTTAACATGTTCTATGCTCTGAACCAATAGGGTGCATAATGGCAAAGTGCCTTCTAAACTCCTGTAACAATAGAACAGTAGCACACAGGAGCATCCATCCATAGTCCTCCTTAATCTGTGTATATCCCCAGCTTAAAGAAATTTACATCACATTTTAAAACCATTGTTTTTTAAACCCTGTGCTAGAAGAACTGGATTGAAGTCAGTCTAAGGAATGCTATTTCCTTCTTTTGTTGTTTTTATATTTCTCAAGGTTAACGCTTTGAATTCCTAATTTCCTCTGACCATTGTATCAGGATTTTGCTTAAAAATTCATCACAAATGTTCTCAACGTTGTTACAGCAGTTTCCACGTTTGGTGCTTAACAGCTGGAAATATCTCCTGCTGCAAAGAACTCACTCAATAATGGACAGAAACAACTTGCCACATATTTGCAACAGTTACATTTTGTCTGGCAAAAAGCTTTGATAATTTGATATAGATTTCTTGCCTTTTCCAGATATTGGTACTTGATTTGTGAAGTCTGAAGTGTTTTTGAAGTTTCCATTTAATACACGTTCAAAAAATGAACTTGATCTTTTCTGTAAACAAAGTCAACTTGATAGGCTCTTTTTTCTGTTCATTTGTTTTCAGATAAAATCAAGTCAGTGCAAACTGGTTCATCCTTAATTGCGAAAGACATCACCGTATTCTTTTCTTTGCTTTATATGAGGTTCTAGAAAATGAAGTAACCAGGCAAGTACTGCTCATTTAGGAGATAAAGACTTGTAAGTCCATCAGCAAGATTACTTCATTTTCATTAGAAGGTCTTATGAAAGTGTACTTGAAGGTTGAAACCAGCACCACATGTCCTGAGAAGTGTAGATTTCCTTTGTCTTTAAATCCCATGGCTTGGTTGTTTGATTTGTTGAAGTCTCATTTTCCTATCCGCTGTAACACATAGGGGACTAACGCTATACGAGTTTCTTTTTGTACTTCACTATGCACATCTGACTTTCTATAAAATCCCTTCTTTTTCAATTATTTTATTTTTGTATTAATCATTGCAACAACTCTGTAACTGCAACGGCAATTTGTAACTAAATGTGTTTTTGAATGTTTACTTAATGTTTTGGAAGCGATCTTAGAGTGTCTATATGTTAATTATATATTATATTTTTTGATTATAGCCAGAACAGTGCTTTCCAAAATGTCATTGAGTGGATTCTTACTGTACTTAAAGGAGAAGAAAGACTGAACCTCAATGATCTAAACACTCCTCCTAAAGTGGTGCAAAAAAGATCTGCAAAATTAACCAAAAGATGCTAGAAGTAAAGAAATAGTAGAGAGAGGAGCAGAGATCTATAAGATAGAAAACATACAGTAGATATGGTCAACAAGAACAAAAGTTGTTTCTTTAAAAAGACTAATGAAACTGATAAATCATAGCAAACCAAGAGAAAAAAATAAATGGTATTACCAGTAAATTCTATCCAATATTGAAGAAAGAAAGAATATCAATTTTATACAATTTCTTTCCAAAAATTGAAAGAGGAAGTATTTATCTATAACATTTATATACAGTTTTCAAAGTCTTTGTTTTGTATGTATACATACATTTAAAAACAATCATGTTTTTAAAACATGATTTTAGAAATCATAAATATATATATGAATACTGAATATATATGAATATATAACATATATGACACATATAATAATGTATATTACATATTCATATGTATGAATACTGGTTATGATGTCTCATCACACATATATTTATATATTTGTATAAATATATGTTTTGATATATGTGACAATACATCAAGATCAAATTGGATTTATTATAGAACTGCAAAGTTCTTTATCATTCAAAATCAATTTTGTAATTTACCATGAGTAGAATCAAGGAAGAAAATAGTATGATCATCTCAATAGATACAGGAAATGTGTTTTAGAAAGGTCAGCATTTTTTAATGATTTTTTTCATTTAAAAAAATGCATTTTTTTTCAAGTATTTTCAGTGACTCAGGGCCATGTGCTTTATTGAAGTTATATAATAGCCATAACCTTACACATCCTGCAGGGATTCACTGTAACTATATCTGTAACATAACTACATCTTTTATTTTCTTTTCTTACTACAGAGGCTAGAACCTCTAGTGCAGTGTTTACTAGAAGAGGTAAGAGTGAGCATCTTTGCTTATTTCCAATCTCAGAAAGAAACGTCTCAACATTTTATCATTTAAATAATATTTGTCATTTAAGCAAACTGATGTTTACTACAGTTTTAAAAAAATACCTTTATAAGATTAAGGGAATTCCTTTCTAGTACTAGTATGTGAAACTTTTTTCAAATGAAAAAATCTTAGAATTTGCAGCAATTTGCAGCAATTCTAAAGGAAATTTGCAGTTGGTCATACTGATAATTCATTCACTAGAAATATTGAATCAATAGTCTCAGTCTAATTCTAATGTGCACAATAGTCCTTTTACCCACACTTTTGACTTAAATAGTTGAAGACAGGTTAGAACAAAAATAATTTGAAAATGGATATATTCCACCATTCAATGCATTTGATGAATGACAGTCTACCTCTCAATGACTATTGGACTTATTAAAATTCTATTTAATCTACAGAATTTAGAGTGGCCTCAACCATACAGCCTTATAATACCTCCAGCCACAACTGTCACCTCCTACATAGTCATTCTCAAAAGATTTTTTCATTTGAAAAAAGTTTCACATACTAGTACTAGAAAGGAATTCCCTTAATCTTATAAAGGTATTTTTTTAAAACTGTAGTAAACATCAGTTTGCTTAAATGACAAATATTATTTAAATGATAAAATGTTGAGACGTTTCTTTCTGAGATTGGAAATAAGCAAAGATGCTCACTCTTACCTCTTCTAGTAAACATTGCACTAGAGGTTCTAGCCTCTGTAGTAAGAAAAGAAAATAAAAGATGTAGGATATTTGGAAAGAAAGTAAATATTGGCAGATGATATAAATGTATACCTATAGAAAATATAATAAGACCTATAGTAAAATTATTAGAGATAACATATGTGCTTAACATGTTTACTATTATGTCAATAAGCAAAAATAAATAAGCAAAATAATCTTTCTGTATATGTGAAACAAATATAACATGAAATTAAACGTGTGCAAAACAGCATAAAATAGCAAGTAATTAAGAATAATTCTAATAATATGTGCACAATAGTTCTATCCAGTGGCCTGTAGAATATGTTTGAGTAGGACTAACAAAGTAACTACATGGAGAGATATGACATGTTCATGTAGTAGAATAGTCAATATTGAAAAGATATCAATTTTTCCCATTATCAACTACAGATTTAAAGAAGTGGAATAAAAATCCAAATACCTGTTTTTAAATGGAATTACACTTTGATCCTAAAATGTTTATGGAAATAAAGAAAGTCAGTAACAGCCAAGGCACTTTTGAAGAAGAGCTAACTGGGACAACTGGTCTACTAGCCTGTCTGTGCAACCTCGTGGAGGCTGGTAGGCCTTTGCTCACCACTACGTTGATGGTAATGGTGACCCTTCCACGTTGTATGGCTCCTTTCACGAGGTTAAAGATGGCAAAACCTGACCACAGTATTAAGGTACCTACTGAGATGATAAATGAATATATAGATATTTCAAGATAAGAAAAACAATAAAGATGGTCACTACAAAATTCCAAAGAGTTTTATCTATACATGAGGCTTTGGTGGTCCTGGAAATTTTTGCATTCATGGACCTGGATGTGAGTACAAGGATGCTTGCTTCATTACTTAGCTGTCCATAATTTTTCTGGGTTTTATATTTCACAGTAAAGAATCTGAACACCAGTAGAAGAGAAAAAGGAAATTAGTAATTTATGAAAATTTACTAGGATTCTGTATTAGTTTCCTTGAGCTGCTGTAACAAAATACCACAAACTAGGTGGCTTAAAACAATAGAAGTGTATTCTATCCCAGTTCTGGAGGTCAGAAGTCCAAAATCAGGATGTGGGCAGGGCAGTGCTCCCCCTGAAGCCTCCAGAATTCAGATTCTTCCTTGCTCCTTCCATCTCTGGCAGTGCCAGGGGTTCCTTGCTTTGTGGTGGCATCACTCTTATCTGTCTGTCTTGACATGGCCGTTTCCCCTGAGTGTCCGTGTCTCCTCTTTGTGTATGTCTGTGTCCTAATTTCCTTTTCTTATAGGACACTAGTCATATTAGAGTAGGGCCCACCCTGATACCTCATATTAGCTTGATTCCATCTGCAAAGACCAAATAAGTTCACTTTCACAGGTACTGGGGGTTAGAACTTCAACCTGTCTTTGTGAAGGACACAATTCAACCCATAACAGTCTCTATATATAGGTGTAGATTCCGTAATGAGACTGAGTCCCTGCCATTTGCTAGCAAGGTGTGTCTTTGAGCGAATCATTTTCAGTGTTCATCCTCTTTAGCTATAAAATGGGAATACCAACTCAGATGCCAGTGTCAGATGTTTTTTTGGAAGATGTAATACTTATAAGGATCTAAGCTACTTAGAACAATTCTTAGAACAAAGTAAGTGCTACATCAGTGCTTGCTGTTATTTTTATTCATACCTTTATTATTAACCTCATCTTTATCTTTACGGTGCAGGCAGGCACTAGAGCAAACCCAGATGATGGTATGGGTACAGGGATATTAGGGACAGACTCCACTTTTCACCTTATTATGTTAAGCAGTTTCCATTCTGGGCAGGAGTATGTGAAGATCACGCTGCTTAGGGAAACGTCTTTATTCCCTAATATGGGACTAGATGTACCATCTTCAGAATTTATGTTTGTCTTTGGGATGTGTGGGAGGTCTTTGACTGAAATGTGATTCCATCTATTTGATCCAGTTCAATGTCTACAAAGAGTGGTGGTCCATGCTTGATGCTGGAGCACTTGGCCCGAGACTAGACTTTTCGTTCTGTGGTCCATTCCCTGCTGTCACCCTTAATGTCAAGCCCATCTGTCTCCTCCCCTCAGTGTTAGCCTGACCTAGACTGAATAACCCAGATTTGGGTTATTTTAGTTTCCTGAGTCTGCCACAACAAATTACCACAAAATCGATGGCTTAAAACAACAGAAATTTATTCTCTTAGAGTTTTGGAGTCCAGAAGTCTGAAATCAACATGTCATCAGGACTGTGCTCCCTCTGAAGTCTCTAAGGGAAATATTCTTCCTTTCCTCTTGCAACATTTGGTGACTCTTGGCATTTCTGGCATATGGTAGCATCACTGCAATCCCTGTCTCTGTTTTAGGTCTTGGACATACATTCTGGGGATACACAATTCAACCCCACTGCATGGGAAAATTTCTGCTAGAGCTTTCTTTGTCCTTGGACCACCTGATGGGCAAGGTTATGCATCTCTCTGCAGGTCTGGTGGGAAATGTCCTTTCTTGGAGACAGACACAGTAACAAAGGACAAGGGTCCCTGGGATACAATCTAACTTCTATTTTGGCTTTTTCACTGAATTAAGGGAAAACTCATTTGGAGTTTATAGTTTATAAATTTTTCTCCCATGTTATAATTCCCCTTCAATAACCCTTATTCTTCATTAAAGTAAAAGGGTCTTGTATAAACTTACAGTAGTGCTATAGAGGCAAAGAGGCAAAGTCAGGTGTGGCTTCCCCAACACGTTACTTCTCTAGATTCTGTCCAGTGGTCTGTGCCAGGTGTGGTTGCCAGGTGTGAAACAGTTTTGGCCTGGAGCTGGAACCCTAGGGTAGAAGTGTGCACCCAGCGGGAATCAGCAGGCAGGTACAACCTTGGAAACACACCCAAGCACACCCACTAGAGCAAGACAAAGTTCAAAGGTAGGGGAGGGCTGGTGTTTGGGCTGATGAGCACATCTGAAAATAGATGTTTCAAGGGCAGTCTTGAACTTGATCCATCATAGGCTGCAGAGAGGGAAGGTCATGGACTTCCCAGAACGCGGGAACGATCCTAGGGACATAAAAAAAAATCTTCAGGGGCATCACTGGGTCTATTTACTGATCACAATACTGAGGAAAAATCTCAGTATGAATCAGGATAAGTATAAATATGATCGATGAGGAGGAGGCTATTTTGTACCTTAGGAGGGATTTGTTGTAATTGTCATCGACATGCTCACTATTGTTTGGAGCCTTTTAGTGCCTTCAAGCATAATTTTAAAATCTGTGGTTGACAACACCAGCCTATCCCAGAGTCCAAAGGTCTCAATGCACCTTTATCTTGATCCCTCGTCCACACCTCCACTTTGAGCTACTGGCCCACTTACACTGCTTTTCAGGGAGCCTGGCGTTTCCTGAAAGCATTGGGGTCTTTTTGTCTTCTGGGAAGCTTTGCATGCTCTTCCCCTCTGCTGATGCTGTCTTTGCCTTACCTGGTCAGTGTTTTAGACCATTCAGCATGGGGCAGGCCACAGGCCTGGTGGGGGGAACTCCTTGGCAGTTTCAGGGTGCTGGAGACCCATCTCCCCTTAACCAGACTTGACAGTGTCAGATTCACCTCTAAACCTCCCAGTTCCACCCATAGCCTGCATCTACAGGGTGATAAATATAGAACAGTGCTGCATGGCTTAGCTGAATTGGCCTTTTCTATAAAAGTAATGACTTTGATCTGCTGGGAAATATTCTGAAGGTTAATATTCCAGAGTGCAAGATAGAAAATGAACAAAGAATTGCTTCCAGTCAGCTCAAATACATAATGATTTTGTGATGTTTAATAATTATATTTTTTATTGAAAAATATATCTAGATATTCACAACTCCAAGAGCAGAAACACAAAGAACTACATGGTCTAGAGTCTTCCAGGTTGAGAATTTTGTCATTTTTTTCCCAAATACATTTCTCTCAAATTTAACTCTTTTTATGAAAATAATGGTATGATAAAGTAGTTTATAAGAGATGTTGATTAATCATTTGAATGAATTACTTTTTGATGAATGATTCTGAGTGAAAGTTACTCTAAATAAACAAGGATTCACATTAATATAACTTGCACATAGACATGCTACATTAATAAAGTGACAGTATTTGAAAGCAGCTGAGTCAAAACAGAACAATTTACAACAGAAGGCAGTGGGGACTTCTCCCCCACCTGGATTTTGTTCCAAGAAATCAAATTCAAAATACCATGTACTTTTAAACCCTGGTATTACACGACATATTTGACAGCAGTGAATTCACTTTGAACAGACTTCCTAGCTGAGATAAGTGGCTAAAAATGATTTTCTTTTTTAACCATCTTGACCTAGTTGTGCTCAGCTGCACTTTCCAGAAAAATAGTAGAAAAGAAGTAAAACAAAAAAGGCCGTATAAACCTTAGAAAAAGAATTTGAGCAAATACTGACCTCCCAAAGCAAAATTCAGTACCCTATTTTGTTGTTTCACAACTGTCAACTCTTTTGAATTATGACCATTATTATTATTATATAAAATTATTGCATTCTAAAAATATTCTTTTAATTCTAAAAATATTATTATTAAATTATTAGAATTATTATTATTTTAGTTATTAAAATTGTTATTTCAAACTTTGGAAATGGAGGTGTGCAAAAGTATTTTTCCAAGGGAGCTCTATTTACTGCTCAATTATCAGAGAATTTTGTGTTCAGATTGAGGAAGTGCTGCCAACTGGACTTTTATGAGGGCCCCACTTTTTTGTTTTGTTTTAATGTTAGCAAAGTTCTGGCACATACATAGTGGGTATTCAGCACATGTAAATTTTTGTGGAAAACATGGAATAAAGGGTACATAATAGACCCTTAACAAATGATGAACACATTTATCATCCATTCAACAATACGGTATCATTGGGTGGATTGTGGAAAACAGGCAAGTTCTGGGACTTCCCTGGTGGTTAAGAATCCACCTGCCAACACAGGGGACACGGGTTTGATCCCTGGTCCGGGAGGATCCCACATGCCGCGGAGCAACAAAGCCCGTGTGCCACTACTACCAAGCCTGTGCTCTAGAGCCCGTGAGCCACAACTACGGAGCCTGAGTGCCACAGGTACTGAAGCCCACATGCCTAGAGTCCGTGCTCCAAAACAGAGAGAAGCCACTGCAATGGGAGGCCCATGCACAGCAATGAGGGGTGGCCCCTGTTCGCCACAACTAGAGAAAGCCTGCACACAGCAACGAAGACCCAATGCAGACAAAAAATAAAAGTAAACAAAAAATTAAAAAAAAAAAACAGGCAAGTGCTAATTAAGGTTAGTGACATTCACAGTTCTGAGAAGTGCTTAACTGGAAACAATGGGTATGATACTTTCTACTGGTCACCTTGTTACATGGAGTTTTCCTCCCCAAATATCATCAGGGCTGTTATTGTGGTGATTATTTTAAAGGTAATGCATGCACGTGGTGAGTAATTAAAGCAAAACCTATCAACATACAGGAAAAATAATAAAAAAGTGAGCCTCCCTCATTATTATAAAGTTACCTGGTATTTCATTGAATAAACATAATCTGTTGACCTAGTATTGATTCCAGGGTTTCACCACTCTGAACAATGCCCCAGTGCACACAACGTCTTGGGCATTCATCCTTCCCCATATGTGGATGTCTGAAGGAAACCTCCTGTCAGAGAATCCCTAAACCAAAGGGCACGAGCTTTTTAAATTTTGGTAATACTGCACGTTACTCTTCAAAGAAGTGATGTTAAAGAATGTTTCAACCAGTAACATAGAAGAAACAATTTCTCCACACTTTTGCAGACACTTAACAAACAAAATTTTTTTCATGATCTAATACTGAAAATGATGCCAGCTAGCTTTTATTGCACTTTTTAAATAAGGAAAATAGAGTTTCTTTTTATATATTTTAAATTGTTTCTTCACATTTATTGCCCACTTTTACAATGTTTTTTTCCCTTTGTTTTGGTGATTCGTGAGAGTTATTTATAGTTTTTAAATATTTGCTCTTTATCTGTGATATGCATTATAAATATTTTCCTAGTTTCTTGTGTTGTTTTCACTTTATTTCTGGTATTTATTTTGCCATGCAGTAAATTTTAATTTTTTATGTAGTCAAATCTAACATTTATTTGTGTGATTTGTGTTTTGGATTGTGCTTAAAATGTCTCTCGTATTCTGAGATAATTAGTAAAATTTCTGTATTCTCTTTCAGTATTTAACAACTTAATTTAAAAAACTTAATTCTTACTTTCACCTGGAGTTTGTTCTTTGTTTTGTTTTGTTTGTTTTTTGTCTGCACCCTGCAGCATGCAGGATCTTAATTCCCAGACCAGGGATGGAACCCGAGCCCCCTGAAGTGGAAGTGCAGAGTCTTAACCACTGGACTACCAGGGAAGTCCCTGGAGTTTATTTGATGTTAGTGTTGAAGTAGGAATCCTAGTTTATAATTTTTCTCAGATACTAATTAGACACCTCACATACATACACACATGTATATTTGTATTGGGTTGGGCAAAAAGTGTCTTTGGTTTTTAAGTAAAAATAAAAGACACATATTTCATTGTCACCAAGAATTTTGTTGAACAACATATTCATCCTTTTGTTCCACTACCTTCTACCTTCTGACATTTTTCAGGCAACTTCATAATTCCATCTTCCCAAAACATTTTATCTTTTTGAGCAAAGAACTATTCCATGTGCCTTTTACAGTCTTCCAGGGAATTGAAATTTTTTTCCATTAAAAGAATTTTATAAAGACCTAAATAAGTGGAAATCTGAAGGTGCAATGTCTGGTGAATACAGCAGATGAATAAGAACTTCCCAGCCAAGCTGTAACAGTTTTTCCCGAGTCATCAAAGAAACATGCAGTCTTGTGTTATCCTAATGGAAGATTATGCATTTTCTGTTGACTCATTCTGGACACTTTTCATTGAGTGCTGCTTTTAGTTGGTCTAATTGGGATCAGTACTTGTTGGAATTAATTGTTTGGCTTGCTTACTGGAAGAAGCTCATAATGTAGGGCTTGCTCCCAATGCCAGCATATACACAACATCACCTTCTTTGGATGAAGACCTGCCTTTGGTGGTGTTGGTGGTGGTTGTTCATTTTGCTTGCCCCGTGATCTCTTCCATTCCACATTATTGTACAGTATCCACTTTTCATCACCTGTCACAATTTGTTTTAAAAATGGAACGTTTTCATAACGTTTAAGAAAAGAATCACATGTGGAAATATGTTCAAGAAGGTATTTCTTCTTAACTTATGTGGAACCCAAACATCAAAGCGATGAACATAACCAAGCAGTACAAATGATTTTCAATGCTTGATTTGGATATTTTGAGTATGTTGGCTCTCTCTCATGTGGTATAATGTTGATTGTTCTCAATTAATATCTCAGTTTGAGTTTGATCTATTTTAACTTAAAATAGAATCCCTTCACTCCTGGAAATTTGAAACATGGTGCATTTGAAACATGCACCTGTTTGCAGGCAAGGGATGTGACTATTTGATTCCTCAAGCATATTTTCTACTCACTCATTGAATAGTAGATGATGCTGAATTTGATATTTTTATTTAATGAGTCTATGTGAAGCCCTTGACCAACTGGTTTATGATTACTTTCTTCTCCAAGATTTAATTTTTAAGAAAAACTCTTATGGACATGATAATGTACTTCACCAAAGTGGACTCACCTTCAATGTGTTCAAATCCATTAAATGAAACAAATTAAGGGTGAATTTTGGAAAAGAGATGGGCATTTTTAAAAACAGCTGATTTCTACCCATATTGCTTGAGTGTTGAGAAATCAAGTTAGACCTCATGTCAAAATCTACTTACATACTTACAAACGATATCATTCATCTTTGATTATACAACAGTTCAACGGAGGTTGGTATTAAACTCATAAAACCTGTAAGACTGGTTCACAGGCACCAAGCTTTTCTTCATGGAGGAAAATTGATATTCAAAAAGGACAATTTGGGGATGGATTGATGCATATTTAAATACAGATATTTTTGACATAGGCTCATTGGTTTCTTTGGAAGATTTGGGGTCCAATGAAGCTATTAAGGACTCTGTTGGCACATTACTGCTCTGCTGAGGGCTGAAAGATGTCTTTCCAGCAGTAGGAAACATTTCCTCCCTCCCAACTGCCCATACACTTTCAAGTAATGACTGGGGAGAACACTTGATTTATAGCTTGTGACCATAGAATATCATTTTGGAAGTAGCCAGAAAGGAAAGAAAAAGAAAAAGATTCAAATGATCCACAGCATTAGAAGCTACAGCTGAGTAAATAAATTTTGAGTAGAAATTATTGGGAGATTTTATTTCTTCAATTTCTCATCAGGAAGAGCAAAAATGTAACCAGCAACAAGAAAGAAAAAGCTGCCTGCAATCCCAACTGGGTCTTATTTTATGATAAGATTCTGAATATATGGATTGAACTTTCAAGTACTAACACACTGATGAAGATTACTTGGATTTAAAACCACTGGTGCATACCAATGAGCAGATATAATCAAAGAAGGCCATTGGCTGTCAAGGTCATAAGGATAGACAGTTGCCAAAGGAAGCTTGTCAAAACAACTCAATTCTAACCCCACAGTCAACCACCAGTGTCACCCAGGAACATCAATGCTAGTTGGCATCCCTCTTATGTTTAATCAGGTGAAATTCCATTACACAGCACTGGTGACTTGGACTCTAACGTGATTGGAAAGTCCAGGCTGGTCTGACCACCATCAGCAGGTCAACTAAGTTAATTGTTCCTAAGAAGAAACATGGGAATGGAATTTTAGCAGCTTCACTGAGGGACACCATAGGGAATGCAGACCTGATTGATGGGACCAACACATCAGTCTTTCCTTGTGACACACAAGCTCTCTCTTCTACTCCCTAGGTCTTATTGCTGCTCTCTCCACTCCACTGAGGCACCTCAGCCAGGTTGTAAAGCACTAAAGTTCCAGTCCATCAATGTTTAAAAAGCATTCTGAGAGAATAAATTAACTATATGAAGTTGACAATAAAGGGTTTTGTATATTTTATTATGATTTGTAAATATGTGCTATACAACCTTCATATCAGTAAAATGCATAATAAAAATACCACACACATACATAAAAAAATAAATAAATAAAAGGAAGGAAGGAAGGAATTTTCCCTCAAAGCCAATGCCAGCTGGCTTCATTGGAAAAGCTTTCTTCCTTAGCTCTCTGAATTATGCACTGGTAGGTTGTGGTTGTTTATTTCAAGATAGTTGTTTATTGTGGATTTTGAATTATTCATTCAAATGAGGCTGCCTCTCAGCAAGGCAGATACAGCTGAACAGTCTGGTGTACCCAACAGCTCAGGAAGCGTGGACCCTAGGCCACAAAGCTAGAATGCAGTTCAGAATCCAAGCAGCTCCAGTGGTCACAGAGCAGAGTCTCATCCACCTTTGTTCTAACACTCTGTTCTCATTCCTCTATGTCTGTCTTGTAAGAGAAAAATTACACTGGATTGCAAGGGAAGACTTTATTCAAGACTATTGCAGCAGGGGAGAGAGTCTATTGATATAAGGGAGAGAGATTGATCTTAATTCCACTGAAACAAAAGATGGGAGAGTTTTTAAGCCCTGGGTGAGCTGGTGGAAAAGTAACTCAGGACATTATGGGGAGGACAGTCAATGTGCTTAAGATCTGAGTTCACTAAGGTCTGCACATTTAAGTTAGGATCTCATCCTCCCACAGAGATTGGGAGACAGGGACAGTATCCCTACTCCACCATGGTCACATTTCAAAGGTGGCTCCCAGGTCCTTGAGGAAGACAGTTTCTGGGTTGTAAAACTAGCAAGAGGCTGAGAGAAGGTCTAAGTGTCAAAGGGGCAGAAAAAGAACTTACAGTGGTGAGTCTTATAAAGGAAATGCTCTAAGTAAAGGGAAGCCAGGGGTCTGGAGTCAGGAAGAAACCTGTGCAGGGTCAAAATTCAGTCAAACTGAGGGAATATTTAGGCCATTTCAGTCAGTGTACACGTTCTTTTCCATCTGGAACTAGAGCCCAACCCCAGACCCCAGATCCCCACCCTAACCCCTTCTCCTCTCCCCTCTCCCCGTTCCTAGTGTTCCCTACCACACACACACACACACACGCACACACACACACACACACTCTCCCTCTTCCGGCAAACACTGTCCTAGTTCCAGCTTCTCTTCTGCAGGAAATCTTCCTGAATCCTGCTCCCACCCCCAGCCTGCACTCTTACTGCTCAAGCCACATTATAACTCTTCCCTCTGGTTTGCCCTTTCCGCCAGATGCTGAAAGTCTTCAGTTCAACACCGTGCCTTTCGTTTCTGAATCCATGAGACCTGGCCTGTTACTTGGACACATAGTAGGAATCAAATCAGTGTTTACTGATTGGTAAACTAGTGGTTAAATGCTAGTTTTATTCAACAGTCTCAAGGAAACATTTTAATATGTCAAGTTTTCCAGAAGCAGAAACGGATTCACATGTAAGTATCTGCAGAGAATGCCTTTTGTGAGCCTTTACCTTAGGCTTACATAAAGCAGAGGGCCTTCACGCCATATGGTAATCACATGGGGCTCCTCCACAGTTTAGAAACCCTTCTGAAAATAGGTTGTATTTGTCCATCACATTACAGTTTATATAACCCCTCTGCATCACTTGATTTGATTTTTACAACTCGCGTAAGTAGTAAAAGACCTTTTATCCCTGGTGAAGGACGGACTGTCAGCAAGTTACAAAGCCGCATGCTGACCCCAGGTCCAGAGTTCTTTCATCGCCCCACTCCTACCCCATTCCCCACTGCCTACCTCCAGCCCTCACTCCTGCACCCCTCCAGTTCTTCAAAAACAAAAGCTCCTTTCTTTCCACCTGCTGCAAACGCATCAATTCTTGGAGAATCTCATGAACTCTAATTCTGAATTTCTTCTGACATAATGACATTTATTTTTTAACATTTCAAGGATTGAAGGACCTGGACACAAGTTAAAATTAACTGTTGCTGAGGGGAAAGCAAATTTTAAGTTGTTCCTCCCACTTTCCAAACTGATAAGGCCTGTGGCAGCAGTGTCTAATACACACTTAAACCAGGTAAATTACACCCCCCATGTACTATTTGTTACCTAAGGATAGATTCTTGAATAAATCATTTATTTCTAAAGGCACATGGGCTCTCACTCTCCTATCAATCCAGTCCTCATCTGGTTACCTCTCTGGAGTCTTTCCATTTTTTCCCCCCATTTTACTTTACGAAGGAAGCGGGGAATTTCTTTTTTTTTTTATTGGAGTATAATTGCTTTACAATGGTGTGTTAGTTTCTGCTGCATAATAAAGTGAATCAGCTATACGTATACCTATATCCCCTCCCTCTTGTGCCTCCCTCCCACCCTCCCTATCCCACCCCTCTAGGTGGACACAAAGCACCGAGCTGATCTCCCTGTGCTATGCAGCTGCTTCCCACTAGCTAACTGTTTTACATTTGGTAGTGTATATATGTCAGTGTCACTCTCTCACTTCGTCCCAGCTTCCCCTTCCCCCTCCCTGTGTCCTCAGGTCCATTCTCTAAATTGAAGCAGAGAATTTCTGCCAATGAGAGGAAGTATGGATGGCAGAAATATCTCCTCCTTATCTTAAAATAATAAGCATATGATAATAAAGATAATAAGATGATCATCCAAAATCATCTTTGCTGGAAAATATGAGGATGAGTAGAATAGAAATAAAAAATCTGAACAGTAGATAAGCATTTCTAGAAACAATATCCCTATTACATATTGACATTGGTGAAGCTTCAAGTAGCTTTCTTTAGAGAAATCGGTAAGATATTTAGGGTCATAGCAATAAAGCAGCTGCTTTTTTTTTCATATAAGAAGCTAGGCTGGTACTTCACATCTTAATTGTGTCACTGAGTGAATGTTTATTGATGGAAGAAAGGAAGGAAGGAATAAGTAAAAGAATGAATGAAGTGAGCTCATAGCAGGTTGGATGAGGCTCCGAGTCACTGCCAGCACCCCCTCCATGCCCATCTTCCCCCTTCTATGGCCCCGAGGCTGCTCTCTCTGACCCTTGGTCCAGAACAGCCAGCTCTGTTCCTCTGGATTGGACAAGAAAAGCAGGGTAGAGGATTCTAATGTGCGCCCCCAGCCCGTTTAGCATGGATTTAGATTCTTTCTTCAGGTCACTATTTATCACTTTGCAAAGCTGAGAGGCACTGAATTCCAAGGGCTAAGGCCCTGACCTTGACTTATTCAATGGGAACCCAAGATGACCTGGGCAGTGACAGAGGGTACAGACCAGGAACAAAACCCAAGCCCACCTTCCCGAATGACCAAGGTCTGACTGAGTGGCTGAGACAGTATGTACAGTTACAGCCAAAGCAAGAGGCTCCAAGTATGGTGCAACTGAGGTTCCAGGGATGTCATCCATCAAGAGCTTGCTATGTGCCACCGCCCAGGGCAGTGATCCAATTACGATCTCTACTGTGCGTGTGAGATTTAAGATTGATTAATAGCAGTTCAGGCCTGTGTGGCAGATCTGGGTCTGGAACTGTGGTCTGTCTCAGAGCCTGAAACACAAAGCAACCAGTTCCGGCATTGACAACATTTCCCTTCCTTTAGGATGAAGTTCTGACGCTTTCTGGGGGTTACTCGTGGGGGATTCCTTCCTGCCTTTCTCTCCAGTAAATAGGTTGAGATGAGATGTGACTTGGAGTTACACTGGACTACACGACGAACCTCACAGAATCAACAGAGCTGACACCACCCTCCAAGCACCAAGGACCCAAAGATTGAAGGAAGAGGAGCGAGGGGAGAGTTTATCTCACTTTCTGAGTGTTAAAGGGAAACTATATGGTTTTTAAGGGTGTGCTTGAAAGCATTGGTAGAGTGATTTTTCTAAAAGAAACCAAAATAACCTACTTTCCAAGAAGCTATTTGCTAATTGAGGAGATATGAAGCACCTGCCACACTCATTTTAATAGACCTACCATCTGCTTCCTCTCAACAGGTGCAGAAGTATCACTGCATTTTAGAGCCAGAAGTGTTTTTATACAAAGTTCCATAAGTACCTTAGGTTTGGGCCATGAACAGACTTCAAGGATCCATCAACATCTGGAAAATATATGTACTTTGGTGGGGTTTTTATGTACATTTTTTCCTAGGAAGATGGACCATGGATGTCATTATTTCAGAGTCTGTGTCAGAAGTGTTTCAACCACAAGTCCAAAGTGACACAAAATAAACAGACAGTAAACAGCTAAGTGGGGCAGGATGAACCTCTACCTATAGCCAAAAGTCAACATGTAAATGTAGAAAGAGGGATAGAAAATCAGCATTTTGCAGCCATCATGGTGCTGATTGCTTCAGGCAAGAGTTTCAAAGGGAGCTGAAGTCATTGGTGACAGTTTGGTGAGGAAAGAGGATGTATGCTCAGCCTTGAAGTATCTCCACAGAGATTACATGTTACACACACAAAAGAAAAAGTGGTCGTTGCAGTGGAAGAACCCAGGGGACACTCTTCAACCAAGTCATCGAAGTGCATGTCACCACCAACAAGACACGTTGGCTTCAGCCTCCAGAGAGAGGCACCAAGAGAGACACAACTGCACGGTTAAGGTCTCCTGGCCCAAAATGGACAACTTAGATCTGAACGTGAGGAAACATCACACTAACCCCAAACAGCTCTACAAGTCCAAAATGTCAGGGTCACAAAAGATAAAGAAGTAGGAGAAAATGTCCCAGACCAAAGGAGACCAAGGAGGCATGATGAGTTAAACCAAAAGAAACATTGCTGCAATCTACATGGTTGGGACATTTAAATATCGATTGTGAATTATACAGCACCATGGTATCAGTGTAAATTTTCTGACTTTGATAACTACATTTTGGTTTTGGAAGAGGTTGTCAACAGAAGTCTTTACTTAGGCCTGAAAGGGCTCAATGTCTCCAACTGACTCTCAAAGTGTTTGTCAAATGTTAATAATTATGCACCATTATAAGAGTCATCTTCTTTCTTATTACATAAAAGAGAAACAAGCAGACACAGTCAGTGAATCTAGGTGAATGGGACTCGATAGCTCATAGTACTTACTACTGTGGTAACTTTTCTGGAATTTTTTCTAATAAAAGCATTTTAAAGAAAGTTAAGCACATTTGACCTGCTTCTTCTCCCCCACTTTACAGATGAGAATTTCAGTCTCAAAGCAATTTAATTAAAAGTAGCATCTGTTCGTGGGAGAAGCTTTATTAAAACCTGAATTTCCTGACTCCCACAAACCTGTTCTTGCCACCTTCCCAGACAGTCTGAAAACTCACCTATATTTATTTTTTACATTTATTTTAGGCAACTGAGGTCACATTATTGATGGTTGGTGCTGATTTTTAACTCTCTCTCTCTCTTTCTTTTTTTTTTTTTATCAAATAGAGCTTTGTTCTTTTTCAGAGAATCAGGTAAAACCTATTCTTACCTCTTGCTGAAATAATTAGGAGATACCAAGCATATTCTATTTTACCCCAGTTTTCAGCTTCTGCCAAATATATGTAAAAACAGACAGGTTTTGCATGAAGAGAATATTGCTGAAAGTTATCTCTTCATCTCAGAGCCTGTGACAATAAAAATAACTTTGCTCACGTTTGCCTCATGGCATCCCGGCAGTGTTCCCAGGAGTGAGTTCACGTGTGTTCTGAGACTCAGAGCATTTCATTTGATAAGCTCTGACCAAAGCTCCTCTCTTCTCTTAGGAGGGACAAAAGGGACCATGGGTCTCCAGAGAGACTTTTCATTGATTCAGGTACATCTTTGAAAGAGTTTCCAACAGGAAAGCTAAATCCACACTTTTAAGGGTATCTAAGTTACTCAAATAAGCCTTAATGACAAATTCCACAGTAGTGCCTGCCCAAGTGGAGTCAGGTACAGTATCAAGGATGTGTCACGTTTATTATTCCTTTACATTGGATTTGTAATACGGTGTTCAGGGAACATACCCTACAGCCAGAAAATGTCTGTGTTTCAGAAGGCCAGTCACTAGTTCAGTGACCTTGAGCAACTCACCTAAACTAATTTTATCTCTAGTTCTCTACCTATGAAGTGGAGACGGTAATATCTGCATTCTTTATTTATACTTTCTAAAGTCAGCAACTGACATTTAGTGGTCTTATGTATGTATTTATTTAAATCCTACCTTGTTTCAACATAAGATCATGATACAGCAGATTAAAACAATCAAATGAAGAAACTGGGTTTCAGGAGAAACAAGGCAAAGAGAATAAGGTTCCACCTTCAGCAGTAGATGCTTCCAGGGCCCAACACAGAGCTGCAGAAGTTCTGTGCTGTCTAGCATCCATGATGGAAAAATTTTACACTTGTAATTGAATGTAGAATGGGAGTTTTCTTGCTGTCCTGAATTGTGGTCGAAGTTTTGTAGCTGAAAATAATGAGTGATGCTACCCCATATTCTAAAGACAGGCATGGGCACTTCCTCAAAAGAATGGTCCAGAGAGATGGCCAGCCTGTTCACATGACCTCCATCCTCAATAGCCATCTAAGAGAAGGCCAAGCCTAAGAGGAAGGAATTCTTCTGAAGTTGTAGAGAAGCAGCATCCTTTTCCTCATCTGCCAATGCAGCCCCTCCAGCCAAGAGAGAACTGGGAGGGGTACTTACAGAAAGGGAGGAAAGTATCTCAAGCTGGCTGGATGCTGGCTGATCCACGGATTCTCAGAAACCACCCTATTCAAATGTAGAGTGAGGAAACAAGTGAAGAGCCGAACTTGTGTCCACTCCCCATGTTTGGGGGCAAAGAGTAGTGCCTGACCCTCACCTGGATGAGTCTGAAGATGGGAAGCTGGCTGGCACAGACATGATGGAGGGACCAGGGGGGAGGGCTACAACAGGATCCACCTTTGTCTATGCCCCAGGAAGGTAGGCAGATGGGGGACAGTAAAAGGACCCCACCCGAGGTCCAGGGTCATGGTATCTTCAGCAGGCAGGTGCTGTGGAGGAGACATTGCCTGAGTCAGATGCCTATACAGGGCTGCGATTCCCCAGGTATGTCTCCACAGAACCACACAAGCTCCCAGAGAGAAAGAGTCCATTTTGGAGCCAAGAGAACATTTTTTTTTTTTTGTGAATAGCCCCAGCTGAATCAAAATAATTATTTTCTCCAGTCCTTTCTCCCCTTATTCCAGACCCCAAAGGTGGGAACCAGTGGGGAAGGAGACGGAGCAAGGAAAATTCTAGAAAGAATGAACACCTTCCCTTATCCTGGTCTAGAGAATGCCCCACTTCACCCCACCCTCATGCTAAACTGCTGAATGAGAAACTCAGATTTTGCCAACTTTGTAATGTCTAACAAGACTGGTCTAACACCTGAGGTGCATCAGAAATTTTTGGAAGGAACCCGACTTATGTTCATGAGAGTGCAAGAGGGCTGACCCAGCCAATTTGGAGACACAGTCAGGAAAAATGTATCTCCTTCCAGGATTGCAGTCTAAGGAGTTCCATAAAGCAGTGACTTAGATTTGTCAGGTCCACCTGGTGCTAATGACCCAGTTTCTCAGAATGGAGCTGTCCCGTTCTGACTCCAAGAGAAATGTTCCCATTTCATGCCAAGAGGAGTGGTAGCAATCCTGCTTCATAGCTTTGTGTTCCATCCAGGCCTAGGAAAGAAATTGCCAGGAAATTCCTGTGACCACACTTGTATATTTTCAGTTGATCATGTATCAAGAGCCAGTTATTATTTCATAATACACTTGGAAAACTCCAAATTTTCTTGGTTTTCTTTTGTCCCATACAAAATAAACACATAAAATTCCTATTTTTATGGATTAAAACCTTCCATCTTTTCGGAAGTCATAGTGGAGTCATTGTCTCCAGGAGATGCTTTATATTCTTTATCACTAATTATCACAACAGATCATCTAGAAAGGCTCAGAGAGGTTGTGTGACTTGTCCTAAATCACACAATGAGAAGCTGGTGGGTTGGAACCCAGATTTCCATTATTCCAAAACACAAGTTCTTTCCAGTTGTTTTACTGCCCTCTCTTATTCATTCTCTCATTCACTTATTCCTTCATCCTCATGTGCCATCATGCTCAGCACTAGGGAAGATGGAAGAGGAAAATGAGATTAGGACACCAGCTCTAGTTCTCAGGTATTCTCACCTCCTTGGTGCAACTGTGAGGTAAGAATCTCATTGAAAGAAGCTGGGGACTGAATGCAAATGAAAGTGTACAGTCCATACTTGGTGTAACTCTTTAGGAATGAAAAACAGGGGAGCAAGAAGTTGGCAGATGAAGAGTTTGTAGACACCAGCGTTTTAACAGCCCTTGACTTTGAGACCCTGCCTTTTTCTATCCCGAGGGAAAACCCAGCCCTTGTCAAGGTAGGTTCTGCAAGGATGCTGTTACCACTGGGGTCAGTGACTCTGGCACCCGTGTGGAGAGCTACTGGGCAGGTGCTCTGGGAGTTGGGTGGTGATTGCTGGAAAGAAGTCTTTAATTTGGAATTTTAGAAAGGCAGTGAAAAATCTGTTGAGTGAGTTTAATCCAGCGCTGAATGTATCAAACCAAACTCTTGAATGATAAATGTGGTAGGAAGCATTATCACCTCCACTGAAGACAGCTGCATGCCAGTACTGTCGGCTCAAAAAGGTTAAAACCAAAGCAAGAAACAAAACCCAACTCAAGTTCCAGATTGCAGAGTGCAGCCCTATCCTGTAACACAGACTTTCTCTCTTGCTATATATATATATATATATTTTTTTTTGCGGTATGCGGGCCTCTCACTGTTGTGGCCTCCCCCGTTGCGGAGCACAGGCTCCGGACGCGCAGGCTCAGCGGCCATGGCTCACGGGCCCAGCCGCTCCGCGGCATATGGGATCCTCCCAGACCGGGGCACGAACCCGTATCCCCTGCATCGGCAGGCGGACTCTCAACCACTTGCGCCACCAGGGAGGCCCTCTTGCTATATTTTATGTTGTAATTTATGTTCTCTTTGCCTACGGTCCTTCCCAAATAAAACATAAGCTCTATAAGGAAGCAACTATCTTCGCATTTGTACATCACACAAAGCTAAAGACAGTAAATACTGAATTGATAAAGGCATGGTTAGCTACAAAGGGACAATGGATTACAAGAATTTACAAGCCAGAGGGGAACTAGCTTTTGGAAAGAGTTGACTTTGCACAAATCTAGACGTACCTACGCTTTTTACGGAATAACTGAAACTACTTGAAAGTACTCTGGAAAATACTGGAGAAACACATAAACCACTAGAACTCATTTTTATATACTTTTCTCTTCAAGCTAACTGCCCTTATGAAATAAAGGCTGTTTTGTTGATGCTATTTTAGGAGTTAGAAAATAATGTTTTTGTAGTTCTTTAAAATTACTCTTAATGTACAAGTTTTGGAAAATACACATTTGAGTTGAGAGATCAGAAACAAAATCCCAATGTTCTTTTGCTGCCATATGTAATAACATTATTTTACCCAACATTAAATCTATCCTGTGCATCTCTGTCTGCTGAATTTTTTGTTTCCAGTTGTGTCTTTTGTGATGGACAGCATTGTGAGCTGGATTTGAATGTTGTAAGCAGGGAATCCTCCCTCCCCTGCACCATTTTTCCCTCGGCAGCTCCATTCATGCTCTTCCCTGCTCTCTCTGTATTCCAGGTTTCCATCCCTGGGCTGCCTGTCCTAGCTCAGCTGGTTCCTGACCTCTTTCAGTCAATAGCAGAAGATGAGAGGGTGGGAAGAAAACAGCTGGGGTATTTTTCCCTCGCTGTCTCAGCCAGCTCTCAACAGACATCCCTGGCCTCATATCAGGTCACCTCTGCCTCTGATCTGCCTGCTACCTGCTATTGCCAAATTTCCCCACAGTCTCCTGATGGTTTCTCAACTTCTAGTTACCAAATTACCAATCCCCTGAATAAATTCCTTCTGTTGTACATATTTAGAGTGGTTCCCCTATTCCTGGTTGGACCCTGACAAATGTAGCAACCATAATTCTCAAAGGGAAATAAAAAAGAAAGAGGTTGGCAACAGGTCCTAATAAATGTGCTTTTAAGTGAGGGGCTCCTATGACACCTCACTATCTCACTAATGTGGTGGGACAGTTTTACAAAAGATTTCTCTAAACTGAGAGTCCATATCAGGATGACACAGTAAGGAAGTCAACATTCATGCCACCAGAAGTTGATAGGTGGTTTCACAGATGGAGAGATATACCATGTTCTTGAATTGGGAGAATCAACATTGTGAAAATGACTATACTACTCAAAGCAATCTACAGATTCAATGCAATCCCTATCAAACTACCAATGGCATTTTTCACAGAACTAGAACAAAAAATTGCACAATTTGAATGGAAACACGAAAGACACGGAATAGCCAAAGCAATCTTGAGAAAGAAAATTGGAGCTGGAGGGATCAGGCTCCCAGACTTCAGACTATACTACAAAGTTATAATAATCAAGACAGTATGGTACTGGCACAAAAACAGAAATATAGATCAATGGAACAGGATAGAAGGCCCTGAGATAAACCCACGCAGCTATGGTCAACTAATCTATGACAAAGGAAGCAAGAATATACAATGGAGAAAAGACAGCCTCTTCAATAAGTGGTGCTCAGAAAACTAGACAGCTACACGTACAAGAATGAAATTAGAACACTCCCTAACATCATACAAAAATAAACTCAAAATGGATTAAAGACCTAAATGTAAGGTCAGACACTATAAAACTCTTAGAAGAAAACATAGGCAGAACACTCTATGACATAAATCACAGCAAGATCCTTTTTGACCCACCTCGTAGAGAAATGGAAATAAAAACAAAAATAAACAAATGGGACTTAATGAAACTTAAAAGCTTTTTCACAGCAAAGTAAGCCATAAACAAGACTAAAAGGCAATCTTCAGAATGGGGGAAAATATTTGCAAATGAAGCAATTGACAAAGGATTAATCTCCAAAATTTACAAGCAGCTCATGCAGCTCAATATCAAAAAAACAAACAACCTAATCCACAAATGGGCAGAAGGTCTAAGCAGACATTTCTCCAAAGAAGATATATAGATTACCAACAAACACATGAAAGGATGCTCAACATCACTAATCATTAGAGAAATGCAAATCAAAACTGCAATGAGGTATCACCTGACACCAGTCAGAATGGTCATCATCGAAAAATCTACAAAAAATAAATGCTGGAGAGGGTGTGAAGAAAAGGGAACCCTCTTGCACTGTTGGTGGGAATGTAAATTGATACAGCTGCTAAGGAGAACAGTGTGGAGTTTCCTTAAAAAATTAAAAATAGAACTACCATATGACCCAGCAATCCCACTACTGGGAATATACCCTGAGAAAACCATAATTCAAAAAGAGTCATGTACCACAATGTTCATTGCAGCTCTATTTACAATAGCCAGGACATGGAAGCAACCTAAGTGTCCATCAACAGATGAATTGATAAGGAAGATGTGGCACATATATACAATGGAATATTACTCAGTCATAAGAAGAAACGGAATTGAGTTATTTATAGTGAGGTGGATGGACCTAGAGACTGTCATACAGAGTGAAGTAAGTCAGAAAGAGAAAAACAAATACCGTATGCTAACACATATATATGGAATAAAAAAAATGGTTCTAAAGAACCTAGGAGCAGGACAGGAATAAAGATGTAGATGTAGAGAATGGACTTGAGGACATGGAGATGGGGAATGGTAAGCTGGGATGAACTGAGAGAGTGTCGTGGACATATATACACTACCAAATGTAAAATAGATAGCCAGTGGGAAGAAGCCACATAGCACAGGGAGATCAGCTCGGTGCCTTGTGACCACCTAGAGGGGTGGGATAGGGAGGGTGAGAGGGAGACACAAGATGGAAGAGATATGGGGGTATATGTGTATGTATAGCTGATTTACTTTGTTATACAGCTGAAACTAACACACCATTGTAAAGCAATTATACTCCAGTAAAGATTTAAAAAAAAAATAAAAGAAGTTGATAAGTGGTTTCTATGGACTATGCCACTTCCATAACACTAGCAGTCTGTGATGTTACACATCCATAGCTCAATTTTATGAAAAGGTTCAGAGAGGTAAAATAATGTTTCCAAGCTCACACAGATAATAAATAACACTGTAAATTACATCAAAATAAAGATGCTTGTTGTTGATTAGAAATTGAAGGTATCAGTTAAATTTAAATAAGTAGACAATACTGTTTTTTTCCAAGAAGAGTCTATGATGGTGAATGCTTGGAAAGATCTTTTTTGGGTTTCTCCTAGACCTGAGAAATAGCAAAGCATTTATATAAAATATGGTGCTTCCTAGTCCTTATTTATCAGCAATCCAGCACTTCCCAAAATTACTTTTACCAAAATTATTCCCCTTCTTTACAAGTATATTTGACCTTAACAACAACAGCTGAGGTTTGCCTGAAACTCTTCTAAGCACTTACATTAACTTGTTTCATCCCCAAAACAACGCTGTAATAAGGAGGAATCATCTCTCCAGTCTGAAAGAAACTCAGCCTAGAGAAACTAAGCAACTTTTCCAAGGTCACATGAAGAACGAGTGGTCCTGCAGGCCAGAGAGCACAAGGTTTGATATTTTCAGTATCAATGAAAATGTTTCATGACCCATGTATTGGGAGAAAGAGAAGGAAATGTTTCAAGGAAAATAAAAGGAAATGAGAGGAAAGGGAAATAACAATTGAGTCCTGAGTTTGGTCACGTGTCATCTCTCACTTTCTGTCAGTTAATATTCACAGCCTCCCTTGACGTAAGTGCCATTCGTATTGTAGAGATGAGCACACAGATTCAGAGAGACTGATTCTCCCGCCCAAAGTCACACAGCTACTATGTGACTGAGCCAAATGTTCCCCTGCATTTTCACTCCTCACCTGAATGATTAGTCTTGTGGCTTTCTGTGGGACCCTGTTGTAATTCTCACCTTCCATGAGCTATAGTCACTCTTGAATTCATTCATTTGGTGAATATATCTTGAGTGCACTGTGCTGGGTCTTGCAGTGCAGCAGTGAACAACATAACTCAAGTCCAAGATCTCCCTGGGATGAGCAACCTCAGATTGATGTCAATACTGGATAACAATTGTTTTTTTGAACAAATCCACACTCTTTTTTATTTACTTTTCAATAACTTTAAATCCTTGAAGGGTACAGCATCACATGGATTCTGTGTTCAATAGCCTTAGCAGGAAGGTTGCTTCAGACTTTGGCATGAACCATGCCATTGTTTCCATGAGCATGAGTTCTTTCCCCAATTTACTCTGGTTTTGTTAGATTTCCCACCAGGATTTGCTGTGTTGTCCTTTGCTTTGTACACATAAGGACATCTCTTGCTGAGATAGAATTCGGTTTCATCTCAAGTATATACACCTTCAATTTTCAGGAGAGCTGTGTGCTCTCTCTGGTTCCATACCCCGCTTATAGCCAGCAGAAATGCCCTTGGACCACAGCCTTCCAGACATATTTGTCATTTTAGAAGTTCTGGTCCCAGGAGGCTTCCACAGGGTCTAAGATTCCTTTGATAACAATTGTTAACGTGGGGTCTTTAAGGCCTTCTTGCTTGTTTGCTGGCACAAACAATTTCCATTTTGGAAAGATGCTACTTCACTGGCTTGATTAAGTTTGGTCAAGAGTTTTCTTATTTTTTGTGCTTTTGCAGTGCATTATGCAGAAAGCAGTGGTGTGATTTTTATAAAACCACTTTGTTGAGGTATAAATGACATGTAAAAAGCTGTACATATTTAATGTATACAACTCGATGAGTTTGGTGATAGATATAAACCCATGAAACCATCACCGCTATGAAGGCCAAAAAGACATCCATCACGTCCCAAAGTTTCTTTCCACCCCTTTTATTATAATATCGTGTATATGTGTTGTAAGAAACATAAGATCAATCTTCTCAGCAAATTTTAAGTATCCAGTACAGTACTGAGATCTATAGGCACTATGCTATATAGTAGATAGTCAAAGAGTATAGAGTTTCAATTGTGTAGTATAAGTAACTTCTGGAGATCTGTACAGCATGTGATTTCCACATGATAATAAAAGCTATTTCCAAATGCAATTTTCTCTCTTTCTCTGTCTCTCTTATTTCCTCATCTAAGAATCAGAAACATGACCATCAGGCACTAATTCCACTAAATTATATCATTCCCCATTCCATGCTTTTAAAATATGAATTCTGGGTTGATTAGTCCGCTAGATTACCAGCACTTCAGTGTGAGTTCTATTCTACATCGTTCAATTTATGGCAGCAAGTGTCAGCAGAGCCTGAACATATTAGCTGCTTAAGAACAAAAAAAGACATGGATAGGGAGGAAAAAGAGAAAGAAATGTAAGCAAACTGTCAGGGTTCATTTGCATCTCAATGCAGCAGAGAAAGAAATCAAGGTGAGAGAGGTCATGAGCCCACCTTTGCATCCTCTCCCTCCTCCACTCCTCACTGTAGGACCAGAGGAGTGAAGGTAAAGCACTTGAGTTTGACCTGTTTTCCCCAGCTTACGGGCACAACCTAATAAACACCACCAAATGAACTGAATTTCATCATTGGCAAGATGCAATGGGGCAACACCTTTAAGATTCATCACTGAATTAAGAGTTAAGTGGGGGGCTTCCTTGGTGGCACAATGGTTGAGAGTCTGCCTGCCAATGCAGGGGACACGTGTTGATGCCCCGGTCCGGGAAGATCCCACATGCCGTGGAGTGGCTGGGCCTGTGAGCCATGGCCGCTGAGCCTGCGTGTCCGGAGCCTGTGCTCCGCAATGGGAGAGGCCACAACAGCGAGAGGCCCGCGTACCAAAAAAAAAAAAAAAAACAAAACAAAACAAAAAAAAAACAGTTACGTGGAATCCTCCCTACCTGCTCCATTTTTTAATTTTTACTAAGTAAAATACTAATTTTATTGATTTTTCTTTATATTTTTTATTGTATATAAAGTAAAAAGAAACAACGTTTGGACATCAGATGAGGCAGAAAACACAGATACAGCAATCATTGATCTAGGCAATGGATAAAGGCATAACTTTTTCCAGATCAGCCAGAATACACACCCACGGAGAAGTTAATCGATAAGATCAATGGACAACTCTGAAGGTTACAAGAAACAATGAGTTATTGAGGGCAAATAAAGGCATTGCCATAGACGTTTCTTTTGAAAACATCCATTCAATTTATTGAAGGACGGATTCATCTACCTTTCTACGTGTTGTGATAAAGATGACCCTGAGGGAGGTCAAGAAATCTTAGGTCTAAAGGTATGTACTGGGGAGAGTCTTTGTCCCTGTCCACTGCAGATCTTTTTATATTAGGATTTCTAATCAGAAATGGCAAAGCAAGATGAATGACTTTTATTCCTTGGGCTAAATAGACTGTACAGGTATACGTGTGTGAATATATAATTGTAACACTGTATGTGTACACAGAAAGTATTATTTGTCATTGTTACTATAACTATTTATTTCAATACCTTCTGTTAACTTGTCTAAGATAAAACTTGTGAAACGAACTGAATTGTACAATTTCCCTTGAAATCATGAGACTCATTGCTCATTCTCAGATTAGACACACATTGGTGGTAAGCAAAGAAAACTTCCAGCATGCTGAACAGGACTGCCTCTTTCTAGAGCAAGGCCTGGGGCAGAAGTCATCTCCCAGTCAACGCAGGCCAGATCCTGCTTCCAAGCATGTTTTGTTTATTCCAGCTGTTGTTTTAGAACATTTGTACATATTTAAATATTTAAATATCGGTAGTATTCCCACAAAACTCTGGATATTTATCTCCTCTTGAAAATCTGGATCTGACCACAGGTGGTCTCACATTCCCACATGGTCACCACTGGTTCAAGCCAAACAATTTTTTTCCCCTGTGGTTCCCACCCTGCCCCTTGTTCATTCACTTAACGACCCTGTAAGAATGTAAGTTTGTGACCCTTTGGTTAGGGGTTGGACTTCAGCTCCACGAATTCAACAACTTGAATCAAATTCACACAAGGTTGACTCAAGCACAAAAACATCTGTATTTCAGTATACAAAGAGCCTACCTGATAAATAAAATACCTATCTGCTAACCTACCATAAGAAGTATTGACCAAATTATTCTCCACAAGGGATCAGTGTGTTCTCTCCCAAGCATCTATGTCTATAAAAGAATCAAGCAGACAATGTTTGGTGACCCAGTAATTGATGCAAATAAGTGGTTAGATCATCTTAAAGACAAGCTGTCATATTAAGATGCACTATCTCCTTCTAAGATGCCCACCAACGGTATGTTCCTCCTTGGGCCATTTGCTCAGGAACTGAATTTTAAGATTTTTTTTTAACAGCCCCCAAATCTATGAAGATGGCTCAAAATAGGTGGGTGGGTCACTGCCCCTCTGTTCCCAACGACCACCATCACTAACATACACGCATACTTCAGTGAGAGCACCTCACATTTTTTACATTCTTTCTTATTTATGTTAAATAGTAAAATAATAATCATGGCAAATTTTAATGAAGATGAGAAGTAAAGAAAAAAGTTTTCAAAATATAGACAGTGATATCTTAAGGAAGTTTAATCTTTTTTAATTGAAGTATAGTTGATTTACAACACTGTGTTAGTTTCAAGTGTGCAGCATAGTGATTCATTTTTTTTCAGATTATATTTGATTATACGCTATTACAAGATATTGAATATAAGACACTGTGCCATACAGTAAATCCTTGCTGCTTATCTATTTTATGTAGAGCAGTTTGTATCTGTTAATCCCATACTCCTAATTTGTCCGTCCCCACTTTTAGTAGCTATAAGTTAGTTTTCTGTGTCTGTGAGTCTATTTCTGTTTTGTATATAGATTCATCTGTATTATTTTTTAGACTTCACATATAAGTAATATCATATAGTATTTGTCTTTCTCCAGACACTTCCATTCCCTGAGTTGCCTTTTCATTTTGCCAGTCATTTCCTTTGCTGTACAAAAGCTTTTAAGTTTGATTAGGCCCTGTTTGTTTATTTTTGCTTTTATTTCTTTTGCATTGGGAGACTGACTGAAGAAAATATTCCTATGATTTATGTTCAAGAATGTTTTGTCTATGTTCTCCTCTAGGAGTTTTACGGTGTCATGTCTTATATTTAGGTCTTTAGACCATCTTGAGTTTATTGTTTTATATCGTGTGAAGGAATGTTCTAATTTCATTGATTTACATGTAGCTGCCCAGCTTTCCCAGCACCACTTGTTACAGAGACTGTCTCTTCTCCATTGTACATTCTTGCCTCCTTTGTTGTAGATTAGTTGACCATAGGTGTGTGCCCCAGACATAGAGAATGGACTTGAGGACACGGGGGGTGGGGAGGGTAAGCTGGGATGAAGGAAGAGAGTGGCACTGACATATATATACTACCAAATGTAAAATAGATAGCTAGTGGGAAGCAGCTGCATAGCACAGGGAGATCAGCTCTGTGCTTTGTCATCACCTAGAGGGCTGGGATAGGGAGGGTGGGAGGGAGACGCAAGAGGGAGGGGATATGGGGATATATGTATATGTATAGCTGACTCACTTTGTTATACAGCAGAAACTAACACAGCATTGTAAAGCAATTATACTCCAATAAAGATGTTTTAAAAAAAGAATAAAAATAAATAAATACACTATTGTATATATGAATAATATATATTTACTCAACATGAAGAAATAGTATTTTCAATGTCTTTATCAAAACTCAGTCTGTATTTAAAGCCAAACTCTTATGTCCTGTAGAAAAGGTGCAGAATAACAAAGGAATATTTCTCTCTCAACTATGGATAACATAAAGCTTTCCTGGAATTCAGTTTGACTTTCTTGGAAAAAAAAAGTTTTAATAGAGTTAATAATTCGTTTAGAGTGGAAACGTGTGCATTTGTTCTCTGGCAGCAATAAATTAATTTTCTGATATATAAAAAAAAGAATATTATCATTTATATAATGGGTGGTCTGGATAAGGGAAACCTAGAGATACACAGATATAAACAAAAGCCCAGCTTCATTTTTCTGGTTTTTATCTAATTTGAAATATTCCAAGTGGTAGAACTTTCTATCTATTCTCCTGAGAGCCCTTCTATTAGTCAAATATTTCTAATTATCAGGAAGCATTTCCTGACATTCAGTCTAAATTTTTATCTTTCTTATGGCATTATATAATTTAGTTAATTATATTATCCTGTTAGCAGATGAAAAATATTTATCTTGTTACCCATTTTCTTGTTATTGCAGCACGACTATGTGGATCTAAAGCAAACGGGAAGTGAAGTGACTATTGTTTTATTTCCTTCTTCTGCCCTATAGATACAGAGAGTCAGATCAATAAAAAACAGAATACAGGGTGATTATGTGCCACCGCACAATTGGTCACTGTCACTATCTATGTATGAAGGGGAAGGATGTTCTCCTAGGAAGGCTGTTTTCTCCCCCAAGAAGCAAGATATTTGGTAATCTATTTTTGTTTGTCTGAGTTTCTCCTGCTGGCTATTAGTAACTGTTATAGGGAGGAACAAAGAAAACTGTAAGAATCAGTCTTAAGATTCTGAAATTAACAGCAAAAAATGTAATCCATATTGTTTGCATATAATACTAACCTAAAGTTCGCTCAGACGTGAGTAAAATGTTAGGCTCTGAAAAGTCAGAAGTAAGCTACAAGTCCTCTTGTTAAGATGAATGGGAGAGAAAAAAACCCACTGATTGAGTCACATGGCTGTTTCTGTAGCAGGTGCCTGAAGCAACTATTTTCCAAAGGACGGCTGATAAAAACAGGAGATGGGAAAATCAATACTTTGGGCCAATACTGGTCACAGTTCACTAAGACAGCAAGCTTGGGAAAAGCCAAGGAAAAATATGCCTTTCCTCTGAAGCATCTGAGTCAAGGTTCCTCAGGTGTCTGCCTTCTCTCTTAAGTCACTGGGTCTCCATAGTCTTTGACACCTTAATAACTAGAGTCAACATCACTAAATGCCCTTCTGGGCATATTTCACTTGGTGAAACAATAAATAGTCATATGAAAAATCTTAAAAACTCAAGGTCTGCATGGGCCAGAACTCCCGGGCTATTTTATACCAGCCCACCCTCCACCTTACTCTCCATATTTAAACATGCCACTTTTCTTGAAATAGTAATCACCAAAGTACAGAAGCTTGGTTCAAAATATTCATAGTAGTATTTACTGGGACTATGTTGATTTAAGTCTACTCATAATCTTGAATTTTAAGGGCTATTACATTTTAATTTAATAAAAATTGCATCGAGTGCATCTTAAAAGCTACTTGAATGCATATTCTGTTTGTCTTATTAATTCATTTAACCTCATCACAAATTCAGAGAAAACGACTTAGTTCATGGTGTGAGATGACAAACCAGGACAACTCTTGGGAGGGGAGAACTCTGTCAGTATCTCTTCCTGAGCCCAGGAAATGATGAATCTGGGGTCACAGTATCACTGACAATATTTGGTGGGAAAAACAAAGCATGGCAAATGCACTGGATGATGACAATAGAAGTGCTTCTGTGACAGGTTGCAAGAGTCTTACAAGCTGTATCAGAGACTTGGAATACTAAGGACCACATCTGAAAAGGAAAGCCCAGGTCAGTTTTGTGTTTCCCTTGGTAATCAGCACTAAAGACCTTTGAAAAGTATTAAGCCTAGTGGGCTTAAATTAACGTTCCAAGTCTCTCTAATCTATCCACCCACCTCCCACTGCCTTTTTTTGGCACATCCAATAATAAGGATAATTCCTTTTAAATTATTTCTGGGCAGCATTTCCCTCCTTGATAACAATGTATCCTGCTCAATGAGCACTATAGACTTCAGAACATGGTAATCTACAACAGGCAGAATCGTCTCCACCAAATGCAGAAATCTGATAATGCAGTGGGGGAAGACTTAGTGCCCTTGAGTTTGCTCTAGGGCCAAACCCACCAGTGTGGACTCACCTTCCATGTCCAGCCAGGGCAGCTCCGGAGCCCTGAGAGGTGGAACTCCAGTTAGGGGAAGCCTGAGGGGCTGGTGCGGCAGACTTTCTCTGGGAGGGCCACCTAGCACCATGTGGCACATCGATTGCAAAGCCACTAGGGGGTTCTCCAGAGTGGCCAGAGTGCCAGTAGAGACAGAACAAGAACTTTAGAGGAAGCCCAACCCTGGGTTTGGAGGGAACACACTTCCAAAGTTCTCAAACGATTGCCAGCATCTGCAGGACGTCCCAGTGTCCATCTCCTCTCTCTCATGGTCTAATTTTCTTCCTGGGACACTTTTCCTGGCATTCTAGATTCTTAAATCAAGGACATTCAGTAAATCATGCAGGCCTGCCCAGTAGCATTTTAGAGCTGGTGTTTCTAAATCCTTTCTCTCTTGGTGTACAACTCTTCCATCTTCCAAGGGTTATGCCTAAGGTCTCCAATCTCCTGGTGACACCATAACCAATGAAACATTTTGTAAAGTCATCTCACTCAACTCAATGTTTCATTTTTTAGGAAAGAAATTGGTGTAATGTGATTAGCTAGGCAGAACTTTCATCCTTGTCTTATGAGGAAATGATGTCACCATTTTGAAAGGAAACATCAAAGAAGCAACCAACAAAGGCCAGCAAGCGGGTGAGAACCATTGTCTCTCTAGGCAGGAACAATTTTGTACTGTTAGAGACTACTTTCTCTTGGTAATTCTCCTCTGGATTTTCTCTCTGCTGCCCACACACCAATCTTTCATCCCCTTTCCTCATCCCACCCTGCATTTGGTGGCAAAGGTCAACCACATCCATAAAAACATGACACAAGTGTTTCTAAAACAAAATCTTTCCTAGCTTAGCCATGACTACTACTAGAGCAATCCAAAATATGAAAGGGCTGCCCACCCAGATGATTTGGAAAATCCAATTCAAAAAGAAACTTTGTTCTGGAGAAACATGAAATGTATCCACTGAAACAAATTAAGCTCTTTCACTGGTAAAAATAAAAATGATCCAGGCAAATCAAAGTGCCACTTGTTACAGAGATTGTTATGTCTGCTTGGTCGAATGTTCGACTGACACCTTCTACCAAGTTTAATTGCCTCCGTAGCATTCTATTTGGTGTTGGGTTTCCTGTTTGTCTAATCAAGGCAGCAAAGTACACCATGTGCTCTTCTCACAGGGCATATCCTGCTTCACCCACTAACTGTCAAGATTTGGGAAAAGGTCAACTAAGCTTATCTAAACACCTACTACAAATCATGAAATTTTGAATGCCTATCTTTATTCAAAGATAACATAAATCAAAGTGCATACTTATTATAAAATAGCTTGGTCTGCTTAATATTCTTGCCCAAAGAATTCACCATTTCAATAATAATATTAATATACTTATGACCTCTTTATTAACGTTTTATAGATTAGAAAGTGTGTGTACACATATAACTTTATTCACTTTTAAAACAGCATTTGGAACTAGGTAATATTATTTTTCTTGTTTTATTATGGATGAGGAAATAGTTGTTCAAACAATGTACATATTCGGGCTCACAAATGTATAGCCAGAGTAGTAAGCAAAGATTCCATTATACCACATTACCTCCCATGAATTCTTAGACTGAAGAATGGATAGTTCGTGAACTTGTAATTAGTGATTAAACACATGAGGAAGAGATAGGTTCCTGATATTGTATCTGAAGCTTGATCGCTCCCTTTTCTTTCCAGAGCAGTACAGCATCAAGACAGCCTGGGACCTGGGACCATTTGCTGCAGTGCTTTCACCTGGACACACCTCTCCTCAAGCAACAAAATACAAAGAAACTATAAGGGACTAAAAATAACTGCGTGCATGCACAACTGGGGCAAATTATGGACAAAAGATACAAAAAAGACCAGAAAGACCAACTGCCACTTCTGAAGAGCAGGGAGCAAAAACAGATACTGTGCATGCCCACTGCCCTCAACACCACCAAAAGGGTGGGCAAGCCACCCCTCCAGCCTGACCCCTGGACACACCTCTACCCCATGTAAGGAACCAGCTCGGCTCCCCCCTCCCTTCCCCCGCCCCAGCAAGCAAGTCAGCAAGGGAAACTGTTACTTTTTCTCCCTCCCGGCTGCTGCAGCAGGGGCCCCAATAAACCCTTGCCTGAATTTCTTGTCTGCCCTCTGATCAATTTCTATTGATTAAGGAGGCTAAGAACCCTGGTGGGTAACAACATAATATCCTACCCTAGTCATCCTGAGCTGATTAGTGGCACCAAATGATGACCCCAAGTTACATGGAGAACCCAAAGTTGCTATCCCCACTCTGAATAGTTTCATGGCATGAAACGCCAAGGAACATCACAACGGTACATACAAAATCTCAGATTATGGTAGAGGAGGACACAAGGGAGATTCTTGACCTTGTCATCTCTTTGTTTTGTTGCTAAAAGTTTAACAGCTATAGAATTTGAGGGCATTCGATGCTGGGATTAGAGAGTATCATCTTTAGTTTTTTTTGAATGATATTATTCTTCTGCCCTTGAAGCTGCATGTGTCAGAGGGCAAGATATCCTGATTGGTCCTGGGATTGTTAAGCCAAGGCACTGTGCATCCATTCCTTAGTTCAATTACAGAAGAACATAGCTGGTGCACCCTTTGTAAAAACACAGTTTTCTGATACAGGGTAAAGGCATAGCAATCTCTCATTAGAATTTAAGCTCTATGAGGACAGGGATATTTTTCTGCTTTGTTCACTGCTATTTCCTTATTGCCTGTAAAAGTGCCTGATACATCATAAGGATTGAATAGGTAATATTTGGATGGAGAATCTATATATATTTAAAAATCAACATATTCTCAGCTATGACCATCCTAACCTTAAGGGAGATGGTGTGGTGGAGACTTATTATAGGCCTTAGTACTCACTTCCCCCATTCCTCCCTGTAACAAGACCCTTAATTTTTATCTGGGTGAATGGCTATTTAGAAGAAAGATTGAATTTCTCCCTCTCCCTGTCAACTAGGCATGGCCCTGTGGCTGGGTTCTGATGCATAAGGGGAACCTCTTGTCCAAGTTAAGGTGGGTTCCCTTGCCTCCTTCCTGCTGACTGGGTTGTCTGTACGATGGCTGGGATGCCAGAGGCCATGATGTAGGAGGCTTCTGTTGAGGATGGAGGAGCAATTCCATGGATACAGTTAGGAACCCTGACAACCACAGCACTAGTACCAGACGTCTTTTACACAAGAAGTAAATAAAACTCAGTCTTGAATAAGCCACTGCTATTTTCGGTTTTCTGTCACTCACAGTCAGAACTAATCCTAATGGATACAAATGCACTGTCATACATAGTATTAGTGATAGAGAAATAAATATCTTTCTGGAATACATTTATAAAGTTATCTAACCATTGGCTTAACACATCACATTTATTTATATAGTCTTAGATTTGTGTTTCCTGAAAATTAATGGTATGATGTGTTGCTCTGGCTTGCAATCAATGCTGATGTTTTTATTTTTATATTTTTTTTACACAGCAGGTTCCAATTAGTCATCAATTTTATACACATCAGTGTATACATGTCAATCCCAATCGCCCAATTCATCACACCACCACAACCATCCCCCACCGCTTTCCTCCTTTTTAGCCAAATTCATTGATTAGCTCCAGTAGTTCCAGGATTCTCTATGTATAGTATCATGTCATCTGCAAACAGTGACAGTTTTACTTCTTCTTTTCCAATTTGGATTCCTATTATTTCTTTTTCTTCACTGATTGCTGTGGCTAGGACTTCCAAAACTATGTTGAATAATAGTGGTGAGAATGGACATCCTTGTATTGTTCCTGATCTTAGAGGAAATGCTTTCAGTTTTTCACCATTGAGAATGATGTTTGCCGTGGGTTTGTCGTATATGGCCTTTATTATGTTGAGGTAGGTTCCCTCTATGCCCATTTTCTGGAGAGTTTTTATCATAAATGGGTGTTGAATTTTGTCAAAAGCTTTTTCTGCATCTATTGAGATGATCATATGATTTTATTCTTCAATTTGTTAAGATGGTGTATCACGTTGATTGATTTGCATATATTGAAGAATCCTTGCATCCCTGGGATAAATCCCACTTGATCATGGTGTATGATCTTTTAATGTGTTGTTGGATTCTGTTTGCTAGTATTTTGTTGAGGATTCTTACATCTATATTCATCAGTGATATTGGTCTGTAGTTTTCTTTTTTTGTAGTATCTTTGTCTGGTTTTGGTATCAGGGTGATGGTGACCTCATAGAATGAGTTTGGGAGTGTTCCTTCCTCTGCAATTTTTTGAAAGAGTTTGAGAAGGATGGGTGTTATCTCTTCTCTAAACGTTTGATAGCATTCACCTGTGAAGCCATCTGGTCCTGCACTTTTTCTTTGTTGGAAGATTTTTAATTACAATTTCAATTTCATTACTTGTGATTGGTCTGTTCATATTTTCTATTTCTTCCTGGTTCAGTCTTGGAAGGTTATAACTTTCTAAGAATTTGTCCATTTCTTCCAGGTTGTCCATTTTATTGGTATAGAGTTGCTTGTAGTAGTCTCTTTGGATGCTTTGTATTTCTGTGGTGTCCGTTGTAATTTCTCCTTTTTCATTTTTAACTTTACTGATTTGGGTCCTTTCCCTCTTTTTCTTCATGAGTCTGGCTAATGGTTTATCAATTTTGTTTAGCTTCTCAAAGAACCAGCTTTTAGTTTTACTGATCTTTGCTATTGTTTTCTTGGTTTCTATTTCATTTACTTCTGCTCTGATCTTTATGATTTCTTCTGCTAACTTTGGGTTTTGTTTGCTCTTGTTTCTCTAGCTCCTTTAGGTGTAAGATTAGATTGTTTATTTGAGATTTTTCTTGTTTCTTGAGGTAGGTTTGTATAGCTATAAACTTCCCTCTTAGAACTGCTTTTGCTGCATCCCATAGGTTTTGGATTGTCGTGTTTTCATTGTCATTTGTCTCTAGGTATTTTTTGATTTCCTCTTTGATTTCTTCAGTGATCGCTTGGTTATTTACTAACGTAATGTTTAGCCTACATGTGTTTCTGATTTTTACATTTTTTTCCCTGTTATTCATTTCTAATCTCATAGCGTTGTGATCAGAAATGATGCTTGATATGATTTCAATTTTCTTAAATTTATTGAGGCTTGATTTGTGACCCAAGATGTGATCTATCCTGGAGAATGTTCCGTGGGCACTTGAGAAGAAAGTGTAATCTGCTGTTTTTGGATGGAATGTCCTATAAATATCAATTAAATCTATCTGGTCTATTGTGTCATTTAAAGCTTGTGTTTCCTTGTTAATTTTCTGCTTGGATGATCTGTCCATTGTTGTAAGTGAGGTGTTAAAGTCCCCCACTATTATTGTGTTACTGTCGATTTCCTCTTTTATAGCTGTTAGCAGTTGCCTTATGTATGGAGGCGCTCCTATGTTGGGTGCATATATATTTATAATTGTCATATCTTCTTCTTGGATTGATCCCTTGATCATTATGTAGTTTCCTTCCTTGTCTCTTGTAACCTTCTTTATTTTAAAGTATATTTTATCTGATATGAGTATTGCTACTCCAGCTTTCTTTTGATTTCCATTTGCATGGGATATCTTTTTCCATCCCCTCACTTTCAGTGTGTTATGTGTCCCTAGGTCTGAAGTGGGACTCTTGTAGACAGCGTATATATGGGTCTTGTTTTTGTATCCATTCAGCAAGACTGTGTCTTTTGGCTGGAGCATTTAATCCATTCATGTTTAAGGTAATTATCCTTATGCAGGTTCCTATGGCCATTTTCTTAATTGTTTTGGGTTTGTTTTTGTAGGTCTTTTTCTTCTCTTGTGTTTCCCACTTAGAGAAGTTCCTTTAGCATTTGTTGTAGAGCTGGTTTGGTGGTGCTGAGTTCTCTTAGATTTTGCTTGTCTGTAAAGCTTTTGATTTATCTATCAAATCTGAATGAGATCTTTGCTGGGTAGAGAAATCTTGGTTGTAGGTTCTTACCTTTCATCGGTTTAAGTATATCATGCCACTCCCTTCTGGCTTGTAGAGTTTCTGCTGAGAAATCAGCTGTTAACCTTATGGGAATTCCCTTGTATGTTATTTGTCATTTTTCCCTTGCTGCTTTCAATAATTTTTCTTTGTCTTTAATTTTTACCACGTTGATTACTATGTGTCTTAGCATGTTTTGCCTTGGGTTTATCCTGTATGGGACTCTCTGCACTTCCTGGACTTGGGTGGCTATTTCCTTTCCCATGTTAGGGAAGGTTTCGACTATAACCTCTTCAAATATTTTCCCTGGTCCTTTCTCTCTCTCTTCACCTTCTGGGACCCCTACAATGCAAATGTTGTTGCATTTAATGTTGTCCCAGAGGTCTCTTAGGCTGTCTTCATTTCTTTTCATTCTTTCTTCTTTATTCTGTTCTGCGGCAGTGAATTCCACCATTCTGTCTTCCAGGTCACTTATCCGTTCTGCCTCAGTTATTTTGCTATTGATTCCTTCTAGTGTAGTTTTCATTTCAGTTATTGTATTGTCCATCTCTGTTTGTTTGCTCTTTAATTCTTCTAGGTCTTTGTTAAACATTTCTTACATCTTCTCAATCTTTGCCTCCATTGTTTTTCTGAGGTCCTGGATCAGCTTCACTATCCTTATTCTGAATTATTTTTCTGGAAGGTTACCTATCTCCACTTCATTTAGTTGTTTTTCTGGGGTTTTATCTTGTTCCTTCATCTGGTACATAGTCCTCTGCCTTTTCATCTTGTCTGTCTTTCTGTGAATGTGGTTTTTGTTCCACAGGCTGAAGGATTGTAGTTCTTGCTTCTGCTGTCTGCCCTCTGGTGGATGAAGCTATCTAAGATGCTTGTGCAAGTTTCCTGATGGGAGGGACTGGTGGTGAGTAGAGCTGACTGTTGCTCTGGTGGGTGGAGCTCAATAAAACTTTAATCCGCTTGACTGCTGATGGGTGGAACTGGGTTACCTCCCTGTTGGTTGTTTGGCCCAAGGCAACCCAACACTGGAGCCTACCTGGGCTCTTTGGTGGGGTTAATGGTGACTCTGGGAGGTCTCACACCAAGGAGTACTTCCCAGAACTTCTGCTGCCAGTGTCCTTGTCCCCACGGTGAACCACAGCCACACCCCGCCTCTGTAGGAGAACCTCCAACACTAGCAGGTAGGTCTGGTTCAGTCTCCCCTGGGGTCACTGCTCCTTCTCCTGGGACCCAATGCCCACACTACTTTGTGTGTCACCTCCAAGAGAGGAGTCTCTGTTTCCCCCAGTCCTGTCGAAGTCCTGCAATCAAATCCCACTAGCCTTCAAATTCTGATTCTCTAGGAATTCCTCCTCCCATTGCCAGACCCCCAGGTTGGGAAGCCTGACGTGGGGCTCAGAACCTTCACTCCAGTGGGTGGACTTCTGTGGTGTAAGTGTTCTCCAGTCTGTGAGTCACCCACCCAGTGGTTACAGGATTTGATTTTACTGTGATTGTGCCCCTCCTACAGTCTCATTGTGACTTCTCCTTTGTCTTTGGATGTGAGGTATCTTTTTTGGTGAGTTCCAGTGTCCTCCTGTCGATGGTTGTCCAGCAGCTAGCTGTGATTCTGGTGTTCTTGCAAGAGGGAGTGAGAGCACGTCCTTCTACTCTGCCATCTTGTTTCTATATCCAATATTGATGTATTTTAAGAAACCCAATTCCTCAACTGTGTTGCATGGTAGAGTTTCAGAAGAAACATCTGCACACCATGTTTCTTGCTGTCATTAATGCTTAGTACATGGAGCTTATAGGGAGGGGATTATTGAAGATGAAGAAGAATCTTAACATCTCAGCACTTTCTCAGTCTGGTTTCTTCATCACAGCTTTACTCCTTGGTTTGAAGCAAATTCTCAAAAAGCAAACAAAAAAAAACGACCTATACATTTTCAGAGGTGTGGCAAAACAACAGGCCAAACACAGAGTAATTGCTTTCCCACTAACATAATGTACTTTCTGTGAGCAAACTAATTCCTACGTATGACTTCAAATACACCTCTACCCTAGTGATCCTATATTCTTTTGTTTCTCAAACTTTTCTTAAATAATATTTTCTTGATGTACATTGTGTTAATTCTTAAAGCCAATAGTTTATCAAAATTCATTTTATTTATTTAGTTATTTATTTTATTATTATTATTATTATTTTCTTGTGGTATGTGGCCCTCTCACTGTTGTGGCCTCTCCCATTGCGGAGCACAGGCTTCAGACATACAGGCTCAGCAGCCATGGCTCATGAGCCCAGCTGCTCCGTGACATGTGGGATCTTCCAAGACCAGGGCACGAACCCGTGTCCCCTGCATCAGCAGGCAGACTCTCAACCACTGCGCCACCAGGGAAGCCCCATTTTATTTATTTTTTATTAAAGAAAAATATCCATAGTAAATAAGCTTTTTACTATCAGCACCTTTCACACTAACTTTTCCCCCAATCCCAAAAGGGTTTCTTGCTATCACTATCTCTTTCTTATTAAGAATTACTGCTTTCTGACAAATACCATATATCACTTATATGTGTAATCTAAAATATGACACAAAGGAACTTATCTATGAAACAGAAACACTCACAGTCATAGAGAACAGACTTGTGGTTGCTAAGGGGGAGGAGAGGTGGGGGTGAGATGAATTGGGTGTTTGGGATTAGCTGATGCAAGCTGTTATACATAGAATAGATAAACAACAAGGTCCGACTGTATAGCACAGGGAACTATAGTCAATATCCTGTGATAAACCATAATGGAAAAGAATATAAAAAAGAATGTATGTATATATTTATATATATATATATAAATAACAAATATATTCATTATTAAATATATATTTATATATTATTAAATATATTTATTTATATACATAAATAACTGAATCACTTTGCTGTATAACAAAAATTAATACATTTGTAAATCAAGTATACTTCAATAAAATAAAATTTAAAAAAGAAAAGGAACAAATTAATGACTTCTTCTTGGTCTTATGTTCAACTGTATCTTGGATAGGTTTTTCAAGCTTAGCATTTTCCTATTTGAAGATAACATATTCAGACCCCCTCCACACTTGTTCCCCCTCCTCTGTTTCTCATGTTGATGAAGACATTATAATAGTCTCAGTGGCCTGAGCCAGAAACTTGGGAGTTACCCAGAACTTTATGTTCTATATTCATTTGGTCACCAGCTCATCAATGTCAACTCAAAGGCTTGCCTTTCATTCTTTTGCCCACTACCTTATTTAATTTTCATCACTTCTTGCATGAATGTTATCCAGAGTCTTCAAACTCTGCTTCCAATCTCATCCCACTTCAGCTTACCCTCTGCCCTGCAATCACAGAGCTCTGACTGCAGTGGAAGCCTAGACAGCTAATCTCTTAACTCCTGAGCTGAGCAAGTCTGAGCAGAGGATCTGAGCACTGCCTGGCTCTTTGGCTTCATCTACCAGCTTTCCTTTGAATCCTACACTTCTGTCTTTGCAGAGTCTGCAGTTTATGGCAGATTGGGGCAAGGGTTTTGAGCTTAGCCGTGTATTCACCTCCATAGTCTCATTTTCCTCCAGACAGCCTTTAAAACTTAGCAGAACTGCATGCTCTGGAACACTCTCTTGACCCCTGACCTTGGCTAAGGGTCAAGTCTTACCGTGTGGAATCTATTTGACTAGATTATGAGCAATCTAATAGTGGAGACTATCCTCTGCCTCTATCTCCAGTACCAAGTATGGAAATTCACATCTAGTGGGTTCTTAAAAGTCAGTTGCTTGGGTCTTCCCTGGTGGTGCAGTGGTTGAGAGTCCGCCTGCCGATGCAGGGGATGTGGGTTCATGCCCCGGTCCGGGAAGATCCCACATGCCACGGAGTGGCTGGGCCCGTGAGCCATGGCCGCTGAGCCTGTGTGTCCGGAACCTGTGCTCTGCAATGGGAGAGGCCACAACAGTGAGATGCCCGCGTACCACAAAAAAGAAAAAAAAAAAAGTCAGTTGCTTGAATGAGTATGTAAACCTCCATTTGAATCACCCAGGCCCCTTAACAAAGAGCCATGGACTTTCAAAATAGTCTTGTTTCTCTCCATTCTCTACGTATTTTTCAAACTGCATTTCTCCTGCTTAGGAAAATGTGGTAAATTCAGGTGGATTAACTCACTTCTATAGAGTAGTTTATTTTTTTAAACATATCTTCAAGTTCTACCTGACTTAGTTTTCTTCCAAACATGGAATCAAAGCAACAATTCAACCAGGTTCATTTACATCTTTATTTTATTTTGTTTTTAGAGCTTCTGGCTTTGTGTGCAGACAATTCACAGATGATTATAAGTCTATGATAACTGAACATTAGAAAATTTATCTCTTATGAGGCAATCATGCTTGGCATGGCCAAAATTGTAATGGTTGGTCACGTACTTATGATCTAAAGGAGAAGTAGACCATGACTAATCCTGTCCTGGGATGAAGGTTAAGCAGAATAAGAAAGAAATTTATACTGAGTATCTACTGTGTGTCAAATGCCGTGTGGAGGTTCACGGCGTTAAATGAAATCCTCACAGACAACCTATGAAGTAGGTATGATTATCACAGTGGGACAACCAAACCAAACACAATGAGATAGAGACAAAGGATAGTCTCAGCTGTGAAAACAGACCCACACTGTTTCCAGCACCCCAGACAACAAGTGTGTCATTATCACCCATGGGGACCCCTGGCATGAAAACATGAGTGTATGCTTCGGGCTGAAAGTGTTCACGAATCTGTTTTTCTTTAATTCCACTAGCTAATGACTTGTTTGAATGTAATCATGTAGCTTTTTGAAAAAAATAAACGTTTTATTTCAGAAGAATTTTATAAATATTTCTAGGAAAATTATAAAGCTAGTACAGAGAATTCTCATATACATTATGCTTAGTTTCTTCTAGTGTTAACTTCTTACATTAGTGAGATACATGTCACAATGAAAGAACCAGTATTGATACATTATTATTATTATTATTATTATTATTATTATTATTATTATTATTTTTTTTTTGCGGTATGCTGGACTCTCACTGTTGTGGCTTCTCCCGTTGCAGAGCACAGGCTCTGGACGTGCAGGCTCAGCGGCCATGGCTCACGGGCCCAGCTGCTCCGCGGCATGTGGGATCCTCCCGGACCAGGGCACGAACCCGTGTCCCCTGCATTGGTAGGCGGACTCTCAACCACTGTGCCACCAGGGAAGCCCATATTGATACATTATTGTTAACAAGTCAACACATTATTCAGATCTTCTTAGTTTTTATCTCATGTTCTTTTGCTGTCCTGGGCTCGCATCCAGTACAGTACAGTACACTTAGTTATCATGGATCCTCAGGCTCCTCTTGGTCATGGCGATTTCTCAGATTTTCCATGATTTGATGAAGTTAACAGTACTGGTCAGGTATTTTGTATTTGTCTGATGTTTTCCATACAGCTTTTTCATCAGCAAGACAAAAGGATTGAACTGAGCAGTGAGATAAACACTTCTGATTTTCCCCAACACTTGTGCTATGATCTCCTTTGGAGGTTACATGAACTCTTTGAGGGACCCACATGAAACATGAAAGAGAGGGACCCACATGAAACATGAAAGAGTGACAAATTCCATACTAGGGACTCTTGCAGTTTGGATCAGTAGAGACATATTTCAGACAGAGCCTGAGCAAGGTGATATGAGCAGTCCTGAACCATTTCCTTTCAAATATATTAGGGCAATGACACATGCACAGAAATAAACATAAGTTAATATCTCATAGCTGTTAGCAATTCAAAAATACACCTGGGCTTTTAAGACCTTTCTTCCCCACCTCCTTTTTTATAGCATGTCTTTAATGTTATTGAATTTTAATGGGTAATTACTGAAAGAGAGATCTCTTTTAATGTTCAACTGTTCCCAGTCTCAAGCAATTCATAATTTTTAAGCACTGGCCATTACACTTTGGATTCAAAATCTCCCGAGGGGAGTGTTGGTAAAGACAGAGCTGAAATAAATGTTAAGAGAATGTGGTGATAAACTTGAATCCTCCTTATCCTAAGGGTTTTTAGGACCCTATTGACTACTGATTAGAACTCAAGGAAGGAATTAAGTGGACAGGTGTCACATAGGCTAATGAAACTTAGCTACCCTGCTAAATGATAGAAAACTGGCTTTCAATAAATGTTTGCTGAATTGAATTGAGCTAAAAGGGAGAAGAGACAACTGCAATGACAATATTGATAACAATAATAATAAATAATGAAGATAAGGCAACCACTTATAGAATATGTAATTGGTCTGGGTTCTTTCCAAGCATGGTTTTCTTTAATCCTCATGAAAATCCTATGTGTCGAGCACTGTCATTATTCTCATTTTAAGATGAAGAAGTGGAGGCTGAGAGAAATGATTTGTCCAAGGTCACCCAACCAGGAACGGGTGAAGCTGTCTGAGAGTCCTCCCCAGAGCAACATTCCTTACTTCCCTGGTCAAAGGGAACAAGCTAAGGGTAAGGGGAGGCTCCTTGGGAAATCTCACAGCTCAGAGATAAATACTTCATCCCATCTCTGAGTTAAAGGACAGAGAGTTCAATGAAAGTGGCCCCAGAGTTTTTCTCAGGTCCCATCCCATCTCCACAGATGAATTGATCCACCTCATACAGAATACATGTGTTCCATCCCAAACCCTGGAAAACTCTCTGTATAAAAAGTTTTGACACTTTGCTGTTTTCAGTTTTCATGAAAGAAAAACAAACTTATTTTAGTGTTTCATGATTAGCTGAGTGTCTGTTCTCTCACCCACTTTAAAGTCTGATGTAAGATGATCAGACGCCTGGCAGGTCAGCCCAAGGCTTTGAAGAATCAAAATCCTTCATGTCTGAGACTGCAATCCAACCCACATTTGCTTGTTACACAGAAAATCATATTTGCCATTTCCTGCTTGCTTAGGCTAAAATGTTGGCAGGTTTCTACATTCCACTATGTTTGACAAATATTATTAAGTTGGCTGCGTAGCCTTATATAGAATACAAGTGGTTGTATTCTTACTATGATCAAAACACTGAATTGATGGGCTTTGAATCTGGGCTGATTGAACAAAGTCATCTCACACCCACTCAACTCTGACAGCTGCTTTGCACACTTTGAAGCATGAGATGTGATATATCTAGTTTCCATATACCCATGTTTCCACGATGAGACTAAGAATACTTGGAAACATCAAGCAAATTTTAATAGCCGGGCAATTGTTTGTAATAAACTTTGCAAAATGAGATGCTCTTTGTTTAATACTCGGGTGCATTAAAACCTCTGGCATCAACACAAGAAGAAAATTTGCTCTCTTGAGATTCAGAAGAGAGATTCGGTGTCACATAATCATTTAAGAAATTTCAAAATGGCTTCTTTTTATCCACTGCCAAATGTGTCAAGCTCTAAAACCTTCGTATAAAGCTTCATCCTGATCTTCCTATGATATTACTTAAAATATCCCAGCCATCTATATTTTCTGGATGATAGTTGGAGTTCAATATTGTTTCCTTTGAGGCACTACAATCGCCCATGGTGTTCTGTAAAGCTCCCTATATGTTCAGATTTTTGTCAACTATTACCGTTATTAAGAGAAAGTGAAAAGGTTGTTCAGATTTTTGTCAACTATTACCGTTATTAAGAGAAAGTGAAAAGGTTGTGCTTAGTTTTATAATTCTGGGTTCAAGACTGAACCTGGGCTTCCTTTCTCTAGAACATAGATTTGCTATTTTGGTTTTCTTCTTTTAACCTCCTCCACCTCTGCAACACTCTATACCCCAGAGCAGCCCCCATCATGGAAGTGGGATGATGTAACAGCCACACATGAGATGTGTTCTTTACACCTTCTGTTGTTACACACACACACATGAACACATGAACTTGAGTCAACTTGCATTAAATGATTTAAAATCCGAAAGCATGCTGGATTTAATTACACATATTGCTCTTTTAATGTACTTTTAAGTATAATTAGATGGCCTATGGGGAATGGAGTTGAAAAACTCATGAAACTTGGTTGATTATCCTCACTTCCATTGCCTGGGTAGTCCATACTCCTCTCCATGATATCTGTTTAAGCCAGTGCATCCAGATTCTCAAGATTCCTTCTACTCCTAGTTTTTGTCTACTGTTTTGTCTCATATCATTCTAGATCCAACAGTAGTATCTTCACCATTTTTCATAAGAAATCCACTTATGCCACTGACTTCATGACTTTGGTAGATTTTGATAAACTTTTCGACTTTGGAAAACTGGCTTTTCATTTAAATACAAACAAAATTTAAAAGCATAGTTTTTTTTCTTGGAAGTTTGGAAATTTTAAAGAATAAAGAATCATCATTTATATTCTTAAATGAAATTCTTTTTTTTTTCAAAAGTTTTGAGTTGCTGACAGTGGGTCTTTACTCAATGTTGCATCATTAATAAGTTAGGCTAAACAGGTGTGAGACTATTACTGTTATCCATATAAGAATCTCTCTTTTTTGATTGATTTGTCTACATTAGAAGTCCTTGTTGATGTTATGATTCTTGACCCATAGGACTAGGAAAATAGCATACTTATTTCAAAATGGTGTACACTGAGAAAAAACATATAACTTACAGGGAATAAAATAATGTTTCTCTCATTATAATATTTTGTGATTCTCTCTGAATTTCAGCCATTGTCCATCACCATAACAACTAGGTTTTCTAATGGGCTGTGTCAGCTGCCTTTTGAAACCACCAAACCTGTTTGCCTTCAGAGCTCTTGGTATCATCTAATGTTTAGAAAGCTGAAGTGAACAGCAAATGACCATCACCCCAAGGGTGTATCTTTGGTACCTACAAAATACATAGACTGTAGGCATCAACAGAGCATTTGAGAACAAGGGGTGAAAATTATCACCCAGCATCTTTGGTAATGAAAAAATCAGTGCAATGGGGCAATAGTATCAGCCAGCCCTAGAAGGCAAGAAGTGCTAACCAGCAACCCCAGAGGGAAGATGGACTAGGCAGAGCAGCTTAGATTTAGACCCGTTCGACTGACTCACATGCAGGCAGTGAGGTTTGTGAGTTGTGTCTTTGATAGTTTTTGGCTGAGAACACATGACCCCATCTCTGAAGCTTCCCTCCCTCATCTTAGCACTGTACATATCTTCTGATGTTCCCAAGAAAGATACATAAATAGAGAACAAAAACACTTTCCTAATTACCTCTACTATGGGGGACCAGGACTATTTCTTCTTGAACCTCTTCAACTGTCATGCCATAATCCATCACTGGGTGCCATAATCCAGTAACTGTCCCTTCACTTGACACACACCTGTCAATGCCTTCCCTTCTTGGGACATCACAAGGAGTGGACACTTGGAATGCTGAGGAGGAGATGGGCAGCTGTGGCTGGAGCCAGACTGGCATCTGTAGACGAAGCATTGGAGAGATAAGCAACCGATTTTAATTTCTCCCTAGAAATTAATCAGAGAAGAAAACCAAAAACTAAACCAATAAACAAAAACAATCATTTTGGGGAAGGGAGGTCTGAAATTTGCATAAAGCTTACTAGATTTTCTGCTCCTCTTTGGATTCTTGAAATTGGAACTCCAGAAGTAATCTCAGGGGAGCTTTAAATACATGATTCAGCAAACTTTTTCTTAAAGGACCAGAGAATAAAATTTTAGGCTTTGTGGACCAAGAGACAAAATCAAGGACGTTATGTAGATACTCACATTACCACTTAAAATGGAACCTTTTAAAAATGTAAAAGCTAGTCTTGGTTTGTATCCTGTGCAAAAACAAGCAGCGGGCCAGTCTTGGCCCTTGGGCTACAGTTTGCTGACCCCTGCATTAAAGCCTTCATTGTGTTACAGGAAATGTATCTTCTCTTAAGAGAAAGAAACAAAAAGAACAAGAAAAACTTAGCTATGAGTGAATTTAAGTTTACAAAAATATAACCTTAAAATTAATAAGGTACCTTGAATCTGACTCTTATTCTTCACAACTTAAGAGCATATAAAGGCAGGCATATATAATGGGCTAGTCAGCCTTAAGGGTCACAGGACAAAATTTGGTTTTCCCTGACTTTATGATTTCATAGTAGTATTTGTAATGTGGACTGAGACATACTGAGAATGTTAGGTTCCCAAGTCATATCCTGCCTTCATAAGCTCCTCTGTGTAACAGATTATGAGACCCTAGTCTCAGAAAACACTAAGAAGTAAAAATAATTGCCTTGTTTTTGAAAACATTTTAGAAATGAAGGCACAATATTTTGAATATTTGAAAAAAAATCATAAGTTTTCTTCTTATAATGGTGTCTCCGATAGCTCATTCTGGATTATCATGTATAATGATTCAAACATCTGAAACAAGTAGATACAATGAACACATAAGTAGCTTGATAGTGGGCATACTGAATATTTACCAATATCATTCAAAAATTCATTAAGGAAAATTTAAGTCATTTCATCCCCTTTATGTCTAATATCTCTTTGAAGGTCATTTTACATGGTGTATACACTTCTTAGCAGAGTGGAAGCAGAAAAACCTTGGTAGGAAGTTAGTGCAGTAATTCCAGGGTGAGGAAGTTGAGGGCTTGGATAATGGTTGTAGCATCTCAGACATTGGGATGTATGTTGAACGGATAGAATTTGTTGATGGACTGGATGTTGAAGGTGAGGGAAAAAGGGGAGACAAAGATAAATCCTGGATTCCTGGTCTGGGAAATTGGGTAAATTATGGTATCATTTCTTCAGATGGGGGAAGTGTGTGGTGGGGTAGAATTTAAAAATTCTGTTTTGCACATAATATGTTTGAGACTCCTTAGACATCCAGGTAGAAAAATCAAGGAAACATGCACATCTACATTTGCATCTCAGGGAAGATCTTAGAGATGGAGACACACATGTGTGAGTTATCAGCCTTTGGAAAGATTTAAAGCCACAGAGCTGGATATGATCACACAGAAAGGTGGGAAGTGTCGAGGGAGAAGAGGGAATGTCTCCCACCAGGAGCTTCCATTGTGTAGACTTTGGAAAGGCTGGGAGGAGCCAATAAAGAAGGAAAAAGGAACAATCAGTGAGAAGGAGAAAACCAGGCTGGGTGGGGAATGGGGAGCTATTCTAGAGCAGGAGGGAAGGGAGCCTTTCCAGAGAGTCAAATGCTGCAGGGGATCCATCAAGAAGGACTGAGGAGTGACATTAAACTTGGCCAATCACAGTCCACAGCTACCCTGAGAGTGCAATGGTGGACACAGAAGCCTGGTTGGAGGGGTTCAAAAAGAGAATAGTAGGTGTCTACAGATCCTTGCTCCTCAAAGAATGGGCTCTGGTCTTGAGGCATTGGCATCACCTGTGAGCTTGTTAAATATTCAGAATCTCAGGCTCTACCCAAGACTGACTAAATCAGAACTGTATTTTGACAAGCGCATCCCTATGCAAATTTGAGAGACATTGGTTCAGCAACTCTGTTGAGTTGTTTGGCTACACAGGGTGAGTAGAGAAACAGAGCTACACTCCATTATAGCAAAGGAGAAAGGATATGGGATAATGTTTTTTTTAATTTTTTTAAAGATATGGCCTAACAACATTTTTTCGTTGATCACAGTGATCTGTTAAAGATAGAAACATTTAAGGATGAAGAAGTAGGTAATTGCAAAAGCAGTGAATTGAAGTAGACAAAAAAAGGGGGGGGATCCAGTGTACAAGTGGCAGGATGACCTTAAATAGAAGTAGGAGGGAGCACAGGGCCTCAGTGCAGGGAGATTGGCTCATTTAGTAATGGGAAATGCAGTTGCTATCTTTTTAAAAATGTTTTCTCAGTAAAATAAGAAACATGACTATCAGCTGAGAGTAAGCAAGTAAGTTGGTGTTAAGAGGTTTAAGAAAAAATCAGAAGGTCTGAACCATTTTCTCTGTGAGTGTGAAAACAGTTTGCAAAAGAAATATAGTAGGATTGTTGGACAGTGCTAACGCTCTACTTAAGATTTATGGTCATAAATTACAAAGAAAGGCCAATCAGCATAATGACTCATTTTTTTTTTCAGTGCACATTAAGCTCTTCAGATGCAGGCACAAAGTAGACAGTGAATTGGATTTAACTGGTGTTCGGGTTCTTCCAGGCAAATATGGAAGTGATGGCAGGGAGAGACGGAGGAATCAAAGTCCTGGGAAGAAGACATAGAAATGCTGGTCCCATAAAAAGGTCAGACCAAAGGCTTAAAGATCCCAGTGCAGTCAGAGACTGTTAGAATTTGGGTTCAAGGTAATGTTGCCAGATTTGGAAAATACTAATCTAGGATGCCCAGTTAATTTGAATTTCAGAATAAAAAAAAAGTATTTGAGCCAAAGTGTCTCTGGAAATGTTGTATGTACACAATCATGTTTAAAATATATGAAATTGTTTATCTGAAATTCAAATTTAACTGGGCAGCCTATATTTAATCTGGAGACCCTAGCCCAAGAGAAAGTGGGCTGTGAGGTTGGAGGTCACTGTCTGAGAACTGAAGGCTTTACAGTGATCTAATCACTGGCAATTGGAAAAGTATAGGAAATGACCATAGCCATAGGGGAAGAGGCTCAGGAGGGCTGTTAGGAGAGGCCAAGGAACTGAAAGGCCAAGGCTGGGAATGGATTATCTTGATAGATGCTAAATCTATGAAGAATGAAGACAGGAATGGTGATGGAGAGAATGAACCAGTGAGTCAGGTGCTGAAATCTCCTGCAAATGACAGGGAAAGACTGGGCAGCTTTAGTACAACCACAATAAGGAGGAAGAGCCTCCAAGGAGGGGTAGCCAATTAAATAGTCTGATGGTATGTATTTATATGGAAACAAGGTTTTTGAAAGAGGAAGACAAGAAGACATGGCTGGCCAGATGCAATGAGCAACAAAGAGCATGCCCACTCGCCATTCAGATGTACCTGGGGTTGGAGGACCAGAAATGAGGGCACTGATTGAGAGACTTGCAGGGGAACTAGAGTCCTTGAAGCAAAGATGGGTTTCAGTTAATCATGAAGTTGAACTTGTGAGAAGCCTTTAAAAATGTAGAAGTCTCTGCAGTTGACACCCATGAAGGCACACGGTAGAACTGGGGGTGGGGTAGTGAACGAGGAAGAACCGGAGATGGAGGGATGTCCAAAGTCACACAAAGATAACAGCCAGGAGGGTGCTGATGGATGACCAAAGCCTCAACTGAGGGACATGAGGAGAGATGTACAGCTGAGTGGGCTGCTCCCAGTGGATGGCGATAGTCAAAGACAGGTAATCAGTCCTCTGATGGAGTCATCTCTTAGATGGTTTCACCCAGTCATCTCTTAGATGGTGACACCCTGGGAGCAGTGACATCTTTTCAATAGTTGGGACATGGCATGCTGTAGGTAAAGAAGGTTACCAAGAACTTGGGGTGTTCTGGGTACCACCCCCCCGTCTACTGTGTGCTGGATCAAAGCCGGGAATAAGGGCATTTTAAATTCTGTGAATCCTGGAGGCCACACTTAAACCCTCCTCTTAGGGCCTATTAAACTCCAATTTAGAATTTAATGGAGAAGAAGATAGTGAGATAGGTGAGTCCAAAAAGATTTAGCTGCTTATTTTTTATTCTCTAAAAGCCAGGGTTATAAATAGTCAGATTTTTGTAGTATATTTTTGCCATAGATAGTTTTTGGTTTTTTGCTAACCTTAGATTGCATGTTGTCACCAGTCATCATAGTTTGTGTTCTATGCAGATGACACCTTCTTTTTTTTTGCAGAATATTATTAGGCAGTTACGCTCAGGAGAAAGTCATGTCTAAATATCCACTTCTGGTTCGTTGGCTGTAATTAAACCAAAGCACTTAGGATTCAATAACTATAATAGCTACCCAGTTCCCTGGAGGCCCAGTGCTCCCACATCTTTGTCCTGAGGGAGCTCAAAGCTTGAGCTTTGGACACACATACAAGACGATGAGAAAGATGTTTGTGACTCTTGGCAGGGTGTGGTTATATTTATTTGATTTTTTAGTGATTATTTCATTAAGTCCCCATTTACAGAAATATATAAAGATGTCATGTCATTTAAAGAGTCCTGGGGAGTGGGAGAGAGTCTCTTTCAATGTTCTTTTCTCACCAGTCTACCATGGAACCAGAAATCCTCACCCTGAGACACATTTTATGGATGAGAGCTGAGAATTTCAATCTCTTTTTTTCTCTTCAGTAGTTCGCCTTTACCTTCAGAAACAATTCTACAGGGAAGCCTAACACACAACTCAGGGAAAAATGCATTTCTTTGTTCAGCAGACTCTGCACCAAGCAAGCATGTTTTCATATCTGATCCTCACAGCAGCCTTGAGCTGAGTCATTCACTTTCTTGATACAGATGAGGAAACTGAAGCTTCAATGATTAAGTTCCCTCAGTAGCTACGGAATGGCAGGTATTTCAGCTCAGGTCTCTCTGGCACCAAATAAACATGAAAATTTGCTTAAACACCCGCAGCAACTCATATGCCTTCCCTGGCCATGCTCTCCAGACTGTGTGCAGACCCAGCTCACCTCCAGGTATCCAGGCCTGGCTGGCTCACTCATGCTGTGTCCCTGTGTTCGCTCATCCCACACATGCAGGGAGGGGGGCCAGCCCAGGACAGGCAGTCAGGCTTACTGGTCCTCCTAGCAGCACCTCTGGGGTAAGGGCTGTTACGTGCATCCCCCTCCCTGGTCCATGTGTAATCTTACCACACCACAGATCTTCAACCCTGAGAGGAGGGGTCCCTCAGGACAAACATTCAGAATCCCACCCCTCCTAGCTCTGCTCATCAGAGAACAGAGGAAGCATGCTTGTTCGGGGAAAACAGAGAGATTTATAGGAGCAAATGCCTGAATGACAGGAGGGAGGAAAAGGAGAATGAAAAACAAACCAGCCACAGCGAGGTTCCTGGCCCAGCCCTATTTTTACAGTTTAGTTACTGATTAAGGAGCCCGTGTCCAGGTGCCCCTTGTTGGCACTCACTCCCTGCTTTGTGGACTGCGCCCAGGTCTGATGGTGGCTGGCATATCTCCGAGGCGCCTGGTTGGCTTCCTGGTCCAGATGGGATTTCTGGGACTAAGTGTCCTTTTCCTGACAAACACAGAGTTATTTGATCTTCACTCGCCACATGGAACTGCCATTTCTTAGACAAAATAAATCTCTTAAAATTGGCTTTGACCAGTAAGCTGGAACCAAGCGGTGTTTCCTCTCTTTCCTCCACTTTGGGAGCCCAAGAATAATATAATTAAGGCTATTATCAGCCAATTGGGTTGAGGGAGAGCACATTTAACATGTGTTGAGTGAAGTGGCAGAAATCTGAGAATTGCTCCACCAGCAGACAAAGCTGGGGCGATAATCGCCATTTTCTAGGATGTTTTCTAGCACTTTCCTCTTAAATATACAAGGCAAGTTTTTTTTCTTTCAAGGACCCATACATGGTTTTCATTGAATCAGCCCTTATGGTCTACTTAATTTTACAGGGACATAATCTAGAACAGAATAAAACTCACAGTTTTAATAGAAGTGATGGTTAAGATAAGGTAGCCTTTGGTCACCAGGGTATATGTCCATCTGTGTTTCCTTTAGTTTTCCACTGTCCTTGTCCAGAGTCAGGTCATGTTTCAATAAGGTTGAGTGGAAAGGGTTAATTAATACTGCTCAGTGCTAGGAGCTTCAGAGATTCAGAGACTTGATCCAGGGTGTTCAGAAGTCACAAGAAATGAAACACAGACACAAACGACCTAGGAAAAAGACAACCTAAGTGTTGCCAGATACCTGAGGAGCTGGAGGAGCTGGAAGAACTGTTTACCTTAGAATATTTGCTACCATGTAGTAAACATAATCAAGATCATAAAATGCCTCCTTCTTTTTCAATAGGTCCAAGATTCACAATTTTGAAAGGTAATCTTACTTAACCGTAATATTTTAGGATTCTGATTTCATTAAATCATTAAGTGGGAAACTTGTTCAGTACATAGATATGCATCTCACTGGCAAACTTTTGAGGGGCTACTTTATAAAGTGAGCCGGGCATCAATAAGAGCAACTCAGGGACCACGCACATAATGAACTTTTATTCACGGACATCAATTTCCAGTAAACCTAGAAAACTCAAAATCGAGTCACAGAGCTGGCCCATTTGAAATCAGAGGGTGAGTCGACACATTTACAATTCTTCTGCCTGATGAGGAGGGTGATAATAAATAAGTTGTCTGAAACTATGTGTGACTTCTCCACATTACACTACAAAGGTTAAAGGAAAATGGTGTTCATCTTTGTGGTCCCTGCAGTGCCAGGCCACCAGAGGAGGGATATAGTGAAAGTATATTGTGGGGAACTCTGCTCAATATTATGTAACAACCTAAATTGGAAAAGAATTTGAAAAAGAATAGATACATATATCTGTATAACTGAATCACTTTGTTGTACATCTGAAACTAACACAATATTCTTAATTAACTATACTCCAATATAAAATAAAAAGTTAAAAAAAAAAGAAAGCATATTGGAGATCAAAATAGGCAAATTCTAGGACTTCCCTGGTGGCACAGTGGTTAAGAATCCACCTGCCAATGCAGGGGACATGGGTTCGAGCCCTGGTCCGAGAAGATCCCACAGGCCATGGAGCAACTAAGCCCATGTGCCACAACTACTGAGCCTGCGAGCCATAACTACTGAAGCCCTGTGCACCTAGAGTCCATGCTCCGCAACAAGAGAAGCCCCTGCTCACCGCAGCTAGAGAAAGCCGGTGCTCAGCAACGAAGACCCAAAGCAGCCAAAAATAAATAAATTAAAATAAATAAATTTCAAAAGAAAAGGCACATTTTAGAATACACAGAACTCCTCAGCCTCTGTTAACATGTCACCCTACAGTTTCATTTTCTACATGTGCCCACTTCACACAGTTGGACCATTCCCCACAGAGATAATGCTTGGAAACTTCCTCATAGAGAACAATGGGACTCTTGCTGCCTTCAGCTTGTCCCTGCAGCTCCAGCTTATCTGAGACAACAAGCTTCAGACCCCTGTGAGGCCGCCAGGGCTGCTTGGGTGAGGCCTCCAGGGCTGCTTGGGTGAGGCCCCATCTCCTGCCTGGAATATCACTCCTGTCTACCACCTCTCCCTTCGGTGACTGCCCATGCCTTCCTCTTTTTCTCTCTTGACAACTGAAGCTGAGTGCCTCCTTCGCTGGTCATATCTTTAGATAATTTGTGGAGGCCTCTGTACCCCTTAATGGCAGCCATAGGAAAAGCATGAGGTATTTTTTTCGTTTTTTATTGGCCTGATGTCCAACCTTATCCACCACATAGCCATCTGTATGATTATGAACATGCCTCTCAACTTCTCCAAAACTGTTATTCATTTTGTAAAATGGAGATAATAATAGTTACCTCATAGGGTAATTGTAAGAATTAAATTGGATAAACTGAGTTGGATAAGGTGCACAGTCACGACAAGACTTCAGTATATGCACTCTCCCTTCCTAATTTTTTATTCCGTAATCCACCTTAACACCTGTATTAGTCCCTATGGCTGCCAGAACAAATTGCCACAAACCTGCTGGATTGAAACAACAGAAATGTATTTTCCCACAGTTCTGGAGGCTAAACGTGCAAAATCAAGGTTTCGGCAGAGTCATGCTGTCTCTGAAGACTCCACAGAAGAATCCCTCCTTGCCTCTTCCAGCTTCTGGTGTTGCTGGCATTCCTTGGCTTGTAGTTGTGTTACATCAATCTCTGCCTCTGTCTTCACTCGGCCAGCTTCCTTGTGCGTATGTGTCTCCATTTTTTTTTTTTTTTAATGTGTCTCCATTTTTTTTGTTTTTTTTTTGCAGTACGTGGGCCTCTCACTGTTGTGGCCTCAGCACAGGCTTCGGACATGCAGGCTCAGAGGCTATGGCTCACGGGCCCATGGCTCACGGGCCCACGGGCTCGCGGACTCTCAACCACTGCACCTCCAGGAAAGCCCTGTCTCCTCTTCTTAAAGGAACAGGAGTAATTATTTTGGGGGCCCAACCTAATGCAGTACAACTTTATCTGAACTTCATTAATTACATCTGCAAAGACCCCATTTCCAACTAAGGTCACATTCTGAGGTTTCAGATGGACATGAATTTTGGGGCAACACTATTCAAACCACTATAACACTGTACATTTCTATGGATTTTTTCTAGAAAGATATGACTTTAATCTTCCTTAAAATCTCCCAAACATTCCCAAAGTATGTATATTTTATGAATGCCTACTAAAATGCATATTAATTTTTTCTGATTAACTTAAGAAATACACAATTTGACATTTTCATCATTATTAAGGTATAATGACCTACTGTGGTGTTTCTAATGGTACAGAATGTTTTCTCTCACCTCTGTGGAGTCCATCTGGCTTGCTGGACTGGTTTCTACTGAGTGTGGATGTCATTATCAAGTTACAAATCTGCAGGGAGGTTTTGAGACAATTCCAATCCTGTGATCTGTGATAGGCTACCATCACTTTCAAAAGATACCTTGTGTTCAAACTGTGTGCTAGGAACAAAGAATCAACATTTGTCATTCCTGTTCTACTATATAAATGGTACTCCTCAAAAATTAGACTTTGAAAAAAATTCAGTCACTAAGCCACTGTTTCAATAAATAAGAGAGATTTGCATTCATCAGTATCTTTATAAAAATTTTAAAATTCTTAATAAAATATATTTAATATCAGAATCATAGAATTTTTTTCATGGAAAGGCAGTTTATTTTAAATATGGCAATGTGTACATGTTAATCCCAAACTCCCAGTCTATCCCCTCCCCCCATTCCCCCCAGTAACCATAAATTCATTTTCTGTCTGCAAGTCTGTTTCTGTTTTGTAAATAAGTTTATTTGCATCATTTTTTTGGTTCTATATATAAGCAATCTCATATGATATTTGTCTTCCTCTGTTTGACTTACTTCACTTAGTATGATAATCTTAAGAATAAAATAATCTTAGAGGTATTGACTTCAATCCTCCCAGTTTACTGTTGAGAAAAATGATGTCCTAGAGGGTTAAGTGGTGACTTTCACAACATTACACAGCTAATTAGTTGCAGAAACCACATTAGTATTTAACCTCCTCCCTCCATACCAATACCAGATCTGTAGGTAGGGTTTTTAGAGACTCCTCTTAATTTGTGTCATTATCTCAGAAGGCTTTTTTCCCCCTAGGCATTTTTTTTTTTTTTTTTTTGGCAGTGCGCAGGCCTCTCACTGTTGTGGCCTCTCCCGTAGCGGAGCACAGGCTCCAGACGCACAGGCTTAGCGGCCATGGCCCACCAGCCCAGTCGCTCCGTGGCACGTGGGATCTGCCTGGACTGGGGCACGAACCCATGTCCCCTGCATCGGCAGGCTGACTTTCAACCACTGTGCCACCAGGGAAGCCCCCCCCCCTAGGCATTTTGATCAAGTTTTTTGCTTTCTTAAATGTCAGTTAGCAGCTCCAATTTTAAAGATACACTTGGATAGAAAAGATTTCTAAAAATGATTTGTATTATTTAATGATCATTCTTGTGTAGCCAGAAATCAACACAGTACTATAAAAAGAGAGATTTGGTACCATATTAAATTATTTCTTAATTACTACTGTAGGATTGGAATTCTGATATTTATTGGAAAAACAAAGATGATAAAGATCTAGAATAATTCCTCCAAGATTCATAATCACTGTTTATAAACTAGTCACTAAAACACCATATACTGAATTTAATAAGATAAGCAAGAACTTTTATAAAGTCAGCAGAGAGAGGAAGTGTCAAGAAAGCCATCACATATCATTTGATCTAGGACCTCAGGAGGAGAAAGGCATAGAGGAGAACATATTGTTCTTTGAAGGGTAGAAATAAATGTTAGATTATGAAAGCAGCAGGCAAGCTGAGTCTCCCCAGAAGCTTAGCCTGTCTGTAGGTCGTTTAATTTATTCATTCAAAGGCATTTATTGGGTCTGGTCTAGGCACCATTAGTCACAAGGCATAAGGCAATAGGACACCGTGTCTGCCCTCAAATGGAGTGGATGGTTCACTCCTGAGATTTAGACTTTAATTGACTTCAAAGACCTAATTGTCCAACTCCACCCATTAGCCAACCAGAATGGGGAGACTGCCCCCTGAGTCCCTATTTGGGGAAGATCTGCAGGCTGAGGGACTCATTGGAAGCAAATGTGTGCAGAAGGGAGAGTAGGAATGTGGGAGGGGCCTCCGGGCATGTGACTGAGGAGGGCAGGACCCTCGCCATGTTTGCAGGCTGATGTATGGCAACACCGATGTTTCATAAGTTCCCTCTAGGGTTAAACCCTCCAGATGTACCAAGACCCAAACCCCAAAGAGTTATTTCAGAGTAGAAACCAAAATGAGATGCTGTGAAGAAACCATTTTTCAGTTTACCATGTATTAGCTTTCTATTGCTGCTTAAAAAATCACCACAAACGTAGTAGCTAACAACATCACAAACTTAATATTTTTCCTTTGGTAGGACAATTGGAAAAGTTACCTAATGACTTGTTCTCAGGGACAGATGACCTCCAAACTTGTGTGAGCATCCATACAGTGCTAACATCAGGCTAGTGAGATTGAATATAAACAGGACCTCTCTCCTGTCATCATACTTCACGTTCATTAAGTTCTAGAGATCTACAGTTAACAAAACATCTGTGATGCACTTAAAAATTTGTTAAGAGTGTAGATCTCATGTTAACTGTGTGTTATTACACACACACAAACACACATACACACACACACAAACACCACACACAAACCCACAAAGGCACACAAGGAAACTCTTGGAGGTGATGCCTGTTTATTATCTTGATTGTGGCAATGATATCACAGGCATAAGCATATATCCAAACTCATCACAATGTATATATTAAATGTGGGCAGATTTTTTATATATAAATTATAACTTGGTAAAGCTGTTTTTAAAAAAGAATTGCCACTCTCATAATTCTAAGATAGTTTTAACTTCTGCTATCAAATATCTTGTATTTAGGTCTTTTCTTCACATAATCTTTTCTGATTTATGATTTCATTTGTTTTTCTGTGGTGACACCTCAATACACTTGCCAAACCTTCCCCCAGCCCCAAATGTTAGAAACCTCATTCATTTCCATAAGTTTTTGTTTGTTTGTTTTTTGGGGTTTTTTTGTTTGCTTTTTTTTTTGCGGTACATGGGCCTCTCACTGCCGTGGCCTCTCCTGTTGCGGAGCACAGGCTCAGGACGCCCAGGCTCAGCGGCCATGGCTCATGGGCCCAGCCGCTCCACGGCATGTAGGATCTTCCTGGACTGGGGCACGAACCCGTGTCCCCTGCATCGGCAGGCTGACTGTCAACCACTGCGCCACCAGGGAAGCCCATTTCCACAAGTTTTTGAATGTGAGTATTTCTGCTGGGAGAACAATCTGTGTAAACTTGAATAAGAAGAGACTATTTAAGACAGTAACTGGGATCCAATGGCCTTTCTTAAGCCTCTCGGTCACTTTGATGATTTCTGATGGGATACAGAAATGGGCTTTCATGAGATATAGCCATGGTATGAAGTTAAATTTATAAGTTCTGCTGCCAGAGTCTCCATGTTCAAATCTTGCCCCACCTTAGACCAACTGTGTGCATTGAAATTACCCACACTCCTGGGTGAACACAACAAACACTGGCTGTTACTCTTATTTCTTTGATAGCTGGAGAGGTAATGAAGGTGTGAGTTTGCAAGATAAATGTAATTACCTTTCTAGAAACAAAAGCTACTTCTAACTTGTGTTGGAGGTATTCTCAGCTTCAAAAATGAATAACATCTAGAAGCCTCAAATCATCAGACCCGTGTTCTTTAGCACTTTTGGGGAAAACAGATTACTTTCCCCTTCACTTTAGATCATGGCTTGAAAGACTTGAACGCCTCAGGAGATTATTTATAGACACGCTCAGAGCATCTCATGAGTTACTGCTGAAGAGTACCGAGATCAGTGAAGACAAAAGTCCTTCATAAAGCACTTCCTATAAAATCCCTATGTGAAGATCATCTCACTTTTCTCATCTGTATAATGTGGGGAAAAAGTACTTAACTCATAGAGTAACCAGTTGTGAGGATCAGGGACTCATAAATGTGAAGTTCATATCCTAACTCAGAGTACCTGCTCTCTAAATATTATCAACATTCTCATCGCCACCATCATCACCATCATCACCATCATCACCATCATCATCACCATCCTCATCACCACCATCACCATCATCACCATCATTATCATCATTTCATCATCTAGCCTTTGTCAGGCTTTCTTTCTAATTCAAAAGGTGTTATTTTGTCCAAGGTGCCTCACCTTTTTTCCTTCTTCTCTACAACACAACACCTTTCTGACAGCTTACTTTAAGCCCCTCCACCAGCACCTTTAGCATCACCCCTACATGGTGATCATTTAACAAACTCTTTTTGGATCTTTATTCTATATCTTTTCACTCTTTCCCTAAACAATTGTATTGATCTTAAGAATTCCATGAGTGTATGTTTCCAGCCTGTTCCCTTTTTCACTTGCCAACAGGATAGTCACTTTGGATATCCTGCATGTAGAAAAAAATATTTCAAAATTGATTTCAGTATTTTTTTCTCCAAACTAAATTTTTCAACCTAGGTTCATTGATCTCTTTTTGATGAGAAATGTAAGGCATAATATATGTGGCCCCAGTGGAAAGGAACTAGACAGTTCTGTGAAACCTTATTAGTAAGATGTAGATCAATCCCTGCCACCCAGGACCACCGTCTCAGCCCATGTGAGGAGGTGATGTGATGGCAAGCAGACAGTGAGCACTACTGAGTCAAGACTCATTGGATCAGTGGAGAGGGCTTGGGCTTTGGTTCGTATCCCATGGCAAGACCTGTTCAAGCTTAGTGAAAACCTTATCAGCAGACTTATCTTAAATATTCGGGGGGAGTCGAGGAAGGGGAGGCTGATGACTCATTCCCTCACATCTGCAGTTAGACTTGCCACTTTTTCCCAGGGGCAGGCACATGATTGGACAGAGATGGCAGGGCAGGGAGGCTATAGCAGTGGAGTAAGCTGCACTTCCACTCTTTCAGGGCACAGGAATGATTGAGTTTCCCTTGGATCAAGCAGCCCTAGTGGGAAATGGATTGATTTAGGTGTCTTTCCAGGATTCCACCAAGAGGGCCATTCGCAGGAGACCAGAGGAACCAGAAAAGGGTCACTGGAAGAAGGCAAGTATGATCTTTCATATCAGGGAATATACAGCAGGGCCTCTTGTAAAGTGTCTGGAGGCAAATCACACTGTGCCACACAAGAGCAAACATCAGAACGACGTGGCTGCCCGGCAGACGACGGAGATGCCGAGGACCATGCTGCAGCAGGGCGAGGCCATGCACTGCCCACAGTGCCAGATAGTGGTGCAGAAGAAGGATGGCTGTGACTGGATCCACTGCACTGTCTGCCACACAGAGATCTGCTGGGTCACCGAGGGTCCTCGCTGGAGCCCCCGGGGGCCCGGGAGATACCAGCAGGGGCTGCTGCTGCCAGGTGAATGGGGCTCCTTGCCACCCCAACTCTCAGAATCGCCACTGAGCTGAGGATGGCCTGGTCCCCATGCTGACCCAGACCCACATCTGCAAGCTGCTGTGGGACAGGGCTGGTGCTTTGGCTCTGATTTCTGGCCTGGGAGATGCCTTTGCGCTTGGCTGAGAGGGGCCCTGAAGAGGCCAAGGCCTCTGACCTGTGTGGGTGGCCTTGTTTGCTGTGGGCATTGCAGGGGCCCTGCCTGATCTGGCCATTGTCTGCAGCTGCATCTGCCCCAGTGCCTTTGCCCTTCCCCTGGGGCTTGCCAGACAGACCTTTCATCTCCTCTCTGAGGCTCCCATCTCTGCCTAACCCAGCCTTAAACACAGCCCTGGCCAGAGGCCTTGCTGGATGGAGCCTCTGAGAGCCCCGTGTGAATCCACACTTCCCTCAACCACCTCCCTCGTCTGCAGGACGTTGAACACTCACAGCCTGCCATCTCCCCTGTCAGCTTTCTAGGGGTGACTTTTCTCTGCCTTTGCTGTTGGGGGCCTTGGAGGCAATACAGTCACCTTAGATGTTAGGATGTCAGCATATGAATCGGGGTGGGAGAGCACACAGTTCAGTCCCTAAAGGCACTTAGAGACTCAGTGTAGATATATGAGTTGTCTTTATAGTAATCTTGATAACAGCAAGTCATCACGGGGTACCAGGAAGGGGACCCATCCCAATTCACAAACCTGTGTTACGGTACTTGTTTCAAGCCTCATGTTTTCCTCTTCTTCTAATTCACCCAAAAATATTCTGAACTTCCTTCTACTTATTTTAGTTGCATGAGCTGGGGCTATACCCATTGGTTTAGCTCAATCAGCAGCCAGCTCTGGGGGGGTCGGTGGCCACAGGCAATGGCAAGAGATGGAAGAGATTCTGGCAGTGACCACGTGATTTGTTTAAGCATTTAATATCTCCTCTGCCTCAAAGATGATGAGTCCAGTTTCATTCCTAAGCTTATCTGTGGACATGTTCCATATTCTGATTAGGTAAGCTAGGGCATTGTGATATTCTTCTTTTATTTATTTATTATTACTATTATTATTTTTTTAGCTAACCAGCTCTTGGGCATGTCTGTAAAATCTATTAGTTTACTGTTTTTAATTTGTTTGTTTTTGTTCAGAAACAAGAGCTTATATAAAGCTCTTTGGAAAGGAATCCCTCTGTATTTGAGGGCCCTAAATATTCTATCTTCAAATAAAATCTCCGCAACAGAACACGATGATAGTACAGTGATAAACCTTTCAAGTTCTAATGATGTAAAGAAAAGATGAAAACAAGGTCTTTTTCTGTTAATTTGAAAAATTAGTGTAGGATCCCTATGAGTTTTCTTAAAAGGAATAAAATGTTAAAGATACATTAAAATTCTTCTCATTCCCTCACACACATAATTAATCTCCTGAGGTTGAGATATTTCATTTCCATGCAAGTTTTTATAATTTAGTGTATATAAATGTGATTTTATCTATGATATGTATGTGTGATTACATATACACATTTATTTTTATATGTATGTATATATATATATATATATATATATATATATATATAATATCATTAAGCTATTCAATATTTTTAAAAGTTTTTTCTCTGTGTCACCTGATAACATGCATATAATAGAATACCAAATAGAAGAGAAAAATGAATAAACTACAGCAACATTTATCAGCAGGGATAAGACTAAGGACTTCATTTGCATTTCAAATTTTTAAATTTTGTTTTAAAATTTATATCTCTTTGCTATTTCAGAATGCAATGCAAAGAAACACATTACAATTAATTGTCATATCTCCTTAGTCTCCTTCAATTTTTGACAGGTTCTCAGGCTTTCCTTGTCTTTGATGAGCTTGAAGAGCACTTGTCAGTTTTGTTTTTAGAGATTTCCCTTAATTTGATTTTTGTTTGTTTCAGAATTGCTAACCAGTAAGCCCTGTGAGAAACCAAATTACCAACAGGAGTAAAGTATCTCATTTTCTTTTTTTCCCCCCTAGTTTCTTAAGGTGGAAGCTTAGATTACAGGTTTGAGAGCTTCCTTATTTTCTAATATGAGTAGTTTTTGCTTTAAATTTCACTCTAAGCACTGCTTTTAACTGCATCTTACAATTAAAAAAAAATTAATTTTAATTAATTAATTAATTTATTTATTTATTTTTGACCATGTTGGGTCTTCATTGCTATGCACCAGCTTCCTCTAGTTGCAGCGAGCGGGGGTTTCACTTGTTGCAGAACACAGGCTCTAGGTTCATGGGCTTCAGTAGTTGTGGCAGCCGGGCTCAGTAGTCGTGGCGCACGGGCTTCGTTGCTCTGCAGCATGTGGGTTCTTTCAGGACCAGGGATCGAACTTGTGTCCCCTGAATCAGCAGGCAGATTCTTAACCACTGCGCCACCAGGGAAGTCATATCCTACAAATTTTGAAATGTAGTATTTTCATAATTTTCATTCAGCTTAAACTATTTTTAATTTTGCTGTGCACTTCCTCTTTGACCTATGGGTTATTACAGTGTATTGTTTAACTTCCAAATACTTTCAGATTTTCTAGATATCTTTCTGTTATTGGTTGCTAATTTTAAGTCAAGACTTGAGAAAACACAACTATGCTTTTTTTTTTTTACAACTTTATTGGAGTATAATTGCTTCACAATGGTGTGTTAGTTTCTGCTTTATAACAAAGTGAATGTTATACATATACATCTGTTCCCATATCCCTTCCCTCTTGCAGCTCCCTCCCTCCCACCTACCCTATCCCACCCCTCCAGGGGGTCACAAAGCACCGAGCTAATCTCCCTGTGCTCTGCGGCTGCTTCCCACTATCTATCTACCTTACGTTTGGTAGTGTATATATGACCATGCCTCTCTTTCGCTTTGTCACAGCTTACCCTTCCCCCTCCCCATATCCTCAAGTCCATTCTCAAGAAGGTCTGTGTCTTTATTCCCGTTTTACCACTAGGTTTTTCATGACATTTTTTTTAATTCCATATATATGTGTTAGCATACGGTATTTGTCTTTCTCTTTCTGACTGACTTCACTCTGTATGACAGACTCTAGGTCTATCCACCTCATTACAAATAACTCAGCTTCGTCTCTTTTATGGCTGAGTAATATTCCATTGTATATATGTGCCACATCAGCTTTATCCATTCATCCGATGATGGACACTTAGCTTGTTTCCAGCTCTGGGCTATTGTGAATAGAGCTGCAATGAACATTTTCGTACATGTCTCTTTTTGAATTATGGTTTTCTCAGGGTATATGCCCAGTAGTGGGATTGCTGGGTCATATGGTAGTTCTATTTTTAGTTTTTTAAGGAACCTCCATACTGTTCTCCATAGTGGCTGTACCAATTCACATTCCCACCAACAGTGCAAGAGTGTTCCCTTTTCTCCACACCCTCTCCAGCATTTATTGTTTCTAGATTTCTTGATGATGGCCATTCTGACTGGTGTGAGATGATATCTCATTGTAGTTTTGATTTGTATTTCTATAATGATTAATGATGTTGAGCATTCTTTCATGTGTTTGTTGGCAGTCTGTATATCTTCTTTGGAGAAATGCCTATTTAAGACTTCTGCCCATTTTTGGATTGGGTTGTTTGTTTTTTTGCTATTGAGCTGCATGAGCTGCTTATAAATTTTGGAGATTAATCCTTTGTCAGTTGCTTCATTTGAAAATATTTTCTCCCATTCTGAGGGTTGTCTTTTGGTCTTGTTTATGGTTTCCTTTGCTGTGCAAAAGCTTTGAAGTTTCATTAGGTCCCATTTGTTTATCTTTGTTTTTATTTCCATTTCTCTAGGAGGTGGGTCCTTTGGACCCACCTCCTAGGATCCTGCTGTGATTTATGTCATAGAGTGTTCTGCCTATGTTTTCCTCTAAGAGTTTGATAGTTTCTGGCCTTACATTTAGGTCTTTAATCCATTTTGAGCTTATTTTTGTGTATGGTGTTAGGGTATAATCTAATCTCATACTTTTATATGTCCCTGTCCAGTTTTCCCAGCACCACTTATTGAAGAGGCTGTGCTTTCTCCACTGTACATTCCTGCCTCCTTTATCAAAGATAAGTTGACCATATGTGCGTGGGCTTATCTCTGGGCTTTCTATCCTGTTCCATTGATCTATCTTTCTGTTTTTGTGCCAGTACCACACTGTCTTGATTACTGTAGCTTTGTAGTATAGTCTGAAGTCAGGGAGCCTGATTCCTCCAGCTCCGTTTTTCGTTCACAAGATTGCTTTGGCTATTCGGGGTCTTTTGTTTTTCCAAACAAATTTTGAAATTTTTTGCTCTAGTTCTGTGAAAAATGCCAGTGGTAGTTTGATAGGGATTGCGTTGAATCTGTAGATTGCTTTGGGTAGTAGAGTCATTTTCACAATATTGATTCTTCCAATCCAGGAGCATGGTATATCTCTCCATCTATTTGTATCATCTTTAATGTCTTTCATCAGTGTCTTATAATTTTCTGCATACAGGTGTTTTGTCTCCTTAGGTAGGTTTATTCCTAGATATTTTATTCTTTTTGTTGCAATAGTAAATGGGAGTGTTTTCTTGATTTCATTTTCAGATTTTTCATCATTAGTTTACAGGAATGCCAGAGATTTCTGTGCATTAATTTTGTATCCTGCTACTTTACCAAATTCATTGATTAGCTCTAGTAGTTTTCTGGTAGCATCGTTAGGATTCTCTATGTATAGTATCATGTCATCTGCAAACAGTGACAGCTTTACTTCTTCTTTTCCCATTTGGATTCCTTTTATTTCCTTTTCTTCTCTGATTGCTGTGGCTAAAACTTCCAAAACTAGGTTGAATAAGAGTGGTGAAAGTGGGCAGCCTTGTCTTGTTCCTGCTCTTAGTGGAAATGATTTCAGTTTTTCACCATTGAGGACGATGCTGGCTGTGGGTTTGTCATATATGGACTTTATTATGTTGAGGAAAGTTCCCTCTATGCCTACTTTCCGCAGGGTTTTTATCATAAATGGGTGTTGAATTTTGTCGAAAGCTTTCTCTGCATCTATTGAGATGATCATATGGTTTTTCTCCTTCAACTTGTTAATATGGTGTATCACATTGATTGATTTGCATATATTGAAGAATCCTTGCATTCCTGGAATAAACCCCACTTGATCATGGTGTATGATCCTTTTAATGTGCTGTTGGATTCTGTTTGCTAGTATTTTGTTGAGGATTTTTGCATCTATGTTCATCAGTGATATTGCCCTGTAGTTTTCTTTCTTTGTGACATCCTTGCCTGGTTTTGGTATCAAGGTGATGGTGGCCTCGTAGAATGAGTTTGGGAGTGTTCCTTCCTCTGAAATTGTTTGGAAGAGTTTGAGAAGGATAGGTGTTAGCTCTTCTCTAAATGTTTGATAGACTTCGCCTGTGAAGCCATCTGGTCCTGGGCTTTTGTTTGTTGGAAGATTTTTAATCACAGTTTCAATTTCAGTGCTTGTGATTGATCTATTCATATTTTCTATTTCTTCCTGATTCAGACTTGGCAGGTTGTGCATTTCTAAGAATTTGTCCATTTCTTCCAGGTTGTCCATTTTATTGGCATAGAGTTTCTTGTAGTAATCTCTCCTGATTTTTTGTATTTCTGCAGTGTCAGTTGTTACTTCTCCTTTTTCATTTCTATTGATTTGAGTCTTCTCCCTTTTTTCCTTGATGAGTCTGGCTAATGGTTTGTCAATTTTGTTTACCTTCTCAAAGAACCAGCTTTTAGTTTTATTGATCTTTGCTATCGTTTCCTTCATTCCTTTTTCATTTATTTATGATCTGATCTTTATGATTTCTTTCCTTCTGCTAACTTTGGGGGTTTTTTGTTCTTCTTTCTCTAATTGCTTTAGGTGCAGGGTCAGGTTGTTTACTCGAGATGTTTCCTGTTTCTTAAGGTGGGATTGTATTGCTATAAACTTCCCCCTTAGAACTGCTTTTGCTGTGTCCCATGGGTATTGGGTCATCGTGTCTCCATTGTCATTTGTTTCTAGGTATTTTTTAATTTCCTCTTTGATTTCTTCAGTGATCCCTTCGTTATTGAGTAGTGTATTGTTTAGCCTCCATGTGTTTGTATTTTTTACAGATCGTTTCCTGTAATTGATGTCTAGTCTCATAGCATTGTGGTCGGAAAAGATACTTGATACAATTTCAATTTTCTTAAATTTACCAATGCTTGATTTGTGACCCAAGATATGATCTATCCTGGAGTATGTTCCATGAGCACTTGAGAAAAATATGTATTCTGTTGTTTTTGGATGGAATGTCCTATAAATATCAATTAAGTCCATCTTGTTTAATGTATCATTTAAAGCTTGTGTTTCCTTATTTATTTTCATTTTGGATGATCTGTCCATTGGTGAAAGTGGGGTGTTAAAGTCCCCAACTATGAGTTTGTTACTGTCAATTTCCCCTTTTATGGCTGTTAGTATTTGCCTTATGTATTGAGGTGCTCCTATGTTGGGTGCATACATATTTACAATTTTTATATCTTCTTCTTGGATCGATCCCTTGATCGTTATGTAGTGTCCTTCTTTGTCTCTTCTAATAGTCTTTATTTTAAAGTCTATCTTGTCTGATATAAGAATTGCTACTCCAGCTTTCTTTTGATTTCCATTTGCAAGGAATATCTTTTTCCATCCCTTTACTTTCAATCTGTATGTTTCTCTAGGTCTGAAGTGGGTCTGTTGTAGACAGCATATATATGGGTCTTGTTTTTGTGTCCATTCAGCCACTCTGTGTCTTTTGGTCGGAGCATTTAGTCCATTTACATTTAAGGTAATTATTGATATGTATGTTCCTATTCCCATTTCCTTAATTGCTTTGGGTTCATTATTGTAGGTATATTTCTTCTGTTGTGTTTCTTGCCTAGAGAAGTTCCTTTAGCATTTGTTGTAAAGCTGGCTTGGTGGTGCTGAACTCTCTCAGCTTTTGCTTGTCTGTAAACGTTTTAATTTCTCCATCAAATCTGAATGAGATCCTTGCTGGGTAGAGTAATCTTGGTTGCAGGTTTCTCTCCTTCATCACTTTAATTATGTCCTGCCACTCCCTTCTGGCTTGTAGAGTTTCTGCTGAGAGATCAGCTGTTATCCTGATGAGGATTCCCTTGTGTGTTATTTGTTGTTTTTCCCTTGCTGCTTTTAACAGGATTTCTTGGTGTTTAATTTTTGACAGTTTGATTAATATGTGTCTTGGCATATTTCTCCTTGGATTTATTCTGTATGGGACTCTCTGTGCCTCCTGGACTTGATTAACTATTTTCTTTCCCATATTAGGGAAGTTTTCAACTATAATCTCTTCAAATATTTTCTCAGTCCCTTTCTTTTTCTCTTCTTCTTCTGGAACCCCTATAATTCAAATGTTGCTGTGTTTAATGTTGTCCCAGAGGTCTCTGAGACTGTCCTCTGTTCTTTTCATTCTTTTTTCTTTATTTTGCTCTGCATCAGTTATTTCCACTATTTTATTTTCCACCTCACTTATCCGTTCTTCTGCCTCAGTTATTCTGCTACTGATCCCATTTAGAGTATTTTTCATTTCATTTATTGTGTTTTTAATCGATGCTTGATTCATCTTTAGTTCTTTTAGGTCCTTGTTAACTGTTTCTTGCATTTTGTCTATTCTATTTCCAAGATTTTGGATCTTGGAAATAGAATCTTGGATCATCTTTACTATCATTATTCTGAATTCTTTTTCAGGTAGACTGCCTATTACCTCTTTATTTGTTAGGTCTGGTAGGTTTTTATCTTGCGCCTTCACCTGCTGTGTGTTTTTCTGTCTTCTCATTTTGCTTATCTTCCTGTGTTTGGGGACTCCTTTTTGCAGGCTGCAGATTCATAGTTCCCGTTGTTTTTGGTGTCTGTCCCCAGTGGCTAAGGTTGTTTCAGTAGGTTGTGTTGGCTTCCTGGTGGGGGGGACTAGTGCCTGTGTTCTGGTGGTTGAGGCTCGATCTTGTCTTTCTGGTGGACAGGTCCACGTTTGGTGGTGTGTTTTGGGGTGCCTGTGGCCTTATTATGTTTTTAGGCAGCCTGTCTGCTAATGGGTGGGTTTTTGTTCCTGCTTTGCTAGTTGCTTGGCATAGGGTGACCAGCACTGTAGCTTGCTGGTCGTTGACTGAAGCTGGGTGCTGGTGTTGAGATGGAGATCTCTGGGAGATTTTTGCCGCTTGATATTATGTGGAGCTGGGAGGTCTCTTGTGGACCCGTGTCCTGAAGTTGGCTTTCCCACTTCAGAGGCACAGCACTGACTCCTGGCTGCAGTACCAAGAGCGTTTCATCTACTCGGCTCAGAATAAAAGGGAGAAAATGTAGAAAGAAAGAATTAGTAGAAGAAAGAAAGAGAGAGAGAAAGAAAGGAAGAAGGAAAGAAAGGAAGGAAGCAAGGAAGGAAGGAAGAAGGGAGGGAGGGAGGAAGCACGGAAAGAAAGAAAGGAGGGAGGGAGGGAGGAAGGAAAGAAAAAGAAAGAGTGAATGGAAGAAGGGAGGGAGGGCGGAAGGAAAGAAAGAAAGAAAGAAAGAAAGAGGAGGGAGGGAGGGAGGGAGGAAGGAAATAAAAAGAAAGAGTGAAAGGAAGAAGGGTGGGAGGGATGGAGGAAGGAAAGAAAGACAGACAGGAGGGAGGGAGGGAGGGAGGAAGGAAAGAAAAAGAGTGAAAAGAAGAAGGGAGGGTGGGAGGGAGGAAGGAAAGAAAGAGAGAAAGAAGGAAAGGAGGGGCGGAGGGAGAGAGGGAGGAAGGGAAGGTAGGAAAAAAAGGAAAGAGCAGGTAAAGTAAAATAGAATAAAGTATAAAATATAGTAGCGTTATTAAAATTAAAAAGTAATTATTGAAAAAAAAAACGGACAGATAGAACCCTGGGACATATGGTAGAAGCAAAGCTATACAGAGAAAATCTCACACAAAAGCATACACATACACATTCACAAAAAGAGAGCAGGGGGAAAAATCGAAAGTCTTGCTCTCAAAGTCCACCTCCTCAATTTGGCATAATATGTTGTAAAAAGAGGAAAAGGGGGAAAAGTCTGAAATCTTGTCCTCAAAGTCCACCTCCTCAATTTGGGATGATTCGCTGTCCATTCATGCACTCCACAGACGCAGGGCACATCAAGTGGACCGTGGAGCTTTAATCCGCTGCCTCCGAGGCTGCACAGAGAGATTTCCCTGTCTCTGCTCTCACAGCTCCCGGGTCTCAGCCTTGGACCTGGCCCCGCCTCTGCACATAGGTCACCGGAGGGCGTCCGTTCTTCGCTCAGACAGGACGGGTTTAAAGGAGCCGCTGATTCGGGGGCTCTGGCTCACTCAGGCAAAGGGGAGGGAGGGGCGCGCAGTGCGGGGCGGGCCTGCAGCGGCAGAGGCCGGTGTGACGTTGCACCAGCCCGAGGCGCTCCGTGTGCTTTCCCGGGAAAGCCGTCCCTGGGTCCCGGGACCCCGGTAGTGGCGGGCTGCACAGGCTCCCTGGAAGGCGGGGTGGACAGTGACCTGTGCTCGCACACAGTCCTTGTGGCGGTGGCAGCCACAGCCCCAGCGTCCCACGCCCGTCTGCGGGGTCCGTGCCTTTAGCCGCGGCTCGCGCCCATCTCTGGTGCTTCTTTAAGCAGCGCTCTTAATCCCCTCTCCTCGCGCACCAGGAAACAAAAGGGAAGAAAAAGTCTCTTGCCTCTTCGGCAGCTCCAGACTTTTTCCCGGACTCCCTCCGGGCTAGCCGTGGTGCACTAACCCCCTCAGGCTCTCTTCCTGCCGCCAGCCCCAGTCCTCTCCCTGCGATCCAACCGAAACCCGATACCCGACCCTCAGCTCCCAGCCCCGCCCGCCCCGAAACCCGATACCCGAGCCTCAGCTCCCAGCCCCGCCTGCCCCGGCTGCCGAGCAGACAAGCCTCTCGGGCTGGTGTGTGCCTGAGGGCACCGATCCTCTGTGCGGGAATCTCTCCGCTTTGCCCTCCGTACCCCTGTGGCTGTGCTCTCCTCTGCTACTCCGAAGCTTTCCCCCTCCGCCACCTGCAGTCTCCGCCCACGAAGGGGCTTCTAGTGTGTGGAAACCTTTCCTCCTTCACGGCTCCCTCCCACTGGTGCAGGTCCCGTCCCTATCCTTTTGTCTCTGTTTATTCTTTTTTCTTTTGTCCTACCCAGGTATGTGGGGAGTTTCTTGCCTTTTGGGGGTTCTGAGGTCTTCTGTCAGCGTTCAGTAGGTGTTCTGTAGGAGTTGTTCCACGTGTAGATGAATTTCTGATGTATCTGTAAGCTTGTTTCTTCAAAACCGCGTTGCCCTGGAATCCCACATCACAGTGAGTCTGAGTCTGAAAAGCGTTTGACCGCAGAATCCTTTTGAACAGGACACCAGAAGCCGTCCCGCCTCACAGCGTGACCAGAAGCCCATGGACAAGTATCCAGTTCTCATTCCTGCCTCGGAGCACGGCGCCATCGGGGAGCTATTCAGTTAATATTATACTTAAAATTATACTTCTTCATATGTGGTGTAAGGACCTTACAACTATATATTCTTATAAGTATAATATATATATAAATATATTTATATATAAATTCTTCCCTCTTATTTGTGATATTGTTGCCAGTTTACTTTTACATATAGTATAAACACACCATACAATGTTACAGTTTTTGCTTTGCACAGTTATCCTTTAGAGCAATTAAAAAGAAAAGGAAAATGAAGTTTATATTACCTTCATTTTTTACATTTTCCATACTTCTTTTTTTTTATTTCGTAGATTCATGTTTCTGTCTGATATTATATTCCTTCTCCTTGAAGAGCATACTTTAACATTTCTTGTAGAGTAAATCTGCTGGCAATGAATTTCCTCAGTTTTTGTTCATCTGAGAAAGACTTCATCATCTTCATATGACTTCATCATATTTTTAAAGGGTATTTTCACAGACTATTAAATGCTGGATTGACAGATTTTATTTCCTTTCAGGACTTTAAAATTGTCAATGCATTATGTTCTTGCTTGCATGGTTTCCAATAAGAATTCTGCTGAAATTCTTATCTTTGTCTCTCTTTATTTAATGTATTTTTTTTTCTGGCTAACCTCATGTTTTTCTCTTTGTCTTTTGTTTTCAACAGTTAGAAAAATATATATCTTGATGTTTGGTGGGTTATTTTGTTTGTTTTTACTATATATTGCTTAACATTTCTGAGCTTTATGGATCTGTAGTTTGGTGTCCATAAATCATTTTGGAAAACTGTCTTATTTCTTATGCACTCTTTTCTCCTTTTAGGATTCCTATTATGCACATATCCAAACATTTGATATTTTTTCATAGCGTTGGATGCTCTTTTTATTTTTCAGTCTTTTCCTCTATGTCTTTCAGTTGGGTAACTTTCATTGACATGTTTTCAAGTACACTGACTCTTTCCTGAGCTGTATCATGAGCCCATGGAAACCATTCTGCATCTCTGTTACTGTGTTTTTCATTTCTAACATTTTTACTTGATTTTTTTCTTACAGTTTCCATCTCTCTGCTAATTTTTCATCTGATCTTTCATGTTATATGCCTTTTCTACTAGACTCTTCAACATAAACGTATTAGTAATAGTTATTTTAAATTCCTAGTCAGATAGTTACAACATCTGCTTCGTATCTGAGTTTGGTTTTATGTATTGTTCTGTTTCTTGGGAGTTTGTTGCTTTTTTTATGCTTTGAAGTTTTTTTGTTGAAAGATGCCCATAGTGCTGTAGAAGCTGAATAAATAGTTTTATGTTTAGAAATAGGCACATCTTTTCTTATACTCATCCCTTCCTGGGGAGTTTTGTGTTAACTTAGTCAAAAGATCAGCAGAAGCTTTTGGAAATGGTCACATAACTAGTACTTTAGGACTTGTGAGTCATAAGATCGCTACAAAATAACCTCTGGCAATATGTACACAGGTGGGTGTGGATGTGTCCCAGTAAAACTGTGTTCACTAAGCAGGCAGTGGGCCAGATCTGGTTGTGGGCCATGGTTTGCTGACCCTCTATCTACTTAGGAGTGGAACTGTTGTTATGATTATCTTCAATCACTATAGGCTTCAAATTCTTCTAACAACACCTTGTTGTTTTATGGATGCTGGCTTTCTAGATGTTTCTCCTCTGAAAATGAGAAACCTTAAAACTGCCCCACCTCAGCTTTAAGACTTCCCTTCCCCTGATCTTCAGAGAGAGTCTGTCTCTGGTTTATTTCCCAGAAGTATCCTGCAATTACTTTTAATCAATGCTTGTTACCTGGTTTGGGGTGGATGGACTTCTCTGTTGTTCAGATTAACCTTCAGTCTTAGACGGGCTTGTGTCCTGGGCCTCAGGGGAAGGGACTACATGAGTGCTCCTGTCCATCTTCCAGCTGTAGTTCTGGACCCCTTTGGTATTCCTGCTCCTACCCCCCGACCTTAGGATTAAAGGCATTTCTTCTGTTCCCTTCCTGCAGCTGCAAGACAGTTTTTGTTTTTGTTTTGCCTAAATTACCCCCACAGATTAGACTTTTATTCCATGGGGAAGATGGGGAAGCAGGATCCAGGTGGACTTTTGTGCCCCTCCCACAGTAAGTTTCTTGGGATTCCTGTCTCCCCTTTAGCATCTGATGGGATGCATGATAAAAGGCCTTCAGGAATGTTCAACCCCTCCCCACCCCTGTTATCTACTTCTCCCAGGGGCTGCACACCCTCCTTCCAGCCTGCACTTGGTCTTCACCATTTCATTGACTATTGCAGCAGAGTTCTACTTACCAGGGTGTCCAGCTGCATGTGACCCAGGTCAATAAGTACTGCAGTCTCATCTTCCTCTAGGCACTGGCCTCTCCCCAGATTTGGAGTTATTTGGCTACTCTGTGACTGCAGCTCTCTGATGGGTACAACTTCATTGTCGTACTAGTGTAAGCCACACTTTTTCCACCTGTTTACATCCCCACGTAGACCCAGAACTCTCAATTTTTTAAGTTTCATATGCACTATTAGATCTTTTATGCCTCTAGAATATTTCTGTTGTTATTTTGTGGGCAGAGATCTGATTTTATTTTTTTTCTCCCTATGACTAAACTTTTTTAGCACAATACCTTTCTTCTTTTTTTAATTAGGTTTTTAAAAAAAGGTTTATACAACTTACCTTCATCTTCTTAATGATTTGAATTTTATTCACTGTAAAATTTTTCAGTTTGGTATTTTACATTTTTAGGTTCCTCTGATGCTAGCCTGTACACTAGTTGCTGTGTTTTCCTTAGGATTTTCAGAAAGGTCTTCTCCGTGTGTTTTTAAACTTTGAAATGGTTCTTATTTTGTATGTCAATCCACAAAGCCTCAACGGGTGAAGTACCCCTCCATTTAATTTTGGCTTTCTACTTAATTCTTCCAGATGGCTCAGCAGTATCACTGGCCTAGGACCAATTTTTATATTAATCCCTCTAATTAGATTTTCCTACACCTCATGTGTAGAATAATTTGGACTCCTGACTCAGGCAAAATTCAGGTCTGGAGTTTTAGTTTCTCCTGGAAGATATTTTCCTGAGCTCCCCTATCCTGCTGGACAGAATGTCCCAGTCCCTCTTCATCCGCGTTTGCAACCCTCTGACAGTCGCTGTTTTGTGCATGGACGCTTGCTCCTTTCTTACCCAGGCACAAACCCAGGAAACATGGTTGAGCCAGCTTGGGACTGCCCCTCTGCCTCTCGGGCACTGCCCTCTGCACCTGAGTATCCACAGTTCTTTCTTGAAAACTTAGCTTTGTTAAAAAACAGAAACACGTGCATTACTCTGAGAAAACTAAAAGGAAAAGAACATTTTTAACATACATCAGCCCAGATGGGGTGATGCTTGAACCACTCCATTCAAAATGCTGTTCAGCGGGTTTTCTCCTGCTGTGTCCTCAGCTACCTCCTCTGCCTCTGTTGTCTTCCCAGTCTCTTAAGGAGGAAAGAGAGTAGCCCCCAAAAAACTCCTGCCCCTGACAGAGTTGCCTTGGATACATATATTTATATACATGTGGGGACTTCCAAGTCCTACTTCGGTTGGGGGAAGAGATTAGGAAGCAAAGATTGCATAGAGTGTGTACAAGATGTAACTTTCCTCTTCTCTCCTCGCCCCAACCATGTCCTGGCATGGCTGCACCCTGTCTGTCTGAGGTTGGCTGGACTTGGAGTGTGTGCAGGAATTACTGCAAAAAGCCCTTTAAAACGCAGACTAGACAGGAGATTGGTGTTCCAATCTTGCTTTCTCCATAACTCACAGTAAAACCTTAGGAAGTACTACATGATACAGTTGTATTAATTAGCTTGCGAACTTAAATCTTGTTTTCTTACCTTTTTTTCACAAGTGCCAGCTTATTTTTAAAGCATTGCCATTTTCAGCCTGTGTTCTTAAACCATGGCTCACAGGAGAAAATTGTTTACTTTCTTCCACAGCTAGATTTTTCTGTCTATTTTTCCCACTTAGAGATTAAGTGGATGTGGATAAGGCATTGCTACCATGGTAGTAGAAATCTCCCCGCATCTGAATAGGACCAAATTGAGAAGGGTTGCTCTACAAACTCACCAGGACACTGTCACACTTCTCAGTGGTGTTGGCACCCATGGGAGAGGGCTGCTGTCACTGCAGAGGGGAGCTGCAGTAGCCACACCACGACTTCATCCATATGGTGTCATCCCTGTGCCCAGAAAGAATACGAAAGCTACAGAGACTCAAGCTGCCCCCAGATGTCCCAAACCTGTCAAAATCCCTCACTCACAAACCCACACGGTTGTCCTTCGTTCATGAGCCATCCTTGTACATCGGAGGGAGAATCAGATGCTGTGTCTGGGTGGTGTCAGCTGAGGAGACAGGGCGTCGGGCAGGTCTCAGCAGGTGCTGACCGACCCACTGGGACCCACGTGCTGCCTGTCAGGCACTCCACAGCCCTCTGGAAATCCAGGTCCAGGGAACCTGAGACTAACAGCTGGATTTCATAGTGAGTGAGAGGCCATCCCTGGGGTGAGTTGTGGGCCTCCCCAGACAGGAGACACGTCCTAGCAGGCCTTGGGCATCAGGAGAACCTGGAGCAGCTTGCATCGAAGGAGGAGGAGGGATGGCACGGGAGATGAGATGCTCAGGAAGGCGGGGTCTCGGTGGGTGGAGTCTCAGTGAGGTTGGCTGTGATCCAGGAGGGGAAAACAGAGCAAACAGCACATCCAAAATCTGCCTGTGTCAGCAAGTTTCTAGGGAAGATTCTTAGATTCCAAGAACCCAAGTGGAGAGCCTAAAGAGAATAACAACAGAATACGTCTCCTCTGGTGGGCATGTTTAGGGGGCCCGGCGGGAATGGCTGTTAACGGATTTACCTGTACCATTTTTACATCACAAAAGTCAATGTTTTGTGTCTGAACCGTAGAGCTGTTCCTGAGTTGACGTGATGTAAGAACTGAACATTTCAGAATCGTGACTGAGGACGAGGCTTTTACCTGTCTTACGTGAAGGGGACTTTGAACATTTGAAGGAATTCGAGGCAGAACAGAGTTACTGGTTCCTGGGTTCTGAAGACTCCACTTTTGCCAGTTAAACATAACACTTCAGTTTAGCGCTGCCAAATTTTACATACATCCAGATGGAAGCAGGAGGGGGCCAAGTTTCTGAAGCTGTGGCTTGTGACTCATGGGTCCAGGAAATTCTCAGGTGTCAGAAGTGCCCATGGAGGAGTGACTGGGATGATGACAGAGGCAGAGGAGGGGCTGGGATGCAGAGGGAGAAAGCCCGCTGAACAGCATGTTGCTAGCAGTGTGGCCCTAGCGTCACCCTGTGTACCTGAAACATCTTAGAGATGCTCCTTGTTCTGTGTTATTATTGACGTACTGCCGTATGCGTGCACTTTTCCTATGCATATTTTAGGAGGTCAGGGACGGCACCTGGAGTCCTCCCTCCTCCTGTTTCTCTACACTCGTCAAAGGCCAACAGCTCACATTTCAGCTGTTTCTCCTGCCACTGACGTCACTGTTTCTAGATCTCATGCTTATTGAAGAACCTTGATTTTTCCGCCTTAGGTTTTCTATGGAAAATGAGTTTACCCTTCACACTCTCCCCTTCCTCCCATTAAATTGGTACCACAGTTCTGCTTCAACCAATCTTGTTAGTCCTCCAGGGCTGTGTAACCAAGTGCCACAAACTGGAAGGCTTAAACACACAAATGTATTGTCTCCCAGTTTTGGAGGCTGGAAGTCTGAGATCAAGCTGCCGGCAGAGTGGGTTCCTTCTGAGGATGTGAGGGAGAGTCTGTTGCACGCCTCTCCCCTAGTGTCTGGTATTTGCTGGCCATCCTTGGTGCTCCTTTGCTTTGGGAGCCTCACCCCATCTCTGCCTCTCCATCTTCCTGTGGAATTCTCCCTGAGTCTGTGTGTCTGTGTCCAAATCCCTTTTTTATAAGGACGCCTGTTATATTGTATCAAACCCCATCTTAATGACCTCATCTTCTCTTGATTACCTCTGCAAAGACCCTATCTCCACAAAACAGTTACATACTAGGAGTTAGGCCTTCGACATATCAATCTGGAGAGGGGGGGCACAAAATTCAACCCACAATACCACTATCAGCTACTTATTATATAATCTTATAATTCACTGTGTAATCACACACCATAAAAGGGACACCAAATCTGTCCTTTCGCCCCGCCCCCAGTTTATAATTATTTGTCTTGATTAATTTACTTATTTTCCTGCATAATTAAATATGTATTTCCAAATTCTCTGACAGCATTGGCTCTCCATTCAGTCAAGCACATCAGGAAATGGTTCAGAGCCATTTTTCTTCTTGGAGATTCAGGTGTCTTTATTGCTCTCACCGGCACTGTTGAAGCCTACAATTGCTGCACAACTTCTGCACCTGCCTGCCCTTCTCCAGCCTCCTGGGAATTCTCTCTACCTCTTTCCCATGTTGGATCACCTATTTCCTAGATGCCACATCTTACTGTTTCTTTTTCACTCTCCGACGGAGCACATCATTCGCTAATTCACTAAGAGAGTGCTCAAGCATGCTAACGATTTGGAGACCACAAATGGCCAAAAGCTACTTTTCCGGCAACATCCATTTATGCTTTCTCTCTTTAATAACTGTAGCGGGCATCCAGCAGGCTCAAAATAAAGACTGCTTTCCCGGTTTCCCTGGCATGTTAATGTGGCCGCAAGAGCTCCCTGTAGCATGCGAGAGGGAGGAACGTGCCCTGCTGCCTGCTGTCCCCATCCCCCATCTAGAGTGAAGATGTGACTGTGTGTGTTAGAGCATCTATCTTGGACCCTCTGGTGGGAGCCACATGCTGAGGGAGACAGACAGTAGAAGAAGAGGAATTTGGGTTTTCTGATGGTCGCCTCAGGTTCCATACCTGTCCAGGACTATTAGACATCGACGTGAGAAAAGCAGACTGTGAGTTTGGGATGTTTGGTCAGCAGCTGAGCTATAACAACACCACTGACAACCATGAAATAATAACCAAGCATGCCTGGAAATTCTGAAGGCGTTTCTTCACTGAAATCTAATTTCCAGTGTTGCTGTTGAAGTATGATTCTCAATTCAGGCACCTCTCCCACCTGAGGCTCTCAGCATCCCCTGTTTGAGAGATGAAGTGTTTATGAGCATGGTCTCTCGAACCACTCACTAGTCATATGATATGGGCAGTTTTCTTAACACCTCTGTTGCCTCAGTTTACCCCATCTGTAAAAAAAATAAAAAACAAAAAAGAGGTGATCATAAGGCTCTTAAACCCTTTATACTGATTTTAAACCAACTTCCTCTTATTTTTTTAACCCCAACATCTCATACTGTGGCTCTACTGAATTTTGCCTGCAGCAAATGGTCCTTCTGGGCTCTGTTGTTTAGTCTGTTTGCTCCACCCTGTCTTCTTCCTCCAGGCACTGAGGGTGAGCTTGCTCTGCTCTGCTAAGTCAAGGATTTCCATCTTTCAACATCAGGTTGGCCATTCACCCTTTGTTATCTCCTCCCCTGTTTTACTTGACCTTGTGTGTTGATATGACTGTGTGCATATGTGTGTATATATTATTTTACTATATATCATTATAGACAACTTTATCTTTTTATTATATTTATTTAATATATTATTTTATTATATATTATGTATAATATATATTTTTTATTGATGAAAGGAGAGTTTGAGGAGGAAACAGAAATAAATGTCCTCATTCAGCAGATCACATATGACTGGAAAAATTTTATCAAATGTTTTAAAGTATAATTTAATTCTGTGATGAAATGAAAGAATAATAGAGATTCTTAGGTAGATCTCTGTAAAATCTGTAATATTATGTAGAAAATTCAGTGTAACTGAATCATTCTGGAATGGGATCTGTAACTTCTCTCAGTATCTTAAAAGAAGGCCCTAATTAAAAACAAAACAAAACAAAAAACTACTGGGAACTTTGATTCCTTTGGAATATAGTTGACTGGAATAGAGTCAAGTCAGATGACATGTCCTGCTTCTTAAATAAAAGAATTTATTTTTTGTATTTTAGAAAAGCATTTGTAAGAACACATGTATATTTTACAAATTTTACCTTAAAAGTATACCTATAGTCTTAATATTCATGCAGTTTTACAGTTTTAAACCTCAGTCTGGGTAACATTACATAATAGTTCATGTGCCAGACCACAGGGAATTTAGGGCCATAGAGGTCTGCTGGAAAATAAGGAAAACAAAATAAAAGAAAATAACTTAGATATTTTATAAGTATATTGCTTCATTTCTATGTCAAAACTCTATGGTTAAGAGAAGAGATATTTTTGAGAGAATACCCAGAATCCCATACGGTCATATTGTGAGAAATAATAACATTGATATAAGGTTTTTTCATGAGAAATATGTACTTTAGAACATTATATCATTTTTGTTTTTAAAATCTCTGTTACAAAGGAAACTTATTTTGCCTTCATAAAAATTTAGAACATCAATTAAAAAAAATAACCTAGGGCTTCCCTGGTGGCACAGTGGTTGAGAATCCACCTGCCAATGCAGGGGACACAGGTTCAATCCCTGGTCCAGGAAGATCCCACATGCCATGGAGCAACTAAGCCCGTGCGCCACCACTACTGAGCCTAGGCTCTCTAGCCCAGGAGACACAACTACTGAAGCCCGCACACCTACAGCCCATGCTCCACAGCAAGAGAAGCGACCACAATGAGAAGCCCCAGCGCGACAATGAAGAGTAGCCCCCACTCGCCACAACTAGAGAAAGCCCATGCGCAGCAATGAAGACCCAACACAGCCAAAAATAAAAATAATAAATTAATTAAAAAAATAAAAAAATAACCTAAACTATATCGAAACATTGTGAAAATATCTGGAAAGATATGATAAAGAATCAACATGCTAAATATTTAAAAATTCATTCAGGACCCTTTTGAAGTGTGGGGAAAGGACTGACTATAAAAGGAGCAGAACAATGAAACTGTAATTACTAAGGAGAGTTTAAAATGTGTCTCCACACTCCTCAACAGAGACAAACAATTCAAGGTAATTGTATGGTCTACCACATGACCCAGCAATCCCAATTCTGGGTATTTATCCAAAGGATAATACCCTACATGGGTACATGGAAATACCCTAAGTGTCTGTCAAAGGATGGATGGATAAAGATGTAATCTACCTATGATGTAATGGAATACTATCAATCAGTCATGAGAAAGAAGGAAATTCTGCCATTTGTGACAACTTGGATGGACCTTGAGGGCCTTAGGCTAAGTGTAATAAGCTAGGCATGGAAAGAAAAATACTGCATGTTATCACTTATATGTGGAATCTAAAATTCTTTTAAAAATCAAGCTCATAGAAACAAAGAGTAGAAAATTGGTTGTCAGGGGCTGAGGGAAATAGGGAGAGGTTGGTAAAAGGGTACAAACTCTCAGATGAATAAAGTCTAAGGCTCTAATGTAAAACATGGTGATTACAGTTGATAACAGCGTGTTACTGTGTTGTATAATTGAAATTTGCTAAGAGAGTAAAACTTCAATGTCCTCTTACACACACATACAAAAATTAAATGTGTGAGGTGATGAATGTGCTAATTAACTAGATGAGAGGGATTCTCCATATATATATATATATATATATATATATATATATATATATATATATATATAATGTACTATGACGATGGACACTTTAAATATCTTACAATTTTATTTGTCAACTCTGTTTTTAACAAGATAATAAAATCAAAATTAGATAGCATCTAACATAGATTAATATACTGATAACACTCAGTATCAGGGGGGTTATAGTGAGATGCGCACATTTTGACAGTGGGAATTGGTACTTACTTTTTGTAAGATTACTTGGAAATGTGTGACAAGAAACTCTAAAATGTTTTTCTTTGAACCAGCAATTATAACTCCTGAAGATATAATATGTAAAATTGCAGTTGAGAAGATATCTCAATATCTTGGTACAGGTGGTCTTAGCAATGTAACATATACAGTTCAATATTACAAATAACCTATTCAGGGTCCACCATAGAATGTAGCATAAAATAAAGCACATAGAAATTCAAATAACACTTATAAACGCTTAGAATCTAGGCAGTGGAACTACTGTAGCTTTAAATGGTAAAAAGAAACTTCAAAATGTGAGATGAATCTACTTTTTAAAAGAGTTTTTAGAAATTATTGGTTAGAAAAATACCAAAATGTTAGTAATAATTTCTTCTGGGTAATGAGATGACATGGACTTTTAATTTTACCCTTAAATTTTCTGTATCATTCTAACCTCTTCAAATGAAGTAGGATTCCCTTTTATAAACAGGAAAAAAGGAAACTTAAAAATTAGATGTCTGAGTGTTCCATAATAGCAGCTTTTATTTTAATTAGGGTTTTACAACTCCCCTACATTCTTAAAACTCACAGCGGCACAAGCTTTATTCACTGGCTGTCAAACATGTGCGATGACAGCCGTAATCTCCTTAATCATTTTTGATTGGTGCTGGACACAGAAGACTTTGCTGCTTCCAGAGGCAGAATGACTCTGGTAGAACTATCTTGTCAAACTCTTAACAGTCCTATATTTTCAATATCAAGATAGTTGCCCCAAAGAAAAACATGAACATGGAAATTTCCTTTAAAAAACTGCTTGTGAGCACGGAAATCAAACTGGAGTGCATGTACTGGGAAGGCAGAGTTTCTGTAATGAGATTTCACTAACTTCCAGACAGCAGGAAGCTTTGTAATTGTGCTGATAAAGTAACAGCTACAGCCCACTTTTTCTTTCTTTTTTTTTTAACTTTTAATTTTACATTGGAGTATAGTTGACTAATAATGTTGTGTTAGTTTCAGGTGTACAGCAAAGTGATTCAGTTACACATATACATGTATCTATTCTTTTTCAAATTCTTTTCCCAATTAGGTTGTTACAGAATATTAAGCAGAGTTCCCTGTGCTATACAGTAGGTCCTTGTTGGTTATCCATTTTAAATATAGCAGTATATACATGTCAATCCCACTTCTTTTTACAAGATCATTTCATGGTTTCCTGTTAGGGTTGCTCACAGGCTTTCTTGTTTGTGCTTGTATTTAACATCATGTATGTTTACATGATTTCTCCATTTTCTCCTAACATTTTCACTCTAAAAGGAGGCTCGAATTAGGGCAAAGTCAGCCACTAAGTATTGATTCACCATTGCCTGCCAGGTGTTTAAGCAGAGAGATACCTTGGACACTCATATTTGGAAGTATCTGGCTACATATTTGTAGGAAGTGATGGAAAGAGAAAGTTCCAGGGTGGGCCATTCAGAATCCAGCTAGGAAATAGTTCTTTAAATATGTCATAATATAGATATTTGGTTACACAATGATTATGGAAGAAGAAAGTCACCAAACAGAATGGCGAGAAAGCCGAGAGTCTGGTAATGATGGGTGACAGCTGCCATCCCTAATTTTGAAGAACAAAGATTCAAATAAACAGATACGCCTTGTTAGCAGATCAGAAAACTCAGTATTGCAGAAATGCCAATTCTCCCCTAAATAATTATAGATTCAAGGCAATCATAATCGTAATCGCCAGAGGATTTTCTTTGGAAAGTGACAAGCTGACTCCAATGTTATGGAAACACAACTGAGAATAGCTAAAATACTCTCGCAGGAGAACAAAGGTGGAAGATTTATAATCACGGACTTTAAAAGTTACTAAAATGCTGTAGTAACCAAGAGAGTGTGGTGTCAGCAAAAAAAAAAAAAAAAAAAAAAAAAAGGATCAATGAAATGAATAAAAAGTCCAGGGCTTGACTTTCAATTATATGATTAATTGATTTCTCATAAAGGTGTCAAAGCAACTGAATGAGAAAAGCAATAGCTTTTGAACACATGGTGCTAGGATAACTGGTGTCTGAATAGAGAAAAGAAAGAGAAGCAAGATCAAATACCTGGTTGGATTCAGTGAATGGGGACAGAATTTATGAGGAAGAGGTGGCTCTGCCGAAGCTCTCCAGTGGGGCTGCGAGGGCAAAGGTGGGATGCTGAAGGTTGAGGAGGAGGGGGGCGGGGCCGGTGCAGGTGACCGTGAGAAATGAGAACTGCTGGGAGGAAGTGAGGTGGTGAAGCAAACACTAGGGATAGGAAAGAACCCAGGGCGGAGGGATGGAGTCTCTGCTTTCATGTGAGGTTCGAACCTGTGTCAGATGCAGGGGGCACCTGGGGGCAGGAGGAAGATTGCTGACAACTGTAGGTGAGCCCAAGGTGAAAGGAGCAGAAGGTGTCTAAGACAAAGACTAGAACCCTTGGCTATGGATAAGGCCACACCTGCCTCAGAGTCAGCAGAGACTGAGGACCCTCAGGAAAAGAAAATGCAGACAGGTTTCCATGAGAAAGAGGCAGAGTGTTTGTCTGTCTGTTTTACTCCCCGCTGGTGTGTGGGGATGAGCGGGAGTGAAACGGCAAAAACTCCAGGATGAGGGTCCAGCCAGTGGGCGGGGCCATGCTGTCATTGGCACCTGGGTTTGTCCTCGGCACTCGTGGATGTGCTCTCATCCAGCACCGTTTACTGAAAAGGCTATCTTTCCTCCATTGTATTGCTTCGCACCTTTGTTAGAAGTCAAGCGGGCATATTTGTATGAGTCTATGTCTGGGTTCTGTGCAATGGGCTGGAGGTGGACAGGAATGGAAGGGGGCACCCAGGATGCTCGTAGCAACCCAGGCAAGATGGGAGAGAGCAGTGGAGAGGAGGCGTCATGGAGTACTGAAGACATTTTTGGAGACAATTGCAGATCTCAGTAATCCACACGGGAGACTAGGGGTGGTTTTGGGGTGTGGGTATTAGAAGCTGGGGGTGCCATTAGCTGAGGTGGAGAAGTCTGGAAAAGGCGCCATTTGGGACAGGACAACACAGGAAATGGCCAGCGTATCAGTTAAGACCTGCTGTCAGGGCTGTTCTACGCACTGGACACGTGCCATCTTTCTCCAGCCTCTCTGCCACCTCCACTTTACAAAAGAGAAACTGAGGCATTATGAGGAGGACAAGCAGTTTGCCTAAGATCACAGCCAAGGAGTAACAGACACCTGAGTTTGTCTTAGGAAATGATGACTTGGTGATGAACATGGGACACGGAAGTGGAGAGGTTAACTCGACACACATATGAGTCAGGAGCTCAGAAACTGATCTTCATCAGAGACTGGTGATTGGAAATCTCTGAGGTATCGAAGGTATTTGCTAAGGAATGAGTGAAAGCTGTGTACATAGAGGCAGGTGTTGTTGGGTCCCTCAGGAAGAAAAGGAAATGAGAGATGAGATACATCTCCAGGGTTTAACGGAAGGTATTTAAGAACAGGGCAGATTAGAAGCAAGGACCCCCCACACACACTGAGAACCAGGCGAAGGAATTGAAGACGCTGGGGTACCAAGGGCTGCAGACAATAAAGGCCAGCGAGGCTCCCTAAGGCATCAGGAGGGAGGCCTGGCCCTGCTGAACATCCTTCAGTGCATTTAGAGGATGCAGAAGTGTCCTACCACAGATGCTCTACGGAGCATCTCAAAGAGAGTGGCCATTCTGCAAACAGACGCACAAGCAAGACTAGTAGCAAATACAAATGAGGAACATCTCACTGTAAGTGAGAGACATGAGGGCAGGCGTCCTGCATGTTGCCATCACAGCTGTTTCCTATTTTCTGAGGATGGCTCATGCACGGCCTTCCTCTCCCATTTCCATCACACATGCTGTCATCACCGACTGAAGTGGGACCTTGGGCTACGAAGTCACAATCTCAATTTATTGGGTATTTCACTTTATTGAAATACTGATTTCATAATAGTATATTATGCCAAGATTCTTTGGCAGATTGCTTAGAAATGTCTGCCCACAGGTCAGGTAAAAACAAGAATAAAGTGAGAGACGAGACTGTCTGGTCCATTTCTGGGGTTTTTCTTCTTTATTTTGATCCCCTTCAGGAGTCTGATGAAACTCTATGAATGGTCTCCATTGAGATGTACATGTGCATGTACACACACACACACACACACACACACACACACCTGGGCTCACAAACCCATTGGGAATTCACTCATGGATTTCCTAGGGGCCATTGTACTCAGAGGAGGATCTTGTCCCCCATCAACACATAGACGGAGATGTTAGGCAGGGTTACAAAATATCCAGTATTCATTAAAATGTTATTTAGACAATTCCTACTTGGCATTTGGTTACATGAGTATCATTTATAATACATTTAGAAATATACTCAAGAAAGGAATATAGGTTACAGAGGCTCAGTTTTAAATGAACAGAGTTATTCACCTCCCAAATAGCTGAAGAAACATGAAAACTTGGTCAGTGTTGGAATTCAATGTATTTTAATGAAACAAGGTTTTTAGTTATCATTTTAAATACATCTGATAAAATAATAAAACACATACAATATTATGACACAAAAGGAGGTCTATTGTTTTGTATAAAAATTAGTGTGGTTCAGTCATCTTAGAATGGAATTTTGTTATAAATTCTTTGTTTCAAGTAGAAAATGTTTTCTAACATATTTAAGATTAAACATATATGATTTTGTTTGTTTCTTGTCCTCATCAAGCAAGATTATATGAATTAAGCCAATCAGTGTGTATTTGTTCTTTTGGTTACAAGTGGTAGCAACCCAATTGACTTTGATCACAGCAAAAACCAAAACAAAACAAAACAAGAAGTTGAGTAGCTGGAAGGTGGGGAGCCAGTCTGCACGGGGTGGGACCTTACACACCAACATCGGCGCCTTGTCTCACTCCTTGATGCCTTAAGTCTAGGTCATCAGGCCCCCCACGTGGGCGCCTAGAAGCTACAAATTTATACCTTTATGTCATTCTATCTGCTTGCAATCCCAGCGGAAAAAGAGAGTCTGTTTTCCTGAAAGTTCCACACGAGTCTAGAAGGAGTCTCTTTTCCTCTACTCAGAGCTTCCTCATTTGGTACAACTAGCTGAGGGAATCTGCTGCTTGGGTTGGCTGATCCAAGTCCCAGGTCCTCCTCCTTCCAGATCTGGGAGTAAGCTTGGCTCCATCCTGGCCTCATGGAATGAGCTCAAAGCTGGATGCCTGGCAGGCACAAACAGCAGCAGCTGCTGTCTGACTCTAGAACTAGCCCGAGTCACGGTTACTGCAGCCAGTGCTCCCCATCAACAAGCATTTATTGATCATCTTCCAACCTCTGGGCTGCTCTCTGCCCTACACAGGTGTCCAGTCTGCCAGAAGCAACAGATGTGAGCAACCGTCCAACAGTTAAGTGCCACGGTAGGGGCACACCCCTTGGAGATGTGTCCAAGTGGAAATGCAGGGTGAGCAGGAGATGTTCTGCTCTCCACTGTGGTCCTCTCTCAGCTACCAGCTTCTCAGTTGTCTGGGTCACTGTGCTGTTTTCTGCTGTGAGGTCAAGTTTTTAATGCATTGTGAGCCTATGTGTCTGTTATATTTACACCAACATGTAACGTTTTATATCATCAAACTTAAGAGCATTCAAATTCAATCTGAGGCTCCATTTCAATTGTTTTTAAAAGCTACAATTATTCATGACAGATATTTCTACTGGGTCAAGACACAAATACCGACTTTTGTCATGTCTTTACCCCTGCAGAAGTAGAAAAAAATCAATTCCTAATAAACTTAACTACGGCAGAGTGGAGGAGAAGGATGCTATTTGAAATATTGGGAATAAAAACTATCTAATGCAACTTAGGGTTGTTAGTCTGTAGAGTTACTGCAGGGGCTTTATGTAGAGGCCGTTGTGTCCTGGGGTAAGAATGGAATTGGTCTGCTTATTCGGTACCCTTGATACTGAGTTTCCAGGAGGAATAATGGCCTCCCCAAAGTGATATGCTGGGAATGGATCCTGCATCAGCACGGGCCCTGGGGCGTGCCTTGTGGAATTCCTCTAGGGTCTTCCTCTGTAGCACCCTCCTGCATGCATAGGTGCTCTGGTCCGACACAACAGAGTCTGGTGAAATCCTGTCTCCACTCCCGTTCCCTCCTCCTGGGCTGATGAGTGGAGCACATTCTGACTTCCCTGGCTGCTCCACTGGAGCTACCTGTGATTGTTTTCTGGCAACAGAATCTGGGTGGGACTAATTTAGAAGCCATAGACCATATTTTAGGTGTGACCATAGACCCATGCCTCAGCAATCCTCTTTCTCTTTCACCATTTGCATGACTGGAAGTCAAGAAATCCATGATGACAAAGTTGCAGAACTAGCTGGATGGCTGAGTTGCTACTAGATGAGGCTGCCCGACCTGTGCCAAACCACAGCAGCAGCAAAACTGTGCTACTTTCAGGAGAGCTCTGATTTCATTACTGCAGTGTTGGCTGTCCTATCATGACCAATGCAACCGTACTTTGATCTTGCAGATTTTACCCTCTGCTATTACAGTGCAGTATTCAAGGTACCGGGGTATTACACTGTTATGTTTCACTGCGATACTAGTTCTTAGTCTCACATGGAGTTATCATATTGCAATGTTATTTTATGGCATGTACCACATGCAAATTATTGATTACACTGTGGTTTTATAAGCTATTACAGTAGATATTGCGGAGCAATTTTCAATAGCTCTGCTTTGCTTCTTGGTCAACGATCGTAAAAATACTTGAAGTTCCTTTAACTAACTTTTACCACCAGAAAGTGTTGCAAGAAAGAATTCTGTAATGCTGCTGGCAGGTTCATTGATAATACAATTTTGTTCATTCACCAAATATTTAGTGACTTTTAATCATACGTGTATCAAGACTCCAGGTGAAAGTAAGCAAACAATAGGCACATTTCCTGCCCTAAAGGAACCCATGTATCTGGTATGGCTGACAGTCACATCAAATTATCATTACAGTGAAATAAAATAGCAGTGACAAGTATAAATAATTCAGGGGAATGCCAAGAAGGGGCATTGTAGCCATCAGAGGCGGATGCTGGGAGAGTAGAAGAAAGATTGCTGGAGGATGTATCTTCTGAGCTGAGAGTCTTAAAGGATGAGTAAGTTAACCAGGCAAATGAAGGGGTTCAGGAAAATGGGATATAAGTAGATGCACTGAGCTGACACAAACCTGGGATGTGTGGAACCAGAAGCTGTTTGATGCTGCTGGCTTTTAACATTCTTCTTGGGGACAGGAAGTGCAGCTGGGAAGGAAACAGGGGCCTGATCAGTAAGCTGATGGGTTAGGAGCTCGGTTCTCTTTATTTTGTAAGCAAAATGAAGTCACTGGAGGAAGGGTTTTATAGGATTTACAGCAACAGTAAGATACTGCATTTTTTTTTTCTAGGTAAGAAGAGGATTTATTTAGAGAGAAACATGCTCCACAGACAGAGTGTGGGCCATCTCAGAAGGTGAGAGGCCAAGATACTGCATTGTCAGTAAGCTTCTCTGCCAGTGCTGAAGGTGAGGGTGAAGGAGGCCAAGTCCAGAGGCAGGGAGACAGGCGTGAGGCTGACCCCCTAGAGCATGGGGACTGGAGAATGGGCAGGTCTGAAAATACCAGAGGAGGGAAAATTGTCAGGAATTGCAGCTTGAAGGATACAGGAAAAGTTTAGTGCCTCTCAGTATTCTTCCTAGGGAACATCGCTTTCTGGTTATAAAAGTAATACTAACCCATTGCACAGAATATGGAAAACAATAAAGGTAAGAAGAAAATTAAAATCGTTGATAGGAATACAGCCAGTACAAGTATTTGGTAGCATTTGCATCAAACATACATAAGCATGGAGGGTGAGGTCGTGTTCCCAGGGTGGTTTGTAGTAACCCGGGTTACAATCCTAAACAGTTACTGTCTGTTCCTAAGAGTGAGTTTCCTTAGCACGTGGTCCATGAGTCTTGATAACCTCCCAGCAGCTGGTGGGTCATAGCCTGAGTGCTTTTAGAAGGACATGCTCTTTGGTAAATGATCTTTAATAAGAAGCCAGGTAGAGGGACATTCTAGGGACATTCTACAAAGTATTTTACTTTATTGAGGTACACAATTCAGACTCCTTGGCTGTGTAACTCTACCAGCTTGAGAATTATTGCTGACTGTTAATTATTCCCTTTATTATATCTAAGACACAAAAAATTGTTGAAGTGACTCATTGTTCATAATTAGTAGCTATGATTAAAACTGCACTGACATTACCCTGGGGCTCTCTTTTCAACATGGAATTATTTCTATGAACATGTCAGTGGGTGGCTGTGTAGGCCTCCTCTCTAGAAACTATTTCTCCATTTACAGAACTGCTCAGATTTCATGGGAAGATTCCCTGAAGACCCAGCTCTGTTAATTAAATGAAATGAAACCATCTTACACTACAGCTGTTGGGGAATTCACTCACAGAATAGTCAGAGGAGACACGAATGAGGAGAATCAGCAGCCAATTTCATTATTAAGATCCAAAATTAAAGGAGTTTTTATATTCTGTATTTTTCTTAATATAAATCTTGGGAATTTTTCTAAATTTTTATTTATCAAGTATAAAAATGAGTGTATGGTATTATAAATCATGGTTCCACATATGTTACAAGATTTTGTATTTTTAATTTTAAAAAAAGTGAGCAGAGACCAGTGTTATTGCTTGTTCAGTGCTTCAGTGGTTTCCCCAATTTTGTCATTTACAGCAACATGGATGAACCTGGAAGGTATTGTGCTTAGTGAAGTATGTCAGACAGAGACGGAAAAGTAATGTGTGCTTTCACTTATGTGTGGAATCTAAATATACAACAAATGAATGAATATAATGAAACAGAAACAGACTCATAGATACAGAGAACAAACTAGTGGTTACCAGGGGGGAGAGGGAAGGGGGGAGGGGCAAGATAGGGGTAGGGGATTAACAGGTACAAACTACTAGATATAAAATAAATAAGATACAAGGATATATTTTACAACACAGGGAATATAGTCAATATTTTGTAATAAATTTCAATGGAGCATAATCTATAAAAATATTGAATCACTATGTTATACACCTGAAGTTAATATAACATTGTAAATCAACTATACTTCAAAAACAAGACACATGAATTTATTGGCTATTAAGGGTATGTTATTATTTGAAAATAAATGTGAGCATGCCATGTAAAAAGAAAAGAAAAATGACATCTCCCAAAGTAATGTTGTCTTGTGAAATCCCTCAAATGGGAAAGAAAGAATGGTTCACATGAAGGAATAAAAGGAAATGACAAAAGGCCACAGGCTAAGAGAAAAACCTGGCTAATTAGACTGGTATTGTGTTTGATCTGATTCTTTAGTCCTATGATATTTGACATTTTTTAGTCTCCTATTTGGCTTCTTAGCTACCCAGAAGCCATCTCTCCCCAAAGCTGGGCAGTTTATTCTTCAGTCTGCACAAGAAAAGAGGGACTTATGTCTCAGAGAATTTTCAAATCCATGAAAATTTATTTGTACCAGAAATAAATGAAAAAAAAATCCACCAAGATTGCTTTTAATGTGGTGAAGCCAACACCGAGAGAAAATATTTATATGGGTGCTTATATTTTTCTTACTTCCCTTTCTACAGCTTGGCAGACCCCACATTATTTCTGCACCACAGTTTGTCCCTGACTAGAGACTCACCACACAGACAGCAGACTCCTGATGAAGCCCGCGAAGCTGCCCTCTGACTGTGCTGAGTGAGCTCTGTGCAGTTTTGTGGGGTTACAGCTCCCGTCCTCCCTCTCTCCTCTCTGTCCCTCAGCCCCAGCCCTCTGAGTGAGGCCTCAATGGACAGAATAAACTTTGTGTGCACATGGTTTTAAACTATGGAATCGACCAGAGTCATTGGATTAGTTATTTCAAAGGATAAGAGACAAGAAAACATGATGGTCTAAGACCCTGAGGCCTAACAGAAAAAAAGTGGATGCTTGATCCACTTTCAGAGTTAAAGATATCAATTTGAATATTGTTATCCATGGCGGCCAATTCCAATAAAAAGCTTTAAGAGATGAAATACTGTAATTCTATGAGAGCTACATTAAAACTTTCTCAAATACAGATATCCAAAATGGACTTTGACAAATAACCTCATGAAGTAATTATATGCAGAACAGGATTTCTGTGGTTATTAAATACAGAAAAGGATTGTGTTCTTGTAATTTTTTTCTGACTTCAGATTTTAAAATAAAGTCTCCTGAGATGGCTTTGCTGCTTAGAATTTGATCTCATTCTGCACCTGCACCAACAGACCTGCCCTTGCCTGTCTGGGGTTCCTCTCACCAAACAGGCACTATTAATTTTTTTCCAAGACAGAGGACAGACTTCTAGCATAGGTTAGAACTATATCACAGTGTACATAGAATTTTAAACAATAATAGTAAAATTAAAGACAGAACTATGAAGCCAGTGATATTCTGCCTCTAAAAAACCAGCTATTTGATCAAAAAAATGTGCATTGGAATCTGCCATGTTATTGAGCACAGACTGGTCAGTACTTAATTTTCGTTTCACTACTTCTGTGAAGCATGCATGACTTCACTACATGTCTACTCAGCTCCAATTTTCATAGACTAAATAGCAAAGATTAAAGAAGCTGTATAGATCCAAGAACATGGATAAATGATCATAATCCATCTTCCAGTAGGGTTAATTCTCAACATGATAAAAGGCTTTATGTTGAAATAATAAGCCTCTTTTCTATTTTTGAGGTAAAATAAGAGGAAAATGAAGATGAAAACATAATTTATGGTAGATGATTTAATTTAAACAGATGAGAGAAAAGGAAGTATAACTCCTTAGCAGCTGATTCTACTGCTCCATCTTTTCCATCAAGGAGCACAACAGAACAGACGAAATGCAGGTAAGAGGTGACATGTCCTGTTGAAGGAGGATGTTGGGTGAAGGTCCCTCACTTCGTTACGTGAGAGCAAGATGCAGGTGTGGACTCAGAAACTCCAATCCTTCAGAAATCACAGGAAATGTAAAGGGTCCTGGAGTGTTTAAGATGAGTAAATATACTCCCATTTTTTTAATGGAAGAAAAAGAAGATTCCTGCCAACTAGAAACCAGAAACTTAAAATTCTCCCCACAATAGGTTCTAGAAGGTTTTATTAAATACATAAGTGATTACCAAAAGTCAGTATGGCACTGAAAAATTTGCCCATGGCAAAGAAATCTCATCTTTTTATTCAAGAGTTATCCAACTGACATATAAAAGAAATACAAGAGGCATCACTTATCTGGATTGTTTTTAAGCCTCTCATAGTATGGATAAAATTGAAAAATATATGCAAGTTCGAAGCTCATGGAAGGCTAGCTGAAATCGATAAGAGAAACTGTTGACTAACATATACAAATATAAAGACAGGCATTTGGATTCCGTGCTTCTCACACTCTCTCACCTCCCACACACCCATAGCCCTCAAATAAAAAGAAAAAGCACAAAACTAAGATGGAAATTTCCTTCCTCCTCCTGTCTGAGACTATAGTCACCACCAGCCACATGAGTCTACTGAGCACTTGAAATGTGGGTAGTCCAAACTGAGACGTATGGTATGTAAAATTCATACCAGATTTCAAAGTCTTAGTGTGAATAAAAGACAGTATCTTTAAGTTTTTTGATTACATGTTAAAATGATATTTTAGATATATTAGGTTAAATAAAATACATTATTAATACCATTTTTATGTGTTTCTTTTACATTTTCTAATGTGGTTACTAGAAAATTTTGAATTATGTATGTGCCCATGTTTTCTTTCTAATGGCTGCACTGGTTGAAGAGTTTATGAGACTTTTAGGGAAGAGAGATCGACTTCTAACCACTCCCCAGTGGCCTCTCCATTGTGTTAAAAATGTCATATAGGCTACTGTTATAAACTGTATTTTAATTTAAAGATCTGTTTTTCCTCAACAATTTTTTGTTGTTTTTACACAATTCCAGGTTTAAAAAAAATCCATTCGTAAGTATTTTTAAAGTTTTCATGAGATGTATACGGCTTATATATAATCCTGTAATTTTAAGTGTAAAGAAATAGATTTGCAACACTAAGGTCTTCTTGTGCACCTTTCAATTTTAGACCCCTAAAAGTAACTTATTCTGACTCTATAAATGTCAGTTCATTCTGATTTTTTGTTTGTTTAACCTGGATTTTTTTTTTACTTCATATACATGGAATCATAGAGTGTGCAATTCTATACATCTGGTCTTTTTCACTCAACAAATATGTTTAAGAGCTTTTCATATTTTTGCATTTACCAATAGTTTATTTTTTATTGTTGCATAATATTCCATTGTGTATTGATTTTTATCTACTTACCTGTTGGTGAGTATCAGAGTTTTCTTCCTTTTTGACTGTTATGAATAAAGATGAACATTCCAGTAAATATATTTTATAATCGATTTACATCCACTTATATGTATTTAAGAGTAGAATTCCTGGGTCACTTAATTTTAATATTATTTTTGATGGAAACTGCCACTCATGGTCTTCCAAAGAGCTCATGCATTTCTCACTTCCAATAGCACTGGGAAGAGCATTGCTCCATATCTTTGCTAACACTTGTCTTTGTAATCATGACCTTCTGGTAGGTGCAGGATGTGACTTCTTGTGCCCTTAGTCTGCATTTCCCTAATGTGTATTGAAGTAAAACACCTTTTCTTCTTCTTTATTGATTTATTCCATCACTTATTTAGGTCTCCTTTAGTTTTCCCCAGTGATATTCTATAGTTTTCCGTAAAGAGATCTGGCACATTCTTGTTAAATTAGTTCCTGAAGATATAAATTTTTTGGATACTCTTGAAAATGTTATTTGAAATTTAAAAATTTTTATTATTTTTTCAAATGTCTGTTGCTGAACCTCATAATATACATTGTTTTTGTATATTGACCTTGTATCTCATGGCCTTGCTAAATTTATTTGTTCATTCTAGTTTTGCCTATAGATTATTTTGGATTTTAATGTGCAAATCTATGTCATCTGAAACTAAAACAAGGCTCTTTCTAATGGTTATAAATTTTATTAATTTTTTTCATGTTTCATTATACTGGCTAGGACTTCCCATACAATGGTGAAGAAACTCATTTATAGTGAATACCTTTGTCTTTTCCACAACTTAATGAGTAATTACTGAATATTTCATCATTAACTGTGTTGTTAGCTCTAGTTTTATTGAACCTACCCTTTATCGGATTGAGTAATTTCCTTTCTTATTCCTATTTTTTCTGAGAGATTTTAATATGGTTGGATATTAAATTCTATCAACATCCATTTCTCTATCTATTGATATGAATAAATGTATCTTCTCCCTTATCTGTACATGGGTGAATTACTCTGATTGAATTTCAGATGTGAAACCAACTTTCTGTTCATGGAATAAACCTCACTTGACCATGAAGGATTATCTTTTTAATTTATCCCTAGATTTGTTTTGTCATCATGTTATTAAGGATTTTTACAACTGTTCATATGATATTGTCTGTAATTTTCTTTACTTGTTAATGTCCTTGTCAGATTTTGGTATTATGCATTATGAAAGAAGTTAAGAAATGACTCATATTTTTCTATTATCTGAAAATTTTATTTAAAATTAGTGTAATTTGTTCCTTAAATGTTTTTAGAATACATAGTGAAATCACCTGTGCCTAAAGTTTTCTTTCTAAGCACTTTTTAATTATGGAAGCAATAGATATAGGAATATATAAATTTTTATTTTCTTCTTATAATAGTTTTGAACAACACTATGAACCAACTAGACCTAATTAATTTCTATAAAACAATAACATCAGCAGAATACATATTCTTCTCAATTGAACATGAGAATTTACAAAGATAGACCAAATTTTTGACTATAAGCCAAGTCTCAATAAATTTTAAAAGATCCAGGTCATACAGAATAAGTTCTCTGACCACAATAGAAATAAATTAGTAATTAATAACAGAAAAATAGAATGAAAAATTTCCAAAATATTTGAAATCTAAATAACATAATTCAAGATAGTTCAAAAAAGTTAGAAGGGAAATTAGAAAGTATTTTAGTCTGAATGAAAAGGTAAACACAGCACACCAAAATTTGTGAGATGCTGCTAAAGCAGCACTAAGAGGGAAATGTAGAGCAATGAATGCCTATATTTGAAAAGAAAAAGGTCTCAAATCAATGATCTCCAAAAGACAGTTCTTTAATAAGATCAACAAAGATGTTAAGCTTCTAGCCAGACAGATAGGGGTGGGGGGATGCAGAGTCAGAGACAGTAGACAGACAAATCAATAATAACATTCAGGGGCTTCCCTGGTGGCGCAGTGGTTGAGAGTCCGCCTGCCGATGCGGGGGACACGGGTTCGTGCCCCGGTCCGGGAGGATCCCACATGCCATGGAGTGGCTGGGCCTGTGAGCCATGGCTGCTTAGCCTGTGCATCCGGAGCCTGTGCTCCGCAATGGGAGAGGCCACAACAGTGAGAGGCCCACATACTGCCAAAAAAAACCAAAAACCAAAAAACAAAACAAAACAAAAAAAATAAAGGAAAAGAGCACTGTGTAAGACTGCTTTAAAAAAAAATAGAATAACATTCAGGAATGACATTATCAGGAACATCTACAGATGTTAAAATGATAGAATGACCACTTTATGCTTATAAATTCATCAACTTAGTTAAAATAAAAAAGTTCCCTGGAAGATGAAGGGTAGAAGTTTACTTGAAAAGAAATAAATCACCTGACTAACTCTATATCTTTTGAAGAAATGGAATTTGTCCTTAAAAACATTTCCAAAAAGAAAATTCAAACCCAGATGGCTTTACTGGTGAAATCTACCTAACATTTAGAAAATGTGGAAAACCTTATGGGATCTACAGATAAAGTTACTAGAACTATTATGTGAGTTCAGCAAAGTAGCAGGATGAAAAAATACCCAAAAGCAATAGTATTTCTATATGCTAGTAATAAAAAAAATTAAATTAAAATTTTAAATACCATTTCCGATAGTGTCAAAAATATGAAATATGTAGGCATAAATCTAACTAAAGTTGTTTAAGACTTGTGCAGTGAAAACTGGAAAATGTTGTTGAGAGAAGTTAAAGAAATCCTAAATAAGAGGAGAGATACTCCCAATGCATGTGTGGACGATTATGTAAATGCTGATCCAGAGAAAAGATATGACCAGGGAAGGCAGTGACACACAACAAGCTTCACAATGCAAGCTTGGAGAGGGTTGCACGAAGGGAAGTCCCTCCCAGCATGAAACCATTCACAAGGTTAAGATCGGGGATCACCATCCAGAAAGGGGAAGGGCAAGGGAACACTGGGAGAAGGGAGGGATCAGGCTTTCTTGTCTAGGTGAGGTCACCCAGCAGCAGAGCAGGGATTCTCTGTGTCAGAGAGCTCACAAGGGTACCTGTGGTTTAGAGTTTTATAACTACACGCTCTATCTTATTAATGGCCAACAGATGTGAGGCGAGGTTTCATTGGATATGAAGAGCAGCCAGGTTCTAAATGGCTTGTTTGCTCTTTGGGGCTATTTTAAAATAATAGGTTGCAATTATATTCCAATAAAGATGTTAAAAAATTAATAATAATAGGTTGTGTAAAATTTTGAGTTTGGTGCTGGAGGGTTTATGAGTTAACAGGTCTCAGCCTGCAGTGAAGAAATAAACAAACTAGGGGCTTGTTTGGGCTATTTTAAGAATAATAGGTCATTTAAAAATTTGAGATTGGTGCTGGAGGGTTTTTGAGCTAACAGGTCTCAGCCTGCAGTGAAGAAATAAACAAGCTAGCAGCCAAAACAAAGGAGGTCACTTTGGGATCGTTTATATAACAACTCAATATGATGATGTCTATTCTCCCAAATTATGCTATAGATTCATCACAATCCCTATAAAAATTCCAATAGACTTATTGTAGAAATTGTCAACCTTTCACATGGAAATGCAATAGTCATAACAAATGTGAGCAAGAGAAAACAAAGTTAGAGGACTTGAACTTCAAGTCTTTATGATAAAGCTAAGGTAATCAGAATAACATGGTATTTTTATTTATTTATTTATTTATTTATTTATTTATTTATTTATTTATTTATTTATGGCTGTGTTGGGTCTTCGTTTCTGTGCGTGGGCTTTCTCTAGTTGCAGTCGCGGGCCTCTCACTATCGTGGCCTCTCTTGTTGCGGAGCACAAGCTCCAGACGTGCAGGCTCAGTAGTTGTGGCTCATGGGCCTAGTTGCTCCGTGGCATGTGGGATCCTTCTAGACCAGGGCTCGAACCCATGTCCCCTGCCTTGGCAGGCAGATTCTCAACCACTGCGCCACCAGGGAAGCCCAATAATGTGGTATTTGTGTAGATATTAAGGATCAGGAACAAATAAATTCTGTTTTTTATTCAATAAAACAGAATAGTACAGAAATAGATCCCTATATATGCTTAATAAATACATAAAATTATATACATAAAATATATTTTATGATATATATACATTTCATCTTTGAAAATTGTGCAAGATTAATTGAGTAGAGAAAGAAAAAGCCTTTTTAACAAATGGTAGTGGGATAAATGGATATCTATATGCAAACAATTAACCTCAATCCATCCCTCACCACACACACACAAATTAACTCAATATAAATCATAGACCACCCTAATATGTAAAACCTTAAACTCTAAAACTTCTAGAAGAAGAGGTTGGAGAAAATTTCTGTGACTTTGGGTGAAGCAAAGATTTCTTGGACTCAAAATCATGATCCTGAAAAGGAAAACATTGATAAGTTGACAATTTCTGCCTTTGAAAAATGTTCTTAAAAGAAATAAAATACAAGAATCAGACTGGAAGAAAATATTTGTAAATCAAATATCTGAAAAAGATTTATAACCAGAATATATAGAGAACTCTCAAAGTGCAATAATAAAACAAATAACACAAATGGACCAAAGTATTGAAGAAACACTTCACCAAAGAGTACATACAGATAGAAAATAAGCACATGAAGAGATGCTCAACATCATTAGTCATTAGAGAAATGCCAAGTATCAGGACTTACCACTAAAATTTATTAGAATGGCTACATACTGATCATTCTGAGTATAACTTAGGAGGTGGAGGAACTTGAACTCCCATGAGTTGTTATTTGGGCTGTAAGGTAGTATAACCACTTTGGTAAACAGTCTGTCAGTTCCTTAAAAAGTCAAACATATGCCTATAGTATGGTTCAGGAAATCCACTCCTAGGTGTTTGTCCAAGGAAGGTCCATACCCGTAAATGACTTATACATGAATGCTTATAGCAGTATTGTTAGTAATAGCCCCGAATTGCAAACAATCAAAATGTTTACCAACATGGGAGTGGATACACAGACTGTGCTACATCCATATAATGGAATACTACTCATCAAATTTTAAAAATCGATTGCTGATGCATGTAACAACATGGATGAATCTCACAATAACTATGTTGAGTGAAAAAAAGTTGGCAAAAGAATTGCATGGTACACATATCATTCAACTTGTATAACATTCTAGAAAATGCAAACCAGTTGCTGTGGTCTGAATGTTGTGTGCTCCCCAAATTCATATGTGGTAAACTTAATGCCCAAGGTGTTGGAACTAGGAGGTGGGCCTTTCATAGATGATTGGGTCATGAGTGAGATGATTAGTGTCCTGTTGAAAGAGCCCACAGGGAGACAGCCCATCCCCAGAGATGCCAATACCCTGATCTCAGACCTCCAGCTTCCAGAACTGTGAGGCATAAATTTCTGTTGTATAAGCTTCCCAGCCTCTGGTATTTTGTTGTCACAGCCCAAATAGACTGAGACTCCAGTGTATCCTGAGAAAAGTACGTCTGTGGTAGCCTGCAGATGGGGGCTAGAGAGGAAGACATGAGGGAGGAAAATTACAAAGGGGCATGAGGAAGCCTGGAGCAATGTATGTGTTCATTATAATGATTGCAGTGATGGTTTCATGGGTTTTATTGAAAAGATACATTTCAAATACTCGCAGTTTATTTGTACATCAATTATGCCTCAATAAACTTTTTTTCATAATCCTCTATCTTTACTGATTTTTGTTTAGCTCTGTTATACATACCCACATATTAATATATCTGAAAGTATTGATAGTGTGTTAAACTCTTCAACTATGACTGCTACTTTCCAGTCTTTTCATTCTTCTACCATTGGCTTATATGCTTTGAAGCCATGCATTAGGTACATGCATATTTAGGATTGCTATGTCTTACAGGTGAACTGACTGTTTTCTCACTACGGAATGTTCTTGTTTTATACTCCTTGTCCTTAAGTCTACCTGATATTAATATGGACTCGGTAGCTATCCAACAGTGTGTATTTTCATTTCTTTAATTCAGCCTGACTCTATTCTTACACATAGAGCATATCTCCCATGAGCACCACATAGTTTTATCTACTTTTCTTTAATCCAGTCTAAAATGTGTCTTGTAATTGGACTGTTCAATCCAGTTACATTAAACTTGATTCTTAATACTGTTAAGTTTCAGTCTGCTATCTCTTTATTTGTCATCTTATTTTTTTTAACTTTTTATTTTATATTGGAGTATAGTTGACTAACAATAGAGATAGGGAGTTGGGGATTGACATGTACACACTGCTATATTTAAAATGGGTAAACAATAAGAACCTACTGTATAGCACAGAGAACTCTGCTCAATATTTGTTTTCATATTGTCTCATTTCTTCTTTGTTCTTGCACGAATTTATGTTATCTCTTCTTTTGCTTTTTAGTTATAATTTTTATATTGTTATTTTTGTGGATAATTTAGAGGTGACAGTATTCACCCTTAACTCATCTTATCTTTCTTAAATTAGTACTTTACCTCTAAATGACAATGTAAAAACCTTACAGCAGTGTAAGTCAATTCACCTCTTTTGCACTCATTTGCAAATGGTGTCATATATTTTACTTCTATGTATATTTTAAACCTCAAATATATATTATTATTGGTGTACCTGTAATAAATCTCTTTTTCTTTTGTGAAGACACATCTGTACATTTTCCAGTGCTCTTCATTCCTTTCTGAGATCCTGTACCTCCTTCAGCTGGTAAGTAGGAGCTCCTTTATTATTTCTTAGAGTTTTGGCCTGCTGGGACAACGGCTCTCAGCTTTGATTTATCTGATAATGCCTTTCTTTTGCCCTTGTGTCTAAGGATATTTTCTCAAAGTACAGAAGTGTAGATGCTTTTTTCTTAAACTTTAAAGGTGCTTTCTGTTGGGAATACATCTACCATTCTGATTCTTTTTTCTCTGAGAAAGATATGGCTTTTTCTCTGGCTCCTTTTAAGGTTTTCCCTTTAGTTTTGCTTTGTATCTATATGTCTAGGATGTGCCTTGGTAGGGTTTACTTTGTATTCATCTTCTCTGAGTTTTTCTGAGGTCTCTGAATATGTGGATTAATGTCTTTCAATGGTTTTGCATAATTCCCATCCTTCTCTCTTTAAATATTGCTTCTGCTCCATTCTGCCTATTCTCTTTTTCTGGGATTCCAATTACATCAATGTCTTTAAGATATATTTATATGATATTTGTAATATATATGTTTTCAGTTAGTCATGGTGAGCAAAATGGTCAGCAACGATGTTCTACTCCCTAACCCAAAGTGCAAATCCTTTTCCTAAAAAATTTAAGTAGGTTCTTATCTTATTTACTTCCCTAATATCACAGCTGAGCAGACCAGATTGGATAATTCCTTTCAAATGCCAGCCTTTACAGATATTTATCGTTACTTGGAGAAACTTTCTAAGGTCAGCAGAATGATACCAAATGCCTCTCTATCTAGTCTAGCATGTACTGAAGGAAACCAAGAATAAACTTCTTTGAACATACTATTAAGTTTGGCACTGTTCAAATCATTCTAAAATGAACTTCAAGATCCTGAGAAGGAAACAACATTTTAGTTATAAATTGCATGGTGACTCAGGTTGGCATGTTAGTAATGTACTGTAATAGCATAGAGTCATTAAAGAATAGCATATATTTTTAATGCAACTCAGGTGCTATAAAATGAGAATTGCCTGAAAAGATTTCAAATAAGCTCCAGTTATATTGTTTTGGGGGATATTATTGCTTCTGTATTTTCCATTACTAAGCAAATAGTCTGTTATGTCATTGTTACTGAGCTTCCTTAGACAAACCTCTTTTGTAAACAGAACATGTAAGCAGTACTATCAAAGTAGAAAAATAACATATATTGCAAAGTCTCACTTTCAGGATATAGTACTGCTAAAACTTGTCCATTTCTCCTTATATTTTAATGTGTTTTTTCCTGTAATTATCTGTTGCTTTTTATAGGCAGAGAACAATAGTAGGGTTTTTTTCCTAGTTGATTTAGTAACTGTGTTCTTCCCCCTAATCACAAACAAAAATGACAGTCCCACGATATGACATCTAAGAGTACAAAAGTTCTCTTTACTTCAAATTATTATTTTTGAATTATTGGTGTGATTAGGTTGCTGCATGTCTTTACCACAAAGAAAATCCTTTGAATTGTGTGCAGGTTGGATGTGATTTGTAGGACTATAATGGTGATTTCAGTCATACGATTTCAAAAGTAAGTAGTTATTGAATACAAAATACAAGAAGTTCTATAAATGGGACAATTTTAAAGAACCACATTTGTGGTTTGCTTTTTCCTCATTGCCAATGTAATGCATTGCTAATATAAGAAAGTTGGACAATAGAGAGGCACAAAGGAAATATAAATGACAAAAATCATATGTAATGCCACCATCTCTTGATATTATAGTATATATCTTTGCAGAGTATATAAACATAGATACATATATATTTTCGATGTCATACTCTACTTATCACTTTATAGCTGCTCTTTCCTCACTTTGCAATTTATCAGGAGTATTTTCCCATGACAAGTCTTTTTCTTAAATTTGTCATGATTGTTTTGAAATTCTTCATATTCACATAGTACATGTGTTTAACCAATTTCTTATTTTGAAACATTACATTTTGACTGTGAAGACATCAGATATTTCTCTATTTAAGTGCCCAAACTAAAATTGTTGATTAGAGAAAGTTAATAGTATATTTTTAATAATGAAACATAAAACTAATAGTCTCCTTTGTCAAAATTATCAACAATAACAAAGGCTAAGAGAAAACAATAAAAAGCTAATTTAAAAATCTAAACAAGTGGATCATCACCAGGGACAATTTTGATTCCCAGGGGCCATTTGGCAAGAATTAGAGACATTTCTGATGGTTAGAACTGAAGGGGTGCTACTGCATTTAAGGAGTAGAGGACAAGGAAGCTGGTAAACATCAACAATACATAGGACAGGCTTTCACAAACAAGAATGATTTTCTCCAGAATGTCAATAGGTTGTGAAATTAAACCTTGTCCACATCTAGAAAGAGTTGTTCATGTCCTTGCAATGGCATGGAGCATGATACAGGCTGTTTTTAGGCAGTTACAACTGCCAGAAATTCCCCACCAATTTAATCAACCTTGATCCATACCAGTGGGAGTGGAGGTAGTTAATAGTGGTGGTGAAAAGGGGTGGATTTCTACAAAGGAAGATAAGCCCATAGAGGCAACTTATCCAACTTATCAAATTGGAGCTGATAGAGAATCACTTCTTGAAGGACTCTTTGCTGAGCAGATGCTTGAGGGTCCTATGCCCCACCCAGCACAACACTGGAATGGAAAATGTGGTAGAAAGCCAAAGTTAACATTCTTACAATTTAACACTGATTTAGACTCACCAAGATTTTATTTCTGTGGCTTTGAACTTAAGGTGAAATATTTACAGTCTCCATGAGATATCACCATCACCATATTTTCTTAAAATGGTCTGGTTCCCAGAAGTAGAGGTGTTTTAACCCAGATTTTTAAAGATTTAAATTTTATACTAAATTTACTATTTTTTTCCTGGCTTTTTTTCTATGCCACACTTCTCATTTTATTCTCAACGTCCAAAACATTTTCTCCATCTGCATGGGTTTTGTATCCTATAATCACACAAACCCGGTTTAAACTATTATTTCCTTGTCTTTTAGAGCAGTTAATAACTTACTATTATTGCTTCCCTTCCAATTTAATTCTCCACACAAAAACCAGAAAAATCATTGTCAAATGCAAATAAGAAGATGTTATCTCTCTGTTTGAAACAGACAGATATTCTACCCGTTTCTCCCGCGGAATAACCAAAACTCTCAGTGTGTGTCATATTTTAGATTCCACATGCAAGTGATATCATATGGAATTTGTCTTTCACTTTCTGACTTACTTCACTTAGTATGATAATCTCTAGATCTATCCATGTTGCTGCAAATGGCATTATTTCAAACAGACACACAGACATAGAGAACAGACTTGTGGTTGCCAAGGGGGAGGGGGTGGAGGAGGGGTGGACTGGGAGTTTGGGGTCAGCAGATGCAAACAATTATATATAGAATGGATGAACAACAAGGTCCTACTGTAGAGCACAGGGAACTATATTCAACATCCTTTGATAAACCTTAATGGAAAAGAATATTTAAAAGAATGTATATATATGTATAACTGAATCACTTTGCTGTACAGCAGAAATTAACACAAACTGTAAATCAACTACACTTCAATAACAAAAAAATCTCAATGTGGCTTGCAAATCCCTGCTGATCTGCTCTCTGCATGCTTCTACAGTATCATATCCTATTACCTTTCCTCTGGGCTTCTGCCAGACAGGTCCTCACCCAGCTCCTAACAAAAAGTGTCACTCATTTCTGCCACCAGACATTCACACACATTATTGGTCCCCATACGCTTAGTTTGTTACTCACTTAACTCCTATATTTCATTCTTCAGACAAACCATCCCTGACATGCTGTCCCACCCGGTTATGGTACTTAGTTATACACACTTATAAAACAGACTTCATTTCTGCACATCAGATAGCTATTTTGTAATATGCATTTATCAGAATGATGAGAAGTGTTTATGTAATTTATAAAGCTAATTCCTCTGACTGGTAACAGCTGACCATAAAGTTTCTAGAGAAAATTATCTCTCCATGCTGCAAAATCCTGGAATGTCTGCCAAGAATTTATCTGCATTCTTAGTATGTTAAAGTGTTTCATTTTGAACGAGCATTTTGTAGCTTTTTTAAAAAAGTACTTTTCACAAAAGTGTAACTAAGTAATTAGGGACTATCTAGGAGAATTCTGAAATATCCGTACCCTTTGACTGTTAGTCTTTATTCTATATTGGTTAAGAGAATCAGAAAATAATATACCTGGAATTCATTAAAATACCATCTTAGTAACAACATTTAATGAGTAATGCTTTAGTATTGTCCCTGTGACTTTTTGAGTTTAGCATCAAAGGGCTTTTGGGCTAAATGTCCCAGTCTGCTATGAAGACCTAAACCAAAATATAAAGGCCTTCTTTAGCTCATTTATTTAAAAGGAAGCTCTATAAATATGTCCTTTCCCTTTTTTCCCTCTACTTTAAAAGACAGAAAATTATATATTAGTAATTATAATAATGTACTGTCAAGTTTATAATACCTATAAAAGTAATATACATATACAATAGTAATAGCACTTAAAATGAGGAAAGAACATCTATGTATATAGATATATATTTAATTCTTTAATGATTTTTTTTTACTATATTGTTTGAGTTAGTTTAGTGATTGCTTGAGGGTTTACTTATCAGAATATACCTCATATTTTTACAAACTTAATTCCAGAAATATCTATATAGAATTAAGTTTGTAAAAATCTGAAGTACATTCTGATAAGTAAACCCTTGAGCAATCACTAAGATAACTCAAAGAATATAATTAAAAAATCATTAAAGGGGGCTTCCCTGGTGGTGCAGTGGTTGAGAGTCCGCCTGCCGATGCAGGGGACACAGGTTCATGCCCTGGTCCGGGAAGATCCCACATGCTGTGGAGTGGCTGGGCCCATGAGCCATGGCCGCTAAGCCTGCGCGTCTGGAGCCTGTGCTCCACAATAGGAGAGGCCACAACAGTGAGAGGCCCGTGTACCACTAAAAACAAAACAAAACAAAACAAAACAAAACAAAAAAAACATTGAAGGAATTAAATTATTGCCTTAAAAATAATCCTCTTAATTTGAAAGAAAGCAGTAAATGAGGCATAGAGGAGAAGAAAAAGCACCTGACATATACAAAACAAAAAGTAAAATGGAAAACATAATTTGAACTATATCAATAATAACATTAAATGTGAATGAATGAAAAAATCAAATCAAAAAACAGGAATTTTACTCTCATACTGGATTAAAATATGAGGTCCAAGTATACGCTATCTATAGGAGGTACACTTTAATTCAAAGATACAAGTAAGCTGAAAGCAAAAGGATAGAAGAAGAATATTCCATGCAAACAGAAACCATAAGAAAGCTGAAGTGTCAGAGAAAATAGACATTAAAACAAACAAAAAGTGTTGCTAGAGATAAAAGACTTTTTGTAGTGATAAAAGAGTCAAATTCATCAGGAAGCTATAACCTTGTTAATCATATGTGCACATAACAATGAACTGCCAAAACACATGAAGCAAAATCTGACACAAGTGAAGGGAGAAATAGGAAATCCCACAGTAGTAGCTGGAAACTTTACTATCTCACTTTTAATGATGGGTGGAAAAAAGCAGAAGGTCACAAGGAAATAGAAGAACCCTGTAAACCAAATAGATCCAACACACTTGCATAGAACATTCCACCTAAGCACTGCAAAATACACATTTTTTTCAAGATCGTATGGAAAATTCTCCAGGCTAGACCATTTTAAGCCATAAAACAAGCTAAATAAATGTATAAGATCAAAGTCAGGCAGACTATAATATCCAACCACAATTAAATGATATTACAAATTAGTAACAGAAAAATATATTGAAAATTCAGTTATGTGAAAATTTAAACAACACACAACTAAATAACCAACGGATCAAAAAAGAAATCACAAGATAAATTAGAAAATACTTTAACCTGAATGAAATTAAATAAAGACACAACATACCAAAATATATGAAGTGCCATGAAAGTGGTGCTTAGGGAGAAATTTCTTGCTAGAAACCTCTATACTTTTTTTTAAAAGTGAAAAATCTCAAATCAGTAACAAATATTCTACCCTATAACACTAGAAAAAGAGCAGAAACTGTACCTAGAGTCAAGGAGAGGAAGAAAATATTGAAGATTACAGTGGAGGGGCTTCCCTGGTGGCACAGTGGTTAAGAATCCACCTGCCAATGCAGGGGACACGGGTTCGAGCCCTGGTCCGGGAAGATCCCACATGCCATGGAGCAACTAAGCCCGTGTGCTACAACTACTGAGCCTGTGCTCTAGAGCCAACGAGACACAACTACTGAGCTCACGTGCTGCAACCACAGAAGCTCGCATGCCTAGAGCCCATGCTCCACAACAAGAGAAGCCACCACAATGAGAAGCCTGCACATCGCAACGAAGAGTAGCCCCTGCTCATCACAACTAGAGAAAGCCTGTGCACAGCAACGAAGACCTAACACAGCCAAAATAAATAAATAAATAAATTAAAAAAAAGACTACAGTGGAAAGTAGTGAAATAGAGAGTATAAAAACAAAATTAATGAAAGAAGGATCTGGTTCCTTGAAAAACATCAGCAAATTGACAAGCCTTTAGTTAGATTGACCAGGAAAAAAAAGAGAGAAGATTCAAATACTAAAATCAGGGATGAAAGAGAAATCATTACCAACCTAACAGAAATAAAGATTTCTAAGGGAAAACTATGATGAACTGAAGGCTAGCAAATTAGATTAACTAGAAGAAATGGACCAATTACTAGACAGACACAAACTATTGAAACTGACTTAAGAAAGATTTTTAAATGTGAATAGACCTACAAAAAGATTGAATTAATAATTGTCTCATACAGTGTTGTCCAAAGTTAGGTCACACTGGCTATGTCTCTTATTTACTTCACAGTCTTGTTTTTAAATCAACTTTCTTGCTTTAATAAATGTATGTTCCAATGAAATATTGTCACTACCCAAAACAGGAAGCCAATATTATCTGTTATATCAATACAGTAAATGTAAAACTAAGTAAAACAGTGTGATTAAATTCTCTCCACTCGTTCCATCACAACACAAAAGCAGCCAGACTAACCCAGTTCCCTGGACAATCCATTCCAGCCCATTGCTGGGGCCCGCATGCCAGGGTCTGCAAAGCTCATGTGGCTGCTCCCTTCTTGACCACATGGCTTGAAGAAAAAGAAGTCAGATCAGAAGGGGCTCTTCCCTGAAAAGTTAGGCATGATGAGAAGGCAAATCTGCTGACATCCACCGGGAAAACTAAATACTCTGCAGATAAAATCTGCAGCTGTGATAATTTCTCCTATGGCTGCCGCTCAGGTTCCCGGTGGTGCCTCCTCCCATAAACTCTGAACCCAGGGGTGGTTCGGTCCCCACAGCTGATGTTTGACTTGGCAGATTTAGAGACCAAGGCCGCCGTTGCTGGGGTAGCAGAGAAGAGAATTGAAAGGTCATGGCTGAATCAAAAGCTGAAGATCTTGTCTGTCTCCTAGTGATGTAGGAAGAGTAATGAAGGAAGAAGCAAGTTCCTAGGAGAAAAGAGATTGCGCTTTGTATGTTCTCCCCATAAAATCACACTTACTGATAATGCAGACTAGTAAGTTAGTGAGACCCTGAAAGAATACGAGGCCAATCTGATGGCAAACTTGGAGATAAAACTAAGACAGCCGGTCCTATCAGACTAATGGAAGCAGAGCTCCTCTGGTGCAGCTTTAGTTTCTGTTCAGGTAATGGATTCTAGGTCACTAGTTGGTACCCATGCAAGGTGAAAGGTTTCAGGTACATTCCCTGCAGTGTAGCACGGTGAAAGCAGAGTTCCCTTTGTTGGTGCTCTGACAGGGGTTAGACTGCATGTCCCCCAAGGATATGCTGAAGTCCTAATCTCCAGTACCTATGGAGATGACCTTATTTGGAAATAGGATCTTTGTAGATATAATCAAGTTAAGATGAGGCCATTAGAGTGGACTCCAAACCAGTATGATGGATGGCCTTATAAGAAGAGGGAAATTTGAACACACACACACACACACTCTCACAGGAGAACACCACGTGGAGACACAGACACATGGGATGACAACCATGTGAAGATGGCAGGAGAGGTCGTGTGATGCTGCCACAGGCCAAGGAATGCCTGGGCTTCCAGAATCAGAACAAGCAAGGAAGGATCCTCCCCTGGTGCCTCCAGAGCAAGTCTGCCCCTTGCTATACCTCGATTTTGGATTTCTTGCCTCCAGAACTGTGGGAGAATACTTTTTTTTAGAGTAGATTTTTTAAATTGTATATTAGAGTATAGTTGATTTATAATGTTGTGTTAGTCTCAAGTGCACAGCAAAGCGATTCAGTTATACATATACATATATCTATTCTTTTTAAAATTCTTTTCTCATTTAGGTTTTTACAGAATATTGAGTAGAGTTCCCTGTGCTATACAGTAGGAATTTGTTGGTTATTAGAATAGATTTTTTAAAATGTTTAAGCCACCCAGTTTGTGGCACATTATTATGGCAACAATAGGAAACTAATACAGACTCCCATGTTCAGTTCCTCATTATCTTAGACTTGCCTGAGGTCCCAGTGGCTTCAAGGAGAGAATTTCTTTGGCAAAATTGGCATAGTCTTAAAGGTGAGAGCCAACTTTATTTCCTCCTAGGTCCAATCAATTTCTTCTGCATGACACTGTTGTCTAACAAACTTCAGCTCATCCTTGAGGACAAACTTATTACATAGTTCAAAGAACCCATGCTGTTCTCTTTTCTGGAGTTACATCTCCCAGCCTCCCTCACAGTTGGGTTTGGCCTGACAGCAGGGTTCTAGACAAGCGAGCTGGAAGAGAAGTGATGTGTGCTACTTCCATCCTGGCCACTAGTGCTTCCCACATAATGCTGGTCATTCTCATTACCTTTCTAGCTGATTGGGATGGAGACAATGACACCACACGTAGAAGCCATGTATGCAATACAGCAGGGCTCTGCCAACCGAGATCCCGATATGACCCCAGGGAAGAGCCAGCCTCGCTGACCAAGAGTACCTGCTTTAGACCTCATGTGAGCAACAAATAAACTTATTGGGATTGAGCATTATACATGTTTGAGGCTATTTGTTAGAGCAACTGGCAGCACCCCAGCAAAGCAATAGTTGCTGTCTTGAAGTGGGGTCCTGAAACAATGCAAATTTGAACTGTATGGCATTGGTTTAATGACTTGGCTGATGGTGGCAAGGGAACAAATACAGGAGTGGGGGGTGCTAAAGGGCCCCACCATACAGCAAAAGATTTCTAGAAGAGTAGAGAATGATAACTTGATAGGCAGACAGAGTGGTCATTGGGCTTAATGCTCTGGGAGAAGAGGTTGGAAAAAGCCAGAATGTTAGTGTGTGTTGTTTGCTACTTGCTGTTTTAGCAAGTCATTTCAAGAAGAACAAAGAAACAATCAGCAAAGAATTGGTTGGTTTGGAAGAAGAAACCAAAAGTCTTGGAGTCTAGAAATTTGAACCTTTAGAGAGACTAAAGGGCCAACTGCTTCTCGACCCCAACTAGTAGAAAATAAGTCTGAAAAAGATTTTGAAAGACAGAGATGCAAATAATAAATTGAGTGTAATCTTTCCCCCAAGCTTAGTTGTTGTCAAAGGAACAGGCATTGAGTGCAGAGAGACAGAAATTAAACACAATTTAGATTTAAAAAAAAATACGTCTTGGAAGGATTTTGGGAGTGTGTTTACTGACATATGACATGAACTGTAAGTTCAAAATTTTATTGTTATTTAGAGAATTATGTTGGCTAAAACATCTCTAGCATGTCTTGAAAGAGCCAATGACTGACACACTGCTCAGGACCCCAAATTTGCACCAACAGGAGGCAGCCTGGGAAAGCTAGCATCTGCCAAGGAGGGATGCTCCCTTCACCCAGGTCAGAGTGTAATATAAAACAAAATCACATCCCAGCCTGGTGGAAAGGAATGAGCATAACCCAGAGTTCCCGTGGTTTGATATGAATTCAGTGACAACATGAAATTTGGGGTGTGTCCCACTAGGGAGATAATAGAGTTCACAAAAGAAGAAGGTACGGACTGATGTTTGGTAGCCTTCAGAGTAAACTCTGGTACAGAAAGCCAGCTGCTCATCACCATCCAGTCCCCCCTTCATGTGAGCACACAGCTAGACACCAGCATCTCTCAGCATCCCTGGCATTCATTTAGATGTGACCATGTAGGGCTTCCCTGGTGGCGCAGTGGTTGAGAGTCTGCCTGCCGATGCAGGGGATACGGGTTCGTGCCCCGATCCGGGAGGATCCCACATGCCGCGGAGAGGCTGGGCCCGTGAGCCATGGCCGCTGAGCCTGCGCGTCCCGAGCCTGTGCTCCGCAACGGGAGAGGCCACAACAGTGAGAGGCCCGCATACCGCAAAAAAAAAAAAAAAAAAAAAAAAAAAAAAAAAAAAAATTAGATGTGACCATGTGATTGAGTTCTGGATGATGGAACATGAGAGGTGCTGGGTAACCCATTCATCCCAGACCATTAGGACCCCTCACTCATTCTCCTGCATGCTCTTTCCACCTTCTGAAGGTCTGGGTGGAAATGACCATGACAGACTTAGAGGCCATGAATTGAAAACTGCAGTGTTTGTCAGCCTACATTCTTGGTTAACAATGTTTAGATAGGTGGTCTCTGTAGCCCGGAAATAAGAGCTTTGGGCTATTATATGTGAAAAGAGAGAGGGAAAAAAAATACCCTTCTCAAACATTTAAGCCATTACACAGCTCACTCCCTATTTGTTATAGTTGAGTCAGCGTGCTATGCACATTTGAATATTGGGTGAATATGTGCTGATGGACTGTCAGCTCAGATGGGGGAGATGGAGCTGGTTTCTCCCTCACCATGTCACTGGTTCTTCTCTGGCAGCTGAAATTGTACTGTCCCTGAATATTCTTCTTGTCCTAAATGTTCTAATTATTTGAGATATCAAACCTTTAATCTTCTTTGGCCAATCTTAGACTTCTCTTTTTACGTAAATAATATTTATGTCCCCAGAGTCAAAATATCTAAATATAAATAAGGTCAAAGCATGCACTCCTCAAATTTCTCTTCTTTGTCACTTTGCTCTTTTACTTGTTAAAGTTCTTTCCCTTTAAAAGATGCAGAGACAGGGGATTCTCCACACCGAGGTGGAGATTCTCAGACTCCAAAGTTCTAAAAATGGTTGCAAATTTTTAAAAATTCTGAAACAATGTTGGAAAACAAGAAAGCATATATTGTCTCTAAATGCTCTGATAAATCCTTGAAAGGCATAAAAGCAGATATGAATTTTTTTGAAATAGAAAACCTCAACCCCAAACTCATGAAACTGTGAAAAAAAAACACCAGATATACGCTGATAAGAGGAGATGGTTGTGAGGGCCCATGGAAGCAGGGAGGTGACTGAACACTGGGTGGGGGGGCAGGGCAATCTAGGTGGCCCTGCCCCTGCTCAAACAGCCTGACTCATATCTTGGCCAGACAGCTAAAGGGACCATCTGGATAGTGTTGAAGCTTGGGTCCAAAAACTGGAAAGTGTCTTGCATGGTTAGTGGGACTGAGGATGACGGGGTAAAAGGCAGGCTGCCAAGATGGCGCAGCCGGCTGCATCAGAGCCCTCTGTACCCTTACAGAAAATCTGGGATGACAGGAACCAGCAAGACCCTTCTCGTCCCTTAAGGAGTCCACAACTAGGAACAACAGGGCTTTTCAGATACAGAGGTGAGAGTGAAATTCTGAATTGCTGGGCAAATGGGGAACTAACAAACCTAACTAAGGGAAAGATGTTTACCCAATGAAATGCCGTTAACTGAGTTTGCAGCTTGTAAGAAGCTGGTATGTTGAATCTATAAAGATAAGAGGCTCTTGCAAGAATTAAAAGAGCATGAAAACTAAAAACTTGTTCACGCAAATAAAAATTTCAACAGATTAGCTGAGTAAAGTGATGCACACAATTAAAGAACACCAGAAGATTAGGACAAGGAATTCTTTCAGAAGGTAACACAATAGGATAAAGAAAATTAAAGTAAGAAAGAAAAGTTAAGAAATGTAGTGAATAGACACAGATATTCTAATAGATACAGAGATTCCAATCTATTATGACTTTCAGAAGGATAGGATAGAAGGAATATAAAGGAAGCAGAATCAGGAGAATCAGTAGGGAAGGATCTGCCAGCTGTGAAGATCAGAGAATTTTCAAAGGACTCCCAGAGTTTACTGAGAAGTACCTTAAAAGAAATTAACACCTAGACACATGTAATGAAATTTCAGGAAACAAAGTACAGAATCCAAATCCTTTCAACTACAAGACAAAAATGTTAAAATACAATAATATAAAAGGTATCAAATCAGCATTAAAGTTCTGATAGGATAAGAATTTTCCTACAATTAACAAATATCAGAAGACAATGAAAAATGTCCTGAAATCCCTGAGAGGAATAACTAGGATTAGAATTCTATGTCCAAAATGTAATTTAATGTCAGGGCAGAATATAGAATTTTTCAGATATCTGACCATTCAAAGCTTATAGTCACTGATATGATATGGGCATGTTTACTGACCATAATAACTTCCAGGGAAATGATATTGTAGGTGCTATATTAACTGACTAAAGTACAATGAAATTAGAAATTAAAAACAAATATATATGTATACACATATAAATCTCCCAGAAATTACCTAGGGAAAATAGACTTCTAAATACGTTTTGACTTAAAAAAGAAAATGAGCAAAATGGATAAAGGTGGTCAAAGGTACAAATTTCCAGTTATAAAATAAATGTCATAGGGATATAATGGATAGTGTGGTGACTATAGTTAATAACACTGTATTGTATGTTTGAAAGTTGCTAAGAGAGCAGATCTTAAAAGTTCTCATCACAAGAAAAAAAATGTAATTATGTGAGTTGATGTAGGTTAACTAAACTTACTGTGGTGATCATTTCACTATGTATACATACAATATAGTAAATTATTATGTTGTACACCTAAAACTAATACAGTATTATATGTCAATTATATCTCAAAAAAAAAAAACAGAATAAAGCAGTGCCCTGACCCAGATAAACCAAGACTCCTTTGCATTATTAATAACCATTCCTCACTTCCCCAGTATCTGGTCATAATATTTATATCACTAAAGTATCTAACTTTCCATGGGTCACAGGACTGTTATTATTTCAAACAGTTGCCAAAGTAATCTTCAAGATATTTTCTAGACTTTAAAGAACACTTCAAAATGTATGCAAGGCTCATTTTTTCACTACATTTTTTTTTGTGTATAGAAGCACAAATCTGCTTAAAACATCAAACACACACATACACAGAAATAATAATGAAAACTGAAAACTATTTAGAACTTAGTGACAGTAACCTGCTGAAACAATGAGATGATATTAAAGTGTATTCAAAGGAAGATTCATAGCTGTGAACACATTTATAAAAAAATTAAGTATGAGAATATATGGAATGTTTTCAAACCAAGAAATTGAAAAAGAGCAATAAAATAATCACTAAGAAAGCTAACAGAAGGAATTACTGAAAACAAAAGCAGAAATTAATAAAATGAAAACTAATTAAAATAACAGTATATTTCATCAATAAAGGAAAGCTTTTGTTTGAGACTAATAAACTAGAAAACCTCTGTTACATATGATCAAGGAGAAAGATAAAGAAGTAGGAAGGTCAAGAAGTCTTAAATTTAATATGACTTTGACAGTTTTAATATTAGATCGGCTTTGTATTTTAAACACCATTATCAAAGAGGCCGTTTGTTAGTGCCTGAAATTTGTGACTCAGACTTGAAAGCTCTGAAAACCTGAAAGGAACCTTCCAGTATGAGAATGGAAAATAAGATGCTCTAGAGACAGGTAAGAAAAACACTATGGGTTTTTTTGTTTATTTGTTTGTTTACACTGCACTGATTCCACTTCATTCAATGAACTGGTTCTGTAGTTTATGGAGCATTACACACCAGTTAAAATATAATCAGAGTCTCCAATGGTGGAAACAGCTCAATATCCATCAGAATCCCTCAGTCCCTTTTCAATAGTAAATAGAGTTGTAGATTGGCCATGCTGCCCCGCATTCCCAAATTTCCCCTGCAGTGAGAAGTGACCATGGCCCTGAGCTGATTCAAGGGCAGGTGAGCATAAAGCACGCATGCCCCTCCTAGGACAGTCATGAAGCTCAGGCCATGCCTCCTCCATTCTTACCAGATGGAGGGCTATAACTGCAAAGTTTGAGCAAATTTGGAAAAGTCATGTTGAATGACAAGGTCTTCATCAGCGTGGATCCCTGAAAGACTCTGCAGAGCCAGTCCCCTGAAAACCTGGGGCTCCACCTTTGGATGGTCTGTGAGACTGAAATAAAGTTCTTTCTCTTCAAGACTCTAGGGGGCCTATTTATTATAGCAACTTATCATATCTTAATTAATTCAAGGGTCATAAAAATATGGCATATTTAGGAACAGAAAAAAGACTTGGTATTGGGATCATGGTGACCAAATATATTAGAAGGGGTCTTTTGGTGATGTATTTATAGGTGATTATTTATTTTTGTATGATTAATTCTTCTTTGTATTTTTTGGGTTTTTTTCCCCCATAATATCTAAAATTAACATGAGCTACTGTTAATCAGAAAAAAAAAATCCTTTTTTGAAGTATAGATATGCAGCATACATAACATTATGAGAAAACTGGACAGCTACATGTAAAAGAATGAAATTAGAACACTCCCTAACACCATACAAAAAATAAACTCAGAGTGGATTAAAGACCTAAATGTAAGGCCAGACATTATCAAACTCTTAGAGGAAAACATAGGCAGAACACTCTATGGCATACATCACAGCAAGATCCTTTTAGACCCACCTCTTAAAGAAATGGAAATAAAAACAAAAATAAACAAATGGGACCTAATGAAACTTCAACGCTTTTGCACAGCAAAGGAAACCATAAACAAGACGAAAAGACAACCCTCAGAATGGGAGAAAATATTTGCAAATGAAGCAACTGACAAAGGATTAATCTCTAAAATTTACAAGCAGCTCATGCAGCTCAATAACAAAAAACAAACAAGCCAATCCATAAATGGGCAGAAGACCTAAATAGACATTTCTCCAAAGAAGATATACAGATTGCCAAAAAATGCATGAAAGAATGCTCAACATCATTAATAATTAGAGAAATGCAAATCAAAACTACAATGAGGTATCACCTCACACCAGTCAGAATGGCCATGATCAAAAAATTTACAAACAATAAATGCTGGAGAGGGTGTGGAGAAAAGGGAACCCTCTTGCACTGTTGGTGGGAATGTAAATTGATACAGTCACTGTCAAGAACAGTATGGAGTTTTCTTAAAAATCTAAAAATAGAACTACCATATGACCCAGCAATCTCACTACTGGGCATATACCCTGAGAAAACCATAATTGAAAAAGAGTCAGGCACCAAAATGTTCATTGCAGCTCTATTTCCAATAGCCAGGACATGGAAACAACCTAAGTGTCCATCAACAGATGAATGGATAACGAAGATGTGGCACATATATATACAATGGAATATTACTCAGCCATAAAAAGAACTGAAATTGAGTTATTTGTAGTGAGGTGGATGGACCTAGAATCTGTCATACGGAGTGGAGTCAGAAAGAGAAAAACAAATACCGTATACTAACACATATATATGGAATCTAGAAAAAAAAAAAAAAAGGTCGTGAAGAACCTAGGGGCAGGACAGGAATAAAGATGCAGACCTAATAGAGAATGGACTTGAGTACACAGGGAGGAGGAAGGGTAAGCTGGGATGAAGTGAGAGAGTGGCATGGACATATATACACTACCAAATGTAAAATAGATAGCTAGTGGGAAGCAGCCACGTAGCACAGGGAGATCAGCTCGGTGCTTTTAGTCTACCTAGAGGGGTGGGATACGGAGGGTGGGAGGGAGATGCAAGAGAGAGGGGATATGGGAATATATGTACACATATAGCTGATTTACTTTGTTATACAGCAGAAACTACCATACCATTGTAAAGCAATTATACTCCAATAAAGATGTTAAAAAAATCATAATAAAATAACATTAAGAATCTTAGCAAGGGAATTCCCTGGTGGTTCAACGCTTAGGACTCTGGACTTCCACTGCTGGGGATCCGGGTTCAATCCCTGGTCAGGGAACTAAGATCCCGTAAGCCACATGGCACAGCAAAAAATTAAAAGCTTTTTTTTTTTTTTTTTTTTTTTTTTTTTTTAGAATCTTAGCAAGAAGAACTACAGAAGAAATTGACTGTCTGAATGAAGGAGTGTATACAAGATGACTCCCAAATGTTAGTACATAGAGATGATGATATGATAGAACTTCTTAAATAAAAGTACTTCTTGCAAAATGTCATTAATAAGATTAATGACTAATATAAGGATATTTTATAATTTCCAAAGGATATATATATATATATATAGTATTATATTATAGAATATATGTTGTTGATACTTATACAATTCCAATTTATAAACATATGAGATTCTTCATGTTACTAAAAATTTTGCCAACTATGAATTGAACCATTCACCTTGGTTCTTGCCCAATAAGCTCTAAATTATTAAAATTCTCCTAAGTTATTAAAAGTTCTACATTTCTGAAGTGGAATAAGGTTTTATGGTTTCTGGAGATTATACTAGAATTTCCATTTAAATAAATTAGAAATTACAAACCTTAATTTTATCTATTGCTGGAAAATACACACTCGAAGGGAAACACTGTGGTATATGGAAGAAAGTTCCCCAGGCTGAGAGTGTGAAAGGTCTGGGTCTAAATCCTGATTCTGCCTGTCCTGAGAGGTGACCTCAAGTATAAATCATGCTACATCTCAGATGTCTCATCTGTCAAGTGGGAGTAATAACACTCCCCTTCAGAAATGTCATGAGGATTACCCATAAATAAAGAATGAATGTAAATGGTCTTAGTAGTCATGGGAGAAGAGTTACTGAAACATGATAGATTTTAAGTTATTTTAATAACACTTTCTTCAAACAAAGTCTATCTCCTGGTTCTGTAGCCCCTGTTTTGCACTACCCCAGTGTTTTTGTCTTGAATAGAACTAGGATAGTTTGACTCTGCACTAACTGTAGATACTGGAGATTTTTCCTGCACCTTTGCATCTACTATCTCACCAACACTCTACAGAAAGAAGTACTCAGTGTAACCTTCAACTTTCTGCCCTAAGGTTGGTCAGATGTTTTAAACTCATCCTTCATTGATGTCAACTTTCCTTATCTAAGAAACCAAGTCATTCTCTACATGTTATTGGATCCTGAGGCTGGCCTTTCACCAAATAGGACGTACGTGGACAGTACTGCTTTCTCTGTTGGGCACCAGACGCAATAGTCACATTATCTTGTCTCTCACCATCCACTTCTCGGAGATCCAGATGAAGGACAAACAACAGGCTTTAGCACCTTAGCAAACTCTAATGAGCATTCCCACCAGCTCCAGGGCAAAGTCGGCTCTTCCAGACTCTCAAATTTTTCAAAGCAATAAACAGAGTAGAGGAAATGTCTAAAGAGAAAAATTAAAACTCCAACCTTTAATGAAGAGAAAACAAAACTTATATTCATTGCTTTCTCTGGTATTAATGATTTTGGAAAAAATCCTGTTTTATAGATAAGAATTTTTCTTAATTGAACAAGAGTGTCTAATAGCTATTGATTTTGTGAAGAGCTAAAAAAAAACAGTTCATCATCTAATGTAAGGGGAAACCACATAAAATAGAATCTTGGTAAGACCAAAATATGACAATTAAAAAGTTCTCAGAAAAAAAAATGAATTGTTTATATTCCTAATTTTATATTCCTGTAGTTAAGTTTATGGTATACCTATAATTCATTGTTACCTGAGAGATTTTTTCTCCCTAGTGATGTGCATTTTCACTTTTATCTCAAGTGTTGATATATATTCTTTTTTCTTGGTTAGACAATTCTCAAAGAGGTGAAAATTGAAGCTTGAAATCTGTGCATCATTAGTAATTTCACATCCCATAGAATTGTTCTTTCAACCAATATACAGATAAATGGTTCGACACATTTTAGTTGTAAGAAGGCTGCTAAAAGTGCCCAGTAAAATCAGGGAGTTTTCTGGACAAGATAGGAAGGTAGGTTATCTGCTGTGGATAAACAGTTACCTGGCAATAACTTGGTGGGTGTAATAATGTACTGCAAAGACTAAGGTGTCCTGCTTGTTATGGAAAAATGGCAAAACAGATGTCATAGGACACCAGTGCTTTCCCCAGAGCATGATGTAATCACAAAGTAGTCACCAACCTGCCATATGTTTGTAGAACGCACGTGTAATTAATTGGCAGGGCAGATTTAGGCAGCAGTGGTATAAAGAGTGTAAATTTTAGAGGCAGAAACAGGTATGTACCTATACACAATATCATTCATTCTCTGTGCCTTAATCTCTCATGTTCTGATAAGAACACTCTCCTTGCACTGGCACAGGAAATAGACCTGTACATGCTTGATAAAGACAGGGAACTGACTCCACTAATGAGATTTTTATTTTCCTTCTCCCTCTGACCCTGGGAAAGTGATATCTGTGTGCCTCCGTGTTGGGAGTAATGGGGAAAATGCAATCCTCTGTCACATACCAAACCATCAGGCCTTGAGGATGTTTCCAAATGTTTACATCAGAGAAGCTATTTTTCTCCTACAATTAGTTGAGGTGTTTTGCACTAATCAAAAGACCATTCTTCTTGATATTGATTTTTTTTTTAATTTTGAAAAAGGAACTAAGAAGAATGTTGGGTTTGCTGCTATATTTCCCAATTTAGCCAAAGTAGGCAGGGGAAAGCTTGCTTTCATTGATGGACAACTTTATTGACTTGTTTTTTAAAAAAGGAATATATAACCAAAGAAGTATAGGTTTAGAGAAAGAGAAAGAGTGTTAAAGGGTCCTCCTTGACATTCTGTAGTCTCAGAATACACAGGACAATAAATAAAAGTCTGTAGCAGACAAATAGGAATTTGTCCTATTTTTAAAGACAGATGGAAAGGAAGAGATTCTACCATTTCTCACTTGAATGTATTAATATAATGTATTAATGTATAATATAATTTGGTCATTCTCAAACTAGGAATTTTTGCCCCCTAACCTTGATATATGTAGATCTGTATATAATATAAATAAAATGAATATATAAATATGTGTAGTGTATGACAGACTAATATAGATAGATAATTGATAGATACAGACAGAGACATAATGTACGAAGTGTACCTTACTATTTCCTCAGCCTATTTTTCTTAAGGCTAAATTATTTATTTTCTCCTTCAGGAAATCTGCCTATTTTTCCCCTGAATACATGACTAATTTTTAGATCTCTCCATCAAAATCTTTGAAGTTCTTCTTGTCATTCTTAAGCTGCAGAACCCTGATTCCCTCCCATATCTCAAAAATCTAAGTACAGAGATCTGATCACATTACTGGGCAATAGTAATGCAAGAATAACACCATCATTTGAAATACATTCTCTTATCACGAGGTTAGCTTCCTGTTACATGAGATACCAGTTTTCATATCCCAAGGCCCTATCTGTGGCTTGCCTGATCTTGACCTCTGTCTTTAAAAGCACTATCTCATTCCTAGGCACTTTTCTTTGCACAAAATCATTTCTTTCTGTGCTTAAGAGAGTCAATGCCTATGAAGTACTTGTGAGAGAGACAGGCTCATGAGAAGTGGATGTGAATTCTATCACAGTTGTCACTGTGCTTGTATACAGTGATCCTTCCAAATTTTGACTTGTGGTTTTCATTCTTGTTTTATCCTGCAATTATTTACTCCTTGATCATCAGCCCCCTCTATCTCCCCAACATACAAAGAAACTCACAAAATAGATAACTTATTTATATTATTTATATTCTATTTCAAAATGAATCCAAGTTAGAACACTTAAGAATTCATATTAAAGTACTTCTACACCTCATCAGCCAACGATACATTTATCCAATTTGCTGCTGTTGTAGTAGATTTTAGAAGATTCTGTATGGTGAGAATAGGCATTGATTCCAAACTACAGATGATTATTTTTAGATAACAGCATATATTATTCAAAAATATTTTTCTTGAAATTATAGACACCTAAAAGCAGATAAAATTAGTATTGAATAATTTAGTTGATTTTCAAATAAACACTGTACATTTGTGACATTTTATTTGACAATTTTTCAAATTCTGAAAATTTGAGCTATCAATTGTAGGGGACTTAACCGCTAATGTTACTCTTGGTTACTCAATCACCTTTATTTTATAATTGAGTATTTTTAATATCATTTATGCAAGAATGAGCACTTAATATACCTTTACTCACCAGGCAGCCTTTGAATGTACTATTGATAGTTTGGAAGACTTTTTTTTCTTAGGAATAAAATATCCTTTTATAACTACTCAATTTATAATGTTCCTAGAGTTCCAGACATGATTTTCTGAAGTATTTTTAGCTAATGAACACCAGTTGTTTTAAGAGTCGTTAATACAATTTTGGTTGCTTCTGAAGACATTTGTCACTTCAATTTACATGTGGCTCATGCACTAACATGTTCAGTTCTACAGGTGGGGGAAACGTCTACCAAGATTAATATCATTCTGCAAGCCTTGTTTGGATTCACATCATAACACTGTACTGATTATAACAAGATCATTATGGCAAGTTGATGAAATTAAGGGTATTTTCCTAGCCACAGTAAGATCAAGGTAAGCCCTACTCTTCACTTATATTACAGCTCCCAAACGTGGGGTCTCCAAGGTCATGTAATTGCAGCTCCCATGTATATAGCCTGGGAGAATCTGACAGTGCAGCAGCGTTTCTTGTAAATGGCTCAGAACAGTGGGGGACGTTCTTGTTAAAGATACTCAGACTCAGAACTTTTTTCTCTACTAGATCAAAATTGGCTAATTACAAAGTGACAATTCGAAACAGAACTAGCTTGCACAGTTGGCATTAACTACTTATTTTAAGTCTGAAAAGAACATACATGTTAGACCTGACAGCTAAGAATGGACTTCAGTTACTATATTAATTTTATCACATGGGTATGGCCGTCCTGGCACAATATAGTATGGAACACTTGTTGGTGGAGAAGCTCAGATGGAGAAATGATTAACCAGGATCCTGGAGCAAGAGGAACACTGAGAATTTCGGGAAAGTCTGCTCTGTGACGGGTGACATATGCTCAGTGTTGGCAGAGCATCTCAGCAGAGGCACAGGACCAAGGTCAAGCAAACTCAAAGTTTGGTCAGGGTTATCGGGTGGGAAGTAGCAGTCACAGTCTAAGGTCATCACAGTCCAAGGTATAGACAGTGGCATCATAGGTGATATTTATGAGTCACAACTCGTCAGACAGAAATTGGCTAACTGCCATTCATGGCACCAGGGCCAGCTTTGTGGAAGCTGAAACACTAGCAGGGACTCCTATGTGGACCATCTGAGAAGCCTCCAATTAGCAATTTTCCACCAACTGAAAGGCTGCTTCATGGTCCCAGAATGCTGTTGCCTTCTGAAAATCATGCTGAACAGGTTCTGTGGCCCCAACCATAACCCCGGATTAACAAGAGTAAACATGGCCCCGAGTGGCCCCACGTACAATATAACACATCTCTTCCTCACAATATATATGTGAAACAGGAAACAGTATCACCCATAGTTCACAGGTGGGGAAACTGAGGCACCAGGGGCACAAAGAACTCACCTGAATTTACACACACAGCTGAACACAAGAGCCTATGAGTATTCAGAGGTCACCCTCATAACCAGTAAGAGCACTGGCTTTCCCAGCAAGTGAAGTGGGATTCAACCATTTGGCAATAGTTACTCAGCCCCTACTATCTGCCATGCAGAGACACAGTGATGAGCAAGACCATCTCGGTCCTGCCCTCACTAGGCTTTCATTCTGATAGAACAATCGGATAAATGCCGCTCTGTTGTTATGGCTGGATATTTATATATGCCCTTAAGGATACAGTCATTCAATCACTATTAGCTATTCTATGTTATACATTCAGTGGCTCTAATGTAATTCTTTATGTTGTCATTCTTATGCATGCTCAAGAGCCACTAAGGAGTTGTTAAGGAGAAGTTCCTGAACAAAAAAGCTCAATTAGCTGCAGTTAAGACTGTGGTACTGGGCTTCCCTGGTGGTGCAGTGGTTGAGAATCTGCCTGCCAATGCAGGGGACACGGGTTCGAGCCCTGGCCTGGGAGGATCCCACATACCACGGAGTAACTAGGCCCACGAGCCACAACTACTGAGCCTGCGTGTCTGGAGTTTGTGCTCCACAACAAGAGAGGCCGCGACAGTGAGAGGCCCACGCACCACAATGAAGAGTGGTCCCCACTTGCCACAACTAGGGAAAGCCCTCGCACAGAAGCAAAGACCCAACACAGCAAAAATAAATAAATTAATTTAAAAAAGAAAGCTGTTGTATGTAGAAAACTTAAAAAAAAAAAAAAAAGACTGTGGTACTGAGACCTGGCAATGCAGGTAAGTAAGTAAGTGTCAGTCCCTACCCAAATGCTGTACACTGTGGGGTAAAAATCAATCCACATGGCATGAGTTACATGTTACCGAAGCTTGCCCAAGGTGGGCGGATGCAAAGGAAGCCAAATATGGTAATACTGGAATCTATGCACGCTCAAGTGTTCAGATGTGAAAAAAATTAAACACTGTAGATATGATGCAAATTAGAATGGGCCTTGTCAGCATGATACATTATGTAAGCAAGGGAGGGTGAATGATTGATACGTTGCTAGCGAGACAGCAGCTAATGAGACAGAGAGGTCATCAGAATTTGAAAGGAGACGTTTCTGATGATGTTCACATTCAGCTCCAAAAAAGGTTGTGTCTCTGAGAAAATGCCGTACATGTGCCTGGCACTGATCAAGCATCCTGCACATCAGAAAAGATCCCTTTGTCCTAGCAGGTGGAAGCTGAGAGTAAATAATGCACCTGATAAACAAATTAACATTGTGTTTAGATGATTAGTGCTCTGGGGGAAAAATAGCAAATTCAGAGCAGGAGACCTGGGAGTACACAGGATGGTTTCAGCTGCCCTTTCAAAGAGAGTGGGAGAGAGAGCGTTTTGAGAAGGCGACATTTGAGCAAAGCCCTGAAGGAGGTGAGGGAGGGAGCCAGGTGGATAACTGGGGAAGAGAATTCAGGGCGAGGGGACAATCTGTGCCCAGGGCTTAGACAGGATGTGTGCCTGGTATGTGAGAAGATCAGTAAGGAGGCCAAGGAGGCTGGTGCCAAGGGAGGGGAGGTATAGGGGATGAAATCTGAGAAGTACAGGGCGTTCCATCCTGCGAGGCCCAGGGGCCACTGTAAGGACTGTAGCTGTTGCTCCCTGGCATAGGAAAGCAAAGCCATTGGAGGATTTGAGGGGGGAGTGATGTCCGACTCATCTTTTACAAGGATCACAGGGCACTGTGTTGAAAGTTGAATGGGGCTAGGAAGGCTGGTTAGGAGATAGTTTCAACTGGAAATTTCCCCATCACTGTAAAACTTACCATTTTTATTAAATATTCTCATAGAATTTGGTGTTCCAATTGTATGTATTCAAATACGAAGCAAAACCTAATATTGCACTAATTAGAGTTACTTGGTGATGTCAGAACTGTGTGGACACAACCATAGTCTACCCCCTACACAGAACCTCCCCTGACCTCCCTGGAATTGGTCCTTGAGTCCCAGCACAGGTGGGTTCCAATAGCATCTCTCACCCATGGTGACCTCCTGCTCTTGCTTTCCTCTTGGGGGTTTCCAGTCTCTCCCTCCCCACACCTTCTGGTCTGATACAAGTTCTTTCCCTTGTTTTGATCCCTGTCCCCCTGCCAACCTGTTGCTTTGATACTGACCAGGGTTCTTGGCCTTCCCTAATCAACAGAAATTGACTAGAGGCCAGACAAGAAATTCAGGCAAGGCTCTACTGGGGTCCCTGCTGCAGCAGTGGGGGAGTGAGAACAAGTGACAGGTTCCCTTGCTCGCTTGCTCCCTGGGGTGATGGGGGCGAGCTTGTTCCTTATATGGGGTGAGGGTAGGGGTGTGTTCAGGGGTCAGGCCAGAGGGGTGGCTTAGGTGTTTTGCCCACCCCTTTGGTGGTGTTGTGTGCAGGGGGCATGCGCAGTACCCTGCTTTTGCTCCCAGCACCCTGCTTTTGCTCCCAACACCCTGTTTTTACTCCCAGCTCTTCAGAAGTGTCAGTTCAGGGTTTTTTTGGTCTTTTTGTATCTTTTGGTCCAGAATTTGCCCCAACTGTGCATGCACGCAATTATTTTTAGTCCCATATAGTTTCTTTGTATTTTGTTGCTCACGGAGAGACGGAGAGACGTTTGTCCAGGTGCAAGAATTGCAGCACTGCAGCAAAGGGCCCCAGGTCCCAGGTCCAGGGCTGTCTCAGCTTGTGATTCCACTGAGAGCCCACCAAGAATTTGAAGAGCTTTTAGTAGAGGGAGGAAGGCTTCTCTCTAGTGTTTTGACTGTCATAGCATTTAACTCAGACGCTGTACAGGGGTGGATGGGGGCTGCAGTAATATTCCCTGAGAACTACGACCACCAGTGAACTAGGACTAGTGGAGGTCAATAAAACCCACACATCTCCACCCACTCATTTTGCAAAACACCAATTTTGAATGTGACTTTAGAAATCTAATCCATCTCCAAGGACTAAAGACTTAAAAGTAGGTTCTCATTGAAAAATTAATAAGGTATTTAAAAACCTACTAGTCTGGGGCTTCCCTGGTGGCGCAGTGGTTGAGAGTCCGCCTGCCGATGCAGGGGACACAGGTTCGTGCCCCTGTCCGGGAGGATCCCACATGCCGCGGAGCGGCTGGGCCCGTGAGCCATGGCTGCTGGGCCTGTGCGTCCAGAGCCTGTGCTCCGCAACGGGAGAGGCCACAACAGTGAGAGGCCTGCGTAATGCAAAAAAAAAAAACAAAAAAACAAAAAAACAACAAAAAAAACCCCTACTAGTCTTGTTCAATCCTGCATTCATCTTTCTTTTCCTTCAAAGGAATTTACACACTTGTGTTTCCTGTGCTCTACTGAATGTATACTAAAGTGAGCTTAACCTCAAATCTCTTACAATCTGACTAAACTGTGACTTCTCCATTATGGATGACTATTCATAATGTTTACCTACTCTTCTGAGATTGTAAGCATGGCACTTGTACACAATTCTCCTTTTTGCCATTAAGAAACATTTCAAATGAGTTCAAATAATTCATCTGGTCAGAGGCTTGGAAAGTCAAAGTGATGAATAATTAAATCTCTCTAAGTCTTCCCTGGATATGAAAATACAGATTGTTTGGTATCAAACCTTCTCAGTGGCTGAGCTACTTCTGGAAAAAAGGACATTAAACTGAATTAAAGTGTTGGTCTGCTAATCTGAGTGATTCTCCATTGGGGGTGGTTCCCTCTCCCTGCAGGACATTTGGAAATGTGCCAGGGCAGCGACTGTGATGGGTTTGTTGCTGGCTTTTGGTGTTCTGGATCATAAGATGCTAATCTCCTTGCACCCCAAACCCTCTCCCTCAGAATGCACTGAGTGCCTTTGTTATGTTGAGCCCTAGATTCTGCTGCAGGAGTCAGTCTGCTTTAGGGTGGGATATTGGATTTGTCCTATGATTACTAGGGGAAAAAAGTCATTACTTGTCCAATTATGGAAAATTTTCATGTAAGTTTATCCTCATTATTGATTACGAGCAATAATTTAGGAACAAATTCCCAAACTCCAAAGAAAACGGCTATTATTCTATTTCAGTCTGATGTTGCTTCGTACTTTTATTGCTACAACATCTGTGTCCATTCTTACTCTCTCAATCCATCTGGTATACTTTCTAATGTTCTTTGAATTCTGTGATTTTTATAACACTCTCTAGCTCAAAGACCTTAATGTCTCCCTATGTCAGAGCCAAATTTCTCTGCCTGGCTTTCAAAATAATCAGTTCTCCCCACCAACCTCACATTCATACTTTTCCCAAAGATGGCTCAGACACTCAGCCAGGGTAGTCTCCTCACTAGCTCATAAATATCTCCTTCTTCCTGCTAACTTGCCTTGATGATGCCTCTTTCCCTAATATAGAAACATCCTGTCTTTCTCTCTGCTTTTTCAAATTCTACCAGTCTTTCAAGAACTAATTTTATTCTTCCTCTTCTTTAACACAGTACATGAAACGTTTAAGAGCCTGAGCTTTGAAAGCAGACGATCTAAAATCAAATCTAAGCCTTACCTCTCACTGAAAAGTACTTAATCTTTTTCAAGCTCAGTTTCCTCATCTATAAAATGGGGATAATAATTCTATCTCAGAGTATCATTAAAGTTTTTAAATAAAATACATATAAATTATTTAGTGTAGTACCTGGTATAGAGTAAGTTCCTAAGCAAGGAACTGAGATAGGTGAGCATCCATAAAGGATAATTAATATTTCACTGAATACATCTGCCCTCCCTGATTTTCTTGTCTGCTGGTCTCATTTAGAATTTAGAGTTTCAATCTAATACATTAGTACCTAGTGTTTACTACAGATAGCATTGTATAATCTACCAGTGGGGTATCCCAATTAGACTAAAAACCCTTTGAGGGTAAAGAAAGTGTTTATACCCCTTCTGCATCTCCACAGTACCTGGTACAATGGTGAGCACATTTACTGGATGCTAAACAGAGATTTGTCCATTCATCATTCAGCCAGTCCAATGTACCAACCACTTTGTTACTACTGGGAATAGACTGGGGAGTAAATGGATACACTACCTGCAAGAAGTTCAGAGATGAATAGAGGAGACAGACACATAAGTGCACAGGTGTGAGGAGAATGGGAGGGTTTAGTGATAGAGATAGCCACTTCTTCAGTATTGCTCTACATAAGTTTGTCTTATAAGCATATTTTATTCATATTAGAACCAGAGGAATGATTCCTTATCTAAGCAATGTACTGGTAAATGATTAACAGTTGGCTCTTAGGGAAACCAGAAATCCCTGGTTTGTAGTGTTGGCCAATTTCCATGGTGTAAATATTCCCAACATGGCCAATTTCAAGCAACCAAAATGATATTGCTTAACATAGAGTTGCTTAACATGAAATGTACTACACTACACACCCTTATATAGCATTGCCACCACCCACACATACAATAGATGTAAATAACCATAGGGGCATAGAAAATGGAAAATACAGTCAAATAACTGAGTTAATGAGTTTTGAATATTTATTATATTTTAATATATGTAGAATTAAGTTGTAACTTTATATAATTTAATTTTAGTAATGGCTGTGTTTAACAACTAAAAAATGTAATAATTCTCGTAACTTGTGTGAGCTGGCTCCAAATAGCACTCTTTATATTCAATTTCCAACGCTTAAAGCTAGGTGGAAAGTTAGCATTTTATTATTGGTTATAAAGTTGAATTTTTATGAAGTTTTAGATTACACTTAGATGCCAAAAATCTTCAATTTTCAGTTGCTTTTATAAATACAGAACAGATTTGAGGATAGAACAATTTTTTCAATTACTGGTATTTACTTATTTTTAAACTATTTTTTGTGAAAAATTCCAAACATTTACACAAGAACAGTGTAATAAACCTCCCTGTTTCTGTTAACTATTATCAACTATTTCACCTTCTGGTCATTTTAGGTTAATTTATCCCCCCTCACACCACCAATTTTACTCCTCTGCCAACACATCAGACCATTTCTACATCTACTTTTCCCCTGTATTACCCTCCACATTATTTTGAATAAAATGTTTCATTTCATCTATAAATACGTCAGTGTATCTAAAATATACAGGCTGCTTTTCCTTAACATAACTACAATATCATTACCACATTTAAAAAATATATAATTTCTTAACATCATCAAGTATCTCCAGTCAGTATTCAAAAGTCTAATTGTCTCATTAAAGCCACAAATGCTCTTCTTTGTATTTTTTATAGCTTGTTTGAATTTGGATGCAATCCACACATTTTGATGGATTGATCAATTTCTTCCATCTCTTTTAATCAGTAGAGCTTTCTCTCTGTATCATTTTTTCATTAGAATACATTTGCAGAATGAATATGATCAATTTTTCTGTAGAGTCATCCACAGATTGGATTTTGCTGTTTGCCTCCACACGTTGTTATATATGGGTTGCGTGTATAACAACTTATATCCTTTATATAGATAATTGGATCTAGATGAGCTCGATCAGTTTCAGGTTCAGTTTTCACGGCAGGACTCCTTCCCTGGTGGTGGTGTGGTTCTCTGTGGGAAGGCTGACAGGGTCTGACTGTCTCTCTTCTTATGATGTTGGCTTCTGTTAATCCTCAATGACTGTATCCACTAACCATTGGGGTCATACGATGGCCATATTCTAATTTCTATCATACTTTCTTCACATATTAGCTGGAACACATCTATAAATGAAATCTTCTCTTCAAAATAGAGCTAACATATGATAATCCCACTCTTGGGCATATATCTAGAGAAAAACCATACTTCAAAAACTTACAGGCACCCCAATGTTCATAGAAGCACTATTTACAATAGCCAAGACTTGGAAGCAACCTAAATGTCCATAAACAGAGGAATGGATAAAGAAAATGTGGTATATATATACAATGGAATATTAGCCATAAAAAGAATGAAGTAATGCCATTTGCAGCAACATAGATGGATCTAGAGATTATCATACTAAGTGAAGTAAGTCAGACAGAGAAAGACAAATATCATATATTACTTATATGTGGAATCTTAAAAAACTAATACAAATCAACTTATTTACAAAACAGAAACAGGCTCCCAGACTTATAAAACAAACTTATTGTTACCAAAGAGGAAACATGGCTGGGGGGAGGGATAAATTAGGAAGTTGGGATTAACATGTACACACTACTATATATAAAATAAATAATCAACAAGGACCTACTATATAGCATAGGAAACTCTACTCAGTACTCTGTAATAACCTATATGGTGAAAGAATCTGAAAAAGAATAGATATATGTATATGTATAACTAAAAAAAAACGAATGAGAAAAAAAACTTCTCTTCATTCACTGTTTGGTTAGCCAGTGGTACAATTCATTTAGGAAAAAGCAAATAAATGTTTGTTTCTTCTCCTTTACTTAGTTGTTTTCAAAGTAAGGTGGTCACTAGCATTGTTCCACAGTTACTGATTTCTACTAAAGAAGGACTTTCTACAACTTTTGATTTGGATTTTCAGGGAGTGTCAAAAATCATACCATTCAATACATTTTTATATAACAGCAAATAAATACTCAGCAAATAAACTAGCAATCCTTTCTAAATGATATAAAAAGTTATGAGTGTGTTTTAGAAAATCTTTTTTTTTTTTTTTTTTTTTGCTTTCTTGGATGGTTTTCCCCATGACATTAGTGTTTAAAACAAGATGAATAATATAGAATTTTATCAGATGTGGCCTCGGAAATTACCTCATCCATATGCCTCATTCAATGTAAATTTAGGGAAATGAGGCTAGTCAAAATCAAGCCACCCATCCAGAATGGCCCCAACAATTGGTATGAGGCCTGATTCCAGAATTCTTGTTTCTTATTCCAGGAATATTTTGTGCACTCTGACTAAGAGGGTGGTTCTACCAGGAATTCTAGTTAAAGTCATTAGTAAGTATAAGGAAGAAAATCTCACTTTCACAGACTATGCTCAAATTAAAATAAGCTATCAAGCAGAAATAGGGACACAGACGTAGAGAACCAATGTATGTACACCAATGGGGGAAGGGGAGATGGGATGAATTGGGAGATTGGGTTTGACATATATACACTACTACGTATAAAATAGATAGCTAAGAACCTACTGTATAACACAAGGAACACTACTCAGTGCTCTGTGGTGACCTAAATGGGAAGGAAGTCCAAAGAGGAGGGGGTATATATATATATATATATATATATATATATAAACTGATTCAGTTTGCAGCACAGCAGAAACTAACACAACATTGTAAAGCGACTATACTCCATTAAAAAAAAGTATTATTCAAAAGTTCATTCCAAGTCAGACATTTTGGAACTCAAAATATTTTCCTAAAGTGACTCAAATTTCACTACTGGTTAAAACCCAGACGGCACTAATAAACTATTCTTAGTCATCATTTAACACAAATACAGAGCCCTACATGTGAAGCACTGTTAACAACTGCCCTCTTATAGAAGTTGATGAGCATATGAAAACTTTCATTGAAAATATTCTACCATGTCCAGGGAACTTTCTATGTGCTTCTTCATTTCATTTCCACAGCAATCCTGAGAGGTAGGTAGTACCAGGTCCACCCTACCAAGAGAAATTTGAGGTCAAAAGAAGGAGCTCAGAAAGGCACAGTACGAGGTGGAGTTTGGAGTGGAAACTAGAAGGCCAGTGGCAGGATGATTCAGGGGGTTCATTGGAAGAGTTGAGTGTGGGATGTTGGCCCTCAGAAGGAGTGCTGATTCAACTGAGAAAAGGGTCCCACGTTATGGAATTGTATCAGGAAAGCAAAAGAGGACTCTGATCCTCACTTCACAAGGAAGCTGTGCTTATATGAAGGAGACTGTGGTAGGCAACCTCTCTGATAGCTCCCAAGGGTCTCTACTCCTGATGATCCCATCCAGTAAGGGAACATCATACTAATCCACTGCAAATCAAGAGAATATGGCAGGAGTGATGGGATTTTACTCCTGAAATCAGATCACAAGTAGCACGTGGCTTCCTTTGGCTCTCAGATCACCCATGCTGAAGGAAGTCAGCTACCATGTTGATGGAGCAGCCTTGTGGAGAAGACAACATGGTGAAGGGCTGAGGGCTTTGTCCATAGCCCTGGAGGAGTTTACCCACACCCACGGGACTGTTTTGGAAGAGAATCCTTGAGCCCCAGTTGACCCTTGAGCTGACTGGATCCCTGGCTAATATCTTGACCTACAATCTCATGACAGACTTAAGGGCCAGAACTACCCATCCAGCTTGAATTCCTGATTCACAGAAACTGGGATAATGTTTGTTGTTTAAGTTGCTAAAAGTTTTAGGGTAATTTGTTAAACAACAGACAGCTAACTCAGTGTCATTCCTAAATCAAGGAATGTCTGTTCTTTTTTTTTTTTTTTTTTTTTTTTTTTTTGCGGTATGCGGGCCTCTCACTGTTGTGGCCTCCCCCGTTGCGGAGCACAGGCTCCGGATGCGCAGGCTCCGGACGCGCAGGCTCAGCGGCCATGGCTCACGGGCCCAGCCGCTCCGTGGCATATGGGATCCTCCCAGACCGGGGCACGAACCCGTATCCCCTGCATCGGCAGGCGGACTCTCAACCACTTGCGCCACCAGGGAGGCCCTGTCTGTTCTTTATTAATGTACTTTTACATGTAAGTAGTCATTTATTTAGGAATGCTATTTTTTATATTAATTAAGATAACAGTCTTTTTTTTTCCCAGTTATAATCTTTTATCTCTGAAGAATAACAAACGTCAAATAAAGCATATATATATATATATATATATATATATATATATATATATATATATATATATATATATATATATGTATGTATGTATGTATTATATATTAGCGGTTGTCAACTGGAGGAGATTCAATCCCCCAAGAAACATTTGACAATGGCAATATCTGAGGACATTTTTGGAGCTTGCTACTGGAACCTAGTGGGTGGAAGCAAGGATGCTGTAAAACATCCTACAGTGCACAGGGCAGCCTCCCACAGCAAAGAATTATCCAGTCTAAAATGTCAATAGTTGTTGAGAAATCTTAATACATAACCACTGAAATATATCTATCTGGAAAATAACTGTATTTACAAAGTTGAAGCTTTAAGATATTACACTGAAACCATAAGAGATAAATATGTATTTCTACACTATTTTTCATTTCTCTTCTTCCTAGTAACATTTTTTTTGCCAAATTGAAATGAAAATCTTTTAATTATATAAAAGCAATTTTCTTTCCATTAATGCAAATAGTATTTATTTTAATGTGTGAAACAGTGGGTAATACAGTGGTGTATTCAAGTTGTTGATTGTTCTTGTTGTTATCAGGAACATGTAGATTGATAGTTTGGAAAAGTAATTGTTTGATGTTAAATGTGGTGCATCATGTTTCACAAAATTCAACACCGACTGATGAAAATAACAGTATCCCAGTGTGTGGGTGACTCTAAATAAGTAAATTGAGAACAGATATTTATAGAGCACCTACAAATGAGACACATTTATTATAGGCAAGTGGCTCCCGTCACCCTTTTCTAAATGATGGATTGCCGTCGAGGCTCAGAATGTAATGAAGATGGAGAAATCAAACACTTTCTCACAACTCTTACAAATATGAAACAGATCAATCACAAATTTGGAATGAATGACGTTGTTCGGATGAGCCATGTAAAATCCACGATATAGAGTTTCAGAGTTGAAAGGCTTTAGAGATCTTAGAAAGGCTTTCAGAGATCTTAGCAAAGAGTATATAGAGAACAGATTATCTTAGAAAAATAAGTAAATATAGTAGAATTTACTTTATTTATTATCAGAATAAGTAGAGACATCTCAGATTCAGAAGGAGCTGAAAGTACAGTAATTAAAAACAATATTGCTCGCTGAGATGTGATTACCTAAAAATCAGGCTGAATTTTTCCTTTGAAGTAATAGCAACATCACACAGTCTGTAAGGTTCCAAATTAGGACTTTGAAGAGAACTGTGGTGATTAACAGTAAAGAAATGGTAGCACAGTGCAGTGGTTAAAACCTTGAGTTGACAAATCACAGATCTGAGCTCACATCTAGCTGGCAAAAATAGTTTTAAATGAAGATTAAGTTAGATACAGCATAAAAGGTTAGCACTCAAGCATAGAAAAAGGTTCAAAATCTTGTTAGCTATCATCATTGTGAATAAAAGTCTGATATATGATCTCATTGCTGTTCCTTATATGATATCCTTTTTCACTGAAACAGACACTACCCACCATGTAGCCCATGGCAACTCCGTGGTTCCCTTTCTGTATGTGAACTGACGTCAGCCATGAGGCAGGTGGAAACCATGACAAGCTTCCACCCAGTGATGGAAGTTTTCTGAAAGCCCTGGGCCTATTCACTGAATGCAAAGTGATAACTCCATCAGAATCCTTACATGCCCACACACAAAGTCATTCTCACTTCTTCCATAACAAGATCTTTACAAGATGAAGCTTTTTGAATTTACAAACTTGTATCTGTGACATCACACCTACACCTTTGGTATTTGTGATTGGATTTAAAAGGCATGTGTTTTACTCTAAGGGTCTGGTACAGATCATTTATTTTACATTTCGCCGGATTCCCCACACTTTAATTTCTTAATCTAGTTGCTTTCACACTTACTGTTTAGGCACCAGATGGTAACATCAATGAGCTTGGATTATTTTGCCAAACAATGATAGGACATTTTCTGTAACAAAAAGTGTCTTGAAAATCTGAATTCAAATCTAAATCATCTTCACATCAGTGCTCTAGAGTTTCTCCAGAAATAAGATGGATTTAGCAAAGAAAGAGGAGCTCTTAGATTTCAATTCTGCCCTCAGATATTTTACATGGTTTTTTGGCACTCTTTTCTTTTGAGGCATAGTTCTTTCATTTTAAAAACTTGCACAGAAACCAGTATTCTTGTACATGGCTTATTTTGTGTCATAAAACAAATCTGTGTTCTAGATGAATGAGGGACAAAACATTAGGGATGTTTTCTCTGCTGCTATTTTCCTCTTTGAAGCTCTATCAGAATACTAGGAGAAATAATTGAATAATAAATCCTAAGGAAAGAGTAAAGGTCTGTCCATGATAGGGCTCTAGCATTAGCAGGGTTGAGTGGAACATAACCTCCCATTACAGGAAGCAGTTACTTTTCTATACAAAGGAAGACTGTTAAAAAAAACAAAACAAAAGAAAAGGGTTATGTTGGAAGTTTTTACAATACATCAAGATGTCTTAGAAGAAATCTATCATTCTTTCATGGAGTAAGCATAAAATATTGTAGGCATTTAGTCAACCTTTATGGAGTAAATGCATTCCTCTTTTATGTCAAGATTGATAGGGCTGAACTTTGCAGCCTTTTAATTTCAGGGACAGATTTAACTTCAACATTCTCTTTACCACACTTGTTGCAGGTAACCCAATGAAAAAAATGTAGTTAGGGTTAATGCATATTTACACAAGGGTAGATCATGTATCTACACATAAATTAATCTGACATCATTCAGTTCTGGGATTGGAGAAACTGAGCTGGCTCTGTGGCGGGAACCATGGTGGCTGCATATCCAAAGCACAAGTCATCATATTATCTCTGTCACTGAGCTGAGCTTGGCTGAGGGTGGTCCTGGACCATGTCTCCCAAGTTTTCTGTTTTTTCTCATTTTTTATTCTCTGTGGAACCCTTACTTTCTTGCCAACTCTGTGATTCACTCTAAAATACTTGTTGTAGACTGCCCAGACCAATTTGGGAACAGATTGGAGAAGACTCATGTCTCAGCTTCCAGAGCCCGAGGGAGGGAGGGACTTTTGGAGTCCCCTTGATACTCAACATAATGTTCAAGCAAAAATCATGTGGGGCTAGTGCTGAGGAAGCCTCAAAACTTCTTGGGTGACCAAGGGCTGTGTAGGGATTGTTATATGCATTGGCCACATATGACCCCTCTATACGGGCTCTGCATTACTTCTTCACAGCAGGCTATGACCATTAGCTCAAAGCCTGCTGGCACCAAACTCAAATTTTTTACACATGAATTTCTTTCAATAGAACCCAAAATATGTAGATTTTAGACTTTTAGATCTTCCTTGCTTTGCATATCGATGAAATTGCACCCAACATCTACCAGCCATAGATAAGTCAAAAAACTGTGTGGCTATAAAAACCCAAACTTCTGCTGCTCTTCCGAGCAATCTGACCCAGAGACTTCCCACCTAGGTGCTGAACAGCATCATCTAGACACATAAAACCCCTCCATGTGCCGCTGTCCTCAGAACTCCTCTTGTCCTCTTTATTTTCTGGCTGGTGTCCCCGTGCAGCTGTCTCTGAAAAGTTCTCTTGCTGGAGGGACTTCTCACATGCAATCCTGTCCAAGTGCCACTCAGTATAACTTGTTGTGCTCACCGTCATCTCACGGTCCTGTCTTTTCCTTGGTCAGCTCTGAAATCCTCAAAGTTGCCACAGGGACCCATAAAACATGTAGCCAACAGAGGAGCAGAGATTAATCTGGGAAGGCAGCACATGCAGCAGTACCTTGCCACTGGACCAAGGACTGACAACCAGGGAACAGGCAAGGAAGCAGATCCTTCCAAGGGATGCTGGGGTGGAAGGAGGGCAGTCCTTGAAGTGCATCCAGGGAAAGCTGGTGCTGAGAGTTGATGACTCATGACCAAGGGTCAGCACCTCCACCCAACCTTGGCTCTTTATTAACAGCCCCCCAACCACGCTGGGATTTAGACAGGATCCTATGGAGGGCTGGGGAGGAAACTGTGCAATGCCGGCAACTGTGCACAATTAGCTAAGATTAAGTTGTGGTCATTGGTGGTAGAGGAGGCTGGAGATAAAAATAAAGTCAGCTATAATAAAATTAAAGTATAGAAAAGTGTTACATTGTTCACTCAGCTGAGTTGGTGACCTGGTAAAATTTTACCTACTAGATCTGTTTTGTATTCTGATCCAACTAAAATTAGAACATTTTTGGCCTTCCCACGTGCTGCAGATCAATTCAATTTCCAACTGGCTTCAATCTGTTGGGTCTGATAGACCACTCCATACTGTTCACATTTTCTTGTTCAGAGAAAAGTGTTAAAAAAAAAACATCAAAGCCATAATAAGAAAAAGTTGACTCTATTGAATTAATCTACTGAAGTTTTCTCAAAATACTTACTGGTGTTGTTCAAAGAAAAATAAGTACAAACAGCACAAGAGATGAATTTATTGTAAAACTAATGAAACTTTAGTTACATAGCTGTCATTTACAAAGGCCTCTCCCAGGGGTCTTGAATGGGCCCTAGAAATTTCATATTAATAATTGCATGGTCTTCATCTCAAGGAAAAAAGCCTTTATCCCCCCAAACTTGAATATTCCCCCAAATAGCATATTCCAAACAATGTTAAGATGTTATCAGGCAGAGCTGTGATTCTGTGTCACGTGAACTTGACTACAGTGTAGCCACTTCTGTGTCTGGAGTCCTGAAGGCTCAGAAGAGTTGGATCCTGAGACCACACTTGACTTTCAGGACCCAGAGACCAGATGACGTCCAGGATTCTTTCAAGCTCAGATAAAACAATGACTGGAAATCCATACTCTTTTGGTAAGTTAGCATACCTACATGGGTTCATTTGAGGTAACATATTAGTTGTATATGCTGTAAGATGGTCTTCCAAATCTACTCAACATTTAGGTGAATGTGGACAATCACTTAACCTTCCAGCTTCAAGTTTTCATCTATGAAATGGAGGTGATAAGTGTCTACATCATAAGGAAAGAATGAGGACTAAAGGAGAGAACATGTGCATAGCCTATGTCTGTCTTGAAATAAATGTTTCCAATTCACATGCCCCTGACTCTTAACTGTTCATTGGATAAGGGTCTAGGTAGAAGACAAAAAGTGAGAGCTTATTCCCTGACATTATATGCAAGTCCCAGCTGAAGGAATGATGGTAGTTAACCTCTAACTGGCCAAAGGTCCGTTTCCAAATGCCCATCAAGTGGTGGATGGATAAGCAAACTGTGGTATTTCCATACAGTGAATGTAACTCAGCAATAAAAAGAAATAACCTACTAACACATGCAACCACATGGATGAATCTCAAATGCATTACCTTAGTTGAAAGAAGCCACATTTAAAAGACTATGTACTATGTGATTCCACCTGTACAACGTGCTGGAAAAGGCAAATCTATAGAGGGAGAAAGTAGATCAGTTGCTGACCGCAGAGGGGCACAAGGGACCTTTGGGAGGTGATACAACTCTTCTATATCTTGACCATGGTGGTGGTTACATGATTGTAAGCTTTTATCAAAAATGTATAGAATTTCTTTTCTTTTTTTTTTTTTTTTTTAGTTGCAACATGAGGATCTTTTAGTTGTGGCATGGGGGATCTTTCTTTTAGTTGCAGCATGTCACAGCCAAATAAATAAATAAATATTTTTAAAATGTATAGAATTGTACACTTAAAAGAGTGAATTTTACTGTATGTTCTCAATGGGTATAATGATGCAAACTATACCTCAGTGAACCTGACCCAAACGAAAAACACAAACAAAAAGAAACATTGTGATGAAGTGCAGAGAAACCCATGCTGGTTGCACAGGGCTCTGTTCCCAGTAGCACTCCTGGATCTTGCCACCTCCCTGCCTGGAAGACCTGCTTAGGGACCACAAACACTGCTTAACCTGCTTCTGTGGAATGGAGTCTAAGAGAAGTTCATCCATGTATCATCATCTTCCCAATGGAAACGTGGGGCTGGAGAGTATAAACTTGTCTCACGTCCAGTTCATGCTGCCCTCCCGACCAAGAGTTTCAAGACTGCTTCCTACAGTGTATACTCTCAAGGTGAAATCCCCTCACTCTACCATAAGCCACTCTGGAAGGAGAGCATTTCTTGGGTCCTACTGTGCTATGTCTAGCTGGAGGCACAAAGTCTACATTCAAACAATTGTTAAAGTAAAGAATTATATGAGATCCATTGTCCTAAGGATCAACAGTGGTAAGGGGACCACAGGAGAGGGGCACCACTTAGTGCGAATGGGGTATCCCCGAACCAGCTGTTGATTTGGGATAAGTGCTAATGGGGTCTGACTCAAATAGTGCACGAATCTCCAAATCACATTGGAAGGAGAGGGCTTTTAATTCTAAGAGAGGTTAAAATGAGGTCGTGCCCTTAGGTAAACTGTGAACTTGAGGGCATGATGATGTGTTAACATAGGTTCATCCTTGGTAAAAAAAAAAAAATGTGCCCATCTGGTGAGTGATGCTGATGCTGAGGGAGGGCACGTAGTGGGTAAGGGGTGTATGGGAAAAATCTCTGTATCTCCTTCTCAACCTTGTTGTAAACCTAAAACTGCTCTAAGCAATTCTTAAGAAAAAGTAAGGAAGTGGTGATCCAAGTTTCTGAAAGAAGTTCATTCTCATCTACTTCCTGTCCACTCACAAGTCAGATTTTAAGGGAAGGTCCTTCCTCATCCAAAACTAGCTGCAGGAACCCCTGTCTGGTCTGTATTTGTGTCTAAAGCCTTGGAATGTGTAGAACCTTATAAAGAGCCTCAGACCTTGGATACTTAGGCAGCAGTTCTCAAGGACTGATCTTACTGAAATGAAGTCATATGAATGGAGAGAAAATATACTTCAGCAAAAGAGAGAGGAAGCCATTGGCAAAACTGAACTTCCCCTGTTTGGCAGAATTGTGGATGTGTCTGAAGCTGTCATAGTTTCACGGTGGGTGGCAATCATAGTAACATCAAACACCTGATATGGGGCGGGTGATGTAAAGGCTACATGTGAATTTCCTTCTTTTGGACTCCAGGTGCAAGAATTGGATTAATCATAACTTTCGCCTCATGACACACTCTCATCATTGGCCCATGCGTGGTTTGCTTTATTTCTTATTTACTTAGTTAGTTGTTTTAACAATGCTGTAAACATCTACAATCCCACCTCCCCCCAAAACCTCAGATCTTAACAATAAACTTTATCTAACATCCACAGGCCCCCAGTTCCCCCATCAAGAACAACCACACCCTGATTCCTATGTTTGATCTTCCCTTGATTATCTTTTAGTAGTTTTATTACAATTTTATGTATTCTTAATGTATATATATATATATATATATATATATATATATATATTCATTTTAGCTGTTTTTGCCTTATAAGAAAAGTATGTTTTATGTAAATTTTGGGTACTTTTTTTTTAACTTAGCTAACATCCTTTGATATTGTTGTGTGCAATTGTAGCTCATTCATTGTGACCGCTGTTCCACTGTGGATAGTTGATTTGCCCATTCTTTTGTTGATGTCTCCAGTCTTTGGTGAATGAGGCAGCCGTGAACATTTCTGTACATGCCTCTCTCATCCATGCGCCAGGGTTCCCCATGGACCTTACACTTTCAGTGGGTAAGAAGTCCTATATTTCTACATTCCCTTCAGCACTTGGTATTTTCAGATTTTTAAAAGTATTGCCATCCAAAGGAATGCAAAATGATATCCCATCATGGTCTTGAATTGCATTTTCCTGGTCACTCATGTTTAATATCTCTCCATCTCTTTCTTCCTCAGTCAGTTGCTCTCTCTCTCTCTCTCTCTGCTTTATATATTTTGAGCATGATTGCTTTGTCAGTTGTACTGTGCACATTTTCTCCCCCAGTGTGTAATTTGTATTTCCCCTTTCTTTAATGTGTTTTCTCACTAGTAAACTTTATTAATGTCAACACTGTCAATTCATGGTATATTTACTCAGCACAATGACTGCAGGAAACAGATAAAATAATTATTACTTTTCAAAAGAGCCTTGAAGAATTCATTAAGCTGCCTAGGGTCACAAAATCAGGTCATTCAGGACCTAAGTTTTACAGTCAAGTTTTACTCCAGTGCCAATTCTCTTTTCACTACAAGATTAACTTTTTCATACTCGATGGAGTTATGTTTTTTCCACCCAAGGGATGAGAAAACTCTTAGAAGCATATTTAAAAAACAAAGACTTTTCAAATGGATACATGTAACAAATCTTAGAGCTTTACAGGTGAAAGGAGTCTTGTCACTTTAGTACATCACAAAGTTTACAAATAAAACGGCTGGGACTTATAGAGGTGAATGGCTCTCCCAAGACCATATAGCTAATTAGATTATTCAGAACCACAGCTAGAAGTCTGGCACCCTCACCCACAATGCAACTCCCTCTATTTCACAATACATGAGGTAATTGGTACAAGCCCTAGATACTCAACATTTCTGCATGCTTTGAAATTGATCTCCATGCAAGAAAATATATTAAACAATAATTTCTATAATACTGCTTCGTCTAGTTGCAATCACCATCATTAATGAGTCTCATGTGTGGAAAATTGGCCCCTACCATAAATACTCTGACTTTCTAAAAGTTAGAAAGTGCATTTTGTCAAAAGAGCTCTCATGATCCCTGATTTGGGCAGCCCTTGGAGTGAGAATAATTAAATTGACCATGACTTTAATTATGAAGCATATCCTACTAACTCCATATACAATTTCTAGCCAAAGACCCCAGCCTTGTTAAACCAGACTCTTGTAATGTGCATGAGTCCCAAAGTCATGACATTGACAGGAATATTTCCTGTATGGTGTCCTGCTGGGTCTGCAGCAAACCTGAAGAAAGGTCGGCGGCTTCGTCCCAACCAAGCTATTCATGGAGAAGCCTGGAGATCCCTATCCTCACTCAGGTGTGACAATAACTACTTATGTCTCACCAGGGTTGTATGAATCGAAGTGCCCTAGTCCCTTTAAACCAGGTCTGTGCTTCTCATGATCTGCCTTCTTTGCACAAAGGAATATGCATATATACCTAGAAGGATGTAACTTTCAGTCTTTTGGAGTTCATTTCTGGCCAGCTCTTCACTTAGGCCCTGGTTAGAGTCTAGTTTCTGGCAACATCATCCACTCTAGTAGGTTTCAGTAAAAAGGAGCTTAATACAAGGAAGCATATGTTCACAAAATGTCAGGAAGGCTGGGGAAGCAGGCTCCAGTGACTTTTCCAGGAGCAATGCCCAGTTGACAAACTGTTCTCTTTCACAGTAAATCAAGGGATTGTTTGCACTGCTGCTGAGTTCAGAACTGCACCACTTCTGCCAAAATCAGAGAAGTCCCACCACTGTTGCTGAAGCATCAGGCAGCCCTCGGAAGCTACCTACTGAATTCAGAAGCTGCAGCCATGTTTTCGGGCTACAGATTTGTGCCATTTCTGTCAGCATCTGACACCAACAAAAGGCGACTTAGCACCTTGCCTTCCCTCATGTAACTCAGTTCCAATTCAGGAGGGCATCAAGTGGCAGAACTGGGAACCAAGAAGCCAAGGAAACAGAGTTCTTGGTTGAGAGTCCAACCTCTGGACTCTAGAAATGGGTTGAAAACCCATCCTGAAGGTCCACCATAGCTGTGAACCACATGTTTTGAAAACACCCCCAGATGTATTGAGAGTTACTTTTCCTCTTCTCTCAGGGAAAGAGATCCAAGGGGTTAAAGGCATAATCATGTCTTCTGACTGGTTGGCAATTGCCTCTTCTGAAGCCATCCTGCTCATGCAAATTCAAATGAAGCCAAAATTCCACTAAATCACCACATGGCTGAAATTTAGAACCCACTGTAAAATGAATTGATAGAGGAAAATCTCTAACTTATTCACTCTTCACTGAATTTTCATAGCAGAAAGCACCCTAATTTTCTACATGTGTATTTTACTTGCATATTGTCCATAAAAATGAAAACTATAAACATGTGACTTGTCTCTTTTCCAGTTTTCCAGAGTGGAAAATGTCTTCTACTCTTATGTTTCTTAAATGCTTTCTTTATTCTTTCTTCAACTGCCTTTCAAAAAACTTTAAAGATCCTTACCAGGCTAATTATTGTGATTCTAGGTCTTACCATACAAAAATTCTTGTTATTTTAATACAGAAAATATTTTTCAGACTTCCGTGCTCCTGAAAGTTTAGCATTTAGTTTGAATCTCAGAATTGATAACATTACATTTTGTCCCCTATAAAGCCAGAATACAGGCTCAGTGTTGACTGTTTTTTAGTGGGAGAAACAAGAGGCAATTTGTTAAATATCTGAAGTCATTTTTCTTCATTTCCACAGAAGTCACAGTGTAGCGTGCCCTCTCTGTCTTTGTTGGGCTGAAGTGTTCCAAGAAGCTTTGCAGTGTTCTCTGTGGGCCCCCGCCTTGAACTCAGGCTGTCCTGGAATGAGTTACTGCTGGTGGAGAAAAAGCATCTTCAGATTACTGTTCTGATGAGTCTTGCTGGCCTTGTTAGGAAGCGTAATGTGGGCTCATCTTCAAAGTTATTATGCTTGGTTTCATGGGGTCTTTTTTTTTTTTTTTTTTTTTTTTTGCGGTACGTGGGCCTCTCGCACTGTGGAGCACAGGCTCTGGACGCGCAGGCTTAGCAGCCATGGCTCACGGGCCCAGCCACTCCATGGCATGTGGGATCTTCCCAGACCCGGGCATGAACCCGTGTCCCCTGCATCGGCAGATGGACTCTCAACCACTGTGCCACTAAGGAAGCCCTCATGGGGGCTTTATCACAATGCTTCCTCCAAAGATGGAGAGAGAACAGAGCCGTGACACAAGTATTGTGGGTGCTTATTTCAGAAGATATTCCCCGCCTTAGGTGCGTAACCTAAAAGATTGGTTAAAGTAAGGCAGCCCAGTGTGAAACAGGCCTGAGAAACTAGAACGTGGAGTTGCATAATTCTTGCTACCACTGATTGTGTAGGACTCGGTGTGAATGGCTCTCAACTGAGGAAAAATAACAAACAAACTTCTGATGTGTGTTCACAATAAGGCTAAATTTATAAAATACAATGTCCAAACAAAGTTTTGTGAACCAATTTATATTTTATTAACTCTATGTTATCTCAAGTCTGTTCCTTTCTTTCACCCCCGCCCCTTCTCTCTCCTCACCGTATTTTACTTTGTGAGTCACATCATTTTTTTTTTTTTTTTTAATTTTCTTGGCCGTGTCGTGCAGCATGTAGGATCTTAGTTCCCCCACCAGGGATCAAACCTGTGCCCCTTGCAGTGGAAGTGAGGAGTCTTAACCACTGGACCGCCAGGGAAGTCCCCATGTCATATTTAATCAGATACTGAGTTCATTTCCCTACATGCCTGGAAGAAGAAGGGGACTCATACAAGCATATTCCAAGTGGCCGTAACCCTCTGGATTCAGCTGGATCAAATGCATTCTGCTGGATGAACCATCCTATCTGGTACATCTGCCATTGAAAATCTTTCTTGGCAAAGTTGAGTTTGTGTGTTTCAACTTGTTTCTTTGGGCCACTTTTTTTTCTTACCTTTCTCGACCTACCTGCAAACATCTTCAAGGAAGTGGCATGTTCCCTTCCTTAATGAGAACTTTAGCAGGACCCAGTGCTTCGTAGACACGAGGCACTTAATGGAACGCTGGTGGGGTGAATCCTTGTGGAACTGGGAAAGGAGGAGTTCTAAGTGCCGACCCCGGAGTGTGGTGAGCAGCAGCAGGATGGGGCGGGACATCACTCGCCCTCATTGTTACATAAAAGGAAATCGGCTCTACCCCCCGCCTGGAGCTTTAGGGTCTCTCTAGAAAAATCATCGGATATGAGTTGCATCAGCTACAGATTCAGATTCCAGCTCCTGACTTAGCAAGCCCGTTGCCAAAAAAGTCACTTCTTGCCCCCAACATTGATAAAGTTACTCATGGAAGATTCTAACTGGCCCAGCTGGGGTCCTTTGCCCCTCTGGTTGATTCATCCTTGTCAAGGGGCTGTGTTGCAAAGACAGGCTTCCCTGCAGTCCCGGGATCAGAGCATGACAAACCATTCTTCAACTGGCCCCCCAGCAGCTGGAAGACAGGAGGTACTCCAAAGAAACAGAGTTGGGGGCAAACAAACCTCAGAGACAACCACATTCCTCGTTCCAGAATTCCAGTCTCTGTGATCTGAAATCCCCTCTTCCCCGGAGCCCCTGACCTGAGCTGTCTGTTCCCATAAGAACAGCCTCTTCCCAGGGCTCCTTCCTCATTATAGCCCCTTGCTCACTTCAGGACCTTCCAACCCCGTGCTTTTGCTTATTTGCCCCCCGCTCAGCTCTGATGCCCTAGTATCCAACCGTTGCCTGGACCCAAGGCCCCAGTCAAAACTCATCCCTGTCAGGACACCTTGAGAAGAGTAAACTCTGCTTTAAATGATGGGTGTCACCAAATGACCTCTTATGTGACAACTTACTTGGTCACAGTAGAACATGTGCTCCTGGAGCCTGTGTTATCCCAGTCAACTGAGCAACTGACTGTGTACTTTGAGTCCACTTCCCAGGACCTAAGATAATATTTATAACCACTTGTGTTGTCAGAAGTATCCAAATTACTCATTTTAATTTTCCTTATTTTTTTTAAAGAATTTTTATTTGACAATTCATTCTTTTCTTCATTTACTTTTTTTCACTGCTTAGTAAGTGTCCACTGGGTAAGTAGCACTGAGACAGGGACTCTGGCTACAAATCAGAGAAGAGAAAGTCACTGCTTCAATCCTTGAAGTTTAAATTAAGGAAGGGCTGATTAAAATAGCCTAAATAATTCTAAAATCGTTTTTTTTTTTTAAGTTCTACTTTGTACTGAAGCTGAACAAAGCAAGAAACTAGTACCCTGGTATGTAAAATTATAGGTGGAACTAAGGAATGATGTAAGCAGAAAAAAAGTCCTGCAAATCGACACTGGTTCAGTGGTCTGACACCATGCAAAGGAGCCCCCTGCTCACTGGAGTTGTCCCTGGCCGTGAATTCAGGGCAGGGCACAGAAGGACCGCCAATGGCCCTGGGCAACTCTGCTGCATCTGCAAAAAGCGAAAACACCTTTTATCTTAGCCTCTCACCTACGGGGCCCTTGTCAGATTGATAGTTCCTCACGATGAATTACTGCTTTGGAGTAGGGATAATAAGCTTTGGATTCAATGATGTAAGTGTTTTTGGAACATCACTTGTGTGTGACATATGCTTGTCCTGAATGTAAAATCCAGATGAGCTTCCCTGTCCTCCCGGAGCTCACAGGCCGGTACCGGCAGATGACCATAGGTCTTAAAAGACTGAAAGAGCTGGGGGTGTGTGGCAGAATGAATGATGGCCCCCAAAGAGATCCAACTGCTAATTTCTGGATCCGATGAATGTTACCTTACATGGCAAAGTGGACACTGCATGTGTGATTAAGGATGTTGACATAAGATTATCCCGGGCTCTCCAGGTGAGCCTGAAATGCCATCACAAGTGTCTTTGTAAAAGGAAGGCATAAGGAGAGATGACTACAGAACAGAAGAAAGTGAGGTGGTGACGTGGGAAGCAGGGGAAGAAAGGCATGTGACGCAGGGCCATAAGCCAAGGAATGAGCATGACCATCTTTAGTTAGAAAACACCAGGGATGAATTCTCCCTTAGAGCCTCCAGAAGGAATCAGCCAGCTGACATGCTCACTTAAGCCCCCATCAGACTCATTTTGGACTTCTGACCTCCAGAACTTTAAGAGGATAAATGTGTGTTGCTTTAAGTCACCAACTTTATGGTAATTTGTTACAGCAGCCATAGGAAGCTATTATAATACAAGGTAGTTCACCTAAAAGGCAGCCCCTGCCCCCAGGGAGGAGGAGTCAGAAAATATTACTGGGGAATGAATTTCAATTCACAACAAGGTTGTGGTGGGCAGAGAATTAATTTACATTTAAGAATCTGCCCTCAGAAGACCTAAATCAACATTTCTCCAAAGAAGATATACAGATTGTCATACACATGAAAGGATGCTCAACATCACTAATCATCAGAGAAATGCAAATCAAAACTACAATGAGGGGCTTCCCTGTTGGCACAGTGGTTGAGAGTCTGCCTGCCGATGCAGGAGACATGGGTTCTTGCCCCGGTCTGGGAAGATTCCACATGCAGTGGAGTGGCTAGGCCCGTGAGCCATGGCCGCTGAGCTTGAGTGTCCGGAGCCTGTGCTCCGCAACGGGACAGGCCACAACAGTGAGAGCCCCGTGTACTGCAAAAAAAAGACAAAAAAAAACCAAACAAAAAAACCAAACTACAATGAGGTATATCCTCACACCAGTGAGAATGGCCATCATCAAAAAATCTACAAACAATAAATGCTGGAGAGTGTGTGGAGAAAAGGGAACCCTCTCGCGCTGTTAGTGGGAATGTAAATTGATACAGCCACTATGGAGAACGGTATGGAGGTTCCTTAAAAAACTAAAAATAGAACTACCATATGACCCAGCAATCCCACTACTGGGCGTATACCCTGAGAAAACCGTAATTCAAAAAGAGTCATGTACCACAATGTTCATTGCAGCACTGTTTATGATAGCCAGGACATGGAAGCAACCTAAGTGTCCTTTGACAGATGAATGGATAAAGAAGATGTGGCACATATATACGATGGAATATTACTCAGCCACTAAAATAAATGAAATTGAGTTATTCGTAGTGAGGTGGATGGACCTAGAGTCTGTCATACAGAGTGAAGTAAGTCAGAAAGAGAAAAACAAATACCATATGCTAACACATATATATGGAATCTAAAAAAAAAAAAGGTTCTGATGAACCTGGGGCAGGACAGGAATAAAGATGCAGACGTAGAGAACGGACTTGAGGACACAGGGAGGGGGAAGGGTAAGCTGGGATGAAGTGAGAGAGTGGCATGGACATATATACACTACCAAGTGTAAAATAGATAGCTAGTGGGAAGCAGCCACATAGCACAGGGAGATCAGCTTGGTGCTTTGTGACCACCTAGAGGAGTGGGATAGGGAGGGTGGGAGGGAGAGGCAAGAGGGAGGGGATATGGGGATATATGTATACGTATAACTGATTCACTTCGTTATACAGCAGAAACTGACACAACATTGTAAAGCAATTATACTCCAATAAAGATGTTAAAAAAAAAAAGAAGAATCTTCCCTCATAAGGAGAGAGTTTGTAGGATCTACGCCTGGTTGGAGCCTTCTTTAAACCATGATGTCTGCTCTTTCGTCTTTCAGAGTCAATACTGAGGAAGAATTCTGCACTTACTGAGCTAAACATTTCATGAGTATTCTGTCATTCAAGGTCCCCTTTTACCATTCTATGAGGTAGGTGTTTTATAATCATAAATTGTATGATTCTATAAAGACACCGAGACCATTAGTGGGCATGGAACTTCCCAATGCCACACAGTTTAGTGGATGCTGTCAAGTGTCATCCAGACTCTCTTTGGCAATGAGGAGTCCCCAGGTCCTGGGCTTAGTGCCCAACAGGCAGCTCTCCATTGTCAGTCTTTTTGGGTGACTGCCTGGGCCAAAAACTTGCCTCTTTCCAAATGCAGCCACATCCCATGAGTGATCAACATGGGGGAATAAAGCCACGGCCCCCTCTCCCCAACTTGGGACACCTTGAAGAACCACCCTGTCTTTAGAGCATCCTAGAAGGTCTGCCAAGGACCTTGTCAGGCCTGCGTCCCAGGTCAGCTTCTCTCTCTGTCCAGTCCTTCCTCCTTCCCCTCCCTCCCGTAGGTGTCAATCCTCCAAAGAGTCCCTAATAAAGGTCCCAATGCACGAATCTCCATCTCAGAGTCCACATCCGAGAACCAACCTGCAACACAGAGCCAATAAATGTTCAGCACGTGAATAAGGCATTTGGGATTCTGCTCCAACACCTGTACACTTCCTGTTCAATCTAGTACTCCCTGATGCCACATACACTTAGAAGATAGAATCTTTATCTTTTCCATGGATTGGGGAAAGAGGTGCTAGTGACAGAGCCCCTGCCCTAGAGGAGAAATCTGCAAATCAAAGCCTCTGTAGAAAATGGATAACACATCTTCCAACTCCCTTCTCTGCTGATGAATATTTGTTGCTTGGAGCCTGGCTCTATGGCTATATTAACATTATGCTGAATAGACAGCACATGGTGTTAGGAAAGGAATGCTCCTCTCTCCCAATAACTCCTCTATTTGCTGGCTGGTGAAGGAAGGGGAGAGGCTGCCACAGCTCACTTACTGTGGCAGCAAATGACCCCAAGCATTATCCATCAGGAGAAAGTGGCTTCTTGGAGCTGACAGCACAGAGCCATTTGCATTTAAAGAAGTGTCATTTCTAATTCTGGGCTTCTTCATCAGTGTGACTCCAGTGCAGCGAAGGACTGGTTTCAAGGATATAAAACCTTACCCGGTACTTACTAGACCTGATCGATGATTAGCAATTCATTACAACATTATTCCCCAAAAAGCTGTGGCAGGTCTTTCTTTTATCCCACTAAGGATGATTAGCTCTCGAAGGACAAGAAGGACCTCATTACAAAACTGTCTCAACGTGGGTGACTGTCCCATTGTATACATGACAGTTGTATGATCAAGGCACCTCCCCTTGGCTTAGCCATAGGAAACAAAATACGTTATACATTTTTCAAAACACTAGAGGGCCTATATCTTATCTTACTAGAATGCCGAGACATGCTTTATATTTTGAAATGGAGTTTGATGTGTTTCTGCCTAGCAATCCTCTCTAAACTTTTTTTTCCCCAAACACCTCTAGAGACACCAGAAAACTAATAAGATGAAAAACCTCACAATACTGATAATGCAGATAGACAGTCTAATGGCTAAATCTTTGGGGATATCACATTAACTTGAAGGCCTCATGCCACTGCAGCCCCGGCTCCTGACCCCATGACACAGAGGATGTCTAGAAAAGCTTAGAGCCAATTCCTGCCACCGCCTCTGCACCCACCCACCTCACAGGACCCACTCTTTGCAAGGGACCAGAGTGGACAACCTGGCAGAGAGTGAGGAAGAATAGCCCAGAGTCAAGGGCAGTGGGCAGTTGTGGTGAAAAGAATGGCACTGGTGAGGTGACCAGACACTCAGCCTAGGAGAGACACTGCCTTGGCCACAGAGATCAGGAGGCAGGTGACAGCCCTGAGTTGGGAACTGTAATGTCTCTCACGTAGACAAAAAGCAGGGCCCTGTGTTTCCTGTCTGTTAGCAAATAACTAAATCTTGCCTGCAGAATTAAGTGAGGCCCATGAAAAAGTGTCCCATGGAAAAAGCTCCTCTTGCAAATGGTGCACTACAGTGTCCAGAAGAAGATCTCAAGTAATATCACCATCCTAAGTAGAAGGTTGAGGTGCAGATAGCTAGTGATCCCAAAGACAACAGCAGAACAAGTGAAATACAGGTAGTACTTTTAAAAAGATAATATGGATCACAAAAAAGATAAATAGCTCAATTTTTAAAAAAGGCAATGAACTTGAAGGGACATTTTATATACAAATGACCAATAAGCACATGAAAGGATTCTCAACATGTTTAGTCATTAGGGAAATGGAAATCAAAACCACTATGAGATACCACTACATACCCATTAGGATGGCTGTACTCAAAAAAAAAAAAAAAAGATAATAACAAATGTTGATGAGGATGTGGAAAAATCAGAACCCTCGTGTATTGCTGGTGGAAATTTTAAATGGTCCAGTTGCTGTAGAAAACAGTGTGGCAGTTCCTCAAAATGTTAAAAATAGAGTTAATACCTGACCCAGGATTTCACTCCTACATATATATCCAGGAGAAATGAAAACATATGTCCACATGAAAACTGTACACAAATGTTCATAGCAGTATTATTCATAATAGCTAAAACACAGAAACTATCCAATGTCCCTCAACTGATGAATGGATAAACAAAACAGTATATCTGTAAATAAAATATTATTTGGCAATATAAAGGAATGAAGTGCTGATAAATGCTACAACATGGATGAACCTTGAAAACATTATGGTAATCAAAATGACCAGACATAGAAGTAAAAAAGAAAGACCATACATATTATACAATTCCATTTATATGAAATGCAAATCTACAGAGACAGAAAGTAGATGAGTGATTGTCTAGGGCTGGGGGAAAGGGTTAGGTGCAATTGAGGGAAAGAATAGGTGTGACTGCTAATGGGTACAAGGTTTCTTTTGCGGTGATAAAATGTGTTAAAATTAGCTTGTGGTGGTGGTTACACAGCTCTCTGAATATAATAAACCATGGAATTGTACACTACAAATGGGTGAATTGTGTGGGATGTGACTTACATCTCAACAGTTTGTTAAATGCGAGTGTGTGTGTGTGTGTGTGTGTGTGTGTGTGTGTGTGTGTGTGTGAATAGAGAAGAGATCCTGAATGAAGAAAGATCTATGTTTGCATAGTTAGAGGGGATCACAGCAGTCCAGCCAAAAAATAAAGATACATGTCTAGACAGATCTTGTGTAATTTTTTTTTAATTTTAAAGATGAAGGAAATATCTTAAAAGGAATTTTTCAGGGAAATGAACACCAGAATGACTTAGAACTCAGGCCTTGCTTCTAAAAATTATAATATATAATAACTGTGTAATGTACAGTATGTAACTAGAGAAAGGGGATTACAAACATATATTTTTCAACCTCCCTTTTTTTTTACTAAAATTACATTTTTGAATGTTTTCAAGTCAAAAAGTATTTATCTATTAAGCATAAATCTTTGTAAATAAAAACAACTTCCTTTCGATTTAGGTTCATCAGAGATCAGAAAGCAAAGGTAAGCCAACAGGAGTGAGGCCATCTCTCAAGGATGGAATCATATCTGACCCTGAGGGCCCCCCAAGGCCAGCAGAGTACCTGACACCTGTCCAGGACCTGTTTCATCATTTGCAAGGCCCAGTGCAGAATGAAAATGAAGGCCCCCTTATTCAAAATTACTAAGAATTTAAGACAGTGACAGTAGAGTATTAAATCAAGCATGGGCCCCTTCAAAGTACAGGGCCCTGTGGGCTGTACAGTTCACCAAGTAAGCACTTAATAAATATTTGCATAATGAATTAATGATGGCTAAGTTCTAAGAAAACTTAATTCACACATTCTTTTTTCCTACTGAAGTTGAAAGTTAACAATCACTAAAATAAAAGTATGTTCTATTTCACCACTTCCTTCCAGTGTCCTCTGTTTAAAAACAAAACAAAACACTCATTTAATTAGAATGAATGATGTTCAAATTCATCTCCAGTCAAATATCTTTCCTAAATACAGTAAGTCCCCTACATACGAACGAGTTCCATTCCGAGAGCACATTCGTAAGTCCAATTTGTTTGTAAGTCCAACAAAGTTAGCCTAGGAACTCAACTAACACAATCAGCTATATAGTACTGTACTGTAATAGGTTTATAATACTTTTCACACAAATAATACAGAAAAAACAAAAAAATAAAGAAAACATTTTTAATATTATAGTACAGTACCTTGAAAAGTACAGTAGTACAACAGCTGGCATCCAGGGACTGGCATTGAGTGAACAGGCAAGAAGAGTTACTGACTGGAGAAGGGAGAGGAGGTGGGAGATGGGAGAGCTGAAGGGTCGTCAGCAATAGGAGATGGAGGGTAAGCTGCAATCTCACTCACGCCTGACGTTGATGGCACAGGTTCTGGTTCCTTGCTGGATTCAATTCTATCTACCCTCTTGAAAATATGATCCAGTGATGTCTGGGTAGCAGCTCTTTTTTTCTCATCATAGATGACACAGTAGCGCTGGATTGCATTCTGAATGGCTGCTGCAACCTTCGTGTACTGTTCTACGTTCGGGTCCTGTGCCTCAAAAACTAACAGTGCCTCCACAAATAAAGAAGATTCCCTTGCTATTTCCTGCATCGTGAATCTCTTCAGTTCTTCAGTTACTTCTTCCTCTTGTCTCTCTTTGTCCTTTCTCTGGGCCTCCAGTTCCTTCAGGTCTTCATTAGTAAGCTCCTCGTGGTGCACAAAAAGGAATTCAATGAAGTCATCCTCTTGCAGATGTAGCTGGAAATAAATATACTGAGCTACTGTACTCTATACAGTCCTGTACAGTAAAGTACACAAAAGTGCAACCACTTGTAGAGGGTGCATGCACGTGACAATGTATGCCAGACACGTGAACTAACTTATGTGATTGGGCATGCAAACACACGTTTGCATGGTTGAAAGTTCGCAACTTGAAGGTTCGTATGTAGGGGACTTACTGTATTCCTTTATGAGGATTTTGACACACCCAGGATGGCCCAGCAGACCTAAGGTGGGCGAATCACTGGGCTATATTGAACATTATGTGCATTGCATCCTTCCTAGAACTTAGACTATTTTGGGGAACACCCATCTCCATCTCCTACGTCAGGGTGTCTCAGGGACCAGTGGAGAGCCTGGCTTATGAAAAAGCTCAGTAAGACTTAGCCAATGAAACATAATTCATCAGGCAAAACATATAAATAGTAAAGGTAAACTGCAATGTTTTATATCACCACCTGTCACTTGGAAAACACTAGTTGGGAGATGAGAATACAACATGAATAGTGGGAATAGCCCTGGTGGAAAAAGGGACTCAAATAATCATTCATTCATCATTTATGCCATGTATATGATATATCTATAATCACCAGATCTGTAGAGACAGAAAGCAATTGACTGCTTGCCTTGGGTTGAGGGAAAGTGAGGTTGATGAAGGGTCTGGGATTTTCAGCTATCAGGACTTGACTTCAGACCTATCTTCACTCAAGCTCTCTGATTGGACTTTAGTTTTCCTATGAGTAAACTGAATATTTGGGGTGATCTTTGACCCACCTGTGTTTCCAGGGGGAAAGAATCCCACCCTGCCCGCAGCAGTGATCACTCTGATCTCACCCCTTCTTGTGGTTTTGCAGTAAAAGCTGGAGGAGATGGATGCCCACTCAAAACAGAATCGCTTGGAAGATGCAGCCCTGCCAAGAGGTTGCACTGGCCATCTGTCAAGTATACAGAACTTGGTCCCACTATTTGCCTCCTAGATGTGAACAACGATGTTCCACAATACTGTCAACATAAAAAAGTAAGGGAGGAAAGGCTTTCAGCACTGAATTTTTAAAGCAATTGCTTTGGACTAATTATACAAATTCCAGTAAGGATCAAAATGGTTCAATGACTTAATTTTTCTCTCCTCTGTGGATGTAGATAGATACTCATGTTAATTGCATCCAGGTGTTCTAAACACCACAGTGAAGTGCTGCCTTGTAGGTAGGCAAAGAACAAATAGGAACACATCAAAACGTGAAGGTTGGTTGGGGTAGAATCAATAGAACATTTGCCATTGTTATTGGCTGAGTGTTCTTTAATGTTCATAAATGAACAATGTTTTCTTTTCTCAATGTAATCTTGAGATTTCCAAAAATTACTTTGTGATTTTGCAGCTCTTGAGAAAGAACACATTTGAATCAGAAAAAAAAAATAAACTAAGCAAGAACTGGCAAACAGTCACCCCAAACTGGTGTTTTCTTTCTACAGAGTTAATAGGAAATGGTTTCCTTTGTAGATGTATATCCCCACCCTCATCAGTGACAGGTCTGTTAAACAAATCTTCAGGGAACCTGCTAGGAGTTGAACTGTGTCCCTCAAAAAGATAAGTTCAAGTCCCAATCCCGGTTCCTGTGAATATCATACTATTAGAAGTAAAGACTTTGCAGAGTAATCAAATTAAGAAGAGGTCATTAGAGTGGCTCAAATCCATTCATTTTAAGTGGTAGAGAAGAGCCACAGACACACACAGGAGGAGGCAGTGGTCCCCAACCTTTTTGGTGCCATGGACCAGGGTCGGGGAATGATTCAGGCAGTAATGCAAGGGATGGGGAGCGGCAGATGAAGCTTCACTCACTAGCCAGACGCTCACCTCCTGCTGTGAGGCCTGGTCCCTAACAGGCCCAGGGGTTGGGGACTCCTGCTTTAGAGGGAGCATGACCCTGCCAGCACCTTGATTTCAGACTTTCAGTCTCCAGAACTGTGAGAGGATAAATTCCTGTTGTTACAAGCCACCCAGTTTGTGGTACATGTTGGGGAGGACCTAGGAGATTAATACAGTACATGTCCCTGGTTTTGTCATCAAAAGCTGCTCCGAGAAAAAAATCGAGTTTTAGGTAAAATTTAAATAACTATCTTAGCTGGATCATTTTTTAAGACATTCCAGAAAATAACAATGCCTCTCATGTATTGGCCACCTTGTGCCAGGAACTGTGAGCACAATCCCTGCATTGTTTCGTGTAACCCATGCACAATCCCAGGGACTGTCAGCACTGCCCTTTGTGGGGGCAGGAGGGGAAGCTGAGCATCAGAGGCTTGAGCTGGTTTGCCCATGGTCATCCTACTAGTCAATGGTGACATTCAGACCTACACCAAAGCCAAATGGCCACGAAGTGTTCTGCTTTGGGTAAAATGGGGATAACTTAGAATTCTATAAGGTTACCAGATAATAATAAGATGGGGGTATGAACCAGACCTCCTTCCTAGGGCCACATTGAATGAGTTTCTGAACGTTAAGGGCAGACAACAGGCTCGATGCAATGAGCACCATGTGAGGAGTGACTATTGATGTTACTTGTGTCGCTTTATTTTTACTATAGTTGTCTTCGTGTCGCTTCCCTATGCTCCTGAAATTACAGTTAAGTGGCTCCCATAGGCTCTGCTTTAGCCCAAAGCCCACCCCTCTGGCTCTGTCTATGGGTGGTATCAGTGGAATGCTCTGTGGTTAGGCTTTTACAACCTAAGAGACAATTAATGAAAGTACTAGACTTTTCTTTGTGGCACAACATGATTAACTTCACTGGGATTTATCTGCCATTGAACAAATCGCTGAAAAATCATCACCACCAATAAAACTAACTGAAAGGTTATTTCACTTGAAATAAAATCAACAAGGCTTCCTACACCTGAATTTCAAATGAAGTCATAACTGCTTTTGGCTGAGGTTATTTAATACCCTTCACCAACACTGAACAAACAAACCTAAGGGTTTAAGCTTGGGATTAGGAAAGGGCTTTTCTCTGAGCAAGAAAATTGTACAAATGATCCATGGGTTATCAATCAATGAAGCAAATTAACATTCAAGAGCCCAGACTCAGGAGCAGTTCTGCCTTCGATCCTGATCTTTGCCATTGGCTCTGGGATCTTGAATAATCCACTGACTCTCTCTTGGGTCTGAGTTTCCAAATCCTTAAAATGAGGATAATAACAGTACCTCCTTCGCTGGGTTGTTGGGCAGATGTTGTAAGTTAAAACATATAATGAGCCTAGAGAGAGTAGGGCCCGTCTCGTAAATGTTGATGTTATTATTATAATGCAGATATTTTTCAAATTGCTAATTTTGTTTTTCAAATGCCTATCCTGATAAACACATTTTTTTCTGTATATTCTTTAAAGAATTTTTTTTATTGAAGTATAATCAATTTACAAAGTTGTGTCAATTTCTTTTGTACAGCAAAGTGATTCAGTTATATATATATATACACATTCTTTTTTATACTCTTTTCCAATATGGTTTATCATAGGATATTGAATATAGTTCTCTGTGCTACACAGCAGGACCCTGTTGCGTATCCATTCTACATATAATAGCTTACATCCACTGACCCCAACCTCCCACTCCAACCCTCCCCCAACCCCCTCCCCCTTGGCAACCACCAGTCTGTGAGTCTGTTTCTGCTTTATAGATAGGTTCATTTGTGTCATATTTTAGATCCCACATATAAGGGATATCATATGGTATCTGTCTTTCTCTTTCTCAGTGGAATACTACTCAGCCATTAAAAAGAATGAAATAATGCTATTTGCAGCAACAAGGATGCACCTAGAGATTATTATACTAAGTGAAATGAGTCAGAAAGAGAAAGACAAATACCATATGTACACTCCTGAATAGAGAGAATCCAGGTGTGAACTGGGTAAGTCTCTACAGGAAGCCCAGTTACATCATCAACTTTGTTCATGCCTCCCTGCTCATGGCTCCAACTCCTGCCGGATGGAAGAGTGGAAAGGACAGGAGACGCATAGCCCTCCCCACTCCTGCTTTCTTAGAGAGCTGGCTCACCCAGGGCTGGAGCCATATGGCTCCTCTGAGCTCTGAGCTGAGTAATTAAACTGAGGGCTCCAAGGACAAAAACCCAGAACTGGGCACCCCAAGATTAAAAAGGGGATTGGCTGGTGTGTTCGCTCCAATCAACTATCTAATGCAGAGTCTATCAGGAAATCTAGGTTTACATATTCTTAAAGGGTACTTACTCAGTTTACCAAAAAGAATATCAAATATACACAAAGTTCTTTCTAAAATATGAAGTGTTTCTAGCATATTTGGGGTATAAGTTAACAAAGCATTGTTTTAGATGATGGGGCTGTTGCTAAGGAAACAGGTCTGGGGAAGGGGCTAATATTTATTGATCATGACCACGTGCTGGGCATGTTATACAGTCCTTCTTATTTAAATTCCTCATCAACTTAGTGTAGTAGGTTCCATACCCATTTTGAGGAAAGGGTACAGATGCTCAGAATAGTCAACTAACTTGGCCCAAATTACACCGCCAAAGCAGGAGTCCTGGTTCCAGTTCTGAGTGTCCTTAGCCCCATCCTGGGCTCTCTGCCCCCACACAGCCCATCCCACTGAGTGGCTGGAGCCCACCTTCAGGGGCAGCAGGTGCTCAGTGTGGGTCTTGTGTGTCACCTGTATGACCTCTCTTTAAATTGCATTGATGAACAGCCTTTGAGTCTCTCCAGCGCCTACAGGATTCCAAATAGATCCTTCCTCCCAGCAGCTCTACTGTATTTGGGGCAGCTCCACGGATGTTAAAGCTAAGTTCCAACATCTTTCTCGTACTGTGCAATCAAAATTCTCTGCACACGTTGTAAGCATGTTAGTCTTCTCAGTGGAGCTTATAGAGATGGGAAACTAGTGGATAAAACCATATGTGAGTTGAGTTGGCTTTTTTCTAAAGCAGTAGGAGGATTAACTCAACTCTTCCATTTATCCCCCATTTAAATTTTGCTTTGCTTTTTAAAATTTTAGACGATAAGCAGCTAACACTACATGTTTTCTTTTTTGGACCAGGAGGTTTTTAGATCCACTCCCTCCCCCACCAAAGTAGTCAGATTTCATTTCCCCCTGTGCTGTCTCCTTCTAAATCTTGGAGGGCACGCAGGGCTGCTTTTTGTGGGATGCTGAAATCTGCCCAGCTGTATCGTGTTTGAAAGCTTCATTATTCCTTTTTGGCATAATAAGGGCCTTAGATTGAAACAGAATATCTTATTACATTGGAAGGGGAAATATCACCATTCATTTATAAAATATCTTCCTGGTAGCTTCATATACACACATTCTGTCTAATGAACACTTAGAGAGTGCACAGATTCAATCCCTTCATTGCAGAAACTGTAAAGATAAGATATTGGGGCCAACAGAGTTAGGAAGCTGGGTTAGGCAGACTTTTTGTTCTAGTTTCCTAACATTCTTGGGTTATGTTAGAATGAAAATGTCTTTGAGGGCTCACCCTGGCTACGGCAGAGGGCAGCTCCAGTGAACGCACACTGGAAGTTTCATTAGAGAGCCAGTGAGGGCCAGAGCAGAACTTCGCTAAGTAATTGCAAGGCACTAAAGATATTTGCACCTTTTTTTTTCTTTTCCCAAGTTTCAGCATCGAAGCAGAGGCATCAGGACTCAGGAGAAGAGTCAAAGCAGGGCCCAGTTGAGGGAGAAAGAAGGTTCCAGATGATCATCAGAGGCAAGAAAGGTCTGAGCAGTGAATGGTGGGGTTGCCTTAACTCTCCCCACTGGAGTTTGTGATAAATCAGGAGCTGTGGGCACCTCCTTTCGTGTAATCTTCAGCCTGCCCTATTGAGGACAGTTCGCTCAACACTATGTAACAGCAACTCTCAAAGGAAAGCTCTGCCTTGCTGCTAACTTAATCGATAACCTTGAAGCCCTGGAGGGACCTCTGCTCCAAAGGGGAAGGCTAGAACATTACTTAGGGGACTATTATTTTTCATCTTTCTTCATGAGTTAAGAGAAAAGAGAGAAATGTTGAGGGTTGTGGAACGGAAGAAATATGTGTAACTAAGCCCTTTACATAGTGCAGGCTTGATTTGCAGTTGTATTTATTACTGCATGAAATGTTTTTCTATACATTTCAGAGCCTATATTGATAGGCTCAAAGCGAAGGAATTTTTATTATTATAATCATGAAGGTCTTGATCATATCCATGACCTTCTTGTGGTTATAAAAGTACAAAAGTGGGAATTCCCTGGCAGTCCAGTAGTTAGGACTCTGTGCTTCCACTGCAGGGGGCCTGGGTTACATCCTTGGTCAGGATACTATGATCCCACAAGCCTCATGGTGTGCACAAAAGTACACTCTGATCTCTGATTCTGGGTGAAATTAATGGACCTGAGCACTCATTGTGGGCTCTTGAAAAGACACTCAAACTTCCACATACTTAAAAAAAAAACTTGTTGATTCGGAGAATGCACCGCTAGAATGCACCACGAGGTAATCAAACCAAAAGCATGGGCTTAGTGAGACACCCAGAGCTTTGGGCATGGCCTCAGGTGAGAGAGAGAAGGTTCTTCATAGGATCTATCTTAAGAAAATGTAACAGAAAAACAATTGTAAAAACATCTGTATACTTCACTTGAATGGTTAGCTTTGAGACTATGATGTCATCAAGGCTGGGCTTTGTTAAGTGGACAGGTTACAGTCCACACAAGACCCACAGCCCGTGAAAAACTGACCAAAGAATTAGAATCAGCCTGGACCAAAGGCAACCTTTGTCTTCTACAATGGTACGTCTCCAATAAATCAATGAAAAAAAAAGCTTTTTTTCCCCCTTAGTTGAAATATTTGTTAAGATAATTATGTATTCAGAGCATTTGTAAGTAATAAAACAGAGTTCCTGTGTACCCTTTACCCAGTTTCCCCTAATGGTAACATGTTAGAAAACTATAGTGCAATATCACAATCGGAATACTGACACTGATACAATTCACCAGTCTTAGGGCGATTTCCCCAGTTTTACTCATTAGTAAATTAGTCTTAGGGCAGTTTCCCCAGTTTTACTCCTTGTGTGTGTTTAGTTCTGCACAGGTTTATCACATGTGTATAGTTCTGTACCCCTCTTCTTTCTCTTTGGAAACCACTCCCAGTTTTTTGCCAACCCCACCCAAACTCTCTCTCCTCCCAGCCCCTCTAACTGCTAATATATTCTGCATTTCTAAATATTTGTTATTTCAAAAATGTGGTATAAACGGAATCATAAAATATGTAACTTTTTTGATTGGCTTTTTTTCACTCAGTATAAGTCCTTGAAGATTAATCCAAGTTTTTGGGTGAATAACAATAGTTTATTCCTTTCTGTTGCTGAGCAGCATTCCATGGCATGGCTATACCAAAGTTTGTTCAACATTCGTCTATGGAAGGACATCTGGGCTCTTTCCAGCTTGGGGCTATTATGAATGAAGCTATGGTGAACATTTGTGTATGGTTTTGGCATAAACATAAGTTTTTATTGCTTTGGAATAAATGCTCACAGACACAATTGCTGGATTGTATTGTATGTGTATGTTTAGCTTTATAAGAAGCTTCTAAAGTGTTTTCCAGAATGGCTGTACCACTTACATCCCCACCAGCAACATGTGAGTGATCCAGTTTCTCCCCATCCTTGCCAACGTTTGATGTTGTCTCTATTTTTACTTTAACCATTCTAATAGGTGTGTAGGGATAACTCATTGTGGTTTTAATTTGCATTTCTTCAATGGCTAATGATGGTGAGCATCTTTCCAGGTGTCCATTTGCCATCTGTATATCCTCTTTGCCAGCATGCATGTGAGTGTCTTACCCATTCTTATTTGGATTTTTTTTTCTTAATGTTGAGTTTGAGAGTTCTTCATTCTAGATATGAGTCTTTCTTGAATATGTGGTTTGTATTTTCTCTGAGTCTCTTGCTTATCTTTCACCATATTCATATGGTCCTTCCCAGAGAACAAGTTTTTAACTTTGATAAAGTCTAATTAAGCAATTTTTCTTTTTATGGATTGTGTTTTGGCAACAAGTCTATAAATTCTTTACCTATATCCCAAAGTTTTTCTCCTAGGATGTTCTTAAGGATTTATAGATTTAGGGTTCACATTTAAATTTCATTTTGAGGTAATTCTTGCAAGAGGCATAAGGGTTAGTTGTTTCCATTTTTGGCCTATGGATGTTCAATTTCTCTAGCAACATTTGCTGAAAAATCTTTCCCTGATCTCCACTCCATTGAATGGTTTTGCATTTTTTAACATCTTTTGGAGTATAATTGCTCTACAATGTTGTGTTAGTTTCTGCTGTAGAACAAAGTGAATCAGCTATACTATACTTATATCCCTATAACCCCGCCCTCTTGCATCTCCCTTCCATCCTCTCTATCCCACGCCTCTAGGTGGTCAAAAAGCACTGAGCTGATCTCCCTGTGCTATGCGGCTGCTTCACACTAGCTATCTATTTTACATTTAGAAGTGTATATATGTCCATGCCACTCTCTCACTTCGTCCCAGCTTACCCTTTCCTCCCAGTGACCTCAAGTCCATTCTCTACCTCTGCATCTTTATTCTTGTCCTCCCCTTGGGTCCTTCAGAACCATTTTTTTAAATTCCATATATATGTGTTAGCATACGGTATTTGTTTTTCTCTTTCTGACTCACTTCACTCTGTATGACAGACTCAAAGTCCATCCACCTCATTAAAAATAACTCAGTTTCATTTCTTTTTATGGCTGAGTAATATTCCATTGTATATATGTGCCACATCTTTATCCATTAATCTCTCAATGGCCACTTAGGTTGCTTCCATGTCCTGGCTATTGTAAAGAGTGTTGCAATGAACATTGTGGTACATGTCTCTTTTTGAATTATGGTTTTCTCAGAGAATATGCACAGTAGTGGGATTGCTGGGTCATATGGTAGTTCTATTTGTAGTTTTTTAAGGAAACTCCATACTGTTCTCCATAGTGGCTGTATCAATTTACATTCCCACCAACAGTGCAAGAGGGTTCCCTTTTCTCCACACCCTCTCCAGCATTTATTGTTTGTAGATTTTTTGATCATGGGCATTCTGACTGGTGTGAGGTGATACCTCATCGTGGTTTTGATTTGCATTTCTCTAATGCTTGGTGATGTTGAGCATCCTTTCAGGCTTTTTTTTGACAATCTGTATATCTTCTTTGGAGAAATGTCTATTTAGGTCTTCTGCTCATTTTTGGATTCATTGTTTATTTTTTTGATATTGAACTGCATGAATATTTTGGAGCTGAATCCTTGGTCAGTTGCTTTGTTTGCAAATATTTTCTCCCATTCTGAGGGTTGTCTCTTCATCTTGTTGATGGTTTCCTTTGCTCTGCAAAAGATTTTAAGGCTCATTAGGTCCCATTTGTTTATTTTTGTTTTTATTTCCATTTCTCTAGGAGGTGGGTCAAAAAGTATATTGCTGTGATTTATGTCATAAAGAGTTCTGCCTATGTTTTCCACTAAGAGTTTTATAGTGTCTGGCCTTATTTTAGGTCTGTAGTCCGTTTTGAGTTTATTTTTGTGTATGGTGTTAGGGAGTGCTCTAATTTCATTCTTTTACATGTATCTATCCAGTTAACCCAGCACCACTTATTGAAGAGGCTGTCTTTTCTCCATTGTATATTCTTGCCTCCTTTATGAAAGATAAGGTGAGAACATGTGTGTGGATTTATCTCTGGTCTTTCTATTCTGTTCCATTGATCTATATTTCTGTTTTTGTGCCAGTACCATACTCTGTTGCTTAATGTAGCTTTGCAGTATAGTCTGAAGTCAGGGAGCATGATTCCACCAGCATTCTTTTTCTTTCTCAAGATTGCTTAGGTTATTTGGGGTCTTTTGTGTTTCCATAAAAATTGTGAAGTTTTTTTCATATAGTTCTGTGAAAAATGCCATTAGTAATTTGATAAGGACTGCATGGAATCTGTAGATTGCTTTGGGTAGTAGAGTCATTTTCACAGTATTGATTCTTCCAATCCAAGAGCATGGTATATTTCTCCATCTGTTTATGTCATCTTTGATTTCTTTCATCAGTGTTGTATGGTTTTCTGAGTACAGGTTTTTCACCTCCTTAGGCAGGTTAATTCCTAGATATTTTATTCTTTGTGTTACAGTGGTAAATGGGAGTGTTTCCTTAATTTCTCTTTCAGATTTTTCATCATTAGTGTATATGAATGCAAGAGATTTCTGTGCATTAATTTTGTATCCTGCTACCTTACTAAGTTCATTGATTAGCTCCAGTAGTTTTCTGGTAGCATCTTTAGGATTCTCTGTGTAGAGTATCATGTCATCTGCAAACAGTGACAGCTTTACTTCTTCTTTTCCAATTTGGATTCCTTTATATCTTATTCTTCTCTGATTGCTGTGGCTAAAACTTCCAATACTATGTTTAATAATAGCAATGAGAGTGGGCAACCTTGTCTCCTTCCTGATATCAGGGAAATGGTTTCAATTTTTCATCATTGAGAGCGATCTTGGCTGTGGGTTTTTCATATATGGCCTTTATTATGTTGAGGAAAGTTCCCTCTATGCCTACTTTCTGGAGGGTTTTTATCATAAATGGGTGTTGAATTTTGTCAAAAGCTTTTTCTGCATCTATTGAGATGATCATATGCTTTTTCTCCTTCAATTTGTTAATATGGTTTATCATGTTGATTGCTTTGCATATATTGAAGAATCCTTGCATTTCTGGGATAAACCCCACTTGATCATGTTGTATGATCCTTTTAATGTGCCATTGGATTCTGTTTGCTAGTATTTTGTTGAGGATTTTTGCCCCTTTGTTCATCAGTGATATTGGCCTGTAGCTTTCTTTTTTGTGTGACCTCTTTGTCTGGTTTTGGTATCAGGGTGATGGTGACCTCCTAGAATGAGTTTGAGAGTGTTCCTCCCTCTGCTATATTTTGGAAGAGTTTGAGAAGGATAGGTGTTAGTTCTTCTCTAAATGTTTGATAGAATTTGCCTGTGAAGCCATCTGGTCCTGGGTTTTTGTTTGTTGGAAGATTTTAAATCACAGTCTCCATTTCAGTGCTTTTGATTGGTCTGTTATATTTTCTATTTCTTTCTAGGTCTGTCTCAAAATGTTGTGCTTTTCTAAGAATGTATCCATTTATTCCATGTTGTCCATTTTATTGGTGTATAGTTGCTTGTAGTAATCTCTCATGATCCTTTGTATTTCTTCAGTGTCAGTTGTTACTTCTCCTTTTTCATTTCTAATTCTATTGATTTCAGTCTTCTCCCTTTTTTTCCTGATGAGTGTAGCTAATGGTTTATCAATTTTGTTTATCTTCTCAAGGAACCAGCTTTTAGTTTTACTAATCTTTCTTATTGTGTCCTTCATTTCTTTTTCATTTATTTTTGATCTGATTTTTATGCTTTATTTCCTTCTAACTTTGGTGTTTTTAGTTCTTCTTTCTCTAATAGCTTTAAGTGTAAGGTTAGGTTGTTTATTTGAGGTGTTTCTTGTTTCTTAAGGTAGGATTGTATTGCTCTAAGCATCTCTCTTAGAACAGCTTTTGCTCCATTCCATAGGTTTTGGGTCATCGTGTTTTCATTGTCATTTTCTTCTAGGTATTTTTTGATTTCCTCTTTGATTTCTGCAGTGACCTCTTGGTTATTTAGTAGTGTACTGTTCAGCTTCCATGTGTTTGTATTTTTTACCATTTTTTTTTCCTGTAATTGATATCTAGTCTCATAGCAATGTGGTCGGAAAAGATACTTGATACAATTTCAATTTTCTTAAATTTACCAATGCTTCATTTGTGACACAAGATGTGATCTATCCTGGAGAATATTCCATGAGCACTTGAGAGGAAAGTGTATTCTCTTGTTTTTGGATGGAATGTCCTATAAATATCAGTGAAGTCCATCTTGTTTAATGTGTCACTTAAAGCTTGTGTTTCCTTACCTATTTTCATTTTGGGTTATCTGTCCATTGGTGAAAGTGGGGAGTTAAAGTCCCCTACTATGATTGTGTTACTGTCGATTTCCCCTTTTATGGCTCTTAGCATTTGTCTTATGTATTGAGGTACTCCTTTGTTGGGTGCATAAATATTTACAATTGTTATATCTTTTTCTTGGATTGATCCCTTGATCATTATGTAGTGTCCTTCATCTATTGTAATAGTCTTCATTTTAAAGTCTATTTTGTCTGATATGAGAATTGCTACTCCACCATTCTTTTGATTTCCATTTGCATTGAATATCTTTTTCCATTCCCCCACTTTCAGTCTGTGTGTGTCCCGAGGTCCGAAGTGGGTCTCTTATAGACAGCATATATACAGGTCTTCTTTATCTATTCATTCAGCCAGTCTATGTATTTTGGTTGGAGCATTTAAACCACTTAAATTTAAGGTAATTACCAATATGTACGTTCCTATTCCCATTTTCTTAATTGTTTTGGGTTTGTGATTGTAGGTCTTTTCCTTCTCTTGTGTTTCCTGCCTAAAGAATTTCCTTTAGTATTTGTTGTAATGCTAGTTTGGTGGTGCTGCATTCTCCTAGCTTTTGCTTATCTGTAAGGGTTTTAATTTCTCCATCAAATCTGAATGAGATCCTTGCTGGGTAGAGTAATCTTGATTGTACGTTTTTCCTTTTCATCACTTTAAATATCTCTTTCAACTCCTTCTGGCTTGCAGAGTTTCTGCTTAAAGATCAGCTGTTAACCTTATGCAGATTCCCTTGTATGTCGTTTGTTGCTTTTCCCTTGCTGCTTTTAATATATTTTCTTTGTATTTAATTTTTGATAGTTTTACTAATATGTGTCTTGGTTTGCTTCTCCTTGGATTTATTCTGTTTGGGACTCTCTGCCCTTGCTGGATTTGACTGACTATTTCCTTTCCCATGTTAGGGAACTTTTCAACTATAATCTCTGCAAATATTTTCTCAGTCCCTTTCTTTTTCTCTTCTTCTTCTGGGACCCCTGTAACTCGAATGTTGGGTCATTTAATGTTGTCCCAGAAGTCTCTGAGACTGTCCTCAATTCTTTTCATTCTTTTTTCTTTATTCCACTCTGCAGTAGTTATTTCCACTATTTTACCTTCCAGGTCACTTTCCATTATGCCTCAGTTATTCTATTGATTCCTTCTAGAGAATTTTTAATTTCATTTATTGTGCTGTTCATCATTATTTGTTTGCTCATTAGTTCTCTAGGTCCTTGTTAATTGTTTCTTGTATTTTCTCCTTTCTATTTACAAGATTTTGGATCATCTTTACTATCATTACTCTGAATTCTTTTTAAGGTAGACTGCCTATTTCCTCTTCATTTTTTTGGTCTGGTGGGTTTTTACTTTCCTCCTTTATCTGCTGCGTATTCCTCTGTCTTCTCATTTTACTTAACTTACTGTGTTTGGAGTTTCCTTTTCGCAGGCTGCATGCTTGTGGCTGCCGTTGCTTTGGGTGTCTGCCTCCAGTGGGTAAGGCTTCTTTAGTGGGTTGTGTAGGCTTCCTGGTGGAGGGGACTGATGCTTCTGTTCTGGTGGGTGGAGCTGGATCTTGTCTTTCTGGTGGGCAGGACCCTATCTGGTGATGTGTTTTGTGATGTCTGTGAAGTAACTATGATTTTAGGCAGCCTCTCTGCTAATGGGTGGAGTTGTGTTCCTGTCTTGCTAGTTGTTTGGCATAGGGTGTCCAGCACTGGAGCTTGCTGGTCGTTGAGTGGGTCTGGGTCTTAGCACTGAGATAGAGATGTCTGGGAAAGTTCTCATCAACTGATACTTTGTGGGCCTGGGAGGTCTCTGGTGGTCCAATATCCTGATCTGACTCTCCCACCTCAGAGGTTCAGGTCTATCAGCCGGCTGGAGCACCAAGACCCTGTCTGCCACACAGCTTTTGGGAAGTCTGAAGTCTTCTGCCAGCATTCAGTAGGTGTTCTGTAGGGGTTGTTCCACATGTAGATGTATTTTTGATGTATTTGTTGGGAAGGTGATCTTCACATCTTACTCCTCCACCATCTTGAAAGCCCTCTGGTTTTGCATCTTTATCAAAAGTCAGTTGAGAAGGGAACTCCACAGGGGTGATCTTAGCAACAAATGCAGTAACAGCATTGACTTCTGCTAAGTCGACACCTTGCCCTGGCCTTGCACAGGTGACCTAAGTCTCAGATCTCATCCATGATGTGCGGAGATACTAATATGAGCTAATGGGGTTGGCCTTGAGAACTGGAATGGACAAGTGAAGAGCTTTGAACACTGTTAAGGGCCGATGTTAAGAAATGGGCTGGGGGCCCTAATGCAGTTACCCTGTGAGCCTTGCCAGCCCCCAGAGAGGCCAGTGCCGTGGAACTGCCAGCACAGGTCAGAAAGATGGCGAGACTTCAAGGTGCCAGTCCATACACTAAATTAAGAAGTCATCTCTGATTCTCTGCAGGACCAGTGAGTATAAGGAGGATGCTCACAATCCTCTGGTGGTGGTTTTCAGAGATAAAGCTGTCCATGAATGATCTTTGGAGAGGATTTGCAGATGCCAGTGTCTATTGGTGCTGGTGACTACAGCAAGAAGAGTTCCAGAATCTCCCTCAGTTCCTGACTTAAAAGGGCTTAGAATCACAGAAGTGATCCCGAGGAGACGGAGGAAGATGGCGGAAGAGTAAGATGCGGAGATCACCTTCCTCCCCACAGATACATCAGAAATTCATCTACACATGGAACTCCTCCTATAGAACACTACTGAATGCTGGCAGAAGACCTCAGACCCCCCAAAAGGCAAGAAACTCCCCACATACCTGGGTAGGGCAAAAGAAAAAAGAATAGACAGAGACAAAAGGATAGGGATGGGACCTGCACTAGTGGGAGGGAGCCTTGAAGGAGGAAAGGTTTCCACACGCTAGAAGCCCCTTTGTGGGTGGAGACTGCGGGTGGCGGAGGGGGAAAGCTTCGGAGTAGCCGAGGAGAGCACAGCAACAGGGATGTGGAGGGCAAAGCGGAGAGATTCCCGCACAGAGGATCGGTGCCCTCAGGCATACACTAGGCCGAGAGGCTTGTCTGCTTGGCCTCCGGGGCGGGCGGGGTTGGGAGCTGAGGCCCGGGTTTTGGGTTTCGGTTGGAGCGCAGGGAGAGGACTGGGGCTGGTGGCGGGAAGACAGCCTGAAGGGGTTAGTGCACCACGGCTAGCCTGGAGGGAGTCTGGAGAAAAAGTCTGGAGCTGCCAAAGAGGCAAGAGACATTTTCTTCCCTTTTGTTTCCTGGTGCGCGAGGAGAGGGCATTAAGAGTGCTGCTTAAAGAAGCTCCAGAGACGGGCGCGAGCCGCGGCTAAAGGCGCGGACCCCGGAGATGGGCGTGGGACGCTGGGGCTGCTGCTGCTGCCACCACAAGGCCTGTGTGCGAGCGCAGGTCACTGTCCATCCCTCCTTCCGGGAGCCTGTGCAGCCCGCCACTACCGGGGTCCCGGGACCCATGGACGGCTTCCCCGGGAAAGCACACGGAGCGCCTCGAGCTGGTGCAACGTCACACCAGCCTCTGCCACCACCTCTGCCTGCCCCGCACTGCATGCCCCTTCCTCCCCTCGGCGTGAGTGAGCCAGAGCCCCCGAATCAGCGGCTCCGTTAAACCCGTCCTGTCTGAGCGAAGAACGGACGCCCTCTGGTGACCTACGCGCAGAGGCAGGGCCAGGTCCAAGGCTGAGACCCGGGAGCTGTGAGAGCAGAGAAGAGACGGGGAAATCTCTCTGTGCAGCCTCGGAGGCAGCGGAGTAAAGCTCCATGGTCCACTTGAAGTGCCCTGCGTCTGTGGAGTGCATGAATGGACAGCGAATCATCCCAAATTGAGGAAGTGGACTTTGAGGACAAGATTTCAGACTTTCCCCCCTTTTCCTCTTTTTACAACGAATTATCCCAAATTGAGGAGGTGGACTTTGAGAGCAAGAGTTTCGATTTTTTTTCCCCCTGTTATCTTTTTGTGAATGTGTATGTGTATGCTTCTGTGTGAGATTTTCTCTGTATAGCTTTGCTTAAACCATATGTCCCAGGGTTCGAACTGTCCATTTTTTCTTCAATAATTACTTTTTAATTTTAATAATGCTACTATATTTTATAATTCATTCTATTTTACTTTATCTGCTCTCTTTCTTTTTTTCCTACCTTCCCTTCCTCCCTCCCTCCCTCCGCCCCTCCTTTCTTTCTTTCTTTCCTTCCTCCCTCCCTCCCTCCCACCTGTCTTTCTTTCCTTCTTTCTTTCTTTCTTCTTCTCTTTCTTCCTTTCTTTCTTTCGTTCCTTCCTCCCTCCCTCCATCCCTTCTTCCTTTCACTCTTTCTTTTCCTCTCCTTCCTCCCTCCTTCCCTCCTTTCTTTCTTTCTTTCTTTTTCTTTCCGTCCTTCCTCCATCCCTCCCTCCTTTCTCCCTCCTTCCCTCCCTCCTTTCTTTCTTCCTTCCTTCCTTCCTTCCTTTCTTTCCTTCTTCCTTTCTTTCTCTCTCTCTTTCTTTCTTCTACTAATTCTTTTTTTCTATTTTTCTCCCTTTTATTCTGAGCTGCTTAGATTAAAGGCTCTTGATGCTGCAGCCAGGAGTCAGTGCTGTGCCTCTGAAGTGGGAGAGCCAACTTCAGGACACGGGTCCACAAGAGACCTCCCAGCTCCACATAATATCAAGCGGCGAAAATTTCCCAGAGATCTCCATCTCAGCACCAGCACCCAGCTTCAGTCAATGACCAGCAAGCTACAGTGCTGGTCACCCTATGCCAAGCAACTAGCAAGGCAGGAACACAACCACACGCATTAGAAGAGAGGCTGACTAAAAACATAATAAGGCCACAGGCACCCCAAAACACACCACCAGACGTAGACCTGTCCACAAGAAAGACAAGATCGAGACAACCACCAGAACACAGGCACTAGTCCCCCCACCAGGAAACCTACACAACCTACTGAAACAACCTTAGCCACTGGGGACAGACACCAAAAACAACGGGAACTATGAATCTATAGCCTGCAAAAAGGAGACCTCAAACACAGTAAGATAAGCAAAAGGAGAAGACAGAAAAACACACAGCAGGTGAAGGAGCAAGATAAAAACCTACCAGACCTAACAAATAAAGAGGTAATAGGCAGTCTACTTGAAAAGAATTCAGAAAAATGATAGTAAAGATGATCCAAGATTCTATTTCCAAGATCCATAATCTTGGAAATAGAATAGACAAAATGCAAGAAACAGTTAACAAGGACCTAGAAGAACTAAAGGTGAATCAAGCATCAATTAAAAACACAATAAATGAAATGAAAAATGCTCTAGATGGGATCAATAGCAGAATAAAAGAAGCAAAAGAACGGATAAGTGAGGTGGAAGATAAAATAGTGGAAATAACTGCTGCAGAGCAAAATAAAGGAGAAAGAATGAAAAGAACAGAGGACAGTCTCAGAGACCTCTGGGACAACATTAAACACACCAACATTCAAATTATAGGGGTTCCAGAAGAAGAAGAGAAAAAGAAAGGGACGGAGAAAATATTTGAAGAGATTATAGTTGAAAACTTCCCTAATATGGGAAAGGAAATAGTTAATCAAGTCCAAGAGGCACAGAGAGTCCCATACAGAATAAATCCAAGGAGAAATATGCCAAGACACATATTAATCAAACTGTCAAAAATTAAACACAAAGAAATCATATTAAAAGCAGCAAGGGAAAAACAACAAATAACACACAAGGGAATCCCCATCAGGTTAACAGCTGATCTCTCAGCAGAAACTCTACAAGCCAGAAGGGAGTGGCAGGACATAATTAAAGTGATGAAGGAGAGAAACCTGCAACCAAGATTACTCTATCCAGCAAGGATCTCATTCAGATTTGATGGAGAAATTAAAACCTTTAGAGACAAGCAAAAGCTGAGAGAGTTCAGCACCACCAAACCAGCTTTACAACAAATGCTAAAGAACTTCTCTAGACAAGAAACACAACACAAGGAAAAGACCTACAATAACGAACCCAAAACAGTTAAGGAAATGGGAATAGGAACATACATATCAATAATTACCTTAAATGTAAATGGACTAAATGCTCCCACCAAAAGACACAGAGTGGCTGAATGGATACAAAAACAAGACCCATATATATGCTGTCTACAAGAGACCCACTTCAGACCTAGAGACAGATACAGATTGAAAGTAAAGGGATGGAAAAAGATATTCCATGCAAATGGAAATCAAAAGAAAGCTGGTGTAGCAATTATTATATCAGAAAAAACAAACTTTAAAATAAAGACTATTAGAAGAGACAGAGAAGGACACTACATAAAGATAAAGGGATCGATCCAAGAAGAAGATGTAACAATTGTAAATATTTATGCACCCAACATAGGAGCACCTCAATACATAAGGCAAATACTAACAGCCATAAAAGGGGAAATCGACAGTAACACACTCATAGTAGGGGATTTTAACACCCCACTTTCACCAATGGAGAGATCATCCAAAATGAAAATAAATAAGGAAACACAAGCTTTAAATGATACATTAAACAAGATGGACTTAATTGATATTTATAGGACATTCCATCCAAAAACAACAGAATACACATTTTTCTCAAGTGCTCATGGAACATTCTCCAGGATAGATCATATCTTGGGTCACAAATCAAGCCTTGGTAAATTTAAGAAAATTGAAATTGTATCAAGCATCTTTTCCAACCACAATGCTATGAGACTACACATCAATTACAGGAAAAGATCTGTAAAAAATTCAAACACATGGAGGCTAATACACTACTAAATAACCAAGAGATCACTGAAAAAATCAAAGAAGAAATAAAAAAATACCTAGAAACAAATGACAATGGAGACACGACGAACCAAAACCTATGGGATGCAGCAAAAGCAGTTCTAAGGGGGAAGTTTATAGCAACACAATCCCACCTTAAGACACAGGAAACATCTCGAGTAAACAACCTGACCCTGCACCTAAAGCCATTAGAGAAAGAACAAAAAACCCCCAAAGTTAGCAGAAGGAAAGAAATCATAAAGATCAGATCAGAAATAAATGAAAAAGAAATGAAGGAAATGACAGGAAAGATCAATAAAACTAAAAGCTGGTTCTTTGAGAAGATAAACAAAATTGATAAACCATTAGCCAGCCTCAACAAGAAAAAAAGGGAGAAGATTCAAATCAATAGAATTAGAATTGAAAAAGGAGAACAACTGACACTGCAGAAATACAAAAGATCTTGGGAGATTACTATAAGAAACTCTATGCCAATAAAATGGACAACCTGAAGAAATGGAGAAATTCTTAGAAATGCACAACCTGCCAAGACCGAATCAGGAAGAAATAGAAAATATGAATAGACCAATCACAAGCACTGAAATTGAAACTGTGATTAAAAATCTTGCAACAAACAAAAGCCCAGGACCTGATGGCTTCACAGGCGAATTCTATCAAACATTTAGAGAAGAGCTAACGCCTATCCTTCTCAAACTCTTCCAAAATATAGCAAAGGGAGGAGCACTCCCAAACTCATTCTACGAGGCCGCCATCACCTTGATACCAAAACCAGGCAAGGATGTCACAAAGAAAGAAAACTACAGGCCAATATCACTGATGAACATAGATGCAAAAATCCTCAACAAAATACTAGCAAACAGAATCCAAGAGCACAATACAAGGATCATACACCATGATCAAGTGGGGTTTATTCCAGGAATGCATGGATTCTTCAATATATGCAAATCAATCAATGTGATACACCATATTAACAAATTGAAGAAGAAAAACCATATGATCATCTCAATAGATGCAGAGAAAGCTTTCGACAAAATTCAACACCCATTTATGATAAAAACTCTGCAGAAAGTAGGCATAGAAGGAACTTTCCTCAACATAATGAAGGCCATGTATGACAAACCCACAGCCAGCATCGTCCTCAATGGTGAAAAACTGAAATCATTTCCACTAAGAGCAGGAACAAGACAAGGCTGCCCACTTTCACCACTCTTATTCAACATAGTTTTCGAAGTTTTAGCCACAGCCATTAGAGAAGAAAAGGAAATAAAAGGAATCCAAATTGGAAAAGAAGAAGTAAAGCTGTCACTGTTTGCAGATGACATGATACTATACATAGAGAATCCTAAAGAGGCTACCAGAAAACTACTAGAGCTAATCAATGAACTTGGTAAAGTAGCAGGATACAAAATTAATGCACAGAAATCTCTGGCATTCCTGTACACTAATGATGAAAAATCTGAAAATGAAATCAAGAAAACACTCCCATTTACCATTGCAACAAAAAGAATAAAATATCTAGGAATAAACCTACATAAGGAGACAAAAGACCTGTATGCAGAAAGTTATAAGACACTGATGAAAGACATTAAAGATGATACAAATAGATGGAGAGATATACCATGCTCCTGGATTGGAAGAATCAATATTGTGAAAATGACTCTACTACCCAAAGCAATCTACAGATTCAATGCAATCGCTATCAAACTACCACTGGCATTTTTCACAGAACTATAACAAAAAATTTCAAAATTTGTTTAGAAAAACAAAAGAACCCGAATAGCCAAAGCAATCTTGAGAACGAAAAACGGAGCTGGAGGAATCAGGCTCCCTGACTTCAGACTATACTACAAAGCTACAGTAATCAAGACAGTGTGGTATTGGCACAAAACAGAAAGATAGATCAATGGAACAGGATAGAAAGCCCAGAGATAAACCCACGCACATATGGTCAACTTATCTTTGATAAAGGAGGCAGGAATGTACAGTGGAGAAAGGACAGCCTCTTCAATAAGTGGTGCTGGGAAAACTGGACAGGGACATGTGAAAGTATGAGATTAGATCATTCCCTAACACCATACACAAAAATAAGCTCAAAATGGATTAAAGACCTAAATGTAAGGCCAGAAACTATCAAACTCTTAGAGGAAAACATAGGCAGAACACTCTATGACATAAATCACAGCAATGTCCTTTTGGACCCACCTCCTAGAGAAATGGAAATAAAAACAAAAATAAACAAATGGGACCTAATGAAACTTCAAAGCTTTTGCACAGCAAAGGAAACCATAAAGAAGACCAAAAGACAACCCTCAGAATGGGAGAAAATAGTTGCAATTGAAGCAACTGACAAAGGATTAATTTCCAAAATTTATAAGCAGCTCATGCAGCTCAATAGCAAAAAAACAAACAACCCAATCCAAAAATGGACAGAAGACTTAAATAGGCATTTCTCCAAAGAAGATATACAGACTGCCAACAAACACATGAGAGAATGCTCAACATCATTAATCATTAGAGAAATGCAAATCAAAACTACAATGAGATATCATCTCACACCAGTCAGAATGGCCATCATCAAGAAATCTAGAAACAATAAATGCTGGAGAGGGTGTGGAGAAAAGGGAACACTCTTGCACTGCTGGTGGGAATGTGAATTGGTACAGCCACTATGGAGAACAGTATGGTGGCTCCTTAAAAAACTAAAAATAGAACTACCATATGACTCAGCAATCCCACTTCTAGGCATATACCCTGAGTAAACCATAATTCAAAAAGAGACATGTACCAAAATGTTCATTGCAGCTCTATTCACAATAGCCCAGAGCTGGAAACAACCTAAGTGTCCATCATCGAATGAATGGATAAAGAAGATGTGGCACATATATACAATGGAATATTACTCAGCCATAAAAAGAAACGAAACTGAGCTATTTGCAATGAGGTGGATAGACCTAGAGTCTGTCATACAGAGTGAAGTAAGTCAGAAAGAGAAAGACAAATACCGTATGCTAACACATATGTATATGGAATTTAAGAAAAAAAATGTCATGAAGAACCTAGGGGTAAAACGGGAATAAAGACACAGACCTACTTGAGAATGGACTTGAGGATATGGGGAGGGAGAAGGGTAAGCTGTGACAAAGCAAAAGAGGGGCATGGACATATATACACTACCAAACGTAAGGTAGATAGATAGTGGGAAGCAGCCGCATAGCACAGGGAGATCAGCTCGGTGCTTTGTGACTGCCTGGAGGGGTAGGATAGGGAGGGTGGGAGGGAGGGAGATGCAAGAGGGAAGGGATGTGGGAACAGATGTATATGTATGACTGATTCACTTTGTTATAACGCAGAAACTAATAAAAAAAATAAAATAAATTAAAAATAGTCAGTTGAACATGTTTGTGTGTGTCTGTCTCTGGGTTCTGTATTCTGTTCCACTGATCTATGAAAGGAGAATTTCAAAAATTATTTTATGATTTAAAAAATCCATTCAGTTTTGTTGTCTGTGTAGGGCCTTTGAATAAGCATACTCTGCATTTTTAGTTTCTCATATATATTAATTGTTGTATACGTTTGGAAAATAAAGACACACATGCATACGTCTCTCTCTGTATAAACACATACATGTAAACACATATTCAGGCATGTGGTATATACATATAGACATACATTGTGTGTGTATAATATATAATAGAATAAAACTTTGTAGTATAGGTTAATTAGAGTAAATACTTATTACATTATAAGTTATTAATTAAAGGTTTATGATTTGCCATAGTTAGAAATAAAATTTCCTACATTATACTAAGTGTAACAAAATCTAAGTTAGATGTAATTTACACTGTGTGTACACAACCTCAGTGTTATAAATTTACTCTGTTACTATTTCCTTATTTTTTATCATCCTAATATTAATGGTTAACCATTGGGATATGAGTTTTCTTAAGTACATAATTATAATTTATATAAGAAACTAAAGCTTAGCACCTATTAATCATATATTATGTCACAGGAATGGAATTTCTCTTTCTATTTTCAAAAGCAATTTGAACTGTACAACCTGGAAGCAAGTTGACTAAGAGCGGTGAGAAAAAAAATGCATATTTTTTGCTGAAAATCATAATATTAATGCCATAGGACATAAGGGACTAGATACACATAGAGATGAATACATTCCTTTAAGGAAAAAAATTGGTGCATAATACCAACCGTTTTGAACCCTGCAAAGAGCTTGAGAACAATATTATCTTCTGAGAGTTTAATTAGTGAAATCTGTACTTACAGAGATTGTCTCATTGCACAATTCCCTTAAATGACAGAATATCTTTCAAGTCAAAGTAGAATGCTTAGTAAATTTTTCACTAAATATGAAAATTGAGAGAGAGATTTAATTGCATCACATCCTTGATTACACTGGCCATTAATGTCATCCAAATAACATTCTGTTTCCTGATGTTCTAATATCACGCTCTTGAAATACCTTGCAATTTCTGTTAATTTCCCCTACAGCATCTCCATCAGGGAGAACATGCATTCCCCTGCTGACATAAAAGTAACAGTTTATTGGCCATTTCTGTTCCGATGTTATTTAAACACCTTGCCTTCTGGTCTACACATTAGTCCCTTCTGACTGCTGTCTAGGTGTTGGTTCCCTCCAACCCCAGCTACACTCACAAAAAAAAAGATTTTTGCACCAGTAAAGCTGAGGATCAGACCCTGGGCGCTGACCACCCTCCAAGAGGGCTACCCTGGGAGACCTGCCCTGACTTCAGCTCCTTCTGTCCGCTCGTTATCATCTTCTCTCCTGCCCCTCAGTCGCTGCCACAGGGTGTGTGCTAAGAAGTGGAGAAGAAAAGGAAAGGCTGTTGAAAGTCAGAGCCCATACCATCCACTAGCCATCAAGGGAGGTTTAGAGTTCTGCACTCATACACCTGACTTCCTACCTCCCACTGACTGCTCAGTTACATCTGCTCTATGGATCTGTCCTCCGGCAAAACAACTTTTCCTCAGAAAAGTTGGCTGACTTTCCTGGACTTCCTGGCCTGTTTCCTTTTGCATGGGTAGCATTGATCAGAGTGAATTGAATCAGCTGCCTAGAACATTTTGCCTTGATTGTTGCTAAGTAACTGTCCTTTACAGTGTCCCAACCAGTCCACTTTCAGCTACAAATATGTATTGTATTTGTATTCAAATATTCAAAAATATTCCTTTTTTCAACTTGTCAGAAAATATAACAGGTCTCTTTCTGGTGTGATACTTTTGTTCTAGTGAATCCATGCCTCTGCTATTCAAAGGGTGGTCCACCAGTTGCTGGCATCCATGAAGCATTTGTTACCTCCCATGAGATAAGTCCAGAAAGTGGAAGTAAGTATTTGTAAAGTTTTATAGCAATTTAACATGACTGTGGCATCCATGAACATGATTTTGTATTTTACAAAGACATCAGTCCATGATCAATGGGAAATAAAAATTTTGGTCTTTGCCCACAGTGAGTTGAGCTATGGCCATAAGATACTATCTTTAATTATTATGAGACTTTCTCAGGAGGTTTGTATTTCCTTTGTGTTAATGCCTAAAAATACAAACTAAATGTTATTTTAACTTTTACAATTTTTTATCCAGTAAAATCTCCTTTGATTTGAACTATCTACCAATATGTAGGTGTTTGGATCAAAATAATAATTAAGATAACAGATGCTTAAAATAAAAAGTCCTCCTTGTCCCACTCATAGTTAAACATTTCTATTCAACACATTCTTTTTTCTTCATCAGTACTGCTGAGTAATCGTATTTAGATAAGGATTTTGCTTTACCTTCTGGATATTGGTTCTCCCTACTGACTAACTGTAAGAGAGAGAAATGTATCTAGTATCTAATACTAAGTAGTTTCCTGGAAACTGTACGTTTTATGTCATCTTTATTATTTTGCTTATTTTCAGATTAGTATAAAAATTCAGTAGAAAGTGATGTTTGGGAGACTCTAAAGGGTTAATAAAACATCATTCACTGGACAATATTTTTTCATTGTATAATGAAAATCAATTCAATGAGCATGCAGTGAACTCCTCGTATACTAAAGATTCATACAAGGTGCTGTGAGAGATTCAGAAGAAATGGATGAGATTAACCTCCCTTGGAGGAACAAGTGCACATGTCAAAGGATCCAGATACAAATTAAGAAGCCAACTCAACAATGCAGAGGGAAGAAACAAGCTATGCAGTGTGTGTATCAATGTTGAAAGAATTCAGAGTAAGGGAAAGGTGCTTCTGAAACAAGGTTAATTTAAGCAGTCTGCTTATATGGTCAGAGTGTTCAGCCTGGCTTTGAAAGCACCTGCAGAATGTGAATCGGCAGAGGGAGAGCAGCTGATAGCCATCCAAAGTGAATTTCAGAAATGGTAGATGAACTGACACTGGGGTTTGGAGATGTGAAAGGCACCTAATGGAATGAGAGACTGGTTTGATTAGAACTAGAGGTGGGTTGAGGGACATCTACAGAGGAGATGGGATAGTTGTCAGATGCGTTTAATGATAACCTGGATGTCAGGACTGGAGGTTTTTAGCTTTGAGCCAAAAAAGCATGTCGGAAACCTTTTTTAGCAGGAGAGCTGCTTAATGCAGGTAGGAAGTAATACACACCCTGTGTGTGCTTCTCACTCAGATCTTCAGATGTAGATAGTAGTTACCGCAGACTTAAACTCTAAAGCTCTTGGGCATGAGTCAAGCATCACTGTCAAAGACCCATTTTTAAAGTTAAATTGCCCTGGGGCAGAGTATGAGAAAAATCATCAGAACTCTTGAGAGGTATATTTGTTCGCTAGCAAAAGCAGTCAACTACATAATTATTGCCATGTTGCTTAATTTAGAGTTAATGGTATGTATATTTGCCATTACTACTGAAAAAAAAAACTTTAAAAAGATAAAAGAAAGAAAAAAAAGAAAAAAGAAAGAGAAAATAGTCAATAATTTGGAAGTGAAAAGATATTGCTAAAGATATCTAATGGAGATCTCCCTGCCCCGTTCCGAACCTGAATGGCTTGACAAAGAACATAAGCACAGGCTTATTGAAAACTACTCAGAATTCCACTGCTCAGGTAAGATACTGTCCAGTGCATTAATTACATCATTTTTTTAAATAAGAAAGGATGGAAAAGCCCTTGCATTGCTCTAGGAATGATATCTCAACAATCTCTGTGATATTTTGTTGCATATGTTGCTATCATTAATTTCATGTATGAAATTTTTCATCATGCTGGCTTTTTCTATCATATAAATTTTATCATGAATAGAAGACTGGAATTAGTTCAACCTTATAGGAAATAGGAAATAAATTAACATGACAAATATGTGCAACTTTTAAAATAGACATTCTTAGACTCAGACATAAGTATTAAGGCATTCCGTCTTGGTTCTTAGCAGTATACTAAAATGTTGCCAGTATACACCCAATCCTCCAAAATTTTAGCAGATTTCCCAACACCCATGGAGAAACAGCAACTGTAGAATACTACATTAGTTTATAGATGTAGAAGTTATTCTCAAGAGTAAGAGGTTATCTGTGCCATCTATACTGAAGCCAAAAGTGTTCTAAGGACTGAGATTCTCTGCTCACAAATAACCAGTTCTTTGAAAGTTCAGGCTTAGGTATCTGGGGAAGAGTGGGATAATGGTGGCAGAATTACTAGCTGCTGAATGACACAAGAGGTCAAGGTCTATCCACGATGCCAGCCACCCGTGCAGGAAGGGAGGCCTGTGGGTAGAGGGTGGGGCAGTCACCATCATATCTGAAACATTAAGAACCCCTGTTCCAACTGCTGATCCATTACAATGTTGCATTAAATAAATATTTGAGCCACCCCAGGTCAATTATTGCTTCTTAAACCATTTTCATCAGAATCAGCATGTGTCTATATTTTATTGCATCCTAAAATGTATCCACCCTTAGAGGCAGAATTTTATGTCTCTTGTGCAAACCTTGGTCCTCTGCAGATCTCCCTGAGTCTGACCACAAGCTTGCCCACATTAGAATACTGCTCTATAAATTCAGCTCCTCTGCAGAAACTCTCTTCTCTGTTCAACTAAAAAGGGGATTTAATATCTCAAAGCAACTGTTGGGTGTTTTCTCTAAAAAAAAAAAGAAACAAAAAAGCAAATCTTTACACTTCCTCCTTAAATCACAAAATTTGTCTGTAGAGTGCTACATAATCCTTGCTGACTCTTCTTATACCTGCTTTTAGCTGAAGCTATTTTTAATGCACCACTTTTGTTCTTGTAGATCACATTAACTAAGCAGTTTGGGAGGAATTTATAAGAAAAGCGGTGGCAACGGTTACATGTGTTTATTTCTCTTTTAATGTTTTTCCTTCTGGTGGCAAAGATGCTGTACGCTTCAGTTAAAGAAAATACTTTAAATAAGATAAATCACTGAAAGATGAACAAGTAGAAAGATAACACCATAGAAAGTCTTGTAATTTCCAATCATGTTTTAAATATTGTTTACTATTGTTTAAAGCACGATAGGAGATTGCAAGACTTACCTAACTTGCTATACTATAGCGACTATATTTTCTATGTATTATCTATATTTTACTATATTTTCTCACCAGATAGAGGTTCAAATAAATTATCCATTGATTAATTAAGTCACTATTGGGCCAATTCTGCTCTTCTGCCTCACGGCAATTGCCTTGCAATTCAAGATGACCTAGTTTATCATCTAGGTGTGCAGTGGGCACAGTCTTTCTCATCTCTTCCTGAGCTCTTCTAACCTTGGAATCCATGGAAGCTTCAGCATTAGCATTTTCTAAGGCACTTGAAGGTTTTCCTCATAAAATAAAGAGGAAACAGTCATGTGTGTCTTTCATCTCTATAGAGGTAGGTAGTTTGCTTGGTTTTATTTTATAACACAGACATGTCACTCTTATTTTATTTGTAAATGTTCAAAAGGCATTGTACTAAGTAAGAAATCAAGGATAAACATCCAATCCAAATGAATTTCCTGAAAGAGATACTAAAAAAGCTTCTAAAATCAAGAACAAAAAAAAGCATGGAAAGGAACATCATTTGATAGATGTGACACATTAGTTATTGGGAAATAAACATGAGAAAACTTCAGCCTATCATTTCAAAGTCCAGGGTAAAGTCTGTGGCTAATAAATCATAAAAATCCATAACCAAGTTCTTTTTGGCAGCAAAAAGTATTGTCAAGTGAGAGGGATAGATTACAAGATGAAACAAGACAGAGGAAAGGCCATGGACCAAGGCACGCAGGTGCCTTCTAGAAGCTAGAATAGACAAGGGAATGGACTTTCCCTCAGAGACTCCAGGAGGAATGCAGGCTGCCCACACCTTGGTTTTAACCCAGTGAGACCCGCATTAGATTTCTAACCTCTGAACTGTGGGGTAATACATCTGTGTTGTTTAAAGCTACTAAGTTTGTGGTCATTTGTTACAGCAGCCATAGGAAACTAATACATCAATCAAGATCAAAACATGAAGAGTGTGAAAACTAAATTGCTGCTTGACTATGTTCATTGAAGAAATGTGCTTTCCATTGAAGAACTAGAGGAAGGAACTCCTTGAGAAATTCCTACATGCGATTATCTCTTGATCACAAGTCCCAAGCTTCATTTCAGATGGAGGGGATAATGATGGAGCATCGTGGGATGAGGGCAGGAGAGCCACCATGGTGCTGTTGATAGAGTACACACAGGTCCTCAGTGGTCGTCAACATCAGCCGGGTCATCAATGTGGAACAAGACAGCAGTGAACCTCAGGGAAATATGTTCTCAGAACTCTTCTGGTGATAGCACCCTGGCCTTCTTGAGACCTACTCAGGCTCTTCTTACTGTCCATGTGACTCAGATGTGAGACAAGTGGCATGGCCCTAATCACAGTGCATGGTGGACCCAAGCCAGTAAGACATAATTGCCATGCTTTTATTTGTGCCATCAGGAAGGAGACCTTTTTTGTTGTTGTTGCATAGCTGATAAAATAATGCAATGGACTGAATGTTTGTGTCTCCCCAAAATTAAAATCTTTTTTTTAGTTTAATTCTTTAAGCAGTATAGTCGATTTACAATATTGTGTTAGTTTCAGGTATCCAGCACAGTGATTCAGTTATATATTCAGTCATATATATATATATATATATATATATATATATATTCCTCTTCAGGTTCTTTTCCCTTGAGTTTATTACAAACCCAAATTCAAATATTGAAACCCTAATTCCAATGTAATGGTATTAAGAGGCAGGGCCTTTGGGAGGTGATTAGGTCATGAGGGTGGGGCCCTATGATTGGGATTTGGCCTGTGTCATAAAAGAGATCCAGAGAGCCAGCTAGCCCCTTCTGCCATGTGAGGACACAAGGAGACGTTTGTGACTAGGAAGAGGGCTCTCACCCAATCATGCTGGCACCTTGATCTTGGACTTCCAGCCTCCAGAACTATGAAAAATAAATTTCTGTTGTTTGTAAGTCACCCAGTCTGAGGTACTTTGTTATAGCAGCCTGAACTAAGATAGATGGATGCTAAACCTGGAGATGGAAGCAGCCATCCTGAGACCATTAGGGAACAGTCTGAGTTCTTCTGAGAATGAAGCCAATGCCAAAGAAACAGAGCTGAAAAAGGTAGAGAGAGACTGAGACGAACCTTGTTACGTCATTGGAGCCCCAGGGTCGGTCACACAGACCCTTAGACTCTCAACTTCCTGGACTAAGGCCTCTCCTCTTCAGGTTCACTTGTGACTAAGTCCTTGGTGAGAAGGAAAAGATATGTGTTTTCTCTTTTCCAGTTATACACATACAGATGCACACGCCATGCCTGCCATTCATACATACAAATGGGACATTCCAAAGGATGAAATAGAATAAAACTGTCTAAAAGAGCAAAGGTTCTTTCGCTCTCTAAACAAATTCAAAATGAGAAGGCTCTGGTTTTTAAGACAATGAAAGAAAGCCAAGTGATGAGCCCAAAAGAAATTCAGACTTATGACCAACCTCAAAGGAAGGCTCAGAAACAGTGGCAAATAGCCATGACAACCACAACGTTAGGTGGACATAACTCTTTGAGCTTCAAAAAGTGTTTTTTGCTTATTTTCCAAATCTCTGGAAGGTTTCCTGGATTATAGATAGGACAGGATATTATTGTTCACATTTTACAGATGAGGAAGCTGATGTTTAGAGAGATGGGTCTGGGGCTGCCCAAGATTTCATGACCCCTTACCATTTCCATGACTCAAATTTGTATTCTAAACTGATGACAGTTTTTAGCATCACATCTTGTACCATCTAAATGACTGCTTTTTTTCCTGTAATGTAGATGAGCACTACATTCCTCTGAAAATATTTGGATACTAAAGTTACTCTGCATAGGAGATCTCTTTGCAATCATCACTTAGAATGATGCAGTTCAGAATCAAATAAAATGTCTTCTGTACAGTGTTTCCTTAACCCAAGAAGTCCTGGATTGCAAATCAGTGGAAGAAGTGGCCTTTCTTGAAATGGGAAGAAAGGACATTCGGTTTGCTTTATACCTACCTCACCGTGGCACAGCACGTGGACTAGGCTATAAGCAGGACCCAACACATCATATCCTGTATTCCCCCTGGGCTCTTCCACCTTGATCTCCCACCTGCCTCCTGCCCAGGATTCCTGTGATAGAAGGAGGATTTCAATTCAGAGAGTCCTCACTGCCTCAAATACTGAGAATGTGGACTGTGAACGTTTTGTGAGAAGTAAGGAAAGCTCAATTTAGAAAAAGCTTCAGGAAAGAAGACAAATTTTAGTTGTGTCTACAACAGACCTAAAGAATGACCCACATTCATTAAAATGTAATTATGAATGAGCTTAAATGTCATACACTTCCATTTTTTTTCTCTATAGAATGGGGACAATGATGCCTTTCCTATTATATTCTTCCCAGATGTTCACTTTGAGTGCACAATATTTTACGAACTGATAAGAATTATATAAAGTTAGTAGCATCAATGGTGTTGATATTTTTATGAGAGGATCTATAGAAACATTGGAGAGAGCCAGATGAGTTTGCACCATCTTCCTTGGCATAGCTGACCCTCTTTGAACAGGAATGTCATCTGTCCTCTGCACTGCGGACATGGTCCTATTGACGGGAGCACTTAATCAGGACTGCCTCTTCCAGGTAGAGGGCCTGTCAGTTAAGTATGAATGTAAAGAAAACTTCCTAACAAGAAGAATAAAATGTGCAGAAGTTGATTAAACTCTTGGATTCTTTTCCTGGCAGAAGTTAGAATAATTTATGCAGTTTCCATCTAAAGTTTCCCGTCTGATTACACCGAGGAGAACAAAGTCATTAAAGACAATTACCATGTTAATTGACAAGAAATTGAAAAGTGAAAACACTGAAGGATGGGCAAGTCTATCTTCCTGTCACACATGGTAGTGTTCGCTTCTGCCTCTAGGTTTCCAAATGGATATGAATTGGTAATCAGCATGTTTCATATTCATAGTGCAATCAACATGCATCTTTGATTGAATACCTCATTTAATAAACCAAGAAAATATTCATAACAGTTGTGCTGATAATTAGCATATGCATGTTTAACATTTCTATTGAGGTATAATGACATATAGTAAACTGTGCACTTTTTTTTTTTTTTTTTTTGTGGTACGCTGGCCTCTCACTGCTGTGGCCTCTCCCGTTGCGGAGCACAGGCTCGGGACATGCAGGCTCAGTGGCCATGGCTCACGGGCCCAGCCGCTCCGTGGCATCTGGGATCCTCCCGGACCGGGGCACAAACCTGTGTCCCCTGCATCGGCAGGTGGACTCTCAACTAGTGCGCCACCAGGGAAGCCCAACTGTGCACATCTTAAGTGCACTTCCTGGCAAGTGTTACAAATATATGTACCCTCGGAACCAACATCCAATCAAGATGCAGGGCTTTGCCTTCACCTTTCATCTCTCTTAAGAGTACGGTTCCCTCCCCATACCCAGAGCAACCACCATATACAGTTATAGTCCCACAAATTAGTTACTGAACTTCATACAAATGGGAACATATAGAACATACACATGTCTGGCTTTATTCACTCAACATAATACTTTTGATATTCATCCACATATGTGTGTCGGTAGTCATTTCTTTCTACTGCTGAGTAATATTGGATGAAGAGACTAGAATTTGTTTATTCATCTTCCTGTTGGTGGATATTTGAATGGTTTAAATTTGTTGCTATTATGAATAAAGCTGCACTAAACATTATTGAACAAATATTTGTGTGGGCATTTATTTTCATTTTTGCTGGAAATAATACCTTATAGTAGAATTGCTGGATCATAGGTAGGTGTGAGTTTAATTTTATAAGAAAGTACCGGTTTTCCACACTGGTTGTACCATTTTACATCTTACCATTATGAGATACCAAGGCATTCTGCATCCTCTCAAGCACTTGGTATTGAAGTCATTTAAATTTAAACCACTCCTTTGGCTGCACAGGTGTATCTCATTCTGGATTTAATTTGCATTTCTCTGCAAATTAAAAGACCCTTTACCTGTATTTTATGAGCAATTCTTACATCTTCTTTTATGAAGTATCTATCCAAGTCTTTTGACAATTTTTAATTGGATTGCTTGTCTTTTGTTTTTGATATGTAGAAATTCTTTATAAAATTTGGATTCAAGTCTTTTTCATATATATAAATAGATAGATTGTGAATATTTCTCCTAGACTATGATTGGTCTTTTTATTTTTTTCTTTAAGTTTTGAAGAATAGAAATTTTTTTTTCTTCTGATAAAGTCTAATTTACATTTTTTTCTTCTCCTGTTAAGATTAAGTGCTTTTGCAATCTCTCTAAGAAATATTTGAGTACACAGGCCACAAAGATATTCCCTTATTTTATTTTATTTTTTTTGTAGAAACTTTATAATTTTAACTTTTAAATTTTGTCTGGAATCATCGATGTTTGTCAATTTTCATGTTATGTATTTATCAAGTTTCAATTTTTTTTTTTTTTGCATACAGATATCCAGTTGTTCTAGTATCATTTGTTAAAAAGACTTTCCTTTCCCCATTGTGTTGCACTGGCACATCTGTCTAAATTAATTTTGCTGCATGTATGCAGATCTATTTATGGTCTCTATTCAGTTTCCTAGATCTGTCTGTCCTTAGGCCTGAATCACACTGTCTGAATTATAGAGTAGCTTTATAGTAAGTCTTAAAATAAGGAGTGCATGTTTTCAAACTCTGTTCTTCTTTCTCAAGGCTGCCTTGGTGATTTTGAGTCCTTTACCTTTCCATGTCAATTCTGGTGTCAGTTTTGGCATTTGTTATGATCTTCAAAAAAGGTCTGCTGGAATTGTTGACCTATGTATGTTAAAAATTCCTCTTTTTTATACATACTTTTCAAGCAGCTACATCAAAATTGCAGGTTCAAACAACAGTTCTCAAGGGGTGGTATGGGGAAAACTGGTGTTCCCAAAAGCCTTCTGGGAGGTCTGCAAGGTCAAAACATTTCCTAATCCAAAATTGGAGGGTGATGTCCATCAAGATGGCAACATGGGATGTTCACAGTCCCCTCACAAGAAGACCAACTGGCATCGATCTACAGATAAGACATCATTGAGAAAATTACCAGAACCCCGGGTGAGGCTGAAGCACCCCTGGGCCACAGAGATGAGGAGGACCACTTGGGAAGGGTAAGAGGAGCAGATGCACTGGGACCACATTGTTCCCCACCCGCAGGCCAGCACAGCAAGGCACTAGCAGGGCCCTTCTAGGCCTATGGTTTCTCCAGAAAAACAAATACTGTATGATCTCATTTATATCTGAAATCTAAAATAACTGAACTCAGGGTCCTTGCATGTGGCTCACTGTGGTCATCGACCCTGAATTGCAATTCTCTGCTGATCCCCAATAAAACCATCTTTGCTGGAGAAATACCTGGCAGTCTATTTGTTTCAGGCCTACACATTCTAATTCTTAAAAACAAACAAACAAACAAACAAACAAATAAATACATATAAACCTAACTCATAGCAACAGAAAGTAAATTGATGGTTTCGGAGCAGGGGGGCAGGGGAACAGGACAGGTGAAGGTGGTCAAAAGTTACAAACTTCCAGTTATAAGATGAATAAGTTCTGGGATTGTAATGTACAGCACGGTGACTGCAGTTAACAATACTGTATTGTATATTTGAAATTTGCACAGAAAGTTCATTGTTATGGTTTCAGGTCACATTGTAATTAACCGTCAAGTAAATACTACTTTTTGAGTTTTATTGCAGTAATGAAGAAGACTATTATCACAATGATCAGAGAAGGCTATTAAAATTTTCCTCCTTTTTCAGGCTATACATCTGTATTAAGCCAGATTTTCTTTATATATTTCAATCAAAGTCACATATCATAACAGCTTGAACATAGAAGTAGATACGAGAATCCAGCTGTTGTTCATTAAACCAGACATTGAACAGGTCTACAAAAATGTGAAACAAAGCCACTTATCTCACTAATTTTTGTTTGGTTTGGGAAAATATACTTTTTGGAAAATATGTTATTTTATACATATGCAATGAAATCACTGTTAAGTTTAAATAAATAAGTATGCATTTTAAAAATTCCTAAGTTTTCATTTCTTATGTGGTAAAATTGATATAATTCACATCAACCAACATGCTCATGTTGTTTTAAACATATTTTGACAATTTTCTAGAAAATTCTAAATTTAACTGGCCTGGAAACCAATTTTTATATCTTTTATTTTGAAGAGGAGTGCCACTTCAAGTTTGATGGCAACATTTTCTTCCCCTTTAGTTACCAGAATCATCCTCTATTCATTTATTTAACATATAGTTCACGTTCACATAATCTGTCTTCTAGAATGTGTGCCTTATTCCATGGAAAGTATGCATAATTGAGAAATTTTTAATTCAGTTCAATATAACATAGTAACATAGATAAAACCAGACAAGTCTGAGTGTTTCTTCTTTTTAAAGTGATTGTACTCAGAAGATAACAGTTTTATCTTCCTTTCATTTTCTTCTCTAAAAATTCTTTTTGGGAAGAAAAGACTAAATGATATTTAATTTAATTCATAGATTCTAAAATAGTTTGAGTATTTTTAAAAATTTATTTATTTTATTTTATTATTGGCTGGTTTGGGTCATCATTGCTGCCTGCAGGCTTTCTCTAGTTGCAGTGAAGGGGGGCTACTCTTCTTTGTGGTGCACGGGCTTCTCATTGCGGTGGGTTTTTGTTGTGGAGCATGGGCTCTAGGCACGTGGGCTTCAGTAGTTGTGGGTCGCAGGCTCTAGAGCGCAGGCACAGTATTTGTGGTGCATGGGCTTAGTTGTTCCGCAGCACGTGGGATCTTCCCAGACCAGGGCTTGAACCTGTGTCCCCTACACTGGCAGGCAGATTCTTAACCATTGTGCCACCAGGGAAACCCGAGTTTGAGTATTTTAAGGAAAATTTGTGGACTCATACCAATCATCCATCCATCTTTCCCGTTCTCCAAAAATTTAAGAATTGACATAGATTTTCTTGTTGTGAATTCATTTATTTAACAAACATTTATTGAGTGATTATTATGGAATTTGCCTATAAAATGCATCTGTATTCAATGAAATAACTATATTACAATTCTTTCTAAATAAACCTTTATTTTTTAATGCATAGAAAACTTGAAAACAGTAAACCAGCTAGCATACACGTGGGTTTCTGTGAAGTAATCTTCACTCCCACATAAAATAAGAACACTATCTTTTAGCCTGAAATTACCATCCTGCATTAAATTATATGTTTCTTCCAGACTCACATATTTAAAGTCATATTCTTCAAACATCAGAAAATCTTAAAAATGCTCTTAACATTTTGTATAATCCGACTTCAACTTTATTCTGGAAAGAAAAATCTAAGATGTACTAATTATTTCTGTACAAAAATGGTAGTGATCCCTCTGGTATGTAAGTATATTGTAAGCTCTTGTTTTCATGGACCTTGAAGGGCTAATATTTTTCAAAATACATAGCCATTTTCTTCACCAGGACTAGGATGGACTGGTACATTCTCATATAATCTTGACAAAGAAAGTCTAGAACTATGAACCCAAGGTATCAATAAAAACCAATGACACATCTGATGCATCAAATTAAAGATACAGTACTGAGAAGAGGGAGGACCACTTCATGAAGGTTCACCTTGGAGACCTACACCTGCCAGGTGATGGCCTCTATTAGGATGAAGACAATGAATGGCTTCGGAGCTTAGAACCCAGAAGGGGAGGGAGCTCAGAATCTCAGTCTCTGCTCTATGGAAACCCCTGACATGGCTCTTTCAGATGGAAATGGAGATCTGGTCCTCAGGTAGACACCTTTGGTGATGAATTTTCCCCTCTCTGGGAGGCAACCCCTTCCTTAGGTTACAGCTTTCATCGGCTAAATCAACTTCCTTTAACTAACTTTAAATCTGCCTTTGTGCAACTTACATTAGTCATTCCTTTATGTGAAAAGAAAGTAAAGCCAGTAGCACGTCCATGAAGCTACTTCTCTAGGAGCTTGCCTGCCAGAAAAGCTGGCTTAGGAGGATGAATGATCAGCCTTGGATCAGAAGCACTCAAAACAGGAAATAAACCATTAACCTATTTTCCATGATAATGGACTCAGAATAGTCCTCTTTTCTTTGGAAGAGTAGAAATGTAATGTGTCCTTCTGAATTAGATCCTCTGGTTTTCAACAGTGCTAATCGCTCACACCATCCTCACTTAGCTCCCTCTTTAGTTTGGTTGAGGGAGATTTTGGAATAAAATCAACAATTCAGTCATGCCTAGATCAGGCATGTTACCAGCTGCCAATAATTTGGCCTCAAAAGAAACATTCCTCTGAAAAAGGATGGAGAGAATGCTTGGGTGTCACTGGATTTCATTCTTGAGTAAAGATGTTCCCACTCATAGCCTTGCGTTCCCCTTACTTATGTAATGTTTAGAGATTGCCAGACACATAAATAAATGTATATTGGCCCAAACAGCCTTTAGCAATGTGGCGAAGCAGTAAGAATGAAAGATTTACTGGTAGAAAAGCACCCCTAAAAATTCCTCTGACACTTACCAAAAAAGAAGTGCCAAATCCTCACAAGCCATGTTCCCTCACTTAGAAGTATATGTAAGATGGCTTATATCACAAGGTCCTTGCTGTTTATTCAACTGATAATTGTTGAGATCTAGGGTGTGCTAGACACTATGATAGACATTGAAGGTACAGTAGTAAATAAAAATACATGACTATAGATAATTACAATGCTGCATAACACACATACATTGCTTCCAAGGACGCCAGACATTCTTCCAAGAACTTACAAATATTAACTCATTTGATCCTCCCAGTTACTCTGTAAGGTAGGTAATGTGGCAGAGAGAGTCAAGGATTGTGCCCACCCAATGAAATATCAAAAATACCTCTTTTTTTTTTACATCTTTATTGGAGTATAATTGCTTTACAATGGTGTGTTAGTTTAATCTGTATAACAAAGTGAATCACACACACACACACACACACACACACACACACACATATATATATATTATATATGATTACATGATTCATGAATCATATATATATGAATATATGATTATATATATATCCATATCCCCTCCCTCTTATGTCTCCCTCCCACCCTCCCTATCCCACCCCTCTATGTGGTCACAAAGCACGAATCTGATCTCCCTGTGCTATGCAGCTCCTTCCCAGTAGCTATCTATCTTACATTTGGTAGTGTATGTATGTCTATGCTACTCTCTCACTTCACCCCAGCTTACCCTTCCCCCTCTCGTGTCCTCAATTCCATTCTCTACTTCTGTGTCTTTACTCATGTCCTGACCCTAGGTTCATCAGAACAATTAAAAAAAAATTTTTAGATTACATAACTATGTGTTAACATATGGTATTTGTTTTTCTTTTTCTGACTTACTTCACTCTGTATGACAGACTCTAGGTCCATCCACCTCACCACAAAAAGTTCAATTTCATTTCTTTTTTATGGCTGAGTAATATTCCATTGTATGTATGTGCCACACCTTCCTTATCCATTCATCTTTTGATGGCCGAGTAGGTTGCAACCATGTCCTAGCTATTGTAAATACTGCTGCGATGAACACTGTGGTACATGTCTCTTTTTGAATTATGGTTTTCTCAGAGAATATGCTCAGCAGTTAGATCATTGAGTCTTATGGTAGTTCTATTTTTACTTTTTTAAGGAATTTCCATACTGTTCTCCATAGTGGCTGTATTAATTTACATTCCAAGCAACAGTGCAAGAGGGTTCCCTTTTCTCTGCACCCTCTCCAGCATTTATTGTTTCTAGGTTTTTTGATGATGGCCATTCTGACTGGTGTGAGGTGATACCTCATTGTGGTTTTGATTTGAATTTCTCTAATGATTAGTGATGTTGAGCATCCTTTCAGGTGTTTTTAGGCAATCTGTATATCTTCTTTGGAGACATGTCTATTTAGGTCTTCTGATCATTTTTGGATTCATTGTTTGTTTTTTTGATATTGAGCTGCATGAACTGCTTGTATATTTTGGAGATTAATCCTTTGTCAAGTTGCTTCAGTTGCAAATATTTTCTCCCATTCTGAGGGTTATCTTTTCATCTTGTTTATGGTTTCCTTTGCTGTGCAAAAGATTTCAAGTCTCATTAGGTCCCATTTGCTTATTTTTGTTTTTATTTCCATATCTCTAGGAGGTGGGTCAAAAAAGATCTTGCTGTGATTCATGTCATAAAGTGTTCAGCCTATGTTTTCCACTAAGAGTTTTATAGTGTCTGGCCTTACATTTAGGTCTGTAGTCCATTTTGAGTTTATTTTTGTGTATGGTGTTAAGGAGTGTTCTAATTTCATTCTTTAACATGTAGCTGTCCAGTTTTCCCAGCACCACTTATTGAAGAGGCTTTTTCTACATTGTATATTCTTGCCTCCTTTACCAAAGATAAGGTGAGAACATGTGCATGGGTTTACCTCTGGACTTTCTATTCTGTTCCATTGATCTATATTTCTGTTTTTGTGCCAGTACCATACTGTCTTGCTTACTGTAGCTTTGCAGTATAGTCTGAAGTCAGGGAGCCTGATTCCTCCAGCTCTGTTTTTCTTTCTCAAGATTGCTTAGGCTATTCGGGGTTTTTTGTGTTTCCATACAAATTGTGAAATATTTTGTTCTAGTTCTGTGAAAAATGCCAGTGGTAGTTTGATATGGATTGCATTGAATCTGTATATAGCTTTTGGTAGTATAGTCATTTTCATAATGTTGATTCTTCCAATAAAAGAACATGGTATATCTCTCCATCTATTTATATCATCTTTCATTTCTTTCATCAGTGTCTTATAATTTTCTACATACAGGTCTTTTGTCTTCTTAGGTAGGTTTATTCCTAGATATTTTATTCTTTTTGTTGCAATGGTAAATGGGAGTGATTTCTTAATTTCACTTTTAGATTTTTCATCATTAGTGTATAGGAATTAAAGAGATTTCTGTGCATTAATTTCATATCCTGCTACTCTACCAAATTCATTGATTAGCTCCAGTAGTTTTTCAGTAGCATCTTTAGGATTCTTTGTGTAGAGTATCATGTTATCTGCAAACAGTGACAGATTTACTTCTTCTTGTCCAATTTGGATTCCTTTATATCTTTTTCTTCTCTGATTGCTGAGGCTAAAACTTCCAATACTATGTTTAATAATAGTGATGAGAGTGGGCAACCTTGTCTTCTTCTTAATCTTCAGGGAAATGGTTTCAGTTTTTCATCATTGAGAGTGATCTTGGCTGTGGGTTTGTCATATATGGCCTTTATTGTGTTGAGGGAAATTCCCTCTATGCCTACTTTTTGAAGGGTTTTTATCATAAATGGGTGTTGAATTATGTCAAAAGCTATTTCTGCATCTATTGAGATGATTATATGCTTTTTCTCCTTCAATTTGTTAATATGGCTTATCAAATTGATTGATTTGCATACCTTGAAGAATCCTTGCATTTCTGGGATAAACTCCACTTGATCATGTTGTATGATCCTTTTAATGTGCTCTTGGATTCTGTTTGCTAGTATTTTGTTGAGGATTTTTGCATCTATGTTCATCAGTGATATTGGCCTGTAGCTTTCTTTCTTTGTGACATGTTTGTCTGGTTTTCGTATCAGGGTGATGGTGGCCTCGTAGAATAAGTTTGAGAGTGTTCCTCCCTCTGCTATAATTTGGAAGAGTTTGAGAAGGATAGGTGTTACCTCTTCTTTAAATGTTTGATAGAACTCACCTGTGAAGCCATCTCGTCCTGCACTTTTGTTTGTTGGAAGATTTTAAATCACAGTCTCCATTGCAGTGCTTGTGATTGGTCTGCTTATATTTTCTCTTTCTTCCTGGTTCAGTCTTGGAATGCTATGCTTTTCTAAGAATTTGTCCATTTCTTCCAGATTGTCCATTTTATTGGCATATACTTGCTTGTAGTAATCTCTCATGATCCTTTGTATTTCTTCAGTGTCAGTTGTTACTCCTCCTTTTTCATTTCTAATTCTATTGATTTGAGTCTTCTCCCTTTTTTTCTTGATGAGTCTGGCTAATAGTTTATCAATTTTGTTTATCTTCTGAAAGAACCAGCTTTTAGTTTTATTTATCTTTGCTATTGTTTCCCTCATTTACCTTTCTTTATTTCTAATCTGATCTTTATGATTTCTTTCCTTCTGCTAACTTTGTGGTTTTTTTATTCTTCTTTCTCTAATTATTTTAGGTGTAAGGCTAGGTTGTTTATTTGAGATGTTTCTTGTTTTTTGATGAAGGATTGTATTGCTATAAAATTCCCTCTTAGAACTGCTTTTTCTGCATCCTATACGTTTTCCATTGTCATGTTTTCATTGTCATTTTTTCTAGGTAGTTTTTGATTTCCTCTTTTATTTCTTCAGTGATCTCTTGGTTATTAAGTAGTGTACTGTTTAGCCTCCATGTGTTTGTATTTTTTACAGGTTTTTTCCTATAGTTGATATCTAGTCTCACAGCTTTGTAGTAGGAAAAGATACTTCATATGATTTCAATTTTCTTAAATTTACCAAGGCTTGATTTGTGACCCAAGATATGATATATCCTGGAGAGTTTTCCATGGGCACTTGAGAAGAAAGTGTATTCTGTTGTTTTTGGATGGAATGTCCTATAAATATCAATTAAGTCCATCTTGTTTAATGTGTCATTTAAAACTTGTGTTTACTTATTTATTTTCATTTTGGATGATCTGTCCATTGGTGAAAGTGGGGAGTTAAAGTCCCCTACTCTGATTGTGTTGCTGTTGATTTCCCCTTTTATGGCTGTTAGCATTAGCCTTATGTATTGAGGTGCTCCTATGTTGGGTGCATAAATATTTACAATTGTTATATCTTCTTCTTGGACAGTTCCCTTGATCATTATATAGTGTTCTTCTTTGTCTCTTGTAATAGTCTTTATTTAAAGTCTATTTTGTCTGATATGAGAATTGCTACTCCAGATTTCTTTTGATTTCCATTTGTATGGAATATCTTTTTCCATCCCCCCACTTTCAGTCTGTATGTGTCCTTAGGTCTGAAGTGGGTCTCTTGTAGACAGCATATATGCAGGTCTTGCTTTTGTATTCATTCAGCCAGTCTATGTCTTTTAGTTGTAGCATTTAATCCATTTATATTTAAGGTAATTATCAATATGTATGTTCCTATTACCATTTTCTTAATTATTATGCATTTGTTATTATAGGTCTTTTCCCTTTCTTGTGTTTCCTGACTAGAGAAGTTACTTTAGCATTTGTTGTAGAGCTAGTTTGGTAGTGCTGAATTCTCTTACCTTTTGCTTGTCTGTAAAGGATTTAAAATCTCCTTTGAATCTGAATGAGGTCCTTGCTGGATAGAGTAATCCTGGTTGTAGGTTTTTCCCTTTCATCACTTTATATATGTCCTGCCACTCTCTTCTGGCTTGCAGAGTTTCTCCTGAAAGATCACTGTTAGCCTTATGGGGATTCCCTTGTATGTTAATTGTTGTTTTTCCCTTGTTGGTTTTAATATTGTTTCTTCGTATTTAATTTTTGGTAGTTTGATTAGTATGTGTCTTGAGGTGTTTCTCCTTGGATTTATCCTGTATGGGACTCTCTGCACTTCTTGGACTGATTGACTATATCCTTTCCCATATTAGGGAAATTTTCAACTATAATCTCTTCAAATATTTTTTTAGTCCCCTTCTTTTTCTCTTCTTCTTTTGGGACCCTGATAATTCAAATGTTGGTGAGTTTAATGTTGTCCCAGAGGTCTGAAACTCTCCTCAGTTATTTTCATTATTTTTTCTTTATTCTGCTCTGCAGTATTTATTTCCACTATTTTATCTTCTTGGTCACTTTTCCGTTATTCTGCCTCAGTTATTCTGCTGTTGATTCCTTCTAGAGAATTTTTAATTTCATTTATTTTGTTGTTCATCATTGTTTATTTGCTCTATAGTGCTTTTAGGTCCTTGTTAAATGTTTCTTGTATTTTTTCCATTCTATTTCCAAGATTTGGAGTCATCTTTACTATCATTACTCTGAATTCTTTTTCAGGTAAACTGCCTATTTCCTCTTCATTTGTTTGGTCTGTTGGGTGTTAACCTTGCTCCTTCATCTGCTGTGTTTCTGTGACTTCTCATTTTGCTTAATTTAGTGTGTTTGGGGTCTCCTTTTCACAGGCTTCAGTTTCATGTTTCCTGTTGTTTTTGGTGTCTGCATGCAGTGACTAAGTTTGGTTCAGTGGGTTGTGTGGGCTTCCTGGTGGAGGGGACTGGTGTTTTTGTTCTGGTAGGTCGGGCTGGATCTTGTCTTTCTGCTGGGCAGAACCGAGTCCATTGGTGTGTTTTGGTGTGTCTGTGAACTTACCATGTTTTTAGGCAGCCTCTCTGCTAATGGGTGGGGTTGTGTTCCTGTCTTGCTAGTTAATTGGCATAGGGCATCCAACACTGGTGCTTGCTGGTCGTTGACTAGAGCTGGGTGTTAGCATTGAGACTGAGATCTCTGGGAGACCTCTCATGTATATATGGGGCTGGGAGTTGTCTGGTGGTCTAATGTCCTGAACTCAGCTGTCCCACCACAGAAGCTCAGGCCTGATAACTGGCCGGAGCGCCAAGATCCTGTCAGCCACATGGCTCAAAAGAAAATGGAGGAAAAAAAGAAAGAAAAAAATTTAATAAAGAAATAATTCAAATTTTACAATTAAAAAAATAAATAATAAAGAGAGCAACTAAGCCAATATACAAATCCACCAATGATAACAAGAACTAAAAACTATACTAAGATAAACATAAAAATCAGAAACAAATTAGTCACAGACAGCAAACTCCAAGTCTCCGGTTGCTCCCATCATCCACTTCCTCAGTTTTGGGATGATTCATTGTCTATTCAGGTATTCCACAGATGCAGGGTACATCAAGTTGACTGTGGGGATTTAATCTGCTGCTCCTGAGGCTGCTGGGAGAGATTTCCCTTTCTCTTCTTTGTTCGCACAGCTCCTGGGGTTCAGCTTTGGATTTGGCCCCACCTCTGCATGTAAGTCACTCTCGGGCACCTGTTCCTGCCCAGACAGGATGGGGTTAAAGCAGCGGCTGATTAAGGGGCTCTGGCTCACTCAGGCCGTGGGGGAGGAAGGGGTACAGTACTTATAATTGGAATGCGGGACAAGCCTGTGGTGGCAGAGGCCAGCATGTCGTTGCAACAGCCTGAGGTGCACCGTGTGTTCTCCAGGGGAACTTGTCCCTGGATCACAGGACCCTGGCAGTGGTGTATTGCACAGGCTCCCTGTGGGGTATGGATAGTGACTGGTGCTTGCACATAGGATTCTTGGTGGCTGCAGCAGCAGCATTAGCATTTCATTCCCATCTCTAGGATCCGAGCTGAAAGCCGTGGCTTGCCCTCATCTCCAGAGCTCATTTAGGCGGCGCTCTGCCCTCTGTGGGCACGTGGGGTAGGAATCCCCTCTCCTCGTGCACCCTGAAACAATGGTCTCTTGCCTCTTCGGCATCTCCAGACTTTTTTCCAGACTCCCTCCTGCCTAGCTGTGGTGCACTAGCCCCCTTCAGGCTGTGTTCACACAGGCAACCCCAGTCCTCTCCCTGGGATCTGACCTCCAAAGCCCGAGCCTCATCTCCCAGCCCCCACCCACCCCAGTGGGTGAGCAGACAAGCCTCTCAAGCTGGTGAGTGCTGGTTGGCACCGATCCTCTGTGTGGGAATCTCTCCACTTTGCCCTCCGCACCCTTGTGGCTGCGCTCTCCTCCATGGCTCTGAAGCTTCCCCCCCTCCACCACCCACAGAGTCTACCCTCAAAGGGGCTTCTAGTGTGTGGAAACCTTTCCTCCTTCACAGCTCTCTCCCAGAGGGGCAGGTCCCATCCCTATTCTTTTGTCTCTGTTTTCTCTTTTTTTCTTTTGCCTTACCCAGGTAGGTGAGGAGTTTCTTGCCTTTTGGGAAGTCTGAGGTCTTCTGCCAGTGTTCAGTAGGTGTTCTGTAGAAGTTGCTCCACATGTAGATGTATTTTTGATGTATTTGTGGGGAGTAAGGTGCTCTCCACATCTTACTCCTCCGCCATCTTCAAGGTCCCCCTAATTGTGTAATTCTCAACAAGGCCGATTTGACTCCTTCTCTGGGATGGATAAGGTTGCTGAAGAAGAGATGTTTTTTGTCTCTTTCTGTGAGATCATATTATTTGAGGACCAGCTAATTCTGTAGCTTCCAGGAGCCACTGACACCACATGGAGACAGTCTTTTTTTTCCCCCTTTGTGTTTAGTCTAGTTTCACTTGCTCACAGGATGCTGTGTGCAGAAGCCTCGAACCCAGAACTTCAGACCAGAGTTCCTCATAGAAATTGGGACACCACAACACCTCAACTCAAGATGATGGCAGTGGACTGTACACCCAGAAATACGTTTTACATCACAACTTGGCACACGCTTATGCATGCACACACACTTACATATATAAACTGGAATTAAAGTTCTACCAAAAAATACCTGTTTTTACTAACTTTACTACACTCTTATGCTTTCTATTCCCTTCCAGTATATTATAATTGTGTTAAAAGTGTCCATCACCATTCACTAAACTGATTTAATGAGTCCCTCCTTAATGGGTCATATGCCTACAGTTTAAAAATCACTGGTTTTGTGGCAAGATATTAGAGGAGTTATTGCATAATAACTGTAAGATTTCCAGTGTGATATGAAAGATATAAGGATGAAGGTGGAAGTAGGCTCAGGAGAGACACCCTCAGTACTGAGGACTACTAGGCAGGAGGTACCAACTTTCTAGGTAGTGAGCATAGCTGGGTCGCAGGTTCTGGGGCAGGAAGGTGCGCAACATAGTGAAGAAATAGAAGGCTTGTGTAACTGGGGAGCACAGAAAGTAGTGGTGGGTGTGGAATGAGGCAGGAGATGTTGGCATCCACTAGATCACAGGAGGTTTTGAGGTTACAGTAAGGATGAGGCTGATATGGAGGACACAGAGAAATATGTTGCCATCAGTGCAGAGGTCACTGTAGTTCTGGTTCTGGTATGGCCTGCATGATGAACTGGTGAGATGTCATCTGGTTTGGTAAACACTTGAGAAGTGGCAAGGCAAGGGCTTGATGGGCTGATTGGCTGAGGGAGGTATGGAAGGAAGTGGTATCTCAGACACTCCAAGATGTGGACTGAGTCAAATAGAAGGACCATTTCTGGAGAAGAGAAATCTGGAAGACAGCTACATTTGGAAGAAAGATGAAGAGTTAGGTAGTGTAGACATGTTAACTCTCTAAGATACATATAAGACACTCAAGTGAAAATGAAAATTAATCTCTGGATATACAGAGCTGGAGCCTGGAAGAGTGACCTGGCTTGAGATACACATCTGAGACCACATTTAGGGCCATGAACTTACTGAAATTTCTAGGTAGATGTACCCAAGTGGGAAGAGAAAGGAACTCTGACTTTTAGAGCTGGCTGTGAAAAATACATGATAAACATGTTAACAACACATCCTTGGAGCTCAGTGAATTTCAGTTTTAGCTTTTCCTTTTCTTTTGCCTTGGCTTTCTCCTCATCGGTCCTTCCTTCCATCAGAGAACACCACCACAAGGAAAAACATAGATGGCCATCATTATTATTAAGCATGGGTTGAGTTATTGATTTTAGATAACCATAGTCTAAATATGTTTAGCACCAAGCCTCTTATATAGAAGCACCCATCAATTTTATAATTGCATGAATCAATACACGTAAGTAGCAGATTGTTTTTTCCTAAAGTGATTGCACCAATATATATACAATCCTTCATGCTTTTCTTAAAATGCAGTGTCAACATGCTTCCATTGAGAATGGAACTCTGAATGCTCCCTTCTTTTGAACCTAGATGGCCCTTTGTAACAGTCACAAGCAATAGAATGTGGCAGAAGTAACACTGTGCATCTTTCAAATTCAGGTCATGAAAGGTAATATTGTGGACCAGAAAGAAGCCATCTTATTGTCCACTGTCTAAACTCCTGACCCACAGAGACAATGAGAGATTATAAGTGGTCACTGTTTTAAACCACTTATGTTGGGGTAATTTGTTACCCATTCACAGTAACTTGAACAACATTCTCTGGGTATGTACCTCTAATCTTCACCCATGAACGTATTGGTTCATTGAATTATTAGATTGGTACAAAAATTGAGTCTGTGGCCAAAAATGCATGGATGAGGGGACCAAGCTGAGATCAGTCCTCAGGGGTGAGCTACAGAAGCCAATCACCAGAAAAGGATGTACAGGAAGGTGAGGATTAGGAAATTGAAATAATCTAACTTGACATTGACTTTCATTTTGTGTTGCCTTAACCAAGTTTGGAAACTCCTGCAGCCCCGAATGTTGGGGTGGATGCTGTTGGCACCCCTCCCCAGATGCTGAATTTGGCAGCCAACAGCACACAGTTACCCCCTTCATTGGTGTGTTGCCTCTGTAGGACAGGAGCTGCCTTGCCCTGAGGTCACATGTCCCCCTCCTCCTAGCAGGTAGGAGCTGTCAGCAGACAAGGGCAACTGCCAAGGTGTATCAAAGGCTCGCCTCCTTGCCTAATAAGGAATGACTCTGTGGTGAAACTGATGAACCCAGTTGAATTGACTCTCCAACATGGATCACTTATTTGCTTACCCTTCTTTCCCTGTTTTATGCTGCTGTCCCTCACCCCGTCACGCCCTCACTCCCTCACTCAAGAGCTCTTTCATTAAATCACTCTTCCAAGAATCCTCCTCCCATACTCTGCTTCTAGAAAACCTGGCTTAAACATGCATAATATCTTAATATGCAGACATGACTAGTAAAGCCAGACAGGAACTTGGCCTAATGTTATGGATAGATACCATTTTGAATTTAATTTATATGCAATTTATTTACCTGAATATAACATTGTGGCCAGTACTGACTTTTGAATTATTACAGACATAGGAAATTATTACTGTTCTAGAGATACCAGAAATACCCTCCCTGCTTCCATATGCCTTCTTAATGAACTCATTCCACAGTCTCCACCCCCATCCCCAAATCAGCAATTCTCCACACCATAAGGTCTTCTCCAACACCAGCATCTAGCTAGTTGGTCTCATTTCAACCTGAGTCATGCTGAATTTCTCTCAAGACCTCACATTAAGAGACTCGGGGCCTGAAACATGATATGATATCATTCCAGGGCTGGGTGTTTAAGTCTGAACTAACTGCAAGTGGGTCAGAGAAGGTCAAGTTCTCTGCAGAAAGAGAAGTGGTCACATAGACACAGGGAGAGAAGCAGAGACTTGTGATGGCAATGACCCCAGAAAGAAGAAGGATGTGGTGGTTCTTGGCTCCTGACATTCTGGGGCTTTAGAGATATGTCTACATCAAATCTGCTTGTGCTATAACTGGCTGAAAGATGAGAGCCTTCTCTTTTCTTAACAAATTCTTAAATAAGAGTGACAATGGAGAATCAAAATAATCATAGCCCTTCATTACTAAAGGCATTATAAAAATATATAGTCAAATATCAAATTTATTTACTATCTCAGTTCATGTAGAAACATTTACATGGACGTCAACATTGCTTCCTGTATCCAAACTGGAACATTCATGGAGTTGACAATCAAAATATATCACTTAAATCTCCACATATTCTCTTTGGATGAGGAATTAAGAAAGAATAATCCTATTACTCCCTCTATTAACTCACTCAGAGTATATTGAATGCTCAACACATTTGATTCTTGGGTCAATAAAGAATTAATGAGATCCAGCCATTTTATTAGTTACCCTAATCCTAAAATGAATAGTGTATTTATCAAGATTCAGGTTGCTGATATAGCGCAAATATACTCAGTATGTCTTTACTGAGGCCACAGCTAAATTTATTGGGAAGAAATTGTCAGTGATCACAGGCAAAATATTTCTTCCTGCTTAAAAAGAACAGAGAAAGGAGGAAAACTGTGAAAGCAGCAAGATCATAATCATGCACTATCAAATCAAATTTCAAAGGCTCAGCCCCTGCTCCTGGGGAGCTCAGAATGAAGAAGTTATTTGCATCTTATTTCTCACTGGTTCTTTTTTCCTATATCAAGTGGAGATGTTTGCCCCAGGAGAGAGTCCAGTCATTCATCTTGACAGGTTTCAGATCACAGAGGGCTTCTCTGAATTTTTTTTTAAAAAAAGTTTTTGAGAACTAAAAGAGCATTATTCCTCTTTCTTTTATTCCCTCCTCACTGATAGAGAACAAGTTTAATTTCTGCTAGACAGCTGGGTATGGATTACATTTGGATTTTAGTGAGTTAAGCAGTAAAATCCCTTATCTTTCAGACCTAGAGATTTCCCCAACAGAATCTCAAAGCTCTGCTTACAAGGCAATGTATATTTTGCAGTTAATTACTGAACTATATCTTGCAAAAGTGCTTATTAGATGTTTTGTGAGCTATGTCAAAAAATGACCTATTTCTCATTAATTCACATTGAACACTTGAAGCAATACCTTAATGTGTTTAAGTGAAATGGCTATCTTTTTGGAAGTAATGAGAATAATTCTTGTTACTGTTTCTAGTCCTTGGCTTAATTTCAGAATGTTGTCGTTATTTTTAGGATTTTAAAAAATATTATAAAAGGAAAACATAGTCTTTTTAGAAAATATGGAAAATCAAAAAATGTAAGAATAAGAGAATAAAAAGTCTATAATTCCACCATCCAGAGTTTATCACTGATAATGTATTTGCTTGTGCTTTTATTTTAAATATTGAAATAATAATGAGTAATATTCTGATTATTTATTCAAATTAATTTCCCAATGTTACATTTTTATTAAAAACATGATCATTAAGAGTAGTATACCTTTTGAGTACTTAATCTCATGTTATCCTTATAGATATTGAGTAACCTCTAAATGTGTCTTGCCCTCTCTCATTCTACCTATCTATCTATGTATCTATGTATCTATCTATCATCTATCTAAAGTGTATTGTCTTAGTCTATTTGGGCTGCTATAATAAAATAGCATGGGCTCAGTGGCTTATAAACAACAGAAACCTATTTATTACAGTTCTGGATGCTGGGACTTCCAAGGTCAATGTGCCTGCAGATTCAGTGCCTGATGAGGGCCCAATTTCTAGTTCATAAACAGCTCTCTTTTTGTTGCATCCTCACATGGTGGAATGGGTGTGGGATCTCTGTGGGGCTTCTTTTATAAGGGCACTAATTCCATTCATGAGGGCTCCACCCTCATGATCTATTTCCCCTTGTACTCAACTGCCCCAAGCTTCCAATACCCATTCTGCAAAACTAACTCTACTTAGCAGTTTTCTCTGTATCCTCCTAAGATTTTCTTTGAATGTACAAACTTTCTAAATCCAATTTTTCATCCACTTTTGTTCAGGATGAGTTCTTTTCAAGCTTGGGACTACAATGATTTGTGTGGCTTATGTATTTGGGCAGGCACATCCAATGCTGTGTCTATATCAGGAAATACACAAAACGTATATATTCCCCACCTTGTAGACATAGCTTGAATATTTTTCCTTATGATTTTGTTTTATAGCATGTTACCATTACCTTTTAGCAGGAAAGGACCATATACTTTTAAAATGACTTTTATGTGTTAAGAGGATTTGGGTTGCCTTATATGGCTAAGAGCACTTAAAATTAGAAAGGAATCAATACACTTTGCAAACATTATGTGCTAAATTCTATCTTTAGATTCTAGCCTAAAAGACCCAAGTCCTTATCATGGGCATTCACTTTTTCATTTCCAAGATGATGCCTTTCCATCTTGCTGCCTTTGGAATGCAGGTTCCATCAACTTTAGAGACAGGGTCCCATGTGGCAGTTGGTTCTAAATATTCATGCCAATTACCATTCAAGACCAGGAGGGACTGGCCTGGTTCCTCCTCACTCTGCAGAGCATGTGGCTGGGTGCATCAGAATGATGACTTCAAAGTTGTCTGTATGCCTCATTCATTCTCTATGTTCCTCTGATATAAAGGGCCAGGAGAGGAAGTCAGATAAACAAACAACCTACTGTTGCCATATTATCCCCTTCTGTTGGATGGTTCTGGTGCACATTCACCTATTTAATCATAGGGACCCTAAGAGGTGGTGCGATCAAGTACACCATTTACAACTGAGGTCCACAGAGGTTAAGACACTGCTCAAGGCTGCACAAAGAGTCAAGCAGTCACTATTGAGTCTATGTTTGTTTAACTCCAGAGCCCATGAGCTTCCATGACTCCATCCTTCCTCTCCAAGGTAACAGTACCCACCCTCTGCAGGCCCACCCTGCTCTGTCCACAGCCTCCTTCAGATCTCCTGGGTTACGGCACATAAATTCTTCTTCCCTTGAGCTGTTCACTTCAGCTCTGCTGCTTGGACCACCTCTTCTTCACAGGAACACACATTCTCAAAACATCTTCACCTATACTTTTGTCACCTTCTCTTTCAGTCTTGCTCAGCCCTCTCAGAATATCTCATCTCCCTCTACCTCTCCCTTTCTATGTTCCATTCTTTCTTCACAGCACTACTTTTCTGAAAGAGCAAAATCAGCCCCAACAGTGACAGAATGTAAGGACGGTGTTAATGAGAGCACTATTACGTTAAAAATAATTCCTAAGTCAGTTTGACATGTGACTCCCCCTCTAGATGTCCCTGGAGGGCTCTTGACCAGGCTTTGGGGTAGGGCACATGACAAGAATTTTTTGGGGGGCAGAGAAACAAGGAAAGGAGGAAGGAGGGAAAATAAGTGCAGCTGTAAACTTCATTTCCCTTGAGCACTTTCTCTGCCACACTTCTACTTTTTTCCTCACTATCTCCCCATCTTCTGCCATCTTCTGACTACGCTTATCCCCCACGGATACCAAAATCACGGATGCCCAAATCCTTTATGTAAAATGGCCTAATAGAGTCAGCTTTCCGTATCCACAGGTTCTGTGTGCACAGATTCAGGAGGTCGACTGTACAGTCATCACCCTGCATGCTTGCAAAATTTCCCTCTTTCCCCAGTTGTCAATGGTTTTATGGAAGTTCTTTTCAGGAAATAATGGTTATATAAACTTCAGACACAAAAATGCTGGTGCAGTCGTAGTCAGACAAGAAGACCAGAGTTTAGCCCCGTTGGGAAGGGACGCTATTCAAATAGCTTGCAGAAAGTTTGTGAGCAAACTTTCCTTGATGCTCATTTTTTTAAAACATCTTTATTAGATTCTGATTGCTTTACAATATTGTGTTAGCTTCTTCTGTATAACAAAGTGAATCAGCTATATGTATATACATATATCCCCATATCCCCTCCCTCTTGCACTTCCCTCCCACACTCCTTATCCCCCACCTCTAGGAGGTCACAAAGCATTGAGCTGATCTCCCTGTGCTATGTGGCTGCTTCCCACTAGCTATCTATTTTACATTTGGTAGTGTATATATGTCCATGCCACTCTCTCACTTTGCCCCAGCTTACCCTTCCCCCCCACTCCCATGTCCTCAAGTCCATTCTCTAGTAGGTCTGCGTCTTTATTCCTGTCCTGCCACTAGGTTCATCAGAACCTTTTTTTTTTTTTTAGATTCCATATGTATGTGTTAGCATATGGTATTTGTTTTTCTCTTTCTGGCTTACTTCACTCTGTATGACAGACTCTAGGTCCATCCACCTCACTACAAATAGTTCAATTTCGTTTCCTTTTATGGCTAAGTAATATTCCATTGTATATATGTGCCACATCTTCTTTATCCATTCATCTGTCGATGGCCACTTCAGTTGCTTCCATGTCCTGGCTACTGTAAATAGAGCTGCAATGAACACTGTGGTACATGACTCTTTTTGAATTATGGTTTTCTCAGGGTATATGTCCAGTAGTGAGAGTGCTGGGTCATATGGTAGTTCTATTTGTAGTTTTTTAAGGAACCTCCATACTGTTCTCCATAGTGGCTGTATCAATTTACCTTCCCACCAACAGTGCAAGAGTGTTCCCTTTCTCCACACCCTCTCCAGCATTTATTGTTTGTAGATTTTTTGATGATGACCATTCTGACTGGTGTGAGGTGATACCTCATTGTAGTTTTGATTTGCATTTCTTTAATGATTAGTGATGTTGAGCATCCTTTCATGTGTTTTTTAGCAATCTGTATATCTTCTTTGGAGACATGTCTATTTAGGTCTTATGCCCATATCTGGATTGGGTTTTTTGTTTTTTTGACATTGAGCTGCATGAGCTGCTTGTATATTTTGGAGATTAATCCTTTGTCAGTTGCTTCATTTGCAAACAGTTCCTCCCATTCTGAGGGTTGTCTTTTCATCTTGTTTATGGTTTCCTTTGTTGTGCAAAAGCTTTTAAGTTTCATTAGGTCCCATGTGTTTATTTTTGTTTCCATTTCTCTAGGAGGTGGGTCAAAAAGGATCTTGCTGTGATTTATGTCATAGAGTGTTCTGCCTATGTTTTCCTCTAAGAGTTTGATAGTGTCTGACCTTACATTTAGGTCTTTAATCCATTTTGAGTTTATTATTGTGTATGGTGTTATGGACTGGAATGACTGGTGAGCCGAATGCCATATCTGCCTCGTTCACCTTCGTGTCTCACTCAGTTACATGGTGTCTCCCTGTTCCTCATTGGCAACATTCAATAAGCATGTAATGAATCATTTTCTTTTCCATCATTCCAGGGCCGATGTTAGTCAACAAATAATTAAGCAAAATCAGAGCTCTACCATTGCAGTACCAACTTCACTAAAGTGGGGAGAGTTCATCATGACCCACAATTTGAATTATATCTGATGGGTGGCTCCTTTATTTAGAACAAAGTGCTAATAAGGCAAGTTTAGTTTTTGATTCATTCCATTTTCATGTCTTCATAGCTTTATAGCAAACTAACTTCACACAGCTTTCTCAAATATGTATTATTTTGTCATAACAGGGACATTGAAAAGTGTTATTGAATTTGATATACAAAGGATAAATTCAAGGAATTGCACAATCAATGGTGGTTTACATATAAAGAGAGAGACTGTAATTTTCCAATATGCAGTGATTTTTATTGTCTTATTTAGACACTATCTAAGTTCTTTGTATTTTTTCCAAGTCCACCCATTCAGGATGATGAATTAGGATCATTTTTCTGGTAGGAGGGTATACACTGAACTTGGAGTTCTCTAAATAACTTGAGGCGAACTGAGTGATTATATACTCAGGTGAGTTTGAGTATGATGTTAAAGAACTCATACTAGAGCTGTTATAAGATCAATTGCTTGGTTCTTCAGATTTCAAACTTCTGTTAAATTAACAAATCATATTCTTTGAAAACAAAAGTCACGAATATTTTTAGGTATGATTTCAGTTGGCATTATCAGATGCATGAGCACATAGGCCCAAGATATGTGGTGATGAGTACGTGAACCCACAGAGTAATTATACCTCTAGTTTCACACTTGCCTTTCTGGAGCAACCACTATTTTCATTTGTGTCATCAAGAGTTTACTTGAATTTTCATGCAGGGTGGACTATTTTTTTTGTGTCTGGTTTCTTTTTGCTTGTGGTTCTTGAGATTCATTCATGCTGTGGTTTGTATCAATAATTCATTTTTTAAAAAAATGGTGAATACTATTTCATTCTTTAAATATACCATGACTTTTTAATTACTTCTTCAGTTGATGGACAGGTGGGTCTTTTCCAGCTTTTGCGAGTTATAAGGAAGCTTATTAAAACAAGACTTTGGGGGGGTATTACTTTTCGCATTGCTAAACACCTAAGAGTGGGATATCTGGGCCACAGAGTTGGTATAAGTTTAAATTTATCTGAAACTCCAAACTTTTCCAAAATAACATTTTACTCATATGAGAGTTTCAATTGCTTCATGACCACTCAATATTTCATGTTAGACACTTTGATTTTAGCCACTGGAGAGATGTGAAATGCTATTTTATTGCAGATATAATTTTGGTTTACCTCATGACTAATGATAATGAACATCTTTTCATGTGCTTATTGGCCATTCATATATCTTATTTGTGAAGCATGTGTTCAAGTCTTTTGCCCATTTTTCATTGTTTTATTTTCTTCTTTTTAATGAACTGTAAGAATTCTTTATACATTCTGGATACAAGACATTTTTCAAATATGCATATTCTGTATATTTTCTCCCATCCTGTAGTTTACTTTATTATTTTTTTTACTAGTGACTTTTGGAACAGAATTTGAAAAAATAACATCCAATTATCAATATTTTCCTTTTACACTGACTACTTTTGTGGCCTAAAAATTGTTGCCTACGCCGAAGATATGCTCCAATATTTTCTTCTACCAGTTCTATAGTTTTAAGTTTTACATTTAGGGCTGTGATATCTTAAATGAATTTTAGTGTGACATTTATTATGTGTTCCTGTTTAATATTAAAAAGTATCCTTTACTATCTCTAGTAATTACTCTTAATCTTGAATTGTACTTTGTCTGATATTAATATAAAAACACCAGCTTCCTTTTTCTGATTATTGTATGGTATATATTTTTTCTATCCTTATATGTTTCTTCATTTGTGCCTATATTTAAAGTGATTTTTTGTTCAGTGTATATCGGCATCTTGCTTTTTTATCTGACCTTCAAATCTCTACCTTTTTAATCTGGTCTTCCAATCTCCACTTTTAGTCTATTTATATTTAAGACAATCATTGATATAGTTAGCTATAATTCTACCACTTTGTAATCTACTTTCTTTTTATCTCATCTGGTTTTCATTCCTGTATTCCTCTCTTCCAGGCTTCTTTGGCTGTTAGAATTAGTCTATTGCTATAGGAATTTCCATTCAATACACCTATTGGCTTATTAGTTATAACTTGTAATTTTTTTTAGTGGCTACTTTAGAAATCAAAATATGTATTTTTTAATTTATCACTGTTTATTTAAACCTAATAGCATTTTCCATAAAATTTAAAAGGTTACAAAGTGTACTTTAACTTATCCAGCTATTTTTTTGCTACAGTCATAATTTAATTTACCCACCTATTTTTTACTATTGTTATACATTTTATAAAATATATGTTATAAACCACACATTGTAATATAATCACTTTTGCTTTAAATATTTAGTTTTCTTTTGGATAAATTAAGATCTGCATTTCCATCTGATATAATTTTTCTCCAGCTTGAAAAGCTTCCATTAGCATTTCTCATGTTACAGGCCTGCTGGCATTTAATTTTTTTCAGATTTTATCTATCTTAGAAGTCTTTATTTCAAATTAGTATTTTGCTTTATATAGAATTTTCAGTTCATGCGTGTGTGTGTGTGTTTTCCTTCTGTCTAAAGGTATCATCCTATTATCTTCTGATCTCCACTGTTTCTTATGAGAAGTCAGCCATAATTCATGATTCCCTGGGTTTAGCATGTGTGTGAGTGTGTGTGTGCATGTGTGTATGCATATGTTCAGAGGTGTTCATTATTATCTGCAGAAGTTTGTCCAATATAGACTTTCTTCTTTTGCATAAATCAGAAATTTTAGATCATTATTTTAAAATATAATTCAAGATAGTGTCAAAGAACATTTACCATTTCCCAAGTTCATGTACAATGTATACTAAGTACATAGTAAAAACAGATTTAAATATAATTTCAAAGTAAAAATACATTTAAAAAATCATTAAATAGATTCAGTTATAATCACAATAATTTCCTAAAAGATTGTGTTAATTATCCCTTATGCTAAAATTGATATCCAAGTAATAATAATTTTTTGTCAGTAATGATATTGGTTTAAATTATTTTTACCCTTGGAAAATAAAATTATAGTATTCTAAAAGCAATCCTTGCTTGGGTGGATTGGGAAGGCTGCCAATAGAGAAAATCTAATTCATAAATACAAACAAATTATTATTAAGCATCTCATAATATCATTGATTTGGTTAGAATTGAAACAAATGATTTACCCCAAGTCATTTTGTGTAAAAGAAAAATTTTAAATTATGATAATACAAAATATATAAGATCATTAATATTTATTTATTTTCTTAGTACCATTTGTGTCTTGATTCTATTATCTAAACTCTAAGGTTAAAAGAGATGCTTCACACTCCTCCCCCCAAAAAAAAGAAAAGAAAAAAATAATTAAGGTTGAAAAGTACTTACTTTTAAAACAGTTCCATGATGTTATATACATTATGTTTGTATAAGGGAATGATCCCATGAAAATATGTCAAGTTTTGCTGGTAGGCTAAAATATATGGTGAGGTTTAGATTTTTACCAGTTTCTAAGAATAAATGGTAACAAAACTAGATCTGTTGACAGTTGACTGTTCTAGATTCTAAATGATAAGAATGCATTAAATTTTATACTATTATAATCATAATTTTAACACAAATAGCACTTCCATAGAATAGCATGAATACTAATTAGTGCCTATTTGTGATATTCATGCTTATTAGGGTTTGGTCTAAGTTTATTGATATATTGGAATCAGAGAATTAGAAGTCATCTTGTTCAATTCATAACAATCCATCACAGATCATGTGCTTCAAAATTACCAACTCACGGGGCCTCCCTGGTGGCGCAAGTGGTTGAGAGTCCGCCTGCCAATGCAGGGGATACGGGTTCGTGCCCCGGTCTGGGAGGACCCCATATGCCGCGGAGCGGCTGGGCCCGTGAGCCATGGCCGCTGAGCCTGCGCGTCCGGAGCCTGCGTGTCCGGAGCCTGTGCTCCGCAACGGGGGAGGCCACAACAGTGAGAGGCCCGCATACCGCAAAAAAAAAAAAAAAAAAAAAAAAATTACCAACTCACTAGATAATATGTTATATTTTAAGTAACTTTCATATGAGAAAAGTTCTGCTTTATACTGAGCCAAAATGTATCTTACATTAATCTAAATTTATTTTTTAAAAATTGTATCCCATCAAAGATTATCAGACCAGTTGCTTTTACATATTAGCCCAGAGTTCAGGTTCAGTTCCTAATATATATCAGTTATTTGAATAAATCAGAAGCCTGAAAATATTTCAAAATAGCTATTTAATGTTACAAATAATAAACCAAGAAGTTTTTATTTTCCCCTAAGCCATGTGCCATTGCAGTCCTGGATGAATGAGGACATATACTGCTAAGAACAAGAGGGACATCGATTGTGTTTTACTCTTAAGGTTGACCTTCCAGACTTCTTTAGCAAGGCTATGACTGTAAAAAGGCATTGTCAAGAGAGCAAAGAGCATTGTGAGTTTCACTACAGCCCCTGGCATGGGCACTGCAGCTTGCCAACACCAACAATACTTCCTCTTCTTCCTTGATAACTCAACCAACACTGATTTTGTTTGGGCATCTGATTGGCACACACTCTGGGAAGGTAGGCTCCTGGGTGAATCACCATGATCTCACTTCCCTTCCTGTGATTGGTTTTAAGATAAGCCTACGAGCCCGTTCTGGCTGATGGATGTAGGGAGAATTCTACTGTATATGCAGGGGATAGAGTTTCCAACTTAATGAAAGAGAAGATGTTCCAGGAGAAAGTCCACTTATGCCCATTCCCTTCCTACTCAGCACCCTGACCTGTGACAGTATGACATCTATAGCTGCAGTGGCTCACTTGTACCCAAGAGTTAACAAAGCAGGGAAAAATAGTCAGGATGCTGAGGATGGTACAGCAAAGAAATAGGTGGCTCTGGGAAGCCTGAGGACTTCATGGAGCCACTGTCTGTCTCCGACTTCTTGTTGGGTGAGGTACATACCTTGATTTTTGAGTCATGGATGGTCAGGAATCCTCTTTCTTGCATCCAAAAGCAATCCTAATTGCTAACTACTGCACTTTCGCACCAAAACATAGATCTGGTGGTCCAGACCCGAGATTTCCATTTTATACCAAGGACAGAGAAAAGGAGCATATGAATCTAGGAAATAGAAAGACCCAAACTGAATAGTAAGAAGGAAGAAAGAGAGAAAACCAGAGAGGACCAAGGAGGAAGGTATGTATTCTGACAACCCCTCCACAACAGGAAGCAGATGTTGAAAATGATTAGAACATGTGTGATAGTCAACTGTTCAAGAATCAGTATGGCATGGGTATCACCCATCAGAGTGTGTTCTCATTACCTTGTGCTCACCAAGGGTTGGCTGTATCAGAGTAATATCAATAGTTCCAGGACGGTAGGAAAGGGGAGAGTAGATTCAGCTTGTAAACACCTCCCCATCCCCCAGGTGATGTGACATGGGAGTCACTTAGAATTCCCTGCATGCCTCTGAATTTCGGGGGACCCAGAGGCAGCTGAGGTGAGAGCTACCCATCGTCAATGGGTCTACCAGAGTCCCAGGCACAGTTGCCTAGTCAGGGGACATAGCAAAGACTCAGTGAGAGACGAGGAAAGTTCTGGTCAGTCTGGAGTACACAGGACCCTGACCAGGCTGACCACAAGTTACGCTCTCCATCAGCAAATGCCAGTGGAGCTCCCAGGGTTGGTATACTTCAGAAGTTGCTGGTACAGCGATCAGGATAACATAAGCCTTGACATGGATCCACCAACTCGGAGCTCAGGTTACATAAAGGAGCTCTTCAGTTAAAAAATCTGACTAGTCTCTACGTCTGTGTCTGTATTCCTGTCCTGCCCCTAGATGTAGAGAATGGACTTAAGGACACGGGGAGGGGGAAGTGTAAACTGGGATAAAGTGAGAGAGTGGCATGGACATATACACTACCAAATGTAAAATAGATAGCTAGTGGGAAGCAGCTGCATAGCACAGGGAGATCAGCTCAGTGCTTTTTGACCACCTAGAGAGGTGGGGTAGGGAGGGTGGGAGGGAGATGCAAGAGGGAGGAGATATGGAGATATAAGTATACATATAGCTGATTCACTTTGTTATACAGCAGAAACTAACACAACAATGTAAAGCAATTAAACTCCAATAAAGATGTCAAAAGAAAAAAAAAGTCCGACTAGTGACTGCATTGCACTTAGATGACTTTCTCTCCTCTCTGCCCAGTAGGGATGAGACTTGTGGAAAAGCTCAAGGCACTTATAGGAAAACAACAAAGAGAGATTCTCTGCACATCTGAGTGTCACAGGAGAAACTGTTGATGATTCTGTGCCCTAGTGAAACATCTGTTCTCCAGGTTAAGCTCTCCCTAGAAGGCTTTACACACAAACTGTGGCATGGGGGTTCTGACTTCCAGGTTCTGCAGTGGGTACCGTCTTTGATATAATCTTAGTTTCTCAATGTTATTTCTAAAATTTAGTTCAAAAACTAAATGTAGACTTTCCATAATCAAGTCTAGATTTCCTGTATGCTCATAAATAATTTAAAGTTAGCTGTATTATCTTTTTTTTTTTTTTTTTTTTTTTTTTTTGCGGTACACGGGCCTCTCACTGTTGTGGCCTCTCCTGTTGCGGAGCACAGGCTCCGGATGCGCAGGCTCAGCTGCCATGGCTCACGGGCCCAGCCGCTCCACGGCATGTGGGATCTTCCTGGACCAGGGCATGAACCCGTGTCCTCTTGCATCGGCAGGCAGACTCTCAACCACTGCGCCACCTGGGAAGCCCTAGCTGTATTATCTTGAGTTTCTGTCTCCTACTAACTAATATTAAATTGAAATTTATATCCCACCTATTTCCAGAATAGTTGGAATTAACTTTTAAATTAAGCATTACTTAAAATAGAACAATCAGAGGACTGCAACTAATCCAGTAATCCTTCTTGGGGAGGTGGGGCAGGGTTCAATCAATTATCAGTCATTTAAGAAACAGAAAAGCTTCCAACTGGTTAAGAGAAACAGGGCAACTCAAGGGATTATAGGATTACACATGTATTAGGGTAAAAATGATAATAATAAATAAAACAAGATTATGTGACTATGGATCATCCAGCTGTCCAAACAGCTTAAGCAGATGTGGTCCTTTCCCTAAAGGTCTTAGATTATAAAGTGTGATTGGATGAGAATTTATTTTATGAATCCTGAGCCAATGATCTAAAGAAGATAAACAAGCACAAGTAATCATGCTTTAAATGCTTAATAAAAATCGTTAAACATCCCTACAGTTTATTCCTCCAACAATCAGTAGGTTAAAAGATTGGGTGGAGCCAGTACCCACTCCTGTTTTTGGTTGTATCAATGTTTGATAAGAAATACACCCACACAGAGGTTCAGCGTTTCTTCATGCAAATCATGCCTATGTTTATTTTCTTTTTAGTACCCAGAGCCCATTCTTAAACTCGGGGCTCTGAAAGGATTCTAAGTACCATCCTAAATACAAAACTCATTACATAAATTCCACGTTGCACTTTTGTTTAGATGTAATTCACTGAAATGCTGAATAGACTGCAAAGAAGAAAAGAGCTAAATATTGTTTGGGTCAAGAATACTTTACTCACAGGAAGGGAGAACCTTCTGGAAGAATCCATTGTCCAGTAGACAATGTGGGAATCATTGGAATAATCTGATTTTGTTACTTGCTCACATTTGTGATTCCTAATACCACGCTTCGTGACTCCGTTAGCTCTTAAATTTTCCTACAATATACCATTGAAAGAATGGGAACAAGGCTGGTGGATAGTTTTCTATACCACAAATATAGGGTTAGCAAAAAGGATCTATAACTCAGACTTGTAAAATTCTGTCCAGAACAGACTTAATTGCATTCAGTGTTTGCAAATTTAAAAAGACTAAATATAATTACATATTTTGGTCTCCATATAAGAAAAGCATATGTATCACTGTAACTGGATACATAATTGCAAACTGTATGTCTTAAGAAGAGTAGATTCTTTGTGCTCTAATGAAATGTGATATAAATTTGAATCAACATTGAGCAAACTCCAAGCTTAATATCTATTCTCTATATTTTAGTCCAGATAATTTAATATTAATTAACGCCTTTAAGATTTTTCGGCATTTTTTTAAGAGGAGCCCTCCACTTGTTGACTTTGGGGAAAAATATGTTTAGAAGTGAAGAGCAACTCTACCACAGCAGGAAAGACAGATTTCTTTTTCATATATTAGTTATTAGACTGTAATGCAATGATGAGGATCTAGGTTTAAGATTACCTTTTTATTCCTGAGCCTACTGAGTGTGAAAAAGTCTTCAATATTTCCCAGTAACCATGTAAATGCAGCCTGCCTAGACAGAGTGACACATTCACCACATCTGGCCACTTAGCGGTTATTCAGTCTAAGGCAGTTGGCTCCATGAACCCAGTGACCTTCCCCCACCATTGCCCCAGACACCACCTGGTGCTGAAGTGGGAGCTGAGAAAAGTGCATCTCAGGGGCTCTTGCAAGAGAAAGCAGATTCTGACCACAAGGTCAGTTGATTCTTCATTTGAAATATCATTTATTTTTTTATTTAACTGATGTTAAAATTTAGTCACTATTTATCTATGTATTTAAAGTTCTGTTTTTGTTTTTTTTTAAGCCCATGTTTAGAAATCCTTGTCCATATTGTTATAAATTATCATGCTTTTATAATAATGAACTACAAAATAAGCCTGGATGCTAGTCATTCATTACAATGGATTACTAAAAAAAAAAAAAAAAAAAAAAGAAAAAAAATCCTTCAAAGTGTCTTTTATTTAACCTCCTAATACCAAAAGTATTGTTTGATAATAATGCCTTTCTATTTTAGGAAAGTAATCAGGGTTGATGTAACCTTATAGCCATCTCATGGAGGATGGTTGGCCCAGGCACATCGAGGAGATTCCCAGGTGAGATGATGAGTATCAGTTTTCCGGGTAAGGGAATTGGAGGGTGGGTGGATGGGTGCGTATGTACGTGCTGTAAAAAAGTAAGTTAAATTTTTTTTTAAACATTTAAACTTTTTATTTTATATTGGAGTATAGCCGATTAACAATGTTGTGATAGTTTCAGGTGCACAGCAAAGTGACTCAGCCTATATAAACATGTATCCATTCTCCCCCAAACTCCCCTCCCATTCAGGCTGCCACATAACACTGAGAAGAGTTCCCTGTGCTACATAGCAGGTCCCTGTTGGTTATCCATTTTAAACACAGCAGCGAGGCCCATTAAAAATTCTGAAGAGTTCTTTTGAGCACACACGGATTCTAATCAGGCAGCGCCAAACAGGAGCTAGGGGTGAGGATTTTACAGACAGGACACAGAAGCGAAGCAAAGCAATGATTTGATTGGCTAGAGCTTCAGCGGGTTTCTTATTTGGGAAAGTCTGATTGGCTGCGTGTGACTGGCTGTTCTCAAGTTTCACTCCCTCAGTTTCCAGTGCATTGGCTTAGGTTTTGGTTTGCTTAGGTAGGCAACTCAGGCATTAGAGCCACCTCCGTCCAATGGTCTCCCTGTTTAAACAGTGCATAGAGGAGCGGTGCCCTTCCAGGCAGGAAGAAGCAGGCGGGTAAGTTCAGAAAAGAGGATGGGAGTGGGGATCTCTAGGCTTCGTGCAGCTCACTTTATCTAAAGCCTAAATCAGGAGGCGTGAAGGCATTACAGACTGAGCAGGGCTGCTTCAAGAGCCCTGGCCTTTCACAGCAGGATGTAGTTTTCTTGCGTAGGCAATGGGGCAGAGCTGGGCCAGATTTCTGTTCCAGGTAGAACACTGAGGCTTGGCTTTGAGCAGGCAGCAAGGCAGGTGAGCAATTCTGAAGACTTGACTAAGGCAAAAGAGTGGGGCTATGGAGAATGGGGAGGCTTGAGAAGAGACGGGTGATAAAGTTGGGGGAACGATGGTTATCTGGATGTGGGCAGGTGATGGCACAAAAGGAGTGGAAGAGAAGTCCTTGTCCCTGGCTCAGTCATGTTATAGACAGTCACGGAGGGACAGGAAGGCTTGGTAGGCATGGTTTTGAGTTCACTTTTGGACTTGTCACCTGTGATTGGGGGACTATTTAAAAGGAAAGTGCCGCATAACTTAGGCATGAAGATATTTATATCTATCACACACAGCAACACTCAACATGCTACTCAAATATTTCACTTGGGGTTCTTTTTGAAATCTTCCGTTTAAAAGCAAAGTTTCCTGAATTTGTACTAAAGAACTCAGTTCATGAGGATCATAATATTTGGAATTAAATTTAGAAGTGTATTACTTTTGTCAAAAGTGCCCGCAATAACAAACAAAATCCAACAACCCAGACAAGCCTATTCCAAGCTGTTGTCTTCATCTTACATCCCTTAGTTTGGGTATTGATGCTTGGTCATTAGAATGACACCCATGCAGGTGACTCACTTCACTCCATCCTACCTCTGTTTCCTTGCTGTCAAGGTCTCAACAATGGTCAAGCTGCAGAAAGGATGAGATTTTAAGTGTACACTTCATAAACCCTGAGAGCCTTCCTTGCCTGAAATTGTTTTGCCTCTGATATGTTACTGGGAACTACAGCATCCTATTTCATTTTCTCTTGAGAAAACCAACCCCAGTGGTACTTTCTCCACACACTTTTTTTTCCTGGACATATTTATTTTATGGTTAGCTCTTTTGCTCTATTGGGTGAGTAGAACTAGTCCAATATTGTATGAAAATCTAGCCATTTTAGGATTTTAAAACATTGTGAGATTTTTAAAAAATATGAGGGTAGTTTCAATAGCAAACATTTATATATATATAACCTCTTCAGGACCTGGGCAACATTTCTATCAAATCAAGTTCTAAGTAAAGTAATCTAGTAGCATTATTTATCATTTTTTAAAGAATAAAATCACCTTATGTCTTCATTCTTTCATTCATTCACTGAGCACAAACTTATTAAGCACTTACTATGTGTTTTGCAAATGTAAAATAATAGAGATATAACAGTGAACAAAAGAAACAAAATATCCTGCCCTTAATTAATTGACCTTCTAGTGAGGGAAGAAAGGCCACATTAAGACAAAAATAAGATTTGCGTGTCTACTAACTGCCATGGCACACCACTGAAACATTCTCACTCTTGCATTTACACCTAAGGAAACAGTGCTTGTTATCAAATGCCTACATACAACCCAACAAACTTTTTTTGTGTACAGTTCCCTTATTTGTATTGAATGTGATTTCCCCCACCCCCAATCTAAAAAAGTTGATTAAAATCCATCCCTTTACCCAGCCCAGGGTAGTATAAACATGTTAGAAAAATCCTTAGAATATTTGGTTTATTCTTCTCACTTTACAGATAAACAGAAGCTCGGAGATGTTTATGACTTCTTTGAGGATCTACAGTTGGTATCAGAGTTGAGGCAAAAATCCAGCACTTTAAGAAGGTTATTATGATAATATTAACTATTATAGTAGTGTGAATACAAGCAGTAAGTTTATTTTCAAATTCAAATATAAAACCATGACTCAAACATGGGAGAGTGGCTTATAATTTTAAACTAAGTTACCTGAATTGAATGAATTCAGAATTGGGCAAAAATAGTCATGAACTATGTCACAGTATTGTTTACCATAGAGACCATTTCTTGTCCCTAAAGGTACATTATTGATCAATGTTAGAGTGTAATTAAATTATTCTCTTGTTGATTCTTTTAAGGAACACCTAAAAGGCTATAAAAATAAAAGTCGAAGGGTAAGCTGTGACAAAGTGAGAGTGGCATGGACATATATACACTACCAAAATAGCTAGTGGGAAGCAGCCGCATAGCACAGGGAGATCAGGTCGGTGCTTTGTGACCACCTAGAGGGGTGGGACAGGGAGGGTGGGAGGGAGACATAAGAGGGAGGGGATATGGGGATATATATATATATATATATATATATATATATATATATATATGTATATACATATATATATATCTCATTCATTTTGTTGTACAGCTGAAACTAACACACCATTGTAAAACAATTATACTCCAATAAAAATGTAAAAAACCCCACTACAATAAAAATGAGAATAAGAGCCTGATTGAATATATGTATACTAATAAGAATATAAAATTTAAAAGTAAAAAATAAAAAAATAAAAGCAAGGTATCTGAATCATCCAAGCTTGGTAAACAATCCCCCTCTTCCGGTACCTCCCTAGGAAACAAACCCTGAGCACACAACTCCACTCTATGAGTCATTACTTTTTAGATCACATTCTCTGGGCAGGAGCTGAGAAATCGATACCTCCCTCAAGGTTGTAGACATGTTGGTGCTGGGACTGATTAGTCATTAACCTATTCTCACTCCTCCCAGCACTCACAGAAGGAATTCCAGTGTCTCGGTGGATCTTGAAACAAGTCCTAGTAACACACTTTGGAATGGCAGCGGGATTTTGTGAAAGGTCTGTTGCAAAATACTTGTACCATCTTCTCACATATTCAGGACCATAAATCCCAATAAGTCACCTGAACTCAGATTTTAAAGATGAGTCTCTGAACTATTTATTCCAATTTTGTCCCCTGAGAAATAATTTATCAAATAAACCAAGCAAGTAAGGTTTTTCAAAATACGTGTCAGGATCATCCCACAGGGAAGGGGAAAGAAAATGAATATATTAATGGTCCATTCAGCAACTTTTTATCTGATGCTCTAAAAACTGAACTGCAGAAGAGTTCCTTAGTGATCTCAAAGAGTTAATGAGGCTTCCCGGAGCTAGAAGCTGGCTTTGGTTGTGTGGTTTCTGTATCCACAGACTCCGGTTCAATCAAAATGTAAATGTTATCTGGGTACACAAAACATATTTCATGGTGATAATGAATCTGTTGACATACTGTTCATACTTTATTGTATAAATTTTAGTGATGTATTTGCCAGAGAGAAAAACGAATATACAGGGAAATGCTCCACGCTCAGCTCTACAATATGCTCCGAGGTGACACGTGTCTGTGTCTGTCCTTGCCTTTAATCAATCAGAGCACTGTGACATTGGGAAGAGCCCAACAGCGTCCTTATCGAGTGAGCTAATCTAACTGGGTTTGGAATAGGAACTAGAAGATGGGTTATTTTTAAAGGAAAAGCCACTGATTCCAAAACCTGTCCTGCAGCATAGTTACTTAACAGATGTATAAGCACTCAGGTGTGTGATCCTGTGTGTGAAAGATGATCAGATTAGGAGGGGAGAGGTGGCCTGCAGTCACTGGGTGGACGTGTCTGTCTGCTTGAACTCAAGCTTGCACCCCCTAGGCTCTGCATGCAGGCAGAGATACCAGGACTGTTTGGTGTCTCTAGCTGGCAGGCCCAGCTCTCTAATTTGCAGGGCTCAGGGCAAAATAAAAATGGGTATCAAGAATTTCAACATGGCGACAGCAGGACCTTAAACCAAGCAAGGGGCCCTGTGCAACAGCACTAATCATGCTCCCAGGAGGCCTGCCCTGCCTTCTGGGTTCTGAGGATGGAGGGCTGCCCTCTAGCGTCGCAGGAAAAATGAATTCTCCTTTCTCATGCTTATACTTCCTCCCCCCACCCCACCCCCCGCCCGCAAGTCTCTCAGGCCTGTTAGAGCTTCCATAGTAAGTTTCTTTGTGCATTTTGTCGCAAGGACATTGATATGGAGTATATTTGTGGGAAAACCCCTTTGCTCTTCGTGGCTTACCCTCGGCATAGCAGCCTTGCTACCCAAAGGCATGGAAATGGACTCCTTGGGGTCCCTTTAATTGCATGAGTCTAGATTTCATGCTCCTGGCTTTGTACTAAAGGGCATTTTTCATTCCACTTCATGCTGCTTGGGGGTTATTATTTTGTTGTGGTTTTTTTTGCCTTCAAAATAGAAACTGTTGTGAACTTTTAAAAAGGTATATTGGTGCAATTGATTCTAAAATGCTGATAGAATAACTATAATGATTATATTGGTTCATATTTTGTATTAAACATAAAGAGGTCCTCATAAAAATAAGCCCCCAAACTGAAACAAATGAAAAACCCAATATAATCTCGGGAAGCCTGACATATCTTGATTATTATACTATATTCATTCCACGACCTTTGTCCACGATGGTGAAATTTAAATCATATGGGGGACTTAGGGATGGATGTTGATTTTTGCTCATGTTTTGCTTTTTGTAGCCCTACTTTTCAAAGTACATTGGAAATTCCTAGAAGCGTCCTAGGCTTGGTCCTTTTCTTCCCCCTTGAACATCTGGCATATGATAGGCACAAAATAAATATTTATTGAACGAATTAATGAAAGAATGAGTGATAAAAAATGTCATAAGGGTCAAGGACAAAAGTCCCTTCATGCAGAGTCTCTTTAAATTATATTCTGCCATTGTGTTTAACAAAATCTCCTAGAAATCTTACAGTCACACCCCTTTACCATGTGGAGGATATATATAGGGTATAGTTACTGGTTGTTACTTCCCCACTGGAGAGAAGGAGAAAATACTTAAACACGTACTGTTCTCTTACGAGTCTCTCAATACTTTTAACCATAAACCTGAATTACAGATTATTTACTTTTTCTTCCTTTTTGAGTGGGTAAAGGCAGCCGTTTATCAATACAAAGGGTGAAGAGGCACCAAGAATTGGAGAGGGGAAGTTGCTCCAAAAGGAAAAGACTGGAAATGCGCAGCTCTGCATAACCTAGACAGACCATGGGCAGAGCGGGAGGAAGGGGAGAATCCTCACGACAGCAGCTGCGCAACTGCCCACTCACCCGGGCTTCCTTAGGAGACGCTGGTCTCGGGATATTCATAGAGCCGATTCATCAGCGCTGTCTTGCAGCTTGTTCTCAGAACCACCAAAACCCTAAAATCCTCCAGTCCAAAAGAGAGAACTGAGCCCGATGGGTGAGCCTGGACCCACGGGTAAAGCTGAGATTTGAATTACCCCGGGGGGGGGGGGGGGCGGTTACGTCTACCGCCAGGGGTGGGCAGGCAAAGCGGGGTGAGGGCGCAGACCAGGAACTCGACAAAGAAGAGTTCCATCTCCTGCGAGGGCAGGAGGCCGTGGGACCCCCAGGACACGTTCGGGGTAGGGGGCTTATCCCATGCGTTGCCTCCTTCCATTTCTTCTCCACTGCAGGTCTAGGGCAGGAGGGAAGGCCCAGGACTAGGTGGAGTCTGGCCGGCAGGGTCCCTGGCCAAGGATCCAGTGTCCGGGACACGCTTCCTTTTTACTCCCCCATCCTTACCCACCGGCCAAGGTCTCGGGCAGCCGGTGGCAGAGCTGTGCCCTTTTCTGGTCTACACCCCCTGAGCAGAGCAGGCATTAACTGCGGCTAAAAATAAAGTCACTAGAAGGCTCCGAGCCCCTCTCCCCTCGTGGCCTGGGTCCTGCCGTCACTGGGCACGCAGCTACCCAGCTCATATGCCTCTGTCCCGCAGTGGGACAGGAGGGCCAAGAGCGGGCAGCGGGACAGTTCGGGAAGGTTTCCCAAGTGTTAGGCGGTGCCAGGGCTCAGAGCCCCCTGCGCTGGTCTGGTACTGGAACAGACACGTGCATAGGAACAAGCCCCGGACGTGTGCTGGTGCCCGAGAGGGGTGGATCGCGGTGCCTCGGACTCCTTAGGCTTCGGGTGGAGGTGGGATTTGCGGGGCTTGGGTACAGACAACTCTCGACTAGGAGGGACCCTCCAAAAGGGTGGAGCACCAAGGAGCTCCCCTACCGCCCAGGTAGAGGGCCAGCGGGCTCAACCCCCAGGCGTGTCGGGAGGGGACGCTGCCCCTGCAGACATCGGCCCCCGCGCCCAGTCCCCCGAGGTGGCGTGGAGAAAGCGAATCCCAGAGCCGACCCTGCCCGCACCAGCGCCCAGCCACTCTCCCCGGTCGCGCCCTCGCTGCCATCCCTGCCGGACAGCAGGGGCTCGGCGGGGGCCGTGGACCGACCAGAGGGCTCCCTCTAAACTCCGATACGGAAAACCTTGCCCTATCGGGTACCTCCAAAGTGTGACTTAAGCTGAAACTGCAGGGCGCAAGTAAGGCGGCCTACCCGAGGACGTGGCGGGGTGCAGCGTTCAATCACACGGGCGGGTGTCCGCCTTGCCTCTCCATTGCGCATTTGGAGCTGTTCTCGGCCAAGGGGTCTCCCCGCGTCCCAGCGTCTTCCCGCCCCCCGCAGGGAAGCCCCCTGCCCTCTGAGAGAGTGGGGAGGACCGTGAGATCCCCCAAGCCCGCTGTGCTGAGTTGAAGAAGAGGAGGGTGGGAACCCCCTACCCATTAAGGGATGCGGAGCGGAGGGGAATCCCTCCTGCGAGCGCACAGAGGGTGAAGAAGAGGAAGTCCCCGCGGTCCTCCGAGCAGGGGATACCAAAGGATGGGAGGTCTCCTCCCGGCTACGCTCTGAGAAAGTGGGGAGGAGCAAGGGGGCACCCCGTCCAACCCATCCCCCGCACACTACTCAGAGCCTGGGTGGACTGGAGGGTGGGACGGCCCCTCCCCGCCGCACTTGGAGCGGGTGGAGAGGAGTTAGGAGCGTCCGCAGTCTTCTGAGCTAGGTCGGAGGTGAGGGCGGCAGGAAGCGGGAACCCCCAGACCGCGCTCGGGGACCGCGCAGGGCACGGTGGGAGCCCCCGCCAGACCCCAGGCTGAGACAGCGGAGGGGAGGTGGACCTTGCCCGCGCTGATCGTAGGAGGGTCTAAGAGGGGGACCCACGGGGCTGGGCCGCGGGCCCCGCCTCTCCCCGCCCAGCACGCGGCTGGGCGCTCCGGCCCCCCGCCGTGCCCGGCGCGCGACCTGGCCGTCGGGGGGCGGCGGTGGGTGGAGGCCCGGCTGCGGCGCGCAGGGTGCGGGCAGAGGCGGGTCGAGCGCCCCCTGTCACACACGCCCCCTCCCGCGCGGTGGCGGTAGCGGCGCCGCCGGGAGCTGCCCCCGAGGCCGCCGCCCGGCCCCCGCCCGCGCGTCAGCGCGCCCAGCCCGGGGCTCCGAGCTCCGCCCGCGCCGGAGGCCCCTGCGCGCAGCTCGGAGCGCCGGCAGCGCGGCCGGCCGAGGCAGCGCGGGGCTGGGACGCGGTCGGCGGCGGCCGAGCGGGCGGCGCGGCCCCGGCCGGGCGCGCTCGGCGGGCGCCCCGTGAACCTCCCCGATGTGGCAGGAGGCGATGCGGCGGCGCCGCTACCTGCGGGACCGCGCCGAGGCGGCGGCGGCGGCGGCGGCGGGCGGCGGCGGCGACGGCGACGGGCTGCAGCGGTCCCGGGACTGGCTCTACGAGTCGTACTACCGCATGAGCCAGCAGCACCCGCTCATCGTCTTCCTGCTTCTCATCGTCATGGGCGCCTGCCTCGCCCTGCTCGCCGTCTTCTTCGCGCTCCGGCTGGTGAGTGGCCTCCCTGTGGGACCTGCCCGCGCGCCCCGGGGCCCCGAGAGGAGAGGGAGGTACCCGCCGAGCCGCGTCCCGGCCGGGGCTACCCCTCGGCCCGCGGCGCCCTGCCCCTCCTGCCTGCCCGCGGCCGACCTGGGTTGGGCGAGAACTGGGGGCGAGAGAAAAGTTTCCTAGGAAGGTTCTGCCCAAAATAAAGTTGCCGGGTGTGCAGCGGGTGGACGGCCCGGGTGTGCGTTTCCCACCTCTGCGCACCCGCTGGCAAACTCGCCGTGCTTTTCACTCGGCGCCGCTGGCCGCAACAGCCGCTCCACTAGGTCTGTGTCCCTCGGAATCAGCCTCGCGCCTCTTCGCGAGGCCGCTGCCCAGCCCCTGAGCTGGCGTTTTAGTTATTTAACTCTCTAAAAAGCCTGCCTCGGGAAAGTGGTGAATGGAGAGGAGAAATGAAAACAAGTATATTATTCTACGTATTTGCCTTTAAATCTGTATGGTTTAGTCCCATAGACAGGGCGAGATGGGGTGTTGACCTGTTGTGAGTCTTCAGCCTCCAAGTGTGTAAGTAACAAGCATCCGTGGACCGTTGCTTTCCTATTTCTAGAGAGGTAGTTAGTCGTGTTTACTGTTTTGCACAGGTTATTAAACTGGATTTCATCACTGGGAGCGTAATGCAACTCCACAGCTGATGTCAATTTTGCCAATTTATATTTTTCGAGTAGAAATCCATGGCTCACTCCCGTGAGCAGTGAGGGGAAATCTGTAGATGGCGGTAAGCTTCCTGTTACTGATCTTTCTGTTGGTGTGGTTCAAACTTTTGCACCGCCTATGATATGTGTGTGCAGATTGAGTGCCAGGCATTGATTAATCAGTGAGATATTTTTGGTCAGTGGTTGATCTGGGGATGTCTGCATCGAATGATGTCTTTTTAGCTCAGAATATAGACATACACCTACATTCATGTCCTCAGAGCAAAGGCGTGGGTGTTTGCTTTATTTCAACACGTGTGCAAAATAGCTGTCCTTGGTTTTTGGCAATTTATTCTTCATATCCTGAGCCAGATGGTGCTCAAATATTATGCATGGGAAAACTTATCATCTGGGTTCTTTAAAAAATGAAGTTTTCTTTTTCCCCACACTAGTCAAGAGGTGTTGTCTTCTGCTGGAATTCAATGAGATAAGAATAAAAATTAGAAAGTAAATAGAACATCACGATGCCACCGATTACAACTGGGTCTTTTATTATACAACATAGAGCAGAGAGCACCTTAATTCTGTATTCTGGGTGTGAGTTCACGGCAGTCTTCACACCCTTGTTACCAGCCTGGAATGCTCCCTGGAATGGCATCTTTGTCTCTTCTCACCACTTCTTAGGGCCAAAGAGGACATGACGAGAGACTTCTGCTCAGTCTCATTGGCAAGCAGGGTCTCTAAAAGCATCTCCTTCTCATTTCCATCCTTGCAGGGAAGAAAACACATCCCTTTTCCTCTGGAAAAGCAGCTAGAACATTGCTACTTGTGATTCTGTTGAATCTGTAATTCAAACCCGTTCTGGCTGGTTCTCTTCCAAATGGAAAAGAAGGAGCAGGTGATGGCCTATTTATAGCACCATTAATATATTTAAAGACAAATGTGAAGTTCATGCTCCCCTACACACACCACTTTGTTTGCTATCATACAGATCTCTAACTTCTTAAACCTTGATCTACGTAGATGTTCTTGAATGGGCCGTCAGGGATTCAGCACAGTCAGCTGAAAGCTCCCTTCTCTAATTTGTCTTTGATTATTGTGTTTCTTTACCCAGTTCCTTTATGTTCCATTTCACATGGTGCAGATGCTGGAGTGGTATCTTTTTTAAAAGCTTATTCAGGCATCTTTACTTTTCTTGATAAATCAGTCATTCCCACACTCTCCTGGCATTCAGCTAAATCACTTTAAGTACAAAGCAGGCACTTCCCATGACATGGCTGTAGCCCAGGGTGAGGTCCAGAGATGGTGGAACGGATCCTGTCCTTGGCTCTCTACCTAAACCATGCTCTGACTACTTTGTAAATCCTTCTAGGAGATGAGCTGTGCAGGAATGTTCCAGAATCAGGAAGGGTGACGTCATCTGGTGGAAAGGCTACCTTCAAGTGGGCACTGGGGCTACTGGGCCTGGCATTGGGAAATGCATGGGAGGACTGGTCACTGTCCTCTGGTACTTGACCTTAGGAAGTACTGACACAGTTCTGAGATCTGGACAGCTCATTTCTATTTTGCTTTTAGTAATAGCATAAACAGCAGTTCCACTTTACGAAAAATGTTCTCCATCCATGTAGTCAAAGTGGCTAGGTTAAGAGCATTGGAAGCTGGGACAGAGTTGACATGGAGTCACGTGCACACAGAGTGGGGTGAATTCATTTCTCAGACTGACCAGAGCTTGGCTTCCCAGAGATCTACACTGGAAGACAGAAATAGCTGCCTGGGCCCCACCCAGATTTCCACCTTCGAGCGCTTTACTAGAATCGCTAGGCTCTGATGTAGTTCGGGAGCTCGGAAGATCTGTTTTTGCTGCCTGAAATCTTGGACAGATTCTTCTTCCCATGAATCTGCCTGATTTTGATTTCCACTAGACTTCCATCAGTTCTTGTAGTAGAAAAGGTCTGGTAACTTTCTTAATGCATATCCATAGTTTTCTAGAACACTTGGATCACAAGATGATCCTGATGGTATCCAAGTACATAGTGATTTTTTGGTATGTGTAATTGCCTTTGTGTGAAGTGACTTGAAATATCTCTTAAAAAGAAAAAAAAGTAAGTTTTGTCTTGACCTACTATTTCCCTAATTGGCATTATTCACAATCTGCTTTCACTTAATTTCAATCTATGGTCAACCTATGCGTCTGCATCACTGATCATGAAGATAAGGTAATCTGCAAAGTATTTTTATTATATTTTAATAAGTAAATTCTGAATTGAAACTTTACTATCTTGCTTAACTATTTTCTACATAAAAAGTGATTAAATAGGTTTAATCCCATATTTGTTAAGAAATATCAAGACAAAACAAATAGCACATATGATAGCATGTCTTGAATTTTAATATCTTGTTTAATAATATAAAAAATATTTTCTGTTGCTTATGATGGAAGTTTTTGATGATAGTACTGGGCATGGTGAACAAAATTAAATTACCCTCTGGCATGAGAAAACTTGGAACTAATAAGACCAAACTTTAAGTTCTAAGTCTTATGAGGTAGCTTCATTTTCCAGGACTGGTTCTTATTACTAAATGCATGAAAACCTCTTCTTAGAATCAAATCCTCTCTCATTTATTATGTCCAAAATCAGCCAACTTTTCTCAAAATTTGCCCATCGTGGTTAGGAAAGGCTGACATAAATTTTTCAGTTTCTCAAATACCAGCTAGCTCCAGCCAGATTTGTTTTGGTTAAAATTTTTCATTAGGAATGGTCAATATTTCAACTGGAATGGAAAAATTTCATTCCCATAAATTTTAAATAGTCAGATATTGCTATAAAATACTTTTTTTCTGTTTTTTTGCCTGTTTTTTTTAGTTTGCTAATAATATCCAAATGAGTATATACTTTTATCAATATTAAATATGTAATATGTATGATTTTGACAGAATATGATCTACCTTCTTGCTTTTACTGTGATTCGGTGTGCTAGATCTTTCAAACAATGACCGTAAGTACTTCATTACAAATCAGTTTTCCAGCATCAGGTGTTTTTTCTAGGGGCATATATATGAGTGTTTCTTTTCTCTATACATGGAGAAAGAATCCTAATTTTTCCAAAATGAGTAAGTGAATCCAGTCATTGTAGAGGCAAATTGGCTTTATTATTCCAGACATTATTTCAGCGCCCCTAGTGGGTGGAAGGATCAATGGGGAGAAGTCTTTTCTTGGGGAGTGGAAGGCTGGAGAAGGCAGATAAATATGTCTGACATCTCCTCTAAGGAGCAGGCAATTCTCTGCATACTTTCTCTAGTCTCTTAATTCTGGGGGTGGAGGGGTAGTGCATGCTTTTAGGAACTGGAGTGGAGGTAGCTAAAGATCCGTCTTTCTGTGAATTTCTCTATACATGCAGGAGACTCTTACTTGGCAGGTGTTTGTGATTTGCAACCAGTAATTCAATAAGTCACTTTAATTATGATTTAACTGTGGTATAAACAAACGACAACGAAAAACTGTAGTTTTCTGCAGGAAAGATGGTTGCAGTTTAGAGGCCTAGCAAGAAAGGATTTGGAAGCATCCTTTGGATATTAAAGTGCATAATTAAATATATGCATGGTACCTTGCCTTCTCCATTTAAAAAAGGCAGAGTGTAATGGTTAAGAGCATCTATGTGTGTTGGCATTTTGACTTTGTCCCTTTCCATCTCTGTGACCTTGGGCAAATTGTTCAAGTTCTCTATGCCTCAGTTTTCTTGTTTGTAAAATGAAATGGTACCTGCCTTCTAAGGTGATGGTCCCAATCAGTACCCGTGAAGCACTTAGAAGAATGCCTGGCACAGAGTATGCCCTCAGGAACTGTTGTCATTACTGGGTCTTCTGTAGTTGCATTTTCATTGTTGCTGTGAAAAACACGTAGTCACATAGTATTAGAGCTGGAAGGGCGCTCATGCTACAGAGGAGGAAACCGAAACCCAAAGGCGGTGGCTTTTGTCTTTAAGGGTACAGTTGTGGTGCTGGATGTCTGACTCTGCCTGGGTGAACTAGGCTGGTGATCACTGCAGATCTAGAATCCCCAGCTCTGGTCCTAGCACAGCAGCAGTTTTCTTGTTGAAATTTCATGCTGATAAGAAAGTCCTCAAGCTTCATTCTGTGGATGGGGTTCCATTTCCATTTTTTTCTCTTTTAATGTTAAAGAATTGTAGGGATGCTTCCCCACGATTAACTCATTGGGGTAGACTTGATTTATTTCCTTTATGCTGAATATTCCCAGGGTTTCCCGTTAAGCAGCAGGTGCATTTGTAACTTTGCTTCCATTGGCCAAGTCCCCAGCATGAATACCGTGGCCTGTAAAATCCATTCCTGTTGAGCTCTGTGTGAAACTTACTGGTATTTTTTAACTTAAACATTCTATTTAAAAGATAATCATGCTGTTAGAGCTGATCTGTTACTTTGGTAAAGGTGTCTTATGGTTCTATTAATTACTTCGATCTGTTTGTTCAGGAATTGCTAGTGATGGGACACTCAGGGCTAGGAGCTTGTGCAAAATCCACGGGTACCCTAGTTCCTTCTATAACTCGATGTCGACATCAGTACGATCCACTGGACTTCACTCAGTCTTCCCTCACTGATATTCACGGAGTGCCTACTGGGGCCCGCACTGGGATGGGCATCCCTCTGGGTGACATTCCTTCCAGAAACAGCTCATCTTTGACACGCTGCCATTTACCTGTCCATACTAGGGTGGTCTGTTAGCCTGGATGCCATGAGATCAGAGTGTCTGCATCTGATCCCTTCTAGCTTTGCTGTTTCCTCCAGTGCTTCCCCTCTCCTCGAAGCCTGCCCCTCCCCACGCTGCTTATCCAAGTTCAAGCTCTCCTTCCTGAGCTTAAACAGGCCAGCCTGTGCTGTGCATTCCTATCTGTATTGGTTGCTGCCTCTGATGCCTACAAAGCTCATTTGTTACATGAAATAATTTACCCACTCCATGACTGTCATCTGACGTGCAGAATAGTTTTGTCAGTTCGTCTTGTCTCCTCAACTAATTGTTAGTTCTTTCAGGGAAGAAACTTAGCACCCCCATATTTAATACAGCGCTAACCAGATCACAGGTGCTTAACTAACATGGATAGTTTAGGGGGTAGATGCATTTTTCCTTAGCTGCTGTCTTTCCCATTGTGTAGCCTCTTGTTAAGAGCATAAAACTGTCACTAGACCTGGATCTGGTCTCAATGTTGCCATTTAGTTTTCCTGACAAATTAGTTTATCTGCTGTGGACTAAAATGAATAACACAACTAGGCTTGGGGAGATCTTTTGGGAACTAAGTAAGATGGATCCTGTGGACATTTAGCACAGAGCTGGGCACATGTCATACCCAAAACAAATGTAGGTCATTTTTATTATTACACTTGCAGCACACAGGGTTTTCCTTGTCAAGGTCCCCTGTAGATGTATTTCAGGGTGACAACTAAATGAGTACTAGAACTTTTAAACCTGGGTATGAAAGAACAGGGGATGTTTTTCTATTTATGTGATAAGTATGAATATAGCTTTGGGTTACTTATAAAAAAGATGGAGAAGCATAGATAGTTTAATTAAAGTCATATTTTGACAAGTTACCATTCTCTAGCACTAAAATTCTGCCAAATGGACAGTGCTATTGGCCTTCATATTTTTTTTCAATTTTGTTAGCTTTAGATAATGTTATATAATGTAAAATGAACAAGAGTGATAAGATACTATTTACCAGGCAATTCCCTGGTGTCAAACTAGGAAATAGATACACATCTGGCAATGCTGGTTTGCAGCCACCCAGTGCGTTTGGGAGGAGAGAAAAGGATTGTTGAGTCAGCTTGTGTGTTTGATCCATTTGGCCAAATTAAGACTTTGCTAATGTTGCTTCACTGCCCTATTTGTATAAAGATACAATAGAGATCACAAGGAAGGGAACCAGGAGAGGTTTGGAGGAAGACTTCATTAGTTCATCTGTTGCTGGCAACATTACAAATAATCATTTTCACTCCCTCTTTTCACTTAGGCTTATGCTTCCATCCCCAGGTGCCACCTTCAGGTGAGGGAGAGTGATGGGCAGAGTTATGAGATACTCAGCCTAAAAATCCCCATGAGCAGCTCTGCCAACTAGTTTTCTGACTCTGCCCAGGGCTGTAGAACGACAGTGCCCAGACAGAAAGAACGAGAATACAGACCTGGGTCACCACCATTAGGAACGCATAAGGCCAATTGTATCTGAGAGTCGAACCAAGTCACTTTTTGCTTGAAATGGAAAATTTCAATATTAGCACAATTAAAATCTATTGAATGAATAATTTATTGCATTTAAAACATACAAATATAAAGTACAATAGCTTCTTTTTAGAACGTTGAAGTTCTTGAGAAGACTTCTCAAGATGATGATTATTGTCTGAGAGGATCTTATGAATAAATCCAGTGTCTAGGGTAACCACCCTACAGAAGGTTCCTGGTGGAGATGATGGCAGACCAGCACCATGGTGATGGGAGCCCTGACTGCAGGGTTTTGGGATTAGAATTTCTACCTAATTTCCACCAGTGTCCTTTATCATCCCTCAGATGTAATGATGCTGGGATATTACAGCCAGGACATGCCAGAGCTCATAGGTGCTGGCTTCCATTCCATGCTTACCCCAAATGCTGAATTACTGCATGTGTTTTAAATGTACTGTATTATTTTTTAAGCTCTATAAAAAAAGGGAAAATAATTAAGATTTCTAGCTACTAGTGAGCTGTGGATATGATGAAGGAAAGGAAGTTTTAGACTGGTGCATTAGTAGAACTAATAAAAGCTATGTGATGTTAAAAATTCAGAGGATAAGGAAATCAGATGAATAAAAATGAAAGAATAATGAAGAAATGTTAACATAGTTCACACATATGGTTGATCTAACATCTAATCCCTTCCCATTATTGACTTGCAGTTAATTCAAACATATAACATCCATATTCTTCAGGATTGGACTTTAGGTGCACAGAATGGGATTTATCATTTGATTAATTTGATTAATCTTTGATTCTTGAGCTCAATACTCGTTTATATCTATTTAGCTTGCTTGTTTATTTACACTAAAATTAAACATCCATGAACCCAGTCCAAACTAGAATATCCCCAATAATGTATTTCAGTCTACACTGCACCTCTCCCATTCCCCTACCTACCCTCAGAAGTAAACTTCATTTGCACTTTTTGTTTGTCATTCTCTTGCTTTTCTTTTTGTTCATTTTATCATACATACCCTATATATATCATGTGGTATATGTGTGGTATAAAGTGGTGATCGAGGTCCATTTACATATATTTTTTCTTGTGGAGAATCAATTTTTACTGGTTCATTTTAGTTACTTCTTTCCCCAAATCTGTTATAAATCAAAATTGCATATATGAGTCATTTGTTATGGGCTATCTTTTCTCTTCCAGTGGTTAAGTTTTGTTCTTTTTTAATACACACACACAGAGTATAATTACTAAGCTTTATAATACGTATATATATTGGGCAAGGGAAGTAACATTCAACTCTTTGAAAAGTTTCTTGGTTATTATCAAATTTTTGTTCTTCCATATAAATTTTACAATCAACTTATTTTAACCTCAATATGAAAAAAACTCAAGTGGGATTTTGTTAGTGTTATATTTAATCTATTGATTCATTGCTGATAATTGATATTTTATGATATTAAATTTTTCTATCCATGAACATGGGCCATCTCTCCATTTATGTGCTTCAGTAATGTTTTACAATTTTCTATAGGCTGTTCTTACTGTTCTCCTGAGTACCAAAAGATATTTTGTGTTTTATTGCTTACTGTAAATGATGTTTTAAAAATTATGAATTTTGGGCTTCCCTCGTGGTGCAGTGGTTGAGAATCTGCCTGCTAATGCAGGGGACATGGGTTCGAGCCCTGGTCTGGGAGGATCCCACATGCTGCAGAGCAACTGGGCCCGTGAGCCACAACTGCTGAGCCTGCGCGTCTGGAGCCTGTGCTCCGCAACAAGAGAGGCCGCGATAGTGGGAGGCCCACCCACTGCAATGAAGAGTGGCCCCCACTTGCCACAACTAGAGAAAGCCCTTGCACAGAAACGAAGACCCAACATAGCAAAAATAAATAAATTAATTAATAAAATCCTACCCCCCCCAAAAATTATGAATTTTTACTCTTTTGTTGATGATGTAAAAGAATATAATTTTGGATATTATTTTATAGCTATACAACTTATCATATCCTTTTTATTACTGGTAACTGAAATGCAGATTCTTTCAGGTTCTCTACATAGACAGTTCATATCATCTGCAAATAATGAGAGTTTTATTTCCTTTTGTCCAATCCTAAGGCATTTCATTTCTTTTTCTTGTATTATTGTACTGGCTAGAAACTCTAATGTGTTATTGACAGAGCTCGTGATTGAGGGTATCCTTACACATTTTCCTAACTTTAAATAGAATTCCTTCATAGTTTATTCACTTAGGATGATGTTGGTTACAGATTTTTATAGATATCCTTTGAGATTCCCTTTTGTTCTAATTTATAAAAAAAGTTTAAACATGACTGGGTGTTGAGTTTTACCAAATTGAGATAATTATAGGATTTTTTTGCTGTTTTTTAATGTCAAAGTAATGGATAATAATTTTCTATTATTGAACAATTTTTATATTCCTGATACAAACACAGTTTTTATGATATCTCTTATAAAATATTGCATATGAAGTACTAACATTTTGTTTAAGATTTTTGCAAGCATATTCTTTGGTGAAATGAGTTTGGATTTTTTCTTTATCAAATTGTCATTTTCCTTTTATAAGTTTTTCTGGTCTTATAAAATAAATCATGGAATATGCCTTCATTTTTAGTTTTCTAAAAGTTTTCATTATGTTAGAGTTGATAGAATTTGCTTAGAAAACCACATGGGTTTGTTGCTTTCTTTGTAGAGAGATTTTTAAAATTTCTGCTTCAGTATCTTTGATAGTAATAGGATTATAGTATTTCTAACTTTACTTCTCAAGTCAGTTTCAATAAGACTTTTCTAGGAATCTTTGCATTTTGTCCCAATTCTCAAGTTTAATGGCATATATGTGATAATACTGTTCTCATTTTTACACTTTACATATACTATATCTTTGGGTTTTATTTATAGTGTTATTTTTAGGTGCTTTCTTTTTTTACTTAGTCTCATCAGATGTATGTTTTGTCTTAACATACATTAAGACAAAAATTTGCATTTTTGCTTTCTATCTTTATTTCCTCTTGTGTCAATCAGAACATACTAGAATATGCTATGAAAACAAACAACTCCAAAATCTTAATAGCTTAACACAGTAAAGGTTTATATTTTGTTCAGGCTGCACAGTAAATTTGAGTCAGCAGAGGAATTCTGTCACACCAGTCACTCAGAGATTTAGAATGAAGGAAGTTGCATCCCACAGTATCCTTCCTTCCTTGATTGCTATACTAGGGAGGAAAAGAGTGCTTCACTCTCTGACAATTGACATCTTCCACATGGAAATGACACATCACTTTTATTCATTTTTCATTGACCAAAGTAAGTATCCTAGTTATCTTTTGCTTCATAAAAACCCCCAGAAAACTTAGCGGTTGAAAATATCAACATCATTTATTTACCTCCTGAATCAGCAACTTGGACAGGTTTGGCAATGGCAGCTCATCCCTGCTCCATATGTCAATTGGGATGGCTTAAAGGCTGAGAACTGGAGTCCTTGGAGGCTTGCTCACTTACATGTCTAGTCGTCATTGCTGGCTGGTAGCTGAAACTCAACTGGGACTGTTGGCTGGAACACCTTCACATGCCTCTCCACATGGTTACTTGACTTCTTCACAGTGTAGTTGCTGGGTTCCAAGAATGATCATCCTCTAAGACTCAAGTGGAAGTGCATGGCATCCTTATAATCCTGTCTCTGAAGTCAGATAATACCACTTCCATCATGGTCACAAAGAACTGCCCAGGTTCAATTGAGGAGGTCATAGAACCTCACTTGATGAGAGGAGTGCCAGTCACATATGGGATGGGATGTATTATGGCCCCCATTCATGGGAAATACAGTCTAACACAGTACCTTATATAGCACGTCAGATTCCCGTATGCCTACAAGGAGGATGCATCAGTTAGCTTGTTCTGTGTAACAAACCGCCTCCAGAATTAACAGATTGGTATAACTATTTTGTTTAGCTCACAATTCTGTGGGTCATCTCTTGGTTCTAGCTATTCAATTGATCTCTGCTGGTCTATCTCTTGTTTGTGTGGTCAGCTGGCAGCTGGTGGGTCATTTGGTAGCTGGATCATCTAAGGAGTCCTTATTGACATACGAGGCCAGTTGGCAGGCTGTCAGCCAGGGCTGCTGGATAGGGTGAGAGAGTCACTGGGCTCATTTAGCAAGCTAGCCTGAGCTACTTTGCATGTAGGGTTCTAAAGATCAATGAGGAAGAGGGCAAGCCCCAATACCTAACTATTTTCACGTCTTTGTTTCATGAAACTGTTGTCATATTGTCCAAAGAGAGTCACATGGCCAGGGCCAGAGTCAGTGTAGGAGAGAATTACAGAAGGGCTTGGATATAGGTTAGGGAATTAGTGCAGCCAGTTTTGCTGACAAAACCATAACAGAGAGGTGAACTAGAACGTTTAACAGCGCTATTACTACCACAGTGCACATACCTGGTCACCAGACACTTAGTTTACTCCTTCCTTAAGAAAATACATGCATCCCTTTCTCAAGGGAGACCACTCCAAAGTTCCATCCACTAATGGCAAGAAGCTCAGAGTCTAGGATCTGTGAATGAAGGGCACTAGTTTGTTCAAAGGGAATGCTGAGCAGTCATTTCACATGAAGCCTGAATGTGGCTTCTTTTTTTTTTAATTTTAATTTTGTTGGAGTATAGCTGATTTATAATATTGTGTTAGTTTCAGGTACACAACAAAGTAATTCAATCCCTGGGCAGACAGTCTGAGGGTCCCTGGCCCTGGGGATGCGGATTGCTTCTTCATTAGATCCAGACTCTTGTCCTGGAAATAGACCCTTGTCTATTATTTCCTGTGACATCTGAACCCTCCCCTGGGGAGGTTCTTCCTTATTGGCCATCGTTTTGACCACAGCTGGATTGATTTTTGGGGAATATTTCCTTCTTGGGGACTGAGCAATTTTCTCAACCTCTTTCTTGCCGTAGATAGAGAACTCCAAATTTCCTTTGTCTAGAACAGCAAAAGTTCACATTGGCATTTGTTTTGGAAACACAGATCTTTCAAAACTTCTTTGAATTCTTCTCTGTTTAATTTCACTCATCTCCCGTTGTCAAAGGCCATGTTCTTTTCAAGACATACTTCTGTGATTTGCTATATTTCTCTGCCTTTTCACTCCATCTATCTCTCAGTCTTTCTCTCACTCCCTCTCTCTATCAGTCTGTGCATGCTTTGAGCCTGTTTGGGAAACACAATTTCTGGTTCTCTTTTCCCTGCGCCTTTTTGTTCAGTTGAAAGAATTTGCTGGCACCATACTTTTAGTTGGGCTTTAGTCTGAAGCACTTTAATCCATTCCGTCTTCAATAGTAGGTTTGATTTTTTTTTCTGCACATGGCTGGGTTTTAATCACTCTAGGACCCAAGTTCTATCATTTACTGGTTGAGACTGAGAAGCATTTTCCTCTTCCTCTGACAAATCCATAGAATTCTGCTTCCCTTTCATCCCTACTTACAACCAATCAGTTATTTTCTTAGCTTGTATTTTTCTTGTACCTTAACAAATGCAGTCAGCAGCAATACACCCACACTTGTAACATTGTGTTTGATGGCCCTTTCTAGAATAGGGGTCAAGCAAACTCTGGCCTGGGACCAAATCTGGCCCACTGCCTATTTTTTTCAAATAAAGTTTTATTGGAATATAGCCTGACCATTCATTTGCCTATGATCTATGACTGTGTTTAAGGTACAGCAGGCTGTGTTTAGTGTGACAGAGACCTTATAGCCAGTGAAGCCTAAAACATTTATGATCTAGCTCTTACAAAAAAAGCTTGCTGAGCCCTGCTGTAGACTTACAATTCTATTAGAGCATATTTTGCCTTCCAGGACAGGAATATATTTTGACCAAATGTTGGATCACTGCGTAGCTTGGGTTGCTACTTTTCAGTCTCTGATAATTGTTTCCTTGCTGCTCCTGCCACCTAGCAGCTATCAATGCTGTATATTTTAGGTTGTGGGCAGCACTCTATTTCAGGTGCCAATTTTTATGTCAGCAAAGATGTTATAGGTTGTGACAGGTTAATAAACAAACCTCATATTTGGCCTCCCATATCAGAGGTTTACTTCTTGCATACACATCCTGGCCAGTGTGGGCCAGGAGGGAGCTTCTGCTCATCTGGGCTGGGCTGTAGGTGTCCTCCTCATGACAGATGCTTCTGTAATCATTGTACCATGGAGAGAAAGTGCTGTGAGACCTCTCACTGGCATTTACGTGCCTCTGCCCAGGAGAGAAACACTTCACTTCTGCCTACATTTTTTTTGGCCAAAGCATGGCTACTTGGAACTTAAAAGGAGCTCAGAAAGTACACCCAGAAGGAACTCAGAAGAAGGAAATAGGGAATATTTTGGAAAGTCCCTGACCACCGCATCTTCTTTCTACTTTCTTTGGGTTTCGTTCTTTTCCACATTTCTGAAGTGGGATCTTTAATTCACCAGTTTTCAGCCTCCTTTCTTAGTATGGAGCTTGGCAGCAACAGGGAGCATTGAGATCAGCGGAGCGTCACTAGGCCAATCAGGACGTGCGGGGATGTGCACCCGCCGAAGGGAGCCCTTTCAGGAAGGAAGGTAGTGGGGAGCCTGGTCTGGCTGCTTTGGTCAGAGTGCTGCACGTGGAGCAGGGCAGAGCCGGGCAGGCTGGGCCCCTCCAGGCTTCTTCACACGTGTCTCATCCACATCTGACTCTGCACATCGCCCTTCCTGGGGCTGCTTGGCTTCCACCTCCCAAATCTTGTGCAGGCACCTGCGAGGGCCAGCTCTCACCTGGGAGCATTCCAGGAAGGGGATTCTGGTGAGGACTTGCTCCACTTTCCCCTCCCAATTCTGGCACAAATTCCTCTTCTGTTCAACTCTAACCAAGAGCCATGGAGGGAAAGGGGCTCTAAGAAATGTGACTCCCAGAAAAGCCAAATTGATAGTAGGACAAGTCAGCTCAACTTTTAAGATGAACAATTTCCCTCTGAGCACCACTTTTACTGCACAACACACGTTTGCTCATGGGAAGACTTTCAAAATTTTTCACAATTATTTTGCGTTTTACATTTAGATCTGTGATCCATTTTGAGTTGATTTTTGTGAAAGGTGTAAAGTATGTATCTAGATTCATATTTTCATGTGGGTATCTATTTAGTTGTTCTATCCTTTCTCCATTTAATTGTCTTTGTGCCTTTTTCAACATCATTTGACTACATTAATGTGGATCTTTCCAGTCCGTTGATCTATTTGTCTATTCTGCATTACCACTCTGTCTTGATTAAGGTTGCTTTGTACTAAGTCTTGAAATCAGGCAGTGTTGGTCCTCCAACTTTGTTCTTCTCCTTCAACATCGTGTTGGCTATTCTACGGCTTTTGCCTCTTCATTTAAACTTTAGAATCAGTGCGTTGATATCTACAAAATTAACTTGCTGTGATTTCGATTGTCATTGCATTGAATCTATAGATTAATTTGGAAAGAACTGACATCTTGACAATATTGTCTTCCTATTTATGTACATGGAATATCTTCCTGTTTATTTACGTGGAATATTTATTGAGATCACCTTTGATTTATTTCATCATAGTTTTATAGAATATTTTAGTTAGAATTTTTATTTATTACTTTCACACGTCATGGTAAAATAGAGTATGACTATGTATGTGGGAAAGAATGAAAAAATATATATTCTATTACGTATCACACACACACAACACACACATATATATTATATGACACATATACTTAAAGGCAAATGTGTATCATAGATAAAGACTGATTTCTTTTTGCCCAGTGACAACCCTTCAGATTAATTTGTGGTAATCAAATATATAATCATTTAGAATGGAAAATTGACATCATTTCAATAAGGAATAGTCAGACTAGCATTGGTGGAAAGTACTCAGATTTGCAGGCAAGAGGGAGTGATGGTCACCATGATAATAATCTCATTTATGGTGCACCAGTCATGTATTCAACCCCGCCAGCCATGCAGTGTCTGTAGTTCTGTTCATGTGAAGAAACAGGGACTTAGGGAGGCCCAGTGCTCACTCCGAATTATAGTTAGTGATGGAAATTGGTTTCTACCTTCAGTCTGTTGGACTTCAAAGCACTTCACTAAAATATCCTTTTTATAGAAAAGTATTTTACATTAGTCTGTCCTTTACCATCTAAAAGAAGAACAGTACTGTTTAACAAAAAATGAAAAATACACGTGGAAAAAATGAACATACAGGTAATCTGTTGCTCCGTGGAAAAGCCTCCATGAAACAAAGCAGTTGTCACATAATAAATAAAAATGATGTGTGTTTAATAGGCTTGGCAATTAGAAGCGATCCCAAATTACCCCAAAATGCATTGATCAGGAAAGGATGAAACGGTCCAGGAGAGATAGGAATCCATTATCATGATAGTAGGTCATGCCAGGCATTAAAGGCATTTTAGCACATTTTATTTAGTTTGCATTGTATGGTAAATTAAAAAAAAAATCTTTTTAAAGACATGTCTTAAAGGCATTTTCACACATTTTAGTACTAATAAAGACATTTTAGTACATTTCATTTAGTTTACATAACATGGTAATTTTTTTTTTCCACGAAGGGAGGAGGGGTGAGGATATATAACCATATTTAATTTAGATTGACAATGTTTTCACTGTTTTTGTTCACTTTATTTTGAGCTACTCTATTTGTTTTATACTCTGAATTTTGAAAACTCAACTAGCTCCTAAGGAAACAGCCATGGGGGAGCTGTAGTGGCTTCATTCATCTTCCTGTCCACTGGGGCTGGAATAAAGGATGGGGGAGGCCCATGTAATTCAAGGCCTGAGGGCGTTTTGCTGTTTCATTTACTTATTAGCCTTAAGAAAAACACATGATTCAGATGCGGGGCTAGGAAAGAATGTGGTTTATAAGCTTATACATTCTTAATGAATACTGTTCTGTTGTTTTTCCTTGACAACCTTATTTAGTGGAGAAGTCCATATTAAGATGTTTGGAGTTAGACTTCAAAAGGCAAATGCAGAATAAATTGGTGGCTGTTCTCTTTCTGGAAGAGCCCAGATTCTTCAGTGGGCTCAGGTTTTGCAATGGTCAGGGCCACCGGCCTCATGAGCAGTGGCTGACCATCTTAAGCCGTTGGCCATCTGGGAATCTGGTCCCCCCAACCGAGACTGGGGACACTGCTTGAAGCTGGGGGTCCTTCTCTGGTGTGTGGGATGGACCAGGGAATGCCGCGCATCTGGAGAGCAGGGGTGCCAGCCCTTCGGATCAGATTACAAGAGAGGGACTGAGGGCCTTTGTCCGTCCCCTCTTCCCTAAAAGTATATTCACAACCATAGTTTATGCTGGGTTAGCATGGAGATGTATGTAACCTTTGAGCTTAGAATCTTAGGTGTTTTGGTTGTTATTGTTCTGATTTTGAAAGAAATTAAAACATTTCTGTGGGCTCTGTGTCCTCTGTGCCCAGTGAAGAGGTCACCTGAGGCCCAGACTAGTCACTTCTCAGTGATCAAGACGCTGATAGTTAAAAAAAAAAATGTGACATAGAGACTCCAATATTTAAAACCAAAACCCGTGTATCAAGTCTTATTACATAATGTACCCAGCTCAATAAGGCATTGGGTCTTCGACTGATTACAGCTGGATCTTTTAAAAAGAGAAGCACAGGAAAAGCTCCTACAGGTAATGTATTTTGTCTCCCTCTTCCTGGAAGGACTCACAATCACAGACTTTCTGTTCCTTTAGCTACTAATTTTCACTAGACAGTCACGCATATTTTCACACCATTTTCAGTCTTTCTGGAGAAATCCGAGCCAATAAAGTCAATGATTGTTTCTCCCCTACTGGGTTAATGAAGTAAGTGAAAAGCCACACCAGGAAAACAGCTGTCCTGGTTATTTACTGGTTAGCTTTCTGTCCGCAGCTCAGTTAACTTCATTTGGGAAGGTTTAAAGTAAAATCGGTTTTCACGGCTCCATGTGTGTAGCGATCGTGGTCTCAAATTTGATGTCTTCAGAAGACAGGCTGTCGGGTCCCTGTGTACCTCGACCCGTGGTGCCTAAGTGCTGGGGAGCACTGGTGGATACCTGTCACCTTTTTGCAATGATTAGAACATGTATCTGAGGGTAAGAATACAATTAGGCACTTAATCGTGGCCAAAAATAACAATGGAGGGAGATTATAAGAACATCCCTTTGTATCCTTCTGTTTTCTGGCTGTTGTGGAAACAGATTCTTTTGGCCCCTCGAGGACTGGCCACACCTGGTCTAGTGTATCATCTCTGCACAAGCAGGGTGCAGAGCTCTGCTGCAGGGGTCTGCAAGAACAGACCGCCCCCAGCTCTCTGGGCTGGAGCCCTGGCTCTCTCCCCATCAGCTCCACAACCCTGACACCTTCTTTCAGTTCAGGGCCGTGCATTTTTTCAGCTGTAGAACAGTGCAGACACCAGTGCCCACCACTCCCATAGGGCTGTTGTGTTAAAGGGCTTAATGTACCTGAGTGCTTAGCACAAAAATATAGACCTGAGTATTTGCTATGATTGCCTTTTTTTCCGGGTATCACTTGATGCAAATAATTGGGGGAGAGAGGAAAGGGAAATGAAGACATTGAGGGTGGGCAGGGTCCCTTTTCTTTCTGCTGGGTGTCAGCCTGGGCCCTGTATGGTGGTTTGGCTGATCTGCTTTGCTTCCCCGCTCTCCCTGTGGTTATGGCCTGATATCTGAAGGGGGCACGGGGGGCATCTCCAGGGTGAAGTTAGAGATGCTCATGGCACGGAGTGAACCCTGTACCAACCAGAAAAGATGAAGCCTTCCCCAGGCTCTGGTATTTGAAAGACCCGCCCCAAACATGCCAGATTGTACTGTAACTTTTGATATGCTAAAAGCTCAGTGGAAGTTCTTAGGGCTGCGGCCATATGGGTTTGTTGTTGTTGTTTTGCGGTACGCAGGCCTCTCACCGCTGTGGCCTCTCCCGTTGCAGAGCACAGGCTCCGGACGCGCAGGCTCAGCGGCCATGGCTCACGGGCCCAGCCGCTCCGCGGCATGTGGGATCTTCCCGGACCGGGATACGAGCCCGTGTCCCCTGCATTGGCAGGTAGACTCTCAACCACTATGCCACCAGGGAAGCCCAGCCATATGGGTTTTTGATTGAAACTCCTTTGAGTATTTCACCAACTAAATATATTGGGTGAGGATTAAAGATCTTAAGCTGTGTTCCATTTCGTAGTGTGTGCTGTTCAGAGCAAGGTTCCAGCATGTTTGGAGAAGTTAAAGCCTAAATCTAGGCTTGGATAATCAAAGGAAGTATGATGTCTATTACATTGTGTGAAATTGTATAGAATTGTAATAGTGTGCCTTTTAGGGGGTGTCTGACTAGAAAGAGATAAATAGAAAATGAATATTAGTGTGCAAATGTGGATTTTTAAAAAATACATTAATAAGAGGCCAGTAATAAATGTCCATTTTCTTTTTGCTACTGGAGCCCAAGAGAGGTGGGGAAGGAAACCAGAAAACTGACACATTCTTCTAAGTATTTCCTGCTCTCTCATCTTCTAGACCCTTTTCTATTAACCTATGTTCCCATTAAAACATTAATTGCTGTGCATTAAAAGAAAAACTTCTCCCTTGAGAGCCTGAGATAGTTTTTAGGTTTTATTTAAATAAAACATTTCAAATCCATTTGGAGGACTTAATTTCCTACAGTTGGGGTATTTCTGATCCTCTGGTGCAGGCAGTGAAGTTGGTTGTCTTATTTTATCCGTACCTTCTGTGTTCTTGCATTCACTTTTGAATGAAATCCATTTCTCCATTTACCAGGGAAAATTTGAATTTGATGGCATGGCTGTTTTGCATTATTCAAATATCCAATACTGGGTTATTTATATAGAAAAAACATGGTTATTTAATAAGAAACTTAAATTTTCAAAAGTTCAAACTTTTCCTTCTGAAATCACTTTTAAAACCTGTTATATTTCAACACTGAATAACGTTGATAACATTTTGATAACAAGTCATGGGTACCACGGGTTTTCTAAATTGTACCTTTGCAATATTCTTTTTTCTCTCCTTAGGAAGTTGAAGACCACGTGGCATTTTTAATAACAGTTCCAACTGCCCTGGCGATTTTCTTTGCTATCTTCATCCTCGTCTGCATCGAGTCAGTGTTTAAGAAGCTGCTCCGCCTTTTCTCTTTGGTGATATGGATTTGTCTCGTGGCCATGGGCTACTTGTTCATGTGTTTTGGAGGCACCGTCTCTCCCTGGGACCAGGTAAGGTGTTGAAATGCTCTTTGTGTTTGTTTTTCTGTGCTTTGATCTGTAACATACCAAGTTCTATCACCTTGGCCCTAAACTGTAAACAGGAGACCAATAGCTGAGAAGGAAGTCTTCTGAAACAGCTGTCTCAGGGATGTCCCCATGATGAAGTCACTCAGCACCCGTTTTAACTCCTCAGACCTGCTGGCCATTGGGGTGCTGCCTGGGCTCACCTGGTCACGTGTTTCTTCTGATGGCTAAGTCTGCATTTACACCTCTCACCACTTGGTCTTGGTAGCTCCATTCTCCTCTAACCCCTGAGTTTCCCATTATTCTGGAATCCCTCTGGGACTAGAGCCTCACTTTGTGCCTCTAAGTCTCAAAGACTGGTCATGGCCCTTGAACTCTTTCTCAGTGACTGGATCTCCCTTCTTACAGACAGATGGCTGTGCTACTGACTTTGTATCAACGTGATAACATCGTAGCAATAGGGAGACCCATAGTTCTTCGTGTTGAAACTGGGGAGGCTCTTGACTTAGAAAATGGCTCTGTCTGGAGGATGTTAGGTCTTTAGGAGAATGTAGTCTAATGGGCTTTTCCCCGTGTACTGCTGCTACAAGGCTGTAGCCTGCTGACTGCTTGGTCAAGTGCTGGGTTGTCCAGGGCGCAGGTGTGGGCTGCAGATGGGGATGTGCTAGTTACTAGCTTCAAGTGTGTGATGGAAGCCAAGGGGTCCTGGCGCCTTCCAGGGAGAGATGAAACTGAGCACCCAGAGGGCTGTCCTGAGTTGGTGGGGACTCAAGAGCCTGGGGCAGGAGAGGAACAGGAAACACAGATGGATAGAGGAGAAGTCATTAGGAGGTGAGGCCCAGGGAGGGTGCATTGCTGTGGAGGCCAACGGAGAAGAGAGATTCAAGATGGGAATGCATGAAAGGGTTGACGTGCCTGAACTGAGAGAGCGCTGGGTGAGCCCAAGGATGAGGTTTCCAGAGACTTCTGTCCCGTGACCTCAGCCAAACCATCATCCTCTTTGGGCCTCGGTTTCTTCTGCAAAGGAAGAGGCTGGACGAAGTGAACTCAGGTTGGTCCCTCTGGCTCTAAAGGATGCTGTGATGGTGAGCACAGGTGGAAACAGTGCCTTTCCTCTCCTGCAGCTCCCCGAAGAGGCCCCAGTGCTCAGGGAAGCTCCCCTGGCCGTTTCCTCCTCACGCCCCCGTTCAAGCCTCTTGCAGGGCTGGGCACCCCCCCACTCCTGCCTCCACGCTCCGGCCAGCTCCTTCCCCCCCTCTGCTCCCCCTTTGTCCTTCACACGCCCTCACCCAGCTGCCATCGACGGCATGCGTGGCCCAAGGTCCCTCCACCTTCAAACCAGTGCACGTGGACAGAAACAGAAAACCGGTTAAAAGCGTCATTTGCTTTCTGTGGCGTGGACCCAGTGGCCTCTCCTAGCACCAGTGCCACCTTGTTTTAACAAAATAGTTTTAGAAGAAGCCTTACCATCTGGAACGGCAGTTTCCTTTTGTTCAGAATTCTCTGAGCTTACTTTTCCGTGTGAATTACGGAATCAGTTTGTCACGTTCAGTGAAAGCTCTAGTGTTACTTTCATTAACCTCATCGGGCCCCTTCCCAGAGCAGCCTCCCCAGATGTCCAGCTGCCACCCCACCGGGCCACCCCCCAACTTTCTTGTTTTTCTGTAGCGCTCATGGTGATCTGCAGCACCTCAGAGCACGTGACATACCCCTCTCTTTGTTAATCAACTGTCTCCCCTGCAAGAATATATAAACTCCTTCCGGGGTTGGGGGGTGGATTTGACCATCATCGGCTGTTGTGTCTTCGCACCTCTGAGCATTCTCTGCCAGTAGGAGCACCCAGAGCTGCTTGTGCAGGGATTTCCTTAGTGGATGACTGTAGTTTTTCACTTTCAGATTTGTTGTTGGATTTGTGTGTGTGTGTGTATCCACTTGTTCTGTTTTCACTTGTCTGCTGGTTTTATAATGTTCACTTTGGTTTTATTGCTGCTATCTGCCCGCTTGTACAAGATCTCTCTAAGCATCTTAAACATATCTATCTCACAGTCATTTTACTTCCATGTTTTCCAGATTGATTCCCCAGGTGTTGAGTTGGTTGGCTCAGTTCCTTGGCATCAGCTTTGACGTTGTTGTTTCCGACTTTAAGTTGAACTGGGAGTCTTCACCCCCTGACCCGTGACCCACCCTAACCCTCATGCCGCCAGGGCCCTGGGCAGAGAGAGCTCCTGCGTGGAGCCTCAGCCCCATCGATGTGGCAGGTGGCGTTGGCAGGCTCCTAGGAGCACAGCTGTGTGTGCCTGGTACCCAGAAAAGGCCACAGCCGGGCTCGGCGGTGGTGGCTATTTCTGGCCACTGTTTCTAAGTGGGGGGCTTGGCCAGGGTGCATGCCTCATGCTGGAGGGCTGCTCACACCTCTTTTTGCTGGAAGAGGGGTGCTTTGGGCCCTGAGCCTCCACTGGAACTTGAAATCCTGCCCAGCACTCCCGGCTATGCCAGCCCCTTCAGCAGGGGACTTGAAATGTAGTTATTCTGCCAGATTGACCCCAGGTTTCCTCTCTGGCGTCTTTTGGTATCAGCACCACAGATGCAGGCCCCTCACTGAATGCTGACCTTCCAGAAGTGTTAGAATAGGCTCAGTGCACTTGAGGAAGTGAGCTCAAGGAATGGTTCCTACTAGAAGGTGTTTCCATGAACAGTATTGCTGTGAGGGGATGCAGGAGACCACCTGCTGCACTGACGGGGATGGTCCACACAGGAGCCCTCACCGCTGATGCCAAGGGCAAGTTCAGGGGTCCCAAGGCCACCCTGAGACTTAATCGCGTGCTAGCAGGACTCACAGAGCTCACTGAAAGCTGTAACACTCATGGTTATGGTGTCTTACAAAGAAAGAATACAGATTAGCATCGGCCAAGGGAAGTGCTCAGGAGAGCTGCCAGGTCTAGAACCTGCATTGTTCCCTCTGTGGGGAGTCACGACAGCCCTGCCCTCCTGGCGACAGCATGTAGCGCTGTGCATGGGGAATACCGCCTGCCTGCGAGGCTCAGCAGAGCCTTGTGTGTCCGGGGTTTTGACTGGGACTCCTCACGTGCTGCCTGCATGGCTGACAGTCAGTCTCAGCCTCTCTGTAGACAGAGCTGACACTGCGTGGCCCTGAGCATCCTGCGTGGATCGCATTTGGACGGTCTGCTGGCCAAGGCCCCCAGGCAAACAGAGTCCTACCAGGCGGGGCATTCCCGGGGCCTGGAGCTCCCCTCCCAGGAGCCCAGGGCAAAGGCAGAGCTGACTCTGGGTGAGGCTGGTTCTTCCCTGCACAGGTGGGTCGAGTGTAGATCTCGGCCGTCCACAGCTCCAGTGCAGAACCCAGAATAGAAACAGCCGGCATGGGCATCATCTGGACGGTGCCACTCCTGTTCTGGGTGCTTCCCTTACACAAACCCATCCAATCTTTGCGTAGCTCCATGGGGTGGGCGCCATTGTACCCAGGCTCCCCAAGGGCCCAAGCTTCCACACCATGGCCGGGCTGCAGGTGAGCAGGACAGGACACTTGAACTCATGGGTCTGATTCCAGAGGCCACTCTGATCCATGATACGATGGTTCTCAAGAGGGAGCGATTTCACCCCCAGGGGACATTCGTCCCTGTCTGGAAACGTCTTTGATTGTCACAGCCTGGTTGGGGGTCATCTAGTGAGTAGACACATAGATGCTGCTCAACATGCTACAAACACCCTACAAGGCACAGGTCTGCAGCATCACCAAGAATTACCCATCCCCAGATGTCTGGGGTGCTGAGTCCGAGAAACTCTGTGTTTTAAGATGTTCCCCCTCAATGGTGTCTTTTAAATTTAGACCCAGTGCTCAAAGCCTCAATAAGTGGAACTGTAGAGTTGCCAGGGCACAACTTCAGAGTGATGGTTCCGTTTTGATCAGGCAAAGATGAGTGATGTCACAGCATGTATCCTGGAGAAAGTACCCTCAGGGGAAAGGGTGGCAGCTTTGAGATTGGTCACCAGCGTGGTTTGGAAGGGGTCCCTGGGGAAATAAGGAAAACACGGAAGACGAAACTTCAGTGCCTTTGCCCTCACAGCCCTGACTGCGTGTGGAGGGCTCGCATCTTAATTCAGCTCAAGACGCCCCCAGCTCGGAGTCCCTCCTACCCTGTGCTGCCAGCATCCCAACCCAGCTGACACTTGTTCCCCACAGCTGCCTCCTGGACAAAAACTATTTAAAAATGATATTTTGTTGATGGTTCCAAACATTCAGAGGGAAGCCGGGTGGTAAATTGTAGAGTTTGGGGCTCCAGCTGTTACAGTGACAGCGTCTGCATTTTGCAGGGAAATTCTCTGCCTGCTTCTGGCTCAGACTGATTTGCTGAAATGCCCACCATGTGCTGTGAAGAGCTCCCCATTGATCAAATGGTAGAGGGGCTGTTGACACACCTTCTCTTCTTTTTCTGAATGTTTGAAAATACTTGACCAATTTTGAACTCAGCAGATGAGGATTCAAGGTGTCTGTTTCCTCTGTTCTGTTAGGTAAAGGAAATGGGATAATTTTTATTTTATTTTTTTAAAGACACCAGCGGCACGGTGTCTGGGGCCCACAGACCCCTCTTCTGCACGTGCCCGGGCCACCACATGACATGACAGCGCTTCCTGTCTGAGGGCCTCTGGAACACAGGGCCTTCCTGATAGGTAAGTCCTGTTGAAAGAGGCTTAATGGAGGTTGACAAATAGTATCTCCCAGCTCTGGAGCCTGACGTCTGAAATCAAGATGTGGGCAGGGCCACTATCCCCCTGAAGGCTCCAGGGCAGGATCCTTCCCTGCATCTTCCAGCCTCATGTGGCTGCTGATAACTTTCCATGGATTGTAGACACACCTCTGCAACGTCCGTCATCACGTGGCATTTTTCTCCCTGTCTCTTTGCTTCTTATAAGGACACCCATCAGACAGGACTTAGGGAACCCCAATGATTTCTTCTTAACTTGACCATGTTTGCAAAGGCGCTGGTTTTAAATAAGGTCACATCACACATACTGGGAGTTAGGATTTGAACCCATCTTTGGGGCAGGACACCATTCAACTCATGACAGCTGTTATTTCATGGGAAGACACTGTCCCCTAGGAGGATGCTCTCCTGTTGCAGGAAGCCAGTCCCATCTCGGGTCCTCTGTGACTCTAATATTTACTTCCCCCTCTTAGATATCTGACAGCTGCTCTTGATGTCGGCCTTCACTTAAACCACAAACCCACCTTGGGATTAAATGTATGCTGTGGAGATTTTTGACCCATTTTCAAACCAGTGTCTGGGAATTAGAGACATTCTTGTGTATGAATAGCCTGATGAAAGGAACAGAACAGAAAGAGAAAATAACCTGGTGATTGATCACATTGCCTTGTAAACAAGCAGAGCATCATAAACGAATGTTTGCACATTTGGTTGGTTTACTCTGCCAGTCTGAATAATGAAGGTGCTTCTTTGGGGTTTCTACCTGAGTGACATGATGACACTTTTCTTGCCTGATACATTTTTGTAATGTCTTTGGTTCACTTAGTGCAGCCTAAACATTTAGGTGATGTTTTAATTTATGACTTTCTATCAAGACAAATCCATTCCATCTCAGCTGAAAACCCCTGACTTAGGTCCTTCCCTCTGAGATGAGAAGACATTGAGAAAGTGGCAGGGCAGGAAGGCAGTCGCCTACGATGGCTGATGTTAGCCTATAGCCACTGGGTTGGCCAAGTGAGGACCAGAGAGTGAGTTGTATTTGCATTTGATTCCAGAGTTCTGCTTCCCTTGTATTAAGAGCCCATTGACTAGAGTTAAATAAAAACTTCCATTTCTGACAACCCCATTTCCGCCTTGGCAGGGAGACCAGGCTGCAGTTGCTGTATAGATCTGTTAAATTACCAATGTGAAAGGCTAACGTTTTGCTCCAGGAAGAAGAGAGTTTCTTTGCCCTATTACCTGAAAGGATGCCAGACATTCACCATGTACTTATGTGTGTTTTCCTACAAAAATAGGACGTCAGTGTTCAAACATCTTTTTTTTTAAATTTAAAATGGGTGAGAATGAAAGAAAAGCAAGGGCTCTCATAGGTTTTGAAATGGCACAGAGTCAGTTTTCAAGTGCAGTCACTTGGAGAGCTATTAAAGAATGTATTTACCCCTGGAAGAACCTAGTAGTATATGAATGAAAGGAGAAATCCAGCCTGTTCCTAAGTATCCAAGAAAGGCATCTCTGTACGCTTTTGTGTACCAAGGTTGATTTCTTAGGGGACATTTTGGACTTAATATGAAGAAGAACATATCTGAGGAAAGTTAAAAGTAATATAAAAATTATTTCATTTAACAACAAAGATGTAGGGATTTTCCAAAACCCCCCCCCTTTTTTTTAATAATGGCAAGGAATGTACTGATGAAATGTGAATTTGAAGGAAGTGCAGTACAGCTGGACACAGCCCCAAGTGAAGTTATTTTGAGATCCCCACATATTTCTGGCTATTGAGCACGGAGGTGGCATTGCTGTATTCTCTCTACTGTTCCTTCCCAGCCGGAGTGTTGTGAAAACCACACAGGCTGTGCAGTGAACTGGGGATTTATCACCACCCTCACGGGGGCTTCCCAGCCCTGACCTTGCTTGAAGAGACAAGTCTGCTGCTGTTTCTGGAACAATCTCCGTGTTTCCTCTTCTTTTCTCTCCTCCCGTGCTTTGCTTTAGAGGAGCATAAGCCCTGGTACTTAAGATTGGCATCTTCATTAAACTGTTATCTGGCAATGGAAGGGATGCTGCCGTTCTCATCTCTGAGCTTCTGCGGTCCTCCCTCCACCCCACGCCCACATCAACATACATTTTAAAGGCTGGGTGGCCTCGGAGGCATTTTTTTTTTTTTTTTTTTTTTTTTTTTTTTTTTTGCGGTATGCGGGCCTCTCACTGTTGTGGCCTTTCCCGTTGCGGAGCACAGGCTCCGGACGTGCAGGCTCAGCGGCCATAGCTCACGGGCTACTATTATTACGTGCAATTTGAAGATGAGAAAACTGAAACCCAGAGAGGTTAAGCAACTTTTCCAAAGTCACACAGTTAGGAAGAGAGCCAGAATTTGAACATGACATTCTGGCACCATGCGTGATCATCACACATCATCTTCCTCTGTGCCTCGTCATTGGTGACTGTGGGGTGTTTCTTGTGGTGCCTCAGCAAATGACAGATTATTATGTGACGAGGAAGGGGGCACACTGGAGAATTCTGTATTGTTCTATCTGTTACATGTTATTTGGAAAAACTTCACGGGGTGGGAGCTGTTGCTTCAGAGATGCAAAAAAATTGATCACATCACTGTTCTGAATTGCTAGTGATATTCCCAGTTGGAGGTATTTTCATTCATCAGACGAGTCAGTAAGAGAAGCGGGACATTTCGGCCCAAGGAACAAATGTCTGTGTGTCCATATTAGTCAGCATAATTGTTTGGAAGTCAATGACTGCTTTCATACTGAAATGAACATAACTCCCTTATTAACAGATTCCCTGTAATTACATTTCTTTCTGCTGTTTTTCTCATCTGGGTCTGTCTTAGCATCTGTGTACTAGTAATCAGTTCCTTTCTTCCCTGTAGGAAAACCCCGTCAGGCTCAGAGGACCATTTGCTGGGATACTGGCTCTTCCAGTAAGGCACTCGTGTCCTAGTGGGTGGCCACCATCATAAGGAAGCCGGTCCTGTGTGTGCAGCAATCAGGGCCTCTGGGGAAGTCAGTGTGCGGTCAGAAGAAGGAATCATGACAGTAGTCTGGAGTTTGTAGTGTTTTCCTGAAAGAGCTGGAACTTTACAAGGGAGGAAAAATGTTCTGTACACTTCCAAAACATCTGTTACTGACTCTGTTTCAATGGAGACATTTTTGATGGTGATTATCTTAGGGCTTCCTGCATCATGTCCCTTGTATTTGCCAAATGATTTTATAAAACGCTGTGTTTGTCATAGAATTCCAGCTACTTTGGCCTTGAATCTTGGATGCTGTTGTTATATCCAAAGAAACATACTTATGGGAACTGGTGAATAATATAACCTGTGATTGTCCTGTTTGGACTGTGTGTGTGAGTGCAGGGGAGCTGCTGACGTGAAGGGGAGTGAATTCTAGACTCCAGGCTGGGGCAGCAAGTTCTGGGGAAAGAAATACATCCCGAGTTTAAATTATTTCCTATTAAGGGTTGCTAAGCAACGCCTCACTTAGCTTCCCCAGTATTGGTACTTCAGATTTCCTTTTCTCAGCAGCCACTAACATCACCCTCGCCCAGCAATTTCACAGAGTTGAAAACCCAGAAACTAGAGTTTGGAAAGGCAAAGGTGCTGAAATTCTCAGGATAGAAAACCTAGGAAGAGAGAGGAGAGAACTAGAGAGAGAGAAGGAGTTCCGGAGGTTTGTAGAAAGTACCTTGAGTTTCCGCCTGAGCACCGATTCACACACACAGGGGAGAAACCTACCACAGGCCCGAGGAAGGACCTCTGGGAAAGAGCAGATGGATTAATTCCTGGCACAAGGTCTGGTGAGCAAGCACCAATGACAAAGAGTTCCTAATGCAAAGGGAATCAGTTCATCAAGAAGCCCTAACAGTTCCAAATACTTATATGCCTAATAAGAGAGAGGCAAAATAGATGATGCGAAAACCCATATCTAACTCAGAGATTGAAACACCCTATCTCAAAAACAGGTGGGACAATCAGAAAGAAAATCAATAAGGATATAAGAGATTCACAAAGTATTACCAAACAAATTGATCTAATTGATGTTTATATAACTCTCCAGCCAACAACGCAGAATATGTGTTATTTTAAATGCACGTGGAACATTTACCAAGAGGGACCATATTCTTTCATTGTTTTTTTTTTCTTTTTAATATCTGTTTTGGAGTATAATTGCCTTACAAAGTTGTGTTAGTTTCTGTTGTACAACAAAGTGAATCAGCCAAATGCATACATATATCCCTCTCCCCTCCCACCTATCCTATCCCACCCCTCTACGTGGGCACAAAGCATCGAGCTGATCTCCCTTTGCTATGCAGCAGCTTCCCACTAGCCATCCATTTTACATTTGGTAGTGTATATATCAGTGCTACTCTCTCACTTCACCCCAGCTTCCCATTCCCCCTCCCCGTGTCCTCAAGTCCGTTCTCTGCGTCTGCATCTTTATTCCTGTCCTGCCCCTAGGTTCTTCAGAACCATTTTCTTTTTTTTTTCTTTTCTTTAGATTCCATATATATGTGTTAGCATATGATATTTGTTTTTCTCTTTCTGACTTACTTCACTCTGCATGACAGACTCTAGGTCCACCCACTTCATTACAAATAACTCACTTTCATTCCTTTTTATGGCTGAGTAATATTCCATTATATATATGTGCCACATCTTCTTTATCCATTCATCTGTTGATGGACATTTAGGTTGGGTCCATGTCCTGGCTATTGTAAATAGAGCTGTAATGAACATTGTGGTACATGACTCTTTTTGAATTATGGTTTTCTCAAGGAGTTTGCTGGGTCGTATGGTAGTTCTATTTTTAGTTTTTTAAGGAACCTTCATTCTGTGTTCCATAGTGGCTGTATAAATTTACATTTCCACCAACAGTGCAGGAGGGTAGGGACCACATTCTTGATCCTAAAAGTCTTGCTAAGTTTAAAAAGATTACTTTCATACAAAATGTGCTCTCTGGCCATAATGGACTTCAACTTGAAATCAATAATGTAAAGAAGTTTGGAATATCAATCAATATTTGGAAACTAAACAACCCATTTCTAAATAACTCTAAAGGCCAAGAAGAAATTACAAGGGGAATTGGAAAGTATGTTGAACTGAATGAAATGAAAACATGATGGATCACAGTTTGCAGGGTGCACCTAAAATGGCACTTAGAAATTTGTAGCCTCAAATAGTACAAAAGAGGAAAGGGCTCAAATCAACAACATAAGCTTCCAACTTAAGAAACTAGAAAAAGGAGTACAAATTAGAAAAAAGGAAATAAAAAGGAGCAAAAAACAATGAAATTGTAAACAGAAAAACAATAAAGATAATCAATGAACCCAAAACTGGTCCTTTGAGAAGATCCATAAAATTGGTAAATCTCTAGCCAGACTGATCAGAAATAAAGATAAAAGACAAAATTACCAGTATTAGAAATGTGAGAGGGGCTGTCCTTATAGATCCTACAGACTTTAAAAGGATAAGGAAATATTATGAACAGCTTTATGCCAATAAATTCCACAATCTAGATGAAATGGACAAATTCCTTGGAAAGCAAACTAGCAAAGCTCATTCAAGAAGAAATAGATAACTTGAATTGCCCTATATGCATGAAATGATCTGAATATGTTGTTAAATATCTTCCTACAAAGAAAATTCCAGGCCCAAACGCCTTCTCTGGTGAGTTCTACCAAAATTTAAGGAGGAAATAATCCCAATACTATTCAAGTTCTGCAAAATAGAAGAAGGAACATATTTCCCAATTTATGTCATGAGGCCAGGATTACTCTGACACCAAAGCCAAAGACGTTACAAGGAAAGAAAACTACAGATCAGTCTCTCTCGAACATAGATGCAAAAATTCTTTAAAAATTTTTAGTAAATTTAATCCAACAAAACAATGGAATTTATATCAAGAATGCAAAGTTGGTTTAACATTCAAAAATCAATTCATGTGATTTACCACATTAACAGATCATTTCAGTAATTGCAGTGCCTGCCATCATTTTGGTAGATAAAGGGGAGACATTTGACAAAATTCAACATGTACTCATGATAGCATCTCTCAGCAATCTGGGAATAGAAAGGAACTTCCTCAAACCAATAAAGGGCAATTGAATAAAAAGTATAGCATTGGGACTTCCCTGGTGATGCAGTGGTTAAGAATCCGCCTGCCAATGCAGGGGTCACGGGTTCAAGTCCCAGTCCGGGAAGATCCCAAATGCCATGGAGCAACTAAGCCCGTGCGCCACAACTACTGAGCCTGCACTCTAGAGCCCACGAGCCACAACTACTGAAGCCCGCGTGCCTAGACCCCATGCTCTGCAACAGGAGAAGCCACCACAATGAGAAACCCCTGTACCGCAACGAAGAGTAGCCCCTGCTCACTGCAGCTAGAGAAAGCCCACGTGCAGCATGCAGCCCAAAATAAATAAATAAATTTATGAAAAAAAAAAGAAACCAGTGTAACATCATACTTAATTGGGAAGGACTGAATGATGTTATCTGTGATCTGGATAAGGTAAGGAGAAGAATCAAAAGACATAGAGACTAGAACATAAGAAGTTAGGCTGGCTTTATCTGTCTGTGTGTGCACTGTCCATTGTATTAAAAATCCTATGGAACCTAAAAAATGCTGCTAGGACTAGTAAGTGGGTTTAGTGATGATGCAGTTTACAAGGCTGAGATAAAATAAACTGTATTCCTATATATTAGAGACTTCCAACCATAAATTGAAAAAAATATCACTTAATATAGCATCAAAATGTAAAATACTTAGGAGTATATTTGAATAAACATGTATAATTCTTCTACACAGAAAACTATAAGACATTGTTGACAGAAATTGATGAAATGAGTAACTGGAGAGATAGACTCTGTTCATGGATCCAAAGACTCAATGTTGTTAAGCTGTCAGTTCTCCCCCACTTTGTTCTGTACAGGCAATGCACTCTCAACAAGCTGTTTATAGAGAGTAGCAAGCAGATTCTAAGATATGTATGGACATGCAAAATACTGAGAAGAGCTAAAACAAATTTGAAAAAGCAGAACATAGAGATTTTACTCTACTGGATTTCAGGATTTATTATAAAGCTCCATAATCAACCTAGTATAGTATTGGTGTAAAAATAGACATTTAGGCTAATGGAATACAGTAGATTGTCCAGAAATAGTCCCACATATATATGGTCAATTTAGTTTTGACTATGTTCCAAGACAATTTAATGGGGGAAAGTATAAGCTTTTCAACAATAGCTGCTGAAAAAAATTAGTCTTGTGCAAAAAATATACTTCCATTCATATATATGTGTATATATATAATATATATACAAAAATGAACTCAAAATGTATCATAGATTTAAAAGTTAGTCCTCAAACTATTAAACTTCCAGAACAAAACATGAGAACCATGAGAAAAGATCTTGATACCCTTGGCTTAGAAAGCTGTTTCTTAAATAGAATATGCCACAAATTGTCAACTATTAAAGAAAAAGCCCTGATCCATAGGATTGTAAAAACTCTTCCTACTCAAAGGCACTTTTATGAAAGTGAAAATGCAAACCACAGACTGGGAACAATAGTTAAAAATATATATATCTGGCAGGCACTTTTATGAAAGTGAAAATGCAAGCCACAGACTGGGAACAATAGTTAAAAAATATATATCTGGCAAAGCACTTGTACTTAGGATGTAGAACTGACTCTTATAACTGAATTATACCTCAGTACAGGTGTATAATTAGTGAATGAGGTTTTGTAGTGCACAAAGAATTTTCATACTCCATTCAAAATTATTGATACAATATCCTCAAATGGGAGGTAGGATTCCCATTTTAAACATGACACCCCCCCCAAAAAAAAACCCTGAGATACATAAAGAGGCTTTGTGACTCTCCAAAAACATGCAGCAGGTGGAAGGCTGGAACCCACTATGTCTTTCTTCTTTCCATTCAGGTGAGCTGACTCACCCACTCTTGGCTGTGTCCCCCTGATGCCTTTATAGTCAATGAAAGAAAAGAGGAGTCTTTAAGGAGAACAAAGATACCGAGATGTTCTAAGAGAATGGCAAGATTTCCATTTTTATCATGTCTAAAAAGGAGATGATTCCTTGAGCAAAGATTTCTTACCTATTCAATTTTTTTAAAGATTGGGAAATCAGTTGCTGAATCGTGTGAAATTCAATCTCTGCTCAGCTTGTTTTTTAAAAGAATTTTTTTTCATTGAACATGATACACACATAAAGTGTGTAAGTCACCAATCTGTATTCTCTTTAATGCTCTTAATATGAAAAAAAATACTTGTATTACTGTATTACCTCCTGCTGGGGGATGTAACTGAAGAACCAAATATTCTAAGATGTGTAACACAGATGCGTTAGGCTAAAAATTGTGAAGCAAAGAAATAACTTTTTTTGGTAGACAGTTGAACCAAAGTTCTTAAAGAAGGGAAATAAATAGGGAGTTATTATAATAAAATAAAAAATTAACTTTATCATATTGGCCCAGATACAGATAAATACACCAAGGGAAAGGAAGGGAGAGCTTAGAAAGAGACCTGTCTTTTATGGCAGAGATGGAATTAAAACTAGCAGGGGTGGGATGGACTGTTCAGTAAGTGAAAAAAGAAATACATGAAATAAATGAACAAAAGAAAGAAATAGATTTTTCTTATGGAAAGAATCAAATTTCTACTTTATTCCATATAAAAATACGAAGTCTAGCTGGATTAAAATCTAAATGAGGAAAGCAAACCATTAAGGTTTTCACAGAAATGTAGCGGGAAATCTCTTTATAACATCAGTGTAGGGAAGAGATTCTTAAATAAGGCATGAAGAGAAAAAACTTTTTTTTTAATTATGAAAGAAAATTGATGGAGAAATATAAAAGGAAAGACCCATCCCATTTATTTTTATTTCTTTGTAGATACTCAAGAAGCAGACTTACATGTATGACCAAGGAGGCATGTAGATGAATTGGTTGGGAACTGGATAAATCAATTACAGTACTTTATTCAATAAAATACTAAATAAGACTCAAATGAATACATAGATCTACATGTATCAATACTGAGAAATCTTGGAAGCATAGTGCTCAGTAGAAAAGTTGCAGAATGATGCTAATTTTATATATAGTTATACTTCGAATACTTACATATGCAAGTATTCAGAAAATAAAAAACATGAATGAGAAGAATAATGTACTGATTTCCCCCTCTTGGTTTTTTGTGGGGAAGGAGAGAAGATAATGTGAAGAGGAGACTTTAGCTGTAACTTCCTCTGTGTGTGTGTGTGTGCGTGTGTGTGTGTATGTGTGTGTTAAATATACATATACATATATATGAAAAAATAGGATTGAAGGCTACTATGGCATAATGTTCAGTGTATGAGGTGTGTTTATGGGAGGCTGTCATATGACTTGTATTTTTAAGAATTCTGGTTTTAGTGTTTCACATTTTAGAGTAAAATTAAAAAGATAAAAAAAAAATCCGTTGTACTGAATATGCCTTTGCCTTTGACATGCATTTGCCATTATGGATCGTGGGTCCCAGCCCAGCTTTTAGAACCTGACTCCGTTCGTTATCAGCCTGTGAGCCACTGCTGAGGGCGGCTGTCTCTTCTGCTGCTTCCTGTCCCTCAGCCTCTGGGGTGTGATTGTTGTTCACCATGGTGAACATAAAAACCCTCCTTTTTTACCGAAATGTGTGTTATTACTAGTTTTAATAAAGCACGTTCTATTTTTCAAACTTAAAAAATATTGTTTAGCACTGTACCAATGACAGGGAATGTAATACTGAATGATGGTAAGATATGGTCACTGGGATCCGTATTTAACAATTAATGAAAATCCAATCAAAATGTTCAAAGAACATAACCACTTAAAAGAAATAGCTAAATGGTGATATCATCACATTTTCATGGAATAAATACTTGGGGGATTAATTAATGGCCATAATCCTTAAATCCTATAAAGTAATTGTTATTACAATTAAATGTTAATTGTTTTCTTTGGTGTCCAACTATTCCATAAAAAAAAAGAAAAGTCCCAAAACTGTTGACAAAATATTTGAGAATGAAGGATTGAAATTAAGACATCTTTGTCTTTGAACTTTACATATGTGTGCTGTTGAGTATGACACGGTTGTATTTTTGACACTTTTTTTCTGTTGACCCATGATGATAACAATTAACACATTAGCATGGAAGAATCATATGAAACAATTGTACTAGATTGATTCAAATCCTGCCACTCTCTTCCTTCAGTTACCTTCTGCATGTCTTCTTTTTTGTATGATTTGAAACTGTGTATTTAAGGAAAAACACTAATTTTCCAACAAAATGCTAATACTTTTAAACTATGGCACTTAACTTTATTCATAGTCATCAGAAAACTTTAGAATTTCTAGAGATATAAAACAAAAACCTGAGGCTTCCCTGGTGGGGCAATGGTTGAGAGTCCGCCTGCCGATACAGGGGACACGCATTCGTGCCCCTGTCCGGGAAGATCCCACATGCTGCGGAGCGGCTGGGCCCGTGAGCCGTGGCCGCTGAGCCTGCACGTCCGGAGCCTTTGCTCCGCAATGGGAGAGGCCACAACAGTGAGAGGCCTGCGTACTGCAAAACAAACAAACAAACAAAACAAAACAAACAAACAAACAAAACCCTGACAGCTTCATTAAATACGCTAGGAAAAACATGTACCCAAGTCATCCAATGGACTCTTCTTTCTCAAGTTCTGGGGGTCAGTGCATATGGATTTTGGATTCATGTTTCCTACTACTTTGTAGATGGTACTAGCTTATTTTTAAACATAAACACTGGACAGAACAGAGAAGAGGGGAACATGAAAGAGGTAAAGACCCAGCAGCATTAGCAATCCATAAAGAAAAAGGAACGGACAATTCTTGTAACACATACGGATTAAATGGGTAGTGGTAGGAGGTTAAGGAATGGTGCTGGGGATTGACAGAGCCTTACGATAAAGGGAAGAATACATTCTATAAATTATCAGCATAGTAGGCAATATATTTTATCAAGCTCTGAATTTGAGATATTTTAAAGTTCTGATTTTTCTTTATCAAAGTTCCACTTAGCAGGATACGTTTTCCCCTCTCAAAAACTAGTTTTCTCATTTGCTAAATGCTATAGTCCTTTAGAACTCTGTACAGAGACTTGTTTCATGCAACAAGGGAGGGAGATGCCTTAATATTCTTTAGTGGTTGCTGCTGCTCCTAACACTACCTTTTTTTCTACCTTTGACTTTTTTTTTTTTTTTTTTTTTTTGCATGTCTTCTTTTAAGGTATGTGCTAGGGCTTAACTGCAGACACACTCAGTGTGCTGATCACAAAAACTCGATCAACATCTAATGCTTTGCATTCTAAGTCAACTTCTTGCTCCATACGTCTTTGAAGAAGATGAAACTCAGCATCTAGATACTTCTTTTTTATTGGAAATGCAAAGACACCAAGGCTAAGTAGGCGACATATGGATGCTCCGTACTCTTAGGATGAGGGCACAAACCCCAAGAGCTGTCTTAGAAACTGAAAGCAGAAACAGGTCTTTACAGTTTGGAGGGCATCTTTCTGTTGGCCTCTGGTGTGGCCTCTATCTAAGCCATCATCTGGGTATTTGTGAGTGTCACAGGGTGGAGAACACAGAGACTCTAGACCTCACAGGATGGAGGTTAGGGGTCCTACAAAACTGTGTCTCACATACTGTAATTATAGGCAGCCATCTGTTTCAGCCAAGATTTCTTGGTGTCTGTCCTGTTCAAGGACTGCTTGGGGCCAGGATCTCTTTTGTATATCCTTTATAGGGTGCTCCTATAAAGCATGCATCCTGTAGCTTCACAGGATGATCTGATTGTGGGGAATTAATCCACATTCACCCAGAATGCCAACTTATAGTTTTATTGCTGTTTAGAGAGTGCTTCTGTCTGCTAACCAAAAATACCTTCTTTCTGATGTTAGGTTACCTGGGAAACCTATTCAGTTGGGTGTGTGTTGAAGATCAGATCAGAACAAAGTGGGTCATGAGCTTTCCTTGGGTATTTTATTCAGGCTGAGACAGTCTGAGTAGGAGCACGGTTGCACAATGAGGTCATTGCTTTTGGCAGGTGACGTTGGGCAGAAGTCTTGGGCTGTGTTGCATGGAGCTCCTCCAGGATCAGTCTCAACGTCCTGCCAGTACTCTCAAGTGAACCGACTTAAGGTCTCCTATAGACAGAAAGTGTGGCCCAGGGAAGAGGATGAATATTTTTGGAATATGAGCATTATTTTCCTCCACTGGAGGTAAACCTAGGTTTGGTTTTGGCTGATGGCTTCTGTTCTGGATTCTGCTTCACTCGTCATTTAACCAACATCCTAATGTGGGAACCTGTCCTTTTGCTGTCTGACATCATGGGAATCTCCAGGAGGACCTGGAGTCTGTGTTCATCAGGGCATAAGACCAGCCATTTCTAAGCTCTGGAAACACTATTATTGCATATAAGCTGTTACTTAACTAAATAAATACACTTCTCCTTAAGAGTTCAGAAAGATTTCTAATTAATTCCAATTGAAAAAAAAGTGGCCCTAGGAGTAGCTAGAGGCTGTGTTGACTGCTGAGAGAACAGCTAAGGTCTCTGTCTCACTTTGGGTATCGACTGTTGTGCCTGTGTGGTCAGCAGTGGGGCCCCTGCTGGGCCCCAAAGTGTGGCTCTGGCCTCACTGGTGACCCTGAGATGTTTCTACCCAACAGCAGAGACTCCAGTACTTATCACTGTTAGAAATGGATACTCTCCTCAGGTTGGCAGGTATTTTTACCCCCCAGCAATAATGAAGTGGCTTAGTAATGATGGATTTCTATAGATAAAGGCCAATGTTAAAATTTTAGAAACGCTTGGAAATCTCAACATTCTTACCTTGGTTTCTAAGCAGAGTCAACATGGAATAGGAATGCAGATGATCCCCATTATTTGCAGCATCCAGTTTTGCAAATTTGCCTACTTGCTAAAATGTATTTATAACCCCAAAGTCGATAGTTGAGGCCATTTGTGGACATGTGCAGAGCAGCAAACAATCTGAGTTGCCCCATGTGAATGTTCTCAGCTGAACTGGAACAAGGCATCACTCTGCCTTGTGGTTTCAGCTCACACCGTAAGCAAGCGTCCTTTTCGTGATTTACTTAGTGCCATATATATATATATATATATGGCATATATATATATATATATATATATATATATATATATATATATATACATACAATATATATATATATATATATATACATACAATATATATATATATAGTATTTTTGTGCTTTGTATTGATGATTTCACTGTTTAAAATGGCCTCCAAGCATCTTGCTGAAGTTTTGTCTGGTGTTCCTGAACGTAAGAAGGTTGTGATGTGCCTTCTGGAGAAAATATGTGTTAGATAAGCCAGAGATGCTGGCTGTGAGTTAAGTGTTAACAAATCAACAATGTATAGAAAATAAGGTGCCTTTAACAAAAACACAATGAAACAAGGTTATGTATTGATTGGTTAAGGAAAATGCTGTGACCAGGGGCCCACAGGAGCCTCACCCCATATTTAATGGTTCAGTACTCACTAATTCAGTGTTCATGGTGATGGTATAGCCATAACTATGGAGATTAAGGAGAATGGACCACCTTGCCTTGGGAGGGCAAATCACAACATTGTCAGTGTAATAGCCCATGGAGATGGCAATGGAACTACTGGTTTCAAATTTCTGTCCTTCCCATCACCTTTTCCATTTTCATATGTGATGTATTGAAATAACGTGCCTTGGCCTTGATACTTCTGTGAGTTGTATTTTGGCCTCACTCAGTTTCAGCTCATTGTTGAAATATTGTGAAGTGATGATAGCTTTAGAAAACCGGAAAAACAGGTTCATGTGAAGGGTTGAGGGGTTCCAGGACTAACATTTGGGAACGAAAGTCCTTTGGTCAGAGTGTCCTTGATGAGTGATCCCTGCTGTCGGCGGTGACATCTTCAGCAGCTGGAGTGTTTGGCAACTGATTTGACTGCAGGTACTTGATGGGGTGAGGCTCCAGGCCACAGCTCTCCTGGGCTCCTGAGAGACAGCTGTGTGATGGAGCATAAGGATGGTGTGGTGGGCATGCTCCTGTGATGGGGAGGGCTCTGCATCCAGATCAAACATTGCCACTTCCTTAGCGAGTGTCCTGGGACATCCTTTGGCATCAGGCTGTTAGTTATTTCAGAGCCTCTTTGCCTTTGTGAGGGGCTGTTCCTGTCCCTTGAGTGGCATTTATGCAGGAAAGAGACACTCTAAAGGCCATTAGGATCAGGCACAGCCCCACTTCGTAGGTACCAGCAGTGGGACTGGTGCTGACTTCTACCCCACAGAGGGCTGCAAGGACTCAGGCCAAGAGCATCAGAACAATGTATTAGGACAGGATTTTTAAGAAACGCTGATGTTCCATAGCAGCCTGTGGCAGGTCCTGAGGGACTGGCTTAGGGGTACTCAGACATCCCCAGAATCTCCATCAACCCGCTCAAGCCACCATGGCACTTAGCAAAGGGATGCAGTTGCTGTGGAAACCCAGATTCAAGACTTGTCCTCCAGCCTCCCTCCTGCGGAGGACAGATGGGGTTCCATGGACCCAGGTGTTAATGCACACTGCAGTGAGGGCTGTAGAGTGGTGGGCAGGAGCTGAACCTGCCAGTCACATGATAGAGTTACTTTCGGTGTCATTTTGTACAAGTTACGAGCTCTTGATAAAGGGAATTAACTTGTCCAGGCCTCGGTTTCTCCATCTGTAAAATCACAATCATATTAGCAGCAGCACAGAGGGCCATGGGAAAGGGTAGCAAGGATAATTCTTAGCACGGTGCCTGACATATAGTGATAGGTGCTCAGTAAATGCTAGTTAGTGTGATAAGCCTTCCCATACTCTGGGATATCTTTTAATAACTCTGCATGTGGGGCCTCCCTGGTGGCGCAAGTGGTTGAGAGTCCGCCTGCCGATGCAGGGGATACGGGTTCGTGCCCCGGTCTGGGAGGATCCCATATGCCGCGGAGCGGCTGGGCCCGTGAGCCATGGCCGCTGAGCCTGCGCGTCCGGAGCCTGTGCGTCCGGAGCCTGTGCTCCGCGACGGGGGAGGCCACAACAGTGAGAGGCCCGCATACCGCAAAAAAAAAAAAAAAAAAAAAAAATAACTCTGCATGTGATGTAGGCCCTTTATTCAACTGGCAAGTAATAGAAATGTTGACACCATATGGGAGTTTGGAGCCCAAGAGAAAGGTTAGTTTCAAAGTAGAGGTGAGAATTTAGTTTCTAAAAAAACTAAAAGTAGAACTACCATATCAGCAAATCCACTCCTGGGTATATATCTGAAAAAAACCAAAAACACTAATTTAAAAAGATACTTGCACCCCAATGTTCATAGCAGCATTATTTACAGTTGCCAGTTATGGAAGCAACCTATGAGTCCACCAAGAGATGAATGGATAAAGAAGATATGGTACCTATATACAATGGAATATTACTAAACCATAAAAAAGAACAAAAGTTTGCCATTTGTACCAACATGGATGGACGTGGAGGGCATTATCCTAAGTGGAATAAGTCATACAGAGAAAGACAAATACTGTATGATATCACTTATATTTGGAATCTAAAACATACAATAAACTAGTGAATATAACAAAAAAGAAGCAGACTCACAGATGTAGAGAACAAACTAGTGGTTACCAGTGGGGAGGGGGGAGGGGCAATATAGGGGTTATATTTTATAGCTATAGAATTATAGTTAAATCTAGGGGTTGGGAGGCATAAACTATTAGGGGTAAGACAGGCTCAAGGATGTATTATACAATACAGGGAATATAGTGAATATTTTGTAGTAACTGTAAATGGACCTTTAAAAATTGTATAAAAGGAAAAAGTTAAAAACAAAGTAGAGATGAGAGTGTGACTGTGGCAGAACTCAGAGCTGTGTGACAGGACAGGTGAGAGATAAAAAGAGCAGCACAGAAGGTGACCACATCACAGGAGTGGCCAGAGAAGTGAGAGAAGTCTCAGATGACCATGAGGTTGTAGTGCCCTGCAGGTCACAGATGGAGAGGCTGTGGACAGACAGCAACAAATGTAGGGACTGAAACTTTGCTGAACAACCCCCCAGTAACACAGGATGGTTAAGTTCCTGAGACCCTCTATACAATACGGTGCCTACAGATAACAACACTGTGTGATGCACTTCAAAGTGTGTAAAGAGGGTGTTTCTGGGGTTAAGTGTTCTGACCACAAAAGGAGGGGTGCAGGAGGAAACGCTTAGAGGTGAGGAAGATGTGTATTACCTTGATCGTGGGGATGGTTTCATGGGTGTATGCATCTCCCCAAACTCATTAAATTGTATACCTTAAATATTCATATCCAGCAGTGTGCTGGCAAACCAGCTGTCAGGAACTGTTTGTTCATAGTTTCACCCATTTCGATATTAGAATGTTCTCTATTTTGAGGAGTCCTTTGCTTATTGGGGATATTAGTGATTTGCCTTTGATATAAGTTGCAAATGTTTTCCCCATTTTGTCCTTTGTCTTGAGTTTTCTTGTGATGTTTTGCATGCAAAAGTTTTATTTCAAATTTTGTGTAGTTGGATTAGTCAATCTTTTAGTTCATTCTTCTCAATTTTGAGGCATGTTTAGGAAGTTCCCCCTCAAAACTCCTAGGTTATGAGGGAGTAAGCCTTTTTGAGCTAAGCTCTATGTTTAGATTACTGATCAATGAATGGGACATCTATCTCCATGAAGGTGAGACATGCTTTATCTTTTTCTGAGTGACTATGCATTTGGCCCAATGCTATTTATTGAAAGGATGCTACTGTTTTCCTAGGCTAAATCTCCCTTCATGTGGGTCTAGTTTTCCACTCTCTTCTCTTCTATTAGGCCGTTTGTGTGCCAGGACCACTCTTTTAATTTTGGAGGTTTTATAGTAAGTTTTAGTATCTGGTGGATCTTTTATAATCCTCTGTACTTTATAATTCATTTTTCCAGCTCCAGGGAAAAAACCCCAAACATGTAGATATGGTTATTGGGATTGCATTAAAATTTTGGCTAAATCTAGAGATAATTGATGGCTTTGTGATTCAAGAACATGGCATGGTTTCCATACATTTCTGTTTGTTTTTTTTCTTCCAGGAGTATATAAAGTTTCTTATATAGGTTTGGCACCTATGTCATTTCCATACCTCGGTACTATATATATATATATATATATATATATGTCATTCATTTAATTATTTTCCCTTATAAATTGGATATTTTTTCCATTGTGTTTTTTTTAGATATTTGTGTTATAAATGAGATTTATTGACTTTTCTCCATTTAATTTATATCTTAAAATTTGACTAAATTATTTTCTTTATAAAAGTCTTTAATGCACTTTTGAATTTTCAGATAGGCAGTTTTATCTACATAGAAAAATTGTTTTATGTCTTTCTCCCCTGGATTCTTATGCCTCTAATTGCTTTCTCTTGTCTCATTGTATTGTCTACATCCATTACCATATTTATTAGTGGTGGTGACAGTTGGCATGTGTCGTTTTTCTCACTTTAGTAGAAATATCTCCAATGTTTCCTCATTAAGTAGGATCCTGGCATTTGGACTAAGATTCTTATGTATATAATCACATTCAATGTTCAGTAAGCACCTAAGTTCCATTTTATTGGGCGCTTTGATAAAGAACTGTTGTTGAATTTTGTTAAGTGCCTTTCTGACGTCCTTAGAAATGAATTCTATTGATCTTTAATATAGTCACTTATATATAAGGATTTTGATTGTTCTTTGTAGTCTCTAGCATTATAAAGTGCCTGCTTTTAAGTACTTTTTGTCCTGAATTCCACCATGTCTGATACCAAATTGTAACCCCAGATTGCATTTTACTGCTTTGTCTGTCTTTCTGTATATCCTTTCATCCTTTTATTTTTAATATTTCTGGGCTAATTTAAGAGTCTATTCTTGTTTATAGAAACAGTTATTGTTTTGTAGCATGAAAATATTTTTTGATAGATAGGTTAGGGCCATTTGCATTTATTGACATATTCTACGTTCTTGGTCTCAGCTCTGCCATATGTAATCACACATGTGGACACATCTCCCAGGGAGAGCCTGGAGAGGGAGACGTGTCAGGAGTAGGACCTCCTGGGGCTTCAGATGCTTTTCCAGGGGGATCTGGGGCTTCCCACAGAAGGGAGGTGGGCTAGCTATACTGAGACTCTGCAGACGTGAAGATCAGAGGGGACCTCTCAGCCCCGCCGTGGGCACAGACACCCTCCAGAAGCCGCCTGCTCACACCGCCCTGTCTCCCGTAAACCCTGAGCCCTGCCTAGGAATATCTGGAACTGTGGTTTCCACTGAGGCCTCGTGATCCTGAGGTAGGGATGAGGGCTTTCTGATCATTGTTTCCAACAGCTGCAGATCTTACTTTCCATAAGATTTAAACTCTGTCCCACCTCCTCAAAGGCCTTGTCAGGAGAATAAACTAAAGATGCAGAAGAATGCCACCCACAAGGCCAGGATTAGGTGATGGTGTCTGCCCCTTCCTCCATCAGGGTTACTAGTGCAAGAAGACCATCGGCCCAGTGGCTCCTGGGCTGGGCCTACTCCTGCTGTTACACTCTGCCTGAGTGTCATCCCAGGCCTCTGACAGTCAAAGGTCTTGGTGTTGAGCAGATTCATTCATTGATTGTCAGCTTCTCAAGGTCAGAAACTCATGGAAACGAATCCACTAATTCACACTTTCTATCCCCAAACAGCTGAACCTGCTTTCATTTTAAAACGTTGACCCTCAAAATAGGCTGAAAACAAAACCATCTTTCTTTTTAAACAGAGTACTTCAAATGTGTTTTCAGTGTATTTGATACCTGTTTTAATACTTGGGTAACCAAAAGAGCCCTCTGTCCTAGCTTTCTACATGCGGGACTTGATTGGTATGATGTTAAAAAACTAAACAAAACAAGAACAATCAGCAGATGCCAGCTCCACTCTCAGGCTGTGGTTGTGAACACAAATAGCAAAAAAAAAGCAAATAAAAATGGGAAATCTTTACTCCCCTGTTGAGATACATAATAACTGACTACAGAAACTGGGAGGAATAGGTAATTGACTTTCCACTTTGAAAGTATCCAACTTGATGTAGAATATTTAGTTCTCAATTGCTGATAAAGAAAACAATTTTCAGATAGTTCAGAACTGCAGTATAAATTTCCCCTTGAGCCCTACTTTGCTGCCTTGTCCCTGAAGGTTTTCAGTTACCATTTCCGGACATTGGGCAATGTTTCTGTTCTTACACAATCCTGCAGAAGACTTAGAAAGGAGAGGGACTGGGTCATGCTACCTTGTAAACTAACGTTTTGTTACAAAAATGTTATAAAATAAAAAAATGTATAATAAAAGGTCATTCACATGCAAAGAACATGAAATCCACAGATAAATCCAAATTGCAGAGCTGACACTGCCCGTTTTAGAAGGTCTTATGGGTTGTTTTCCTCTGCATTGACATGTCCTTGATGTATATATTCTATCGTCAATTTACTAGCTTGCCTTTTCCACAGGTGTTTAAACTTCCTCATAGGCATTCATTTAATTTCCAGCACAATTTACCTAAACTCTTGTTGTCAGATATTTAGCTTATTCTAAATGTTCTCATCATTGTAATCGAGCTGTGACAAGCTCCCCTGACCCACAGAGCATTTTTTGTGTTTTTTATAGTCATTTCTTAGTATAGACTACAAAAAGTGAAATTCCTGGTCCCAAAGAGTATCTGTAAGGTTCCAGAGAATACTTCCAAACAGCTTTGCAAGGAAGTTTTAATATTTTATACCCCACCTGTGAAAGAGGGTTTCGTTCTTTTTTTTAACCATGAGGAATTTCATCACATTTGCCATCTCTCCTAGGCTCTGCTTGTGCGATGATAATGTAATGAATATTCATTTGAGAGTAATTCAGAACATGATTGGTTGTTACAGGTATGTTTACATTGCTGTCAGGTTGATATTCTGCCCCTGAAGAGAGGCTAAACTTACTCTGCAGTGTGTAAGAGATGGATTCAGATCTAAATGTCTGTCTGAAATGAGAGAACAATGATTATATGTTGTCCCACTAAAGTTTGTATCGCAGCTGATGAAAAGGTTCTTAAAACTATGGATATTTTAGTGAAAAGGCTCCAGTAAATGTGATGCTAGCACTCATTACATAGGATTGAAATAATATAAATACCTATTTAATTAAAAATATGGTCACAAATTTATATAATACATATGTTTTATAAATTACTATATGTTATCTGTGATATTATATGCAATATATTATATATAGAACTTATAAAACATATTTATATAGTATATATTTTATATAACATATATTATATTTAAAACAATATTATTTATAATGCTTATAATAACATTGTAATTAATTATATACTAGTATATAATTATAGAATGTAATAATAATATATAAAATCACACTTATATAATATATATTACATAAGTGATTAGGTAGTAGAAACAAAATTTAAGATATAACAATTCTATCTGCTGTTCCCATCTTGAACAAATGAGGTCTTGAGATCAATTACTTTATAGTCTCTCTGAGAGGGAGAGGAATCCCATTATACAAACATAGCATTTGCTCTGAACTTATTCTTTAGATACGTTTATAGTGTGTACAATAATGAAGTTTATACTTGCCTTAAATAAAGCAGATGTAGTATAGATATACAATGGAATACTACTCAGCCATAAAAAGAATTAAATTTTGCCATTTACAGCAACATGGATGGATTTGGAAGGCATCATGCTAAGTGAAATAAGTCAGATAGAGGAAATAAATATTGTATGATATCGCTTATATGTGAAATCTAAAAAATACAACAAACTAGTGAATGTAACATAAGAGAAGCAGACACACAGATATAGGGAACAAACTAGAGGTTCCCAGTAGGGAGGGAGAGGGGCAGCATAGGGGTTGGGGGGGTAAAAGCTACTGGGTGTAAGACAGACTCAAGGATGTATTGTGCAACATGGAGAATCGAGCCAATATTTTGTAATAACTGTAAGTGGAAAGTAACCTTTAAAAACTGTATAAAAAGAAAAACATTTTTAAAAATAGAAAAAAAGAGAAATGCAAAAAAAAAAAAAAACCCTTCCCTTAAACTGGAGTATTACTCATTAGTTTGAAATGAAAACAGAATTCAAAAAATGTTTATTTTTAAGTCAGTCCTTTTTCTAAATTATAAATTGTGTTATTGATTGAACAAAATGTATTTTCCTTGAAGAGTTGTTATGTCTTTAGGAATTCAGTGTACACTAATGATCTTTAAGCTGCAGAGATTAAAGGAGACCGGATGGAAATAGTTTTATGTGCCTGAAAAAAAAAGTCAGGAATTTCTGCCAATAAAGCTCAGAGCTTCAGAGAATGCAAACACATTCAACTTACTGAATGAAGTAAGACATCCGAAATGAAAGTGTGTACACTCCATAAACCATGCATGGCATCGGCAACATAAATAATATCTGAAATATTATTGTGATCACACTCAAAGAAATAAACCCTCTGCTTGCTGTGATTTTCAGATTTTAAATATTAATAGTATATAGAAACACTTTCTTCCTGCTGTAATTTTAAATGTGACTCATAGTCTTTACACTATAAAAGGAAAAACTCTTAGTCTTAAGTATAGCCATAAATTGTTGCATTGGGTGTAATTCATGAAGTATTGGTGGTGACCCTAGGTGATTTTTGTCCAGCAGGTCTGAATAGTAAGTGTAATTCCTTTTTCTTTATGTTGGAATCTGATTGGACTCCCTAGTTTAATTGGATTTTTAAAGAGATATTTTTATTCTATTAATTTAGTAAGATGTGTACTCTGTAAGGGAACCTTTTAGTTGCAGTATACTTGGTCATGTTGAGGAAGGATCTCAGTGTGTGGTACCCATGACAATAATATTAGCGAAAGCTAGGAAACAGCTGGAAATGCAGATTCTCAGGCCCCAGCCCAGAACAACTGAATCAGGAATCCTAAGTGTGGCCCCAGCAATCTGTGTTTTAACAGTCTCTCCAGGTGATTCCATTGCTGCTATGGATGTTGACTTTTTTTTTTTCAAAGAATATTCCCACTTGAATTTCACCTTCCTTATCTTCTGCACTGATGCTTCAGGATGTTAAGAAATAGACTGTGTTTGATGTTTTGGATGAAGACCTCACATATCAGTAAGCTTTGGTAGACAAACCACCCAGAACTGAGTGGCTTAAAACAACCCTATGGGCTCAACTGGTCAGTTCTTCTGGTCTTGGCTGGGCACCCTTGTGTGTCTATGGTCAGCTGCAGGTCCGCTGGGGGCTGGATGGTTTGGGATGCCCTCAGCTGTTGGGCCTTTTCTGTCCCCTTCATGCTCATCCTTCCTCTACAGGCTGCTCCAGGTGCTTTCACAGGATTCCTAGAAAACAGGCAGGAGCAAGACCTCAGAATCAGCCCAGCTCCCCTTCTGCATTTTCTCTTGACCAACTCAAGACTCAAGGCTAGCCCAGCTTCATGGGCTGGGGGGAAGGACTCCACCCCTTCATGGGAGGGGATGTAAAATCAAACCCTCAAGGAGAGATGGTATAGGGAGAAGATAATAATCTGCAAATGGTCTACCCCCAACCCCGGGGCACAAGATCCAGAAGGGCCACTTCTTGGCTTAGGAATTCTGTCGCTCCTTTCTGTAGTTCATTCATATGAAAAGCTTCCTAGTTTTTCTCTGAAGCTGGGAAGTACAGCACAACTGATAAAAGAGAACACCATTTGTTCATGGTCTCTGAGCCATCACTGTACCAGTGAGACCATGTTTGCAAAAGTCAAATGAACCTGAACATTTGACTAATAAAAACATATAAAACAAGCTAAGTAGAAACAGGTAAAAATATTTTATTCCAAAAGTTGCATCCTCACTTTCAGCCCTAGATTTCCTATGCAGTGTCTAGAATGTGCTCTTCTATGTGATGACCTGCATGAAGGCTCTGGTTTTCACACACAGCTGATTGTGTCCTCAGGGATGATAGTGTGACGGTAATTGTAGTATGGATAGACTTCATTACTGTAGAGTACTCTGGTACTGTTTTCCTGCTGCTTACATTATTAGAGTGTTTGTGATAAGTAGGAGTAGAAAAAGAGCAGGAAAAAAAGAGTATGTTCTTGATTAATGAGCTTTGGAACAAAAAATAATATGGTCCTTAATCTTATTTATAATAAGCATAGTGGTTTTGAATAGCTCATGTTAGACTTTAAATTATTAATGGTGGTAATAAACTGTTTTGCACAGTAATATTATATAAAGAGGAAGAAATACTTGCATTTTCAGATAATTTGCTAATGTGGAAGAGTTGGATCAGATGTATTCACCTAACACATCTCTATTTTTAGAGATACACTTTTGGTTTCTTTCCCACATGTTTAGAAAAAATAAGACATATATTCTGTGACATTCAATCTTCTTGGGGCTTTCTCTCTCTGGATCACAAGGTCTTATTTTCCAGCCAGCGTGTGCTAAAAGACTTTTCTGTCTCAAATTCTTGCTCTCTAAAGAAATACAGGGAAAATTCCTGATACTCCCTGAAGAGTATAAATAATTCCATTTTAAAGCAATCATAAAACAATCACAGAAGGCTAGATAATACAGCAGAAACTTTTACCTAAGACTTGCTGGTACACAAAGCAAAGAAAATATAGGTCACTTGGGAAAGTTTGGTGGAATTGACTTTGAGGTAGCCTGAAAGCAAATGTTCAGATTGAAGAAATTAGACTTAATGCCAGAACTGCTGACTGAAGGCAGGGCCACAGTGAAGCTGGTGTTGTTGGACATGGACAGTCACTCCAGAGGCTGACCAAAGTGGCTTTGAGCCATGTGTCAGTCAGCCATGGCCACAATGATGCTGAAAAGCAAATCACCCCAAACACAATGGCTTAAATCATAAAGAATATGTTTCTGATGGAACTAGAGATGATTATACTAAGTGGATTAAGTCAGAAAGAGAAAAACAGATATTATGATATCACTTATATGTGGAATCTAAAATATGGCACAGATGAACTTATCTATGAAACAGAAACAGACTCACAGACATAGAGAACAGACTTGTGGTTGTCAAGGTTGGGGAGAGGGGAGGGATGGAGTGGGAGTTTGGGGTTTAATAAAAAACAGAATGCTTCTCACTGAGCCCTGTGGGTTCGCTAGTGTTGACTTATCTCGGCCGTCCCTAACTCCAGGCTGCAAGTGGGTTGAGACCTGCCTCATATATGTCTGCATTCTTCATGGATCAGGAGCTGCTGGAGACATTTTCTTGTGATGGATGGTCAGAGCACAAGGACCAAGCCAAAGGAGCAAGCACGCTTAATGCCACTACTCCCATCATGTTCTTTTACAGTTCATTGGCCAAAGCAAGTCATAGGGCCAAGTCCAACAACAATGAGGTGGGAAGTATTTTCTGCCCCCAGGGGTGATGGAACACAATGAACATTTGCTGAGCCCTAGTCCAAGCTATTCCAAGTAAGACAGGAAAAGTGGGCTTGTATGAGGCTGATGTTTATTTTCGTAGATGTATATATGGTAAAGCAAAATGTTATTTCTCATTCCAGTTGTTCACTTTAATCCCCTAACTTATATTTTGGAGAGACCTTGAGATTTATCTTGTCTAATATAATTAACATCCAAGCAGGTGACCTTTTTATTGGCAGTAATTTTGAAATGGCTACATTTTTTTTCTAAGAATAGAATTGGAAATTCCTAGTTGAGATCAGCATATGTTCGTGATTTGACCTCAGAATAGGATGGGCTGTAGTTCTTATTGTGTTATTTTGAGAATATAAATGAAAAATAAATCTAAAACTGTAGACATGACATATAACAATAACAACATGTAACATTAACAAACTAAATAACTTGAATGCACTGTCCATAGCAATTTAAGAGGTAATTTTTCTTTGCAGAAATGAAGGTATAATTCCATTCCATCTAGAGGGCTATCTTTGAAAATTATAATTAACACAGTTGATAAGCAAGGACCCTTTACATACAGTATGAAGAACGCTGTAAACATTTACTTGGCTCTTTTGCTCTAAAATACAAAGTATATGAAACATAAAATTATAAATGTTTTGTTCTCCTTTTAGCTTAAAATATAAACACAAATATTCAGCATTTTCAAAATTAGAACTCTTGAGTTATAATCTTACAAGCTTATACTTAATAATGTCCCAGGAACATGATGTTTAATTAGTTATAGTGATTAACCTGTTTCTTAAGAACATCTTCAAAATGAAGGTGTCAAGGACAGCAATCTAAATTCGGGTTCACTTGGGGATGGTTTTTTCCTTTATGTACATTAAATGTCTTACTCTTACTCGGGACATGCACACATACACACGCGTATGTATTTCCTGTGGGAAGACGTAGCACTTATTATAATAAGTGCTTTTTCTTTGGAAGAGGGCGGGGAGGAGGCACCAGCTTGATAGAAGGAGTGGGACCTGATGATGGGAGGGGTCTAGAAAGGCAATGGGCATTTTCAGTTCTTTCTTCATGCACTGCCTCAATCATTTAAAATTAGGTTCCACTGCATTTAAGAGAAGAAATGACCTCAAACCACAGTTGCTATACAGGAGGAAAGTTTGTCTCTATTACACTGCAGAGAAATCCAGAGTTAGGAATCCAGAGTAGGAAAGGATGCTTCATGACATTGCTGAGACCTGACTCATTCCAGCAAAATTCTCCCTATTCCCAGCATGCTCTCAGGCCACAGCTCCACCTCAGGCCACCACAATGCATCCCAGGCTGGGAGGAAGGTCCTCTCCCTCCTTTGCAGAGTCTTACTGGGAGATAAGGAGTTTATATTGAAAATATATTAAAAAGAACCTCATACAACTCAGTAGCAAAAAACCCCAAAACAGTCCCATTAGAAAATGAGCAGATGATCTGAATAGACGTGTTACCAAAGAAGACATACAGATGGCCAACAGGTATGTGAAATGGTGCTCAGCATCACTAATTGTCAGAGAAATGCACATCAAAACCACAATGAGATATCACTCCACACCTGTTAGAATGGTTATTATCAGAAAGACAAGAGATGCCAAGTCTTGGCAAGGATGTGGACAAAAGGGAAACCTTGTGCACTGTTGGTAGGAATGTAAGTTAGTACAGACACTATGAAAAACAATATGGAGCTTCCTCAAAAATTTAAAAATAGGGCTTCCCTGGTGGCGCAGTGGTTGAGAGTCTGCCTGCTGATGCAGGGGACACGGGTTCGTGCCCTGGTCTGGGAAGATCCCACATGCCGCGGAGCGGCTGGGCCTGTGAGCCATGGCCGCTGAACCTGTGCGTCCGGAGCCTGTGCTCCACAACGGGAGAGGCCACAACAGTGAGAGGCCCAAGTACCACCAAAAAAAAAAAAAAATTAAAAAAAAATTAAAAATAGAACCACCAGACAATCCAGTAATTCCACTTCTGGGTGTTTACTTGAAGAAAACAGGAACACTAATTTGAAAAGATATATACACCCCTATGTTCATTGCAGCATTATTTGCAATAACCAAGATAGAAGGCAACCTAAATGTCTACTGATAGATGAATGGATAAATAAGATATGAGTTTTCTATATATGTGCGTGCACGCACACACACACACACACACACAACGGAATATTATCAGCCATGAGAAAGAAGGAAATCCTTCCATTTTCAACATGGATGGACCTTGAGGGTATTATGCTGAGTGAGATAAGCCAGACAGAGAAAGACAAATACTGCATGGTAACATATGCGGAGTCTAAAAAAAAAGTCAAACTCATAGAAACAGTAGAAAAGTGGTTGCCAGGGGCTGAGGGGGATACAAGAAATAGGGAGAGGTTTGTAAAAGAGTACAGACTTTCAGCTATAAAATAAATAAGGTCTGGGGATCTAATGTAAACGTGCCGATAACACTGTATTATATAATTGAAATTTGCTAAAAAATAGACCTTAATTGTTCTCCTAAAAAAGATAAATTTGTGAGGTGATGGAAGTGTTAATTACATGTGGGGTATCCTTTTACAATGTATACATATATCAAATCACCATGACACACACTTTAAATATCTTTCAATTTTATGTCCATTATACCTCAATAAACCTGGGTGGAAAACAAATAAGTCAAAGATGCTTGTTGGGAGAAACCTTAACAGTACTTCCGCCTGCCTCTCATTGGCCAAATGACCACATTTACGTGGAAGGGAAGTGGACTATGTAGTTCTTTTGGTGTAGCAAAGAATTGAGGTTCTTTTCCCTTTCCTAGAAATTGAAGGATTGATCCTGGGGGCAATCAGCAAGCTCTGCCTTAATGCACATCACCCAGTTTGTCTTTGGAGGACATTCTGAATGTTTTTAGGGAAATTCATTGTGACATATCAAATACCAACCTTTTGGTTACATTCATAGCATAATAATTCAGTATAATATTTTGCCTTCCATAGCTTTTATTTATTTTATCAGCTGCCTTGACGCTATGATTATGTTTCCACATAATGTGCCTTTGGCACATCTTAGAATTAGAGGTAGCTTCCAAGCTAATCAAACCATGTTTTCAAAAAGAGCTGGGAATTTAATTGAGCTATTCCTTTGTGTGTGGCTCTTTATGGAAAAATTAAACTTGCATTTTTAGAAAAATATCCTCCCAGTTTTGGAGCAGGGATTTATTAGGTAAATCTTTGAGTGTATCTTTGTAATGAATTTATTTATATAATGAATGCTGGTCATCCTGCCCAGGCAATTTAAAGAATGTTTTAGTGTTATTTCTAAATTCACATTTGAAACGTTAGTTGATTGCTAATAAGAGAAATGATTTCTATTAAGGTCTCATACTTTAGTATCTGTTTCACGGAGATCATCATTCTTGAATATTTGGAACGTTGTCAAAATCTCCCAGGTCGCTTTCTTGTGTATGATTTGAACTATTAATGAGAAGGAAGGATGGATAGTTTCGGTAAAGATGCTTTTCCCTCCCGTCAGTTGGTTTATGACATGCGCATATTTTGATGGCAGTTTGTTGACATTAGCTGTTTCTCCTTTAAGTAGAGCAAGTTGTCTAATAGATAGAGCAGCAGGATTGTCTATAAAATGGTGCCCGAGGATTCGATTAGGCCTAGTGTGTTTTAATTAACAACAGCATAAGGACCCAAACGCTGCATCTTAGTCTGCCTAACCTTATTATTTTCAAGTAGCAGTTGAATAACACTTAGAAGAGAGTCATAAATCTCTCAGACTAATTAATGAAAATGTTTAAAAAATACTGGCAGATGAAATTAACAAACATGTCAGCCCCCAAATTCGTTTTTCAGCTACTGATTGATAATACTAAGTCAGTTGCCAAATTTTAATTTCTTGATTAAATGGCTTTCCCAATATTGCTGTTTTATTCACACTTACCGAAGTTAATAACTAATGTACTTGACACTTCCTATCTCTCTTAGGAAATATTTTCCCTCATTATTAAGAAAAAATGCAGATTGTCAAACGTAGCTACAAAAAAATCAAATTATTTGATATTTTATTAGCAAGAGTTTAAAACTATGATAGTAGATGGTGGCAGTTCTTACCGAAAATACCTAAACATTCTGAAGTGCCTTTTGAATCATTAAATTGGTGAAATTATATTCAGTATATTTTGAATATTTGCTTCGCTTCATTCTAATTCTTTTCAGCATCAGTTGGGCATTCGTGGTATAAATGGCAGTCCTCTATTAAGTGGGATTCTCTATGTGATCCTGTGTGAGGGTTGGATTAGAAGATAGACATTAAATATTTTCTTGTACCTGTAGCTCATTTCATTTGCAGAGTGGGTGTCAGCTGAGAGGCTGCTACAGGTGGTCCAGGTGATGGAGGGGATAGTGAACAGCAGTGTGTAGTGAATCTGGGAGAAGATGGGATGGATTCCAGAGATATGTCAGAGGGGAACAGAGCAGAAGGCTTTGTGATATTGGATGCGTCTGGGATGTCCATGAATTTGAGATCTAACTCAATCTTCTTCTGAGTTGGCTTCTGTTTCCCTAAGAGTCAATAAAAAGAGTTTTTTTTAACCACAATTTATTTGAATAAACATACTTTTGAAACAAAGTACAGTACTAATACTTATACCTATTCTGTGACAGTTTTTGGCTTCCCCCATTGTATGGGAAATCCTTTTTCGTCTTGATGCTATATCATCACATCCTTTCCAATACTGCCCCTCAGTCTTGTGAGGATTTGTTCAGTGTCCACAGCATTGTAATGAAGACAGTGAAGAGGGTGATCCTCCCGTGATGCATATGCTGGGGTGGGCACCATTCTGTGTGTCTTTGCCCTTTGAAGTGATTATTACCACACCACCCGTTTTACTGTTGAGGGGAGTATGGCTCAAAGAGGTGTGTAACGTTCCCAAGGACACAAAGCTCCTTGTTGGTGGGATCTGTGTATAGACCCGGACCTTTAACTGAGTCCAGTTCCAGGGCTCAGGCATTGCAACTTGGAGCCGTCCTGTCGCACCCCATCCATCACGTGGGTGCCCTTCTGCTGGGAGCATGAGTGGATAGGCACCAAAACGAGACGTGGCCTGTGAAAGGGATGAGCTGAGTGTGTATGTAGATCTGTTTTAACACAGTAGATGACATTCTTTACCCGACCCCCCCACCACCACCACCAAAAAAAATCCAAAGGAGGAAGGAATTGTGTTAGGTTGAGGGACTAAGACTGTTTCATGGAGACAGTGCTTCAAAGGCGGGACAGGTTTACAAGAAAGAAGGGCCCATCGTGGAGGAAGGAACAGCAGCAGCGGCAAAGCTATGCCTACAGGCAAACTTAGCGAACACGGGGGAGGAGTGAACACGAGGGAGGGGCCCTACATTCTCCATTTTGGCTGCTATATTTTGGAGTGTCTTAGGTAACACCAAAATTAATTTGCGTTTCATTTAGTAGACACAGGAAAGCCACTGGAGATTTGGGGTAGAGAAATGACATACTTAGTCATTTAGGAAGTTTATTCTATAAACTGTCCCCTGATTCTGTTTTATTTTCCTACCTGCTACTGATTACGTCCTGGAAACACCCTATGTATTTTGTTGTCCTGTTCTGTCTTTCCTCCCATAATATAAGCTGTTTGAGGGCTGAGGCTGGGTTACAGCAGACATGCAGCTTCATTTGCTCTTCAGAACTATCTCTCTGGGAGCCGTGAGCTGCTATGTCACTTGTCTGGCTACCCCGAGACCACACTGCTGAAGAGCCACTTGTAGGCGCTCTGGTCCAGGGTCCCAGCTGAGCCCGTCCTTCCTGCCCTCCCTGTAAGGTGTCAAATGTGTGCAAATCTGTCTTGGACCCTCCAGACCAGTCCAACCTCCATCTGAGTGTTGTTGCCTGACCTCCAGCAATGCCACATGGAGCAGAAGAACCTCCCAGCTGGTCCCTGCCCAAATTCCTCACCCACAAACCTGATCTAAAATAAGCCACTGCTGTTTGGAATTCAGGGCTGGTTTGTTAAACAGTGGTAGTAACTGGAACAGATCAGATCGGCTCAGCTCACTTCAGGGTGGGTGTAGGGAGGTGGGGTGAGGTGCTCTCTGTCACACCTGATATGCTGTAATTGAAGTCACTGGTTTTACATTTCCCCCCCATGACTGAGTCCCAGTGACCATATCAAATGATGAGAGTGCTTGGTGTGAGGTGCTGGGTGCAAGAAGTGGATGGAATATTGGGTTGACAGCACCAATTAGATCTAGCATCCTGGATCTCCCTTTGGACATCCAAGAAATATACCCAAATTGAATCTTTACTTTTTCTTCCAAAAGGCACCTTCTTTTAGAGTTTTCATCTCATATAATGTTGCTCAGGTGAGGCACCTTGGAGTCCTATGTGGCAGGTCTTTGCTCTCATACCCCACATGGATGCTTCTTCAAGTCCAGTGAGCTCCGCCTGAAAGCATATTTAGAATCCAACTACTTTCTTGTCCAAAGACAGTCACCTTCTTCCAGCCATCAGCTTCACTTTCTCTAGCCCTAGAGGCCCTCCCTGAGGTCATTCTCTAAGTGTCTATGCTTCCTTGTCTAACAGCCAGTGCACAGGCAGCCCAAGGTAGAGGCACTGCAGACACCACCAAAACTATATTGAGGACAAAGTCTATGAGACACCTATCATTTTTCGTATGGAAGCTACACTGATCCTTTTTTTATTAACATATTTTTCTTTTTATTGAGGTGCATCTTACATGGGCAAAGTGCATCAATGTTAGGATAACAGCTTAATGAAATTTTACAGCTGTGTATATGTAGATAGATGTAGAATACACCAATTCTAAATTATTTTAGGAAAAATCCTCTTCCTCTTAGCTTGAAACAGGTATGATAAGACTGACTGACTTCTGGCCTTAACCGAGGAGTTTCCTTAAAGAGAGGATGTTATATCTGCATGGTTTTTATCTCATGTTTATTGAAAGGACTGCCTGATTTTAAGTAAGAAAGTCCTGGATACCTAGAGAGACCTTACTGTACCTCACTGGAGAAAATCCTAGCAAATAAAAATCTATTTTCTAGGCTTGCGAATCACTCCAAATATATGCGTCCCTGCCTTTTAAAAAATAACCTTTCCTCCCCTGAGAACTGAGAACCCCTAAGTCCCTATTATGTACAATGAATAAAAGTAAAACATTTTCAGATGAAATTCTTTATTATTAATAAATTATTAGAAATATTCAACAAGTGAATATCTGTGACTAGTTTGAATGTTCACTTTAGCCTGATTTTATTTTTTCTGAGTAAAGTCATTAACCTATGCTTCCAAGTTTTCCTTCAGATGTAACCTCAGGCAGTGACCAATGTGAGGTCATTTGAATATTTCTTAATATAGTCCTAGACTTGTTTGTACTTAGCAACTAATATCTATGGAGCATTTTCTACATGCCCCACTGCCTCCTGAATCCCTTATGTACATTAAGTATTCACTTGATTCCACAGACCTAAAAGAAAGGCTAGGTCATCATCCTCTTTTTACAGGTGAATCTGAGGCACAGAGCATTAAATTACTTGCCAAGGTCACAGGGCCAGCACGTGGCAGAGCCTGCATTTCAACCCTGTCCGGCAGGTGCCAGAGCCTATGCCCCTAACCACTGTAATCTACTACCTCTGGATGCCCAGGGAAAACACCAAAGTTGGGGACAGTCACCGACTGGCTGCTAGAGCACATCAATAAAAGAGGCTGATGGAGTTTCTCTTAATTGTGTTTACTTGGGAAAGATGTACATAATAGAGTTGACATCATTGGAGTTGAATCAGGGCCACCATGTTTAAGGAATGGAAAGTAATAATAACAGGCCCAGCCGAGCATCTTTATTCCCTCACTCCTTTTAACCACCCCATGGGGCAGGGACTGGTTTGGATGTGAGGACACTCAGGCAGAGAGAGATTAAGGGCAGGCACTGGTTTGGATGTGAGGACACTCAGACAGAGAGAGATTAAAAGTTGATCAAAGGCAGCTAGTTAGTGGTAGAACCAGGTTGCTAACCCAAATAGTGGCTTCAAGCTTGTTCTCTTAACCACTGAGCTATATTACCTCTCAAAAAAGAAAAAAAACACAGCAACACACAGGTTTGTAAGTTTCAGGGAAACAGAATTCTTGGGTCCAAATAACCCTTGAAATGTCAGCCAACCTATATTTTGTCCTAGCCCCCTTTTCTTCTACATGTCCAGGCAATCACCCTCTCCCTACATCACAAATTTAACCTGAGAACTGTTGAGTGTCCAGGAAACCTTGATTGTTATACCCGCTATTGATTGCCATGGAGAAGGGTCATCACGTTGCCATGGCCTGGTGAGCCATTTTGTGTGTAAGTGAAACACATGCTAATTTGCCTTCAAAAGACTGGTTATGTGGGCTTTTTCAGCCTTGAATCCTCAGATTTGTGCCCTCAGGAAAGAATTCTATGATTTGAGAGCGTCTCCTGAAAAATGAGTTTTGTTTCCACTGGAGAAGAAAAAAAAATCATTTATAGGATCTTTCTAACAAAAATATGTTGAATTTCCAAAAGAACAGTTTTATTTTTATATCCCATTAAATTAAAAACTCCTCGAGACAACTGGTCTTATTCATCTTTCTCTATAATCACTCAGGGAACTTATGATTAAATAAATCATTACATTTCAGTTACTTATGCCTTCTTTATAAATTGACTCCATTATCATTATGTAATGTCCTTCTCTATTCTTGGTAATATTCCTTATTCTGAAGTATACTTTGCCTGATAAAATATAGCCACTCTAGTTTATTTTAGTTAGAGTCATATGGTATATCATTTTCAATTTTTTTTTCACTTTTATTCTATCTGTATCTTTATATTTAAATTGGGTTTCTTGTAGACAAAACAATGTTGGGTATTGCTTTTTTATCCAAGATGACCGTCTCTGTGTTTTAATTGGTATGCTTATGTGTTTACCTTTGATATACTTATGGATAAGGTTGGATTGTCATTTAAAATCTTTATCTGCCTGCTTTTTGCCATGGTATTCTTTATGCTTCTGTTTTTATCTCTGACATTGGCTTATTATCTATACCTCTTAAAAATTTTTAGTGGATACCCTTAATCGCAGTCTACTTTCAAATAATATACCACTTCACAAGTATTGAAGGTGACTGTAACGGCATACCCCCCAAATCCCTCCCATTTTTTCCTCTCTATTGTTTTTGTTTATCTTATTTTTCCATATGCTACAAATACACAGTATATTGCTACTATTTTTCCTTGATTATAAATTGTATTTTAGAGTGATTTTTTTAACAAAGGAAAAATATGTTTTACATTTAGCTTTATTTTCATCATTCCTGGAGATTTTCATTTGTTTGTGTAGACCCAAGTTTCTATAGTATAGCCCTGCTGATAATAAATCTTCTAAGTTCTCATTTGTCTGAAGAAAAGATGTCTTTATTTTTTCTTCACTTTGAGAGACATTTTCTCTGGATATAGTTGCTGGTTTGACCGTTTTTCTTTCTTTCTTTCTTTCTTTTTTCTTTGAACAGTTTGAATATGCCATCTCTTGCTTCCTATCTTGCATAGTTTCTAACGAGGAGTTGGCTGTAATTCTTCACTCTGCCCCTCATATGTGATGTGTTTTCACTTTCCCTGAAGAGCTTCATGATTATCTCTGTTTCTAGATTTCAGTGGTTTGAAAATGATGTGTCTAGATTTTGGTTTTTGCATTCATGTTGAAGTCCTTGGATCTATTGTTTGATATATTTCATTATTTGTGGAAAATTTCTCAGCTATGATTTCTTCCGTCTCAGTCTCTCTTCTCTTTGTAGGATTCTGATCATACATATGTTATAGGTTGCTTGCTATTATTTCACAATGCTGAGATGCACTATTCTTTTTTTCCTCTTCTCTTTTTGTTCACATTTGGTTAATTTCTGTCAAACCAGCTTCAATTTCACTGATTCCTGCCTAAGCTTTGTTGAGTCTGCTGATGTATTTGTCAAAAGCTTCCTTCATTTCTGCTTCCATATTTTTATTTATCACATTTCCATTTTATGCCTCCTTATGAAATTCTATATATGATCATGCATGTTGCTTACCTTCTCCACTGGAGTATTTTAATATATTAATTACAGATATTTTCAGTTCCCTTTCTGGGTCATATATGTATCTGGATTTCTAGCTTGCTTTGTGTATTGTTGGTGCATTTTCCCTTGCATTTTTGTTGTATAACTATAATATTTTATTAAATGTTGGACTTTATGAGTAGAACAGTAGAGACTGAGACAGATAGAATTTATGCTTAGAAAAGGGCATGCCTCTCCTTCAGCAAGACCAGTAGTGAGAAGGGTTGAGTTGGGCTTGTCAGAAGCTGTGCCAGGTTTGGGTTTTGTCTTGTATTTAGTTTCATGGTACCACTAATTTCTAGTTCTTTAGCTTGTCCTTAGGATGTGTTCTGATTTTTTGATGGTTTTTTTCCCAATGTTTTTGCTCCACCCTCAGCTTTGGGTCTTTCTTTTGTGCCCTGTCCACCAGAGAGGGTCACTCTTTTCACTCCCACCCCTCCCCCAGTAGTATACTTGTCTTATTTATTACTCATTCTTACAATCCTGATAATGGGGATCAGGAGAGGGGGTTCTCTGCTGCACCAGAGCTTCCTCATTATTAGGCAGGCTCTGCATTCATGGCTGTCAGGGATGGGGTTTCTCAGTGGTCCTTCACCTCCCCAGCATGAGGAGAGTTCTTATGATCTGGACCCAGTTGGTTTCCTGCCCACACTTCCCAGAGATAGAGGACCCTTTTTTAAAAAGTTATTTACCCTACTCCCAGGTGCAGTGGATCTTCACTTGTGCTCTGTGGATAGCCAGGTATGCTATCTTTTCTCAGAGGCTTGAGACTTTGGATCTCAGGGGGGAAAAGGTTGGGCTGGGCTTTTTGCCCTTTCTGCAGTAGTGGCCACTCTCTCCTTCTAAGCATGGACCATCGAAGAAGGATCCTCCCACTCCCAGTCTTCCACCTTGCTCCCAATCTTTTAAAAGAGCACTTGGTGGAGGTGTGTGGAGAAGAGCCTGGGGAGGTGTAGATAGTCTCCTTGTATCTCAGCCCCCAGTGTCTGTCTTCTCACACTAGCCCACACTCAGCCTTAGCAATTCATTCAAAGTTTTAGCTGACAGCTTCTTACCTGCCCAGGTAGGGGTCCTGTCTTCCATCTGTTCTACCACAGGGGAGTTAGAGCTCACATCCATCCACCCCTCAGGGGGACCCATCTTTCCTGAGATTTCAGGCTAGTTCATTGTTCTGTGACATCCGCTCTCTAATGAGTTCAAGAAAAGTTATGTTTTAGGTTATCCTGCTTTTTTATAGTGATAGACTGGAAACAATATCCTTTACAGGTTACTGCATTCTAGGCAGAAGCCAGAAGCTCTTATTTACTTGTGTTTACAGTCTGTGAATTCATTCATTCATTAACCAAAGCTTTATGGAGTGTGCACTGGGCCAGGCACAGAGCTATGGGGTGAAGATAATACAGACAACCAGGATAGACTCAGTTGTGCCCCCGTTGTCCTCACAACCTTGTAAGAGGGCAGACCATACATATAAAAAATAGAGACATAATTAAATGAAGGAAAACACTGGTATCCCTTGCTGTGGAGGAGATTAACAGGGTGCTATAGTAGGGGCCACAGACAAGTGTCTGATATGGTGGGTGGGTAGGGGTTGGTGGCCTCCTTGAAGAGGTAAAATGGAAGCTGAAACCCAAAGGCTGAAAATAAGCCAGACTTATTAAGAGCTGTTGTGGCAGTTTTGGGCAGGGATTTGGGGAAAACTTTCTGGGCAGAGATAATGTCAAAGGAACCTGGGGTGAGGGCTGCCACAGAGACTTACAGAAGGGCATTGAACCTAGAGAGGGAGACCTCCTGAGTCAGGTGGGAGGCGTGGGCAGTGCCAGATCCTGCAGGCTGCCAGGGAAAGAAGCTTGGCTTCTCTTCTAAGTGCATTGGGAGGTGGCTGGTGGTGAAAAGTATCAGCCAAGGTCCTAGCAGAAAACAGATGGCATGCTCAGAGGGGGTGACTGAGAGGCAATTAAGGAAGCTGGTGTTCACAAGGTCTAGACAAGTTTAAAAGAAACCAAGCTGGGATGGTGAAGGCCCAAGGCCAGACACAGCAGGGAGCTGTTACCACCTGAGCCTGAAGTGGGAAGGAGGGGCCAATGGTCCCGGACTCAGGAAAGATGGGTTCCAGGAGCCGTGGCTTTTGCTGGAAGGAGGCTGGCTTGTGGTGAGTCAGTAGGCGAAGCCCTCCCATCTCTTGCCTGAGCATCCAACTGGTACACCTCACTGGAAGCCCAAATGGAAAGGAGCCTGTTAACCCAGTTCTCGGACGTCAGCCTCTCAGGCACATGGCAGAGTGGAGGATAGACAGGACATGGAAGAGGAAACAAAGTCTGCAGCACTGAGAGGAAGAGGAACTGAATTCCCCTTTGGAGAGGTCACTCCACCTGTGGTATGGGCAGTGGATGGAAGGGATGAACGTGGCAATGAGCAATGGGTACAATGAGAGGTTCCTCCCAGCAGCTGGGAGGAGAAGAGAGATGTTGGGTGTCTGGGCAGTGACCGTGGGAAAAAGTGGTGGACATGGGATGCATTTTTAACCTAGAACAGGCAGGACTTGTTGGGTAAGATTTGAGGGGGGGGAGACAAAGTCAAGGATAACTCTCAGGCTTTTGTAACTGGATGAAGCCAGCACTCTTTTCTGAAAGGGGAGGGTGCTTTGGCAGGACCAAGTTGGAGGGAGGAATCAGACTCAAGAGTGATGTTTGGAGATCTTAAGTCTGAGGCACCTTTGGGGCTGCCAAGAGGAGAGGTCAAGCAGGAAGTCATACATCTTCTTCTAATATATCCATCCTTCTCATTGAAAAAGTCTGCAGATATATAAATAATGTGTCTAATGGGAACATGTTTTTGAAGTTCACTGTCTTTAGTTTTTATAACCAAGTAGTAACATCAGAGAGGAATAGAAAGACTGTGGATCAGCATGCAAAGATTTGCAAATCATATATCTGATAAGGGGTTAATATTCAAGACATACAAGGAACTCATACAACTCAATAGTGAAAGAAAAATTCAATTTAAAAAATAAGGGAAAGAACTGAATATGCCTTTTTCCAAAGACATACAAATAGCCAATAGGTACATTAAAAGATGTTCAACATTACTGATCAGGCAAATGCAAATCAAATGATCAGGCAAATGCAAATCAAAGCCACAGTGAGATATCTCCTCACACCTGTTAGAATGGCTATTATCAAAAAGACAAGAGATAAAAAGGCTTTTGAGAAGGATGTGGAGAGAAGAGAACCCTGGTGCACTGTTGGTGGGAATGTACAATAAGTTGGTATAGCCTCTATGGGAAACAGTATGGTGGTTTCTCAAAATATTAAAAGTAGAACTACCATATGATCCAGCAATCCTGCTTCTGGGTATTTATCCAAAGGAAATGAATTCAGGATCTCAAAGAGATATCTGCACTCTCATATTCATTGTAACATTATTCACTATTGCCAAGATGTGGAAATAACCTAAATGTCTGACTATACAGATGAATGGATAAAGAAGATATGGTTTATATAATGGAATATTATCAGCTATGAGAAAGAAGGAAATACCGTCATTTATGACAACATGAATGGGCCTTGAGGGCATTATGCTGAGTGAGATAAGTCAGAAAAAATATATATAAACACTGTGATATCACTGACATGTGGAATCTGAAAAAGCCAAACTCCTAGAAACAGATGGTAGAATGATGGTTGCCAGGGGTTGGGGGAGGAGGGGAAAATGGGGAGAAGTTAGTCAAAGTGTATTAACTCCCAGTTATAAGATGAGTGAGTTCTGGGGATCTAAGGTACAGTATGGTGACTATAGTTAACAATCCTGGAAAGTTGCTAAAAGAGTAGATCTTAAATATTCTTACCCCCAAAAAAGAAATGGTAATTTTGTGAGTGATGGGGGTGTTAACTAACGCTATCATGGTCATCATTCTACAAATTTAAGTGATCAATACATTGTACACCTTACAATTATGCAATGTTATATGTCAGTTATATCTCAATAAAGCGAGAAAAAAAAAAAAAAAACATGTCTTTCTTTTCTCCGATACTTATAGTCTCACTGTCAGACCAGGAAATTAAAAGAAAATACTTCTTGAAAACCATAAAATTTTAGCTCTGCTAATATTTCTCCAGATTCAGTTTATGTGGTAAACCTTGTTCCACATTTAACAGGAGAGATCTGGTTGGAGATAAAAATGTACAAATGTTTGGCCAGAAGAACTGGCCCACAGCCAAGCCATATGGATCCCTCACGTCTAGACGTTGGGAAAGGAGCAGGCAGTGACTGGGTGAGAAACGGGGGGACAGTGCAAGGGGAGAGCAGAGTGCCAGGATGCAGGATTCTCAACAGGATCAGAGGCTCCTCGGGTACCCAGGATGAACAGGATGAAAATGTCATCCTATTTTGTTCCCTAAAAGCCAGGGACTGGCTTCTTCTAGGCCCCCTTTCCTTTGGTGCCAGCAGGAACTTTCTCAGCCTGAAGTTACCAGTGTGCTGGTGGATGGAGTTACTCAGTGACCTACAGATCACGCAGACCCCTGCAGAAGATCCCAGACCCCCTGAAGTTCTTTCCCAGCGCCGGTTCTCTGGCTTGTCGAGTCCAGATAAGGAATGTACCAGATGGACATCCAATGAGCCAGCTCTAGAAATCTCTCATTCCAAAATTTTATTCAAGTAAATCTCTTTATTCCAAAATTTTAGAAATTCCCTTGGATCACGTTGATCCCCTATGTAAAAGTCAATGTCTTGTCTTCTAATATGTAAACTATGTGTCCAGTGAGAACCGTTTTTGAAGTTGGCTGTCTTTACTCTTCCCAAGTCAGCGGTAATATCACAGAGGAAGAGACAAACTGCAGAGTAGCATGAAAAGAAACATCACGTCTTTCTTTTTTTCAACACCTACAGTGTCACCTGAGTCCAGGCAATTGAAAAGTACTTCTTGAAAACCATAAAAGTTCAGCTCTGCAAATCCTTCTGCTGACTTTATTTATCTGCCAAAGCTTGTTTCTCATTTAACATAACCTCTCCCATTCTTATATTTATCCTCCCCTCCTTCTCTGTCCCCTTTAGTAGGATAATGGGGAGTAAAAGCAATAGGGTCTTTCCCCGTCAAGACTTGGTGTTTCCTCCACAGAAGACCCCGTGAAAAGACATGGGTCAAGTCAAGAGGCATTGGATGTTGAATTTTTTTTTTTAATACAGAAAAGTGATTTAGTCTCTTTAATTCCAGCCTAATTTCTTGTATGACCTCACCATATGTGTCAGGGTATTTTCTGCATGATTCTGGAACTTTCAATTTTAACGACTATATAAATATATGTAATGGTGCATTTGTTTATATTCTACTTGCCGAATTTTTGAGATTGAATCAGGGTAATCTAGATTTAGAGGCTCTCTTGGGTGGTTCTCTGTCAGTTACCCTATGCGGATGGTGGAAAGCTCTGTACCTGATGGCAGATCTGTCACCTTTGCGTCACTCTTGTGTCAGAGACAGCGCAGGCTGCTTGTAAAGGCATTGGCATTTTTTTCTTTATAGAGAGCTTCTAAAGATCTATTCTTATCTGATCTTCAGTTTATATGAATTTCTGTATTTTAGATTGAATACCTTTGCCTAAACCATGGTTTGCAGCCTAATCAGAGCTATGGACATAGTCTGCAAACCTCAAACCTGTCTCTTTGTGAAATTCACTGACCTGTTCAGGGACTAAACTCTTCATCTTCACCATGTTATTGATCTACTCTGAACATCCAGGGATTTAAATAAAGCACCAAAAATATCTATATAGTTAAATCAATTACTTGCATCTACTCTAGCCAAGAGCAATTACTTTTTTGAATAGACACAGCTGTTAATTTTAAGGGCATTTAGTTTGCTTTTTTCAGTCTTTTACTCTACATGGTGCCTGAGAGATTAGAGACGATGAGAAAGAATTTTGTGACTAACTGAACAAATGAATGAATGAATATAAAGTGTTGGCTCTTGTCAGTGATGGTGGCGTGGTGTTTCTGTAACTTTATGCGTTTGCTTTATCAGTATCACAAGCCCAGGACCTGTTCATCTTCTCCTGGTGCGGTGACAACCTACTAAGTAGTAACCTCTAAACCAGCAGTCCTCAACCTCGTTGTCACAAGGGACAGGTTTCGTGGAAGACAATTTTTCCACAGACCAGGGTGGAGGGAATGGCTTTGGGATGATTCAAGTGCATTATATTTATTGTGCACTTTGTTTCTATTATTATGACATTGTAATATATAATGAAATAATCATACAACTCACCGTAATGCTGACGGGAGGCAGAGCTCAGGCAGTGGTGTGAGCGATGGGGAGCGGCTGCAAATGCAGATGAAGCTTCGCTCGCTCGCCCGCCACTCACCTCCTGCTGTGCAGCCCAGTTCCTAACAGGCCACAGACCGGTACCAGTCCCTGGCCTGGGGGTTGGGGACCCCTGCTCTAAACAGTTATAACTTCTCACTTCCAGGTGAGCAAGATTGTCTGGATGATGGATTCACCATCTGAGCAGTTGGGCTTGGTACAGGGTTAACTTACTGTCAATAAATTGATTAACAAAATTCCTATTTCTACCAAAGTAGAAGGCTTTCAACAAACATATAAACTCATATTAGCATGGCCATTAACCAGCATATACAATCTGAGTAGATCATGGAAATATGAATCCACATAAAAATATTGCCATTCTTTCCATTAGTTTCTTACATATGTACTTATTTGTACATGTGTTTATGCATATATGAGTGTGTCTATATAATCTTTTTTCTGGCCCATTTTCAAATTACTTATTATTAAATTTTGAGAGTTCTTTATATATTGATACAAGTACATAATCAAATATATGGCAAATACACACACACACACACACACACACACACACACATAGTATTTTATCCCAGTCTGTTTCTCTTTTTGTTTTCTTAACTGTCTTTTTTTAAATACATATTTATTGGAGTATAATTGCTTCACAATGCTGTGTTAGTTTCTGTTGTACAACAAAGTGAATCAGCCATATGCATACCCACGTCCCCATATCCCCTCCCTCTTGAGCCTCCCTCACACCCTCCCTATCCCACCCCTCTAGGTCATCGCAAAGCACCGAGCTAGTCTCCCTGTGCTATGCTGCTGCTTCCCACTAGCTATCTATTTTACATTTGGTAATGTATCTATGTCGATGCTACTCTCACTTCACCCCAGCTTCCCCCTCCCCACTCCGTGTCCTCAAGTCCATTCTCTATGTCTATGTCTTTATTCCTGCCCTGCCACTAGGTTCACCAGTACCATTTTTTTTTAGATTCCATATATATGCATTAACATACGATTTTTGTTTTTATTTTTCTGACTTAGTTCACTCTATATGACAGACTCTAGGTCCATTCACCTCGCTACAAATAACTCAATTTCATTTCTTTTTATGGCTGACTAATATTCCATTGTATATATGTGCCACATCTTCTTTATCCATTCATCTGTTAATGGACATTTAGGTGGCTTCCATATCCTGGCTATTGTAAATAGCGCTGCAATAATAATAGAATGTATTTGAACATATTAAATGCTCAAATATACGTGGAATGAATGGTGTGTCTTTGCTGTTCTATGAATGTCTGTTGAACAGTTTGGAAGAAAATGGGAGCACATTTGATAGGGTACAATTATCCTGTCGTCTAATATTTCATGTAAGGCCAATCTTTGAGGCAAACAAAGGCACCTCTATTTGTACAGGATGATTAGACACCACACACTCTGATGTTTTTTTTAAAGCGAGAGTCCCTGGCCTGAAACAAATTTCACTGCAAATGTATGTTTATTTTTCGCTGATGACACATTAAATGAAAGGGATGACAGATATTATATTATGTATTAGGAGTTGTAGGAAAACACTGAGCCTGCTATATGACCACAGCTGCATGCGAGGCATTCAGTAACAGTTTGCCATCTACCAAGAGTGCAGATGTTTTACATTGTAACTTGATATTTTAGGGCGTTAGTTATACTAGTAAAATGCTTGCCCCAATTTATAATGAAAAAGGTCTTATGGAGTCCAATATTTATCTTTTATTTTGTAAATTCACTTTTTTGCATATTACATAATTTTCAGGGTTTGGATGGTTAAACTTCGCAGAAACCATGATTAAATTTATGAGGTATCATAGGTGACATCCTTGGAATCTCAAATAGGTTAATATATTATACACTTGATTTATGAATGTGTTTTATGCATTGGTGCTTTTATTCAGCATGAGGACATACAGAACAAAAGTATCACTTTTTAAAAAGGGACACATTTGAACGGGTGATGAGATTTATCAATAAAGCCTGATGTCTCCGATATATTGTATTGGCCCATTCTTTTTAGTTTATGTGCTGGGGTCATGAGGTCATTTACTCATGCAATAAGAAAAGTCCAACTTCGACCACAAGAGGTGTCTGATTTTAGCTACAATCTCACAACTTAAGAATCTGCCCGATCAGTAAGATTCAGCTTGTTTATTTCTCAGATGTTCACTCACTCTATGAAACTAGTTTTAAGTCACGTTTTTAAGAGTCATGATTTAAGGTGAATGATTATGCCTCTCAGCCTGCCGCTATGTGTATTTCCCCCCTTCTGATTCAGAAGTGGTCCAAGACTTGAACTTTCAAAAAGGACTAATGTCTCGGAGGACTCTGATTGAAGAATGTACAGGTTTGTCTAGCTTCTCCGTGATTGAAAACTGCAATACATTTCAATACATCTTAGAAAGACAAGTTGCATTTTGTTTTAAGTTACTATTAACCAGAATGATGAAAGCATGCAAAATGTAATAGGGTCTCCCACTCCTTAAGGTAATAGGGTTGGTTTGAAAGCTCCTTTACCTGAGTACATGGAGCCCAGAGAGGCGACACGGCATGAGGTGTCTCTGTTGGGTGCACCTGCTGCCTTCTGCACATCCGCCCAGGACCCACCCTCACCTGGTTCCTTCTCTCCCTCCTCCTGCTTCATCTCTTCCACTCCAAATCCTGATCCACATTCAAGGTGCACTTCAGTTGATTATTTTTCTTTTTTTTTTCTTTTTTTTTCTTTTGTTGTACGCAGGCCTCTCACTGTTGTGGCCTCTCCCGTTGCAGAGCACAGGCTCCAGACGTGCAGGCTCAGCGGCCATGGCTCACGGGCCCAGCCACTCAGCGGCACGTGGGATCTTCCCGGACCGGGGCACGAACCCATGTCCCCTGCATTGGCAGGTGGACTCTCAATCACTGTGCCACCAGGGAAGCCCTCAGTTGATTTTTATTCTATGGAGCCTTGCTGATCTGCAGTGCTCTCTCTCTTTTTTGTAATAACACTTGCCATTTGTATATAACTGGATAGTTTACAAATATTTTTATACAGACTCATATCGTTGACATCAAAACGTTGATAGAAGATATTTTATCCTTTATAGGTGAGGAAACCCGGGTTCTAACAAGTTGAATGATATTCCTGTAGTGCACTGATGTCCACCTTTCACCCATCTGTTCATGAAATACTCTTCCTCTTGAAAAATTATCATTTTAAATCAATTACAATTTCCTCAATTTTTATTCCATGCTTATGCTACTGAACTGAAAACATGACAGTTAATGCTTTGAGAAGCCTTCTAAGTGACCAGTTAAAAAAAAAAACAAATAACAGCTTTCAAGGTTTCTTTCTAATCTTATAACATCCATTTAGAAAATATCCTGGGGAGAAATAATCCAGTTTATGAGATCTGCAAAATCACAGAGGTTTTACGAGTTAACTCTGTAACAGATGGGCACAGGATTTATGAAGAAAGTGGTGACGTTGTTTTGGGGAATGGACTGAAGCTGGAATAAATGAGGCACTGCAGCATCCTGCTCAGGGGGACCCCAGCCCAGCCCACCTCCCTTCAACTTCCCAGAAAGTAACTGCTCTCAGATGCCTACTCCAAGCCTCTCTCCTCTCCCACCCACCCTCACTCTCAGATGATAACCTTGCATCCTCTCCCGTTTCACTGGAAAGTTTTGAGCAATCTGACCCCCCGTCCCACCATGTCACCCCTCTACACGTCTAGCCTGAGCCTTCCTGCCTGTCATGGCCTTGGACTGCCTGTGGATCCCCTTATTTTGGGCTGACTCTTCCTCTTGGCCAGTTTTCAGGTATCTCCAGTTACCCAAGGGTATGATCTTCTCCTTTCTCTCTTCATCCTAAAATTCTCCCTCTCCACTAGATCTCCTTCAGTACACTAGCATGCTATTCTTTTTATTTTTTTGGCTTTAAAAAATTATTGAAGTATGTTTGATTTACAATATTGTGTTCATTTCTGTTGTACAGCAAATGACTTAGTTATACATATATATATATATATATTCTTTTTCATATTCATTTCCATTTTGGCTTATCACAGGATATTGAATATAATGCCCTGTGCTCTACAGTAGGACCTTGTTGTTTTTCCATCCTGTATATAATATATTGCGCCTGCTAATCCCAACTCCCAGTCTTTCCCTCCCCCACTCCCCTCCCCCTTGGCAACCACAGTCTCTTCTCTGTGTCTGTGAGTCTGTTTCTGTTTCATAGACATGTTCATTGTGTTGTATTTTAGATTCCACATATAAGTGATATCATATGATATTTGTCTTTCTCTGTCTGACTTACTTTGCTTTGTATGATAATCTCTAGGTCCATCCATGTTGCTGCAGATAGCATTATTTCACTCTTTTTAATGGCTGAGTAATATTCCATTGAATATATGTACCATAACTTCTTTATCCATTCATCTGTTGATGGACATTTAGGTTGTTTCTATGTTTTGGCTATTGTAAATAGTACTGCAGTGAACATTGGGGTACATAGCATGCTATTCTTACATCTTACAAAACAACACTCTTGACCCATTTCACATGAACTACCATCCCATTCTTCTCTTTCCATTTATAACAAAACTCTTTGAAAGAGTTCAGTCTGTGCAGTCTAATCACAATTGTCCCTGGATCCCACACAATTCTGGAGTGGATGAGATCAATAAAGATGGAAGAGATCAGTAAAGCCTATTTGGAGGAAACTGCTCTTATTAAGGTCACCTCATCAAGGTCTCCAGTAATTTCCATGTTGCTAAATCCAGTGGTCAGTTCTCAGCCTGACTTTTACCTGTTCCACACAATGCATTTCTTTCTCCCTCTGGAACTTGGACAGACATGGCTACACACAGATTTAAAACTTTTTTAAGTCTAAAAAGAAAGCACAGACACACAATAAACAATTCTAAAAATAAACTGTCAGTTGGGGAAAATTCTCAAATGCTCAAAATATAGAGAGCTTTTCAGATTAATAAAAAATGATCAACCCCCCCCCCAAAAGGAGTAGATAAAGACATTAGTGCAAAATTTACAGAATGAATATAAATGAAAAAAATTTAAGTTCAGTCTCGCCAATAATAAATAAATTCAAACTAACGTGTCAAGGATATGACATTTTCGAAACAATTAGAAAGAATAATAATGCAAAACAAAACAGGCATGTTTATATCCTGCCCTAGAGTGTAGATTGCTACACAGCCATGGAAGGGTTTTTGTCAGATTTTTCCTTAATTCTTAAAATGTGTCTCTCTTTCAACCTATTAGTTCCACATCTGGTAAGCTATCCTAAGAGCATAATTACTCAGATATGCAAAAGATGTTACTGAATCTTCATAGGGTTGTAGAGGAATGCTATGTTACAAATTATCTATAGGTACACTAGTAAAAATTATAATATGAAGGTTTATTAGTATTCTAGTTGTGATATATCACTACAAAGTATGGTGTATCATACACTCCTAATTTTGTTTTTGAATTTATCTTAGAAAAAAAGATAAAAGGATAAATATCCAGATAATAAAATGATTGATCTTGGGTATTAGAGATATTGATTTACCCTCTCATTTGAATCTTCTTTGTTTTCTTTAATGAATATCTATTGCAATGAATATAAAAGAATAACACTGAAGAAATACAGAATTTTTTTTTTTTTTTTTTTTGTGGTATGCAGGCCTCTCACTGTTGTGGCCTCTCCCGTTGTGGAGCACAGGCTCTGGATGTGCAGGCTCAGTGGCCATGGCTCACGGGACCAGCCGCTCCACGGCACGTGGGATCTTCCCGTACCGGGGCACGAACCTGTGTCCCCTGCATTGGCAGGCAGTCTCTCAACCACTGCGCCACAAGGGAAGCCCCAGAATTTTTATTTATGAAGGGAATTATATAATTCAAATTCTAAATTCAAATCCAAGGAGATTTTATTTATTAAGAACACACAAGACTGAGAGAGACCTGATGAATTCCTAGGGACACGTTGTCTCTAGGGGCAGCTGAGAGCATTCAAAGTGTACATCACCAGTCTCTATTCCTTCATAAGGGTGCTTTTATAAATTTTAAAGGTTATTAAATTTAAAAAATGGCTATTACAGTATATATAGATACAAATACACACACGCACACATATGGCCACACACACCTTTGCATATGCCCTGGCTCCACAACCTCAACTTGGAGTGGGACATTTGGGTTTTAAATAACTCAGGATTCTCCCAAGATGGAAAACTTGGGGTATCTTAAATATGGTGCCCTCTTGACTTGCCTTTGCACTTTCTCTCTGCCCAAGTGTGTGTGGGGGGAATGTTCATTCTTTGAGACCCAGGTCAACAGGCATGCTCTGTTGCTGATGACTTAGGATGAGCAGGTGACCGATGTGGAGATGAGACGCCTGTGGCTGGAGAGTGAAATTGCGCCTCTCTTAGTCTTGATTTCTGTGGTCTTCGATTGAATACTGGAGGCAAATTTAACATTTTACTTAACGCAGAAGTAAAGACTTTGAGGACTGGAGTGGTAAAATTTATCATTCTGAGTGGGAAAGGATATTACTTCCGAAAGAAGGAAATTTGATATGTGATTGGAGGTTCATTATTACTGTGAGAGTAAGTAGACATTTTCATAGACTAAAATATATATAATTGATGTTCACCTTTTTTCCTTACAACTGGTAGGAGTCGTATAATATAAATAGTTTCCATAAGAGTTTATTCTGTTAATATCATTGTTTAGACCTTTCAGAAGTTCTTTTCTCCATTATTAAATGGCATTATTTTCAAATGGAAATATTAAACTGTCCACAGTTCACTTCAAGCTGACTTCAGTCTGCTCCATTCACACCCCACTTGCAGGGTGAATAGGAACAAGTGCATGTGCAGAACTCTGCCTCTTGCTCAGAGGTAAAGTGGCCTTGATTAGGGGAATTTAGGATTAGACTACAGAAGCAGTGGGGCATGTATATATATACACACACACACACAAACACACACACAATAAAATTATTCTCTGCTGACTTTATTGCCTTGATCTGAAAAAAAATGGAATAAATAGAAATGTACCTTGTAGGGAGTTATCACATACCATTCAAAGGCTCTAGCCAGCCTTTTAAAGTGATGCTTAAAACTAAACAGAAACAGAATCAAGGACTTAGAAAACAAACTTATGGATGCTAAAGGGGAAAGGTAGGAGGAGGGGGAGGGATAAATTAGGAGGTTGGATTAACATATGTACACACAACTATATATAAAATAGATAATAAAAAGGGCCTACTGTATAGCACAGGGAACTCTTTTCAGTACTCTATAATAACCTATATGGGAAAAGAATCTGAAAAAGAACAGTTATACATATATGTAAAACTGAATCACTTTGCTGTATACCTGAAACTAACACAACATTGTAAATCAACTATATTCCAATGTAAAATAATTTATATATATGTATATATATATATATTTAAGCATTACTTTGAGGATGGAATTGCTTGATAAATGCCTAAGTATCTTAAATCTGTGTAGTCTAAGGTACGTCAAGTAACCTTTCTAAAGGCTGACCTGAACAGATATGTCACCTCAGCAGGAGTTTGAGAAGGCACATTAATAATGCTATAAATCATAATCACACCAAGTCGGATGTCTGTGAGATAACAGGACCATTAAATATGATGCAAGTAAGAAATAGAAACTTTTTAAATGAAATATGTGTGATTGAGGACATGGACTTGAAATGCTATTGCATTTAAAAAATAAATATGCCCTTTACATTTGAAAAGCTAGTAATAAAATCACAAAATGAGATTAATAATGTTAAGCAGAAGCCCAATTAAATAAAGAGAAATGCCTTACTGTGGATTGACAAAGGGCCGCTGGAGGTTTTACTTGATTCATCAACAAATTATAATAATTCTATCTCTTTAATAACAAGAACTGTAAAATAGCCAAGATATAGTCTCACATATCTGTGCTTGGCTACAAAGAGAATTCAATTTGAAATGATTTTTGTATCACATTACTTACTTTCTTTCATTTACCATTCTGCTTGTAAGAGGCCCTAGAAACTAATAAAAATGATAATCACATAAAACTGGTTTTTGGTGACTCTCATAAGGCAGCAAGTTAACTCAATATTATTTTTACCTTATCATTTTGTTTCTTTTGCATTTTGTGCATTAAATGCAGAAGAATGTTTTCCAATAATTTTGGTATGCATAGTTTAAAATAGGCCATTGATATCTAGATCTAAAATAGATGTGAAAAACAGTACTTTATATAACAAAGTAGCTGTAGCCCCTAACAGTGCTGTTGTCATCATACTTTTAACTAAAACTAACTTTCCATATTATTAATTTCTATCTGTCTTTAATGGTTACTAATTTCCACTTGGGGTAATTATAATGTGCTTTTTATAAGCACAAACATAACTGAATAAGTCATTCTGTTTTCTTCGTCCATCCATTTAGCACATCCTGTTTCCATGTTCCACACCGCAGTCATTTATCAAATTTTAAAAAGGACTAATGGAGCTTCTTGAGTGCGCCAGGGTTTCTGCTAGACGCAGGGTACACACGCTGAGGAGGAAGCGGGCTCTGCCTTGAAGGAGCATAGGTGTCACGGGGGAGGTGACACATCACACAGAATGGCAGGTCCTGTGGAAGGGAAGGTGGAACGTGGGAAAGTCCCCAGTTCAAGGAGCTGTCTGCTCCTCGGCAGCCCTGTTCAAGTTCTGACGCTGGACCTGGGTTTTGGGACTGGTAGGAAATCTTAGACCAGGGTGAAAAGGCATAAATAAGGGACATAGGGAGGGACAGTTCCAAGCCTGGGGATGAGAAAAACGCAGAGCAACATGTTGTGTTGTGGGAATTCTACCAAACATTTAATGAAGAAATAATGTTAAACTTCTTAAAACTTTGTTCAGAAAACAGATGAAGATGGAACAACAGCAGACATTTTTTGAGGCTAGCGTAACTGACACCAAAACCTGACAATACATTAAAAAAATAGAGAGGGACCGGTACCTCTTCAGGTATGTAGATGCAGATGTAGGGACACAGGTGCAGAAATCTTTAAGAAAAAGAAAAAGGATGATATGCCAGAGGAGTTTAAAACTTCCGAGTGGTCGTTTGAGTGAGATGTCCCCTGACAACCCGGCTGATTACGAAGGCAGACAAGCCTCTGCTCAGTTTCAGTACTGAGTGTGTTTCTCTAGGGAGGCCTGCCAGACAGAGACCCCATTTTTCTATCACACACAAGGCTGTTTTCCCCTGGTTCTCTGAGACGTTCTCAGATCTCTGTGTGTGGAATTTTTTCAAGGGCTCTGTCAGTTACAGTCTCCAAACCAATTCCTCTAATGTCAGGTTCTGCAAATTCCAGAGACAGAAGTTCAGTGCCGTCTCCTGGTTTCCCGGTCTTATCCTGATGACAGTCACGACACGTTTCCTTTTTGCTGAGGGGTGGGCTTTGTGGGAGAGTCAGAGAAGCAGGTGGATTGCTCCTTAGCTCATTCTCCACACTAGCATACATTTTGTTGCTTGAAACGGAAAGCTGTGGAGGACAGTCCTAGAGGCCAGCACTGAGGAGGCAGAGAGAATGGGATGGTTTCACCATCTGTTTCTCCCAGCATTGTTCAGACCCCAGTAAGACGTGTCTCAGCATCCTTCTAGAACATGAAGTATCCCATTCCTATTACTTGTTTAGATGCAGCCCATCCTATCAAATGGATGTATACATCTAATCACTCCTTCCTGAATGGCTAAACCTTTCCTTTTGTTTCTGTTTCTTTTTGTTTTTTTTCCCATAAAATTCCTATTTTTCTAATATGCATTTTTTGCGTATCAGTGGAATTGCGGCTTAATTATTGAATGCCACCTTGTCTCGATAAATTTTTCCAATTTGTTTCTCATGCTGTATTAATTATATTACCTATAATATATTTGACATCATATTAATATAACTCAAAAGAGATACTGATTTTTCAGAAGTAAATGTTTGTTTCTGGTTACCTGTCAAGAACTGTTACCATCCCCTGCACCTGGCTTCCAGGCCATACTGTGATTGTCTAGTGCTCAGAGGTGTCCTCGTACAAGCAGTGTCATCCGTTTTCACTGATGCTGTGCAGGTTGGCCTCTGGGGGTCAAGGTGAACATGGGGGAAGTTTAGTGGGTGGGATCCTGAGATCGACACCAGTGGGGGAGGGGGGGAGCAGGCTGGGCTGAGGGAGAAGTGGGACTGGGCTGCGGTCCCAGCATGGACTCAGCACGCCCTGCAGGGAGCTCAGAAGCTTGGGAGTCGCCCTCCGGAGCTGGGGTGGGAGGGCTGGGCCTTCTACCCAGTGACCACCAGTCATTGAGCTGATCTGCTGCACCAGGGCAGGGCAAGCCCTGGGCAGGGGGGTCTGTTCGGGTGACGCAGGTACAGGAGGGGTGATGTTTCCTCAGTCCTTAAGGGGATTCGGTTTGCTGCACAGAAACCCCCAGGAATGGGAATCCGCCCTGTGCTCACAAATCACGGTGTTTTCTGCAATCCTGCCCGCCTGCCCGAGATGGATGCCAAGCGTCAAGTCTGTACTTTCGTCCCTCTCTGTTCTGTGACTGCCTTAGTGCGGGTCCTATTTATTTCTCACCCTGAAATATCAGTACTCTCAGACTCCCAGCTGCCTTCCTCTCAGGCGTCCACAGTTCAGTTTTTCCAGGGCAGGGTGACTTTTCTAAAGTCAACGTGTGATCAAGTCACCCCACTGCTGGGAGCCATCTGCAACTCCCCATCCCCCCCGATCACGTCTAGACCTCCTGCGCCTTGTGAATCTGTACGTGCTTTGACTTGTCCTTGTCTCTCTGCCTCACCTCCACGCTGTCCATCCTCCACACTCGCCTCTGTGGCTTGGCTCTTCTTGTCATGTTTTCCCGGCTGTTCAAAACAGAGAGCAGAGCCCCTCACCCGGGCTCAGACTGCACCATCATCACCCCGTCCTGCGGGGCACGGCTGGTCCCGTGTCCAAGGAACCCTCCAGTCCCCCCAGATGGCATGACTCAGAGGACAAAGGGGGTCGGACACTTTTAATATCGGATCAGTAATTGCCTGAGCGCAGAGATGCTCTGAGCCTCTAAAGTAATAATAAGCACTTGGGAGCCTCTCCTATGTTTCCAGCAAAGTGTGAATTACGTGGAGAGCTAGCAAGGCATCAGTAACAGGACTCCACGGTGTTAAAAACAACAAGAAAGAAACACTTCATTTCGATTAGTTGTCCTGGTATCTTTGGCTAAATTTTAGATGGTGAGAAAAGGTAATGGGTGGAAACGTGGACTCTGTCCTTCTAAACCTGGTTGTTCTGAGAGAACAGTAGCCCCAAGGCTGTACTGCTGTGCACAGGAGCCCGTGCTAAGAACCCACGGTGCCATCCTCGCCCCTGGGCCAGCGGTCCCACCTGCCACCCACCGACACTCCCTTTGGGGAAATGTCCAGCTGTTTCTCATCTCTGCTGTCACTTCTCACTGTTTATCACTCAGCCCTTCCCTACCCCCGAGATACAGCAAAACTCAGGCAAACCCCTGTTTTATTTCCTGGTGGCCATTTTTAGTTTGGTGTAGTCTGTGAGCCATATTTAGGCACATACACGTATAGGATAGTCCCACTTGCTCCTGGCATCTCGCCTGCATCGTGTGAAATGATTATGCTCTAAATAAAAGGAGTTACATTGACTTGGTGGGAACTTGTACCTCTCATTCATTATGTGCCAGGAAGCTCATATATCTGTGTGTCAAGAATCTCAAATTCATTTGTTTAGAAGAATCTAGTGTATTCCCATGAACTCTTAAGATAGGGTGCATTAATTATTTTTGGAAATTAATACTACAACAGCCTGAAATTCTTACTTGTTCCCAGGAATTTAACTAAATACCGAAAGAGGATAGATACTTTTAAGTGAAATGACCTAAATTGAATATATGGATATTTATGAATTATTTTCATCTTGAGAGGGATATTGTACTTCATCTGTTGGGAATAAAAAGGTTCTTGAATAGTATTTTGTTCCCAGTGCAATTAGTTCCATTTTATGTAAACCTGGAAAAGGTCATCCTGTACCCTTTCAGTTTCTCTGGAACTTTACGTGAGTGTTCTAAATCTGAAGATTTTGGCACCCTTTTCTAAAAATACTTCATGAAATAGTTATCATTTATTCAATTTAGGAATAGATTTGGAGGCTGTTTCAATTAATTATTTAGCCAATCAGTGGAAAGTTTTAATTCATTTCAGCAAAAGAAGTTATAATGGAAAAGATGACTGAATTTATCAAGATGATTTTCTCTCATGACCACCAAAATATGTGTCCATTCTCTGTAGAGTAACCCATGGTAAACGCTGGGTGCCCTGTGAAAACAGTACAGGATTGTTATTCTTGTTGCTCAAAGGCAGAGTCCAAAGTTAAAACAAGGATGAGATGTTTAAATTTTTTACATGAAAAATTAGAACTACCAGTTTTGTCTCACTAGACGTTTCTGATTTTTCATTAAATTTATGATTTTAAGTGCAAAAAAATGCAGAAAATCATGCTCTTAAAAGAGAAGAAACAAACTCACTAATATATAGATGATGACTTAACCTAAAAGTTATTTTTTCGGTGCATTCTCACATTGATGCACTGAAACATCAATACATAGATGCGATAGATAGATGATAGATTATAGATAGATAGGTTATAGATAGATAGATAGATAGGTTAGTTAATCTGTTCAGTTGATTGCTATTACAACATTGCAGGTGGCACACAAATATAATTTCCACCCCAGATCATCAGAGCACATGAGGAGACCGAGGAGTGACTATAGAGACCATGTAGTCACACCCTTTTTACTTTATTGGTTTTCTTTCCATATTTGTGTTTCATCCATATAAGTTGACTTAAATTGAAATAGTTTGCTTAAAATGGTGTGTGCTATCTGCATACTTCTGATGATTCATTTATATTTACTCGGTTTCAAAATTCGCCTTGGCGGAGGTGGGGGAGGAGATAGAAAGCCTCTTTATTTTCCCTACTTGTCCTCTCTATGGTCCTTTTAAATATCTCCTTCACTGCTTAGCAATATGCAAATATTAGGAAATTGCAGAGTAGAACCATGTACCAGTCTATGCTGGTAAATACTAAAATCTAATGAAGTAGATGGATTTTAAATAAAATATATATTACCTAAATAGAATTAAGGCAACTTCAGAAAGAACTTATTTTTTATAAAGGCTCTAGTATCAGAAAGGTTTATTCTAGGACCTGATGGATCCTGTAAATGTTTAACCTATTGCAAAATAGGAAAAGGAAAGTTTTCCAATACATTTTTATGACTCTGGCATCATCCTAATATTCTAACCTGATAAAGATAACACTGTTGGAAAATTTTATGGCTGTAGATGCAAATTCTTAAGAAAAGTATTGGCAAATTTAGCCCAATAGTGTATTAAAACTATAATATTAATAGTGGCTAATACCTACATGTATGATGTTGATACTATGTTCCAGGAACTATTCTAAGTTCTTATTACTCACTTATTAACTAGAATGTAAGCTCAAAAAGTCATCTTCTGTTTTTCTCATAGGTATAATAACAGAACCCAGAATTGTGCATGGCACAAAATAGAAAGTCAATAAATTTATTGAATAAATGAATTAATAATTTTCATAACAACATTAGATTGATACTATTAATATTGCCATTCTCTATAAAAATGGTATAACAGGGCCTCCCTGGTGGCGCAAGTGGTTGAGAGTCCGCCTGCCGATGCAGGGGATACGGGTTCGTGTCCCAGTCTGGGAGGATCCCATATGCCGCGGAGCGGCTGGGCCCGTGAGCCATGGCCGCTGAGCCTGCGCGTCCGGAGCCTGCGCATCCGGAGCCTGTGCTCCGCAACGGGGGAGGCCACAACAGTGAGAGGCCCGCATACCGCAAAAAAAAAAAAAAAAAAAAAAAAAAAAATGGTATAACAGATCCATAGAGATGAAGGAGTTTGCCCAAGGGCACACATACCTTATGCAACTATGTAGTTTTTTTGGGGGAGTGCAAGGAAGGTTTGACTTTAGAAAATGTAATAATATTGCTTAATATTTTAATCTATCAAAAGGACAAATTACAAGGTCATTTTGATATATACTCAAAAACAGTTAAGATAATTCAATTCCAATTCTTAGGTGGGGAAAATTCCCAGTAAAATAAAAATCAAAAGGAAATTTCCTTGATATTTTATAAAGGTAACTCAAGCTCAGCCTCCAAACTCTTACAGATATAACATCAGAGGAATTCCCATTAGAATGAAGACTAAAGAAGTATGTATGCTATCAATTCTGTTGGATAACATTGTACTGAAAATAATCTTTAGTTCAACAGGGGGAAAAATTAGAGTATACATATAGGAAAGGATAAGGAAACATCATTAATGTGGCTATTATACATTGACCTCGATATATAACAGCTGGGTGACTATGGCAAAGGTTATTTAACCTCTCTAAGCTTTAATATTTAATATCACCACTGAGACTATTAAGATAACATACTTCACAAATTTGTTGTTTAAATAAATTGGATAATGCATGTAAGGTGTCCCTCTTATGGTAGTGGGAAGATAGTAAGTACACTCAGTAAATGTTATTTGTTTTTATTATTACCTCCTGAGAAGTCAAAGGTACACAATTGAAAACCATTAGCATTAATGGGGAGATTCCATAAGTCATTGTGTTATTAAGTTCATGTATAAAGCTGAAGTGCTTTTTAATACACGCATTTAAAAAGTTAACAAATATGATGGGACAATAACCCGATTTACCTTAACACTAGTATATCTAGGAATATGTTATCATTTTAACATATTAATAATATGTCTAGAGATAAACAAAGAGTTAAAAGTCCTGGAATAAAACTATAAAACTTTAAGGAGTGCCATAAGAAAATATATTAATTAATCCAGAGGTAGCATAGTCTTACATATGAAGATTCAGTGTTCTAAAACAACAACACCAAAGTTTTTAACCCAGTCTTTATCTCAGCCAAAATGCACATATAAGTATGGGGAAATTAATCACATGTCATTAATTTTAATATGGAAGAGTAATACACAAACAAAAATAACCAGGGAAGCTGTATAAAGAAGATCCAAGAGATGGTTACTTGTATTTTTGTGGAAATAGAACATGTGAAAGTTATAATAATTAAAAGACTAGGCTACTGAAATAAAAATAGACATATGGAACAGAAATAGTCACAAGTACATATGTGTCATTTCAAATCAGTGGGAAAGGAATTGAGCCTTCAAAAAAAAGTGTTAGCTAACCATTTGGGGATAAAAGCAGGAAATTACAATTTCTGGTGTCAGTATTCCTATCTAGATGGCCACATAATCTAAATTTCTCCAAAAACATTCACATCAATCAGGAGAGCAAATTAGGTCATTGATAACCCATCTCAAAAGCATAACTTGGAGACAAAAATTAACAAATACTTATGTGATTTGTCTAATGGGAAATACACTTTCATTTACCAGCTACCAACAGAGCCAGATACGGAGACCGTGCCTGATCAGAGCCAGAAATAAATTGCACTGAAAACAAGAGTGGAAGGTGGCAGCCCAGGGGTAGAAAAAATAAAAATTAAAATAAAATAAAATCATTTCCAGAGAGAAAAAGACTGTCATACCTGGTCTGAACCTTGGTGGATCAAAACACTGACTAATGCTGAAGGTAAAGAAACAAATTGAAAGTGCACCAGAGCAGGGGTGGCAGCCTTGGAAAGGAACTACTTTTTTGGGGAGAAGGAATTCCTGGGATGCATAGTGATGGAAAGAAATAAAATTGAAAGTGGAAATTAAAGTCCAGATCTGCTCTCTTAGCAACTTTCAAGTATACAATACAGTGTTATTAGCCATAGTCATCATGCTGTTCATTAGATCCCTACAACTTATCTTCTGAATGGAAGTATTTACCCTTTGGCCAACATCTCCCCATTTACCCTGTCCCCTTCCCTCCCCAGCCCTGGTAACCACCATTCTATTCTCTGTTTCTATGAATTCGGCTTTGGCTTTTTTAACTTCCACATATAAGTGATATCATAGAGTGTTTGTCTTCTCTGTCTGACTTATTTCACTTAGCATAATACCCTTATGTCGAAAATTGCAGGATTTTCTTGTTTCTCCTGGATGAATATATGCATGTCTTTCCATTGTGTGTGTGTGTTTGTGTGTGTGTGTGTGTACACACATATATATGACAACTTCTTTATCCATTCATCTACTGACGGACACTTAGGTTGTTTCCATATTGTGGCTATTGTGAGTAATGCTGAAATGAACTTGGGAATGCAGATATCTCTTTGAAATCCTGATTTCATTTCCTTTGGGTATATACCCAGAAGTAGAATTGCTGGATGACATGGTAGTTCTGTCCTTAATTTTCTTGATGAACCTTAATTCTGTTTTCCATAGTGGCTGCACCAATTTACATTTCTATTCACAGTGCACAAGGGTTGGAGGTGTCAGCTAAAACTATAGTGGTAACATTTTACAATATATAAGTACATCAAATCAATTCCTTGTGCATTTTAACCTTATAAAATATTATATGTCAATTACATCTCAAAGAATCAAGAAAAAAATATGTTTTGAATTAACAAAAAATCAGAACATATTCTGATCCCTTCCAAGGAGCAATTGATTGAAGAAAACATATTTCATTATAACAAAATAAGATGGAACCCTTCATTCAAATATATGTATATGTGTGTGTGTGTGTATATAAATATAAATAAATAAAAAAATATATGTATATGTATATATATATATATATATACACATATGACATATAATATTGTTTGTTCAGGAAAATAACAGACATTTCTAATGAACGGAACATGGAAGACAACATCTATACCAAGTTTCTCTAAGAAAAAATCAGCAAATGAGAATGGAAAACCCCAAGAAACAAACCACAAAATCAAAAAAGGAAAAACATAACACACCACTCCAAGCTAATTTATATTCTTAAAGCATTTTCAAATAAGTTTTAAAACTGCACATTAGAAATTCAAAAATTCAGAGCAAAAATGGATAAAAAACGGGAGATACAAGAAGAATTGGCCAATCTCAGGGAAAAAATAAAATAAAGAAAAAGACACATAGGACAGAATAGATTTAATGAAAGTATAATAAAAGATTTTGAGGAGTGACGTTAGCCAAGAGAAGCAAGATGAAATAAAAAAGTAAAAAGGTTAGTGGGAAAGGGATAGGTATAAAAGATAGGCAAAAAAAAAAGTTTTAACATTCATTTAACTGCAGTAGCTGGAGACAAAAGCAATGTAATGAAACAGACCTAATGTTTAAAAACTAAAATAGAAGAATTTGGGGGGAAATTAATGAAGACCTGAACTTATACATTAGAGAGTCCACTATGTACCTAAGAAAACTGACCTAAAATGGTCAACGCTGCCATGTTTCTGAGAAGTCTGCTAGATTTTACAATGAAGAATACATCTGCAGGGTGTCCATAGAAAAAGATGCATCACTTAGAGAAAAGAAAATCAGAGGTACATCAGCATTCTCTATGTTGACAGAGCAAGCAAGACAGCAATGAAGCAATAATTTAAGAAACTCAAGGATATATTGTGTGTGAACTGGTAATTTTATATCCAGCAAAATTGCCTGTCAAGAATCAAATACCCAAGTAATACTGTACTTATGAATCCTTCCTGAGCAATCTAGGGGAGCAGTTCCCCTCAAACTGTTGTTTCATGAGTAAGAGAAAAGGAGTTTGTTCCAGAAAGTTACTCAATGTATCACTTGCTTTTGTGAATTAAACATGCAAAAAAAAAAAAAAAAAAAAAGTCTGCTGAACTGAACAATGTCCTTGGTGAAATAATTCATTTAATTCCAGCATAAGTTTCTTAACTTCTATTGCCAGTTTGTAGACCATACTTTGAGTGATGCCATAAAAAAGGACAAGATGTATCCAAGAAAAGATGACTGGAACACTTAGACAATAGGACTGGTGATGTGCATTGAATATACTGAACTTTACAAGGTATTTAGGAAGCCTGGAAGCATAGGTGAACATTCACAGTGTTTTCTAGGACATCTGCATTCTATAAAACAATAATAATAAAGATGACCATTAGGTGTTTCTAAACTTTATGGATACTATGTAGATCTAAGAGTAAAAGGAAAGTGGGGACAAATAGGAAATAGCAGTATATGTAAATATTATATTTTCTGAAAAGACGAAAGTGACACAATTTTAAAATGGGAGGAGTATTGACAGAAATTGAGCAGGTGAAATTCTTATATGCTGCTTTTGGTGGTGTAAATTAATCCAACTACTTAGAAAACTTTACATTAGTGTCTACTACAGTTCAACACATGCATAGCCTACTATGGAGCAACTGCATTCAGTTTATCTTCAACCTAAGTGTATAAACATATTCATCAAATGATATGTATAAGAACAGTCATAGCAACACTTGGTAGTAATATCATAAATCTAGAAACTACCCACATGTCCATTAGCAGAAAAACAATTAAACAAATTGTGTTATATTCACACAATGGGATGGTAGACAACAAGGAGGAAGAAGGAACCACAATGATTATACTCAGTGACATGGATGAATCCCACAAATATAATGTTGATGAGAAAAATCCAAACATAACAGGATATATGTGGTAGGATTCCATTCATATAAAAAAACAGACAAAATTAACCTCCTGTATTTGAAGTCAGGATAGTGGTTATTTTTTTGGTGCTGTTGCTGGTGGGTGGGGGCCACCCTAAAGAAAGGTTTATGGAATCCTTGAAATATTCTTTTTTTCCTTTTTCTTTTTTTTTTTTGGCTGCGCTATGCAGCTTGTGGGGTCTTAGTTCCCCGACCAGGGATCGAACCCGGGCCCTCGACAGTGAAAGCGTGGAATTCTGTTTTCTTGTTCTGGGTTCTGATTATACAACATTGTTTGCTTTGTGAAATCCATTGTGCTGTGCAGTTAAAAATTTTGCACTTTTGTGTGGATGTCACACTTAAATGAAAGGTTCAGAATGGGGAGCAAAGAGAACAGAGGAAAAATAAAATGAGCTCCTTGATTGTTGCTTAGGTAGTAAATGAGAGTCAAAGGATAGAATTTAAAGCTGACAAAGCAAATAACACACACCTGGTAGGGAAAAGAAGGACTAAGGGTACTAACATGTATTGTGTAGTAGTTACCAATAAAACAAAAATGCAAACCTTTCTAAATATTAATACAAAGATACATAATGGGGCTTCCCTGGTGGTGCAGTGGTTGAGAGTCCACCTGCCGATGCAGGGGACACGGGTTCCTGCCCTGGTCTGGGAAGATCCCACATGCCGTGGAGTGGCTGGGCCCGTGAGCCATGGCCGCTGAGCCTGCGCATCTGGAGCCTGTGCTCCATAGCAGGAGAGGCCACAACAGTAAGAGGCCCGCGTACCGCAAAAAAAAAAAAAAAAAAAGATACATAATGAAATAAACAAAAGAAAGTGTATATATAAAGAACCATAGTGAACATAATGTAATATACACAGTAAAATTAATAGAAACTGTTTGATGAAGTTATAATGTTGCAGTCATATCAATGAATACAAATGGACTTATCCTACTTAAAAGAAGAAAAAAAATGCTCATATTGGCTCACAAAGTAAAACCTGACTCTGTGCTTTTTACAAGAAACTTACTTCCAGCAATTCAGAAAGGCTAAAAATGTGGGAGCCCTTTCACTGTCTCCTTTCCTGTCTCCCTTTACATACCCCATCACTGTGGCATTTTGTTGTTCGTATGCATTTATTTGCACTACAAGAGGCTCAAAGCTGATTGTGTATGTTTCCTGCCCCAGTGCTAGAATCAGCCATTTCTCAAGGAACATCAAAGCTGGAAAAATTTGAACACCAAAGTAAATAAGGTAGTATTGGATTATAATCCACAGTCTAAAATGAATATTCATAAATCCACACCAGTATAAATAAATGATTCAATGCATAAATAAATGGGTAGAATAATCAGATCTCCCATGCAGGAGAATTCCACATGATTTATATAGATGTTCTGCCTTCAAGTAAGGAGAGTGTAGCTCCTCACCCTGAAAGTGTGGGTGGCACATAGTAAATTCTTGACAGAGGGCATTATGGATGGGTCAGGGGGTGGTAACTTTAGAGTGGAGAAGCCTGATGAACATGACCTTAGCCACGTGATCAAGATGAACATCAGCAGTTATAAGTCGTGTGGATAGTACCTGCCCTTGATATGGTGTGATGAGAAAGGCACTTGATCTCTGTAGTCTTTCTCCCCCAAACACTTATTTCCAGGAAAACCATGAGAAAAACATCAGAAATTCAGTCAAGGGACAGTCTATAAAATATCGTATTAGTACTCCTCAAAATTGTCAAGGTCATCAAAAGCAAGAAAAACTCAGAGAAATTGTCACTGTATGGGGGCATGAGAATGTAATGAGGTATTCTGGATGGTATCTCAGAACACACAGAATAAGGACATTAGGTGAAAACTAAGGAAGTCTGAGTAAATGATGGCATACTAATGTAAGATGTTAATAATAATGTAATATGTTAATAAAGAGAAGTTGCATGCAAAGTATATGGAGATGCTGTATTATCTTTGCAGTTTTTCAGTAAATATAAAACTGTCCTAAGAAAATAGTTGATTAATAATTTTAACAAGGGGAGGATGCAAAGTTACACCAGTTAAATGCAAACAGTGAAAAAAGAGGAGATATAATGATATTGTACCAGGCAGAGTAATAGTATAACCACCTTCATGAGTCAGAAGCTAGAGGAAATGCAAGAAGGCATAGAAAGATAAAGACTTAGAATAAGATCTTAACCAATAACCAGTGAAATAGCTCTTAGGGTTCTAAATTAAATGTGAGTCCCAATAATAGAAAACTTATCTTCATCTGAAGTGGGTCAGCAATAGAAATTCCCTGGATATTTCTTTATCTGTTGTTTGATTGTTGTTCCTAAAAGTACATATTCAAAAATAAGACTAATTGGAACTATCAGAGAGAGAAAGTAACAAAACAGCCCCATTTACAGTTGCATCATAAAGAATAAAATACCTAGGAATAAGTCTAAGGGGATATAAGGCCTGCATTTGGAGAACTATAAGACACTGATGAAAGAAATTGAAGACAATAAAAACAGAAAGATATATTGTGTTCATGAGGTGGAAGACTTAGTACTGTTAAAATGACCATACTACCCAAGGCAATCTACAGATTCAGTGCAATCTCTATGAAAATATCAATGCATTTTTCATGGAACTAGAACAAAAAATTCTAAAATTTGTATGGAAACACAGAAGACCCTGAATAGCAAAAACAATCTTGAGAAAGAACAAAGCTGGAGGTATTGTGTGCCCTGATTTCAAACTATACTACAAAGAGACAGTCATCAAAACAGTATGGTACTGGCACAAAAATAGACACATAGATCAGTGGAACAGAATAGAGAGCCAAGAAATGAACCCACACTTATATGGGCAATTAATCTATGACAAAGGAGTCAAGAATATACAATGGAGAAAAGACAGCCTCTTTAAAAATGGTGTTGGGAAAACTGGACAGCTACATGCAATGGAATGAAACTAGACTACTCTCTCACACCATAAGCAAATACAAAATCAAAATGGATTAAAGACTTGAATTTAAGACCTGAAACCATAAAATTTCTAGAAGAAAACATAGGCTGTAAGCTCTTTGACATCAGTCTTAGTAGTATTATTTTGGATCTGACTCCTAAGTCAAAGGAAACAAAAGCAAAAGTAAACAAATAGAACTACATTGAACCAAAAAGATTTGCATAGCAAAGGAAACTATTAACAAAAAATCCACCTACAGAATGGGAGAAGATATCTGCAAATGATATGTCTGATATTGGATTAATACCCAAAACATACAAATAATTCATACAACTTAACATCAAATCAAACAAACAACCTGATTAAAAAAAATGGGCAGAGGACCTGAATAGACACTTTTCCATAGAAGACATGGAGATGACCAAAAGATGTATGAAAAGATGCTCAACATCACTAACCATCAGGGAAATGCAAATGAAAATTGCAATGAGATAACACCTCACACCTGTGAGAACGACAAGTATCAAAAAGACACCAAATATCAAGTGTTGGCAAGGATGTGGAGAAAGGGGAACCTGCATGCACTGTTGGTGGGAATGTAAATTCGTTCAGCCACTATGGCAAATAGTAGGGAGGTTCCTCAAAAATTTAAAAATAGAACTACCATATGATCCAGCAATTCCACTTCTGGGTATTTTTCTGAAGAAAACAAAAACACTAATTCAAAAAGATATATGCACCCCTGTGTTCATTGCAGCATTATATGCAATAGCCAAAACATGAAAGCAACTTAAGTGTCTATTGATAGATGAACGGACAAAGAAGATGTGTGTATATATGTATATATGTGTATATACATATATATATGAATGCTACTCAGCCATAAAAAAAATGAAATCTTGACATTTGTAACAACATGGATGGATCTAGAGGGTATTAACGCTAAGTGAAATAAGTCAGACAGAGAAAGACAAGTACTGTATTATTTCACTTATATATGGAATCTAAAAAAACAAAACAAATGAACAAACATAACAAAACATAAAGAGTCATAGATACAAAGAACAAACAGTTGGTGGCCAGAGAGGAGGAGTGTGGAGGGGATAAGTGAAATAGGTGAGGGAGATTAAAAGATACAAATTTAACAGTTTCAAAATAAATGAGTCATGGGTATGAAAGATACAGTGAGGAGAATATAGTCAATAACTCGGTCATGTCTTTGTATAGTGACATATTGTAACTAGATTTATCCTGGTGATCATTTTGAAATGTATTAAAGTATCCAATCACAATGCTGTGTAACAGGAACTGTCATAGTGTGGTAGGTCAGTTATACTTCAAAAGCAAACAAACAAACTCACTCATAGAAAAAGAGATCAAATTTGTGGTTACCAGAAGTGAAGCAGTTGGGGTGGGGTGCTGAATGAAGGCAGTTTGATAGAATTCACCTGTGAAGCCATCAGGTCCTGTACCTCAGTTCACTGGGAGTTTTTAAATCATGGTTTCAATTTCATTACTTGTGATTAGTCTGTTCATGTTTTCTGTTTCTTGATGGTTCAGTCTTGGAAGGTCATACCTTCTAAGAATTTGTCCATTTCTTCTAGGTTGTCCACTTTATTGGCATAGAGTTTCTTTTAGTAGTCTCTTAACGTTCCTTTGTATTTCTGCGATGAAAGTTGTAACTTCTCCTTTTTCATTTCTAATTTTACTGAACTGAATCTTCTCCCTTTCTTTCTTTCTTTTTTTTTTTTTTTTTTTTGGTGTGTCTGGCTAAAGGTTTATCAATTTTGTTTACCTTCTCAAAGAACCAGCATTTAGATTCCTTGATCTTTGCTATCGTTTTCTTTGTCCCTATTTCATTTGTTTCTGCTTTGATCTTTATGATTGCTTTCCTTCTACCAACTTTGGGTTTTGTTTATTCATGTTTCTCTAGTTGATTTAGATGTAAGGTTAGGTTGTTTATCTGAGATTTTTCTTGTTTCCTGAGGTAGGATTGTATTGCCATAAACTTCCCTCTTAGAACTGCTTTTGCTGCATCCCATAGGTTTTGGATTATTGTGTTTTCATTGTCATTTGTCTCCAGGTATTTTATGATTTCCTCTTTGATTTCTTCAATGATCCGTTGGTTGTCTAGTAATGTATTGTTTAGCCTCCATGTGTTCGTGTTTTTTACAGTTTTATTCCTGTAATTGATTTCTAATCTCATAGCATTGTGGTCGGAATGAAGGCAGTCAAAACATACCAACTTCCAGTTATAAGATAAATAATTATTGGGGGTGTAATGTACAACATGATAAATATAATTAACACTGCTTTATGTTACATGTGAAAGTTGAGTAAATTCTAAGAGTTCTCATCACAAGAAAAGCATACTCTTTCTTTCTTTAATTTTGTAGCTATATGCGATGAGGGATGTTCATTAAACTTACTGTGATAATCATTTCATGATGTATATAAGTCATATCATTATGCTGTACACCTTAAACTTATACAGTGCTTCATGTCAATTATGTCTCAATAAAACTGGAAGAAAAAAAATAGAAATAAATAGGTAAATAGATAACTAACTAAACAAATAAATAAATTGGAAAGGCAGAAAAAAAATCAAACCCTCAGATTAACCTAAACACATATCATACTGATAACTACACAGAAAGATAAATCGATACAGATAGCTTTTGAATGCAGTAGCCTGGCTGTATAATCTTTGTGGAAAATTTATAAGAACAGAGGATCTGAAACACATTTTGGACTTTACTTGGCTTTTTTTTTTTTTTGGCCATTGTATTGATATAGTAATTCTAAAAATATCATTAAGAGTGGGTATTGAAAGATAGAATAAACTTATTGATGATGTCAGGAACCAGGGTTATCACTGGGGAAGAGAAATATACATATGATTTGAACAAGATGAAGAAGAATAATGTAGTATGTGTTAGGTTTAAATTAGAAGCACTATGTACTCATGACACATATTTATGTATGTATTTCTTAGCTGTGCCCACAGAAAGTGACCAGAAAAAAGTGGTCACAGCTAGTGCCCAGTTCCTGATTTCTAAATAGTCTTCCTCTTAAAGAGATCAGGATCCTTGGAGAAATTCTTAATTCTAGGTCTGAGGTGGAAAAGTATTGTTTGAAAATTATCGACGTGTGCTTAATTAATTAGTAGAGGTGTTTTTCTGAAGTGTATAGTCTAAGTCAAGAGATTTAACAGTTGAAATGATGGTGCCAGGTTTAAGAAATTTTATGTTTATGTATGTTCTTACAGAAAACTTTCAACATCTTTTTTATTTTTGATTCATGAGTAATAGTTATATTTTAAATAAAATCTTTTTAAAAATACGTGTTTCCATTTTCTTCCCTCCTTGGACATCCTGCTTGGGATCTTGACATGATGTTCCATTTAGTGCTGGTTCTAGTATCCATTTGCATATGAAGAAGGAGGAATGTACAAACTAATGTGAAACTTGGCTGGCTCCTTACAGGTCCTGTCTATCCTTATAGGAAACAAACTCACCAGAAACACTTAAATGTGCCGAAGAATTTCAAAAAATCAACAGCCCTAGACCTAAACTGATGTTACTATTCAACAGAAATTATTTCATGAAGATATTGATTTTTTTTGTTTGTTTTGCGGTACTTGGGCCTCTCACTGTTGTGGCCTCTCCCGTTTCAGAGCAAAGGCTCCGGACACGCAGGCTCAGCGGCCATGGCTCACGGGCCCAGCCGATCCGCAGCATGTGGGATCTTCCCGGACCGGGGCATGAACCCACGTCCCCTGAATCAGTAGGCAGACTCTCAACCACTGTGCCACCAGGGAAGCCTGATATTGATGGTTTTTGAACAGAATCATGGATCTTTTAAAATGTAAACTCAAGTTATATGCTTTTAAATAATATGATCTGGCTTGAGAAGAAATTCGGTAGTTCTGGGGTACAACAAAATTGAGAAATAATTTTTAGGAAATGCTGTAGCTGGTGAGAGACTTAGAGAAACCGTCATGATATAAGTGCAGATGTTTATACTCCTCGAACCCAAAGAGAATGTTTTTCTTCTTTCCAAGAACAAAACGGCTTGAAATTCTCTTCCAAAGGAAAACCAGATGGTGCAGGGGAAGGCAGAGGTAGACTGTTGGAGAGACTGGACCCACTCTGCTTTGAGCCCACTGTCAACCTTGCTTGTCCTGGCAGTACAGAGCCTGCAGGCCCCGTGGCCTCTGGAATTGTAGTCCCAGCTCTCAGGTTGGGTCTCCTGGTGGGAAGATTCATGGAGCAGGGGAGAGACACACGACCAGCCAGTCACAGCACTGAGACACTTACCTAATGCCACGTGATATGAAGTCATTTAGATACACAGAGTCACCTCCTATGCTGTGGCTGATTCCGGTGGTGAAAAGAAGGACCTTGCTTCTTGTCTTCTTTGAAGAAAGAACTCAGCAATGAGACCAAGATCGTGAAAAAGATAAAAGTGTTTATTAGAAGCAAAGTGCATGTGAGAAAAACAAAAGACATGTGAAAGAGCACACAGGTGAGCTCGGAGTGAGTCGCACACAATGGGGGCGGCTTAAGTTGCTTATATAAGAGCAGTATTTTGTTTTTTTTTTTTCTGGCCAGTCAACTCCCTATTTGGTCCTGGTATGGGTACTCATCTCTCAACCAAGATGGATTCTAGCTGGCATCTTCTCCCTCCTTTTGTCCTTCCCTTAGACTGAGGTCTTCTCTGTGCATGTGTCGGGCCAGGAAATCCACAAGAATGCACCCAGTCAGTGCCCTATGCTCCCACCGGTATCCCACCTCAAAGCAACAGCAGGAGACCACCTGTAGCTGCTCAGCCTGGGGCCTATTTATCTCCTACCTTAGGGGCACCCTCAAGAGATGGGATATTGCTTCAATGTGGGGGGTGCACCCAAGGGAGGAAGGCGGGGCCAGCCACAATGACTGTACCCTGGAGACGGGACCAGGCTGGAGGATGAACAAAGAGCTCCCCCCAGCCCCCTGCCCGCCCGGTTCCTGGTTCTGATGCCTACGTGGCATTGCAGAACAGAGTTTAAATCCACATTTCTGGAAAGCCAACAACAATAATTAAAAAAAAAAAAACTGTCAGAAACTGTCATCCAGGGAGTTCCCTGGTGGCACAGTGGTTAAGAATACTCCTGCCAATGCAGGGGACAAGGGTTCGAGTCCTGGTCTGGGAAGATCCCACATGCCGCGGAGCAACTAAGCCCGTGTGCCATCAACTACTGAGCCTGCGCTGTAGAGCTTGCGAGCCACAACTGCTGAGTCTGTGTGCCACAACTACTGAAGCCCGGGCACCTAGAGCCTGTGCTCCACAACAAGAGAAGCCACTGCAATGAGAAGCCCACTCACAGCAATGAAGAGTAGCCCCCACTCGCCGCAACTAGAGAAAGCCTGCATGCAGCAATGAAGACCCAATGCAGCCAAAAATAAATAAATAAAATAAATTTTTTAAATTATGGGAAAGAAAAGAAAAAGAAATTGTCATCCATGTTCAAGGTCACCCATAGCACCTCGGAGTCGAACCCCTGCCCCCCTCACAGGGCAGCGTTAGAGCCAGTCTCCTGCCAGCACCCCAAGTGTGAGGCCAGGCAGAAGCCCCTGCTTTGGACATTCTCATCCACTAGGAATGGTCAAGCCTCCCCCAGGACAGAGCGGAGGATGGACCTACTGTTTCAGGCTGCCTTTCCCACCTAGAAGTCACCTCTGTTCCCACAGTTTCCCAGCCTGTGGGGCAGGCTGGGGGCTGCCTGCTTTCCTAGCATTGCTCACCTTCTGATTCCAGCCTGGGAGTGTGGCCTCCTTGGCTGATGGGTCCAGGAGAAAGAGGTAGGATGGCTAGGGACAGAGGAAACTGCGTCTGAAGATGATTCAGATGCAGACTTGTTAGGGACCGCTGAGCGGAATGCTCATGGTCTACGGAGCAGCCACGCTTCCTGTATGACCCACTCATTCACGTGCCTGGCAGCTTTGCAGAAGGCTTTTAGTACAAGAATAAATGACCCTGGTCTAAACGGGCTTTCACTGATACCAATAATGTATTTTACACTTGGCACAATTAAAATGATCCAGTGCAGTGCTTGGAAGCCAGTAGAGCAAAATCATTTCCTATGACTAGAATGTGTCACCTCCATGCTTTGCCCACATGGTCCCCTCACCCTGGAATGTTATTCTCTGAGATAAAGCTGTCCCCTGTCTGGGTTTTTTGTGGCACTCCCTGAGTCTACAAGTGCCTGTCCCCCATGTCAGAGCTGCCTGTTTCTCTGGTCCCTGAGGAGCACCAGTTCCATAAGAACCAAATTAAGTGTCGTTCGCCCCCTGATGTATCTGTGTGGAGTGTGGAGCTGGGTACACAGTAGGTGCTTAATGAAGGAATTAAGGAAATGACATCTGACCTCATTGGACCCCATCTTTGCCCAGAGTAGATGTTTCTTGATTTCCCCTGGATTCATGACATTGTCCTAGGTGCCTTTCTTTGCTCTTAAAAATCTCCTCCCGAGATATTAAAAGTGTCTGAGAAGTGTGCCATTAATTATGTAATATAATAAAATACTTAGTAACTAAAGTGCACACAAAAAAGTTGGTAAGTAGGGAGACGGTAAGAAACCAATCATATGTTTTCTTATACCTCTAGTACTCTAAGATGGGCTTAGTCCTCAAGTCACATCAGTCAGTAGCCGCGTGCTGGTTTGGGGCTGAGCTCGGAGGCAAGCGAGGGGGGTATTGGGGTGTAGACACTGGCACTAGACCCCCAGGGTTTCAACCCAAGTGCTGCCCCCTGCTGTTAGAGTGGCTCTGGGCATGGTGCTTCCTGTGTCTGAGTCAGTTGCCTTATCCTATCAGAGAACCCTTTCTCCTAGGCTTGTCACAAGGGTGTGTTGGCTGCATGATTGCTATGAACATCAGGAGGAGGGCAGCACCGTCCCATGATGAGTACCCATACCCAGGGAAGGCTCTTGGAATTGAAGAGAGGGCCAGTGTGCACATGGGCACCCTGATGGGACGCATCAGCCTAGCAGTGGAATAAAGACGGATCCTTAAGAACAAGATTTAACCCCCTTTTGTTTTTTAAAGACAGGGATGGTATTTCAAGAAGAGAGAACAGCATGATGAAGACATGAGTTTAGCAGAATGACCTCATATTTGCTTTCCCCAGGTTTGCCCTTCGTGGGTGTTTACAAGCCATGAAAAAAAAAATCAACAAGGGGCAAGTTTAGCAAAAGTCTTGGCTGTGCCCTTGATATAGATGTGCTTTCATGTGAAGTTCTGTCTCAGTTTCCTTGACTTCTGGGATTGAGAGAATCACCTAGTAGGCTTCTGGAAACAGTATCAGCCTACACCATTATGATTCAGTGCCCTTTGAGTCCATCTAGCTGGTGTTCTCCCTCTTAGATCAAGGAACACACTTATTAAAGGACAGAGCCCAAGTCAGCTATGAACCAGGAAAAAAAAAAAAAAACTGAAATAGATGCAAACACAGATCCAAATATCAAATTTTACAGAATCTAGAATGGAATGTTCTTTTAAACAAAACCTATTGAGTCTATTTTAACATAAACATTTTCAAAGTAATAGAATTATGAAAATATCCAGAGTGTAAAACTTTTCCAATTCTGATTAGTTAACATTGCTCTCAGGAACATAGTGCCTATGTAAACGGGGATTTACATACAGTAACTAATGTTTAGGTAGTAATAGGGGAATTATCACTTCAAAAAAATAAATATTGTTCAGCCAGAAATATGTGTGGTGCTTTTTTTGTTTTTGCAGTGACTTTAAAGTGAGGCCAAGGGGCTTCCCTGGCGGTCCAGTGGTTAAGGTTCCTCACTGCCACTGCAGGTGGTGCAGGTTCGATCCCTGGTTGAGGAACTAAGATCCTACATCCCACGAGGTGCAGCCAAAAATTTTTTTTAAAAAGTGAGGCAAAGCCTGTTACAGCGTACAGTTTACTGCTGGTTTTCATGGTACTGGTGATGGAATCACGTTTCTTTAAATACCATGAAGCATGTCATAAAAGTGTGACATAAGCCCAAAACTTAATAATCCTGAGACTTTAAAATAATACCTAGAAAGACCAGATCCTGTGCAAACCATGATGCCCCAAGTAAGCTTGAGAGGACTGCTGACAGGACAGGTGGTGACGGTTTGGGCCCTTCTGTGAAAAAAATAGGTAAATAAAAAAGCCAAATAAAGCAGCTCTGGTGTTCCAGAATGAAATTATTGCTGTAGAACAGACCTGCTCTGAAGACCGTCCGATTTTCACTGACATATAGGAGGGAGCATAAGGAATTAATAACGGGCAGCCGCCGTGAGACGGTTGGAGTTGAGAGCTGTTTCAGGAAGTTGTGTAATTCAAGAATGGAAAGCCTCACAGAGCCAACACGGACACAGAAATAATTCATCTTTACAGCTCAGGCATATGCATTCTCCCTTTTAATATTTTCCTCTTTCAGAATGAGAGAAGAAGCAAACAAAGGCATTTAGAACTTGGTGGGTCTTTTTGTGGTAAGACCCCCATTGTACAAACACACTGCTTCACCCGGATGCTGATTTATGTAGATGTTAAACACACAAGTAGAAAATGGAGTATTTGTTTTTAGATGAATAATTCACTCATTTTCCCCGCATGAGTTTTTCTCATCTGAAGCACTGTCCTTTCAAATTAAATAAATATAATGTTTCAAAAGAATATGGGCATGAATATTCATAAAGACCAAAACAGTGAATATAAATAAAAGCCCTTTTACATAACATTTTTTTTTTATGAGGACCTTACTGTTTTTTTTTTTTTTTTTTTTTTTTTTTTTTTTTTTGCTGTTGTTCTAAAATTATATTATTCAAAGTGATTTTCCAGGACACCATTTCTTCTACGAAAGCTACCTGTTATGGAAGTAGTGATACTGCTTTTCCAAACTGTTTCATGCAACACTATTTTCCTTTACTGAGTAGAATTGAGGTAGTAGTTGCTTATGGCACAACCCTTTAGCCACAGAATCAGCCTAGCATGGTGCCACCTCCTCAGTAAAGTGCTTGTCTAAACAACTGGAGGAACGTAAAAAAAGAAAACAATTTTTAAAAAGATTATGTACCCTGAAAATGTGGCCAGTTCATGCACATAAAGGATGGCAGATCAGTTTTTGGTGTTTCTATAGATAAGCCGATGATTTAAAGCTTCAAAATATACATTTTAGGTTATCATAAACTGGGAATACAAATAGTGAGGCTGTTATCCCAGTTCCTTAAAAGCTGGAGGTAAAGGTAGAATGAAACAGCTGACATTTGACTAGAAAGAGAAAGATAAACAAATTAAGACTGCGGTTATTTTTACCCAAACAACTCGTTTAAAAGGAGCCAGTATATCATGATATTTGATTGATTAATTCTGTTAATGGAATTGTCCGGATAGTCTTACTATAAGTAATCCCTGAGATTACTTAGAGTAGAAGTGCACTACTGTCTATTTTATAACATTAGCTACTCAAGGCTGTGACTGTCTTTGAACACATGACCTTATAATCAATGCTGATTTAGTGGCAGCATATTGTATAAGTTAAATCTGGATGTTAATGAAAGTAAAGTTGACATAACTGCAGCAGGAAAGGTGAATTTGATATATGTTGTTCTTGACTGTCTGATATCCACTTGCCAGACTAGAAGGATGGGAAATTCTTCACTTGAAGGGTGGGCTCCTGGTCCATTCTGTTACACACAAAAAGGGGGCCATGGAGAGAGGAAAATATCCAGTCACTTTTGTAAAAATATAAGCTCAGAAAGTAGAAATCTATTTACTACCTTCTGAAAAAGAATGATTTAAAAAATCATCAAAGAGCACATTATTATTTTTTTAACATCTTTATTAGAGTATAATTGCTTTACAATGGTATGTTAATTTCTGTTGTATAAGAAAGTGGATCAGCTATACATAAAAATAGATCCCCATATCTCCTCCCTCTTGCGTCTCCCTCCCTCCCACCCTCCCTATCCCACCCCTCTAGGTGGTCACAAAGCACCAAGCTAATCTCCCTGTGCTATGCAGCTGCTTCCCACTAGCTATCTATTTTACATTTGGTGGTATATATGTCCATGCCACTCTCTCACTTCGTCCCAGCTTACCCTTCACATTCCCCGTGTCCTCAAGTCCATTCTCTATGTCTGCATCTTTATTCCTGTCCTGTCCCTAGGTTCTTCAGAACCATTTTCTTTTTTTTTTTTTTTTTAGATTCCCTATGTATGTGTTAGCATACGGTATTTGTTTTTCTCTTTCTGACTTACTTCACTGTATGACAGACTCTAGGTCCATCCACCTCACTACAAATAACTCAATTTCGTTTCTTTTTAATATTCCATTGTATATATGTGCCACTTCTTCTTTATCCATTCATCTGTCGATGGACACTTAGGTTGCTTCCATGTCCTGGCTATTGTAAATAGAGCTGCAATGAACATTGTGGTACATGACTCTTTGAATTATGGTTTTCTCAGGGCATATGCCCAGTAGTGGGATTGCTGAGTCATATAGTAGTTCTATTTTAGTTTTTTAAGGAACCTCCATACCGTTCTCCATAGTGGCTGTATCATTGTACATTCCCACCAACAGTGCAAGAGGGTTCCCTTTTCTCCACACTTTCTCCAGCATTTGTTGTTTGTAGATTTTTTGATCATGACCATTCTGACTAGTGTGAGGTGATACCTCACTGTAGTTTTGATTTGCATTTCTCTAATGATTAGTGATGTTGAGCGTCCTTTCATGTGTTTGTTGGCAATCTGTATATCTTCTTTGGAGAAATGTCTATTTAGGTCTTCTGCCCATTTTTGGATTGGGTTGTTTGTTTTTTGATATTGAGCTGCATGAGCTGCTTGTAAATTTTGGAGATTAATCCTTTGTCAGTTGCTTCATTTGCAAATATTTTCTCCCATTCTGAGGGTTGTCTTTTCGTCTTGTAGGCAAGAATATACAAGAAAAGACTGCCTCTTCAATAAGTGGTGCTTGGAAAACTGGACAGCTACATGTAAAAGAATGAAATTACAACACTCCCTAACACCATACACAAAAATAAACTCAAAATGGATTAAAGACCTAAATGTAAGGCCAGACACTATCAAACTCTTAGAGGAAAACATAGGCAGAACACTCTATGACATAAATCACAGCAAGATCCTTTTTGACCCACCTCCTAGAGAAATGGAAATAAAAAGGAAAACAAACAAATGGGACCTAATGAAACTTAAAAGCTTTTGCACAAAAAAGGAAAACGTGAACAAGAGCACATTATTTTTTCCTAACCATGTACTAGAAAAAAATATTATGTGGACAATTTCTAATAGACAGCATTTTACCTGATTGCTTCCAAATGAACTTGCTATTTTCTTTCTTTGCATTTGATGAGGAAAATAATTTTTAAGGAGAAGGACTTCCTGGTGTTGGAGCAAGCTGTTTTGGTAGAGCAGATGGATTCTCAAGGTTCTTTTTATTTTGAATAATATGAATACCCTGGACAATGCTCACCTTATGTTGTCCTGTTAACCTTCAGAAATTATGGTGAAATAATGTTTTAGCTTCAGCAGAAGATCATGGCTTGTTTTTATGCTGCCTTATGACTCTGGACAAAATACTTAACCCTTCAGCACCTTGATCTTCCCAGTTGTAAAATAAGAAAATACTTGTCAATAGATCCTGTTTGTAATGTATTTTGAGATCGTCAAAATATCAATTTTAGGTTGGATGATGTTCTTTCTACATACTAACAGCTATTTCTGGGAACTTTCTACCTTTTCTCAGTTCTTTTTTTCTGTTGTTTCTAAAGACTTTTTCATGCAATTCCAAGACCATATGAAGCCTGGACATTTTGGTAAATGGCTTTCTTAGAAGCCATGCTTACCAATTATTTTGCCAATGGGTTAACATAAAATTTTTTTGGAAGTCCTAAAGGCAATGACCTATATTTTAAGTTTTCATTAAAGTAGAACATCACTTCTGATACCAATTGCTGTTTTAGTCAGGTTTCTTCTCTGATAATTCTGAATAATAAGCAACCCCCAAATCCAAGTGTCTCGTAGCAGTAATAACGTATTTTCTCTTTCATACTCACTAGTCTGCAGGTTGGCTAGATTTGTCTGATCTCTGTTGGCCCTACCCAGGCTAAGCAGGTAAGGTATATTCCAGACTTTGTTTTGGGTCCAGATCTACTCTACTGTTTTTAATCCAGACCCAGTTTAAAGAGATGTGTCTTTCTGGGCCATGTCCTTCTCATTGTGGAAGACCAGACATCCAAGAGGACAGGCAGAAACATGAATTGAAACCCCTGAAAGCCTCAGTTCTGAACTGGTTGCTGTCAATTCAGCCCATATCCCATTACTGAAAGTAAGTTTCATGACCAAGTCCAAAGTCGATGCCATAGAGATGAATACTGCATCTCCTGATCTCCGTGGCAAGGGCAAGGTGAGTAGAAAGAACTGTGACCACATCTTCTACATTAGGAAACTGTGCCTAACTGAGCAAAGTTCAAGAATGCCTTGTGCTCTCTTTTTTATCTTGACCAAGTGACCACCATCCAAAAAAAATCTTTAAAAACCGGAGAGATACTCTGGGAAACAGGAGGATAATGTGGGAACACTATATTACTTTTCCAGACCCAAGGAACACAGGTTACATGCTTTAACAATGAGGACAGTAGTTCATATTCAGACAAAGTAGTTTGCTAATTACTGGTGGAAAGTTTACATATTTTTAACTCTAAGAAAGTCAGACTTGCAGACTGACCCTGCCATCTTTATGTGAGTATGAGGGGGGAAAGAAGGTACAGGAAACAAATGGACAAGTTTGGGAATTGGCCTTCACTCCAAGGAATTTCAAGTGTCTTATGAACAGGGACCCTGTATTATCCATGATAGGTAACAAAATGCTCCATATATTGTAGAGTTAAATACTGGTGAATAAATGAATGCATGAAAGATGAAGAAAGGAATATGAAACATATAAGTAGTTGGATACCCAGGCCCAAACAAGGAAACAGGAGGAAGAGAAGGGACCGTGGAAAAGAAATCAGGAAACTGAATTAGTCATCACCGTCTCAAAGTAAGGGCTGAGGGTTTGGACAGACAGAACTGTCCAAATTCACTGGCGAAGACAGCATGTTGCCTTTGTGCTAAGATATTAGTTTTTTTATTTTTTTTTTACCTCCTACTATTCTCTTTTTTTCAAGCTTTTTAAAATTTATGATATACCTCCCACCTATTTTAAATTAAAAAAAGGCACAGTGAAAGTTATTGTTTTACCTATGATTCCAACATCAATCTCCCTTAACTCTGAAAAACATTTTCAGGAGAAGAATGAAAACTACCCAGTGATTCATGATTTCATCATTACTCTTTTGGAGCCCAGACTTTCCATCAAAGAACATAATATGTATTCTTTCCCTTAATAATATAACATTTAAATATATGTTTTCATATTCTGTAAAAATAGAGTCGATATTCAGAAAATATTCTTGTCCAAAAATATCTGCAGAAGAAAAATAGAATATTTTCTATCAGAGTCTTCAAGGTGTCCCTGCATTTTATCCTGAATTATGGTCATTAAAGATGTTTTTGTATAATATAGAGTTAATTTCCAAGAATTTCTAAGTATATCTTTCATAGTAAGAAAGATGGAGTTCTACTTAACTATTCAGAGTCGAATGAGAGATACTATTTGATGACTCAAATGGACAATTCATTTCCTTCCTCTGAAACGAGTGCTCCCATCAGGAAAATGGAAACAACAGGTTGGAGCAGTGACAACATGGAGGAAGGTGTGTCGAATGACCCAGACATCACATGTCATTAGTAACTGTTGGTCTGGTCCCTTTTGCTTATTTAGTAGAAATGAAGCTGGAAAGAAATAATTATTTAGATTGGTCTCTATTTTAAAATCAAATTGGCCTGGAGACTTCAAGAAATAAGATCTAATAACGATTTCTTTCATCAGTATCTTATAGTTTTCTAAGTACAAGTCTTTTGCCTCCTTAGGTAGGTTTATTCCTAGGTATTTTATTCTTTTTGATGCGATCATAAATGAGATTGTTTCCTTAACTTCTCTTTCTGATCTTTCATTGTAAGTGTATAGGAATGCAAGATGTTTCTGTGTATTAATTTCATATCCTGCAACTTTACCAAATTAACTGATAAGCTCTAGTAGTTTTCTGGTAGCATCTTTAGAATACTCTATGTGCAGTGTCATGTCATATCGCTTATGTGGAATCTAAAAAAATGGTACAAATGAACTTATTCACAAAATAGAAATAGAGTTACAGATGTAGAAAACAATCTTATGGTTAATGGCTGGGGGGGAGGGATAAATGGCAATTGGGATTGACATATACACTCTATTATATATATAATAGGTGACTAATAAGGACATGCTGCATAGCACAGGAAAATCTACTCAATACTCTGTAATGGGCTATATGGGAAAAGACTCTAAAAAAGAGTGGATATATGTATAACTGATTCACTTTGTTGTACACCTGAAACTAACACAATATTTTAAATCAACTATAATCCAAAATTTTTTTTAAAAAGAGAGGAAAAAAGATCTAATAACAAAGTCAAAGATGAATAATTACTCATAGTTCACTGATTCGTTGATTAACTCAGTGTCTGCTTTGGGCCAGACTTTGATTAGAGCAGTGTGGCAGAGGTGAACACATCTCCTTTGTCCTGTGCATCCATCTGGTTGGCATATTGGAAACTCTCTGCAGTCTTTGCCACACAAGCGAAACTAACACTGACCACTGAACCCACCCAGAGCCCATCAGATCCGTGTGGGTCCCGGGCAACCACCTGGGAACAGGGTAAGAATACAAAGTTGGATTCAGTAAACTTTGGGTGGAGCCCAAGAGCACACATATCTGACAAGCTCCCAGGTGAGGCTGAGATCGGGTGGAAGGCCCACAGTTGGTGTAACAAGGATCTGAGCTCCACAGAGCAAGAGACAATTCAGGGTTGTTACTGGTATGGAGCATAATGGATGTGCTGAGGAAGCTTGTACCTCCCATACCCTGAAGGACCATCAGCCAAGACCAGCCATGAACTGGGGAGAGGTGGGAAGACTGCACATACACCCAGGCAGAAGTCATCAGACACTCACAGGTTAGCAGAGGCACAGAACACACTGTGGACACTAGGACCTGGCTTAGTTTTCGTTACTAGGGTCTTTCAGTGAAGAACGTGTAGCTGTGACGCTCTACTGCTCTTAGTTATATCCTTGTTACTGATGAGAGGTTAAGATGAGCTGGGATAAAAATAAGTGTCATCCATCATGCTGCCTGGACTCGTGGGAATGAATGCAGGTCTGCAGAGCCAGGCTCGCACCCCTGAGCTACACACCATGGAGCACAAGCCTCTAATCAATCAGCTCCCTCTGCTTCCCTGCTCGGAACTTGTGTGTGCAGTTACACCTGAAATGTTTCATCCCTTTCCTTCAGCACGTATGTGTTGAGATCTTTATGTGTCAGGTACTATTCTCAGGTCTGTACAGGGTCCTTGTCCCCATGGAGCCTACATTTGTATGGCTAAAGACAGAAAATAAAAATGAGAAAAATATAAAAATAAGCATTCAGATTCCAATAATGATAGGAAGACATTCAGCAGGGTGATTAGCTAGAGGATGAATGGGGGTGATATTTTACATAGAGAGTTAGTGGGATTCTCTCTGGGAGGTGATATTTGAGCTTCTGTCCTGGATGACAGAAGCCAGTCAAGGGAAGATCCAAGGAAGAATATTTGAGGCAGAAGAACAGAAAGTGCAAAGGCCCAGAGGTTGTTGGAGGAACATGAATAAGGCCAGTATGGAGGGAGTATGAACGTGGGGTGATGAGAGTTGGTGAGACATGAGATTAGAGACATCAGACAGGCCAGATCATGAGGAACCCATATTGGCATGCCGAGGACTTTGAACTTTTTCTTTTTTTTTTTTTTTAATTTTTATTTATTTATTTATTTTGCGACATGCGGGCCTCTCACTGTTGTGGCCTCTCCCGTTGTGGAGCACAGGCTCCGGATGCGCAGGCTCAGCGGCCATGGCTCACAGGCCCAGCCACTCTGCAGCATGTGGGATCTTCCCGGACCGGGCCATGAACCCGTGTCCCCTGCATTGGCAGGTGGACTCTCAACCACTGCGCCACCAGGGAAGCCCGAACTTTTTCTTAGTATGTAGAAAGTCAGTGGTGGGATATAAACAGGGGAGGAGTGACATGGTCAGTTTTAACATTTTAAAAGATCACTTTGATGACCACCAGAGTGTTAGCTAATATCTCCATCATGTCCCATAATTGTCATTCCTTTTTTGTGGTGAGAACTTTAAGATCTAGTTTCTTAGCAACTTTGATGTATATAATAGTGTTGTTGACTGTAAATGCAATGCTGTGCTTTAGATCCCCAGGACTTACTCACCCTATAACTGCAAGCGTGTGCCCTTTGACAAACATCTCCCCATTTCTCCACCCCCAGCCCCTGGTAACCTCCATTGTACTCTGTCTCTACAAGTTGAATTTTTTAGATTTCACATATAAGTGATACCATATATATAAACGAATCATCAGTGTCTTTCTCACTGTTATTTATCTCTCTTAGCATAATGCCTTCAAGGTCCATCCATGTTGTTAAAAAGGGCAAGATATTCTTCTTTCTCATAGCTGAATAATATTCCATTATATATATACATATATATGTATGTGTGTGTGTGTGTGTGTGTCTGTCTGTCTCCTTTCCCTTGGTTGGCCTTGTGGGTAAGCCTCTGTCTCTCGGCTGAGGAGAGGTGGCTTCTTAACTGAACATCAGACACGAGACCTGGAGTCTGAGAGAATTCAGTGAGGTGCGATATGTCGATTCACCAGTCTGCACAGGTACACACACAACAATTACATATGTGTACGTATGCATGTACATATATGTATGTATGTGTACACATACGTATAGATAGATCTAGAAACACCCTTTCCACTGGGAAGACCTGGAGAAAGAGGGGAAAGGGGAGAAAGTTAAATTTGAAAAGCAGGGTGATCATAAAGAGACACTCAAATAAGCCTTAACACATATGGATGCTTTAGCACTAAAAATTGGTATGACAGGATTCCCCAATTAAAGAAAGTGCTGTTTTACACAGTTGTGATATTTGCACTAAAAAAATGTAAGAGTGACTCAAAGTAATCTTTATGTAAAGTATGATCAAGAAACAAGGTAATAAAATACTAATCTACATGAAAAGGTAAATATAGCTTGCGTGTTTTGTTTTTTTAAAAGTGAAAGCACATTTCTGGCTTACTAGCTTTAGTTATGTTTCCAGAAAGTTTTAAAGATGTCCCTGATTAGTAAATTATATAAATGTTCTCAAAATCAGCAATCCTTTGGGGTGGAAATAACATTCAAAGAGGAAATTTTTTTTTTTTTTTTTTTTTTTTTTTTTTTTGCGGTCTGCAGGCCTCTCACTGTTGAGACCTCTCCTGTTGCAGAGCACAGGCTCTGGACACGCAGGCTCAGTGGCCATGGCTCATGGGCCCAGCCGCTCCGTGGCACGTGGGATCTTCCCGGACCGGGGCACGAACCCATGTCCCCTGCATCGGCAGGTGGACTCTCAACCACTGCGCCACCAGGGAAGCCCCAAAGAGGAAATTTTTATTTTGAATTTAGAACTTACTTTCCAAAATGCTCAATTAGATCAATATATTCAAAAATTCTATCTTTTCCTTGGGCAGTTTATACTAAAACCTCGCATTTTTAATTGTATGCTGAAACAATAAGATACGTATTTTTTCCTAGGGCTCAAGGACTCCTGGAGGGTAAACTAGGAGATGCCCTGAGAACAGGGGCCATTTCCTATTCGATGCAGTGTCTGTTGTCGCCTGTCATATACATCAGACAGATGTCTATTCATTTAAGTTTTTTTGATCAGTAGAGAAATAATCATTCAGAATTTAATATGGCTGTAGTTAATGGTGAGGCCGATTGGATCAAGGAAGATGGTGAGATATTTTTAGAGATGCATTTAGTGAGAAGATGCTAATAACATGGATGTAGTTTAGGTCATATTGGGATGTATAATAGAGTTTTTTGTGCAGACAGCAAATATTTGTGGAGCACCTAGCATGTGTTAACCATTGTGGGCCTTGGCGTTGGGGTCTTGGCTATGAGTGAAACAAGTTCCTGCCCTTACAATGTCATTTCAGCTCCACTGTACAGAGGGAGAAGATTAACAAACTCAGAACAATAAATAAATGCTATGAATAAGGTAAAGCAGGTGACGAGGACTCGAGTGTGGAAGGGAGGTTTGCTGTTTTGTACAGGGCAGTCCATTAAGTCTGGTAGGTAAAGTAATACTTGATCAGAGACCTGAGTGGAAAGAGGGAGCCTGATAGGGGCACCACAGGGATGAGCACCTGGGCAGGAGCACCCCTGGCAGGCCCCACAAACAGCCAGGATGCCAAAGATACTTGATCACGGCAAGGGAAGGAGGGAGCTGGCAGAGTGGAGGGCAGTGTGGCCACAGGAGACCACGTCCTAGGACTGGTGGGATGTCGCCCGGTCTTGAGAGTTGACTCTGAGTGAGATGGGGAGCAGCTGGAGAGTGCTGGAGAAATGATAAGAATGTGTATATGAACTGGGTCTAGAAAGAGGTAAGATTTCAACAGGCCAAGAAGAGAAGGGAGGACATTCTGAGAATGAGCAATGGCAGACCTAGAGGTGAGCACCCCACGCCTACAACATGGGGATGGCCAGGGTTGGCTGGAATACAGGCTGCTTCCAGAGCAGAGTGGGGGTGAGGATGGAAAGGTCAGTTTGGGGATAGTCTGGACCTCCAGGCCATGTGGTTTCTGCTTTACTCTGTGATCACAAGAAGCCTTGGAGAGAAGTGTTCAGAGCACAGGGCTAAGCCAGAGGAAGTATTCATCTAAGGAAAAACTAACTAGACCTTTGCACTCAAGATCACAAATCCAGCAGTTGCATGTTGGCTGGATTAAAGAAAGGAGACTGCTGGAGAAAAGGAGATCAGTGAGAGTATTATTGTATCAGTTGGATAAGGGGTTCCTATCATGCCACAGTGATCGTCAGTGAGGAAATTCTGGAGTCGTGTGGTGCATCCATTTCTATGGGATATTTTGCAGCTGGTAAAAAGTAAATAATACCTTCACATCTATAGACTTGGAAAGATGGCTGTGGTGTATATATAGTTCAGTGATAAAAGCACATTGCAGAGGAATGCATATAAAAGCATCCTCTTTAACCCATCAATTAAACCTCCCAGGTGTGTGCATGTGTGTGTGTTTGTATGAGCTTGGTATCAACCAGGACCATCCAAGCTGTGCTTACGGACCCAGATTTTACCATCACAAAGGGTTAAGGCTCATTCATATGCTCACAGGTCCATGTGGGTCAGCCAAGGAGCTCTGCCCCTCCCTTGAAACCAAGGCTGGGAGAAGCTCCATCAGCGATTCCATGATTGCCAGGGAGGGAGGGGACTTGGCAAGTTGTGCACTAGCTTTTAAAGTTTCCACCCAGAAAGGACACATATCACTTCTGCTTATGCTCCATTTGTCAGAGCAAGTCACCGGTCTCACCTAACTTAAAAGAAATGCTCAATGCATTTGTACCATGCACCCAGAAGGAGAAAAGCTAGAAATGTTTAGTAAAGTGTCCTGATGATTGCCAGGAGCATGGAGGATGGGGTGGAATGGGCCAAAGTGAGGAAGGATGCTCACTCCAATGTCCTTGTTACGGGGGAGGAGGGAGAGAAAGAGTGGAAGCATATTTCTTACCAAATGGAAAGGTACTGAGCCCACCTAGTGGCTGTGAAAGCAGAAAGGAGCAGTCAGATGCCGGAGCCTGGAGTTCTGAAAGCAGAAGACTTCTTTTTTTTTTTTTTTTTGAGTGTGTATGTGAAGAATTGTCAGAAGAAGTGATTCTCAAATGTTTACGCCTGGGTTGTTTGGAGAGAGTGAGGCATCATGAGCAGAATTGAGTTATCGGGCGAGAGGAATAAGTTTAAGAACATAAAGGAGAATCTCTTAGTCGGTTTGAAACTTGTGGAACTTGAAGGTCAAGTAGACCTTCAAAGAGAAGATATGCATGTCTTGAAAAAGGCCGATGCTGGGCCAGAATTAAGAGAAACATTTGAAACCGTCCTATTGGGATGAGGGCCGCCACTTCTGATCCCATGCTCATCTGGGTTTCCGTGCAGCGTCCAGAACCAAATCAATCCTCCTGTCTCTTCAGGCTCTGGACAGAGACACATCCAAGGGGAATCCAGTGGCGGAAATGTCCCCATGTTAACATGGAACCCAAGTGCCTGTGTTTAATGTTTTGGACCATTTTACTCACACATTCTTTTAGATATGGCAAATCCATTTTGGTTTTACATATGGCCCTATTTGAAGTTGCTTTGGAAAGCAGGCTAAAAAAAAATAGAGCCCTCTGGGAGTAATAAAAAGTGCAGACTGTCCCCCACTGGGCCTTGAAACTGCACTAGATTCTCTTTCCATCCAGCCTGCGGAATGCAGCCCAGGCACCACTCGCTGAGCTCCTGAAATGTTGCTTCTGTGACGCTACCACTAAAATCCAAAACTTGATTGAATATGACTTGCTTATCTGACCTTTAACAATTTCCTTTTGTCATCCAAAAGTGAATAACGGTATTCGGAAAACCTGCCGCCTCTATTCTCCATTTGGTTACTGCAGATAAGCTTTCCACATGCTTCCATTTCAAAGCTCAGAATGTTTGCAGAGCGTGTATTAATTGAAATCATGTTAGCGTTTTAAAGCTGTCCAAAAGTTTTGTTAATTTCAAAGAAATACTAAAGGATTTTGCATTAGAAGAAAAACATGTAGTTGGCAAAGAGGTTTTCTTTTGTAATTGATTGTCAGTTCTGATACCTGAAAATATTCGTTTAATGCCTTTGCAGGATATAAGGGTTTGGCATGAATTCTACATGTAGAAATAATAATTGAAAGTGTTTCCTGTAAATTTGCTGGATATTAGGGATTCCAAAGTAAATTTAATTTTCTCAGTGAGCTGTGACTATGTAACAATTGTTTTTCTCATTCTTAAAAGAGACGTTTTCTATAGCTTAGTGGTTCTCTACCAGAGTTGGTATTACTCCCTGGAAGACATTTGACAATGGCTGGAGACATTTTCAATTGTCACAGCTTTGAAGGGGGGATACTGTTGGCATCCAGTGGGTGGAGGCCAGGAATGCTGCCACCCATCCTGCAGTGCACAGACAGCATCCACCACAAAGAATTATCCAGCCTCAGAGGTCAATAGTGCTGAGGCTGAGACAACCTGCTTAAGAGAATCTGCACCGTTACTTTTTGATGGTAATATGTGGTACAGATTCCTGTGACTATGCAGGAGGGGAAATGAGCCTGGCATCCACCCAAGCTTCCCTCTCTTTAAATCCCGAGCAGAGCCTTTTGTCCTCATCCTTCCCGTGAATTTACACCCGGACACGAGCAGAACAGCTGGTGCCCTGTCTCTTGTGTCCTTCCTGCTATCCTGGGCTTTAGGATTCCTTAAAGTAACATGGGTCACCCTGTAAAAGTGGGACAAGCTCTTTCCTTAGCCTCATTTATTTTTTGAGTGAAGAGCTGTGTGGTGAATGAAGCTACCAAATCCCCACGTTTCCTATTTTTCTGTCCTTGGTCTGGTCTTTTCTCCATTTGATTTATCACCTTATTATCCCTTTTGATGTTCTGCCTTTATAATGACAATGGCCTGTTTTATTACCTACTGAACCATTTTCTGTTCCATTCTGAACTTTTCTCTAACCTGTTTCAAAATGACTTCTTTTATTGAGGTGACATTCACATAACATAGATTAGCCACTTTAGAGGGAAGAATTCAGTGGTTTTTAGTATATTCACAGTGTGTGCCATATCCAGCTTTATCTAGTTCTGGAACATTCTCATCACCCCAAAGGAAACTCTTTCCCTATTGAGCAGTTACTTCCCATTCCTCCTTGCCCCAGGCCCTAAAAACCACCAATCTGCTTTCTGTCTCCGTAAATTTACTTATCCTGGATATTTCATATTAATGGGATCATATAATATGGGGTCTTTTGCCCTAGCTGTGTTCACTTAGCATAATGTTTTTGAGGTTCACCCACATGGTAGCCTGGATCAGTATTCCCTTCCTTTTCAGGGTTGAATAGTATTCCATTGTATGGATGGACCACATGCCGTTTATCCATTCATCCATGGATGGACATCTGTGTTGTTTCCACCTTTTGAATATTGTGAATAATGCTGTCATGAACATGTGTGTACATGTATTTGTTTGAGTACTTGTTTTCAATTCTCTAGAGTATATATTTAGGATCACATAGTAATTGTATGTTTAACCTTTGGGAAACTGTCAAACTGTTTTCACTGCAGGGGAATCATCTCTAAGCTGCTTTATTTTGTTAATTCCATGCCCCTGCTCGTTGCATCTGCTTCTACCAACTCCCCGCAGGTGGCAGCCATCCATTCTCCCTGAGTTTCCCAAAACAGTTTGACAGAAAACTTAAAGAATCCAGATGTGCATTCTAAAGCACAGATACAAAACTCTGAGAGTTTAGGACCGGCTTTGCATCCATACCCATGAAGTGCTCAGATTCACCTAATGTCTGCAATCGCTTGGATACCAAAACTGAAAATCCCCAAATTTTGAAAAAGAACCTTTTTTCCCCCTCCATCACAATAGTTAGTCCTTTTTTGTAACGCAGTGGATTTGTTTGAACGTGCCCTCTTTTTGTCGTAATATTATTTCTTGAATAGCTGTGGTTCCTGGGGATCTGTGCGGCCCTTAATGGGAAGGAGAGGGGGAGCATTTGGGAGCAGGCATTCTCTGTGACTCTCCCTGTGCTTCTTCCCCACCTGTAGGTGTCATTCTTCCTCTTCATCATCTTCGTGGTGTACACCATGCTGCCCTTCAACATGAGAGACGCCATCATCGCCAGTGTCCTCACCTCCTCCTCCCACACCGTCGTGCTGAGCGTCTGCCTGTCTGCAATGCCGGGGGCCAAGGAGCACCTGGTCTGGCAGGTAGGTGCACCTCCACCTCTGCAGGGTGACCACATCTGCTCAAGGTGTGACTGTTGGCTGGTACCTGGCAGGTGCTCTAGGTCTGCTCTCTGAAGTTGACCCTGAGTGTCGCTAATGGGTAGCCAGCCACTCCCCACTCTCTGCAGTGGCATCAGCAGTCACTTAGCCATTAGCAACAGTGAGAATTGGAAATGGCAGTTCCATTTTGCTGATTGATGGTTAAAAGCTGTTATTATACATTGTAATTTAGTACTCTTATTTTTAAGAGTTAGAGTGAAACAACTTATATAATTAAATTCATAATTCTCCCCCATCTCTCCCTGAGAGATTTCCAAAACCCCGTCTTTACAGAGGACAGAAGAGCTCTCTATTTCTTAATCCTCTGGCAAGTCCAAGGACATAAAAAATAGTTCTTTAAAATGCTTCAACAGCAAATTTAGCTTTACTGCTAAGTGGCATTCCAACGAAGCCTTCCTATTTAATTAGTTAAAAGCATTTAAAAAGCCATTTAATTTCCTGTTACTACATCCATAGACGTGAGGGGCAGTGGTCTGCACTTATTCTTAACAGTCTCTTTTTCACCTGTAAAAAGTGTGCTTTATTTTCCTGGGTTGGAATCAAATGTAACAAATGCAGCCAGTGTGCAGAATACAGCAGGGCTGAGAGGAGTAGTTATGAATACCACTGTCATTGAAAAGGATTTTAGACGTGGGTCACTTGAGCCCTGCGGGTCTCAGAAACCAGTCTGTACTTCACTTGAAAGAATGTTTTATTTGGAACCTTGAGATGGAAATGGAGGCTTACCCTTGGGTCTGTAGTAATTGCTCTTAGTTGGAAAGCGTTCTAGGGACCCCTTTTCTCAATACTCGTCTCTGAGTGCTCATAACAAACATTCATTAAGCATAGCCTGAGCACTTGTGAAACGTCCTCTGTGGGCACTGAGTGAGGATAAAGCTCCTGATCTGGCACAGTGGTGCCCGTTTCCCGCTGACTTGTTTGGACGTTACTAAGAAGCATCCCCTCCAGGAAGTGGAGGGAACCATGTCTTTCCTGTGACAGAGCAGAGTAGTCATCAGTAACCTGCATCGCCAGAGACACACACGGTGGCTGGTCAGTAACTAATCAAATGAAAGAGAGAAGGTGGGTGTTTTATTAAAAGATGAAACAATCCAGCTGTGCCCGGAATGAGGTGGAAGATGTGTTCCTTTTTACACGAGTTCTGCCCCAGCTTTTACTTGCTTTTTCTACATTTCACAGCTTCCCATGAGGATATTCATGGGACATTTCTCCTTTCTCCCATAAGTTCCATTCTTCCACCCTCCCTTTAGTGGGGCCATTAAGCTCAACCGTAGGTAGTCACATTCAGGTCAGGGTGAAGGGTATGTTTTTCATAGGAATGAATACATAATAATTTACGTAAGAATATTATGTAACAATAATAACTTGCTCTGACAATTTACACTATGGAAATCACTACAGGAAAGTCCTGGTCACACAGGCAACAGGGCACTCATACATATTTCACTGCCCATGGCATCTTGCTGGTCGTGGGTTACCGTGGGTTACTTGAACATTTTGTACCTATCTTTTCTGCCCCTTCATGAATAAAGAAAGTGTCTGCTGGTGCAGATGCAATAGAAAAAAAATCTGGGAAATGAGGATTATGATACCTGCCTGTAAAGATCAAATGGGGTTAAAAAAAAAGGAAAAAAAAATAAGTGATTTACAAAGAACAGGGCATATTTTAGATATCAAGTACTATACTGAGGTTTTTTTTTTTTTTAGCACTGTTATTTTCTTGTATTGGTTAAAAAAAAGTGGAAAGAATGTAATTTTAAATTTTTATTTGCTCAATTTCCAAAACCAACGAAGAAAAATACTTCTTATCAGTGGACAGGCAGAGATAGGGTAACGATAGGATAATTCTAGAATAGCAAAAGAATAAACATTCTTTATTCCATAAGAATAACGTTGAAAGGAACAGAAGAATATAAGGTCTAGTTTCCATCCCTTCAGAAGTAATTTCACAGGGATTTCAAGAACTGGGAAAGGCAAAATCTGCCAACAGCTTTAAAATGGAAGGTTCATAGGTAAACATCAAAGTAATGAACTAGAAGAGCTTTAAGTACCTTTGGCCAGTGCTGGAAATATAAACTCAAAATAATACTGGCTTGTGATGTGAGGAAAACATTTTATGGGATTCTTTTTATGAAAAGTGTATAAAAGACAGAATGCTACAGATTAGGTAGTTATATTGCTCTGGAGCAATTGTTTAAAGCAAAACTATTTGAAATAAAGAATATTGCTCTGATATAAAGAATGAGCTGCCCATCAATAATCAGTATCACCCTGCCTTCTAAACCCCCAAAGCAAGAGTGCATTTTATTTAACATGGGTCCATACTAATCATTTTTGTTTCCTTTTATTTTCTGAACATTGTCAATCCATTGATAGCATGTAGTAACTTATCTGTTTACCAAAATATTGACTTAATAGGAAACCCTATTCCCGTTCCATCTTGTGCTCAGGAAATTAATTTCACCAGTATTTGTCTTGAGGTAGAATTCATTCTCAGTCTATGACCTATCATCTACTTGAGGAAATTTATTTAATACCTGAAAATTGTGGATGATGTCTCCCAGCACATTTAAACACAAAGTATAATTCCTAATACATTTTTTTTTTTTTAGATATTGGGGGTAGGAGTTTATTAATTAAGTTATTTATTTTTGGCTGTGCCGGGTCTTTGTTTCTGTGTGAGGGCTTTCTCTAGTTGTGGCAAGCGGGGGCCACTCTTCATCGTGGTGCACGGGCCTCTCACTGTTGCGGCCTCTCCCGTTGCGGAGCACAGGCTCCAGACGTGCAGGCTCAGTAGTCGTGGCTCACGGGCCCAGTTGCTCCGCGGCATGTGGGATCCTCCCAGACCAGGGCTCGAACCTGTGTCCCCTGCATTAGCAGGCAGACTCTCAAACACTGTGCCACCAGGGAAGCCCCTAATACATTTTTTATAAACTTACCAGTACATTGCAAGTCCAGTATGGATAATATTTTCCCCTAAGCCTTTCAAAGATAGGTTGCCCCCAGATGTGATGCTCCGTTGCCTCCAGCTGCTTTGGTGTGGACTTCCTACAATACCATGCTCCTACATAACCATAATGCAGCTATCAAAACTGGAAATGTGCATTGTTTAACTCCTGACATTCCGGTTCCTCCAGCTTTCCCAGTAATGTCTGTTATAGAACAAGGGCCCATGCATTGCACTGTGTTCTTAAGTCTCTTTGGTCTCCTGGATGGAACAGTTCCTTTGGCTTTTATTAACGCTTTTGAAGGTTGCAGGCCAGTTATTTTCTAAGATGCCCTTTAACGTGGGGGGTCCAGTGTTTCCTCATGAATAGATTGAAGTTATGCATTTTGGCAGGAATCTCAGAAGGGATGGTGTGTCCTCATCACGTTCTATCAGGGGCGTGTACGTCTACTTTGTCCCATTATTGTCAGTGGTCATTACTATCAGGGTGCTGTCCACCAGCCTTTTCCACCTTGAAATTACTCTTTTCCTCTTTGTCATTAGTACATATTTTGTGGAGAGGTGCTTTGAAACTATGCAAATATTCTGTTTCTCATCAAACTTTTAATATATTTATTTGCTTGTTTGTATCTACATGGTCTGATGTTCAGTAGATTATAAACCACTGCTGTCACTGTTTATTTTGATGTCCATAGGGTCTCAGATTTGTCCAGCGGGTGCCTCTCCAAGCTTACCTTTGACTTGTCCCTGTGATTCTTTGAGCATTTCCTCAATTTCTGGCACAAGCTATTTTGGGTTCCTCTTGTGCCCTCGCTGACCTAACCCTAAAATCAGCCATCTCTCCAAGGAGCCCTAGTTCTTTTGGGTGAAGAATGACATTTAGTGGCAAGATCTGGGCTTCAGGCCTTTCCGTTGCCATTGGGGTGTCAGTCCTCCATTTATTTTTATATCTGCCTACATCTTAAACAGCATGACTTCACACCGATATTTCCATTTCCATTCCAGCATAAGCTTCATGCCAGTTTTCTCTCTTTCCATTGTGGCTCCCTTGATGAACAGTGAAAAATATTTAGCTCTCACGGTCCTAAATATATTTATTTATTTGATGAAACCCTGCATGTAACCAGTCTCCTGTTGCAACTGTCAGCCCGTCCCCCTGCCCTCTCACTTGAGACAGTTTCCTTCCCTCCCCACCATGTCCCGTTCCCCCAGCTGGGTCTCTGACATCCAGTCCACGAGAGGGTGTCCCCTCCCCCAGCTGGGTCTCTGACACCCAGCCCACGAGAGGGTGTCCCCTCCCGCAGCTGGGGCTCTGACACCCAGTCCATGTGAGGGTGTCCTCTCCCCCAGCTCAGGCTCTGTACTTGATTTTGCCCAGTGTAGGAACTCCACACACCCAGTCCAGCTTTGTCATCTTGGGTGAGTTTCGCTTCCCCCGTCCCCTATTGGTTCAGATGCTTCTTCTCTGCCTCACCTGAGGGCTGGGCACTCAGTTATTCAGGAGGGAAGGAAAAGGACAAGAAGAGAAGGGGTAAAGGATGGGCCTGGAAGAGGAGGACAGTGAACACATTGTGAACGGACTTTATTTGTGGAAGAGGAAGAGATTCTTCTCAGTTACTTTGTGTGATTCCCTTTGTACCAGTCTTGGCACCTTTTCTTCTAACCCTTTTCTGTCTTTGTTTCCTAACTGGATTTCAAAGAAAAGTTTTTCTGGAATCTGAGATGATTAAGGGAATCTGGAATCCTTAATAACCAAGGGAATAAATTATTTTGATATTAGGAAACTTAAAGAAGAGCAATTTTGCACTGTCTATGTAAGAAGGATACTTTGTTTGCCTATCATAAATTTAGCAGAGGTAGCAAAGCCCTTAACAATTTATGGTTAACAAGAAAATAAGAATTTTGCCTGTATCAGTAGGATAGCATGCATTTGACGGAAAGTTCCACCAAAGCAGCAAGGAGTCTTTTTGCCTATGATTATATCACGGCAGAGGGAGACTGAGGCTAGGAAAGCATGATGAAACTTCCCACCTCATGCCATGGTGCCTGCCTCCTGCTTGGGCCCTGGGAGGGAGGGTGGCAGTTATGCAGCCATTAGACAAGGTTAGGGATCTGGGTAGGTGTCTTGCCTCCCAGACTGGGGCATCTGGTCCATCAGTCAGGAGCCCAGTCCATCCTGCAGCCTGTGTTTGCGTAGCACTTACTCCATTTTAAATATGCACCTTGTCTGTTCTTCATTTGCTAAACTTTGTAGGTCAGCTACACTGTCAGCAGGGTACTGAACCATCCTCAAGGAATTTCCAAATATTCCTATTCACATATCACATTTGCATTTTGTATTTGAAATTTACTTACTTTTAAAATGTGTTTATTTCCTTGGTATTCCTAGCAAGGAAGGTCTGAATTTTCATTTTCTGTATGTTTTATTTTCCCGTGAGAGAGAGAGGAATTTGAATATAGATTTCTTTCACAAGCAGGTTATATGAGAATCCATATTTATTAAAGAAGATAAGCCAAACAGTGCATATTGATTTTCTAACAGGATTACTCATATTTCAGAAAATTTTATAGGATTCCTTTATGCAGTGGATACTTTAATATATTTAAGTTGTGATACAATTTGAACAATTTTAATTTGCACCTAAAATAGAAAATATAGCCTGTCATCTATAGCAAGTGTGCAATCGTAGTAACGCAGATTTGTTACATAACTGATTCTTTTTCAGTATAATTCGGGAACTGTATATTGGAGTCTGGAATTAAATTGCATTTAGGATCTAATCTGAGAAGCTCAAAGGAGAAACAGCACGTTACCAGCTGCCCAGTTTCTGGCTGTGGAAGAGACAAATTGTTAGGAATTTGGATCTCTGTTCCTGCGTTTTTTTCTTTAGAGAAGCTCAGGATATTAATATTTTCCAAAGAGGGGAAAAGAGACTGTATCACTGTTCACTCTGTGTAGCATCCAGCTATTGATTATGATCTGTATCCTATTTGAACAAGGTATCATTTATCTGTTCTAAAGACATTATAGTTTGGAAGGAGTGGGGTAAGCATAGAGAAGAGGTTAAAAACAGGAAGTACCTAATGTGACTGTGTCCTAAAGCAAATCGAAATGCACTTCACAGTTCTCCTTTTGCCTTCCTTACCCTTCCCCCAGCGGGACAGATAAACCTCATTCTCTTCTAAATGACAGGAACTTCGCACCATCATGGCATCAGAGAGAGTTTGGTAGGGCAAGTGAACAACAAAATGAAAATTAGCACTTCGCTGCAGGATGCCAAATCATTTAAAAATGCTCTGGCAATTTTAAGAATATTTGAGGGAACCCTCCTACACTCTTAGTGGGAATGTAAATTGGTGCAGTCACTATGGAGAACAGTATGGAGGTTCCTTAAAAAACTAAAAATAGAACTACCATATGATCCTGCAGTCCCACTCCTGGGCATATATCCAGAGAAAACTATAATTCAAAAGGATACATGCACCCCAATGTTCATAGCAGCACTACTTACAATAGCCAGGACATGGAAGCAACCTAAATGTCCATCGACAGATGAATGGGTAAAGCAGATGTTGTGTATATATAATGGCATATTACTCAGCCATAAAAAAGAATGAAATAATACCATTTGCAGCAACATGGAAGGACCCAGAGATTATCATACTGAATGAAGTCAGAGAAAGACAAATATCATACGATGTCTCCATGTATGTGGAATCTGAAAAAACAATACAAGTGAACTTATTTACAAAACAGAAATAGACCCACAGACATGGAAAATAAACTTATGGTTATCAAAGGGGAAAGGAGGAGAGGGAGGGATACATTAGGAGTTTGGGATTAACAGAAACACACTCCTATATGTAAAATAGATAACTGATAACTGATAATGTACCTACTGTATAGCATAGGGAACCATATTCAATATCTTGCAATAATCCTATAATGAAAAATAATCTGAAAAAGAATAGATATATGTATATTCATATACATAAAACTGAATCAATTTGCTGTATACCTGAAACTAACCCAACATTGTAAATCAACTATACTTCAATAAAAAAAAGTGTCTGAGACAGAGAAGCTTCATGTTGGTAGTTAACTATTTGACTCTGATGAGGGAATGAGACCTAGGTTTATTTTCCAACATTTGTGAACCTGTTTTGGGTAGGAGATAGAAGGAACAGAGGAAAAGAGAAGCCCTATCAGACTATGAGTTTTGTCTTGGAGATTTGATCAAAGGAGCATGAAAAGAAGGATTTCTCTAAAAATGAAAAATGCCATCGATCACCCAACAGCTGTCTCTGTCCTCTTCTTGAACCTGTCATCTGAATTCTGTACTTTCTGTTCATTCAAAGCAATGGATTCATGTCAGATGACTTACATCATTACAGATTGATTAAATGTCAGCTGAATGGCATGTTCCACTGGCTGACATCTTGACAGGTGGTTTTCCTAGTACTTTCACCAATCCATGCATTTTTGTTACAGTATATACAAAGATCTGAGGCTCTGTCCTTTCCAAATGTTTATGAGGATAGTTTGTGAAAGATACTGATTTCTAGTCATTTATTAAGCCATCCATGATGCTTTTTTATTTTTTAATTATGTTTTGAAGCAAACAGGCCACTTTATATTTTTTAACATCTTTATTGGAGTATAATTGCTTTACAATGTTGTGCTAGTAATGATTCTTTTTAAAACCCTTAGTGGACAATAAGAAAGTCAGCAACCCCTATAGGGAGTCACATGAGACAGACTCCTTCTAGGTACTTGCAGGTCAAATGATGAATCTGCTAAGTTGTGTGAACTTGAGAGAGTAATATATCTGCAGCTTGACTTTAGCGAGAACTTTGCTCTGTTTCTAAAGTATCTCTTTAAAGAGTAGAGAGAAACCCAATGAAACTCCATTGGTGCAATGGAGGGAGGATGTACAGATACTCACTAGGAGACATTCTAAGGACAGACAGAGCTGGGGATGCTCCTAGTTACCTGTAAAGTGGAAATAATAATAATAATGCCTCCTTCCTAGGACAGTAGAGATGATTAGATGAGATGATAAATGAAAAGGACTTAACTGGGCCAGGTGCACAGTTAATGCATCAGTTAGTAAACATCAAGTGTTGATAACAAGAACTACATAGTGATAGAACTACAACATCCTCATTTTGTTTGTGGAATGCAATGGCCTGGACAGGCTAAGGGAGGGGACGTACTTTCTATCCATTTTTGCAGCAATAATCACAGTGTGCCCTCTCTGAGAATGATGTACATCAAATTTGCCTTCCCTGAGAGATGTGAGTTCCTGCCGGCCAGACTCTGGGTTCATCATGTTTGCTGTCCTTCTCAGCAGCTCATGAATGTCTTGGCATGTCAGAGAGTATGAGATGGTGGACACAGCAAGCACTTTGGTCTCAGATGGAATCTGGGCTTGGATTCAGTTTCTCCCACTTTATAGCTGTGCATCGTGAACATGAAGGTGGACCACCCGGAGCCCCCTCAAAGAAAGACTGATTGTCCAGCTGTTCAGGCTGTTGGTAACAGCTGGCTTTCCACCCTTAGTCCCTTCCAGGCTGCCTCAGCTGCACAGAGCTGCCAGCCCAAGGTCATACCTTTCCAAGGGCGGCCCACATCCATGACTGATCGAGGTGGGGGGCCCAATGCAAGACAATTCTGATTGGCCATTTCAGCACCACAGCTTCTGTGAGTCTGTCTGAAGTTGTCAGACCTGCATCCCAGCCCAACTTCTCCCTCTGCCAAGTCCCGAGTCCTTCCCTCTGCTTGGGCATTGATCCAAAGGGCACTCCCTACTAAACACCCAGCTCTGTTTCATATGTGCTTCCTGGAGAACCAGACTGCAGCATCGCGTAAACTTGGCCTAAGTCTTTAGTTTACTCAGTTTTCTCATCTCTAAAATGGCAGCAGTAACACCAAACTCCCTAAAACATTGCTGGCCTTGGTGCTGATTAGATGACCTGGTGTATAGGAAGAACCTGTTGTCAGGCTGGCCTCGTCCTTAGTCCTCAGTAAACAGTAGACAGAAGCAGTGGCGGTAATATATTTTGCTAAGTCTAAATGACTTTTATAGAAGCTGAGGTAAATGGAACATGAAAATGCTTTGAGGATATACGTTAATAATCAAAGTCCAAATGACCTATGGAACTGAGTAAGGCCAAAAGTTGCATCATACGTACGTAAGACCCTCAGAGCCCAGGTCTGGACTGGTTGACCATCCTGTGGAATGTCCTCTGCAGACTCAAGGCAGTGAGATTCATCTTGGTGAGATGTTAGAAGCCCACACTACACTGATGAGTGAAGTTCGGAAGTTCAGCCAATACCTGGGGACCTGTGCTTTTGTAGGTTAGTAAGATACCAGCTTTTGGAGACCCAAGAGATGGCTCACCCCTTGTCACGAGTGAGAAGGAGGTGTTTCTAGGATCACTTGCCAGTTGGACATCTTGAGCTCTTTCCCTGGAGTGTTTGTTCCCTGGAGAAGCCCACTCCTGTTCCCCAGCCAACCTTGGGCATTGCTCATTTGGACCAGCCAATGGTACCGTGATACATTGGGTCAGACCATCCTGCACCTCAGCTTTGTGGTCCTGGCCACCTGCATGTATACATCTCCATCTCTTTGCATCACTCCTTCCGCCCCCTCAGCTGAGATACTGTATTGGTTTCCTAATGCTGCTGAGAAAATCACCACAAACTTGGGTGCTTTACACAACAGCAATTGCTAAATTCTGGAGTTCATCATTTCACAAAAATCAAAACCAAGCTGTGGCAGAGTTGGGTCCCCTGGAGGCTCTGAGGGAGAAGGTTTTCATACCTCTTTCCTAGCTTCTGGTGGTTGCCAGAAATCCTCGGTGTACCTTGGCTTTTGGGGCTTCAAAACTCCCATCTCTTCCTCCATCTTTACGAGGCCTTCTCTTCGTGTCTGTGCATCTTGTCACCTTCTTATAGGGACACTGGCCATTGTCTTTAGGGCACACTCTGATGATCTCAAAGCAAGATCCTTAATTTAATTACATCTGCAAAGACCCTTATGCCAAAAAAAAAAGGTAGTATTCTGAGCTTCCTAGTGGACCTAACTTGGGGGATTGTATTCAACCCGCTACCAATACCAACCTCCACAGAGGGACAGCAGTTCCACTCCTCTCCTGCATGGCTTGCTACAGACCCTCCATGTATTCTCCAAGACCAGAGAGTCCGTGGGGCTCCCCTTCACTTGACTACTCAGGTATTACTAAGCTCTATGGTGTGCAACATATGAAGATACCTCCTTGGAAGATATTTATGGTAACACATAGGAAAATAAAGCAAAACTAGAAGAATTTAGAGTGAGGAAACATATGGGAATTCCACTCTTGCTTAAACAAAACTCTCATCCATAAGGCAATCATCAAGGATTCCTGAGGAACGGATGCAGACAGGGGAACTAAACGTCTGCCATTGGCTTTTTGCTCCATTTTTAAAAATAGGTGATGGGGTCACTTTAAAAAAAAAAGTTGAGATAAAGGTTTCAAAAGGTTTTCAGTGAATATACTTCTTCCAACCACTCTAAATGTTCTCATTGTTTGTAGTAGTTTTGCATTTGACCCTTTTAGGATTTCGAGGTATATAATCATATCATTTTCAAGTAAATCTTTACTTTCTGATTTTTATAGCCACCTTTTCTTTCCAATTGCTTTGCCTAGTACCTCTAGAAAAAAGTCGACAGTAACATGGTGATAGTAGACACACTTGTCTGTTTTTTTATTTAGTAGGGTTGACGTTTGTCCTTTAAACAACATGCTGGCTTTGGGGTTAAGTTAAATAAATGTTATAATTTGAAGGAAGTAACCATGTATTACTACTTACAGACATTTTCTTTTTTCTTTTTCTTTTTCTTTTCTTTAAAGATTGATCTTGAACTTTATCAAAAGAGTTTCTAAAAAGAATCACCCGTGGGCAAGCCTGTATGATTTATTCCCTTTTATAATATTGAACGATTCTTGAATCTGGAATTAGCTCAGTAGGTCATGTTGTGTTTTTATCTAATTTTCTGCTTGATTCTTTTGACTAATAAATTATGAGGGGGTTTGGATCTGTTTTGACAATAATAAGAGCAAACACAGGCAGCACTGGCCATGGGCCAGGGATGATTCTGAGTGCTTCACTCATGGGTGACCATCTTCCATCTCAAATGTTTATTTAGATTAAAGATCATCCCCTTTTTTTCTGTGCAGATTCTTCTGTTTAGATTTACTTTCTTTTCTGGGGTGTTTTTCTCAAAGATATACTCTTATAAATACAGTCTCTTTCATTGAAGGTTGCAACTGTATTTTATAGAGTAGAGTGATCTCTTTTCATGGTTTTAATTACTTCTGTTCTGATGTTTACTTTTCCCTGGTTGTCCTTTCTCTATTAACTCCTGAGTCATCTAGTACTTTTTAAAATTTATTTCTCCAAGGAATGAGTTTTGAATATATTTATTATTTTTATTGAATTTCTGTTTTTTTTTTTTAATTTCAGTTTTTTTTCTTTGTTAATTCCTTACATTAAGTTTCTTTGGTTTTGTTTTGGTTTTGAACTTCTTGTGTTAGATGCTTAATCAATTTATTTTTCTCTCATATTTATGTAAGAACTGAAGGCTATACATTTTCCTCTGGAGCCAGCTTTAGCTCTATGCTTTATATGTGCTCATCATCATTATTTTCTAGATATTTTGCTGATTTGGTTTGAATTTCTTTTGTTACACAAGAAAAACTTTTGCTGTTGTTTTGATGATTATGGATTTTTCTCTTCTGTTTTTGTTATTAATTTTAGCCTTTTTTGCATTAAGATTAGAGAACTGTCTATGTTATTTCTACTTTTTAGAATTTATTAAGGCCATTGTTTAGCAATCTAAGGCCAGCCTGAATTTCTTTTTTCCTTTACAACAAAATTGATCTTTCTGCCTGGTTGCCCAATGGACTTCTTTATTTTTGAAGTCCAGCAACTTTACTGAAATTTGATGTTTTATTATTACTTTGCATTTACTCTACTATTTTTCAGAGTGCCCTTTTAATATGAACTACATACTACTACTGCTACTGACAGTCATTCTCATCATTAGCACTAGAACTCTCTGAGCACTTGTGGGGGTGAATCACTGTGTTAATTGACATTCAAGTCATTGTGTTCTTATAGCCACTGGAGACGCTAACTGACAGAATTTCCTGCCTCAGAGTGGGACTGCTTCCGGCCATACACCTAGTGATGCCATTCCTTCTGGAGCCTAGCCTCCTGAACATCCTGAATCCAAGAGGGCTCCCCACAATATTCCTACAATTGCAAAACAGGGACCTGGCTTTTACAGGACCCTCACCTTGAGGTACATCTCTGCTTCCTTTCTGAATCTACAGACTCCTTTATGGGGGTTCTCTTAGAGTGTCTTTTCTTGGTTTCCCACCTCTGGGTCCTGCTTACATTTAGTAGCCCTCACACCCACTTTGGAGTCTGGAGTTTCTACTGATCTTCTAATTTTGCCAAAAATATAAATTATTTATGCATTTCCTGTGCTCTTTGGTGTTCTGGATAATTTTTAGGATAAGAAGAAGAATTGTAACCTTTGTGGGTCAAACAGGAAATATTTAGTTTTTAACCTTTTCTTTAGTTTCTTAAAAATTCACCTTCTATGCCATACCAAAATGGCATAGACTGGGTGGCTTAAACAACAGAAGTTTATTTTCTCACAGTTCTGGATGTTGGCAGTCTGAGATTAGGGTACCAGAATGGATTCTAGTGATGGCTCTCTTCCTGACTGGCAGATAGCTACCTTCTCACTGTGCTCTCACATAGCAAGGAGAGAGGAAGAGGGAAAGAGAAAGAGGGAGAGGCAGACAGAGAGAGAAAGGGAGAGGAACAGGGAGGGAGCAAGCTCTGTTGCCTTTTCTTATAAGGACACTAAAATCAGACCAGATCAGGGCTCCACTCTTAGGTCTCCATTTAATCTGAGTTCCCTCGTCACTCTCAGTGCAGTCACACTGGGAGTTAGAGCCTCGACCTGTGAATTCACGTGGGGTGGGGGGACATGGTTCCAATAATTGGTTTGTCTGGTTTACTAAAAGTTTAGCAGGTCTGAGTCTCAGTGTTGTTTAAAACACTCATGATGCTACCGAGCCTTCTATTCTAATCCTGGACATTCCTGCTCTCCTTTCGTCCTTTGACCTGTTCTGCCAGAGAGAGACCCAAGTAGACCAGAAGTAGAGTTGAGGTGGTGAAGGGACCCATGTCCTCAGCTTCTCACTGACCAGTGGGGAATCACTGATCTAGAGATGAAGGCTGAGGTGGTGGGAACCTTCCCCATGGTCCCATCCTCTCCTGCTCTGTGTTATTATTATGACTTTCTACAGGAATCCTCACATCATATTTCATGATGCTTATTTGTCTGTATGTCCTTCTGTCACACGTTCCCTGGGCCTTGAGATGAGCTTTTGAGACCTGTGGCAGGAACCAGAGTTTTAAAATATTTTTATTTGTCCCAGCACCGGGGGTACATAATGTTACATGGATGCCTGCATGAATAGACACATGAGGAATGGAATGAATAGGCACACACATGCATGACCAGGTGTAGCAGCATTGTAAGCATTCGTGTGCCTTGGACAGCACCCAGCGAGGGGGACAGTGAGCAGTCCTTTCTCTTTACACTGTCTCTGAGCATGACTGCTGGGTCAAGTAGTGGTGCCCTTTAAAGAGAATTGGGAAGAGTGAAAACAGCTCTGACGTCCTCAAACTTTTATTTTATCCTTTTGTTTTCTTCAAGATAAGTCAGATCCTCACATGAATTTTAAATAAGTTTTAAATCAAGCTTACCATATTATAGAGGAATCAGAGGAAAGATACAAAGATGATTGAAGAATTAGGAAACTGGATATACAAAGGGAAGTTCAAGGTTGGGATTACTCATCACTGACAGAAAAATGAGATGAAACTGAACTGGCTCCAGGGATATTAACATGATCCATAGGAACAGTAGGCTGGATGGTTGAGTCCAGCAACCCCTGTGTGCTTGGTCACTGAACCCATAGAGATCATCATATTTTAGCTAGTTAATGAGGCAGAGAAGGTCACTGATTTGGGTTCCTATTAATGGAGAAATAAAGACATTTTCAAAAATCCTGAAGACACTGAGGGCGTTAATCTGAAGTAAACTGCCTTACACATACCTCTGGAAGTTTGGTCAAGGAAATACTTAGTGCTTTAAGCTACAGGTTATACTGTGATATAGACCTCCTGTTTAAGGTTTCTTTTGAAGTGGTCTTTTAAAAAAATATTTAATTATTTATTATTTATTTTGGCTCCATCATGTCTTCGTTGCAACACTCGGGATCTTCGTTGCAGCATGCAGACTCTTTAGTTGTGGCATGCCTGTGGGGATCTAATTCTCCGACCTGGGATCGAATCCAGGCCCCCTGCATTGAGGGCATGGAGTCTTACCCACTGAACTATCAGGGAAGTCCCTAAGGTTTCTTAACAGGTCAAAGACTGCTTCTCTTGACTGAGCACCAAGGAAGTTCTGTAGGCAGAGCTAAGCTTTCATTTGGAAGGTCTTCTAGTCTTTCCCTGCCAAAGAGTATCTGGAGTCTTAGCAAACTCTTCTTATTATGGGTTGGAAATCTTGTGTCCCAGACACAGTGGTTCTCGGGTGGACCAGTCACTGTGGACACATTTGGTGGTTGTGAGATTGGAGGTGACAATTGTTGAGACAGAGGTGGGTGGATCCCAGCAGAGATTAGGAGGTGGTGAATTGAAGAACCTCACCTGTGCAGGTGGGATGCACTGTCATTCCTATTGTCTCCTGGCAAATCCTGAAGAGTTGGTTCATTAGCAGTTGGTTCACTTGATTATCATTTTAATTACCTCTCTTAGATATGACTCTAGGAATTGGGATCTTCTGACTGTAAACATCAATATTTCATGGCAAATCAATTTCCCCACATTTTTAGTTCTTTTTGTTGCATGATCTTCTGTGTATCAAAACCCATTCTGGATATTTCCCTCTACTGTGGTTTACCTTTACTACTCATCTAACAGCTTTTTGGACTTTTGAGGAGTTTTGGTCTGTTTTTTCTTATAAATAAGTCTTCACGACCTAGTTTTCAGAGTAAAAACTGTCATTTCTAAACAAAATGTAAAAGTCAGTGTACAAACTACACAGTTCTTTCCTTTCCTTTCCTTAACTCTATCTCATAAGGAATTTAAATAATTTTTTGGATTTAGATAAAAAGACGAGGAAGGTGTGTAGAAATTTTACCCTGGTGTTGCATTCTTATGGAAAATCTTAAGAACTGTTTTGAGCTTATCTTTTAGATGAGTTTAAGATTCTCATTTCTTATTTAACATGTTTTAAAATCTAATATTTATAACATCCACAAAGTAGAAACGTATTTCCGTTTCTTCCCAGCCTTTTGAGTTGCATATAATGTAAGAGTCATTTTGATGATCTCTGGCTCCAGGTCTCAGTAAATGTTTGTCTTCAGTAGTAGTCAAGAGTCCCTTTCCTAAGCTTTTCATCCTACTGCCCCTGCCCTGGATGCATCACTTACTCCTGGGGGTGCTGCAGGAGATGCTGGCTTGGCTCCGGGCCTGACTCACAGCTCTCCAAGGCATCATTCTAAAACTCAAGTCTGCCTTCATAATCCTTCAGTGGTTCTCGTTCCCTGCAGAACAAATAACCCAGATCTCTTGGGATAGTGTGCTAGGCCCTGTAGCACCCGCAGCCTCGCCCCACCCCTTCCCACCTGCCTCAGCTCTGCAGAGGCTGAGCCACTTGCGGGTACCTGATTGTGCTTTGCCTCTTCTCATGTCATTGCTGTTACATCTGTTTTATCCTCTGTCTAGAGTATCCTCCTGTTATCACCTGTCCAGTGCTTGAGAACGAGCCAGGTGTCCCCCACAGAAAGTCCTCCATGGCCCATGAACTTGTCCCAGGAGCCCAAGTTTGGGGTCTTGGAGCCCAGCCATCATGCACCTCTCATCTCAAGTTCACTGGATCTCTTTTCTGACTCCTGTACTACCTGGATGCTCCTTGTAGAAGGGACTTTTTCGTTGATCTCTCCAGGCATGCAGATGTTTCCCGGATATATAGAATGCTTCTGTTCACCGTATCTGATCTTAAGAACCTCAAGCTTACTAGGAAAGCTTACTTGTATGCTGCACTAGCAAAAGCAGTTAAATTCTTTTGCTGAGTCCCCCAGAACGAAAAGATATGTTTCCCCTTTTCAAAGACAGCATGATGCATAACGGAAAGAGCTTTAATTTTGGAGCCAGAAAGACTTGAGCTCAAACCCCAGTTGTACATAAATTGGTTGTACACATTTTAGCAAGTAACTTAGCTTCGCTGAGCATCTGTTTACTTATCTGTAAAGAGGGCCAAGGACAGAACTGAACCGAGGATTAGAAACGATGTGTCAATAATTCCTGGTGAGTGCTTGGCCTATGTTAAGTGTTCAATAAATGGCAGCCATTATGGCTATGATTATGGCTTTCTGCGTTTTCTCTCTCTCTCTCTCTCTCTCTCTCTCTCTCTCTCTCTCTCTCTGGCTTACTTTTTTATTATTTTTCAGTAACACACACATAATCAACCTTTAAAGTTAGCAGAGAACTTCTTCCTGAAGTATTTAAATGGGTGAAAACATTCAACGTCCAGAAAGATATTACATGATGATATTTTAGAACAGTTAATGGAAGAATCATATAAACCTTAAGGGGAACCCGTATAACCCTCTACCAATTAGATCAACAGTGAAATGTCCAAAACTGTAGAAAACCATTATGCAGTAAGAGAAGTGATTTAAGAGGTAACTTTCAAAACTAATTTCTTTAATAACAATAACTTTAATTAAATTGTAGTGTTACAGTTGTAGTATTACAGGGCTTCCCTGGTGGCGCAGTGGTTGAGAGTCTGCCTGCTGATGCAGGGGACACGGGTTCGTGCCCCGGTCCGAGAAGATCCCACATGCCATGGAGCGGCTGGGCCCGTGAGCCATGGCCGCTGAGCCTGCGCATCCAGAGCCTGTGCCCCGCAATGGGAGAGGCCACAACAGTGAGAGGCCCGCATACTGCAAAATAAATAAATAAATAAATAAATAAATAAATAAATAAATAAATGTAGTATTACAAATTAATTAAATTGTAGTATTTTTACTAATCAGATTATAATTTTAGTAAATCTATTTCTTGTAAATTTAGAGAACTTATTAATGCCAATTGCAAGTTCATCAATCTATCCAGGAGATGTATTTTGTGTAACTGCTGCATTCCAGTCCTTTTCTAAGTGCTTCCAAGATGAGCATGATGTAAAATAACAAAACCTCAGGCACCTTAATATCTACTAGGAGACCTGTGAGTAGCATTGAGAAACAGAAATGCAGGTTAATAGCAGTTTAAAAAGGGTGGTCGGGCTTCCCTGGTGGCGCAGTGGTTGAGAGTCCGCCTGCTGATGCAGGGGACACGGGTTGTGCCCCGGTCTGGGAAGATCCCACATGCCACGGAGCAGCTGGGCCCGTGAGCCATGGCCGCTGAGCCTGCGTGTCTGGAGCCTGTGCTTCGCAACGGGAGAGGCCACAACAGTGAGAGGCCCATGTACCGCACACACACACACAAAAAATGGATGGTGATTGTGTCCTCTGTAATAGAATTCTTCACCAACAATTTACCATAGTCAAGAGATCTGCAGTCCTGGATTCTGCATTTAGAACTTAGAAGGTGATTTAAGGTGATACCAAGTGTCTCCTGTCACTCAACTGTGAGATGGTCAGTTGGATTTACGAGTACAACCATGAGCAACAAAGAAAGGCCTGTGTATGTTCTAGAACAGGAGTTCGCAGTCTTTCTATGGGAAGGACCACAGAGTAAATATTTTCGAATTTTCAGGCCATCTGGTCTCAGTGGCAACTGCTCAACTTTGCTCGCTGTAGCCTGCAAACACCTATGAATAACATGCAAGCAAATAGACGTGGCAGTGAGCCAATACAACTTTATTTACAAAATCAGACTCGGCATATTGACTCATTGTAGAATAATAACTAGAAATCTTATTTTCACTCTAACTATAATAATTTATCACCCCACAAAATGCTGTTCCATTCACTTAAATATAGTTTGTTATTTTTCAGAAATTTGTAATATACAACTTCCAAAGCCACCCTTTCTCAGAAATAGACCTCCATCTTGCTATTCTGTGAATCTTGTAAGAGGCCTCACTTGTGTCACATCTCTAGTGAACATGAGGTTAATTTTTATTTCATTGGTCTCAACAACTCCACTACTGATGTAAGGCTCAGGATTTTTCTCCTTTTCCCATCACTTATTTCTGTGGTGCCCTGGATGTGTCTCAACATCCTGTGCCGGATTTTGAGCAGATGCTGCAGAGTTCATATAACACAGTTAATATTTTTCAACAATGTGTCACTGACTGGGAAATTCAGGCATACATGCCATTCATTTTTCAGCTTGCAGGGTCCTGCTAAAACTATCTCCCAAAGAGTCTTCCAAAAGAGTAGAATAAAAATGTCCCAGGGTATACCGGTGAGCACTTCTTACATCTCGTATCCTGGCTGGGTCTCTGTTTTACAAAGACAGCTGCTGGCGAAACAAGACTGCACATACTGCTGAAGGAATGTTGATTCTTAATGTTTCTGCACATTTCTACCTCTGCTTCTCTCTCTCTCTCTCTCTCTCTCTCTCTCTCTCTCTCTCTCTCTTTATTAACTCAAATTGAAGGAAGGCTCAAGGGAAGATAAGAACCTTCTTAGGAGAAAAGACGCTTAAGGATTTTCATTCCGTCCTTTGGGGTCTTCCCAGCAATCTGCTTATTTAGCTGTCAGGTTTCACTCTCTGGGCTGAGAATTTCCCCTAGTGCTGTGTTTCACATATGATTGCCTGTTTATAGTCAAGTCTCCTGACTAGTGTGCAGGATTCAGTTACATAAGCATCAGTTATTTGATCCCTTTCCACTTGCAGCTGTTTGCATTTCTCTTTTCTTGAAAGAACCACAAGTGATTCTCAGTGATTTCGGCTTCTGACCCCATCCATTCTCACGGGGTCTTAAAAGATTGTTGAGACATTTTGTTTAGAACGTCTGAAAATTTAGCCTGCAGAATTTTCCTGGTCTGCCCAAAGCTGGCATCTAAAAATAAAATTTAAGCTGACTGGCAGCATGAGAAGTGCCCACATCAGCAGATGGTGTGAAATGCAAGGCTTGTAAAATGAAAATATATGCGGGAAAATACAAAACTCCTTCCCATTTATTAAAGGTCTGATGGGAACACAGGCTCTTCGTAGATGCAGTGGGCTGTTAGATTGGGGGATATTGGAGACAGAAGAAGTCTGTATTTTAGCAAGACACTTAATGAGATCATGCCTGAGGTCTTTAGGATGAGACAGAGAGAAACAGGGTCTGGGAACGCAGTGCCACCCAGAGGGTTCGTCTCTGACAGAGCAGGCAGACCCAGTGTGCCCAGCAGTGTGAAAGGAAGTATTCAGGTGTACTCTGCAGGGTCATCCCTGCCTCTGCCTGTCCCACATTTTAAATCAAAGGCTTGTTTGGTGATAGAGGTGATGCCGGGAGCAGCCCTAGAGCAATGTTGATGACATGAGTCTGGAGGAGATACTGGATAGAATGTAAGTAGAATAAAGAGCCAAAAGCAATTTTGTCTAATTAGAACATGTGACAGATCACTTAAGATTAGATTTATGAATGGATGAGGGTCAAAAGGTGATCTGCATAAACAAAACAGGGAAGAAGCATAAAGTAATGGAATTTCTCATGACAAAGAATGTTAAGGATCTTAGCTGTCTGCAAGTTGTATGTGATTTGTTTAAGTTGAAGCAGAACAATAACTTCTCCCGAGCAAGAGCATGTGATGTGTGTCCACATCAAACAAAAGAAAATAATAATATCAACAGAAATAGCTCTGTCTTCATGTCTTTTACTGAGAAATGCATTTCCAGAAAATGGGTTGATAATCACTAATGGATGAACATTTACTATTTCATTGACTTGAGTTAACTAACATCTACTTTCCCAAGCATCTTGACTCAGTCAACCTCTCCCTACTACTGAGAGGAACCTGAGAATGGGAGTGGCAGCAGGGGACTCAGAGTTGCCCAGCTTGCAAATGGCAAGTGTGGATGGGATTCAGGCCCAGGCCTCTAACCACTGTGGAATTCTCTGAACATGTTCTCCCACCCCTGCGGTTATGAACCATGAAATAGAAGACACAGCTTTCCCAGAGGTCACATAATGAAAGGAGAATTGTAGGCGATTTTCTTGACTTTCATGGCAGACTGAGGAGGAAATAAAATTTTGACACAGGGTCCATGATCATTTAAATGAAAGACAGTGAAAGCATCACCAAAAGAATGGGTCTTCTCAAAGCCTAAGACTGAACCATCCCCGCTGTTGATGGTCGATTATATCTGGGAAGCAGGCATATGTGTACATAATCACCTTCTGTGACAGTGACATTGAGAAGACACAGACAGGGATGGAGGAGAGAACGCTGACCCAGGAACATGGGAACGTGGGCTCCAGGCCCAGCTCCACCACTAAGGAAGTAGTCTTGTGACTCAAGCCCTTGGACCCACCCAAGGGCCCTAATCTGTGAAATGGGGGGCTTGGAGAAAATGATTCGGATGGCTCTTCCAGCTCTATTCTTTCATGATTGTGGAAACAAAATGCAGAGCATCTGTGTAAAAACTGTTCTGTAAAATAATGAAAGGGAAAAGAGCTGGCCTACTGAGAAGTAAAAGGTTTCTGGTGATGGTGTGGTTGTGAATTGGGGCTCAGGTGTTTGTTATGAGGCAGTGAGGCGAAAATTCAGTTAGAAGAAGTATTGACTGTGGGGTTCCGACTGGAAAGACTTCAATACACATTCTTTTTCCAGATGCAGATACAAGTTACTTGGAGCTCTCTTTCTTCTTGCTTTCTGTATTTGTTTTTTAATGAAAAAGAAACAAACAAACAAAAAACTCAAGAAGAACTACAATCAGTTTACCCTGAACGACCCTTGGAAAATCAGAAACCTGTATGTGAAACGAGTGTGGCTCGATAGATCAGAGAACAGATGTGCAGGCAGCAAAGTGATGCCACACAGGCTCCTAATCTTAAGGACCACTTCCTTGGTCTCTCCATGGAATTCTCCAGAGCTTTTCACCCAGTGGCAATTGCCAAAACTGTAGGCTTAGTGACCACCTGGCCTTTATCAATTTGTTTGTTATCACCGCACTGGCTTGGACTCTGATTCAATAATCCAACTGGGAAGTAGAAACAGCATAATTCTTGTAAATGAAAAGATACTGCACCATATAAAACAAATACATTATAAATCCCTCCAGGTATTCTAAATTGTTGGTTAACCAGATAGAAGTCTATCAATTTTATTGGTCTTTTCAAACAACCATATTTGATTTTTATGGATTTTCTCTATCATTACCTGATTTTAATTCCATTAATTTCTGCTCTAATTTTATCTCCTTCCTTCTACTTGCTTTGTGTCTAATTTTCTCATCTTTCTCTAATTTCCCAGATGAAAGCTTATGTCATATATAATAAATCTTTTCTAACATTCGAATTTTAATACTATAAATTTCCCTCTAAGCACTGCTCTTGCTGCATCTCACAAATTTTGACAGGTGGAATTTTTGTTTTCATTTTGTTCAGGTTGGTTTTATCACCTGGGATGTGGTCTATTGTGGTTAATTTTCCATGTTTTTCTGAGAAGAACTTGTTTCCTGCTGTTGTACGATGGTGTGTTCTATAAATGTCAACAAGGTCAAATCGATTGATCCTGTGGTTCAGGTCCTTTTTACTGTTACTGATTTTTTTGCTGGCTTGGTGTATCAATTACTGAGAGAGGGATATGAAGTCATCAACTATATCAACTGCGCCACCAAGGAAGTCTGGTTTTACTCCTTAACATGTATGAATGTTCTCTGTCTCTGTGTGTGTGTATATATATATATATGTATATATATATGTATATATATGTATACGTATATAGTGGAGTTGTCTCTTCTTTCAGTTCTATCAGTTTTTGCCTCATATGTTTTGACTCTCTGTTGTTGTTGGATATGCATTTAGGATTATTATTTATTCTTGGAGAATTCACTCTTTTCCATTATATATGGTTCCTCTTTGTCTTTGATAATCTTCCTTGTCCTGAAGTCTGTTTTATCAAAGTTGCTATGACTATGGCAGCTTTCTTTTGACTAGTGTCTGTGTTTCAGACAGTGTTCTCCATGAAAACAGAACCATTAGAAGATACACACACACACACACACACAGTTTATACCAAGACAGTTACCGATTCCCCTCACGCACATGAAGCTGATTGGGGTTCAGGAACACATATCATATTAGATTCCCCTTCTTTCAAAACCAGCTGAGAGATACACTCGGGATGCAGAGAGACAGGGGTAAAAATAGCTCCATTAGGACCACAGAGCAAATGAGCTTGCTAGCACTTCACCTCATCCTTTTCCACTCCCCACCTGGGTTTGACCACTTCCCCTGGAAGAAGAGCCCACCCACCAGAACCTGTGCTCCCTTTCATAGGAAGATCCCACAGAGCCAGGGAAGATTACTGAGGTGAGCAGACAGTATTTGTTTCCTAGAGCTGCTGTAAAAAATTACCACAAATTTGGTGGCTTAAAACACATAATTTTATTCTCCCCCAGTGCCGGAGGTCTTAAAAGGATGCAATCCATTCCACTGGGGATGAAGTCAAGGTTCAGCAGGTCGGCTCCTTCTCAAGGCTCTAGAGGAGAATCGTCCCCTTGCCTTTTCCAGCTTCTGGAAGCTTCCCACATTCCTGAATCATTTCAACTTCTTGCTTCCATCACCACATCTCCTGTTTCTTCTCTGATCTTTCTACCCCTCCTCTTATAAAAATCCCTGTTTTCTTGGACCATCCAGGATACTCTCCTCCTCTCAAGACCCTTACCTTAATCTCATCTGCAAAGTCCCTCTTTCCCCGTAAGGTTGCATCCACAGGTTCTGAGGATTGGGACATGGACGTCTTGGGGGAAGGCATTGTTCAGCTCACCACACAAGCCGCTCCCTTCTCCAGTCTCACCCATCACATCGCTCTCATCTGCAAGGAGGGTGAGTAAAACAAGGAAGAGTGATTGGAAGCATTTCCAGGAAACTCCCCCCATATTGAATCACAAATAAACGAAAACCAGGTTAAATCTGGGAGTCTGACCTGAGACGGATTCCCAAGGAGAGAGCATGAGTAATCCAGGATGTTTGATGGGGGTGCTCCTGGTGCAGGGCCTGGTCCTGTTTGGCCCAGCCTACCCCTTGTACTTCTCCTCTCTGCTCTGCATCACAGGGGCTGACCCAGCAGAGGGTGCTTCAGGCTCTGCACCAGCACCAGCAGGAGTCTGGGGGACACAGGAAGGGAAAACCAACAACACTTCTTCCTTTCTTTCCTCAGAGTTGCTTCTCCTCTGTGGTGCCAGCTCCTGATGGACTGGACCAGTTTGGTTCTGTCCAATAACTTCTGCTAACATCATTTCCATCCCTTTCCCTCCAGCCTGGGGTCTGGGTTAGAGGCCTGTGGGCTTCCTCTGTCTCTATTCTTTGGGTTGCCTTACCCTTGCTCCTCTAACTTGGCCTCTCAGTTCCTTCATTTCTGGGTAACTATACTCTGTGTGTGTGTAGTAGTCATCTCTAGCTGCATAACAAGTCCCCCCCACCCCGGGTTTAGTGGCTCAAAACAACATTTATTATCTGTCTCAAAGTTTCTGTGGGTCAGTGATCCAGGCACAGCCTTGCTGGACACTCTGACTCTGGGGTCTGTCTCAAGGCTGTTGGCTGGGACAGAGACATACTAAGATCTGCTGGGGACGGACCCGAGCTCATTGACTTAGTTGTCAGCAGGATTCAGTTTCTCGTGGACTGTTGGTCTGATGGCCTCCGTTTCTCATGAACTATTGGCTGGTGGCCTTAGCTTCTTGCTCCTGGGCCCTCTCCATAAGGCAGCTCACAACATGGCTGCTAGCTTCTTCAGAGCAAGCAAGGGATAGGGCAACAGTGCATCAGCAAGAGAGAAGTTAAGAGCAAGACAGAGTCACAGTCTTTGTCACCTCATCTTGGAAGTGACATTTGACCCATCACCTTTGCACGGTCTGGTTATTGGAGCAGGTCACTGGGTCCAGCCCACACCCAAGGGGAGGGGGTAACACAGGTGTGAACAGCAGCAGGAGCAGAATATTGAGGGCTGTCTAGGCAGCTGGTGACCACAGATGCACACCTCACCCTTAGGTATCCTTCCTTATCCCATTATACAGTGTTTCTGTGAGCCATCCTGATTTAGCTATCAAGTTCAGTGTCCACGAACAGATGCCTTTCTGCCTTTCTCGTCTTTACATGGAAAAGAAAAGTAGCTTATTAGAGAGCTGGCTCCCTCCTGGTGAATTGTGGTGCTGGCTACTTACAAATCAGGGGGAAGTTTCTCCTCCCTGTCAAAGAAAGAACCATCTGTGGGAGGATGAGTGTGCCTGTGAAGCAGAAAAATAAATGCCTGTTGCATCCCGGAGGCTCGCAGAAGTTTCTAGGGTAAGGAATAGACACCTGTCCAGATCCACCCTACCTAACCTTAACGGTCACAGAAGTCCGAGCTTAGAAAAGTGATGCATTTCCACTTTATTTATTTTAAATGTGCCAAAGTTTTTGTACTTGGAGAACTTGGCCTGTCTGTTAGAAGGTGATTTTGAAGGTGACAGAGCATCATAATCCTTTAGGGAGCCATCAGTGGGTCCCACTCCTGCTGATAAGCAACCCTTTTGCACGTTTGTTCTTCTCTGCAATTGCGATTCCCTGGTAATCCCCACCTGACCTACAGCTCAGCCACAGTCCCTGAAGGCTTGGCAATTGGATGTGTTATCGGAGCCACCACAGCTGTTTTGAGTGAGGTCTGAGCGCTCAGTCTTTGCAGATGGATCATTGCAGAAGCGGGAGGAAATTTCTACCTCCAAATGATCATTTCCAGAACCATTGGCAACAATTCATTTCTTCTGTCTTTGGAAGCTATTCATCAAGGATAAGCTTCCTCCCTGCTCTCACCATTCCCTTTCATCTGTACAACAATGCACCATAAAGCCCCTCGCATCAGTACATGTGAAATGCCTTGGACATACACTAATGGAGCTTACATTTTCCTGTACTGATCCTCGTGGTCTCCCCCATACAAGACAGAAATCCAGTTCATGTAACATTTTCTCACAGTGCCCTGCCCAGAGCAGGCATTGAATGAATGATGATGCATAAGGAATACAATGACCATCATAGAATGATTGCCAACAGAATTTATTTGCGCTAACCGTGTTTAACATATTTCATTTTATTTAATCCCAAGTATTTAACATGTTTCCTCTTACTTAATGCAGGTTATAAAATTCCTCCCACCCTTTTCTGGATGTGAAAACAAAGGCTTGGGGAGAATAAGGGACTTGCCCACAGCTACGCAGCATGTAGGTGACGGAGCTGGGATTCCAATCCAGGTGCCTGTGCCCGCAGCCAGTGCGGCCCTTCCCTCAGCACCCTGCAATCAGGCTCCACCTCCAGGTTACTCCAGAAAGTTCTGCCCTTGCTTCCTTCCCTCCGTCCCTTCTCCTTCCTCAGGTCTCAGCTTCAGTTGTCACCTCCTTAGAGAAACTGACTCTTCCAGACCCAAGTAGGGCTCCATTCCTTCTCCTAAACCTTTATGCTTTCGCCATAAAGGACTTTGCATCCTTTCTAGTGCCTGTTTCCCTATGTATTTGTTCAGTGTCTATTACTACTCAACCTCAAGTTCCATGAGCTTGTGGGGCTGGGGTCTGTTTTGAGAACGTGCTATTTCTGCACACCCCCAAAGAGTCAACACACCGCATTGCTGTTACCTGGCAAGAAGCTGCTCCTGTGTAGGATGTCTCCTCAAGGGGAGGGCTGTCTGTGTCACCACTGGAAGTGGGCAAATTCAGGACCTAGAGCTGGGGCCCCTGGCGTCCTCACCTTATTCATTCTCTCATCCAGTGGCCCTTTGGTAGAGACTCGGGTTAGGAATTGTTCTGTGCCCTCTCTGAACTCGTAATCTAGTGGACAAAACAGATACTCAGAGAGTTAGGGTAGTGAGATTTCTGTGCTGCTGGAGTTGAGTATGGGGGCTGGGTGGCATGAGCGGGGAGCCCCTAACTCAGCCAGGGAGGTCCTGGAAGGTTTACTGAAGCAGATCCTGGTTCGGGTCTTGCGTGATGTCTCTCCTGGGTGAGGGCACACGTGGGCAGGTGGACGTACCTGGGGAGCCAGAGCCAGCAGGTGCCCTGGTTCTACATCATAAGTACAGTGGGGCACTTTTGGCATTTCTAACAAGCCTCCAAAACTAGACAGCTTCTGAGCTCGCCAGCCTTCTTGTTCCTCATTAGCAATGGCACACCTGGCGTCCTTCCTCCTGAGCAAGTGGATCTTAGGCTGCCTGCACTGAGAGCTGACACACGGCAGTTTGCACTGAGCAGGACTTTCAAGTGGTGCTGACCTGCTTTCTACTTTCACTTGCTTTAGTTTTTTCAAGTACAGAGGCTCGGCCCCTTCCCTCACCACTTCCAACCTCCTGCTGGCACCATGGCAGCTGTTCTTCTGCGAAAGGCTTTTCTCGGGGCTCACTGTTTCACCGGTGAAGCTCAAGGGCAATGTCACACAATCTCCTGCTCCCCACCAGCTGTTCCATCTTCCTAAATTCAATGGAAGGAAGTTTCTTTTTTTCTTCAATTTTTATTGGAGTACAGTTGCTTTACATTGCTGTATTAGTTTCTGCTGTACAGCAAAGTGAATCAGTTATACACATACATATATCCACTCTTTTTTTTTGCATTTCCTTCCCACTTAGGTCACCACAGAGCATTGAGTAGAGTTCCCTGTGCTATACAGTAGGTTCTCATTAGTTATCTATTTTATACATAGTAGTGTATATATGTCAATCCCAACCTCCCAATTCATCCCACCCTCTTCCCACCTTGGTGTCCATAAGTTTGTTTTCTACATCTGTGACTCTATTTTTGTTTTGCCAACAAGTTCTTCTGTATCATTTTTCTAGATTCCATATACAAGCGATATTATATGACATTTGTTTTTCTCTTTCTGACGTACTTTACTCTGCATGACGATCTCTAGGTCCGTCCACGTCTCTGCAAATGGCACTATTTCGTTCCTTATTATGGTGCAGTAATATTCCGTTGTATATATGTACCACATCTTCTTTATCCATTCCTCTGTTGATGGACATTTAGGTTGCTTCCATGTCCTGGCTATTGCAAATAGTGCTGCTATGAACATAGGGGTGCATATTTCTTTTCGAATTATGGTTTTCTCTGTATATGTGCCCAGGAGTGGGATTGCTGGGTCATTTGGTAGTTCTATTTTTAGATTTTTAAGGAGCTTCCATACTGTTCTGCATAGTGTCTGCACCAGTTTACATTCCCACCAGCAGTGTAGGAAGGCCCCTTTCATAGAAGGAAGTTTCTTAAAGTCTCAGATCCTCCTTCTGGGATCCATGCACAGCTGAAATGAAACCATCGCTGGTTAGATTGACACATGCCCATCTCAAGGCTGAACCTGGCAGCAAGAAATAGCATTTGTGAAACTGCTTTTATTTTTTCATAAGGCCAAATTAAACACATTAAACCAAATAATATTTCTAAATTAGATAATTTTGCCCAGAAAATTTAAATATTAGCAACTCAAGTGTGTCTAAATCCATGATGTCTTTATAAAAAAATTGATTTTTCTCTTCAGTATAAAAAGAGAAAAAAATAGCATTACCTACTTAAAGTAATCATAATGAATCTACTTCATAAAATATATTTATATAATATATATACACATATATATCTCAAAATATAAAAGTCAATAATTAAAAATGGGTGAGAAAATAAAATCCTGCAGAGAGAAAAAATTGTGCGTAAGAATGAACAGCTGGGGCTTCCCTGGTGGTGCAGTGGTTGAGAGTCCGCCTGCCAATGCAGGGGACACGGGTTTGTGCCCCGATCCGGGAAGATCCCACATGCCGCGGAGCGGCTGGGCCCGTGAGCCATGGCCGCTGAGCCTGCATGTCCGGAGCCTGTGCCCTGAAACGGGAGAGGCCACAGCAGTGAGAGGCCCACGTAACGCAAAAAAAAAAAAAAAAAAAAAAAAAAAGAATGAACAGCTTATAGAGTTTCGATGTCAGGAACCTATATGCCACTTGTGCTCTATGCCTCTTTGCTTAAACTGTTTCTATTTCAGTCCTGCACAGTGGCTCGCAATTATTCTATCCCTTTAGAGCAAGCTATTAGAACCTCTGCTTTTGCCAGGAGCTTGAATACCTCTTCTTAATAACAGTGGATCTGAAATCTGTCTTCAGGCTCAAGCACTTTAATCGTTGAAATATGCTGCAACTGCAGGCAAGTCAAGACTGTATGCCCAGACTTTAGGACCTAAAGAATCTTTCTGGCAACTTGCCTAGAACCCCAAAGCCATCTGTAATCTGCATACAAATGAACTTTTTAAAATTAAAGATAAACATGCAGCCATAATATTTACTTGTCCGCCTTCATCGCTTGCCCTAGGAGGAGAGGGAGCAGGCTGAGTGCATTCATTTGAAGTCAGAGCCTATGGTTGAGCAGTTTCTGCTGCATCTGCAGTCAGCAGCACATAATTACAGGTGGTGTTCTGTAGGCGGGGACAACAATACTGAAAAAGAAAGTTAGAAAGGCATTTATAAAGTCAGTAGTGTTACATAACAGCTATGGGCTCTGTCCTGCTGGAATTATTTTATAATCCCTACCAAGGACCGTGGACGCTATGAATGAGGCAGAGTAGTCAGGGTAGGTGATGTTATGCTGCCATAACCAATGATCCTGGGTCTCAGTGACTGCCCGCAGAGTGCTGTTTCTTGCTCACATTATGTTCTCATCACAGATAATTACTGTAGTCCTCACTACATCCGTTTTCCCCCCAGATCCCAGGTAGAGGGACTGTTCCCATCTAGAACATTACTGGGCTCACAACAACAGGATATGAGAGGGCAGAGTCATGTTTTGGCACTTAAAGCTTCTGCTCAGAAGTGGTTCATGTCGCTTTCCCTGATAAGTCTTTGTTCAAACCTCATGTTAGTTGAAAAGAGAAATACAGTTCCCTTAACAGGAAGGGCAACACAAGTCACATGACGAAGTTTGAAAATGATGGAACTGAATGAAATGGAGTTTTCCCTCAGGATGGTGCAGAGACTGTCTAGAAACAACACTAGAGCTTACCAAACCGGGGTCTCTCATACCCATAGGTTTCTGCAATTTGCTTTCTAAAGACAAAGCATTTCATAAGCAAATGCTCATTTGCTGCTGGATGTTTCCTCCATCACTTCTGAAATTTAAATGGCTCTTTCCGTGTGATTATGACTCTTTTGGCCAAATTGTGATGGTCTGATTTTTAAGTGACCAACATTCATTTTAGGGCCCTACAAAGCCACCTGGCTGTCTTACTTTCAAATTTCTCATTGTGCATTAGCTGTAGTCCCTGCACAGGAGACTGGGGGGCATGTGAGCTGTGTGGGGAGCATGTAGGGTGCACATACACATCTCTCTCCAGCTAATATCTACAGCATCCTGGACAGACCCAAACTTTCAGTCAGTTCCTGCTTCACAAAATCTACCTGGAGCACCTCTACATTCTCCTTTAATTCATGGCTTCCCTCTTGGGGAGTCAGAATCCCCTCATTGAGTGGCCAGACCATTGGCTGCTGTTCTTCTCTACTTTGTTTTCCTGGGACTCTAGAAATTCTTTGCAAATAGAACACTTGAAGTCCTGTGTTGACATTCCAGCATTCCGAAAGTGAGGACGTAGATTAAGCCCTACCCACAGTGGTAAATTCTAATTCTAAAATTCTCTCTATTGACCTAAGTGGATCACCTTTTCCTTAAATGACATTTAAGAACTTTCTGACAATTAACACTGTAACCCAAACCTTCTCAGTTTCTGTGAAGTTGACCAAGAAATGATTTTTCAAAGCTCAGAAGCAGTATGTCCCAAATTTATTATAACATACACTTACCATAGAGAAAGTTAACCATTAACAGTGTACTGGATCCAAAAATCTCTGTCCCCAGGAGTATCGTTCAATAAGAAATGTGTTGCCAGTATGAGCATGGCTGGGAGAAATTAGACTTTGACCCTTGTTCTGCAGAGGATCTCGATGGCAGTGATCCAATCCACGTTTGTGACACTGAATTGAAAATTGCATTTATATGAACTACTTGGAATTAACATTATTTCTTCAGATATCCTCTGACAACTCATTGATGACTAAGCCAGTTGATAAGACCCTATGATATGTCTATTTCACTCTTAGCCGTGAACTCTGCTTCCTGATCCTCTACTATCCCGGAGGAATGCTCTCACCCCATACCTGGCATCCCTGTGTCTTGTCTCCCTGCACCCAGGCTCAATCCACTCCTCTACATAACACCTTTGTGGCCCCTTATCACCTACCTGAGACAGCACAGGCTCCTGGGTACCATCACAGGCCCACCATCTTCACCCAGAATTCCATTCACACCCAACATCTCAGCCATACTAATCCTCTTAAAAATTCCCCAGATCTTGGGCTTCCCTGGTGGCGCAGTGGTTGAGAGTCCGCCTGCCAATGCAGGGGACACGGGTTCGTGCCCCGGTCTGGGAAGATCCCACATGCTGTGGAGCAGCTGGGCCCGTGAGCCATGGCCACTGAGCCTGGGCGTCCTGAGCCTGTGCTCCGCAATGGGAAAAATTCCCCAGATCTGCTGCTCCCTGAAGTCCCTGGAACTTTACTGTTGATACTCCATGACATCCTCTCTTTTCTCTGCCCCATCTTTTCTCTCTGACCACAGATTTCTTATTCATCTTCTTAAAATCAGGTCTAGAGACACCTACTTTAAGAAATATTTCCTGACCTCTCACAGACAGAATTAGGTGTTTCTTTATTCATTTCTTAACCTATACGTACTATCATATTCAAAACCTTCTGCAAAGTTTGTCTTCAAGGATAAGTCCTCATTGTATGACATTTCACTCTATCAGTGGCTCTAAAAATATTGTTTGAGAAAGGAGGAAATGAAGGAAAATTAGTCTGAGTTCATGATGGCTACGATTCAGGGACTTAGTAATTTACATTCACAGTTATTTTAACCCTCCTGAAAGTCATAAAAATAATATTATTATCCCGATTTAAAAAATGGCAATTTGAGACTCAGAGTTAAATGACTTGACTGAGTTTCCACTGACAGGACGTGTCCACGTTTGAGTTCTTACTTTGCTTCATACTGTCTCTCAGTAAGTCCAGACTTCCATCTAGAGACCCACGAAACATGTGTTTAGAAATAATAATGTCTGTGGTTTTCTTTTAGAGATACATGGATACTAGAATAGATTATATGTATATGTATAACTGAATCACTTTGCTGTACACCTGAAACTAACACAACATCGTAAATCAACTATACTCCAATATAAAATAAAAATTTTTTAAAAGACAACATGGATATTTATTCATCATTATTCATGTATTCTTTTACTATTCAAAATATTTAAGAAAACCCACTGTGTGCCAAACACTAGTAAACCCCCAAAGGTTCAGTGATCGATCAGTCGCCAACACTGATACCTGGACACGAGTAGTGTCAGTCTGCTGGTCAACTCTGGAAAATCCTATTTTTGGAGGGAGCTTATTTAAGAGTTGGTGACTATGTTTTCCATTGCATACTACTGTGTATCTACCTTTGAGTGTCCAGTATGTAATTGTTAAGTAACTAGTTGAAAAAGAGTTGGAGAGTCCTACAGAGGTCTCAGATCCCTTTGAAAGATACTCCATGACTACACTTTGTCTAGAATTATGCCTGTTACCTTTTGTTATTTTTCTAGCTTATGTCTTTGAGAGCTTTGTTATATATGTTTCTGTATATACTTAATTTTATTACCTGAACAGTATGTTAGCAGAAATAATGAAATCAGTACAAAGTTGTACCATTTACTTAAAATGTTACTATCCATTGCTTAATAAGAATCTTGTAATATGTGGAGGTAGAGTTGAACAGAATTAATGATTGGAAGGAACAATACATTTGTCATAATTTCTCTGAATACAGACTCCTGATAAACTTAGAAGAGGCCCTTTCTCATGAAACCAGCTGTAGTACTGGTATAAATCTCTTCAGATAAACTGACTTGTTAAGAAAAGGAAAAAGCAATCTTTTCTTCTTGATCCACATTTTAACTGCATTGTTTTTAAGTAGCCCTCTGGAAATGAGAGTTTGTATTCCAAATCTTTCATCAGTGAAAAGCAGTATTTTGATGGTTGACAGACTCTCTTCCAAAGCTTTGGGTGCCAAGACTAATGAGTGTGAACCTTTATTGCAAAACCTTGCTTTTTTCTTTCTAAGAGAATAAAATCACCCAAATATCATTTTTAAGAATGTTAGCAGAAGTCGGACCTGCTGTGCCTCACATGCTTGGAAGCCTCAGAATATAATATAATTTATTCTCCTAAGAAATATTTCTTGAACATCACACATTTTATAAACGTTCTGTGGTCTCTCCTTCCCACCCTTTTTGGTCTGGTCACTCAAAACAGATGGTAGAAAGATGTGCTCTTATATAAGTTCTTCTTTTTATAATATTTCAGCATTTATCATTTTCAACCATAAATGTGCCAGAATAGATTGTCCTTCTTATTAATTTCAGGAGCTCTCAGAAGTTAAAAAAATTTTTTATAGAAAGTTATATATTTTTTTCCTTTTAGTAGTCTACTCATACTAAAGGTTTAGAACCATATAGTATTTTTAAATGCTTAAATTAAAATACATTCTTTATTGTTATTCTTTTTTGATGTGATGAAATTTTATGGCCCACCTTTCATCTTACTCCTGAAGGAAAGGTCCAGTGCTGTGCTGGTCAGTTGTCAAGGTCTTTAATTGGTCACTCCTGGGGGTGGTTGTTTCTTGGGACCCAGTTAGAAGGCCAAGAAAGAACATTCCAAATGGGCCTTTGGAACTGGAGGCCCAATTCCAAATCATCCCCCATAACCTGTGCTCCCGTAAAGACTTCAGGTAAACTTTATTGAGGTAAAACTTACATACAATAAGACTCAACATTTTAAGTATACGTTTTCATGAGTTTGGACAAATCTCCGATCCTATGTAGATACTAGAACAGTCAAGACATAGGACATTATCCCTTAATGAGTTTCAGAGATCATAGATCATCACTGAAATGCAATAGGGTTCTCTCATCATTTCTTTTAATGGCATGTTCCTTGGGCTTAGGCATCTTGTGTTGAGAAAGCTCTATATCTTACTGTTACACTTTTCAGAAAAGAAAAAGAAAAGGAAGGAAAAAGTGGTCCAACTGTAAAACAGGAGCACATCTTATCTCCATCTGTTCTTAAAGTACAATTTAACTCAGTTGGGCCTGGAGGCATCATTTCAAGAAGCATTGTAAGGACAAGCAGTTCATCCCTTCACATAGCGGAGGGGAGTATGGTGAGCAAGACCCCAGCACCAGAGGGTGCACAGGGGCCACAGAATGTGCGTGGAGCAGGGCTTGTAAGGCAGGACCCTCTACTGCACAAGAATGTGTCTGTTAGGAGGACTAACGGGTGCCCTTGGACTTCAGAGTACTGTTACCATAATATTCACCCTCGGTGCACAGACACAGGGGCACGAGTGTGACCCACCCACTTTGCTTTCTCAAAATATAAGAGAAAATGTGGGGAAATAGTAAGCATGGCAAAGCATGACAAATGATGAGTCATCGCTACTGTTACCGTGAAAATTCCACTATGGCATGAACTATTTAAGAAACATGGAGGGCTTAGGATTCAGCAAGTAAAAACAAGCCATTCGGGCTTCCCTGATGGCGCAGTGGTTTAGAGTCTGCCTGCTGATGCAGGGGACACAGGTTCGTGCCCCGGTCCGGGAAGATCCCACATGCCACGGAGTGGCTGGGCCCGTGAGCCATGACCACTGAGCCTGCACGTCCGGAGCCTGTGCTCCGCAACGGGAGAGGCCACAACAGTGAGAGGCCCACGTACCGCAAAAACAAAAACAAACAACAACAAAAAACCATTCAAGCATCCTTGTAACAGGGAAGAGCCAAATCTGAGTACATGTTGGAGCTGTTTCATTTACTTTAACCTTTGCTTCCGCTGCTTTTGTTCACTGAAAGGATAGTGTCTATACAGAATGGCCTGCCTCGGGAAACCCTGCCTCTCTGCCTGAATGTTAAACCAAAGTGCCTTTGTTCAGGGAAGCATCCGGACCCTGTCCACCTGTGGACGGCTGCAAAAAAGAAGAAAGTAACACATCCCCTCCGAGGCTGGCCGTTCCAGGGGACATTTGCAAAACTTACGGCCTTTTTACTTTACTTCCTCATCTCCTCCCCCTCTCTGTGCTATAAATGAAACTGGCATCCAAACCCCAATGAGATGGTGTTTCTGAGACATTCGTCTGCCATCTTCTCGTTCTGCCGGCTTTCCGAATAGTCGTACCCCTTGCCTCAACTCCTCGTCTCAGCTCCATTGGCCTGTCGTGCAGGGAGCAGAGCCAGCTTGGACTCGGTAACACCCTGAGTCTGTAAAAAGAGCATTACATTAAAAAGTCAGGTTTAAATAAAGAAACAAATAAATGTGAATTCATTAGTTTCTTCAGTGCTGAAGCTAGCTATGCCGAGGCTATCTATAGAAAAGAAAATGATTAGTCACATTTCGAATATGCTTAAACTTACATTTATCACCTTTTAAATTAAAAATAAACAAATAAATAAAGGGATTTGCCTTGATTTTTCAGCAAAAGCGTTAATTCATCTGAGCACTTTTGTCCTGCATGAGAGAACTTGAGAGTTCTCATGGCACTGTGGAGACTGAACATATTTTTGTATTTTGACTGTGATGAAGACAATATGCTATTCTTAATAAAGAAGTGGTTATTTGGGGACAGGAAGTACACATTTGATTATAATTACAGTCACCAAATGTTTACTTGCTGTAAATAAGGATCTGGGTGGGGTTTGATGAACACATGTGCATTTCCATCGTGTGGTTCTTTTGAGACAATATATGTATAAAGCTCTTAGTAAGCCCACAGAGACTTCCAATGGGATTCCTTAAGGCCTAAAAGTATGTCACTGGGTAACCAGACCAACTTCTTTAATTACAGAGTTTCTACAAGTCCCAGCAAAGAGGGTCCTGGGTCAAACCCACCTTTGTTTTGTCATTCACAACTTTCATCAGGTATCAGACTCTGGCTGGACATTCGAGCCCAGAGCAGGGGTTTATGACAGATTTCCTGGGTTTTCAGGAATCATCTTGAATTCTATGAAATATTTTTGTATATACTGAGATGTTTCAGCAGTTTTCACTAGATATTCAAAGGGGTCAGTGACTGTCCCCAAAATGTGAAGAGACGGGGACTATGGCTGAAAACCATCCTGCTGTTTCTTCCCAGCCTGGTCCTCCCTCCGCTTCCCATGTGTCATCCCAGTTACATCCTCCTCCAAGATTTGGTGATGGAAAAAATTGGTGTTTTTATAATCAATTCAGCCTCAGATGGCAAGGCAGGCTTCTTGGTAGGTACGTGGGTGTGCATTGTATTCACTTGTGTGATTTTCTGTACTTGACTGTTTTACAAATACATCTTTGAATTCACGTGTCCAGATCATTGTTATGTGATGGCCCTGTTGAGGCCTCCTGTAGCCTGGGGGTGTTCTTCCTTGAACATTTGTTGTACAGACGAGGGACCAGGCGAGGGAGTTGCCCTCACTAACAGCCATTCATCAATCGACAAATATTTGTTGAATGCCTGCTACATATTTTTTTTGACATCTTTATTGGAGTATAATTGCTTTATAATGATGTGTTAGTTTCTGCTGTATAACAAAGTGAATCAGGTATACATATACATGTATCCCCATATCCCCTCCCTCTTGCATCTCCCTCCCACCCTCCCTATCCCACCCCTCTAGGTGGTCACAAAGCACCAAGCTGATCTCCCTGTGCTATGCGGCTGCTTCCCACTAGCTATCTATTTTTCATTTGGTAGTGTATATATGTCCATGCCACTCTCTCACTTCATCCCAGCTTACCCTTCCCCCTCCTCGTGTCCTCAAGTGCATTCTCTACGTCTGAGTCTTTATTCCTGTCCTGCCCCTACGTTCATCAGAACCACTTTTTTTTTTTTTAGATTCCATATATATGTGTTAGCATACGGTATTTGTTTTTCTCTTTCTGACTTACTTCACTCTGTACAACAGTCTCTAGGTCCATCCACCTCACTACAAATATCTCAATTTCATTTCCTTTTATGGCTGAGTAATATTCCATTGTATATATGTGTAACATATTCTTTGTCCATTCATCTGTCAATGGACACTTAGGTTGCTTCCATGTTCTGGCTATTGTAAATAGTGCTGCAATGAACACTGTGGTACATGACTCTTTTTGAATTATGGTTTTCTCAGGGTATATACCCAGTAGTGGGATTGCTGTGTCATATGGTAGCTCTATTTTTAGTTTTTTAAGGAACCTCCATACTATTCTCCATAGTGGCTGTATCAGTTTACATTCCCACCAACAGTGCAAGAGGGTTCCCTTTTCTCCACATCCTCTCCAGCATTTATTGTTTGTCCTGCTACATATTTGAATGGTTGCCTTCAAGTACCAATTCTATTAAAAGTTATGAAAATTTAAGAAGCACTTGATATTCAGTTTGTTTGAGTTTTGGGGTAGGAGTGCATTTTTGGCAAATTGTTCAGACCTTTTTTATTTAAAATTGTTAATAGTTGGTCAGTTATGTAGTTTCAATTGCTTAAATTCAAATAGGAAACATACACTTTATTGGGTACTTGGTTTGTTTGCTGTGGATATTTATTTAAATATAATTTTATATGCTCATGGACAAAAAGTATTACAAATTTAAATATATAGGAAGTTAATTTTTAAAATGTTCTTAAAATAAGAGTATTACACATACTTTTCAAGCATGTGTAATTTATTTTAGGAATATTGCATTCCTATCATTTTGGCCAGCATTTGCATCATATACATATATATATGAGTATGTGTGCACGCGTGTGTGGTTGTACAATTTTCATCTATCTTTTTATACTGGGACTTGGTTTTAAATACTAATTCAATTCAGAATAATAAAAGATCTCCATACTTTTACACACACACACACACACACACACACACACACATTTTTCAGATAATAAAATTGGCAACAAATTTCAAGTGAATGCAACCAGCGCTTTGGATTCTGTTAGTCTCATGGTTTAGATCTGCACTGTCCAATATTGTAGCCACAAACCACATGTGGCTATACAAAATTAAATTTAAGTTAAATATGATAAAATTTTAGTTCCCTCCCTGCCACATTTCATGTGCTTACCACTCATTTGTGGATAGCGGCTACCATCCTGGACATCTCAGATAAAGAACATCATTTACTTAACCAACTTCCTAAAGCTGTTCATTTAGATAACTTTCAATGTTCCAGTGGTATACATAATGCTGTAGTGAGCAACTTTATCTATAAATTTTGCACACATCTCCCATATCTCCTTAAAGTAAAGTAATTCATTCATCATTCAGCTAAACACTGTCTAGTAGATTGTTTTTTCTTGCCTTCTCAATGATTTTTAACAGGCATATTAAAATATAAGATAAAATGTGAAATTTTAAAATGTGAAGGCAAATATTCAATTCATAGACAAGCTATTATGTTCCTAAAACTGTTCTATAGAAATAAATAGAATATTTAAAAATTCCTAACATTGTGGAACTTATGTTCTAGAAAACGAACAATTAACAAAAATAAAAATGAATGAATGAATGATTGAATAATAATATGCTAATGATTGAATAAATTATTGAAAAAGAACATTTTTTAAAATTAACTTCCTATATATTTAAATTTGTAATTCCTTTTGTCCATGCACATATAAAATTATATTTAAATAAATATCCACAACAAACAAACCAATAATGATTGAATAAATCATAAATATGTGAATACATTTGCATCAAAATAGTCTTTAATGGGTGAACATTATCTGAGCCATTATTATGGTCATTACCATTTGTTCCAGGGTATCATAGACTTAATTTTAGCCTGTGATAACTTTTATGGTATAGAAGGTTTTAACATTCTGTGCTTCAGTTTTAAAGCCTTTCCTTTATGGCTCATCCTTTTTTGAGAACTTTAGACCCAAAAAGCACTAACTAAAAAGGGAAGATTGGTAATTTTAGAACATTAAAAATTTAAATTTCATTTGTGCAAAGACACCACTAAAAAAAGTGAAGAAACAGGACTGGGAGAAGATGTTTGCCACCAATACCTCTAATAAAAGTTTTCTCTCCTATAAATCGTGAAGCCAAAAATGCATATATATATAGAAAGTATATGAAATACAGTTTTCAGTGACAGTATCTAAATTACAAAAAAACAGAGGAATTGATACTCAACCTCCCTCATAGTCAGAGGAAAGCAAATTACTAACAGGGAGTTTCAGTTACACAACCATCAGACTGGTAACATTTGAAGAGCCTGAAAATCCCTTCGTAGGATTGAATATGAAGGATTGAGGGCTGGTACATGGCTGTTGATAGTGAAAATTAAAATAATTACTTTAGGGCTTCCCTGGTGGCACAGTGGTTGAAAGTCTGCCTGCCGATGCAGGGGACATGGGTTCATGCCCCGGTCTGGGAGGATCCCACATGCCACGGAGCAGCTGGGCCCATGAGCCATGGCCACTGAGCCTGCACATCCGGTGCCCGTGCTCCACAATGGGAGAGGCCACAACACTGAGAGGCCCACGTACCGCAAAAATAATAATAATAAATAAATAAAAATAATAATAATAATTGCTTTAGAAGAATAAAATTAGGCATAACTTTGAACACAAATGCTACTTGTTTGATATTCTTTGAGAGACTTCAGTGAGTATCCCCAAGAAGACAGTTTCCCAAATATCCATTTCAGTGTCATCTATCATAATACACAATGGAAAGCAAATGATGTGTACATCAGTAGGAAAATGAAAAAATTAGCTTATGGTATAGAGACAAGAATATTAATCAAATGTTAATAAAACAAACTGGGTTTATATGTTCTAGGAGATATGGTCATCCAGAACATCAAAATGAGTGAAAAATAGCAAATTGCTGAATACTGGGTATATATATAGAATGCCGTTTGGTATGATTAAAACATACAGAACAACACTGTGTTTTGTTTCTGGTACTATTCAGATATGATAAAAGTCTAGGAAAAGACAGGATGCCAGTGCTCCCTGTGAAAAGAAAAAGGAAAGGGTGTTTCTCAGTAATTCTTTACATCGATTTTATAAATGTGGATGGTAGCTTCACCGGTGTTTGTTATATTATTTTTTTTCTGTACTTTCCTGCCTTTTAAATGTTTTCATTTTTCAAAAGCAGTTACAAATGAGAAACAAATATGTTCTAGTGTAAGCAGAAAAATACCACTTTAAAAAATCTTCGGGCTTCCCTGGTGGTGCAGTGGTTGAGAGTCCGCCTGCCAATGCAGGGGACACGGGTTCATGCCCCAGTCCGGGAAGATCCCACATGCCGCGGAGCGGCTGAGCCTGTGAGCCATGGCCGCTGAGCCTGCGCGTCTGGAGCCTGTGCTCCACAACGAGAGAGAGCACAACAGTGAGAGGCCCACGTACCAAACAAACAAACAAACAAACAAAAATCTTCATGTCTCTTCCACCCCAAAGTCACTGCCTGAGTTTCTTTTTGTGGTGTTCATCCTCTTTGCACTAGTGGGACATCCAGATGTCATCTTGAGCATTATCTTTTGAAATTTATGGCCTTGAAACCTCTGAATGAGCCTGAATTGAAGGTATTCAAGCATGATTCTTATGGAGAACAATGATGGGAAAAAGTCTGCCTGAATTCCACTAACAATTTTCTAATATTTAACTTTTATCATTTGTTTCATTCTTTGTTTTCAAAAATATAGGAGCATTTTGTGCCATTATTGACATTTTTTGTTCCCATTGATTTTTTTTAAATCATTCCAGTTCAGAATTTATTTATTTATTTTTTATTTAACAAATTTAATCAGTTATACATATACATATGTTCCCATATCCCCTCCCTTTTGTGTCTCCTTCTGCCATTATTGACTTTTTTTTTGTTCCCATAAATTTTTAACGGTGCTTGGGGAAAAGTCAAGATTATGATTAAGCGTGGCCTAAAAACATGTACTTGGCCTCCTTCTGCAGCTAGCCACTGTTTAATAAAAACATGTTTTTTGCCTTCTCAATGACTTGTAACAAGCAAATTAAAATATAAGATAAAATGTGAATTTTTTAAATGTGAAGGCAGATAATCTCTCTTCGCAGACCTATTAGAATGTATAGACAATTTAATGCCTAGATTTACATAGTCTTTAAACACGGTTATTGTAACATAATGCGGAATATCCATAGGTCAGAAAGTACATGTGCTCTGTACATTTGGCAGCCAGCAGAGCACCTGGTGCCTCTGGAGTGGGGCGCTTGCTCCTTTCTTGGGAGAAACTACATATTGTTGCCATGATCCCATAACAGCCACCTCTGTGTCATGCTAGCTTCCCCTAACCCACTGAATTATTCAGTTTCTCCAAGGTACTAATTTTGGTTCTCTATAATACCAAGCCTTCACACCCAAGAATACGATATTGCACATTTAGTAGTGTATTTGTGTGGTATTTTCCCTGAACATCAGCAAAATCCTATCCCTTTGATTATATAGCCCTTGTATATTTTTTTATTAATTTAGAGTATTTTATATCTTCTTTAACTCTGTGAATGGGTTTTTATTTTTTTTAATGATATCATAACTATTTGATACATAGGAAAAACTATCAATTTGAATATTTGTAGCTTCTAACAGGCCAGCTAATTGAACACTCTTAATAATCCTATTTTTTGTTCTATTTTCTTTGCCAGATGAATGATTGTCTGTGAATAATAATTTATAATTATATTATAATTTATAATAATTTCAATATTTATATCTCTTATTTGTTTTCATTCGATCCTGGAAAGTCATTCAGTAAAGTGGGGGGAAAATAGACATTCTTGTGTCATTGGATTTTAGTGGAAAGGCTTGTCTGGCTTACCTTCAGTGTGATCCTTGCAGAGTTTCATTCACTGAGGTAATTCACTGTGCTTGATGCTGAACAGGAAACATGTCAGTCTTTTATATTTTACTTAAATAGTTTATAAAAGTAATTCCTTTGGATCATCCCTGTCCAGAACACCCCCCAACACACACACACACACAAAAGGAAGGAGAGGAGGAGGGGGCTTTAAATAGTAGATAAACAATCTGATGACACTGATGAAAACATGTTTCAAAAAGAAAATCCTGTTAGTTAAAAATCTAAGAACCTCAAGGCTTTAAATTTTTTATAAAACAGTTCCCTTTTTTTACATTTTCAGTGTATTTATGAACTATTTTCTGTACTCATCCTAGGAATCCACTCATAAGTCATTAGGTCTTTTTTGTGTTTTCCAAAACTGCCCTTATAGACCAATATAAGATTTTCAGTCCAGCTGAGAAAAATGTTGAAGCATCCTCCTGCATGGCGGCGTTTACTTGTATTTTTATTTTATCATTTTAAATTCTGGGTCTCAGATTTAATCAGCATATTTTGCTGTCCTGCAGACTGTTTTAAATGCATCGTATCGGTCTTGTTCTCTTTCCTGACATTTTGGGAGGCAGATTTAATCTTTGATCTCACCACATTTGGAATCTATTCACAAAATTTGCAATCTGTGACATTTGCTTTTTAAAAAGTAAAGTTAAAAGGAATTAGCAAATCACACCACTTAAACAGGAACCAATATAATCTAGCTAAATATGTATGAATGTCCTTCCATAAATGTCATCTGCATTTATGACTGACGGAAATCCTCCACTCTCCATAGTTTTCCAGGGTCCAGTGACATAGACTTCATAAAAGGTAAATAAAAAATAAAACATGCAGGTGAGACATAGGATGAGTACACCCCATGGAAGAGAGCCCGGCTTTTACCCAGAGCATCCCTGAGCCCAGAGGAAAGGCTGCCTGTGTGCCCTTTAGGCTTGGGACATTTTCCCATGTACACCTACTCCAAAGTTACAACCCACTTTTTTGAAATCTCCTGTTTGATTCTTAAAATCAAAATCTGCAAACTGCCCTCTTGATGGTTGCAGTCCTCTTGATGGTATATTCATAGCTGGCTTAATATATGGAGGCTTTGAAAAGCCATACATATAAAATAGAATGACTCATATAATTTTATATAACCTAGACAAAAATAGGATCTTCCAGAGTTGATAAGAAGACCACACTACTTGTGTCTGGTGAGGATACATCTCAGGTCAGCATGAAAAGCACAAGGCAAGGATGCTGTAAATGAGAGCCAGGAGCTTTACAGCTTTACAACCCAGTGCTGTCTTGGGTAGTTCTTGGTTTTCAGTTTTACATTATATCTTAAAATTCATTGCACATGACCATTTCCATGTTCTAAGGTTTTGGGGAGCGAGGACCCTAGTGTTTTCAACTTTGTATCTCCACAGCACCCTCCCTGTTGTTTATGGTCAATGAATGTTGGTTGGTTGATAGGCTGGGTGTTACAATTGAGTTAAGCTAGGACTCCTCCTGCTTTTATCCCAAGTACCATCCCAAGCACAGCCCATAGAGAAAGAAGGGTTTTTTTTTTTTTAATTGCACATTCAGACGTATCTTGATTACATGTGATGCTTACGGCCATATTCCTATTTGATTTTTAAATGAATTTATTTAAATAAATTATTTTAAAAAGGTTAATTCTATAGAAGACAGTTTTTGTGAGCATAGTTAAGATATTCTTTCTCTCCCTGAACATGGTAGCTTTAATTACTCAATACATTTTTCCACAGTTTAGTAAGGTTATCTGTTGATCTGGTGCCATTGCTGAGTCAAGAACTATCCTAGCAATTCGGCATAAGGACACATTTACAGACAAAGTTCAGAGGATAAAAGATTTAAGATTCACTTCTTATTATAACAAGAGAGGTGTTGTAATATGAGTAACATACCTATAGAGAAAGTCAAGGAATTCATTGTAATTTAAGTGGAGTCAGATAGCACACCCACAGAGTTGCCAGCATGCTGTACATTAACCCATATGCTTCTCATAGCAGCCCTGGAGGCACAAAGAAGGTGACTAATTTGCCCCAGGCCACCCAGCTGGTTGGTGGTAGAGCTGGGAGTCCACCCCGTGTGGGGTGTTCAGAACCTGTGGTCTTCATGGTGGCATCAGGGGAGCTGCCCTCTGATCTCGGTCACTGTTTCTCTGCAGTGATGGCCTGCTTTCCTGCACCTGAAATGGTCACCGAGTCTTGGTGCCTGCTAAGAGCCCTGGGCTTGGTGGGAAGGCACGTTATAAGTCATTTAGTTAGACGCCACACATTGCTGCCACCCAACAAAGCTCAAATAAACCACAGTGAAAATCACCCCAAAGAAAATGGAAGGTTTCATTCTGTTCTTGAAGATGCACAAAAACAAAACCTAAAGCCCGAAATGCAGGACTATTACCAAGAGACATTGAATAAGCATTAACTGATACAAATGATGGAGACTTCAAGAGAGTACAGTATTGAATAAAGGTCTCTCTGTTTTCTACAGGGTGAATTTTCTAGTGGGAACATTTATGTGTGAAAATTTTCACTTCATTGATCTTCTTCCAAAGGGAAGTGCTGGAGCAGGTGGAGGTGAACTTGCTCTTAATAAGGCCAAACCCTCAGAGACCAGAATAGCACACATGCACATGTGCAAACACACACACGCACACACACACACACACACACATGGCTGTACCAACCCACACGCCAGCAGGTGTGCTGACTCCTTGGCTCACTTGCTGGAGTAAGAGGAAAAGTTATGCCTTTCCTCTTGCCTCATTCCTTTAGGGCTGGTCTATTGACATTCACAAGTTAATTGTGAATTCACTTGGTATTATTCAAGAGTCTTTCAAAGCACACATAAATGAAATGCTGGGCAACTCATTAAGACATTCATCAAAAGTGCTTTCCGTTTCTTTTCAAAGCTAGAGAAATAAATGCAGAATTGAGGAGTTTTCATCAGGCTTATCTTTTTTATGTGCTGAAATAACTTATGGACTGCCTTCATTATGATCAATTCTTTATGGCACCCACTTTAGTTCATATCAATAGGAAGATGAATAATGCCTGTGTAAGATCTATTTTAAGCCACTTATTTTCTCCAACATCAGTTTGCTTCACAAGTTTTGAAAAAAGAAACATCTTCTCTTCCAAAAAATATGTCATGCTCATACAGTTGATCGAACTACAAAGTAAATTTGATTTACAGGGGCCACCTGGATACATAACAAATAGGCTAGCATCTCCCAAATGTCTTCACACACCCAAGTCTCCATGATGCTCCCCATAGAAGAAGGGTCTTGTGTCCAAATGGATGGCCCTGTACTGTCTGCTCTCCTGTGAAATCCCATTACCAATTGAAGATTAACAGCTCTCTGAGCCGGTCTGTCCAGCTTTCCTGGATGTACTTAATCATGGAAACATGTTTCCATTTAACAATTAGTAACACCACCAGTTCTCAGAAAAAAAAAAAAAAAAGCTTTGAGAAACCCAACTTAGCTTTTCTTCTAGATAAAAAATAAATCTAGAATGTTCTTATGTTTCTAATAATGAGCAAAAAGTATTCTGCAAAGAGGATTTTCCTCCTGGAGTAAAGGAAGCACTGGTACAAGCGTACATGAGGGAAGGAGAATTTGGGTTCAGCGAGAATGTCAGCTGAGGTGGGTCAGAGCATCCTGAGGGCAGCTGTAAATAGTCATCTATAATGCAAGTCCCCAGCATCATAAGAGGCTGTAAGAGGAGAGGATACTGTTCTTAGGAGACACAGAACACCTCCAAATCTATTTTCTTCTTACACTATGATTCTGCAGACATGAACTCCACTTTGCAAACCAATCTGTAGCACCCCGGAGCCTCCGTGAGGCCTAGGAAGGTGCTGGATGGAGGGACCGTTCTCCCTCCTCGGGGGCTAGAGTGTCACACTGTGGACCTCAGATTCCTCAATGGCAGAACGAGGGAATTGGTCACTGCATGACCTTGTCTAGTATTGTAGGATTTTGCCAGTGAAGTTACAAAGTAACACTATTTGGAAGTTTCCAAGTATATAATATTTTTGGTCTTGGAAATAATAAAGTGGCTAAGTCTACAATAATTTTTCATTAGAGCTTATGATTTCGATAATATGTTGATCAGTCTTACTAATTTTTGGTAAAATTTATTTTAAAATAATTTTAAATAGATTACAAGAACAACTCTATCACATAGCCAGTATTTAAATTTGGGAGATTCTTTTCAGTCTAGATCCATCGGTTGCCATAGTGCTTTTTTAGGGCTAATCATGGTATACAGATAATTTTTTCTCTACTTTTTAGATGATAATTTAGATAAAATTTTGCTCATGTGTAAAGGGTTTACACTCATCTTTTTTATTGCTGCAGCCTTTGATTCTTAAAAGTTTTGCTATGGTACCGTCTTTGGATGGTTAGTCTTTTAGCAGTTAGTTTTGTTATTTGTGTTCCTCTGAATTATTGCCTTAGAACAAATGGGATTGTCTCACAAAACTCTTCATAGTTTCTTCTGTTTCAAGTACAACAAATTTGCTTGCAATCGATTTTGGCATTTCTTTAATTTTTTTCCTAAGATGATAAGTAATAACTTATATCTTAGGAATTTGTGTCCTTTTTACTTATGAAACTGACTTTTTTTTCAAGGATCATTTACTTCTTTATAGTTCATGTTGTGTAAACCTGGAACTTCTTGCCTTTTAGGGACGTGGTTTTGTTAATAAGTCCAGTTCTTTATGCAGTTTAGATATTCAATCTCACCTGTCATATTTATCTCTGCTGTTTCCTAATTCTTCCTTTAATCTTAGTTTTGTTGAGTTTCGTTGTACTGAAGTATCTAATATTTATATAATTATTTCATCTCTGTATTCACTCAATCCACATTTCCTTCTTTGGTGAATACCTATCTATATAATTCACTATATCAAACCACGGGAACAAAAATAAAAATCTGACCTGGACCCACCTTTCAAAAAACCTCGGATGTGTAAATCTCTGTCACAGGCAGAACTGCCTTCTCTCCCTTTTCCCACATTTTCCATTTTAATTAATTCTGTTCCTTTAAGAGAACAACATTCTAGATTTTGTTTTTAATATTTTGTGGTCTGATTTTTACAAATATTTCACTTCTTGTCCATTTGACACTTAATGTAGTCTGTGAAGAGAGCTCAAAATCCAAGTAAAGTTTTCTTTTTATTAATACGTGTTCTCCCAGCACCGTTGATTTTGTAACTGATTCATCTCCACATCATCACGGCAATTTTACTTTATAAAATATAGCTGTTTTCTATAACTCAAGCTCTGAACTTTGACTCTTCAGCCTCTCAGTTTAATCACAGTCATAACTCTTTATTAAGTCTCTAGTAAGATAATTTAAAAGAAAGTTAAATTACTGTAAGTGGTGTTATCCTTAGGGCTGGTACTGTAATTAGCATGTTGACAGCCCTTTGCTTTTTTTTTTTTTTTTTTTCAGTAAGCGGGCCTCTCACTGCTGTGGCCTCTCCCGTTGCGGAGCACAGGCTCTGGATGTGTAGGCTCAGCGGCCATGGCTCACAGGCCCAGTCGCTCCACGGCATGTGGGATCTTCCCGGACCGGGGCACAAACCCGTGTCCCCTGCATCGGCAGGCAGACTCTCAACCACTGCACCACCAGGGAAGCCCAGCCCTTTGCTTTTTTAAGTCGTTTTCCCTAGGTTATGGAAATTATGTCACCTGAGTGCCTGGTCTCACTTCCAGAAGTGTACTATGGCTTTATGGTGAATTTCTCATTGGGAATGAAAACAGATTCCAAGGTCGGTGGTGGTGATGCATGACCTTGCTTTTTGCTCCTGCCACGGGTGAGAATTCCTCACCAGAAAGTCCTGTGTTTGATGCTGCTGCCAGAGCTGAAATGTCTTCCTTCTTGGAGATGAAATACGGGACTTTAGAGTTTTCTAATTACTTCAGAAACTATTCACCAGCTCTCTTCACAGCCCAGTTCATGAGCTAGGTGAAGTTTTACTTAATTCTATTCAACTGACAACTGTTCTAGCAAAAGTCGTATTTTTTGTAGCTGCGTAGCTTCCTTTTATGTGTGAGGAATATATTTTTCTTATTTCTTCAGCCATGATTTAATAGACCAAGAGTGACACTAAGTTAACATCTGTAGACTTCTCAATCTTTCAAGTTAAATTGGGGTAATAAAACCTGTAATGTCTATTCATTGGCTGATTGTCAAATAAACAGATGGTTATGATAGAGCTTTGACTGTAATGTGCTACTAAAACATAAGTTATTTTTCATTAAGAGGCTGTCCCTCCTTAATAGTTATAGATCAAAGTGCATTACACTGGGGCCATATGCTCTAGTGGAGGCGTGGACATGGGAACAGGCAATCCCAGTTCAATGTGGTGAGTGCCAGGTAGCACCAGAGAGAGAGCTCCTCAAAGCCTAGGGTGGGCAGGGAAAACTCCAGAGAAGACAGCACCACAGAACTGAGTCTGGAAGGCCGAGGTTACTACACATACAAGCACTGAGATCTAAGAGTAAAGATATATTCCTTGAACCTACACCTGCTGTAAGTGGTTTGACCTGCCTTGGGGGTGTGGGTGAGATTTTACAGATAGATGATGCTTAAAAAAGTCTCAGGCCATATCATTAAAAACATATATAGTCTATGACAAATAATTTGGCCTTCAAAAGATAGGCACTAAAGACACAATTAATTGAAACAATGCAAGGACATGACCCAAGAGTCCTGGAAAACATACATAAATGTGTAATATCCAAACACTCCACAGCTCCCGCCCAGGTGTGTAGTGAAGTTTCTTCAGTTACCAGTTGACTTTGCTTAGCTGACTCCCCAATATTCCTGCTTTTCTTCATCACCAAGTTACATGGCATAAAAAATATTTGAAGCTTGGTTCTCATATCCCATTATTCTATGTGACTTCTGGCCCAGTCGTTACTGAACCACTCTCTCTAAGTTGGCTTTGGTTCCCCAGGTAACAAGCTCATAGTTGAAATGGTGAGCTGTTTGGGTTTAAGAAGAAAAGAAAGATTGGTTTTCTGCCTTTGGAGAAACAAAGAAGACTGATGCTAATGACCAAAACAAGGCTATTGAGAATTAAATCTCAATCTAATTTAGCCTTTCTGTTTTAGTCTTCCATTCACAGGAGTTCAGGAACGTTCATTCTGGTTTGAAGATGAAAAATTTTCTGTAGGCGAAGATTAATAGTACCATTAATAATCTTGGAAATGTAAGGAGCCCTGGATATCTTATGAAGCAATCTCATCGATTTTATAAAAGAGGAAACTAATTAAGTGACTTGCTTAAGGTCACACAACCTTTTCATTCCTGTAGATATAACCATCTGTCTTCTGCTTAAATATTTCATTTAAGCTTTTCCTTAAAGGTCAAATTCCAAACCAGAGTGAATTCGTGATTCATCAAGAATCTGTGACCACATGTCTGGCAGTCATACACTTTTGGAGACAAAATGAAAGCACAGAGAAACATGGATCAAAACTGTTTGGTTCCTTGACTTTTTGACTAGAACCACTGAACTGTGGGTTACATATCATCATAAGAAACTTAAATGGACCAGCTAAAATATTTCAGTGTTCTGTAATATTGTTGTAATAAATATAGTTTAACACAACATGTCTTTGCTGTAACATTTGATGTAGCCATCGCAATTGAGACTTCTGTAAGACTAGAAAACATAGATTGGATATTCCCTCCTAATTCAGTATGTCATGAGTGGGGGAATCAGTGCTTTGAAACATGAGTAGAAGCCATTAAATGGGGGCCAAAAATGAGGATGAGATGAAAAAGAAATGCAGAAGAAAAAAACAATAAATAATTAATAGATATGTAAGATAAGGAGGACCCAAGGCATTAAAAAAAGAACAAAAAGAAAACCAAAAGCTTGTATTTAGCAGTAGAAAATAAAACCACACAGGAATAAATAAATATTTTAAGCCCCCATGCTACAGAATTTCACCCTTTCTCCTAGACTATGGCTTTTTGAAACTTTCTTTTAAATCTCAATATATCGGTAATAATTCAAATATTATATTATTTCAACTTAGTTTCATGGTAATAAGAGTGTGGTGTTATTTATTTTGTGTTAAAAAAATGGTGACACAGGGCAGCAGACATCTGTCCTTGACTGTTGTAAATGTTCTTTCATTATTAGGCCCTGAGCCTTCAGTCTTACAGGGTCCCAGAAACACTCTTTTTGTTCATTCATTGATTGTTGATTCTACCAGAAATATTCTTAGCTGATATGTCACTAATTGCAAAACTCAGAAGCAATAACTTGTACTTTGGAACATATGTACTATGTGAATCATTTTCTTTTATGGAATCTAAAGCTTAGGTTCCATCTATGGAAAGTAATATTGCTCAGCATTTTCTTCACTACACTTAAAAGGATGACTCTTTCTTATTGTTGGCTTTTTAAACAAAAGACAGCAAGACCCCATTTTTTATTGATTTCTAAATTTTCTGTGAAACACTGGTGCCGCAGGAGCTGTGTGAAATGGCCATTTGACTTATGAACCATTGGTTCCCAGCTAACTCAACAGCACAAGATATGAAGTATTTTTCATAATTAGTAAATGTGAACATGACAACTTTTTTAGGTTTTTATCACTGCCAGTCTTTCCCTTTAAAAGTCTGTCCACAGGGAGGGGATATGGGGATATATGTACACATATAGCTGATTCACTTTGCTATACAGCAGAAACTAACACAACATTGTAAAACAATTATACTCCAATAAAGATGTAAAAAAAAAAAAAAGTCCATCCACAAAAGTTGTCCTGGAACTTCTCCTGGAAACTGTGGCTCAGTGCCAGTATCCATGACATCAGTGTCAGAGGTGAGCCCTGGGAGAAGATTCAAAGGAGATACCCCTTTCAGAGAAAAATTTAGGGTGGCTCTCTTTTAAACAAGAAAACAAGCAAATTGAGATTATTAGATGAAAAACAAAGCAAGATTTGGAGCATTTTTGACAGTTAAAAAAATACAAGTATATTAGCAATTAGAAAAATACCATTAACCTGAAATCATAAATGTAATTCTCAAATGAGATATTAGTAGTAGTTTAAACTTCAAATTAAAAAGTTATTGTATTATTCAGTTATAAAACCTCCATTTCATTCTGCCATGTGTCATCTATTTCTTTCCTAAGACTGTCCATTATTGTATTGATTTCCAAAGTGTTTGTCCTTACTTCTTGGAGGTTGGTTATAATAGCTCTTTTAAAGTCTTTGATAATTTTAACATCTGTAATATATCAGGATTAGTACCTGTTGATTTTCCTTTTACTTGTGAGTTGAGATTTTCTTAGACCTTAGGAATTTGGCATTGATTCTTGGACATTTTGAGTATTATGTTACAGGATTTGGGGTCTTGTTTAATTCCTAAGGAGAATGTTGTTTGTTTGTTTTAACAATTGACCAGGTTAGTTACAGGCTGCAGGGTTTTTTTTTAAATTTTATTTAACATATTCTTTTGTATTAAGAATTGTATTAATTAGTGTTATGGGCTGAATTGTGTTGCTCCCTGCCACCAAATTCATATTTTGAAATCTTAACCCCCAGTGCCTCAGAAGGTGACTCTATCTGGAGATAGGGTATTTAAAGGAGTATTTAAGGTTAAGTGAGGTCATTAAGGTGGGCTCTAATCTAATATAACTGGTGTCCTTATAAGAGGCTATTAGGGCAGAGACACACAGAGGGGAAAAAACAGCAGGAAGACAGAAGAAGAAGTCCATGTACAAGCTAAGGAGAGAGGCCTCAAAAGAAACCAAACCTGCCCACACCTTGATCTCAGACTTCCAGCCTCAAGAGTTGTGAGAAAACAAATTTCTGTTGTGTAAATCACCTGGTATGTAGTCGTTATTATGGAAGCCTGAGCTGAGTAATGTATTTAGATTTGATATTATTTGGTCATTAGTTAAAGAAATTTGAGGCTTGGTTTCTTTAAAATCCACCTTATTAAGCTAGTGATGTGACATTATAATAAAGGCGTATAAAAACATGAAAACTCGTGTTCACATAAGGTACAAGAAATTACTGAATGTATTTTCTGGAGAGGGTAACTGGGGGTGGTGGTGTCATGAGAGTCATTCTTAGAATAGTGACAAATAATCACCCCTTTTCCATGTTGCTGGGGAAATGGATGTACGGTTCTAAAAAGAGTAACACGTGGGAAAAGACTTTCTTATTTAACTACATGAGTTTTTAATTTCTTTGCATGGAAATTATTCTAAACAATAATATAATTATATAAAAAGCTGGGAAAACATTTGCAGCATCTGCAGTACAGAGTTGATTTCCTTAATGGATAAAGGAATGTTTTCAAATGAATTAAAAAAAAAACAGTTATAGGCCGGGGGTGAGAAGACACACAAGCTATGGATATGGAGAAATTCTCTCTCTCTCTCTCTCTCTCTCTCTCTCTCTCTCAGACACACACACACACACACACACACACACACACCAACAGGTGTGAATATAATATTCACAATGTTTAAATTAAAGCATTTGCAAAGTGGCAAGGCTTTCAGATATATGTAAAACCCAGGGTTGGTGAGAATGTATGCAAATGGACCCGTGACCTTTAAATTGGATCCCATATTTGTAGGGCAATCTGTTACCATATAGCAATGACCTTCACAGTAGAATGCCCTTTGACCCACCAGTGACGCTTGTCATCCTGTATCCGAAGGAAATACCAATGAATTTGTGTAAAAATTTAGCTTCCAAGAATTTTTATCACAGTATATTTTATAATGGCAAAAAGTGGAAAGAATGAAATATCTGACTGTAGGGGTTGGGTTAAACAAAGTTTGTTACATTTGCATATAATATAAAGACTTTGCAGATTAATAATAGGGGGAATATTTATTTATATTATTATGTGAAAAAGCAAGATTCTGACTCATCGGACTATTACCATTCTTTTTTTTTGAAAGAAAAATAGCTGGATATGAATACCAACTATTGGAAGGATATTCATGAAAATACTGAAATGGATTATGTTGAAATACAGGTATTTGGATCATAAGTAACTCTTAATATTTTCTTTTGGATTATCTGTTTTCTATGCTTTAAAATAAGCATATAAGATATATAGTGCTATTTTAAAAAGCTCATTATGGTTTATTTAATATAAAAATATGTTCCAGAAACAATTGTGCTACGGTTGCTTTGATTTCATAAAGGTAATGTAGAATTTCTGAAATGCAAAGTGTCTTTACAGTCACTTTTTGTAGTTCTTGCTCTTATTTTGTTGATTTAACTGAAGCTTAGCTCTTATCTTAAATATTCCTAAACCTTAGGACTTCCAGAGTCAGAATAATAGATATTTTGTTCCTGTGCATACTTTTGATAAAGCCATTCATTTTATATTGACTCTTTTAGAATGGGACTAAGTCTACATAGCCAATTATAGGTCAGTTAAGAAAATTAAATTTCAATTGTATTTTTACAATCAAATATGTATCATGGACTATCTTTACCAAAATGTTCTATTTTCAAATCAAGACTTAAAAAACGTCTAATGTATTATAAATAATCAGATCTATTGAAAAACACAATTGATATTTTTAAAATGAATTACCTTTAACATGACATTGTTGTTTTTCAAGAATTAAGAAATAATGACCTGTTCCTGAGAGTGTGTGTGTGTGTCTGTCTGTTTTTGGCAAGTGGGTCTATTCTTTTTCTATTTACTAAAGCAACAAGGAAGTATTATGTCATGTGGAATATGCTAGAATGGATCCTCTGGGTATGGTGTTCTGGGTTGAGATTTATCCACTGGAAATCTGCGAGTCTGAGCACCCTCTGCTTCCCTCCTCCAGCCCCCATTGAAGTGGAGCCAAAAATGCTTCTTTTCTGGCTCATTCGCTGCACACAGGCCCTCCCAGGCGGGGGGTGGCAGTAACAGAGCTGCCACAGGGCTGCCACAGGTGGTTCTGTGCTAAATCTGTAGCTCAGAGTGTGCCTCCCTGGGGGAGGGGTAAGGCGGCTGGAAACTGTGCTCATGTCACTCCAGAGACACTCCCTGTGGGTCGGTGGGCAGAGGCCACTTGTTAATTAAAGCTGGTGGAGGCTCCCCGCACCTCCTTCTTGCATCTGCATCTCCAGGTTTGCATTTGGAATCCACAGGACAGTGATGTGCTAGAGGGTTTGGGTGAAACAGGGTTACAAAACATCAGGAATCCTCTCATGATAGCTGGCATAAGAGCTTGTAATACCATCCAAGAATTCCGAGGTTTCTTGGGTAAATAAAAATCATAGCTACCATTTTATAATGGTTGCTGTGTGTAGACACTGTACAAAGCCATAGTACGTAACACATAATTGTGTTTTAAATGAACAAAATGGCAGTATTCCTACTATACAGGATATGAAAGTGAGACTCAGGTAATTTAAGTAATTTGCTAGTTGTCACACAGCTTGTAAGTGAAGACAGAAATTGAACCATTTTATTCACCATGCCCCCCCCACCATAGACCTCATTGTTAAGGGCTCTCTTAACTAGGGGATTTATTCTAAGCACATTCCCAAATATTAAACATATTTTGTCTAACAAGTAGAGCCAGCAAACGTATTTAAAGTTGTCACACTATTTAGGGGAAAAGTTCTGTGTGAGTGTGGTTTACCTGCATAGATTTATCTTTACTGAAGATACAAATTTTTAACATCACGTCACCTTTCAGTGTGTATCTTCATTAAGAAGTTTCAATATTTCAGGATGCTCAATTCCTTTCTAGTTAATTTATATTGAAATTTATTCTTTTTTCCTTGAGTTAATGATAGAGATGCCGTTAATCTCTCAATTTTTTAGAGTATCTCATATTCCAAGCATTAGTTGGTCTCTGCTAGGCAGAGAAATGAGACCATTGAAGTATGTCAGGGTGGCCAAGGAAAGCTAGTCGGAATAGGTCAAGTTTTAAGGCAGACCTGTGGGATGAGAATGATTATATTACATTAAAGTAAATAAGCATTTCAATTTTAATCGAATATATGACTGAAGAAAGCAAGATAGTCTTTAAAGCATGTATGTGAAGCTGCTTTGTGTTCTGTAGAGGACATTAAAATAGATTCATCCTATATTTCGAATATTTCAGAAAAATTTTACCTTCCATCAAATTGGCAGTTAACACACATATATGTGATTTTGACATCCAGGTAGCTGGCATAGAGGCTTTTTCTAAAAGAAAAAAGGTGTCTGTGATTTGCATTCCAGGAAAAAAGTAAGATGCTGATGAATTTATGAATCTGGCACAGTGGGGATGGAGTCAACAGCCGTGAAAAGTATTAATTCTGGCCTCAGTCCTGTCACAGAAGATACCTGGAGAAACTTCTCAGAAGACCATCTCCTTGTATTGTGAATACCCTCTAGGCGTGCTGTTTGTCCCTTGATTTATACTTTCTTATAACTACCAGTATAAGATAATATTAAAGTAATAATAATAAATGAAAACCAAAGTTAGAAAATTTAAGGGACTTAGTTTGCCTCTGGAACAGGAGGAAAGGAGAAGCTTCTGACAATTTGCTACCGGACTCCAGTGGACCAGAGAAAAGAAAAGCTGTTTGGGTTAAAGCACTTTACTGTTGATTGCTGACAAGTGTGAGAGGAAATTGAAATTCTGGGGCCCATGCATAGAGGAAAAGGGTAGGAGAGAAGTAGCTGTTTTGCCCGGGGCAGAGCGGCCAGCAGAACACACTTGAAAGTGTCCTAGTTCTCAGAAAAGACATCATGCTCTTAGCAGTGCTCACGCCAGCTTTCTCAAAAACAAACAAACAAACAGACAAACAAAAAACACTGGAACGAGCTGCAGTCCCCTGGCTGTGTTATCTCCTGGAAAGTTTGTATCAACATAATATGCATTGATCAAAGATCTGTGAAGTGAGAATGCGTCAACTGTGGATCATTGGTATTTTGCTTCTTGGCACTTAATTACCTGAGAGCACTTTGAGAATTTTCTGGAGAGGCGTCCTTCTGAAGCATTAACTTGTGCGCTGAGATGGTGCCAGTGGTCAAATTGGAAGAGAAGTCTTGAAGGAGCTCCCAGTGCTTTTTTATTTAGAAAGTTATGTAAACACAGCACTGAGGTTTCCCCAGCATCAACACTTAGCTCTTTCTACTCGCCTTCCCATATGCTGAAATATCTTTCTCATGTTCCTACTTGCTGCCCACATATTTTTAAAAGAGAAATCATTCGCTTTAGAAAGTTTTTTTTTTTTTTGGTTTTGTTGTTGTTGTTTTGGGTATTTTTGCAATAAATCTTGTTGTGTGTTTATCTGATTCTTTGTAGTAATTAAATGTTTTAGAATTGTGGTCATATTATTTTCAGAGCTTGCCTTTTACCTGACTCTACAGTGTGAGCTGTCGCAATGCCAGGGGACAGTGCTTCACTTGCAGGTTTTATATTTGAATAGTCAATGTGCCAGCCCTCCCCACCCTTCCCCACACCTTGTGCTCCTCTCAGGGTGCTGCCAACAGGGTGGACCTCCTTGGGAACTTATGGTGGGAGGTGGGGAGGTACAAAGACAATCTGAGCCCACGTATGATCTTTCCTAGTGGGCTGGTTGCAGTGGTGGGAATAAAGGCAGACAGTTGCAACTAAGGGCTCTTCATAGCGGCCCAGACGTATTTCCTGCCAACTGAGGAATTCATTGCCTTTTGCTATAATAATATCCTGCTGAAAGTAAGCCTTAGGAAAGTTAGTTAAACTCTGTGCCTCAGTTTTTCCCATCTTTACAATAGGGTAATAGATTTTCACTTCCACTGATGGTAGAGTAGTGCCTATTAAACCAAACTCTAGATAAAATATAAAACAAAACTTCCTGCAGGTACTGGGGAATGACTGAAAAGAAGCAGGATCAGATAGGATTCAACACTTGGGAGTAAAGGAACAGTCCCTGGAGGGATTTTCTGTTTTTATGGATTTGGGGAGTTAGAGAAGACTCCAGGCAACCCCAGGAGGAATGGGTAAAATGCAGGAGGAATAGGTAAAATGCAGGAAGAATGCTGCAGTTGCCCTAGACTGTACCAGGAGTAAAGGAATTCATTGACAGGGCAGTCACTAGAACAGGAGGAGGGGAAAAGCTAGGAAGGACTGAGCCACAGAGGGAGAGACCCTGGTCCCGAATATAAACTCCATACAAACCTCAGGCTGACTCTCGAAATAACCATGAACAGGACAGAACCCTAGGATGCAGCTGAGGGTACAGGAGCTGAACAGAGACTGCACCTGCGGCCCACAGCAGGGGCACTGGTTTCTCATGTTACATTAGGTGGAAAAGTCAGGGCTGTATCTTGTCCTCACTACAGCAGTCTCCCAAATAGCAACACAAAGAGATAGAGCTCAGAAGCCAATAGACTAATTGAAGTGGAATATAAAAAATTCAATTGACCAAAAGGAAAGAGGAGAGGAGGAAAAGAAGAACATGAAACATATAGGACAAACAAAACCACAAGTAAAATAGTAGACCTATACCCAACTCTCTTAATAATTATGTTAAAATGAATGGACTAAGTACACTTGTAAGAGGATGATATAATCAGAACAGGTAAAAAGCAAAACCCAGTTATATGCTGTTTATAAGAGAGGCACTTTAAATAGAAAGACATACAGGCTAAAGGATTTGACAGATACCCCATAAAAGCAAGCACTGTAAGATTGGAGTAGTCATATTAGCATCACATGAAATACCCAGAGAATTACCAGACAATTCACAATAAGGTGATTTACTGCCTTTACTAGGAAAACATGACAGTCACGAATATGTACGTGATACAGATGGTTGAAATTAGAACTGACAGAATTTAAAAGAGCAAGAAACCCTCTTAGAATGATTTGGTGATAAGTAAGAGGGAAATAGCATCAATGTTACACAAACCATTACAAGGAATAGAAACATAAGGAACACCTCTCAACTCATTTTATGAGGCCAGCATAATCCAGATATCAAAATCTAATAAAAATAATCAAAATAAGGAAAATAACTGACCCATATTCTTAATGAATTTATATGCAAAATCCTTACTAAAATCTCAGCAGATCAAATCTCTCAGTATATACAAAAGATACCTTGACCATGTTAGGTTTGTTCCAAGAATGTGGAGTAGGTTTAATGTGAAAATTTAATCAATTTATTCCACCACATTTACAGAATAAAAGAGAACAACTATATGAAGATTGCAATAAATGGAAATGGCATTTGGCGAAATTCAGTATCTTCTATGATATAAACTCTCAGCAATTTAGAAAAGAAGGGAACACTTTCAAACTGATAAAGGGCATATGTGAAAAACACATACAGCTAACATCTTAATAGTCAAATATTAAACACTTTTCTTTTAAGACCTGGAACAAGGCACTTGTATTCAATGTTTTACTGCAGGTCATACAAGTGAAACAAGGCAAGAAAAAGAAGAGGAAACATGGAAGGTAACAAGTAAAGCAGTCTCTTTTCACAGGACAAATTAATTGCACAGAAAATCCTAAGGAATCTATTAAACAACCATAGAACTAATATGTGAATATAGCAAAGTTGAGAGATACTGTACAAAGCCATTATACAAAAATCAATTGTATTTTTATATACTGTCAGGAAAAATTGAAAAAGAAACATAAAAATATAATTCCCTTTACAGTTATGTTAAAAAGTAATAAGAAATTTTTTAAAAAGACAAGTGAGATCTCTACATGTAAAATTACACAGTTGCTGAAAGACATTTTTATTTCTTTTCTTTAAATTGAAGTATAGTTGATTTACAATGTTGTGTTAGTTTCTGGTGTACAGTGGTGTGATCCAGTTATACCTATTCTTCTTCATATTTTTTCTGTTATGGTTCATCACAGGATATTATGACTATAGTTCCCTGTGCTATACAGTAGGACCTTGTTGTTTATCCATTCTATATATAATCGTTTGTAGCTGCTAACACCAAACTCCCAATCCCTCCCTCTCCCACCCCTTGGCAACCACAAGTCTGTTCTCTATGTCTGTGACCCTGTTTCTGTTTCGTAGATAAGTTCATTAGTGTCATATTTTAGATTCCACATATAAGTGATATCATATGGTATTTGTCTTTTTCTGAAAGACAGTTTTAAAAGACCAAAGTAAGGGGAGCAATATGCTGTGTTTGTGGCTTGGAAGCCTCAAAATTATTAAAATGTAAATTATCTGAAGATCATCGTATATAGTCAATCATTCCCAATTGTAAGTCCAACAAGGTTTTTATAGAAATTTATCAACTGATTATAAAATTTATGTTGAAATTTGGGACTTAGGAGAGTCAAAGTAATCTTGTAAAAGTGGAGCAGAGTTAAAGTACTTACCTTGGTTGACTTTAGCCATGGTGATGCCACCATGAAGGTCAACTGATAAGTCAGCATAAGGAGTTCATAAACAGACCAGCTCATACAATCATCGGATTTTGGGCAGAGATGCAAAAGTCATCTCATGAGTAAATGAAAGTCTTTTCAAAATGGTGCTGAATTAACTGGATATACATGCAAAAAACAGAAACAAAAAACCCTCTATCTCTACCTCTCACCATAAAAAGAAATTAAATCAGATGAATCATCTAATTGTAGCTAAATGTAAAAATTAAAACTATAAAGCTTCTAAATGAAAACATTAAAGAACATCTTTGTTGGGGGTAAAATCGACACTGAGTTTCTTATGCAGGAAACAGAAAATAATAACCTTTAAAGAATAAAATTTTCTCATCAAAAACACCATTTAGAACATGACTAGGTAAGCCAAAGATAAGAAAACATAATGAAAAACATAGGTCTGACAAAAAACTTTTTATCCAGAATATATAAAGAACTTCTGCAATTCAATAATATGAAGACAAACAACCTAATTAAAAATCAGACAAAAGATCTGAACAGACATTGCACAAAGGATGACATATAAAAAGCCACATAAGCACAGGAACAAGGCCTCAAACAGGGCTTCAGATTTATTAGTCAATAGGGAAATGCAAATTAAAATCACAATGAAAATAACACTAGCCACAAGCCAAAATGACTTAATGTAAAAGAATGACAACACCAATTACTGGCAAGTTTGTCATAGGTGTCTGGCACCAACTTACTGCTTACTATCATGAGGTCTTCCAACTCTGGTTCTCGTGGAGTGAAAATATACTATCCATCTTATTGTTTTCTAAACACCCACCTTCTAGTAGCTATAGGACAGAGAAATAAGTATAAAGCCAGTCCTCATATGCTAAGTGAGGAAATGCAGACCTCATTATCAAAGAAAAATACTGGACTTGATTCTGTATTAGGCAAGATTGAGCTTGCCCCCAAATTCTACCACCTTAGTTTATTTTTTTCCCTGTCTCAACTCTGATAGGATTATGACTATATTTGGGAGGAAAATAATGCACCGATTTTATTTACCTTATTTTCTTTTTTGTGGCAAAACAACATTGTAAATTTGGAGTAATCCATGACCAGTTGATGGAGGCAGCTTAGAGTTTGAGAAAATAATTCCACTTAATAATTGATGTGGAAATTCAAACTGGAAATGTACTTTTAAAAAGCAACCAGTTTAAGGTCTCCAAGGAGTTTACAGGCCTACCCGTTTTATCAGCTTCTGTAACACTCATCCCTGCTCACCCTCCCCATCTTTCTTCCCAGGGTCTCCTCCACGCAGGCAAACATCTGTACCAGGTGATTCTGAGTCAACTCATGAATTCTGACAAATGTGGCAGAAAGGAAATGTACAGTTAATTAAATTTCATTATGTCTGCTACCAGGCTTCATTTTGGCATAGGAGACAAGCTAATCTAATAAGCAGCTGACCAGGACCTTGATTGTTGTGCTTCCCAGGGGACGTCTCTGGTTTGCCCAGACATGTCTGTGATAATCTACAGACTGTTGGAGAGAGGGCTGCAGCCAGGTAGCCTTGTAAGTCAGCTGACACTATGGTAGGGGTAGGTGGTCTGTTATCACACCACACATGAGAATGAAGAGTAATCTTGAAATGATGACAATGAGCAGGTGAAGACAAGATGAATTGAGCTTGTAATGTGGATGGATATGGAGAATCTACCTATGTCTGTGTCCATATCCATATCCATATCTACCTCTATCTATCTACAGAGATAGATAGATAGATAGATAGATAGATAGATATGTAGTTAGATAGAAATAGAAACAGAGATAGACAGAGATCACTTAATCCCCAGGTTTACAGGGGAAGAGTTGGAGGCCCAGATGTGAAGGAACTACCCAGAATTATATTATCAATGGCAGGTGGAGTCAGGATCCAAACCCTTGCCTGCCAAGGCCTAGAGCCTTTGCTTTCAGTCACAATATGACATCATTCACATGACTAACCATCTCATCCCTTGGGACTCAACTCACCTGATCCAGGAAGTCCCTGCTCACCCTCCTTCCTGCCCCAGCTTGGGGTGCCTGCTTCCCTGTGATTGTCTAGTAATTTGCTTGTAACTCATCTTTGAGCACTGGGCAGTATCGTGAATCTGATCTCTTCATTTGGCTTCCTATCTTCCTTGTTGGGAGGTACTTAAATGATGTATGATGTTTTCTTCTTTAATTTAAGAATTTTAGTCTCAATTTGATCCTTAACTTTCCTTTAATTCAAAAGCATTGACATTTATTATAACTGTGAGGTACACAGTAAAAAAATAAAAGTCAAAGCACAGGAAAAAGAGAAGTCTCCCTCTCTGGAGCCCAGTCTCCTTCACCAGAGTTCTACCAAAAGTGGGTTCCCTGTACCTTCCAGGGAATGGGTGGAATTCAGCTTAGAATTCCCTGAGTCTCACCTGGGGCCCAGTGCAATATGGTAGCTGACAAAAAACCTGCCTAGATGACTTCATGGATTAGGCCTCTTCTTTTAAATTAAAAATAGAAATAGAATCAATGTTTAGAATGACAATAATTTAAAAATATGATTCCATTATATGTTATAGACAAGTAAGGGAGAGATATAGAGAATAAAACGCAAATAAAAAGGAATATAAGTACAAGAATATAGAGAAGGATATAAACACACTTAGAGAGAGGATCAGTTAGGGGTCGAGCTGCCAGGAATCTAGAACTACACTTACTCCTTCCGTCCCCCCACTAAAGTGGCCATGACAGCACAGCAGTTTTATTAAATTACCGTGGCAATACTAGTCAATGCAATTAGTCAAGGAAAGAAAAAAAGCTATAAAAATTAGAGAAAAATTGGATATTTTTTATTATTATTATTGCAGATAATATATTGTTACAGAAAAACCCAAGAGAATCACGAAAAGTGATTAGATGCAAGGCAAGAAACACAGAGGGTTTTCCTTGTTTCAATAACACTTGGAAAATTGTAATAGAAGAAAGGACTCTATTAGAAATAAGAAAAAAATGTACAATGTTCCAGAATAAATTAATAATAAAAATAAGAGACATGTAGAAGACAACTAAAATGTTTTTCTGAGAGATAAAAAAATTCCAAATACATGAGGAGTGGGGACATGGCATGGTATTTGGTGAAAATAGTAAATATTATAACAAGGTCATTCCTTACCAAATTCATTTATAATGTTAACATGCAATTAACATCTCAATGAAAATTTTTTATAATTATGTTAGTCTGCTCAGCAACTTAAAATGCCATTAACTGTGTGGTTTAAATGGCAGAAATTTATTTTCTCTCTGTTCTGGAGTCTAGAAATTTGAGATCGAGGTGCCAGCATGGTCCAAAGATGGTGTTTCTTACTATGTCATCACAAGGCCTTTTCTTGGGGGCTGGTAGAAAGTAAGATCAAGAGCTCTGGCCTCTCTTCTTACAAGGGCACTAATCCCATCAAACCAGGACTCAGCCTGCTTGACCTCATCCAATCCTAATTACCTGCCAAAGGTTTCATCTTCCAGTGCCATCCCATTGAGGGTAGGGCATTACCATAGAAATTAAGGGGGACGGGGACACAAACACTCAGTCCATAATAGTAATTTGATTAGATATTTATGTATTGAATTTAGAAAAATAAACAAGAACTAATTTCTAATGAAATTTGTCTTGTCATTTATGGGTTTAGAGTCAGTACACAGATCAATGAAATGTTATCACGGTTGGCAAATGTTTTTTGTAAAGGACCAGGCAATCTTATTTTTGTCTTTGTCAGCCAAAACTATCCATCTCTGTTGTAGCACAAAAGTGACCATAGATAAAATACAAACAAATGAGCATGCTGTGCTCCAATAAAACTTTGGGTACACTGAAATTTGAAATTTATATAATTTTCATGTGTCATGAAATACTGGATTTCCCCCTTCCCCTACACACACACACACACACAACACACACACATAATCGTTTAAAACTCCACAAGTCATTCTTAGCTAAAGAGGTAGCTCTCCAAACTGCAGACCTGATTTGGCCTGGGGGCCATAGTTTCCAAACCCTGGAATAAAGAACAAAGAAACAGATACTGAGGCACATAGGAATTAAGATGTTATAAAGGAGGTATCACTACCCAGTGAGGAAGACAAAGGTTATTCAGCAAATAGTGTGAGAAACTGGCTACATAACTGAGGGGAAAAAAGCTTGTTAAACCTTTACCATCCAGCAACAACCAAAATAAAGTCCAAGTGAAGAGATAGTGTAAACAAATAAATAATTAAGGAAAACATAGTGAATATCTAATTTTGTAGTGAGGGAGTCCTTTCTAAGTCTAAAAGGGACTCCCTCTGGGCCCTAAATTCTGCACTATTTTCTTTGGTGTTTCTTCTCATTTGTCCGCTGGAAGCTGGAGCACCTGAGAAAGGTTTCCATCTCATTTCTCCAGGGGGATTGTCATATGATACAGCACCACCTGATGCTACAGGCACTTATTCCTTGCACCTACAGGAAGCACCTTGGAAGTCTTTCTTCCCCCTAATATGTTAAAACTGTCAAAGGAAGTAAAGCAGGAACCAAGCAAAGTTAAATGGGCCCTTTCTCTACTGATTCCAATGACCCCTTGGTCATAGAACTCTTCCCTCCTACCTGCATGTACGGGTGTCAGACACAGTTGGCTCATAGACTTTGTGAGTGACATTGATGGGCCTGGCTGCTTGGGATGCTAAAATCCCATGTCCAAGTGAATATTTAGACTCTAGTAAAACCAAAATCAAAGCTGACAAGAGCTGCTGGAAATGAGATGAAAGGAAATGAGTCATTTTGGGAGTCATTATACTTCAACTAAGTGCAAAGGACAAAAAAGCGTAATGATGTAAAAAGAGGTAGAAGAAAACTAAATAGGGGGCCCTTGCAAAAGGTGCTAGAATAGTAGAGATTATTAACTGATACTGGAAATCTTTTAGTTCTGCCATTTACTTTCCTTGACTCAGAAAATGCCAGAAGCTGTTCTTGACAGATGTACCAGAGAACAGTGTAAACTGAAGACATTCTGCAGCAAAATTAGATTGTATTTAAACTTTGGCTATCTTTTAAAAACTCTATTTTTAAAAACAGTTGCATAGTCATTCTAGAATCCCTTATGTTCCATTTATTCAAAGGCATATTTTAAAATTTGGGGGTTTTGTGTTTGGCTGCATTTGGGAAAAAATAAATTGTCCACTTGGGACCACAGAAAGGAAGCAAGATATTTCTCTCTGAAGGTAGTTTAATAGTTTAAGAAAGAGTTGCCTGCCTTTCATCATCAGAAAAGGTGAAATATTGGACAAAACATTTGACAGGGCCATGATATAGTTCAGTAATGTTACCAAAAGTAATGAACATTATGGTGTGGATGAAATTGGCCCACAGAAACCTGCAGTATAAAGGTGGTTATGTTTAACACATATGAAAAATAGTTCAGTGTGTTTTTGCTTCTGGGCATTTAAAAGGTTGGTTATTAATTTATAGCAACAATTTATGTATTATATATGTATTTATATATTCAGTACTATTAACAGGTTTATTTATTACTATAAACTGTATTTCAGCTTTTTTCTATTTTAACATTGGTAGCACAAATAATATTCAAACTGAAGAAAAAAGTGGTTACAGTTTGAATCTGTGGTCCTTTTTTAAAGGGAATTCAGTTTTAATGTAGTTTCATTACCGTTTTCAAAATAAATGTAGGAGATAAATTTTGGAATGATCATCTTTTCAGCTTTTGAAGATGCTTGTGCTTCCCGGCCATTTGAATTTCTTCATCTTTGAAGTAGCTTTTAAAATCTTTTTCTCTACAGGGTTATTTGTCTTTTTTCTTTTCAATTTATAAAAGTTATATTTATAACAGTAATATTAATCCATTTGATTTTTAATATGTGTTGCAAGTATATCCACCCAAGCCTATCATTTGTCTTTGTTTATAGTTGTTTTTACTATGCAATTAAAATTTTTAGGTCCTCCCTGGAGGATATTTTGCTTAGTGAAATAAGTAAGACAGAGAAAGACAGACACTGTATATTATCACTTATATGTAGAATCTAAAAAGTAAAACAAACAAATGAATATTAAAAAATAGAAACAGACTCACAGATACAGAGAACAAACTAATGGTTACCACTGGGTTGAGGGAAGGGGGTCAGGGCGAGATAGGAGCAGGGGGTTAAGAGATACAAACAATTATTGTGTATAAAATAAACAAAAACAAGGACATATTGTACAGCACAGGGAATATAGCCAATATTTTATAACTTTAAATGGAGTGAAATCTATAAAAATACTGAATCATCCTTTGTACACCTAAACTAATATAATATTGTAAATCAGCTATACTTCAATTTAATATTTTAGTTAAATCCTCAAAAATGACCCCTTTCCTTTATTTCCACTAGGTTTGTCCCCATTCCCAATATTAGGGCATCCTAAATATTTATTAATATATTTTTTTTGTTTTTTAATTCAAATATAATCCATCTGGAAATCATTTTTAAATATTATGAGAAAAGACTCTGGAAATGTTTTCTTCGAAATGGAAGTTGATATCCTTGAATCAATTAAAAATAATATTCTAAAGTAAAAGCTATTTGTTTCTGATAATTGATAAAGTCATTGAAGAGTAGGGTCAAATAGAATGTTTCAGCACCTGTATGAAAATAAAGTACAATTTTATTGCAAGACAGAAAATGAAACCTGAAGGAATGGCAGAGGATCCTGTGCTCCCAATGGGAACACTCTGAGATCCAGGTGCATCCATCCTTCCCGCACTGAACATGAAATTCCAGCCCCATATTCATCTTGTTCTAGAACTGGAAAAAATAATTTATATGTTAAATTTAAAGAAAATTTTAAAATCTTAAGAACCTGTATAAAATTTATAAAATAAGTAAAAGAGTAAAGGAGAATTTGCTTACATGTTTGTATAACTTTCTGTAAATTCAGAGTTGGAATTGCACAGAAAGCAACAGATCAGTAAACGGAATAGTGATACACACACACACACACACACACACAAAACACAAAATAAAGGAACTGAGAGGAGCTCCAAGATGGTGGAAGAGTAAGACGTGGAGATCAACTTCCTCCCCACAAATACAGCAGAAATACATATACATGTGGAACAACTCCTACACAACACCTACTGAATGCTGGCAGAAGACTTCAGACTGCCCAAAACAGCCGTGTGGAGGACAGGCTCTTGGTGCTCCAGCCAGGCATCAGGGCTGTGCCATTGAGGTGGGAGAGCCAAGTTGAGGACACTGGTCCACAAGAGACCTCCCAGCTCCATGTAATATCAGACAGTGAAAATCTCCCAGAGATCTCCATCTCAATGCGAAAACACAGCTCCACTCAAGGACCAGCAAGCTACAGTGCAGGACACCCTATGCCAAACAACTAGCAAGACAGGAACACAACCCCATCCAGTAGCACAGAGGCTGCCTAAAATCATAATAAGGCCACAGACACCCCCAAACACACCACCAGATGTGGACCTGCCCATCAGAAAGACAAGATCCAGCCTCATCCACCAGAACACAGGCACTAGTCCCCTCCACCTGGAAGCCTACACAACCCACTGAACCAACCTTAGCCACTGGGGTCAGACAAAAAAAAAACCAACAGGAACTACGAACCTGCAGCTAGCGAAAAGGAGACCCCAAACACAGTAGGTTAAGCAAAATGAGAAGACAGAGAAACACACAACAGATGAAGGAGCAAAGCAAAACCCACCAGACCTAACAAATGAAGAAGAAACAGGCAGTCTACCTGAAAAAGAATTCAGAATAATGATAGTAAAGATGATCCAAAATCTTGGAAATAGGATGGAGAAAATACAAGAAATGTTTAACAAGGACCTAGAAGAACTAAAGAGCAAACAAACCATGAGGAACAACACAATAAATGAAATAAAAATTCTCTAGAAGGAATCAATAGCAGAATAACTGAGGCAGGAGAACAGATAAGTGACCTGGAAGATAAAATAGTGGAAATAAGTACTGCAGAGCAGAATAAAGAAAAAAAGAATGAAAAGAATTGAGGAAAGTCTCAGAGACCTCTGGGACAATGTTAAATGCACCAACATTCGAATTATAGGGGTCTCAGAAGAAGAAGAGAATAAGAAAGGGACTGAGAAAATATTTGAAGAGATTATAGTTGAAAACTTTGCTAATATGGGAAAGGAAATAGTTAATCAAGTCCAGGAAGCACAGAGAGTCCCATACAGGATAAATCCAAGCAGAAACATGCCAAGACACATAGCAATCAAACTAGCAAAAATTAAGTACAAAGAACAAATATTAAAAGCAGCAAGGGAAAAACAACAAATAACACACAAGGGAATCCCCATCAGGTTAACAGCTGATATTTCAGCAATAAACTCTGCAAGCCAGAAGGGAGTGGCAGGACATATTTAAAGCGATGAAGGAGAAAAACCTACAACCAAGATTACTCTACCCAGCAAGGATCCCATTCAGATTTGATGGAGAAATTAAAAGCTTTACAGACTAACAAAAGCTAAGAGAATTCAGCACCAACAAACCAGCTTTACAACAAATGCTAAAGGAACTACTCTAGGCAGGAAACACAAAAGAAGGAAAAGACCTACATAATAAACCCAAAACAATTGAGAAAATGGTAATAGGAACTTACATATCAATAATTACCTTAAATGTAACTGAATTAAATGCTCCCACCAAAAGACATAGACTGGCTGAATGGATACAAAAATAAGACCCATATATATGCTGTCTACAAGAGACTCACTTCAGACCTAGGGACACATACAGACTGAAAGTGAGGGGATGGAAAAAAATATTCCATTCAAATGGAATTCAAAAGAAGGCTGGAGGAACAATTCTCATATCAGACAAAATAGACTTTAAAACAAAGACTATTACAGAATACAAAGAAGGACACTACATAATGATCAAGGGATCAATCAAAGAAGAAGATATAACAATTGTAAATATTTATGCACCCAACACAGGAGCACCTTAATACATAACTCAAATACTAACAGTCATAAAAGGGGAAATTGACAGTAACACAATCATAGTAGGGATTTTAACATCCCACTTTCACCAATGGACAGATCATCCAAAATGAAAATAAATAAGGAAACACAAGCTTTAAATGATACATTAAACAAGATGGACTTAATTGATATTTATATGGCATTCCATCCATAAAAAACAGAATACACATTCTTGTCAAGTGCTCATGGAACATTCTCCAGGAGAGATCATATCTTGGGTCACAAATCAAGCCTTGGTAAATTTAAGAAAATTGAAATCGTATCAAGTACCTTTTCCAACCACAAGGCTATGAGACGACTTATCAATCACAGAAAAAATCTGTAAGAAATACAAACACATGGAGGCTAAACAAAACAGCACGTAATAACCAAGAGATCACTGAAGAAATCAAAGAGGAAATCAAAAAATACCTAGAAACAAATGATAATGCAAACACAATGACCCAAAACATATGGGATGCAGCAAAAGCAGTTGTAAGAGGGAATTTTATAGCTATACAAGCCTACCTTAAGAAACAAGAAACAGCTCAAATAAACAACCTAACCTTACACCTAAAGCAATTAGAGAAAGAACAAAAAAAGAAACAACAAAAAAATCAAAATTAGCAGAAGGAAAGAAATCATAAAGATCAGATCAGAAATAAATGAAAAAGAAATGAAGGAAACGATAGCAAAGATCAATAAAACTAAAAGCTGGTTCTTTGAGAAGATAAACAAAATTGATAAACCATTAGCCAGACTTATCAAGAGAAAAAGGGAGAAGACTGAATAGAATTAGAAATGAAAAAGGAGAAGTAACAACTGACACTGCAGAAATGCAAAGGATCATGAGAGATTACTACAAGCAACTCTATGCCAATAAAATGGACAACATGGAAGAAATGGACAAATTCTTAGAAATGCACAACTTTACGAGAGTGAACCAGGAAGATAGAAAATATGAACAGACCAATCACAAGCACTGAAATTGAAACTGTGATTAAAAATCTTCCAACAAACAAAAACCCAGGACCAGATGGCTTCGCATGCAAATTCTATCAAACATTTAGAGAAGAGCTAACACCTATCATTCGCAAACTCTTCCAAAATATAGCAGAAGGAGGAACACTCCCAAGCTCATTCTACGAGGACACCATCAATCTGATACCAAAACCAGACAAAGATGTCACAAGGAAAGAAAACTACAGGCCAATATCAATGATGAACATAGATGCAAAAAATTCTCAACAAAACACTAGCAAACAGAATCCAACAGCACATTAAAAGGATCATACATGGGCTTCCCTGGTGGTGCAGTGGTTGAGAGTCTGCCTGCCGACACAGGGGACACGGGTTTGTGTCCCGGTCTGGGAAGATCCCACATGCCACAGAGTGGCTGGGCCCGTGAGCCATGGCTGCTGAGCCTGCGCGTCTGGAGCCTGTGCTCCGCAATGGGAGAGGCCACAATGGTGGGAGGCCTGTGGACCACAAAAAAAAAAAAAAAAAAAAAAAAGATCATACACTATGATCAACGGGTTTATCCCAGGAATGCAAGGAATCTTCAATATACACAAATCAATCAACGTGATACACCATATTAACAAATTGAAGGAGAAAAACAATATGACCATCTCAATACATGCAGAGAAAGCTTTCAACAAAACTCAAAACCCATTTATGATAAAAACGTTCCAGAAAGTAGGCACAGAGGGAACTTTCCTCAACATAATAAAGGCCATATATGACAAACCCACAGCCAACATCATCCTCAATGCTGAAAAACTGAAACCATTTCTATTAATATCAGGAACAAGACAAGGTTGCCCACTCTCACCACTATTATTCAACATAGTTTTGGAAGTTGTAGCCACAGAAATCAGAGAAGAAAAGGAAATAAAAGGAATCCAAATCAGAAAAGAAGTAAAGCTGACATTGTTTGCAGATGACATGATACTATACATAGAGAATCCTAAAGATGCTACTAGAAAACTACTAGAGCTAATCAATGAGTTTGGTAAACTAGCAGGATACAAAATTAATGCACAGAAACCTCTTGCATTCCTACACACTAATGATGAAAAATCTGAAAGTGAAATTAATAAAACACTCCCGTTTACCACTGCAACAAAAATAATAAAATATCTAGGAGTAAACCTACCTAAGGAGACAAAAGACCTGTATTTGGAAAATTATAAGACACTGATGAAAGAAATTAAAGATGATACAAATAGATGGAGAGATATACCATGTTCTTGGATTGGTAGAATCAACATTGTGAAAATGACTGTACTACCCAAAGCAATCAACAGATTAAATGCAACCCCTATCAAACTACCAATGGCATTTTTCACAGAACTAGAACAAAAAATTTCACAATTTGTATGGAAACAAAAAAGACCCTGAATAACCAAAGCAATCTTGAGAAAGAAAAATGGAGCTTGAGGAATCAGGCTTCCTGACTTCAGACTATACTACAAAGCTATAGTAATCAAGGCAGTATGGTACTGGCACAAAAACAGAAATATAGATCAATGGAACAGGATAGAAAGCCCAGAGATAAACCCACGGGCATATGGTCACCCTATGTCTGATAAAGGAGGCAAGAATATACAGTGGAGAAAAGACAGCCTCTTCAATAAATGGTGCTGGGAAAACTGGACAGCTACATTTAAAAGAATGAAATTAGAACACTCCCTAACACCATACACAAAAATAAACTAAAAATGGATTAAATACCTAAATGTAAGGCCAGACACCATCAAACTCTTAGAGGAATACCTAGCAGAACACTCTATGACATAAATTACAGCAAGACCCTTTTTGATCCACCTCCTAGAGATATGGAAATAAAAACAAAAGTAAATAAATGGGATCTAATGAAACTTAAAAGCTTTTCCACAGCAAAGGAAACCATAAACAAGATGAAAAGACAACCCTCAGAATGGGAGAAAATATTTGCAAATGAAGCAACTGACAAAGTATTAATCTCCAAAACATATAAGCAACTCATTCAGCTCAATATCAAAAATACAAACAACCCAATCCAAAAATGGGCAGAAGACCTAACTAAACATTTCTCCAAAGAAGATATACAGATTGCCAACAAACACATGAACGAATGCTCAACATCATTGATCATTATAGAAATGCAAATCAAAACTACAGTGAGGTATCATCTCGCACCGGTCAGAGTGGCCATCATCAAAAAATCTAGAAACAATAAATGCTGCAGAGGGTGTGGAGAAAAGGGAACCCTCTCGCACTGTTAGTGGGAATGTAAATTGATACAGACACTATGGAGAACAGTATGGAGGTTCCTTAAGACACTGAAAATAGAACTATCGTACAATGCAGCAATCCCACTACTGGGCATATACCCTGAGAAAACCATAATTGAAAGTGTTGTGTACCAAAATGTTAATTGCAGCTCTATTTACAATAGCCAGGACATGGAAGCAACCTAAGTGTCCATCAACAGATGAATGGATAAAGAAGATGTGGCATATATGTACAATGGAATATTACTCAGCCATTAAAAAGAATGAAATGGAGTTATATGTAGTGAGGTGGATAGACTTAGAGACTGTCATACAGAGTGAAGCAAGTTAGAAAAACAAATACTGTACACTAACACATATATATATATGGAATCTAAACAAAAGAAAAAATATTGGTCAGAAGAACTTAGTGGCAAGACGGGAATAAAGATTCAGACCTACTAGACAATGGGCTTGAGGATATGTGGAGGGGGAAGGGTAAACTGGGATGAAGTGAGAGAGTGGCATGGACCTATATACACTACCAAACATAAAATAGATAGCTAGTGGGAAGCAGCCGCATAGCACAGCGAGATCAGCTTCATGCTTTGTGACCGCCTAGAGGGATGGGATAGGGAACGTGGGAGGGATCGAGATGCAAGAGGGAAGAGAAATGGGGACATATGTATATGTATAACTAACTCACTTTGTTATGAAGCAGAAACTAACAAACCATTGTAAAGCAATTATAGTCTAATAAAAATGTTAAAAAAAAAGAAAAGAAAACTGAGACCTAGAAATACAGATTTAAATGTATTCGTTTTTAACTTAAGGAGAAAGTCAATGTTAAAGACTGTAGTCTGTACTGTGGCTATGTAAGAGAATATTCTTATCTTCAGGCATGTACAACTTATTCTTAAAAATTCAGAAAAATATGTATATGCATATATATGTATCTCCTTATATACATATATGTATACATATATGAAAAGGGAGAGAGGGAGGGAAAGAGAGAGAATCTGGGTAAAGAGTATATGTGTGTTCCTTGTACTATTCATAGAGCATTTCTGTAATAAAATTATTTCCAAATAAAAAGTTCAAAAAATAAAAAAAAAAAATAAAGGAACATCCTGAACGAGGGAAGTCTTGGAATGAAATAAATTTGAGCAAAAATTCTGGGCTTCATCTGGGAACAGGCAGTTGCAAGAATATCTTGTTGTAATTATGTAGAACACTAAACACACCTCCACTCAATAAAATAGTAGCAAAGTATAACTTATTTCCTTTAGAAAGTTGAACTTAATGGAAGAGAGAAGTCCTCTTGGTAAGTTTTGATTTATCATGTTATGTGAGATAGAATACATAGCTTGAGGTTTTATCTTACTTATGTTTCATAGTTAGATATTACTAGCACTAAGCCTTTTTTCTATCTGTAAGATAAAGTGCAGGCTGATTAGGATTCGTGTGGGGTAGGTTTGGGGACCCACAGCAGCTCCCCTTGGGGATAAGCATTCTTGCTCATTTATTACATTCGAGGGCAGCATTCATCTTGACCCTGACTGTTATTAATAAAATCAAAGAGTTGTTATTCATACACAAAAGAGGGTCGGTCTTATCAGCAATGTCTACCTACTGTTAAAGTAAAGCCTTTCTTTCCATAAAGTGTGGGAATCATCTGACCACATGCTGAGGGGTGTAGGGCTGGGATTGAATTGCATGGACCATGAACCTAATAATCCCGGAACACCAAGACCAAGAGGTGGTACTGGGAACCTCAAGGCAGAGAGATGCTCTGGGACAGAATGGTTAAAACTTCCTGGTGTCCAGAAGCCTGCCTGCTATCAGAGGAGGACTTCCTGATTTTTATTGCTCTGAAGAAGGTGCAAAATTTGCATTAAAAACCACAAGGTACATCTGTGAAATATGTGCTTGAAGGTCCAAAAGCACTCATTGAGAGGTATTAGGTCCATCCATAAGTTGATGTTTTGGATATAAAAATTCCAGTGTAAGAGTTATTTTCTCCAGTGATATACTGTGACAAATATTCCACAGATAATGCTTTCCCATCAACCGTCTTTTCCAGGCACTTTTGGAATCTTACCAAAAGTTACTTTTCATGTGTAAAATTTTCAATATTGAACAGTTAAGTATTCAGCCCAAAGAAGTTCCTTGTCTCATGAGCTCAATGAAAATTATTTTATCATAACATGTGAAACTATCCAATGAATTGGGGCTGCTTCTCAAGAAAGTGAAATTGTCTTGCAGGGGGTTTAATAAAATAAGGTGTTTGGTTGACCTTGGCCAGGGTCACCTGCACACGGAGAAGACAGAGTGTGGTGTTGTGTCTTTCTCCACTAACCCTGATGAGTATAGTCACTCCTCTCTTCCTCTCCAGGACTCTGTGTTGCCAAGGAGGAAGGAGTGGATGAGAAAGAAAGAAGAGATGGGATGAGTAGAGTGAAAAAAAAAAAAAGCTGTTAAAACTCACTTCAAAAGAGGAGAGTGGAATTGTTCTACTTATGGCAAACCGACCCAAACAGATACACATCTATTCAAGACATCCATTCAACACGGATTAATTAGTCACAGGCACCTTTCCTAGAAGCTGGGGAAAGCAGTGAACACAAATAATAAAAACCCTGACTACATGACATTTGCATTCTAGTTAGGGGAAGATGAGACAATAAGCAAACCTGTAAAAATATATACATATAATACGGCAGAGTGTGATAATTGAATGGATAAAAATAAAGCAGAAAAAGGCTTTCCAGTGCTGGGGGAGGGAGGTATTGTTACTTGGAATAAGCTGGTCAGAGAAGGCTTCACTGATGAAATGTCATTTGAGAGAGATCAAAGGATGTAGACGTGTGGGTTAAGAGAGTTCTAGATTCAGAGAAGCCAGTGTGTGGAGCAAAGCATGAAAGCAGTGGGATTGGACAGGCGGTATGGGTGGACCACATAGGCTCGGGAGACAATGTCAAGGGCACTGACTTTGATCTCAGGTGATTTGAGAAGACACAAGAGCAACATGAGTAAATGAATGATTGATCTAACTTTCATTCAGAGTTAGTGGCTGCTGTGCTGAGAGGCGACAGATGGAGAGGAGGGCAGAGTCGTGAGACTGGTTTAGAGGCCCGTACAGAGGTGAGAGGGGTGGAGGCGTGGGGACCTGGGCACTAGCCATGAAAGTGGTATGAGGTGGCCAGCGTGGGATACTTGCCAGTGGTTGACCAGTCCAGATAACCCATCAGTCAGATGTGGAGAATGAGATGATCTGCGGCAGCATGTTGGACTTCAAGGACTGGAGAATGTTGGGCCAGAGGAATGCCTGGCCCACCTTTGGAAGTAAAGCAAAAGTAAAAACTCAAATAACATGAGAGTGAGCCTTGTGGGGGGAGGAGCCTCATGAGGGAGGAGCCTCCTGGGGGAGGAGTCTTGGGTGGAGCCTCGTGAGGGCAGAGCCTCCTGGGGGAGGAGCCCCAGACTCTTTCTAGTTTTTAGAATGATAATCATTATTTTCCTCCAATGTCCCTTACCTTTCTCTGTAAGCAGCCAGGAGCTCTTGTGTGGTCCTGTCACAGCACTTCCCTTCTTTGCACTCTGCAACTTGTAATTAACTATTGACAATTAATGAGTTTACACAGTTGCTGTCCTTGTCCCCAGGCAGAATGTAAGTGTGCAGGAGGGCATTTGTCTGTCTTGTTTTCAGTAAAATGTTTGATGAATAAGTGACCCGGTGAACAAAACTGCACCAAGAGGATGGATTTTCTATATTTGTGAAACCTTCAGTTCAAAGAAACTACTTAAAGTTATTAAAGAAAACAATCCAAAACTCTTATAAAAAGAGAAGCCCCTTGACTCTCTGTGGTCAACGTCACGAGCCTGGTTTCACAGCAGGAAGGAAGACTGTCTAAGGAAGAGGGCGCCTCAAGGCCACTTTCTATGGACAGAATCCAGAGCCTGCTAAACGCTATCTGTTGGTGCCCTGACTGCTTCTCTTAACCAATTATTGGAGACTTTGGTAGATCATTCTAAATTGGTTTGCCTTTTTTCCCCTCCCTTTTAATCTATTTTCTTTGTCCTTCAAGGCAAAGTGGTTTACAAGGGATAGTGGTTTTGTTCATTATCTAATTATAATCGTCTCCTTATAATGAGCACATTGCAGGAAGCACCCGAACCCCTGCTCATACCCAAGTGCAAGCTCTCAAAAAGAAATTAGGAGTCAATTGAAAAACCACAGTGCTGTTCTTAAAGAGTGGAGAATATTACCTTGACTTTTTTAGTGAGCAGCACATTCCTTATTGACCATTGTCATTGCTAATTTTCAAGCATTTATTATTTTAATAATTGTAGTTTATTATTTTAGAGAACCATTTCCCATAACTCTTTATTTAAGTTCTTTACATCAATCTCCTAAACCTCAGAAATATTTAGGAGCATTTAAATTGGCTTTTTCCAAACATGCATGAAATGTTTTCAGTTCCTGACTTTGTAAATAACAGCGTGAACCCCAAGGAAAGAGCAGTCTGTTACTGTGCTCCCACATATCCTCCTGTTGGAGGAGAAGGTACCTGTCTAATGTTCACAAACAAAAGTGTAAGTGTTTGGCCTCTCCTGAGCTCTGGGTGTCTCTAAGTTACAAATGACTTCATTTTTGTTTCAGAAGTATTCTTTCTTTTAAATTGCTAATGAAGGACATTTGCCATGAGCAGTATCTGTGAAGACTATGCATATCCAAACAGTTAGGTGGGTTTTGTTTTGCTTTTTATTTAAAAATGTGTTTTAATTGAAGTATAGTTGATTTACAGTATTGTGTTAGTTTCAGGTGTCTGGCATCATGATTGAGTATTTTTGCAGATTATATTCATTATAGGCTATGACAAGATAAAGGGCATAATTCCCTGTGCTATACAGTCAATCCTGGTTGCTTATCTATTTTATATATAATAGTTTATATCTGTTAATCCTATACCCCTAATTTGTCCCTTACCCCTTCTCTCTTGTCTTTGGTAACCACAAGTTTATTTTCTATGTCTGTGAGTCTGGCGAGTGACTTAATTTTTAAATACTAGCAAATTATGTAGACATACTAGAAATTTTATATGGTGATGTTTTAGAAATAGTCCTTTCGTAGTGTTCTCAGAGTCTGGGGACCACACTCTCTCCAGAGGCCTTCCCAGGAAGATGCCCCTGCGAGGGTCCCAGCCCTGCTTGGCGGTGGAGGGGGTCCCCTCCTCTTCAGGCTAAGGGAGTGGGGGAGTGAAAGGGTGACCCCTATGTCTACCAGCACTGTCAGACTTGGTAGACCCCCTTTGCTTTCTCCACAGGGGGAAAAAATTATATATATGATATATATCTGGAGATATGTATGTATCCAGAAAATTCTCAGTAGGTGTTATTCTGCAGCCATATATTCCTTTACTTGCTTCTCAATGTATTTATATGTAAAATATATTTATATTACATACGTTTGTATATTTTACATCCCTCGCATGCTTTCATGTTTGGTAACCTGTATCTCATAGTTCCTTTTGCAGGAAGCGGACTGTAAGTTTTTAAATGTCTCTTTCTCCGATAACCTGAGGCACACAACAGCAGCCTTGCCAGTGGATACATTTCCATGATAATCAAATACCCTACCATTTGATTTAGCCCATGAGTGGGGCATAGGAACCCAAGTCAACACGGAGCTCCAAGTTCATGCTAATAAATAGCCCCTCGTTCCCTCACTAACAGCATGATTGGTAAGTGATCCACTTACCTGATGATTGGTTGACTGAAACTGACCAAAGGAACTGTCTTCTGGCTACTTGAGAGCATGTGAGCAACAACAACAAATCTAAAATGTTATCATAAAAATGAATTCTGTTAAATTGGTGCAGCTGCTATGGAGAACAATATGGAAGTTCCTCACAAAACTAAAAATAGAGTTGCCATATGATCCAGCAATCCCACTCCTGGGCATATATCTGGACAAAGCTATAATTCAAAAAGATACATGTACCCCAGTGTTCATAGCAGCACTATTCACAAGAGCCAAGACATGGAAACAACCTAAATGTCCATTGACAGATGAATGGGTAAAGAAGATGTGGTACATATACACAATGGAATATTGCTCAGCCATCAGAAAGAATGAAATAATGCCATTTGTAGCAACATGGATGCACCTAGAGATGCTCATACTAAGCAAAGTAAGTCAGAAAGAGAAAAACAAATACCATATGATATCACTTAAATGTGAAATCTAAAATATGACACACATGAATTTATGTATGAAACAGAAACAGACTCACAGAAATAGAGAACAGACTTGTGGTTGCCAAGGGGGAGGGGTGTGGGAGGGATGGACTGGGAGTTTGGGATTAGCAGATGTAAACTATTATATATAGAATGGATAAACAACAGGTCCTACTGTAGAGCACAGGGAACTACTTTCATTATCCTGTAACAAACCATAATGGAAAAGAATATGAAAAAGAATATATATGTATATATATGTATGTGTGTATATATATATATGTGTGTGTGTGTGTGTGTGTGTGTATGAAAAAAACTGTGTGTGTATATACATATATATATATATATATATATATATATATATATATATATATATATATATAAAACTGAGTCACTTTGCTGTACACCAGAAATGAACACAAGTATAGTTGATTGCAAATCAACTATACTTCAACTAAAAATATAAATAAATTAAAAAAAAATAAATTCTGTGACTTGTGCATCTGAGGCAAATGAGTGCACTGGCTGGGCTGGCAGGCTCTGTGCTCAGGCCAGTGGGTTTTCAGGGGATCAGGGGTAAGTCTCCTCCCCTCTCTTATCCCTGCATCTCCATCTATTAAATGGGGAATTAAAGCCATTAAATGAATTCATAACTAGGTTCTGCTTGAAACAGTGCCCAGCCCACAGTAGGTGCTGGGTATACCTCAGCTCGTGTTGCAGCCACAGTTGTTATTGTTATTATTATTATTATCATTAACTAGTACTCACAGAATTCAGTGTCAGAGACAATGTATCCCTGATGTTATGGCCTCTACCGAGTCAGTGAATTGGAGTCATGCTTTTTTTTTTTTTAAATGGTCCTCATTGTGTTTCAAAGATGCATTAAGATGGGCTACATAGAAATAATACACCAAGTTACACAAATTTCACATAAGCAAGGAAAGTGAATTCAAGGAAAAACAAGTGAATGGAGCAAGCTGCTCTGGGAGCTAGTTTTTGAGCTCCTCCAAGAACCAAGCCCAGAAGACTTGTCTCAGGCCAGAGCTGTATGGGGAGCGCAATCCAGAATCTCTATTTATCTTGATCTTTTATTTAACTGTCTGAAGGGCAAGGAAACAATATTAGGCTTTCTCTGGTTCCTCCCTTCCTCCATCAGTTGCTATTTCTGGTGTCTGCCTGAAGGCAAGGAGAAGGAGGCAGGGGCTGGGGGGAGGCTAGGGCTGTGGCTTGGGCCGGATTCAAAGCAAACATTCGGGCAGCTTCTGCGGCTCCTGCACAGAGCCCCCTTTGTGAAGCCCATGTCCTTAGGCTGCGCACTGGGGCCCCCTTAGCAATCCAGAGGTTTCAAAGCCATGGTGAGCAGCGCACGAACCACCAGGGGTCCCAGTCCTGGCCCTTCTGCCTCCTGCCCTCAACCTTCCCAAGTCAAAACTTGTTTTCCCTTGGGAGCAATGGAACAGGAATGAGATATGCAATAGAAACATGGTGCTGGAATAGACCGTCCATCCATCCATCCATTTGTTCTTTATTCTCATTGACACATCCAACCATCATGAGTGGAACACCCTGTCTACCTTGCATTCTACTGGGTGGTGGAATAGTCATTGTTCTTAGTTGCAAAGTCCAATGAAAGAATATCCTCAGAAGTAGGTAATCCTGCCCAAGTTGCTTCAGCACAAGATAAGCAACACACACGGGGTGGTCAAGTACAGGAGAGGCCGCCTGACCCGGCCAGGGCTGAGACGGGAGCTGAAAAGGCTTCCTCTTCCAGTGCCACCAGGGCTGGGTCCTGGGGTCACTGAGGAGTTGACCAGGCCAAACACTAGGAAGGAGAAGGTGAGCATGGAGCAGAGACAGCGAGCAAAGACTAGTGGCCAGAATCTTGGGGTGAGGTGGCCTCACCTCGAGAAGCAAGGTGGCTCCAAGGTGGGGCAGGAGCGTCAGTGGGCTTCCAGAGACAGCCTGAGTCCCAGCATCAAGGACATCTTATGCTATTTTAAGAAGCTTACACTTGATCTTGTAAGACAGTGTTTAAAGTATTGCACATGGACCACAGCAAAATAATCACCTTGGAAGTCTGTTAAAATGTAGATTCCTGGGCCACATTCCAAACTCATCAGAATTTTTTGAAGGTGGGTCCTGGAATTTCGTATTTTAAATGTGCATACTTGATCTTCTTTATGCATAGTGAAGTTTGCAGACAAAGCTCTAGGTCGTGGAGAGGTTTGGGCAGAGGCCTGCCCAGTGCTGGTGGTGGGGATTTGAGTTGTGCGCTCCCAGAGGCACATGATAAGCTTGCACTTTCCTTCTCCTTGAGCTCAGGTGACTTGCTGAAGTGCGTAGCAGAGATTTATGGCATCTCCCAGAGGAGCCTCTGTGCCATTGTCTTCTCTCTGCCACGGTAATTGTGGACGCCCACGGTGAGGTGAAGCCCGTGTTAGCCTGGGTCCTCATCCATCTGCTGACCCCTGGTGGCCTTCAAGCTTGAGGCAGAAACGGACATTTAGGGTGTGAGCTGCTGAGACCTGGGAGGTGCCCATTGCCCCAGCATCACCCACGTGTGATGGCTGGAGCAGGCAACTAGAATTCATCTGTATCACTTTTAAGTGGTTTCTGCCAGCTACATTTGAATAGGGACAGCCCAACGGCAGAGAAGCCAACTGAAGTTTGTGGTAAGAGTCCAGACTTGATAGAGGAACAGAACACAAGGGAGAATGGAAATGGAGAAGGCACAGATTCAGGAGATATTTAACAAATAAAATCGTCAGAGATTAATGAACGTCAGATGTGTGGGGAAAGTACACAGCAAGGAATGGTTTCCTGTTGCTGGTCTGGATGATCAGGTTGTGGGCAGTGACACCAGATGGATAGAGAAGGTGGAGGGTGGATGACTTTAGGGATGGAATATGGGGAATTCCTTTTGGCCAGATCTTGGAATGTGCTTGAGGGTCCATCAGGTGGAGGTGTGTGCCAGGCAGCTGGCTGTGACGGGCTGAATCCTGCAAGGGGAGTCGGGCTGGAGACCCAGGTCGATCAGAGAGATGCCACACTGCAGGGGATTGTGTCAACCCTGGGAGCCAACGTGGTCACTTAGTTTGAATCTTGTGAGAGTGAACTGAGACCATGGAGAGGGAGAGCACCAAGGTATAGAGAATTGGGGGAGCAGAGGCCAGAGAGGATCATCAAAAAAGGAGAGAATAGAAAGACGTTTGCAAATAGGTCTTGCGGCATTCTCCTAAAGATGCTGATTCACTGGTCTGTGTGGGATGCACCCAAGGGATCCATAAAAGCTTCTCGAGGAATCTTCGATGCCTACCCAAGTTTGGGACTCACTTATCTTCCAAGAAGCTTGGTAGAGCTAAAAAGAGAAAGGATGGGCAGGACCTAGAGAAATACAAGCGTTCCCTTTAGTGACAGAGTCAGTGGGAGGAGATGGAAGGTCTGGTAGCTGCAGTGAGGCCCCAGAGGAGAGTTTGGGGTCAAGGTGGAGAGGTTGTCCTTGAACTGAAGGGACATCTCTGACTGGAGAAACCCATGTAAACATGGGTGTGGGTGTAAACTGGGGTCATACGATGGGGGAGTGAAGGAGGACCTCCGTTTTCTTTTGAAATAGAGAGCAGACTGGCTTTTGGAGCATGAAGGCAAGGGCTCAGTGGGAAGGAGATAAAGAGAGTGTCAAAGTTTGGAAATGGTCCTGGAGAAAGATGGAAGCGATAGCTAAGTTGTATTGAGGTGACCTTGTGGTAGTGCCCCAAGATTGGAGACCACAAGTGTATAGCTGTCTCAATCTTACATCTATGGGGAATTCTCTGGAATTGTGCGCTTTGGCATCAGGGTGGGAAAGACAGACGGTGTCAATCTGTGCTTCATGACTGGCTAGGCACAGCAGATGTGGTTACAAGGAGGCTGGCAAGGGGAAAGCTCAGATCATCTGTGGTAAATTCCCAGCTCTCCAGAGAAGGAAGCAATGCCAGCAAGTAAACCAATAGATGAGCAGAAAAGGCAGGGCCAGGACTGAGGACCAAGTGATGGTCAAGGTGAGGCTGTAGGAAGCTGGCAGGGAAGAAGGGATGGGCAGTGAGTTTGATATTTCTGGGATGGAATGGTTCATGTGATCAGAAAGTTCAAGGTCATGGGCATGGTGATTGGAGTGAAGGCCACTGGCCCAACATCAAATGTCCAAGTACTGTCGGATAGGTCCTGTCCATGAGCATTGAAATATCAGAGTCACAAATAAAGTTGGTGCCATGGAAGCCTCTAGGCCAGGTTCCAAAGGCTTTAGTGAGTAATGAGGGAATTGAGATCCAGGACAGCCGGCACGACCCCACCTTTCCCAAGGTGAAGGACAGAGCCATGTGGTCAAAGCCTTTGCTCAGAACCTAAGATCAGAAGCCCCTTCACTGTCCTCTCAGCTCCTGATCCAGTTTATTTTTCTTTTTGTTTTTTTACTTTTAATTCTGCTATAGTGTCTTTTTTTATATATACATCTTTATTGGAGTATAATTGCTTCACAATGCTGTTAGTTTCTGTTGTACAACAAATTGAATCACCTGTACGTATACATATATCCCCATATTCCCTTCCTCTTGAGCCTCCCTACCACCCTCCCTGTCCCACCCCTTTAGGTTGTCGCCAAGTGCCAAGCTGGTCTCCCTGTGCTATGCAGCTGCTGCCCACTAGCTATCTATTTTACATTCGGTAGTGTATATATATCCATGCCACTCTCTCACTTCGTCCCAGCTTCCCCCTCCCCTCCCGGTGTCCTCAAGTCCATTCTCTATGTCTGCATCTTTATTCCTGCCCTGCCACTAGGTTCATCAGTACCGATTTTTTTTTAATTCCGTATATATGCGTTAGCATATGGTACTTGTTTTACTCTTTCTGACTTACTTCACTCTGTATGACAGACTCTAGGTCCAAACACGTCACTACAAATAACTCAGTTTCATTTCTTTATATATCTGAGTAATATTCCATTGTATATATGTGCCACATCTTCTTTATCCATTCATCAGTTGATGGACACTTAGGTTGCTTCCATGTCTTAGCTATTGTAAATGGTGCTGCAATAAACAATGTGGTACATGTCTCTTTTTGAATTATGGTTTTCTCTAGGTATATGCCCAGTAGTGGGATTCCTGTGTCATATGGTAGTTCTATTTTTAGTTTTTTAAGGAACCTCCATACTGTTTTCTATAGTGGTTGTATCAATTTACATTCCCACCAACAGTGCAGGAGGGTTCCCTATTCACCACACCCTCTCCAGCATTTATTGTTTCTAGATTTTTTGACAATGGCCATTCTGACTGGTGTGAGGTGATACCTCAATGTAGTTTTTTTTTTTTTTTTAATTTTTATTTTACAAATTTAATCAGTTATACATATACATATGTTCCCATATCCCCTCCCTTTTGCGTCTCCCTCCCACCCTCCCTATCCCACCCCTCCAGGCGGTCACAAAGAACCGAGCTGATCTCCCTGTGCTATGCGGCTGCTTCCCACTAGCTATCTACCTTACGTTTGGTAGTGTATATATGTACATGCCGCTCTTTCACTTTGTCACAGCTTACCCTTCCCCCTCCCCATATCCTCAAGTCCATGCTCTAGTAGGTCTGTGTCTTTATTCCTGTCTTACCCCTATGTTCTTCATGACATTTTTTTTTCTTAAATTCCATATATATGTGTCAGCATACAGTATTTGTCTTTCTCTTTCTGACTTACTTCACTCTGTATGACAGACTCTAGGTCCATCCACCTCATTACAAATAGCTCAATTTCATTTCTTTTTATGGCTGAGTAATATTCCATTGTATATATGTGCCACATCTTCTTTACCCATTCATCCGATGATGGACACTTAGGTTGTTTCCATCTCCGGGCTATTGTAAATAGGGCTGCTATGAACATTTTGGTACATGTCTCTTTTTGAATTATGGTTTTCTCAGGGTATATGCCCAGTAGTGGGATTGCTGGGTCATATGGTAGTTCTATTTGTAGTTTTTTAAGGAACCTCCATACCGTTCTCCATAGTGGCTGTACCAATTCACATTCCCACCAGCAGTGCAAGAGTGTTCCCTTTTTTCCACACCCTCTCCAGCATTTATTGTTTCTAGATTTTTTGATGATGGCCATTCTGACTGGTGTGAGATGATATCTCATTGTAGTTTTGATTTGCATTTCTCTAATGAGTAAAGATGTTGAGCATCCTTTCATGTGTTTGTTGGCTGTCTGTATATCTTCTGTGGAGAAATGTCTATTTAGGTCTTCTGCCCATTTTTGGATTGGGTTGTTTGTTTTTTTGCTATTGAGCTGCATGAGCTGCTTATAAATTTTGGAGATTAATCCTTTGTCAGTTGCTTCATTTGCAAATATTTTCTCCCATTCTGAGGGTTGTCTTTTCGTCTTGTTTATGGTTTCCTTTGCTGTGCAAAAGCTTTGAAGTTTCATTAGGTCCCATGTGTTTATTTTTGTCTTTATTTCCATTTCTCTAGGAGGTGGGTCAAAAAAGATCTTGCTGTGATTTATGTCATAGAGTGTTCTGCCTATGTTTTCCTCTAGGAGTTTGATAGTGCCTGGCCTTACATTTAGGTCTTTAATCCATTTTGAGCTTATTTTTGTGTATGGTGTTAGGGAGTGATCTAATCTCATACTTTTACATGTCCCTATCCAGTTTTCCCAGCACCACTTATTGAAGAGACTGTCCTTTCTCCACTGTACATTCCTGCCTCCTTTATCAAAGATAAGGTGACCATATGTCCGTGGGTTTATCTCTGGGCTTTCTATCCTGTTCCATTGATCTATCTTTCTGTTTTTGTGCCAGTACCATACTGTCTTGATTACTGTAGCTTTGTAGTATAGTCTGAAGTCAGGGAGCCTGATTCCTCCAGCTCCATTTTTCGTTCTCAAGATTGCTTTGGCTATTCGGGGTCTTTTGTGTTTCCATACAAATTGTGAAATTTTTTGTTCTAGTTCTGTGAAAAATGCCATTGGTAGTTTGATAGGGATTGCATTGAATCTGTAGATTGCTTTGGGTAGTAGAGTCATTTTCACAATGTTGATTCTTCCAATCCAAGAACATGGTACATCTCTCCATCTATTTGTATCATCTTTAATTTCTTTCATCAGTGTCTTATAATTTTCTGCATACAGGTCTTTTGTCTCCTTAGGTAGGTTTATTCCTAGATATTTTATTCTTTTTGTTGCAATGGTAAATGGGAGTGTTTCCTTGATTTCACTTTCAGATTTTTCATCATTAGTATATAGGAATGCAAGAGATTTCTGTGCATTAATTTTGTATCCTGCAACTTTACCAAATTCATTGATTAGGTCTAGTAGTTTTCTGGTAGCATCTTTAGGATTCTCTATGTATAGTATCATGTCATCTGCAAACAGTGACAGCTTTACTTCTTCTTTTCCCATTTGGATTCCTTTTATTTCCTTTTCTTCTCTGATTGCTGTGGCTAAAACTTCCAAAACTATGTTGAATAAGAGTGGTGAGAGTGGGCAACCTTGTCTTGTTCCTGATCTTAGTGGAAATGGTTTCAGATTTTCACCATTGAGGACGATGCTGGCTGTGGGTTTGTCATATATGGCCTTTATTATGTTGAGGAAAGTTCCCTCTATGCCTACTTTCTGCAGGGTTTTTATCATAAATGGGTGTTGAATTTTGTCGAAAGCTTTCTCTGCATGTATTGAGATGGTCATATGGTTTTTCTCCTTCAATTTGTTAATATGGTGTATCACGTTGATTGATTTGCGTATATTGAAGAACCCTTGCATTCCTGGAATAAACCCCACTTGATCATGGTGTATGATCCTTTTAACGTGCTGTTGGATTCTGTTTGCTAGTATTTTGTTGAGGATTTTTGCATCTATGTTCATCAGTGATATTGGCCTGTAGTTTTCTTTCTTTGTGACATCCTTGTCTGGTTTTGGTATCAAGGTGATGGTGGCCTCACAGAATGAGTTTGGGAGTGTTCCTCCCTCTGCTATATTTTGGAAGAGTTTCAGAAGGATAGGTGTTAGCTCTTCTCTAAATGCTTGATAGAATTCCCCTGTGAAGCCATCTGGTCCTGGGCTTTTGTTTGTCGGAAGATTTTTTATCACAGTTTCAATTTCAGTGCTTGTGATTGGTCTATTCATATTTTCAATTTCTTCCTGAGTCAGTCTTGGCAGGTTGTGCATTTCTAAGAATTTGTCCATTTCTTCCAGGTTGTCCATTTTATTGGCATAGAGTTGCTTATAGTAATCTCTCATGATCTTTTGTATTTCTGCAGTGTCAGTTGTTACTTCTCCTTTTTCATTTCTAATTCTATTGATTTGAGTCTTCTCCCTTTTTTTCTTGATGAGTCTGGCTAATGGTTTATCAATTTTGTTTATCTTCTCAAAGAACCAGCTTTTAGTTTTATTGATCTTTGCTATCGTTTCTTTCATTTCTTTTTCATTTATTTCTGATCTGATTTTTATGATTTCTTTCCTTCTGCTAACTTTGGGATGTTTTTGTTCTTCTTTCTCTAATTGCTTTAGGTGCAAGGTTAGGTTGTTTATTCGAGATATTTCCTGTTTCTTAAGGTGGGATTGTATTGCCATAAACTTCCCTCTTAGAACTGCTTTTGCTGCATCCCATAGGTTTTGGGTCGTCGTGTCTCCATTGTCATTTGTTTCTAGGTATTTTTTAATTTCCTCTTTGATTTCTTCAGTGATCACTTCGTTATTAAGTAGTGTATTGTTTAGCCTCCATGTGTTTGTATGTTTTACAGCTCTTTTCCTGTAATTGATATCTAGTCTCATAGCATTGTGGTCGGAAAAGATACTTGATACAATTTCAATTTTCTTAAATTTACCAAGGCTTGATTTGTGACCCAAGATATGATCTATCCTGGAGAATGTTCCATGAGCACTTGAGAAAAATGTGTATTCTGTTGTTTTTGGATGGAATGTCCTATAAATATCAATTAAGTCCATCTTGTTTAATGTATCATTTAAAGCTTGTGTTTCCTTATTTATTTTCATTTTGGATGACCTGTCCATTGGTGAAAGTGGGGTGTTAAAGTCCCCTACTATGATTGTGTTACTGTCGATTTCTCCTTTTATGGCTGTTAATATTTCCCTTATGTATTGAGGTGCTCCTATGTTTGGTGCATAAATATTTACAATTGTTATATCTTCTTCTTGGATTGATCCCTTGATCATTATGTAGTGTCCTTCTTTGTCTCTTCTAGTAGTCTTTATTTTAAAGTCTATTTTGTCTGATATGAGAATTGCTACTCCAGCTTTCTTTTGGTTTCCATTTGCATGGAATATCTTTTTCCATCCCCTTACTTTCAGTCTGTATGTGTCTCTAGGTCTGAAGTGGGTCTCTTGTAGACAGCATATATATGGGTCTTGTTTTTGTATCCATTCAGCCAGTCTGTGTCTTTTGGTGGGAGCATTTAGTCCATTTACATTTAAGGTAATTATTGATATGTATGTTCCTATTCCCATTTTCTTAATTGTTTTGGTTTTGTTATTGTAGTTCTTTTCCTTCTGTTGTGTTTCTTGCCTAGAGAAGTTCCTTTAGCATTTGTTGTAAAGCTGGTTTGGTGGTGCTGAACTCTCTCAGCTTTTGCTTGTCTGTAAAGGTTTTAATTTCTCCATCAAATCTGAATGAGATCCTTGCTGGGTAGAGTAATCTTGGTTGCAGGTTTTTCTCCTTCATCACTTTAAGTATGTCCTGCCACTCCCTTCTGGCTTGTAGAGTTTCTGCTGAGAGATCAGCTGTTATCCTGATGGGGATTCCCTTGTGTGTTATTTGTTGTTTTTGCCTTGCTGCTTTTAATATGATTTCTTTGTGTTTAATTTTTGACAGTTTGATTAATATGTGTCTTGGTGTATTTCTCCTTGGATTTATTCTCTATGGGACTCTCTGTGCCTCCTGGACTTGATTAACTATTTCCTTTCCCATATTAGGGAAGTTTTCAACTATAATCTCTTCAAATATTTTCTCAGTCCCTTTCTTTTTCTCTTCTTCTTCTGGAACCCCTATAATTCGAATGTTGGTGCGTTTAATGTTGTCCCAGAGGTCTCTGAGACTGTCCTCTGTTCTTTTCATTCTTTTTTCTTTATTTTGCTGTGCAGCAGTTATTTCCACTATTTTATCTTCCACCTCACTTATCCGTTCTTCTGCCTCAGTTATTCTGCTATTGATCCCATCTAGAGTATTTTTTATTTCATTTATTGTGTTTTTAATCGATGCTTGATTCGTCTTTAGTTCTTCTAGGTCCTTGTTAACTGTTTCTTGCATTTTGTCTATTCTATTTCCAAGATTTTGGATCATCTTTACCATCATTATTCTGAATTCTTTTTCAGATAGACTGCCTATTACCTCTTCATTTGTTAGGTCTGGTGGGTTTTTATCTTGCTCCTTCTCCTGCTGTGTGTTTTTCTGTCTTCTCATTTTGCTTATGTTACTGTGTTTGGGGTCTCCTTTTTGCAGGCTGCAGGTTCGTAGTTCCCGTTGTTTTTGGTGTCTGTCCCCAGTGGCTAAGGTTGGTTTAGTGGGTTGTGTAGGCTTCTTGGTGGAGGGGACTACTGCCTGTGTTCTGGTGGATGAGGCTGGATCTTGTCTTTCTGGTGGGCAGGTCCACGTCTGGTGGTGTGTTTTGGGTTGTCTGCGGACTTTTTATGATTTTAGGCCACCTCTCTGCTAATGCATGGCGTTGTGTTCCTGTGTTGCTAGTTGTTTGGCATAGGGTGTCCAGCACTGTAGCTTGCTGGTCGTTGAGTGAAGCTGGGTGCTGGTGTTGAGATGGAGATCTCTGGAAGATTTTCGCCGTTTGATATTATGTGGAGCTGGGAGGTCTCTTGTGGACCAGTGTCCTGAAGTTGGCTCTCCCACCTCAGAGGCACAGCACTGACTCCTGGCTCCTCAATTTGGGATGATTTGTTGTCTATTCATGTATTCCACAGATGCAGGGTACATCAAGTTGATTGTGGAGCTTTAATCCGCTGCTTCTGAGGCTGCTGGGAGAGGTTTCCCTTTCTCTTCTTTGTTCTCACAGCTCCTGGGTCTCAGCTTTGGATTTGGCCCCGCCTCTGCGTGTAGGTCGCCGGAGGGCATCTGTTCTTCGCTCAGACAGGACAGGGTTAAAGGAGTAGCCTCTTCGGGGGCTCTGGCTCACTCAGGCCCGGCGGGAGGGAGGGGCACGGAGTGCGGGGCGAGCCTGCAGCGGCAGAGGTCGGCGTGACGTTGCACCAGCCCGAGGCGCACCGTGCGTTCTCTCAGGGAAGCCGCCCCTGGATCCCGGGACCCCGGCAGTGGCAGGCTGCACAGGCTCCCGGAAGGGCGGTGTGGACAGTGACCTGCGCTCACACACAGGCTTCTTGGCGGCGGCAGCAGCAGCCCCAGCATCCCACGCCCCTCTCTGGGCTCCGCGCTTTCAGCCGCGACTCGCGCCCGTCTCTGGAGCTCCTTTACGCGGCGCTCTTAATCCCCTCTCCTCGCGCACCAGGAAACCAAGAGGGAAGAAAAAGTCTCCTGCCTCTTTGGCAGCTCCAGAGTTTTCCCTCAATGTAGTTTTGATTTGCATTTCTCTAATAACTAGTGATGTTGAGCAGCTTTTCATGTGCCTCTTGGCCATCTGTATGCCTTCTTTGGTGGAATGTCTATTTACATCTTCCACCCATTTTTTAATTGGATTGTTTGTTTTTTTTTGGTCTTGAGCTCCATGAGCTGTTTGTATATTTTAAAGATTAATCCTTTGTCCATTGTTTCATTTGCAAATATTTTCTCCCATTCTGAGGGTTGTCTTTTCATCTTGTTTATGTTTCCTTTGCTGTGCAAAAGCTTTTTAAGTTTTATTAGGTCCCATTTGTTTATTTTTGTTTTTATTTTCATTACTCTAGGAGGTGGGTCAAAAAAGGTCTTTCTGGGGGCCTCCCTGGTGGCGCAGTGGTTAAGAGTCCGCCTGCCGATGCAGGGGATACGGGTTCGTGCCCCGGTCTGGGAGGATCCCATATGCCACGGAGCGGCTGGGCCCGTGAGCCATGGCCGCTGGGCCTGCGCATCCGGAGCCTGTGCTCTGCAACGGGGGAGGCCACAACAGTGAGAGGCCCACACACCGCAAAAAGAAAAAAAAAAAAAAAAAAAAAAAGGTCTTTCTGTGGTTAATGTCAAAGAGTGTTTTTCCTATGTTTTCCTCTAAAAGTTTTATATTGTCCAGTCTTACATTTATGTCTTTAATCCATTTGGAGTTTATTTTTATGTATTGTGTTAGGGAGTGTTCTGATTTCATTCTTTTACATGCAGCTGCCCAGTTTTCCCAGCAAAACTTATTGAAGAGGCTGTGTTCTCCATTGTATGTTTTTGCCTCCTTTGTCATAAATTAGTTGACCATATGTGTGTGGGTTTATCTCTGGACTTTCTATCCTGTACCAATGATCTATATTTCTGCTTTTGTGCCAGTACCATACTGTCTTGATTACTGTAGCTTTGTAGTATAGTTTGAAGTCAGGGAGCCTGATTCCTCCAGCTCCGTTTTTCTATCTCGATTGCTTTGACTATTCAGGGTCTTTTGTGTTTCCATACGAATTGTAAATTTTTTTGTTCTAATTCTTTCTTGATTTTTCTTTCTTGATTGCTTTGACTATTCAGGGTCTTTTGTGTTTCCATATGAATTGTAAAATTTTTTGTTCTAATTCTATGAAGAATGCCATTGGTAGTTTGATAGGGGTTGCATTGAATCTGTAGATTTCTTTGGGTTGTATAGTCATTTTCACAATACTGATTCTTCCAATCCAAGAACATGGTATATTTCTCCATCTGTTTGTCATCTTTGATTTCTTTCATCAGTGTTTTATAGTTTTCTGAGTACAAGTCTTTCACCCCCTTAGGTAGGTTTATTCCTAAGTATTTTATTCTTTTTGTTGGGATGGTAAATGGGATTGTTTCCTTAATTTCTCTTTCAGATTTTCCATTATTAGTGTGTAGGAATGCAAGAGATTTCTGTGCATTAATTTTGTATCCTGCAACCTTACCATATTCATTGATTAGTTCTAGTAGTTTTCTGGGGACATCTTTAGGATTTTCTATGTGTAGTATCATGTCATCTGCAAACAGTGACAGTTTTACTTCTTCTTTTTCAATTTGGATTCCTTTTATTTCTTTTTCTTCTCTGATTGCTGTGGCTAGGACTTCCAAAGCTATGTTGAATAAAAATGGCAAGAGTGGACATCCTTATCTTTTTCCTGATCTTAGAGGAAATGCTTTCATTGTTTCACCATTGAGTATGATGCTTGCTGTGGGTTTGTCATATATGACCTTTATTATGTTTAGGTAGGTTCCCTCTATGCCCACTTTCTGAGGACTTTTTATCATAAATGGTATGAATTGAATTTTGTCAAAAGCTTTTCTGTATGTATTGAGATGATCATATAGTTTTTATTCCTTAATTTGTTAATATGGTGTATCACATTGATTGATTTGTGTATATTGAAGAATCCCTGCATTCCTGGGATAAACCCCACTTGATCATGGTGTGTGGTCCTTTTAATATGTTGTTGGATTCTGTTTGCTAGTATTTTGTTCAGGATTTTTGCATTTATGTGCATCAGTGATGTTGGTATATAATTTTCTTTTTTGTCATATCTTTTTCTGTTTTGGTATCATGGTGGTGGTGGCTTCATAGAATGAATTTAGGAATGTTCCTCCCTCTGCAATTTTTTGGAAGAGTTTGAGAAGGATTGGTGTTAGCTCTTCTCTAAATGTTTGATAGAATTTGCCTGTGAAGTGATCTGGCCCTGGACTTTATTTGTTGGAAAATTTTTAATTACAGTTTCAATTTCATTGCTTCTGCTAGGTCTGTTTATATTTTCTAATTCTTATGTGTTCAGTCATGAGAATTGTACCTTTCTAAGAATTTGTCCCTTTCTTTGTGGTTGTCCATTTTATTGGCATATACTTGTTTTTAGTAGTCTCTTATAATCCTTTTTATTTCTGCAGTGTCAGTTGTGATTTCTCCTGTTTCATTTCTAATTTTATTGATTTGCGTCCTCTCCCTTTTTTTCTTGATGAGTCTGGCTAAGCATTTATCAATTTTGTTTATCTTCTCAAAGAACGAACTTTTAGTTTTATTGATCTTTGCTATTGTTTTCTTCATTTCTATGTCATTTATTTCTGCTCTGATCTTTATGATCTCTTTCCTTCTACTGATTTTGGGTTTTCTTTGTTCTTCTTTCTCTAGTTGCTTTAGGTGTAGGGTTAGATTGTTTATTTGAGATTTTTCTTGTTCCTTGAGGTGAGATTGCTATAATTGCTATAAACTTCATTCTTAGAGCTGCTTTTGTTGTGTCCCATAGGTTTTGAGTCATTGTGTTTTCGTTGTCATTTGTTTCTATGTATTTTTAAAATTTCTTCTTTGATTTCTTCAGTGATCTCTTGGTTATTTAGTAGCACACTGTTTAGCCTCCATGGATTTGTGTTTTTTACACTTTTTTTTCCTGTAATTGATTTCTAGTCTCCTAGCATTGTGGTCAAAAAAGATGCTTGATATGAATTCAGTTTTCTTAATTTTTCAGTGCTTGATTTGTGCCCCAAGATGTGATCTATCCTGGAGAATGTTCTCTGTGCACTTGAGAAGAAAATGTATTCTCCCACTTTTGCGTGGAATCTTCTACAAATATCAATTAAATCTATCTGGTCTATTGTGTCATTTAAAGCTTCTGTTTCATTATTTATTTTCTGTTTGGGTGATCTGTCCATTGGTGTAAGTGGGGTGTTAAAGTCCCTCCTGTTATTGTGTTACTATCTATTTCCCCTTTCATGGTTCTTAGCATTTGCCTTATGTATTGAGGTGCTCCTATGTTGGGTGCATAAACATTTATAATTGTTATATCTTCTTCTTAGATTGCTCCCTTGATCATTGTATAGTGTCCCTCCTTATATCTTTTAACAGTCTTTATTTTAAAGTCTATTTTATCTGATACAAGTATTGCTACTCCAGCGTTCTTTTGATTTCCATTTCCATGGAATATCTTTTTCCATCCCCTCACTTTCAGTCTGTATGTGTCCCTAGGTCTGAAGTGGGTCTCTTGTTGACAGCATATATATGAATCTTGTTATTTTATCCATTCAGCCAGTCTGTGTTTTTTGATTGGGGCATTTAATCCATTTACATTCAAGGTTATTATCAATATGTATGTTCCTATTACCATTTTCTTAATTGTTTTCGGTTTGCTTTTGTGGGTCTTTTTCTTCTCTTGCATTTCCCACCTAGAGAAGTTTCTTTAGCATTTATTGTAAAGCTGGTTTGGTGGTGCTGAATTCTCATAGCTTTTGCTTTTCTGAAAAGCTTTTGATTACTCCATCAAATCTGAATGAGATCCTTGCTGGGTAGAATAATCTTGGTTAAAGGTTTTTCTCTTTCATCACTTTAAGTATATCCTGACAATCCCTTCTGGCCTGCAGAGTTTCTGCTGCAAAATAAGCTGATAACCTAAGGGGATTCCTTTATATGTTATTTTTTGCTTTTCTCTTGTTGCTTTAATATTTTTTTCTTTGAATTTATTTTTTGTTAGTTTGATTAATATGTGTCTTGCTGTGTTTCTCCTAAGGTTTATCCTGTATGGGACTCTCTATGCTTCCTGGACTTGAGTGACTATTTCCTTCCCCATGTTAGGGAAGTTTTCCACTATAATCTCTTCAAAGATTTTCTCAGACCCTTTCTTTTTCTCTTCTTCTTCTGGGACCCCTATAATTCAAATGGTGTTGCATTTAGTGTTGTCCCAGAGGTCTCTTAGATTGTCTTCAATTCTTTTCTTTCTTTTTTCTTTATTCTGCTCCTTGGCAGTTATTTCCACCATTTTGTCTTCCAGCTCACTTATTCATTCTTCTGTCTCAGTTTTTCCGTTATTGATTCCTTCTAGTGTATTTTTTACTTCAGTTATTGTGTTGTTCATCTCTGTTTGTTTGTTCTTTATTTCTTCTAGATTTTTGTTAAACAATTCTTGTATTTTCTCCATCCGTATCTCCATTCTATTTCCAAGATTCTGGATCATCTTTACTACCATTACTCTGAATTCTTTTTCAGGTAGGTTGCCTATTTCCTCTTCATTTATTTCATCTTGTAGGTTTTTACATTGCTCCTTCAACTCTGACATGTTTTTGCTGTCTCATTTTTTAAATTTTTTGGTGCGTGGAATTATGTTCCTGTCTCACTGGTTGTTTCACCTGAGGCTTCCAACACTGGAGTTTCTAGGCTGTTGGATAGAGCTTGGTCTTAGTGCTGAGATGAGGACCTCCAGGAGACCTCACTCTGATGAATATTCCCTGGGGTCTGAGGTTCTCTGTGAGTCCAGTGGTTCGGACCTGGAGCTACCACTGCAGGAGCTTCAGCCCAACCCCTGGCTTGTGAACCAAAATCCTGCAAGCAGCGTGGGATGGTAAAAAAAAAAAAAAAAAAAAAAAAAAAAGAAAGAAAGAAAAAAGAAAAGAAAAAGAAAAAAAGGAGAGCAATAACAAAGAGTAAAAAATAAAATTAGACTAGGAAACTAAAAGCCATGTTAGAAAGAATGTAAACATAAAAATATAGATGAAACAACAACTGGAAGGTAAAACAGTACCATGATAGTAATAAAGAGGAGAAGAAAGAAAGAAAAGGTAGAAAAGGCCTTGGCTCTGGAGGGTGGGGCTTAGGCAGGAGTGGGGTTTAGGCAGTGAATGAGGCCTATGCTTAGGCCTCATAGGGCTGGAAAATGCCCTGTGGGAGTGGTGTGGGCTGGGACTTAGGCTCAATGGAATAGAAGGGGCCCAGGCGTGCCTCTGCTCTTAGAGGGCAGGAGACCTGGCCTGGGAGCTCAGCAGCCTTCCCAGGCTCCAGTGGGTGGGCAGACACCCTCTGCTCCTCTCCTGCTCCTCTGGTCCTGGAGAGCCTGTCCTGCCTATTTTTCTTTGGACAGTGTTTTTTAAGACCAGTATAATATTAAGTTATTAATAGTTTAATTTTAAACTATTACAATGGTGAATAAAGAAATGGAAAAAGAATTGTGGAGGAAATTCACAAAGGCCAAATCCATCACCCTTACCTATATCTTAGGCCTCTGTGCTGAGCAAAACTCAGTTAGAGGGACAGTCAAAACGTCTGGGCTCTCAGCTTTATGTAGGAAGGTGACATGAGCACAGACTCTGAAGGCTCACCTGTCCCAAACCCTTAACTTCTGTCCCATAATGTTCAAAACAAAGTCCCATAAGATAGGCTCAGCTTTGGGTTTGAGAATAAAAATCACACAGCTTTCTGCTGAGGGAGAAGGAGTCATCTAACAAGTGGACAATCAGCACCAGGACCTAAAGAGAAACCTCAGTTTTCATCATTCCTCCCTTACCCTGTTCCAAGAATCCTGCTCTCTCTTTCTCTTCCTTCTTTAGTTTTTTTTTTTTTTTTTTTTTTGCCTTAAGTGCATTTCCCTCATCTTTCCTCGACAGTAAAGTATATAGTGTGTTTCAGAGTATGAGTTTCCTAGGGCTGCTGTAAAAAATTACTACAAACTCAGTGACTTAAAACAAATACGATTTATTCTCTCAAAGTCTGGGAGAACAGAAGTCCAAACTCAAGTTGTCAAAAGAGCCACACTCTCTCCGGAAGCTCTGGGGGGGATCCTTCCTTTCCTCCTTCAGCTTCTGGTGGCCCATGTGTTCCTTGACCATAGCTAAATCCCTCCAATCCCTGCCCTTGTCTTCACACGGCCATCTTCCCTCATCTTCCCTGTTTCTTCTGTTCTTGTAGGATACATGTCAATGGATTTATGGCTCAGTCAAATCCAGGATGAACTTATCTCTGATCCTAAACTTAGTTACATCTGCAAAGATTTCATTTTTTCCAGGTAGTCATATTCACAGGTTCTATGTGAGCATGCCTTTTTTTTTTTAAGTAGGGGCTTCCATTCAATCCACTGTAATCAAAAAATGGTACCTTAAAAAATCTGCTTTGATGTTTTCTTTTTGTGAGTTTATTCTGCCATTATAACTCTATTCCTCGAGGGAAAGGATTTGTCTTCTGTTTCCACTGCTCTTTCTTAGTCCCTCCAGCTGGTACACACCAGGATGTCTTCCCAGTTTGGCCAGCTTTGCCTCCTCTCAACTTGCAGACCTTCAAAGTGGAGCAAACTCATCCCTACCTTTTAATAATTATCTTCAAGAAGTCTCCTTTAGGTCATCCCATATGTCACCATGAAGAGGTTAATTTTCTCAGATCCATCTGAATTCCTTCTCTTACTGGTTTGTCATCCTGTTTACAGTACATTCCATACGTGGCTTTTATGTATGGTCTCAACTTACTCATTTGTTTTACGCCAAACATACTCGGAAAACTACATGTGACAGAAGCTTATGCTACAACACAGGAAAGGCTGTGTTTGCTGACCCAGTTGGCTGTCCCAACCAAATGAGTCAGCCTTATATTTGGCTGCAAGAAAGAGAAAATCAGACTATAGAGGCTTAAATAAATGGGAATTTATTTGCCTCAAAAAAATAACACATCCAAAAGTAGTGGGCTACAGACCTTAGTTCAGCAGATTAAGGAAATCAGGACTGATGTTTTCAAGAGTGCATTGACTTTTCTCTCACAGTCATATGGAGGCTGCTGCAGATCCAGCCATTCCATCTACCTTCAAAGCAAGTAGATGGGATAGGAAAGTGGAAGTTTCCCATGAATGCATCTGCTCCTTTTTATTAAGAAATTGAAAGCTGACATGGAGGCCCTTTCTCTTCTGAAGGCTACTTCACTCACATCTGGTTCCTCGGCCACTTCCAGTTACACAAGAACTGGGGAAAATAATTGTGTAGATTTCTAGCTTCTGTATTGGGAGGTACCTGGAGAAAAGGTGGTGGGAAAGGTCTTGACTAGCTGATCAGTAGAGTTTGCTGCTCCCTCAAAGTGCTTGCATAATCCAGCCTGTCTGGGTTCCGATGCATCGTCACACAACATCTAATACTGTAATCTTGTCTGAGGCCAGGATTGATGAGAACAGCTGTTAAGTCAGTAGGCAATAATTAACATAAATTACCAGGCTGCAGGATTTTTTCTCTTTAAGTATACAGGTGAATGCTCTTTTGAACGTGGAGTTGTGGTCACCTCCGCTGACAGAAAGCTCCAACACAGTCATTGTGGGACTGCTTTGAAACCTGGGCGAGACTGCTGGTTAGGCGGAGAATATGCCACGTTTATGAGTGAACCTGTGGATGTTTTATTACTGGTGTTAATAAAGTGTGTAAAAGAGAACTTCATAGGTTCTGATGCAGCCTCTGCTTTTATTGTGGAAAAATTCACTCAGAATCATATCCTCTTAGGCTACAATGTTCTCCTGGGGGCCTGCATCTAGCCGTGATGTGGGGTTAAAATGAAGGAGAAACCTGGAGAAAAAAAAGGCTTATGCAGGTAATATGTATCTGTGTTAATTTATCATCCATTAATGCAAAATTTAGTAAGATTTATTATCATTATTTATGAAGGAGACAATTTTACATTTAAATCTAAATTTGATCAATGATCACTTAATACAACATTTTTTATTAGCAAAGACTCCACCTGGGAGCATTTTTATAGCTCTGAAGTTTGATCCCCTTGTTAAGCCAACTTTATCAGATTTGCTAATCTGAACACTATTGGACCTGGGATGCTGACTTGCTCTAAGAAAGGTACAAGAGAATGACATATAACTTTTGAATGCTAATTTATTAACTAGTTCTAACTAGATGATTTCTGTTTTCCATTTCTCTTAGAAACTACTGAGTGTTTGCTATTTGCTTTCAGAACAAAACGTATATGCCCATGATAGTAGCAACTCTATAGTCTGGAAAGGGTGCATTTAAAAATATTTCTCCAGAAGATACTGGGAAGCCTAACCTCCCTAAAATATTTCTTTGATGTCATGTTGTGTACATATTGTCTTCCATCCCTACCCCTGGTCCTCGTTCCACTGTTACTGCAGGTCCTTTGAAATCCCACTGTCTGTTCAGATTTGAGTGTCTGAGGTTGGCTTGGGCCCATCTCTTATTCAGCTGCTTCCTCTTCCCCACCCCCCATACCCCACCACTCAACCTCAGCTTTATCCAAGTTAATTTTCTAGTCCTCTTACTGCAGTGTTCACCTTCCTCCTCTAATCAGTACAGGAGCCCTCCTGTATGAGTGGAAGGGTGTCTTCGATTTGGTTTAAATAATTACACCACACTTCCCATCTTTAGTTTGAATAGCAAAGCCCTCCTTCTTCTGGAGAAGCTTATCCTCATTAGCATTAGCCATCATTCAATCCATTATTAAATTCTCAGCTCTTCTCTCTACTTGAATTGTTTCTTTGTTCTGGCAATATTCGGGTTTAGCTATCTACTTTTTTATTGATATTAGTTTCTCCAGTGGTGGTGTACAACATATGCACTTGGGGAGACTTATGTTAAAAAAATAATAACCTACTGAGTCTCCAGGAGTGGGCTCTGGTCACTTAGGCATCTTTTTAAAGTGCCAGGTGATTCTAATGCACGGCCTGTTTCAGAAGTTTGGTGCAGTGAGCTCTGGTGAGGTAAGGACCTTACTGAGGTTTATCTTGCTTTTCTGATTACTAACAATAAAATCAGAAGACGTAGTTGTATCGTACTTAGAATCGAAAGCACGCTTTAAAATATAAGTTTCTGGTTCTCTAAATAGAGCACAGTTTGTGCATGAAATTTGCATTTGTATGTTATGGTGATGTTTTAATTAGATTCACTATAGTTGTAAGAGATGACAAAAGACTGGTACAGAATTGGGTGTGGTTTATGTACATTACCAAATGGGAAAGATACAAAGGTTAAGAAGGATGGATTTTGGGCCTCCCTGGTGGCGCAAGTGGTTGAGAGTCCGCCTGCCGATGCAGGGGATACGGGTTCGTGCCCCGGTCTGGGAGGATCCCATATGCCGCGGAGCGGCTGGGCCCGTGAGCCATGGCCGCTGAGCCTGCGCATCCGGAGCCTGCGCGTCCGGAGCCTGTGCTCCGCAACGGGGGAGGACACAACAGTGAGAGGCCCGCATACTGCAAAAAAAAAAAAAAAAAAAAAAAAAAGAAGGATGGATTTTAATCTGTGGCTGATGGGGTCATAAATGAGCTGGTCTTGCTTCAAAGGATGATGTAATCAGACAGATGTGTCTCCTGGGGAAGCCTGTCTACACAGGTAGCATCTGGCTGCCTGGGGGCATTGGCTCCTCTACAGGGAGTGGCCCGTGGTCTGGAGAGCTCTGAAGTGTTACCTTGTTAGTAATCCAAACTCTACCAAATGTGGCAGGCTGACTTGATCTAACAAAAGTGACAAATAATGATATTTAAACCCAGGATGCCAATGTATTAATTTATCATGTGGAATATGCCTATCGGGTAGACCAGTTAGCTGTTTATATAAAATCATCTCTTATCTTCTTTCTCTATAGCAAGAAGCCACCTTGTCCAAAGGTCACCCATGAGCCTGGTTATGACACAGGTGGAGTGGGGATTTGTATGTTTAAGGCAATGTTTCTCGACCTTTCTCCATTACTACTCTCTTAAGAAGCCTTTTTAAATGTTTTTTTTCTAACCAACACCCCATGAAATTTTAGTACCATAGGTATATTGCATATCTATTTATGTGATGTATGCATATCTGTGTATCATGCATTAAAAGACGAATTTTTTAGCTTTCCCCGAGAACCAGTGTTTGCCCTCTTGGGGCCCCTGCTGAGAATGTATGGCCTAAGAAATCCATTTCCTAAAGCCTAAACTATGAGCCTCCATTTAGAGGGATACACCAGCCAGGTGAGCCAGGTACTGGAATCCACTGACAAGACAACTTCTCTTCCAGACAGCGTTGTTTTCCTCAGAGACTAGCCTCTTTCTCTGCTTCCAAAATTAAAATATTTACCACCCACTCACCTCCCTCCTTTTTTGCACATATCTTTCTTCAGATGTTTTTGTTCACCCAACAGATCAGAATCAAATCTGGCCAGAATTGCATTGTCTTTCAGGTGATGAAACATGTATCTGCATCCTTTTCAGGTTAAACCTGATGGGACAATTTTGGGTCCAAATTCTTCATGTCTGTCCCAGGTGTTATTTGCATGGATTTACTGAAGGGACATCAGGTATATGTCAAAGCATAACCCTGCTCTTAAGGATGACATCTGACAAAGCAATTACGAAGCTTTCTCCCCAAATACGAAAGGCAGAAAAATGGAGTGGATTGATCCAAAGCCAAAAAGCATATTTAAATTTAAGCTCCACCAAGACAAGGATTTTTGTCTTTTTTGTTTACTTAAAATTATAGTCCCTGTACCATGAACAGCTTCTGTCACATAGTGGGCCCTCAATAATATTTGTTGAATGAAAAAAAAATATTTTTATTCAGTATATGAATTAGGATCTCTCCAATTCTGGTGTAGTGAGTCATGTGGATATGAGGGATTATATTCATTCATTCAAAGAATATTTACCAGGGACTTCCCTGGTGGTGCAGTGGTTAAGAATCCACCTTCCAATGCAGAGGACACGGGTTCAATCCCTGATCCAGGAAGATCCCACATGTCACGGAGCAATTAAGCCTGTGCGCCACAACTATTGAGCCTGCACTCTAGAGCCTGTGAGCCACAACTACTGAGCCCATGTGCTACAACTACTGAAGCCCATGTGCCTAGAGCCCCTGTTCTGCAACAAGAGAAGCCACTGTTATGAGAAGCCCATGCACCACAACGAAGAGTAGCTCCCACTTGCCACAGCTAGAGAAACCCCGTGCACAGCAATGAAGACCCAATGGAGACGAAAAACAAAACAAAACAAACAAACAAAAACAAAAAAAGAAACAGAGACTATTTACCAAGAACACATTATGACAGACCCTATACAAATTACCCAATGTATCCATAAGGGAATAAAGCAGGTGGAATCCCTGCCCTCATGGACCATAGAGCAAAACAGGAGAGACAGGCATTAAGCTAATGGGTAAATACAAGCTATCACCTTTCGGGAAGCAAAGTGATATTGGAAGAAATAGCAGGGTGCAGCTGGTGGATTACCAGGTGGCCCTCATGGAGCATGCTCAGGGAAAGCCTGTCATGGAAGCCAGGTGTGAGCAGGCCCCACACAGGAAGAGGGGCAGGAAGGAGCTTCTCAGGAAGAGAGAACTGTGTGTGCAAAGGCCTTGAGACTGGAGAGATGGACAAACTGGAAGACCCCCAAGGAGGGCACGGTACCTCAAGTGGAACTGAGGGTTAGGGCATGAATAGAAACTAAAGATGCAGACCGGGGCAGGATGTGTGAAGAGTTCAGTGTAGACATTAAAATGGGCAGGCCAACTCTTCTGGGTCTAGACTTCAGAAGGAAGGTCTGGGCTGGAGATCCACCTTTGGGAGTTGGTGCTATTTAGATGGTGTTGAAGAAGGCGCCAGGTATATGGATGTCCCTGCAAGGGGAAAATGGGGGAATTTAAAGAGAAAGGGACCTAGACCGAGCCCCAGAGAGGGCAGTATTTGAGTCAGAGCATGTGTAGTCAGCAGAATGGCCAGACCCCAGGGAGCATGGGGCCAAGGAGCTGAGAGAGACCAGAATTCTTGGCAGGACAAAGGGACCAGCTCTGCTGAGGATGCTGCTTGGGAGTCACGGTAAGGGGAGCATGGAAAGGAGTGGATGGGATTGACGAAGTTGTAGGTAACCAGTGAGCTTGACAAGAGTAGTTTTTGAGGCTTCTTGGGGTTGCTACATGGTTTGAAATGGGATATGGAGAATCAGAGGCCAAAGAAGTAGGAAGGGCTTCAGTAGACAAGCCTTTGAGGTTCAGCTGTAAAGGGAAATGAGAAATAAAGAAGAAGGCGGGGTTGTGTTGTGTTTAGGGAAGGCACTGCTCGGTTGGGAGCAGACTTGCTTGCTGCTGGGAATGGTTCAAAGAGGGAGAGATTAATGACAGAAGTAGTCGGGAATGAACTGGAGCCTGAAATCCCTGTTACCTGGAGACAATTGATAATCAAGGTGATGGTCCAGGCTGTGTGGTTTTCTTCTGCATCAAGGTTAAAAAGTATTTTTCTTGCAAGTGGTGGAATTTCGTTGTCAAATTTCATCCCAACAAAGAAATTTCTAAATGCATATTCTAAAATCAAACCGTTTCCTCCATTCCAATTCTACTCCCATGTGGTTTTTATGCCAGGCACGTTTTTTTTCTCATCAGAGTCTTTCAGTGCGTGATTGCCTATAGAAATCCTTAAGGTGTGAAAACCATTTCCTGTAGCAAGCACAACATTTCAGTTTCTCTGATGGGGGGAGAACAACCTTCAGGGCCACCTGACCACGGGAAGCTCTGCATCTCCTGCCTCTTCTTTCCAGTACAGAGATAATTTCTCAGTGTAGAGATAATTCCTCTTTGTCTTTTAAACCTATGGCAATAAACTTCTTTGTTGTTTCTATTTAATTTCACATTCCAAATATCCTTGCAAAATCATTCTAAAAAGGCATCAAACTGTTTCTCAAATAGTTAAATTGTGAGATAGTAAATATTACCCTAATTGGTTAATGACTGATTTACATATGATGCAAAATAAAGGGAACTTCATTAGCTGTGAACTAAGAATTCTACTCTTTCTTATTGTCCTTAAAAAATTAGTACCCCTGGACTGCTCATCTAATAATTTTACTCTGGAATTTTAGTGGGCAGGTTTATTACATAATATGTCCACTGGAAAATAGAAATGAGTATTTTTAACTTTTTATACTCATTCTTTGGAATTCTAGTAGCCTTGGATAGATTTCTGTTTCATTCCTGGCTTGAAATGCTTCTTCACACCATCAGGAAGCACGTTAGTTCATCACAGAAATGTATTTAGACTTGGAAAACACTGGAGATTTTAAAAATGTGATCATTATGGTCCCAAATGAGGGTTGGGGCTTTAACTCATTTTCTTGATAGGCTGAGACAGTGTATGTGAAGCCCACCATCTGGAAACCGTTGTAAATTGTCATTTCATGAGACTTTGCCTCTTTTGCATACGCCATCTTTTTTGGGTGAGCCCTTGACTGAAACTGAACTCACGGGGTATATTTAATTGCGGCTTCTTGTCCCCAAGGAAGACTAGTTGGCTTGGGGAGGAAGTAGTTGCTATCACTAATAACACAGAGAAGACCTGAACCCAGAGCTTAAACCCATTGCTACTCCGGGCTGCAGCTTCCAACAATCTGCACAATAATACTTTCAGCTCGGGTTTACTTGGGATAAACACACACCTCTGTGTAAACTGCCAGCAAGTCATATATATATATATATATATATATATATATATATATATATACACTCAATTTTATTGGAGTGTAGATGACTTACAATGTTGTGTTAGTTTCAGGTGTACAGCAAAGTGACTCAGTTATGCATATACATGTATTCATTATTTTTCAGATTCTTTTCTCATATAGGTTATCACAGATTATCAAGTGGAGTTTCCTGTGCTATACAGTAGGTCTTTGCTGATTATCTGTCTCATATATAATAGTGTGTGTATATTAATCCCAAGCTCCTGATTTATCCCTTCCCCCCATGTTTCCCCTTTGGTAACCATAGGTTTGTTTTCGATATCTGTTTTTGTAAATACGTTCATTAGTATCATTTAAAAAAAATTAGATTCCACATATGAAGTCTCATATAGTTTTGGTCGAATCAAGTGTGTCTTCTCAGAGTCGATTAAGGAGAAAATAGGTAGCAGAACCATCATGATTTTAATAACCCTTTTTATTCTACCTAATTAGTTAATATATTTTTGTTATTGATGTTGAAATTGTATGTCATTAGTGATGTGCTTTCCAAACCATGTGCTAAGGCACCCCCAGGGCATCCCAGGATATTTTAAAATTTCAAGGGGAACCTAGCAACACTGGACATCTGTCACTGTGGAAATCAACTCAAGGTAGTTGATGGTTTCAACATTAGGTGGCATTGCATTCCTTTTGTTGTCAAGCTGGGTTTTTGTCATATGTGACCGGGAAAAAGAACAGTGGCCTGGGGAAATCAAGGCAGAATAGGAAATTCTGTCTTCTGAGTGGTGGTGTTGAACCCGAGTCTAGTGTTTGTGCAGATGCAATGCTCAACAGACACACTGACTACTGAGGGGCCCATGGTAAGTCACATAGTAAGTGGCTACTTAAGAATGAAATAAAATTATAATATTTTATTTCAATATATATGTTGGATTTCTCTTCCAACAACTCCTAAGCTGTTAGGGCATAATACTTAAGCAGTTCAGACCTTACTATTTAATAAGACTGTTAGATATCTCCTTTGGCCTAGGAATGCTATGAAAACATTAATAACACACTACAGATATTGTGAAACAAGAAAATTTGGGAACCTCTGCATTAGTGGTTTTCCTTTTTGCAAGTAAAAGTTTATAATAATGTTGGAGGATGTATGCGATGGAAGCTCAGTTTATCAGCAGTTTTCCTTCAAGCACAGGCATCCATAAGTCTTATAAAGATGGCTAGCTAATGGGGAACCCTAATGGTAGGATGATCACGGTCATCACTCTGAAATCTCACCTGTGCAGCTCATAAAAGCCTGCTTTGCATCACCTACCTTTGTTTGCTTGCTTTGTTGACATTTATTATTGGTTTGTTTTATTACATTTTTGTCAGTGAGGTTGATTTCTTGGGTGGTGAGAATATAACATTTAGTTGATTATAAATAAATGCTCAATAAATGTTTTTGAACAAATGAAGTGATTTAATGAATGTCTTAGTTTGTATTAAGCCATCAGCAGTATGTGGCATTTCTGCAAAAGGGTTACCAGCCCCAAATGTCTAAGGAATGCAGGGTTAACCTTTAAGTGAATTTTCTGGTAATTTATAAATAAGCTGTCTTTAAAACTCAATAGTTTTAAAGACACAGGGAAGTATATCCGATCTCCTGGGATAAACCATAATGGAAAATAATATTAAAAAAGGATGTATATATGTGTATAACTGAGTCCTTTGTACAGCAGAAATTAGTACAACATCGTAACTCAAGAATACTTCAATTAAAAAAATAGAAAAAAACCCTCAGTAGTATGTTGGAGGTGAGGGAATTGAGTGAGGGGCAGTCAAAAGGTACAAACTTCCAGTTATAAAGTAAATAAGTATTGGGGATGCAGTGTATAACATGATCAATATAATTAACACTACTCTGTGTTATATATGAAAGTTAAGAGAGTAAATCTTAAGAGTTCTCATTACAAGAAAAAAAATTCTGTTTCTTTAATTTTTTACCTATATGACATGATGGATGGTCAATAAACTTATTGTGATACTCACTTCCTAATATGTGTAAATCAAATCATTATACTCCACACCTTAAATTTACACAGTGCTGTATGTCAGTTATATGTCAATAATGCTGGAAGAAAAAAATAAATGAAATGATGTCTACAAAGTGCCAGAAAAACATGTCAATGGCATGTTATTACGGGCTGAGTTGTGCCCCCAAAAATGCATATGTTGAAGCCCAACCTTGTGTACCACAGAATGTGACTGTATTTAGAGACAGGGCATTTGGAGAGGTGACTGAGCTAAGATGAGACCATTAGGGTGGTGTCCTTATAAGAAAAAGAGATTAGGATGCACAGAGAGACCCCAGGGACACACAGGCTTGCATAGAGAAAAGGCCATGTGAGGAAACAGCTGAAAGGTGGTCATCTACAAGCCAGGTGAGAAGTCGTAGGAGAAAATAACCCTGCTGACACCTTGATCTTGGACGTCCAGCTTCCACAACTGTAAACAAAGAAACAAACAAAAATTTCTATTGTTTAAACCACTGAGTCTGTGGTATTTTGTTCCTGCAGTCCAAGGAGATTAGTGCACACACGGGTTTAACAAAACCCATTCCTTTGATTAGGGTCCTGGAATGGTGCTGACTGGGAAGAGCTGCTTGGTAGTGGCCCTATGAGAGAGCACCAGATGTCTCTTGGTGAATTGAGTGGAACTAACGTACTGCGTTGGCCCGAAAGTTCGTTCGGGTTTTTCTGTAGCAGCGTACAAAAACCCGAACGAACATTTTGGCCAGACCAATATATTCTCTGGTTGAAATTGCTCAGAAGTCAGAGTCTGGTGTTAACGGTATAAATCGTCTTTGCTTCCTCCAAGACACACTCCTCAGGAAAACCCTCAGTAGGAGAGGAAAGAAGGTGGTGAGGAAACCCAGGAGCACCCTCCAGGGAGACACTACTTTTAAGTGCATGTCAGCATTTTATCCTGTTAAAAGGAAAGCTGCTGCCAGCCATCACCTCCCCTAATTAGTATCATTAATGAAACATCTAGTTTAGTTTGTAATAGGAAATTTCTTTGTTTTCCAATTTGCAGAAGGTTTCAGTTATGCAGCCAAGCAGTTATTTATCTTTTTTAATCACAGTATAACTTTATGGAATATCTTTTGGTCTGATTAAAAAGGGCAATTCCAGGGTAGACCTTGAGAATCACAGTATTCATTGTTTTTTCTCCTGTATTTAGAGTCTGTGACTGCACAGGACTTTGCAATCTATCACTTCCATGTGAATGCACTTAGTAATGTCATGTTTAAGTTCATACCCAGGATTGGCTGTGCTACCCCTGTGGTGTTATTGCCCTCAGCAAACTTGTCCCTCTGTTATCACATTACATTTGATACCTACATTTAGTTCCATTCAACTTCATAAGGTGTCCTCTTCTTCAGTCATAACTGGCAGGGTATATTGTGCTTGGTTTGCTGAATTCTAATTTATCTACTATTGTGTAGGTTATAAATGGGGTCACAAGTAGGTCATAATGCAAGTCGCCAATGGAGTAGCCATGTAAATGTACCCCGAGTACCCATAAAAGATGTGTGTCCCTTCTTGTGCACTGCTGGTTGAAGAGACATATTTACCTCACATGACGTGGTGTATCATTTCATCTTAAACTAAGCTGCACAGGTTGGAGTGTCTGATAGCCTTTGTCATGTTTGTTGACTGAATCTGAACACCTGTTGCCTCTTAACTTTTGAAATGTGGATCAAATATGTCACCTATAAAGCGGTGATAAGTGAAGATAATTATGTATAGTGTTTAAACGAAGCTAAATTTCATTGATGCAGATTAGAGAGATTATCTGTCTAAACTAAAGTCTACAGTGTGCTCAAATATATTTTTGTTCACTTGTACGTCCACCGAAATCACCAGAATTAGGCAAATTTTGTATTGCTTAGTGCAGATCCTTAGGTGAGCTGATTCAAGGTGAATAAAATTTGAGTTTTAATTAGTATATAATTATATGTTTCTAAAGTTTTTGAAACGCACTGAGACAGCACTTAGAAGTGTTCTCCTATTGAGCATATGTCATTGTATATGGGAGAGAAGGTTCAGGAAGACCCAGACACCAGCATTTATTAAGCCCATTGGACAATACAGAACCACTTCATCCCCTGGGTTTCTGAAAGAGTGTAACCTCTTTGGAATAATTAACTTTCATTCAACTACGTGGACTCACAAAGACCGAGGAGAGAGTGGCTTCTGTTGGGTACTAGTAAAGATGTAAAGTTCAGTTAATCATCGATTGGTTGACAGAATGTCAGATGTAATCATTCAGACGTCACTGTGCCAGCAGGAGGGCAGGAGACAGTTTGGACCAGACGGACACTAACTCTAATAAAAGTCCTTTGTAATCACAGGTAAACTCCCAATTGGGCTTGGAGCTCTGTGAAACAAAGATAGTGGGGAGAAGAATGTCTGCAGGTGTTGTTTTACAGAAATGGCCCACAGAATAAGTTAACAACAAAAAAGGAAATGACTGGTCCCATTTTGGCTACAGGAGAAGTGGGCTATGAGTTCTGGAGTTAGCAGCTCTCTCCTTTCTATACAGCATATTTGTTTGCTCTTCTCTCTCCCGTGGTGGAGAGGAACTAAACCCTGAAAGCTAAGATTCTTTCATGTGCTTGAAATCAGAGAGAACCTGGATGAGAGAACAAACGTGTGACGGTGCACTCCTCTGTGGAAAGCAGAGTGACCTACAGATCTTGGTGGAGGGAGGCTTGTGCCTTCTTCTTCCACTGAGTTCTGAATATTGGAAACTCCATGTTTTGTCTCCTTTTTGTTATTCTAAACTATTAATCAAGCTAGCTTTCTCCCCATCAGTTTCAAATTTGCAATCCCTGAGCTGAGAAGTACAAGTCTGGGTTTCTGCAGGGTGAAGCCAGCTTTCCCTTCTAGGGAAGGTGTGTTCTCAGTGACTTAGTTTGTGAGAAGAACTTTCTATCAAGATCTTGAGTCTCTTCTAGACCCATCTCTTCCCACTGGCCTGTAATGAGCTGATGGAACACTCCTGAGAGAAGCAAATGACTCTCAAACTCCTCCCTGAAATTTTATCTAGCTGTGATACCAAACTTGAAGCCTAAGTGTAAGATTCTTTAGCCCTTTAGCCCAAATATAGCTGGAAAAATAGCATAATGTATGCTATTCAAAAAGACCTAATAATAACAGCTCTAATATATAAGAGAATAATGAAAATAACCATCACAACCAACAGTACTATTTCTAGTGGTCATTTCCATAGGAAATCAATTTGCATTTGACTCCCAATTTTCAATTCCAGTCTAACCAACCAAAACACTAATAACACCCATTGTTGAGGTAGTTGGTTTTTCAATTTTCTTCATAACTTTCTGTCTTAGCTCACGCTGCCATAAAAAAACAATGCAGGCTGGGTGGTGCAAACAGGAGATACTTATTTCTCGCATCCCTGGAGGCTGGGAAGGCTAAGATCAAGGTGCTGATGATTCTGTTCTGGTGAGGGCCCTCTTCCTGGTAGACACCCCTTCTCACATGGCAGAGAGAGGAAGAGAGACAGACAGACAGATACAGAGAGACAGAGAGACAGAGAGAGTCTCTTCCTTTCCTTATAAGGATGCTAATTTCATCATGGGGACCAGACCTTCATGACCTTATATAAACCTAATTACCTCCCAAGGGTCCCACCCCTAATACCATCATATTGGGAGTTAAGGCTTCAGTATATGCATCTGGGAAGGACATGACATTCAGCCCATAATATTTTCTGACTCCACTCCTCATCTGGAGGGATTTTAAATTAGAAGAAGATTCCAGCATGTGACCTGAGGATCATTAGATGTTATAGCCAAAGCACAGTGTTTCTGGTCTATACTAAAAGGCTGATAAAAAACAGAAATCCTGAGGCCAGGGCATATAGCAAATTTAATTCTTTGGGGGTTGCAGGAAATGCTGAGGAGATGGAATTGGGATTCTCTGTAGCCATGTTTGAAAGCTCAGTTAAGGAAAATTCTACCTGATCATTTTCTCTCCTAAGCAAGAACATTGTTTTATTTAAGCCAAATTTGATGCTTATGAGATGCAGTGAGCTTGCTGAATATTCATTTGCAGCTCGGTTCATCAAGTTCTTATAATCCCTTTTATTTTCCTTTGACTTATAATTGGTGTTTTTGCATATTTATGATCTGCTTTGTTTTAAGCTGAGGACCTGTTTTAAAGGCTGTACTATCCTTTCTCCTCCAGCCCTGTGCAGTGAGCTCATAGGGAAACCATGGTATTGAGTGATGGGGTTTCATCTGGTACCAGGAACCTCACCCGACCCTCAGCTTGCATGTGTGCTGCCTGCTGACCTCTGTGGACATTGTAGTCAGCAGCCCCTAACTTAAGATTAAGAGTGGGAGTGTTGAACAATTTTAAAACTCTTTAAAAGAGTCACAGATGACCTGAGTGGTGACCTAATCCTCGTGATAATTTCTCAAATGTTTGAAGAGAGTGAGCTCACATCCTTAAATGTCCTTTTCCCGGGTGAAATAACCCTGCTTGGGTCATTTGCCCTTGGTCACATGATCCACTTAGAAACAGCCTCACTTCCTGTTACTTTCCTCTGAATGTACGTTGATGTACCAGCATCATAGTTAAATGCTCCATGGACGTGTGGTCTCCAAACTGCAGCCACTTAAAAGAACTTTAAATGATGAAGGCGCTTTATAGCATCAAATACAAATGCTTTGTAAAGGAAAATGATGTTAGCTGCTTCAAAACTTACACATGTCTCTTTAGAAATTCTTCAGAAATACTTTCCCCACACCCAAGTAGAGGGTTGGATTGTGCTAGACAAACCTGCCCTGGCCCATGTGAATCAGGGACATGTGGGTTGGTATGGGGTAATCCTGAGAGCCTGGTGAAGCCCTGCCCTCCAGTCTCTTAATTTTGTAGACTTCTGTTTCTTTGCCTATAAAATGAAATAACAAAATTGTCCATCTTCCTGGCTGTTTTACTTTCTGGACTCTTGCAAGGATAAAACAAGGTGTGTTTGGAAAGGCAAGGTAATGGCTGTGAAAGAAGCAGAGTCAGAGTTTGCTGGTGGGTACCGGCCTTCCCACCAGCACAGGACTGATTATTTATGCATCTCCTGAGAATTACTGACAAGTGTTGACCAATCTTCTCACTCTCACATCAAGTGAAGATGGGGAAGTGGAAAGTGGTGGAGACAACCAGGTTTCTGTGACAACTGGGCAGAGTCCGGTTTGCACAGATTCTGGATCGTGGGTCAAGCTTGATCTCAAGGCCTAATTTGAAACTTCATGGTGAACCTTGGCTGCTATTATGACCTTAAACAATTTATTTTCTTCCAAGACATCTCTTGGGAAGCTAAGTTTCTCCTCCTATTTTCTGACAGATGTGAGAGTAGCTAAATGAAGCAACGAGATAAAAGAAAACATCAAGACAGTATGATGTTATAAAATAAATCCAACATTGTGAAAATAGAATTTTTTATTGTGTGTTTTGTTAAACAGTCTTCTAGGAAGTAAAATGCTGTGATATTATTTTTGAAAAGAAAACCTTAACCGCATCACTTCCTTGTGCCCTAGGTTTTATAGAGTCATTATATGAATGCAACCTTTGGATGGAAAAATGCTTTAGGACATCAATCACATATGTAAATGAGTGTAGTTATTAAAATACCAGGACTAATTCTATTAACCTTAGAATATGGTATTTTAGGATGAAAGCAGGGATCAGAAAAATGCTTGTAATTTGATTAAATTTTCCACTAGAAGAGAAAGGCCATAACTACTTGGCATTAAAACTCTTAGCTGTTTGTTTCTTAAGCATTTCCTTTACATATCCAAATAAAAATCCATAAATACATTCTTTCTAATTATCTATAGTCAGGGAGGGCTTGAATTACATGTTGTTTGAAGCAATGCAGCATCCATTGACCAAATGGATGAATGGATGAATGAGTAAGCGAAAGAAGGCTTTTCCTTCCATCCCATGACATTGCAAAGTTGCCAGGGCACTGGGTCAGGCAGTCAGTGTTATAATCGAGATGCCCCTTTTGTACTCCCTGCTGAGGGAGGCCAGGGGACAGGGGATGGCTTCATTCAGTTCCCTTGCTTACATTTCGTTATTATTTTGGAGGAAGTGAGTTCCTAAAATTGCGTCTTTGTTTGAAGGCATTTTTAAGGAGAAAAAGAAGAAGCTTTCTTAGATAATCACAGTTATTTTTAGTATTATTTCAGCTGCACCTAATAAGGAAAGAGTTGGTGCTTTCTAATTCCAGGCAGTCTGGTTTGTGTTGGCCCTTCTGGTTCCTGCATCCTTTGGGTCACTGTTCTTCAAAGCAAACCCAGCAATGTCAAGGTCTGAAGAATCTTCAGTGAAGCAGATGGTCATTTTGCAGAAGCAAAGTTGACAGGACTAAATTAACAGTGCACCCCTGGGCCCGGCTCTGAAATGACCTGTACTCAGGCAGGAAGCCAGGAAGTTCACGAGCTTTCCCACATCCTCGAAGGACTGACGTCCACGGGAGTGATGTGGGAAAGGATGGCAGTGGGAAGGAACGGAACCTGTGCAGCTAGACATGCTTGGGAGCAACACCGAAGACGAGCACACTGCTCTCCTGTTCTGTGCTGAGGCACACACAGAGCACATGCATGTGTCACGTTGTGCACATGACATACACACACCACACACACTACCCAAAACCATACGTTTATCCCATATATAAATTACATATGACATGCACACATCCATTACACATATCATTCACATAACACATACCAGGTATACATGTGTACCACATACATACATCATGCATGAATCACTCAGAGAGAGACACGTCACATGGCTATATCACATATACAAATCACACACACCATACACATCACAGAAATCTTACATGCATATTATGTACACATATATCATTTGCATATGATTTGCATGTATCATATGCAAATCACACACAGATGCATGTCACACACACACACACACACACACGCACACACATGCACTCAGCAATGCACAGAGCTAATATTTTAATCATCGGGGGTACTACACCATGCAGAGGGAGGATGGCATGATTCTCTGCGAAGTCCTGTCATGGCAACCTTGAAGGCTTAGGAATAAAAATTCCCCCAGGAGTGTTTGAGTTCTGGCATGCATGCTCCCCGCGTCAGTTGACTGTTGTGTTAAGCTGACCTGTGTCAGTGGGAGACCCTTAGCAAGGAGCACAGGGCTTTTGGACACAGATGCTCTGCCTTTGTTGTTGAAGGGATGAGTGCCCATTTGGTGAGAGGAAAGGTCATGTGGAGGGGGGTGAGGGCGGAGGGACATTTTCTGCAGGTGTGACCGTGCTTGCCCTGACAGACCTGCACAGGTCTAGCCCTGAACACATGATCGTCAGTTTTATTTATTATTACAACTTGCTCTGTGTTAATAGTGGGCCTTGAAAAGACCATGGTCATACACTGGTGGTGAGAATATCAATGGAACATTTTTTTCAGAGCAATTTTGCCATATGTATCAAGAACTTTAAAATATTCAGGGTTTTCAACTCAGTGTATTTTACTAATTGAGCCTGAGAAATGATTAAATATGAGGCCAAAGCTTTAGACATGAGGTTGACCACTATAGCATAAAGCAAATGCAAAGAATATTAATAAAGAATATTAATAAAGTAAGTAATAAAGTATTCTTTATTAATAAATAAAGAATTTTAATAAAGATAGTATAGACATAACTAAGTTATGATATAGTCATAGAACTGAATATTATATAAGCATTCAAAATCCTGTTTCTACAGAATTTTCATGATCTGAAAAAAATCAGATTAAGTGTTAAATTAAAAAAGCAAAGCAAAACACTGCATTCAGAATGAACTTGGTTCCTTTGGAACAAGGTAACGGTCTTGACAAAAGAAAATATGGCAACGAGTTCTTCATGGGCAAGGCAGTTATAGGTTCTTTGTAGTTTTTCTTTATATATTTTTCTCTTCCCTTCCATCACAAATTTTTGTGAACATGAATGGTTTTTATCATGAATAGAGCAACAAGTTATATGGTTTGAAAGGTTCCTATATTCCTATATAAACAGTAAGTAATGGGGAATATAACTTCTCAAGGCTCAGTGAATACAGGTTTGATGTGAGGGCAACCTGTATCATCTAGTATCACAGTAATGCTGTATGACAACCATGAAATCTCAGTGGCCTTGATAGTGGATTATGGGTTGGCTGAGTGTCTCTGTTCCATGAGTTTCTCATTTTCCCAGGACCAGTGGGCTAGTCTTTTCCTGAGGAGACACAAGATTGTCACCCAAAACACACCAGGCCTTCTAAACCTGGGCTGGATCTGGCACTTGATTACTCCCACCCACATTGCATTAGCTGTAGTGAATCACATGGCTGAGCCCAGAGACAAGGGAGGAACAACAAAGTGACCTGTCAGAGGGCACAGATCCAAGAAGGGGATGGCATCCTTTTCTGTTAAGTAAATAAAAATGTTAGTTCGGGCACAGAAATAAAATTAACCTCAGGCAGAGTCATGTCTTTGAAGACTGCTGCTCATGTGCACTGTGTGGTTGTTCTGTTCTTGAATGATAAACGGGCGCTCTGTTGAGTGGCTCTTTGTGTCCTCAGATCCTGGCCAATGTGATCATCTTCATCTGTGGGAACCTGGCCGGGGCGTACCATAAGCACCTCATGGAACTCGCGCTGCAGCAGACGTATCAGGACACTTGCAACTGCATCAAGTCCCGGATCAAGTTGGAATTTGAAAAGCGTCAGCAGGTAAAATGCATGTTCAATCTTATGTCCACGTTATTTGAGACATTGTTGAAATGATGTTGTCACTGCTCATGTCGAGTGTGCAGTTCATCCGCTCACGGGCATCAGAAGGAAACCAGAGTAGCCATCTGATGGCCCTGCCCGCCCAGCCTCAGGCGGTGTGCTGGGTAGATTGAATCATGAACCAACAAGCAGAGATGACACCTTCAGATTGAGACCCAGCAACCCCCAGGATCACCCACGTGCTGACAGCCACATCAACCACCATTCAGATAATAATGATAATGAGTATTATTACAGTGACACTTTATTAAGACACTCATTTGGGGTTCAAGCATATTTCTCTGTGGCAAGAGTGTGCCCCACCTGAAATCTGCCTGTGTTGTCAATAGCACTTCCTATAGGGCCTGCTTTCCACCTGTAGTGGGATGGGATGAAATGAAGTGGGATGGGGTGACTGAGCTCATCCTTGAGGGAGGTGATTGGAGTTGGGAGGGAAGGTCTGGTGGGGAACTAGTTGTTATAGTGTCGAGGGCTGTCCTACAGTGACTGATGTGGGTGATGCATGGAAACATACATCAGGGAAATACATAGGCTCCGACGAAGCACTGAAAAAATAGGAAATGCAGATAGTAGGAGATGAGGGAAGCAAAGCCATCTAGGATCCATGTGGTCTCATCCAGGATGGTGGTGAGCAGGTGAAGCAGATATGCTTTGGAGGCGAAACCAGGAATGGGTCCTGAACTTGACATGCTTAACTTCAGGTCATGGTGGAATATCCATATGAATAGGGTTTTTTTTGTTTTTTGTTTTTTTTACTTGGGTTTGTGTATTTCCGCAGGAACCCAGTTTCCATCTATAAAGGTGATGGTTGGCATGACTCTCTGTGAACCCCTCTCTGAGCACATTCATCAGTATTTGGCACATAAAAGATGTGTTATTATTATTTGTTAAGTTGTATCGAGTTAGTCCATTTTATATAATTTCATCAAAATGTATTATAGTGGTGAGCAAAAAAAAAAATCCTTTAAATATTGACACTAGACTTTTATTTGTGTATGGACTGATGAATAGTAATTGGATTCCTTTTTGAAAACAGGGAGGTCTGTTTGCCATTCAACAAATATTGACTGAGCATCTAGTTTGTGGCAGGCATGATTCTAGGTACTGGAATGTGGCTGTCAATATTGCTTTCCCACTGGTATGAGCAAATCTCCCAGTTTTATTTTAAAAAAGAATTTTGTGTTACAACATGTGTAGCAAAAGTATTCAGATATTAATGTTTAATTCTTTGGTCCCTATGTGTATCAAACTCTGTATTCTACACTAAGAGAAATAGACAGTTGTTGACATGGGTCTGTTAACTGGTATATCTTCATATACTGGACATTTATCCATGTTCAGTAGCAGTTCAAATCTGGGTTCTAGAAAATTCCATAGATTCAACACCCAGCACTTAGTGTTCACGATTGTTCCCTCTACAGGGTTCAGATGTTTTGGGAGAGATGGTATCCTTTTTCAAACAGCAGTGACTGGATCAGGTTGGTCCTGTCAGTCATATTTAACTTTCTTTTCCATCACTTGCACCAAGGTTATAGAAAGAACTGAAATTCCAAGTCAAGGGTTTATAATGTTTATAGTACGGACTTGACAGAGTGGTAAGTCAGACTGCTGATCTGGTCTGAACTGCTTCCTGCCCTGAAGAGACCTTGAACAACCAGGACCAGGTGTCATCCAAGTGGTCAAGAAGGGCAATGCTTTGACCTTACTTGGCTCCAGAACTAGACCAGTGAGGCATACCTCGAGCTACAGACTTTATGGGACCATCGTGGGAGGTATTATAAGGGTGTCTACTTACAAGTTTATGAAAAGTATCCAATGATCCTTTTTAAAATAAGGAAAGAGAAGAGGGACACTTTGAAGACAAAGAACTTATACTAAAGATATTTAATAAAATATAATTGGACACCACACATGTATTTTGCTACCAAACTTGGTAGTCAGCTCTCAGGATCTTGGGCCCAGAATATAGTAGTTTTCTTGTTAGGATTTTGGAAAATATGTTTCTAGAATAGAATAAATGTTTATATATATATTTTTAGACCAGTATGTAATTGAATGGGAATGAAAAATTTCCATAGTTAATAAAATCAGTAAAGTGTGATCGTACAGATTTAAGGAAACAAATAAAAATTGGCCAGTGGCAATCTAGGTATCCTTCATACAGAGGAGCAGTCTCAGAGACCATAAGGCCTGGTGTGGCCACAAACCAAATTAAGGTGCAAGGATTCCACGTGCCACTTCCTCTCCACCCGTTACCAAAAACCAGTTTTAACAAAAATTATTGAAGTATAGTTGATTTACAATATTGTGTTAGTTTCTGATGTACAGAAAAGTGGTTCAGATATTTATAGCTATATATATAGATACATAGACACCTATATATGTTTTATGTATGTTATATATATTCTATGCATGTTCTCTCTATATATCCATATCTATATATATCTATATAGATATAGATATAGGTGTTTCAGATGTACAGCAAAGTGATTCATATATATATATAATACTTTTTCAGATTCTTTTCCATTGTAGGTTATTACAAGATATTGAATATACCACAAACCATTTTTGCTTTATCCACAGTCACTAGGACAAACAGTAGTGTCCTTCAAAGGGCTTCATTCAGGGTAGGGGTGTGTGCTGAGCAGCTACAAGATGATTTGTTTTGGCCACCATTTGGTTAAAATCTATACCATCCGTTTTAGTGTTATATCTGCAGTTGCCGCAGAGTGAGTTGACACTCCCAGAGGCTGAGGGCTGCCGTCTTTCATAGTTACTGGGCCTCTTTCACTGCTTCAGCCCCCTGTCGTCCTTAATCCTTGGGGAGGAAGGCAAATGTCCTGTGAGCCCAGGAAGCTGTCCCTTCTGCAACCGCCCTGGGGTCTACAAATTGTTGCTATTACTGGGAAGTGGCTAGGGATTCTGAAATCTTTTCAAAATTGCTCAACTCTGTACTTTCTTTTCTTCAAATTTTGTGCTATTTTTCCTAGACGCAAATGAGATGAATTTCTTGAGATTAAAAATCATGTTTCAATAAAGTAGTATTTGTGCTATAAGATTTGGAGAGAGAAGGGAATGAAAAATGTTAGCAGAGATTTTCTCAGAGTTGTATTCTTGCCCTAAAAGTGCCCTCATGGATAAACACTAAAAACCATATTTAGTTTTTTACTAACTGGGAAAACGAATGCATCGCATTAGCCTTGAGGCCACCTTTGGGGCCTGAAAGTGGTGACTTTTGAATTTTGTCTTAAGTTTCACATCGTGCAGAAAAAGCCATTTCTTGTGCACCATGTCACTGCCATAGAGCCTCTTTATCAAGCAGGTGTTTCTCCCTGAAGTGTGTAATAGACTCTCAAGAATTGATGAGAGCTGGATTCAGAGCAAAACAGGAACCCTCTCTCTTAACTGCCTGGGCAGTTGAAATAAATATTGCCTCTGTAGGACTGCAAACTGAATTTGCTTTTTTTTATAGAAAGAAAATAAACACTCTTCAATTTATATGTTGTCTTTGTTTGAAAGTAATGTAATTCAAAGAATCTTTATATGGCCTACCTTCCTCTGGAGCCATCCTGTGGATTGAATATGACACAATATGTGTTTCAGTGGAGGGAGAATACTAGTCAAGTGAGGTGTGGACCCCATGTTATTCCTGGATCTGTAGCCCACCATGGGGGCCATTAGTGAACCAGTAGGCTTCTGGTCTCTCGGACAAAAGTGTTTCTTCTCTTCAGATTTCAATGGAACAAGTAAGTGGTCCTTTTGTGTCCATGGTTGGGTAGATAATAAATGTACCCATCTTTATCCTAATATGATAGCAGGTAATATTAGGGCACTACCGAATGTATTGCATAAATCATTTATGATGTGAGGTAAAGTGTAGATGGAGTTGCTGTAGATTTGGGATGCTAAAATTTGGCCCCTTTTCATGAGGGAAAAGGAGAAAGAAGGAACTGATATTTCTTTGAGTCTTCATAACGTACCAGGTTGTCTATCCAGTTATTTTACATATACTGTTGTATCAGTTTCCTGTTGCTGTTGTAGCAGATGACCACAAATGCAGTGGCTTAAAACAGAACAGATTCACTATTGTACAGTTCTGGAGACCAGAAGTCCAAAATCAGTCTTGTGAGTTTGGCCAGGGTATTGGCAGGGTGGGGTCCTTCTGGGAGCTTTGAGGGGAGAATCTGTCTAGTTCCCTTTTCAAGCTTCTAGAACCTGCC